>NC_057878.1:8894209-10249209 GCF_019740435.1 Gambusia affinis
ATATATATATATATATATATATATATATATATATATATATATATATATATATATATATATATATATATATATATATATATATATATACATATATATGTGTGTGTGTGTGTGTGTGTGTGTGTGTGTACCACTTTTAACAAAAGTATATTGCATAAGGAACTTTAGATTGCGCACACACAGTAAACAGAAGCTAAAATTTATACTGTTTTGATATTTAGTTAACTTTGATACTGGTAAACAGTCCAGTATCTTATGCAAACATCAAAGATTTAGTTCTTCCTCTATAAGTATGTAATTTGCGAGTCTATTAAAGTCCATCAGATTCATCAAATTTCCCTTTTAAGCTAGGTCCACCCTAAGAAGCTATCAAAACTGATATTACTTAAGATCAATATATGACTTTTAGTTTCTAACTTTAACCACCCTTAAGTCCATTAAGCTAGTACGTTGGTAAAACTTTTGCTTTAAGTGTTTTTTAACACAGTAATGCTGTATTGATAATTTTGCGCTGACATCTAAAAGCCATAAACTCCTCCTAGATTGCCTTTAATTCTGTTCCCTGATTTGCAAAGAGAAGAACTCAGGAAGGAATGCAAGACAATACGACGTGCGACAACTATTTGCATAAAAGGTAGAAGTGTAATACATTCAAGTGGCTCCCGCTGCTTTCAAGCAATGAAAAACTTTGAAAACTAACGGAAGAAAATGAGTCACTTTTTTTTCTCTCATTAAGCTGCAGTATTCACTAAAAGCAAATTTGAAAATACATTTAAGTGCTCGCAGCCTGAAGGGAATTAGGAAAGCTGTAATTTTAAATTCTTCCCCATCGGTGTCAGAACTTCTGCTTCAGACTAATGTTGCTCTTGCAGCCATTTGATGCTGGTGGATGGATGTTTCTCGTTTGCTTTTTGGGGAAGTATATAATATAACCTTCACGGTATATTCGGCTCTAGATAAGTGGCAAAAACACTAGAGCTGAGAAGAAAGTATAGAACCAAAAGACGGGTGTTTTAAAGATTAGCACGACAGTGACGAACATATGAATGAATGGCTGATTAAGCTGGAGTTTGACCGACGTCCCCGTATTATTCACTGCACCTGTTTGCACGGGATCGTTGTTATGAGCACAGATGATGGCCAAGTTCACGTAATTCTCAGAACAGCCAGTCCACCTTTAACCCAAGCAGATTAGTGGCCAGAAGTGAAAACAGTGTGTTTAGAGGTTTAAGAGATCAGTCTGGTAGAGATTGAGAGCAAATCTGTCTCAAGAAGCCAAAAGAAAATGCTGAAGAAAATGCTTTAAAAAAAAAACTAAAAATTTTTTACTTTGAAATAAAATACTTGGCCGAGTTAATTATGCAAATCCCTGAAAGAAAAATGTTCAATATTTAAGCTTCTAACATGTGACGGCAGCCTTTTCACTGCAGTTTTTGTGGTGACATTTATAGGATGTGTGATGCTGATTTAATAGTCCATCTGGCATATGTGAGAAAGACATTTAGAATACTCAGGCCGTACAGTAGCAGTAACGTATTAACTGCTTTCATCCAAAACAAATAAATAGCTCTGATTTCAGATATATTTAGTTGTGAAGGCTTTAGACCCAGGAAGTATGTTTCTCCCAACTTATGAAAAGTGCAGCTTCTGCCTCAGTTTGCATCTCTGATGTGCACATATACCGATCAGCTATAAATATATGCTTACAGATTTTTGCAAATGCATTCATGCCATATTCACCTTTTCACAAGGGGGAAAAAAAAGATCACACCACACTTTACAGATTTTCATTTGGAAAATTAATAAAACATGCGGCCTTTTCCTTACCCTTCACAATTAGGCATCATTTAGTGTTGCCTAGTCACATCCAATGCATTTGATTATTATTGAAGAGTTAATTTATCTTAGTAGCTCAAATCTCTAAGAGAAGCACATTATATAAATTAATATAAAAGACTCTTTGCCTTTTATTACTTACTGATAATACAAAACGACATTTAAGATTACACCTGATCTATGGGGTGGGGAAAAAAAGTAATTCACAAATGTGGGCTTAGTGAACAGCATGTCTAATCCCTGGTTAAACATTGTTATTTTCTAAAGATACTTTGAATCTGACAAATTCGCCTCATCGGAACTCATATTCTAATTTATTGAATACGATCGTCCATCGGGCTTGTGTCTCAACAAAGTTCAGAGGGGTACTTTAGGAACGGAGAGCTAAGCATGGAAACAATCTGCATTCAAATTCACGATCATTGCTCTTATGGTTTCAGTAGCGTAGTATGTTTTCTGCAATTTCAGCCAGACAACGAAGAATAACTGCGCAATAAAGGCCGGAGGAAAAATATCCCACATCACCTAACACATCTTCCTTTTCCAGCTTGGAATATTGCTCTTATTGACAGTGACAGACTTAACTAGTCCCAGACTTTTCCATCAAAGACACTTATTTCTTCTGCTGCACATGCACAGGACCCGGCAGCACATATATTTGAATTTACAGGCTGGACTCGAAAAATGCGAGGGTGGTATTAGTTGACATAACGAAAGCAGAGCAACTTTCTGAAAGGTTATATTCATCTCCTGTTGTTCTTGTTGCCTGAAATATATGGAGGTCATCTTAAGGCTTCGACCAGAACATGTGTCACGACTATTAAAACGTCATATTGCGATTGCATGCAAGCATTTATCAATGTGAGCAACACGTGCACGCACATAAAGTCAATTAGAGAGCCCACAATGCCATTCTGAGAGCTTAAAACAAAGGGCACAGTGATTATGAAGGAAATATCAACAGATTTCAGTGGTAAAAAAAAAAAAAAAAAAAGAGCTAAAAATCCTGCGTAGCTGTCGCAGACGCCTGACTAGAATAATGAGTGGCCGATGTCTGGGAGGCAGGTTGAGGCTAGGCTGATTTAAAAAACCGGTCGTGTTTAGGATATTGTCCTGATCGAAACCAGATGGTGCTAAAAAAACATACTCGTTTTCATTTTTCATTACGAACTCATTGGGTAAAAGTCCTCCCAGTTTACGGCCGCACTCATTGGAAGGAAGTTTAAGACCATGTCAAGATGCCAACAATGAGTTTCTCAATGAAAACTCAAAGTGTGGAGTTTACGAGGAGCTTGGCAGGGCATCTAAAGCCCCCTCGACAAACCTATAAAATCTAACGAGAACGTGCTAATTTAACTTGATTCTCCATGAGACTTCGTCACGCTAAAGAACGCGCTATTAAAAGTGTTTTAAATAAACGTCTGAAACCCGGTGCCCCTTGTTAACATGTAGCCTATGCCTGTACTTGTACGGTGTCGGTCCCTCAGGACCAGGAAGATGGTTTGGCAGGAGGGTATTGGGGGAGAGGGGAATCACGAGGAACAGGTCAACACGGGGAGCGGAGGGGAGAGAAGCAAGCCAAGACAGACGGAGGAGTCAAAAGCAGCCTGTCGAAGTGCTTTGAATCCGGTGGAATTCCTCTCCTCCTCCGCGGCTCCTCTGGGAGGCGTCAGGAGCCTGTGGAGAGAGCGAGGTAAGACGGGGCCTGTCAGGAACAAAGCTCCAAATTCACATGATATGTTTAGCTAAAAGGGTGAAAGAGAAATGAATCAAAGCTTGGCGGGATCAAAGAAGCGCAACAATAAAGTCGAGGCGGTTGCCATGGGACCAGCAGGAGATGCATATCATTTATAAGTTGTTCTCCGGCTCTGTCAGATGTGGAGGGAATTGACTGTTATTGTTTGGAGGGGTGAGGTGCCGCTGGAGGGGGTTAGGAGCAGGGGTCATCGTCACGCAGCGAGAGGAATATATCTTTCCGCTTGTTTTAAACAGTGGTTGCCTGTGATCGGTGTCAGGGGCCACACCGGAAGCACCTTCAAGCCTTGTGATAGCAGACAACAAGACAGGTACGACAACAACTCCGCTACACCCCCCGCCCCGCCCCGCCGGCGAATATCGCATCACCACAAAACCATTCGGGGGCTAAGCATTTGCTTTCCATGTTACATCGTCAGGGCTTGTGATCAGTCGTTTTGTTAAGAATGCAGAATCAAATAGATGTTAACCAGAGAATTACATTTTTGACTTAAAAGTTGTAACAGTGGATGTGAGAGCCATGTTCAAAAATAGCCATGATGAGGACGATGTCTCAGTGAGCAGGACTTAATCCTCATATTTTCAAAAATAGACATTTGATTAAATGCAAAGGTAAACGGCAAATATTTACAGATGACCTAAAGCTAAATGATTTATTAGTGGAACTACACCTTATTAGAGAATGAAGTTTTTAGTTTTTTTTTACACGTTTAACTTTCTGTTTGATATAAACTTCACTTATGTCCATTATTACATAAGTGTTTGGAAACTGATCAGACCAATTTCTGCGAGTTTAAAAATGAAACATTTTCCAAGTTTCGCTTGGTTTGGGGTATTGTGTATTTTTGCATGCTGGATGCATCAGGTCTGGACATAAGGCTGTATAAGTAACACCTGGACTATTTAACTCTGAGCCAATTCTGAGCCAAGCAGTTATACAATACGCTTTAGGTGTTGTCTTGAAAAAAAAAAAAAATCATACATGCCTGGTTAATAGTTTATTGATGTTTTCACAGATGTGAAAGTTACCAATTCTTTCTGCATAAAAAAAAACCCCACTCAAAATCACAGATGCTGACAAAAAGCCAGATGATCCCTTTTTCCCATCACGGAGTTTCCAGCACCTTTTATATCAATCTATTTTGCACCAGATAAATCCTGTTCAATGTTTTACAGTGGCTTTCAGCTTCGAAAACGTAGAATTTTTATCTTGCATTTCTGGATGGAGCCCGTGGTTCATTCCTTATAGATTTTCTTTCAACGTTTTCTTGAATCTTTCGAGTGCCACAAATAAAGTGTGCTTTAAATGGTAAAAGATCGGTGTTGTATTTCTACTATTGTTCCTCAGTTGGCAATTTCGTGGGGTCCTCACAAAATATCTGCAGTTTGACTTTGCACATGTTTGGCAAAAAGCTTAGAGAAAAGTAGATGAGATGAACTGAGAGGTTTATACTGAACCCTTGCCTTAAAAAAATATACACTGAGCTCTTCACCTCTGAGCCTGGTTTAATAATGAATGCTGCTTTCTGTAGCTGACAATACAACAGTTTGTGTAGATTGCTGTATTGTTCCACAGCATAGCGTCTAACATGCAAGATAATAAATGATCATCATTTTTAGTCAACTATTTATTGTATGCAATGAAACCTTAGAAATGCTCAAAGCAGAATTTAGAATAATAAAAATGCATTTATTTAAAGTTGCAAAGTGTGTTTCTGTAACATGCAGTTAGTGGAGCAAATAAATCCTCTGAACTGAAATATTCATTCTCTGACAACATTTTACGTTTTACTAAATTCACATTTCTTCTTCAAAAAAGAGTTAGTCAATGCGATTGACATGAGCATAAGCATCCCAATGTTATCTTCTTTTTTTGGTGTCTGCTACACTCCTGTGTGTCTGTGTATGTGCACCCATGTAATGATGGAACCCACTCGTCTGCTCTTTCAGACTGCACCCATGAGGAATCCTAAAATAACAACAAAGCGCCCTCAGTTGATTTGATAAAAGCTCAGTCACCAACCATTTCGGCTCAGAGAGTTTCCGGCCCAACCGCATCACTGAACGACAAGTCACACTTCGCTAAGACACAGAAAGGGGAGAGACGCTTTCATATCTGACCACAACAATAATTGTCTTATCGCAATGTGATCCTTGTTGATATTTTGTCAGGGTTAGATGTGCTTTTGTTGTCATTTGAATGGTAACCTCTCCCCTTACATCACTGTTGATTTTGCACGGCTGCTTTAAATACAGGTTTTCTGTGAGATCCAACATTATCTGTATGTTTACAAAAATAAAAATAAAAAATTGCTCTATATTTGATGTTGCTCTCATAGACATGCCCCCACAGGATCGACTGCTGCTAAGGCTACAAGGCCCAATCAACAGCCAGCTGTGTCTTGCAGATGTAAAGTTAGATCAATACAAATGGATAGACACACAGATTACATAATGATCTCTGAAAATCACAAATTAGTAAATCTTTGCACATTTTCAAGGAAACCTGCTAAAGCTGCTATTTGCCTTTGCCATCTCTTTACTGTTTCTATGACTTCTGATGTATTCCCGTTACATTTGTCTTATGTGTGGCTAATGGGATTAAAACTGGATGTAAAAATTTATGCTGTACCACTGTGTAAGTACAGTCAGTAATTTTGCTGTGACTTAAATTTTTTTATTCTTCTTATTGTTCTATCTGCAATGTATGAGCTGTCCCAAGTGGTCAAAAAATTATAAACTCAATTAACCAGATTAAAGTCATGTTTGCACTGCCATCTCAGCCACGTCAAGCATTCGCTATGCAGAGGTGAGTGAATCTCAGTAGAAGTGCATGCACAGCATAGCATGAGATTAGGTAAGCACTATGAGTTTTTTTTTTTTTTTTCTCAAATTAAAAGTTAGGAGAAATTTAATAGCTGACTTAGCTGGGATTACATCCCATTTGGGATTACATTCAATGTTCTGATTGATCAAAACAAATACAATGAGCTTTAACTTGCTTTAATTTCTAGTTTCACCTCCGGCATTTTCATATGACAATTGCAGCATTTCAGCAAAAATACACAACATTTAGCAAATATCCACACATTGAACAGTGTTTTATAACCTCCCCTAATCTCATGTTATTGAAATTATATGTGCCAAAATAAAACTACTTCAATGAGGAGTATCTAGTTTATTTTACCCAGTCCCCAACTACTAGTTAAATCCACAGTGAAAATCCCTCTGCTTTACCACGGATGTCAAGCCAGCAAGCGGCAAACAGCAAAGAAGGACTCCATTGTTATTTCTAACTGGTAGAAGCCCTCAGGTTATTTTTCCTCTGCCTTGAAACAAATCAATGAAGCACAACTCACTTTGAACAATCGCACATTTGCTGAAATCAGATGTGGGCCGAGGAGCCAGCCGTCATCACGTTCGCTCCCGTTTGTTGACAGAGGAGGACTTTGATAAAGAAGATTGCTCTTTGAAACAGGTGCCCAAGCATGAGTTCAGTTTTTAAAAGGCAATTCCGAAAAATGCGCTGATTAGAGGACGTTTGTTATTCTGGATCCAAGCATTTGGACTCCGCAGTACCTTCCCGAAGTAGCTAAAAGTCTCTGACAATAAACAAATATTGTTTATTTTTAAGATGCCGCAAAAGAAATTGAGATGTGCAATTAAAAAAAGAAAAATCCAACATAATTATTTAATCAAATTATTTGTTCTGGCTGTTAAGCAAAGTCTTAATAAAAAATTTAACCTTGGAGCTGTGGATGTTTTATTTAGCTAACGTTGCCCTCAAGTGGTGTCTTTGCAAATTGCATAACATTTCAATTTGATGTCAAAAGCAAACATAATAAATCTAAAGCCTTGCTCCTAGTGTTATCTAAAAGGTTCTGATCACATCATTCATGATAAATGTAAGTTTGCTTTCATAACTGCTCTATTACTATGCACAGGACGTGTTATCGCTGGCCGCTCCGCAACACCCAGTCAAGCCAGTTCACAAACTTGGCTTATCCTCTCTATCAACATATGGAAGTGCTTAAAGGCCCCTATCTGCTAGCAGCAAATGGTCTTAAATCAGTCATTTTAATATCAAAGCACTTAACACTAGAATGATGATTACTTGCAGGTGGATAGCCATGCTGCTTGTCAAGACTGCATTTGAAGAAAATGACTGAGCTCTTATCCGACACGTACAGTACAGCCAGCGCTCAGTACGCAAGATCACATTACAGAAGATTACTTTGGAGTTTCAGCAATTTTCCCAAATTACACTGGCCTTTGGTCTCCGCTAAACTTGATTGACTTGAATGGTTTTCATTAGGACGCGCAGCAGAGTGTTTGCTGTTGATGCCGGTACACGAGAGGAGAGGCATTTTTGGAGGGTGAAGCGGGTCCAGCTGCTGGGACACTCAAGAGTGGACAGATATGCAAAACACCCTTTCTTGGAAATGCTTCATCGTGTTTTCGAGAAGGGTTGATGGGGAGGGTTAAAACAGACTTTGCTTTGATTTGTGATGCTCATCTGTATTTCAAAGGCCTGAAATGTTCCCACATTTAACCCGTTTTGCTCTGGTTTCGTTTGATGTCTTTAAAACTGAGAAGCGACACGACCTCGAGTTGTTCAGTCCATTTCACGACACAAGAAAAGCATTGCAAACATGGGATTTTTGTAATGGCCATGGATGGCATTGTCAATAAAAAAAAAGAAAGAAAAAAATGCGTCTCGTGAATTATTTTGGTGTCATGTTTGAACTTGAGTCCACCCTTCTCCTGTCTCTCCTTATCCACAAACTGAAACCTGAGAAATGGAAATCAGTTAGATGTCACGGAGAGCCTGGATAGGAAATGACAAGAAAATAGCACTGAATAACATTGACCACCCTCCTTACCCTCCTAGAAAAATACTTTAAAAAGCGATCCAAAATGATCCACGTTGTTTATCAAAGCCAGTGATTCTCACTGCACTCCCTGCGGCTCTTTGGCTGCTTTAACTGCTGCCTCCAAACTGAAATCCAAGAAGAGGATCTGTAAGGAATTAGGGGATGGTGTCCTACCCTTTTACCGATTACGAGGCATTTCTTCCAGACCAAATGCACACAATGCACATTAATATCCTCAACATGGCAGCATCAACCTCAAATCTGATAGTTCTCTGTCGTTCTTTATTAATTTGATCCGAGCAACAGATATGCAGATGTTGTGGGGTAGGAAAATTATTCTGTCAATAGGGATCTCCATGTTTCTTTGCTATTCTCAGGCAGATGCGGTGGTTTTTTAGCGCCATCTTGAGGAGATCACTTGACCCCGCAAGAAACTCACAAACCACACTTTGATGGAGGGTTCAACTTTAGCAAACTCTGATAGATAGCGTGCTTTTGGAGTGATAAAGATTGCTGCTACCTGAAAGATAAAGCAACACCCTTTCTACGCTACATTAAAGGAGCAAGTTTTTCTTTTATATGTTTTTGAGATGTACACATCATCACAAGCGATGAGTCAATCAACAGGAAGGATGTCAAGAAGTGAAAGAGATGTTGCGGAGACAACATCCTGGTTCTCATCCTGGAAGGGGAAGAAGAAGGGGACGATTCCCCTCATCGTCCTCAACAATGAGGGGAATCGTTGGAAGGGGACGATCAGCTCCTGGAGGTCATGGCCTCAATGCAAGTCCTTCACACTAAGTAATCGTTCAGGTTACCTTTTTTTTGTTTTGTTTCTGCAGACGTGTTGTGGAGTGTGTTGAAGTACCGCATCTCAGTGTATAGCTCCAGCTGCACTGTGCAATGCAACAGGGCTCAGCAGAGGATAAGAAGCTGAGAGGATCACTACCCTCTCAGCTCCACAGCAGTCAAGCCCCAAACTGTTATGCAGCTTACTTATTTGCACTTTATAAATTTTTTTTAAATGTAATTAATGCTGCATTTCATGCCCTTAACTGTGATTGTGTGTCTCTGTGTTGTCCCTGTCCAGGTGTACCCCACCTCTCACCCAAAGTATGCTGGAGATAAGCACCACCTCCCCAAGGATACGTCTGAATGGACAGCTTAAGTACAAAGTTGCTAAGGTCTTTTTAAATGTACCCCAACCACCTTTTTAATTTACATCTTGTTTGTTTCACATGCATGTTCACAAATAATGCCATACTGCAAACTGTCATTTCTGACAATAGCTCTGTTTTTAAAGTCTGAAGTGTTGAATTAAGCTGTGATGAGATGCAGTATAAATGCAATGCTCATCAATTCCACGAGGCAAGGCGAGAACAGGATTTAATGTAACATCTCGAACACTAAATGCTTCTAACATTTTTTGGGGACTGTATTCCCCACATTAAAAAGTTACAAAATTTTACTTGACAAAATTTGTGCCCTCCAGTCAGATTATATTATTAATTATTCTAATTATTTTCAATTGTGCAACCTGTTCCTATCATTTGAGTTTGCTCCAAATTCATTTAAGTGCAATACATCAATTCTGCTGCTGTGCATTTCCTAACCTCATTTCTGACATAAGAGAATTTTACATTACTATTGAATCAAAACAAATATTACTTCCAGCAGATATAGTTGGGAAAAGACTCATTACGTAACAAAAAGATTGATGGAGAATTTTAATTTTTACAGTCTGGATAAAGTTACTGGATATAGGAAAGTGTTACGGAAGGACATGCAACTGTAAATGTCTTCATATTTAGAAGACATTTAATTCAATCTTAATTCAATAATCTTCAGAAATCTGACATCCTATACATAAAGAGTTCAGCCTGAAAAAAGGACATTTTTCACTTGTTTTCATGTTTAACAAAAAAAAAAAAAGAGAAAAGTTAAGTGTTTAATATAGGCAAAGTTCAATGACAGCCTCCATCATGACCTACATCACAAAGGTCTAAATGTAGGTAAGGGTGCAAGTCTGTTCCGCTTTGGTGCACAGCATTGCATCCAGAAGGCTGTTCGTGTGCTTCACTTGTGCCGTTATGAAACCGTGACCCTTTAAAAGCCGACTGTACTCCGCCGCACTTCGCTGTTTCCCCTCGCTCATGCTGAGAGCCTGCAGCAGCCCTCGGCTCGGGCCGCTTCTGTTTTCATCCAGAAAGATCTCGCTCAGCAGGAGGCCGCAGCCTGGCAGCAGAAAGTATATGCAAACATGCAACGTTCAGAGCACAAACAGAACAGGAAGAATAAATCACTGTATGAGCAAGCTTTCGCTCGGCTGTTTTCTTACACGGGTCTCGCAGAGAGCCCGCGCTGCTCTGGTATGCTAACAAAGCAGGAGTTGATTTTTTTTTTTTTGATTTTATATTCCAACAACAGCTTAGTGCTTCTAATTGTTTTTAACAGTCTCACAACATTAAAGAAAAAGAAACTAGCTACAATTTGCCTTGTTTTAAATTATTTTAGCTTTTATACCTGGAGTGCATGCGTCCGAAATTCTCCCCAATAGAATATGCAGCTTCTCATCGGTCAGATCATGGAGAACCCTCACCAGGATGTACAAGTCTGCTTTAGGCAATTCGTCCGTTAAGAAGTCTCCTGTCCGAACAGCAGGGAAACGGGGAGTTTACAGTCCAAATGAGAGCTCTAACTCCATTACACATCCAATACAACATCTAGTAACTGAAAATAACCTGGTTAATAACTAACCAGCTTTGAAAGTGACCCTTTTGTCTGTGTGCTGCCGCTGAAACGGTGCACTCATCTCCACGACGGCAGGCAAATCGAGCACAGCTACGGAGAGGTCGGGGTGGATTTTAATCAACTCGTACGCGATGGCGCCAGTGCATCCTGGAAAACCGAGAAAATCGTAAGCAGTGGAAGGTTTTCTCATTGGGAAAACGGTGAGCTCCTTTCCTCATCCCTTCATTTCTTACCCCCCACGTCGCAGGCTGTTTTGTAGCTGGAGAGGTCAAAGGCCGTTGCCACGGCCGTAGCTGCAACTTTAGCAGAGCTGTGCATGGCATGCATGAATCTCAGTTTGGCTTCCTTTAAAAAAAAATAGGCAAGCCGTAAATCAGTGCGTTAAGCTTTTTGCAGAAGGTTTCATCTGCACCGCATCAATCAGATAGTGAACTGCAAGATGATCACCTGACAAATCTCTGTAGATGCCTTGACCTTCCCACGCTGGCTAGTTCCCTCCCGCACCGCGCTTTCGAGATGACAGAAAACAGGCCACAATGTGTCGTCACAGTGCTGAATGTAGGCGTGCAGCGAGAAATGAGAATCTGAGCGCAGGAAACACGAGGCCGCGTCTGTGTTCTCAAATCCAGGTTTTGGGCGTTCTGCTTTAACAAACAAAAACAAAAAAACACTGCATCTCAAAAGATATCATCGAAACATGAATTCCGTAATTAAGTTCTAACAACTTATATGTAGATTTATTACACACAGAGTAAACATGATTATTATTTTAGTATGTTGCAGCCCTAAATAGGGGAACGTGTGCTTGATCTTTTAAGTATTCACGACGGATAGAGTCCGTGCCTTCTGAATGCGCTTCATAATCCTCTCATGGCAGGTGTCGTCTCTGCATCTTATATGTGCCTTTGTCTACCACACTTTTTCCATCCACTCAATTTTCCATTAGTAAACCTTGGCATGGCACTCTGAACAGCCAGCTTCTTTACCATCACCTTTTATAGATTAGCCTCCGTTTGAAGGATGTCAAAGATTGATTTTTTTTGTGTGATATTCAAATTTTCTATTTGAGTGTTTAATCAACTGTGAGGAATAAATACATCTTGACTGGCGCAGGCTGATTGTGAAAGTGGTCACGGATAATGTAACAATAAAACAAACAAAAAAACAAAAAACATTTGTGATACATCACTGTGTTAAATGAACACAGTGATGTAACACATCACTGTGCATCTAGTTAGCATCTAGTTTTTGAACTAAATTAGCCAATATAGCCATTTGAAAGCTAACTGGTCAAGCTGCTTAGGCAATATAAAGAACATCAGAGGAATGACTAACTTGTATCTTTGGTCTTCAGCAGTCCCAGTGACACACAGGCTTCCAGCAGCGTCTCTGTCCCCTTCACAGAGGCTTCGATCTCCTGGGCTATCTGCTCTGCGTCCAGCCCAGGCTTCTTGTGCAGAACGTCAAACAAGGAGAACTTCGATGCTGTGAACAGCGCCTGGGACATTTTTGGGAGATACAGCAACGATGCCTGGATTACAAGATGTAATAGTATCTAGGAGAGTCTGGTAGGCGAAAAGATCTACAGATAAATTAAGAAGCGCACTTTCAAAATGATACTTGGCAAAGTAATGCACACAAAAAGCAACAACAAAAAGAGTGGGAATCGGCACGGACTGAAGAACCACCAATTCTCCTCTTGCAGCAGCAATATTATTCAGACCCTTACTTTAAAAAAATGCAATCTATGAACAGCATCGATAAACCAGACCCTGATATCTGGGTCAAATTAAGCCTTGTTAGAAACTCCTGATGTAAATGTTTCCACAGAAAAAGCAAAGATGTTGGATCACGACTCAGGAAAACAATAGGCAGTCAATATCAGGCACAAAAAAAAAAAAAAAAGACATCAACATATTTGTACTGGTCTGTTAATTTCAACATTATTTATTCTTCGTTTTCTTTTTTCATAGCTTGCTTGCTAGCATAAATAATTAAGCTGCAAGTGTTTTACAGCTTAAAACACTTGCAAACTTTACTTTTTTTTTTTACAAAAAAATGTAAAATGGAACGCTGATTAATCAGAGTCATGGTTGATGTTTAAATGATATTATTGTACACAATAAAAAAAAAAGAAAGACAGCTACCAGAATACTACAGGAAGTGGGATATTGGTATCATATGATACTGGTATCATATATAATGGATACAAATCTATTATTTTTTTAAATCATTTAGGACTTTGCAAAAAAAAAAAAAAAAAAAGAAAAACTGTAAAATTCATATCCAAAGCAAGATATTGTCAATCTCCACATAATATTCAAGAAATGTTTTGTGACAGGGAGAGGGGCTATAATTTAAGAAAAGAGAAAAGCACACACACATTGTATTAGAACAACCTAAAAGAGTTCTGTATATCAGTGGGTGAACTAAACCAATGAAAAAGATTAAATGATGACCACTAGCAAAGAACAAACACACACCAGCTTAAAAAAATGATACAAAAAGGAAACGATTGGAAAATATGTTGTGTCAATTAATCAGCTGGTGATTGAAATCAGCAAAATTTCCCAGGACTGTCAAGTCAAACAGAAAAATGATCATGAAGGGCATCAAAGCTAAAACGTCCCACTTACTGAAGTCTTTAAACAAACCAGCAAAGGGCATGTTCTTTTTGGGCGTACGGAGTGAAAAATCAAATCAAGAATTTAATGCCAAGTGTGAACAGTCAAGCTACAAAGTAAAAAAAAAAAAAAAAAAGAAAGAAAATCAGGCTTGAAATGGGCCCCTGTTCAAGTTGTACCCTGCCTCTTTTCCAATCCGCTGTGCCATTTAAACTCAAGCTTGAGTTGTAAAATGCAATAAATAAATAAACCTTTGTATGCATCCTTTTTGCTTTAACTTCAAAACAGAACCGTATAAAAGCAATAAAGGCGTCACTTGCTCACCAGCTGCGAGCTTCAAGAGCTCCCATCAAGCCATAGATGGTAAAATTAGATATGCAAGGAAAGTAAGACATTGTGTGGTGTTGACAAAGGTGAGACCCTGTGTAAAAAACAAAAATTTAAAAAAAAGTTTTATATAAGTGCCACCTAACGGAAAGTGAGAACTAGAGGAGTAGGCGTGGTCTGTTGAAGCATGAGAGTTTTTAACGTAGGCTGCCAGGAAGCAGAAAAATGTCTGTGAGACTGCGGAGGTGTTGAGTAAATCTTTGACATAAGAGTGCGGCACTGATTGTGTGACATTCTTCGACACCAATCACACGAACCACATTTTGGAAACAACATAAATCAAGTCAGAACTACCATGCTGAAAGAGGTCGAAAGGGGCGAGCAAAACTAAAGCAGCATTTGATGAAAGAAGTGAGAGATGAGGTTGATGCAACATGAGACATAAAATCATTTTGTGGGAACCAGTGTCACAGCAAGCACTCTATAGAAAGCAAAAGAGAAAGAAATGTGCAAATCTGCAGGGGGAATTCTGAAACATTTTACAAGAACTATTTTTTATTTTATTGCCACTTTGTCATTATCCTCTTTGAAAAACCCGAAATATCTAACTTACTCATCAAGAGACGCAAAGATATCAATCTCAGCCGTGTTTTATCACCTTAAGCGTGTTTTGATGAGCACAATGAAGTTGCTAGGAAACTTTAAACAAAAAAAACAGAACAAAAAAAAAACAGGAAGCAACACAACTAAAATATAAGTGCAAAAGTGCAACTTGTAAACCGCAATTTGGCACCTGGCTCACAGTTCTCACCAAAACGGCAACGTTTTGCTTTAAGACGAGAACAAATTTGTAAAAAAAGAAAAAAGTGACCAATTGTCTTTACTGCATAGATATTCTCAATGAAAACTATAAGCTGGAAGGTAAAATGTATACTGGAAACTCCTGTTACCTTTGAGGCTTTGAATCCATCCATTAGCTCATAAATCAGCTCCAAGTCTCCCTTTTTAGGCTCGGTTTGATCAATGATGCATCCTTCTCTGCTCCTCATTACGGACAATATGGTAGTTTCAGAATTATGAACCTTGATCTCTCCGGCATCCTGTTTCGACGAGCTATTGACCTTTGCCTCAGTTTCTCTGTCTTTCTTTTTCACCTGTAAGAAGCACAGTTTCTGTAGCAAAATCAACTAAAGACCAACAGCATTTGTACGCGCAGCGGCGTTGACGAACCTTGTGAAGCGGGCTGGCCGAAGGGCTGCGGGGTCTGGGGATGGATGTGGAGGAGTCTTTCTGCTCAATTAGAATTGGGGCGGAATGACGGTCGTAGACAGATTCAGTTGTCTCAGGGTTGACGAAGGAGCAGTGGTTGTAAACAATGTCTAATTGTTTGCAGAAGTGGTTGAGGGGGAACCCGACAACGTTCAAGAAGTCTCCATGGACGTACTCCACCAGCATGCCGCCGAGAGCTTGAATGCCGTAGCCACCAGCTTTGTCCCTGAGACACACACACACACACACAGAAAACATTTTACGTTACAGATTTACATAGACTGAAAGCAGAAATATATGATTAGGTAGAGTGTGTGTTGGAAAACTAAAACTGCACACCACCTTGAGCAGACCTTTTTCCAAGGTGAAACATGGTGGTGGCAGCATCATTCTATGTAGGATGCTTTCCTGCAGTGATGACATGAAAACTGGCCAGACTTGCTAAAACAGGGCAATCCTGGAGGAAACCCTGGAAAGCAACCCTGAACGTATAATCTGAGCTCTAGACCAAAAGCAAATTTATCCTTTGCAGTGGCCAAGTCAAAGTCCAGATATAAATCTGATCAAGAATCTGTGGCAGGACTTGTAAGATGATGTTCACGAATGCTCCCCCATCCACTCGGACTCATTTTATCTTTCTGGCAAAAAGGAAATACCACGTCAAACTTTACATGTAACACTGGAAGGGACACGAACCATGTTTAGGGTCAGTCTCTGCCTCAAGCAGAGAATCTAAAGTGTCTTGGTATCTTCTGAACAAGATGACGGTTGGATGAAGCAGGAAAGGACTGAGTTTGAGGTTTTGTTTGCAGCAGTACTTGCGCTGATCTGATCTGCTGTGGTGAAGAAAGAGCTGCACTTTCAATTTACATCTACGGTCCGACCATCACAGACGGTTATGAGGCATAGATCATAACTGAACGAAAGAGATGTTGGAAACAAGCAGCCGAAATGAGTTTCTTCTGGAGGGCTGCTGGATTCAGCTTTAGAGAAAAAGGGTGAGGAGTTCCATCATTAGGGGAGAGCTCAAAGTAGAGTGGATGATTCTCCGCAGGGGAAAGCATTAGAACAGGTAAATGTGTGGATGTGCCAAAACTTTCTCCAGCTGAACAAAAACAAAACTGTAAGATTGAGTAGTTATTATTTTTGGACCTAAAGAGGAACGATCTAGAGTCAGTGCACAGCTTCAGTTATTGCAACTAAAAACCAGCGATCAGGCCCGAAACCTGGGAGTAGTGATGGACTCTGACCTTAACATTCAGAGCCACATAAAGACAGTTACAAAGTCAGCCTTCTATCACCTGAAGAACATTTCTAGGATTAAAGGACTAATGTCTCAGCCAGATCTAGAGAAACTCATCCAGGCATTTATCTTCAGTCGTATTGATTATTGTAACGGTGTCTTCACAGGTCTGTCCAACAAACAGCTGCAGCTGATCCAGAATGCTGCTGCTAGCGTTCTCACTAAAACCAGGAAGATAGAGCACATAACACCAGTTTTAAAATCCCTTCACTGGCTCCCTGTAGCTCAAAGAATAGACTTTAAAATACTGTTGTTAGTTTATAAATCACTGAATGGTTTAGCACCACAATACATTAAAGATTTGCTGCTGTTGTATCAACTTTCCAGAACTCTTACGTCTTCTGGTTCTGGTTCTGCTCTGCGTCCCCAGAACCAGAACCAAACGAGGAGAAGCGGCATTTAGTATCTATGTACCAAAAATCTGGAACAAGCTTTCAGAAAACTGTAAAACAGCTGAAACACTGACTTCCTTTAAATCTCAACTAAAAACCCACTTGTTTAGAGTTGTATTTGAAACGTAATCAATTGCAAATTTACTGACGAAACCTGACTTGATGTTGTGTTTTTATTGTTGATTCTATGTTGCATTGTGTTTTTGTGTTTGATTTGATGTGAAGCACTTTGAAATGCCTTGCTGCTGAAATGTGCTATACAAATAAAGTTTGATTTGATTTGATTTGATCAGTCAAGGTAGTTCGGGGTGGCTCCCTTTGGAGGTTTTCTAGCCTTGTGCCATCAGGAGGAAAACCCAGGCAAGACCCAAATCTCGCTGGAGGGATTATATAGTTCATTTGGCCATCCTGGTGTGCCTTGGAACACCCCAGGATAGTGCTTAGGAGAGGCATGATCCGGGTTCCCTCGTGATCCAGTGTCAGATAACTGATTGATTGATGGATGGGAGGATGGAAAAACCTTGCCAAATCAAACGAGGTCAACGCAGCCTTAACAAATTTCAAAGTCCAGGAACGTACAAGTTCATGCACCTCACAGTGAGTTAAAAAAACAAACAAGAAAAATAAATAAAAAAAACTTTGGACTGTTGGGTGATGTTACCACACAGTGAGTAGATATTACATACTGAATCCCAAAGTTCAAATTTCTATACTCACATGGGCTCACCACTATTGATGTACTCCCATAGCATATCTTGTGAGAGATCTGCAAACTTAACCTTTGTTTCTTCATAGAAGTCTATCATCTGGTAGTCCACTTCGTCATCTGGGAGGGGAGCAGAAAATGTTCAAAATTACTTTTAAACATTACTTTGAAATAATATATATATATATATATATATATATGTATATATATATTTCAAAGTTAAAAATAAAAAAATCTCCTCAACTAGATTTTGTTTTTTTTACTTTAAGTTTTAGAAATGTGCCAAAAGACAAACTGTCAGAATTTTAAAACATACCGTCTTTTTCATGACACAAGACAATGGCAACTCCAGTAAATACACTGTGCTCTTTACCACTCAAACTGAAAAATAAAAATGGAATAAAAATGAAAATCATGCTTTTTTTCCTGTTTTCAATGTAAACTGCAAACAGTACAGAGTCCATACCTAGATAGCATCCTGTACGCATCCTGTTTGTCCACCGGCTTTTCCAGGATCATACCATCGACAGCCTGCGAATTATGGCCCAAAAACATGTAAACAGCTAGATCCAAACAAGTTCACGATAACATCATGTGGGTAAATTCTGCGACGCTTTCATTATCTTACCACAATTGTATCCGCTCCGATCACCATGTCAGGGGTTTTCAAGTGTTTCTGAAGCAAATTAGGTCAGGATATTTTCATGAGAACATTTGCTTAAAGGCAATTTTGCATGTTGTAATAAAAAAAGAGCCAAACTCACAATTGGCATCCTCCTGGCCACCTCCAGGGCCTTCTGCTTGGCTGTCTCAACAGCATACTCATGAGGGGCTTTGAAAAGTTGCTTATTGAGAGTTTCTTTAAACCAAGATGGCACCACCTCAAAACGTAAACCCTGGCATGCAAGAGAGAAAAATATGATTGAACAATTTAGAGTGTAAGCATCTGTGTCTAAATTAATAATAATAATAATAATAATAATAATAATAATAATAATAATAATAATAATAATAATAATAATAAAACAATGAAAGCAGGATGTCTTTATCTCTGAGGCAAACTTGTAGAAACCACACAATGTTTTTCACAGTCTCTTAAAAAGAATCCATTTGAACAGAATGTCATTTTATTATATAACTGAAAAAAACGAGAGCAACATAATTCACATATTTGCTGTGATACTTTTAATGAATTTTGTAAATCTGGTAACATTGTATTTTTAATAATAGTAGATTTGGGGGCTGCTTTACTTAACCAAGTACATATACAACTAGCACATACCGCATTGCGGAGTATCTCCAGTCTTCTAGGAGAGGAACTGGCCAGTACAACCAGTTTACCAGAGAGCTTAGAAATGACTGGATTTAGAACCATGGTGGCCTTAGAGTTTAACTGACCTGAGAGGTGAAAGGAAAGAGTTAAGTGTTATAGATGAGGCCACAGATCTATCAGACACACAGACACCGTTTAAATAATCGATCAACATGACTTCACCCTTTGCCATCAGCTCATCAATTAAACTATAGAAGTATATCACAATAGATGCTGCGCCATTAGTTGGCGATTTTATTTAAACGTTTCTATCCTGTATTTGCTTATTTCATTTTACACACGCTATCAATGAATATACTGCCATAACAACAAACTTTCAGCTTCATCACATGATGCTCAGCAGCGAAATAAAACCAGTGGTCTACTGTAAGATTTGAATAGTTTGGACAGGTTGCTTCTGTTATAGTATCTTTATAAGGTTCTGAATAAACAGACTAGCATTTGCAGCCACTGAAATCAGTACTGCGCAGATAAGGTATTCAGGACAAAATGTGTAAAGTTATTTATGTAAAGTTATTTGTGTAAATTTATGGTTCATAACTCCCCCACTCAGAGTTCAAGCAGCACAACCTCATATCAGCTAATTTAACATAAACCGTGACAAAACCAGCAAGGTTCACTTCTATGACTCGCTCTGCTGAGCAATCAAGAATTAATTTGGAAAATTACGTATAATTTAACTCAACAGCTGTTCGTTGGTCTCCCGTCTTACCTGCAGAAGCCAGGAAACATGGAAAGAGCAGCTTGCTAAGATTGCCCGAATGACGTCTGCAACGTGATGACGTAGCCTACAAGTGAAGGATCAAATGCCTTTGGGTGCGCACCATTCTTTAGCCGGCGTCTAATGGAGCAGATTCGCCGGCGATAGCGGCGAACTCCGGCTTTTGTTGAAATAAATATGGGAAAATATTGTCTAAACATATAGTCAGGCAGCGAGCGGAGGCTGAAAACACTCCACCCCATAACATTTTATGACATTCAATAATATATGTAATACATATATAATTGATCATATTTGTTGAATGTTATACCCTATGTGCTAACGCTTTATTTGACGGGTTGTGAGTAAGACTGTCGTGGCACCGTCATAAACATGAAATAACACCTGTCATGAACATGAGTAAGTCTTCATGAATATTTATGACTTTTGTTATAAAAGTGTTCGGTAAATCGTGACACTTTTAATACAAAGTTGACATTCAAAATGTCTTCGTTATGACACTTGACATTAACCAAGAAATCATGATCTGAGATAAATTTGTTATAAAAGTATTACTGATTAAACTTTAGTTTTAATAACATGAAGCTACATAATTTTTAAAGTTAGATCAAATCCACCACCAGTTCCTTGGTCGTTGTCACATTGAGCTGCGGGTGGTTCAGTCCACATCATGTGACATAGTTGCCCACAGCAGCCCTCCTCTCAATCTCATCATCACCCCCACTAATACAACCAAGCGCAGTTGAATCGTCCAAGAACTTCTGTAGAAGTAGTTGAAGTCCATACTATAAAGGGTGAAGAGGAAGGGGGGAGAGAAAGTCCCTTGTGGAGCCCCTGTGTTGCTGACAACACACAGCGCTGCAGGTGCATGAACTGTGGTTTGCCACTCAGGTAGTCCACAATCTGGGACACAAGCAGGAAGGCCACCTGCATCGGCATCAGTTCTCATCAAGTAGACCTGGATGGATAATGTTGAATGCACTAGAGAAGTCAAAAAAACAATAGCCCTTCACATTTTCTGTTAAAAGAAAAACTTTAAAACAACATAAAATTATAAAAATGGATTCAGAATATCGGGTGATAGTATAAGACCTGGAAATTGAATTAAAACCTCAAGACAACCACTGCCATGCAGCTGTTTATCTACTCCGATGAGCTTTGGTCTCTTCATTCAAAGTACTAAAAATGGCGTTGGGGCTGCATTATACAATTTTTTTTTCACTTGTCTGGCACAATATTTGAGCACCCAAACCTTGTCAAATACCTCCATTTGCTTATTTTTAACTCCTCAGCAGATTTCCAGTCTGACTGTTAAGGTACACATACACTCTACTGTTTACTAACGAAAAAAGCAATATTAATAATGCTTTAATATTATTAACAGCAACAACAACAACAACAAAAGAGAGAAATTACTTTATACAAAAAATCCTGAAAACAGAGAGGAAATCATTTAAAATACTTCAATAAAACAAAAGGACAACATTGCCAATTTCAGACATTTGCACACCACAGAACACTGACATTTTTATAAACAGATAAAAAAAAAAAAAAAAACGACAACCATAAGATAAAAGGTATTTGGGGATGTTAGGCTAACATAATATGTACATTTTTACAACAGTTCACAGTTCTGGATGCTACATATTTTTGCAAAACTAACAGCCATGATGCGATGTTAAATATCAGCACATGCTGTTGGTTGATGTTTATCACTCTTTCATTTAAACAGCAGCAAATCCTATTGGTTCACGTAACGTAAAATGTTCTAAATCTTATTTTAGTTAGTATGTATTGAATAACAAGATTCTACACTGAGGAAACTTTGAAGATCTCACTGTCTGAATGTTGTTTAAAATCCTCCAGGATGACTCCATTATATTTTTTTAACAAATTTAAAAGCAAGCCAACCGTCTGAGTACAGAGTTTGTTTATAATAAAGTATAATCATAAAACAGATAAAAGAATTTGTTTTATGAAGGCTTGACTATAAAGTGATGTTATGGGCTTTGAAGTTGCTTGTTTACAGTAAGCAGGGCAAGGACTGATTGACACAGACAACTAGTTTCTGACCTTTATGCTTCTTACATTATATTTCATTGTACTACCATACAACTTCTTAAAACACTTTTTGACATCCATACTTGTTCAGCCCAATTTATATAAAAATAATACCAATATTTGGATAGATCTTTCATAGGATTTTTGTAAAATACATTCTGTTTGTGTAAGCTGAGAAACTGCCCGTTTTGTGCAACAATCCTAACAGTCACTCATTCATCATTGTTATTTTGTGTGTATGACTGCAACATCTGCAGATATCAGGTTGCAATTTCTAACATCTATGGAAGATCTGATGATTGGTGCACAAGCTAAAAGACTGCGGGCCCCAACATATATGCTTGTGGCACTCCGCAATTTCCCAACCACTTGATTACATTTAAAATGGAGAAAACACACAAACTATGATTGGAGCAATAACATTTTAGTCACTATCCAGCAGCTTAAACCTTAAAAGCTATTGCTAAAGGAAGAGATAGATGTATGAAGATTTTGCAATATGGACCAAGAACATATGTTGCAAGATCCCAAAACCCCTTCTTTCCTTCAGTGACTTGTTTTCTTTCGCAAGTCTTTCTTTAGTTTTCGCATTGTTAGGGTAGTTACGGCATCGCAAAGGCACCTGAATATGTTTCTTCACCTTAGAAATCTGCTTATCCAGAGTACAAAGTCTCTTTGTTGTCCATCCTTATAGAGTCTGCACTACTCACGCTCTGCAGGTTCATTATCTCTCTCAGCTTCTGCCTGAAATCTTTTGAAGCAAAGTAATAAATGAAAGGATCCAAACAGCTATTCAGACAGCTAAAGCAGAGAGAAAGCTTGTAGGCCATGTACACAGACTTGTCATAGAAGAGTCTAAGGACACTGTGAGCCAATAAGAGGATGTTGTTGGGAGCAAAGCAGACCACAAAGACCAGCAGAACGACAACAGCCAAACGTATGGCCCTCCCTTTCTGGACAGTCTTGGAATCACTGGACAGCTTGTATATGACGCTAATGTAGCAGAACATTGTGACACAGAAAGGAAAAAGGAAGAGAAGAAACACCATGCTGAACAGGAAAGTGGCCCAGGCACCCACGGACGGCAGCATGCTTTTTTTCAGCACGTCAAAGCATGTGGTGATCTGGAGCTCCGGGACCTCAAAGGTCAGGTCAGTGGTCATGAGAGGGTACAAGACACCCAGGACCAAACCCCACATCAGAAGGCAGCTGATGACAGCAATAGACTTTCTCTTCTTGTTCTTCCGGAACATCATGGGCTTCACGATGCCCAGGTAGCGGTCAATGCCGATGGCCATCATCGTCAGGATAGAACAATACATATTGGCGTAAAAAACGAGGGTCATGAAGCTGCAAGGGGGATGCAAAAAGAAAAAAACAAAGAGCAAAAGACTGTGTTTGATTATACAGGTTTAAGAAAAGCAGGGAAAAGGTGTGACATTTTGGCAACAATTAAAAGAGACTTAATCTGCTTTGAAATTAAACAAAGTTACTTTCAGAGTTCAGTCGGTTGAACATTAGAAGTAGATTGAGAAGTCAAATGACTAACCTGCAAATTTTATCTGAACAAATATTAGTTTTTAAAACAGCAATTTTATTGCAGTGATAAAGTCTAACCATATTTTTTCAATGGAAAAGAAAAAGAACGCTCTTCTTGAAAAGCATTAATACCTGCACATATTGGACCCCAATCTCCAGTTGTATCCTTGGAGCTGGTAGGCGATTTGAAAGGGGAGGGCGGAGCCAAGAGCCAAGTCGGTGAGGGTTAGATTAATCATGAATATGATGGAGGGCGTTTTTGGTGAGGTACGAAACAGCAGGAGCCATATTGATAGGCCGTTTCCCACCCAGTTGATGATAGTGACAAGCACGTATATAACAGATATGATAGTGCTGGTGTTCACATCTCGAAACAGTGACAGGGTGGCGTTATCGAGCTGCGTCCTGCTGGAATTCCCCGTCATGATGGGATGGAATGGTCTCCTATAACCTGTGTGACAAAAATCAACACGAGAGTTGCTTTTTTTATTTAGTCCTTGGTAGTCATGTTCATCTTTCTACAAGATAACATCAGATATATAGCGATGACAAGCAGATTTTTTATCGAACATCTTGTTACTTTTGTAAAATCAGAATGAAAAAGCAGGAAAAAAACATGACGTACCAGAAACCACAAGAGGGGGGAGAATTTTTTAAAAACGAGCCAGCTTCTCTGATGTGATGCATGCAACGCATATCTTTTTTGATGCTAAGGTGTGAAAATGAAATTCAGGTTCTATCAGCCTGGGTTGTTTGTGTGCGAGAAGAAAGCACATGCAAACGGGTGGAGTTTTCACACAGGAAAAGGGCATGCACAATCTGTGGTAAGGTATGCAAACTCTGGGCACCTGTTATACAATTGCAAAGTTTTAAAATGTGGATTTCAAAATTAAATCTGGCTCTGACACGTCTCCAACTGACAAGAGAAAGTCATATCTCGTCAGTCCCAGCGAGTGGTTTGAAGTCAGGATGTCAGCATGGGTCAGGATGTCAGCATGGGTATGGTACGCAAACACTTTCTCTCCAATGTGGTGGGTATGGTGTAGGTGGTACAAGAGGTTTCAGGTTGTCAAAAAAGCTGAGACACATCCTTGTTGTCTTTGTGTCTTAATAATCATCACCAGCTCTCCACTTAGTTCCCTTAACCATTTGCAGTCTACACTGCCTAAGATTGAGTAGATTTCATTTTCTTGCAACACTGTCCCTTGGGCAAGTCTTTGGAGAAACATAGTGAAAATTAGTTTTAGTGCACTGCAACACATGGACCATTTACTGTTTCCTTTTATTTGAAATAACTCAAAATCTAATTGAGTGTATTGTTGCCGTCAAGCAGATTGTAAAACAAACAGATTCTTAATTTGAACATAGCCCATTTAATAGAAAAAGGTGTTTGTTGTAAATTAGAGACAACAGGCACAGCTGAGCATACAAGATTCATGTACGAACACTATATTTTTTATGCTGCTAATGCTAAATAGAGTGTTAAAACTGAGCTACAACCAGGCTTGTAATTATTTGTGCAATAACTTCTGGCCTATCGTCTATAATTACAGATACAATTTTAAGTATTTTCCAGCCACACAGCGCCATTTTATAGCACAATCAAGTAGCTGCGTTTCCCTAAGTTGTCATAAAAATGCCGTAAATCTCAAACGCAACTTAAAAGGAATTTGATATTGCCTCGAAAAAAAAAAACTCTGTCTCTTTCAAAAGCTCCTGCTCTTTTTGACACCACCTTCAGCATGTCATCACAACAATGTTTTTTCATCAAGTTTTTAACAACATTCTTAAGAGCGCTTGCACTGAGAAGCAGTCCATCTGATAAGCTCAGCAAATGGGCAGTTCTGCCAGGTGCTTGTTAATTGCTGCTGACGCTAGTCGGTAGGAGCAGAGAGGAGGAGTTCGGGGGAGAGGTGCTCTGTGAGGCAGAAGCTCCTCTTGGAGACTGCAGCTCCAAGGGGTCAAAGGAGCCAAAGCAACACTCCAAGTCTGTTTTTGATGAGGGAATAGATCAGGAAGTCGATTTTACATAATAATTGAGGAACCAGGCTTGTACTATTTTAAGTACACAGAAGAAAAATAAAAAAAAATAAAACAACCGAGAAAACCTGACGAAAATTCTTTGAAAGCTATGCAGAAATCATTGATCTACTCTGTGTATCACTCTAAAGCAAAATCTGGCAATAAAAGAAAAAAGGAAAAGTAGAGCAATGACTCAATACTGCACCGTGTATAATATCACGACAATAATATCTTTGATTTCCTCATACTATTCAAACTAAATCACTTTGGCTGTTTACTTGTTATCATTGTGCCCGGTTGAGTACATGTTATCAAAAGAAAAAGTACAAAACGTTCACTTGTCTGCTGTTGTTCATGTTGAGTAACTCAGTACAAACAAGAACGCCACATGTTGTCCAAATTAGACTCCCTATGTAGTTCCATCGCACATCCATACAATAACACAATGTACGGATGATAGAAGCAAAGAACTAAAAGCAAACAAATGGTGCCAAAGAGAACACATTAACATTAACACTGAATTGTAAGTAACAAAAAGTTTGGTACTGATAAAATTTGGTAGTTGAAAACGTACCTTTTGTCAGCAGCGAGGCAAATTAGGCAGGTGGGCACGTGTGTGGCAGTTGTAGATGGAGGGACAGATGCATTGACTGAGGAAGGCTGGTGAGGAAATGGGGTCTAAACTTGATAGAGTGCCACTGAGAGGAAATGCACCATGTGACAACCGTCATCCTCCCAACTGTAGTAACGGCCACATGTTTGATTCACGGTTGAAATCGAAGCTCGAGGCACAGTCATATCAAAGGTTTCCTACACAACAGACATTGATATGTGGAACACTCGCATTGTTCATGCGAATCGTTCATCTTGCATTCTTTCTCCCATGATGTTAATGTTTTCCACTACTAACTAACTCGTACATTTTCAGAGTACATTATACAAAAGTAAAACACAGTGGATCCGTATAAAGAGCTTATGGTGAACCGCAATGGAAACAAAAAAAACAAAAAAAAAACAAACAAAACCAAAACGCAAATATGAATTGTAAGGGAAATCCCAACATGCCATGTGTGATGATATCACTTTCTGTTATGAGCACCTGCTTTACTAATACAAAAAGAGTGTGAGTTCACACCAGTTCAACAATACCTGCAAACAATATAGATCAGAACAGTGAAGTCATTTACCTTCTTAGCTTCTAAATACACACCCAGATACAATATACAAACAAATATAAGTGATCTGCGAGAAAGTCTGCTTTAAAGTGAAGGCAGAATGTGATAGTTGGGGCTTGCTCACGGGTTCATGCAACGTGTGCTCTGATGCGACTGGTTTCCTGTTGATTGTCATAGTTCTGCTTTATCTAGGCGAAAGTTTGTCAGGCATGCTTCATGTTTATCTCTCTGAGCAGGACAAAAGATAACACGGAGAATAATAATAATTTGCTGCAACACAAAATGATTTAAAAAGGAAGGCCTGTGTATGGCAGCACACCCGCTACACACACCACATCAGCCTTCTGGCTCACTCAGAGTGAGAAGGGCAGGTCGGTCCTCGACAGCTCTGACTGTAAGTGACTCATTTCATGTGCAGAATAAGCAGTTTGGGAGCTAAAACAGCCTCGCCCAAAAAACAACCAAAATAACCGAATCCAAGCTAAATGCGTCTTTAAACTGCAGACATTTATTTTCTCACAGTTCAACACACGAAAAAACCTGAAAGCAGAAAGACAAAAATCATTCACATACCGTCTATTCACATAATGGAAGGCTTTTAAAATTAATTTAATGACAGTTTATTTTGTTGACAGCAATAAAATAAATATATATATATATTTTTTTAAAATCATGTCACTAATCAATCCAAAATGTTTTAAATGTTATTTTCATCTGTTGCAGTGCCACCAGAAAATATTCACAACAGCTTGCCTGTTCCACAATTTGACTACAGCTTCATTTCAAAACCAATATGAGTTTTGTTCCCCTTTTTAACCTGCTCCATTACAAAGTTTTTTTTAGACATTTCGCATATTTCTAAAAAATGTATTTTAATATAGTAAGTACATAAGCACGGCACCACTGTTTTGGGGGTATTTCCACCTTGTTTTTAATGCATATATCCTCTCAGGGTTAGTCAGGCTGGATGGGTAGTGTTGGTCGCCAGTCATTTTCAGGTATTTCAGGAAATATTCAACTGGATTCAAGTCCGGGTTCTGTCTGGATGACTCGAGAACATTCAGTTTCCCCCTGACGCTCCTTCCTTGGCATTCTGACTGTGTGCTTTGTGTCATTGCTTTGCTGGAAGATTTGTTTTTTTTCACTTTCGTCTGAGGTTCAGAGTATCGGGTCAGGTGGCCAAATTTATGAAAAGGCTTCCGTTGATGCATTACCAAAAACTGACAGTGGTGATGCATGTCAGTTTTTGTGATTTAATAAAATCCAGTCTTTGGGGCTCTTACAGAAATCTCCTTTGACTTCACTGCTTGGTTTTTGCTCTGCTCTGTCAACTGTAGGACCTTGTATGGACAAATGTGTCCTATTAGCAATCACGTTCAACCACAAAATTCAACAAACGTTACTGCGATCAGTTGTGATCCGATGTAGTGAATACTCATGCACCTACTATATTTGTTTGTTTTCTTTTCTTACTTACAAAATTGTCGGTGAACGTGTTTTAACATTTTCATAGAAAATTATACTATAGCTAAACTAAATATAGTAAGCTATTTTTTTTTTTAAACTACACTCAAATCAGTTTTAAGACAAATCTAATGCAATAAGATATGGAAAAGCATAAAAGGATACTTTCTTGTGGCACTGTAGTTGATTACGTACAAAGCAATACTGACAAAAATAAATAAATAGATAAATCGTGGCATTGAAATTTGATTTTATAATCAATTTTAAGTCTGCTGGTCGCCTGTACATATAATAAAGGACATTTCTTACCCTACTTTTTAAAAGATCTGTTGTCTGTCAGTTTTACCAACAATAGCTTTATATTAATAGAAATATATAAGACAACTAAAAACAACACAAATGACAAAATATACCAGGTGTTGGAAAGAAGTTCTCATGCAGAAGGCAAGGTCATCGTCTTGAAAGTAATTTTTTCCTGGATGTCTTTATTGAGACACTTCTTTACCACAAAGAGCGAGAGTAGAGTACCTTAAAAGTCGACAGGCCTGAAAGCCAGATAGTAGGAAGAAAGTTCCACAGATACAATTTCATTAAACAGGAAGAAAGAAATCAGTCAACCAATGGCAGCAGCTTCCCTTTAAAACAGATTGTTATGCCCCATTACTTTCCTCTTGAGACCTAGAGTATTCACTGCTCGTCTTTGCTTTTCTCAAACCCTCTTTGTATCTCCGCTGTCATGGCAACAACCTCATAACAATGCTCCGTCCTGCATTCGGGGGAATGGCCAATAGGGAGGCAGTCATAGCCTTTATTAGCCAAACTCATGCGCTTCCTGTTGCGCGCGCCGGGCTGATAGAGCTGCATGGCAGGACGGTCCTGCAGGATGGGGAGAGAGAGCGATGTCAAATAAAAACAAGGCCAAGTCAGAATTCACAGATGCACAGAGTGTGTAATGCAAAAGCTACTTGTACATCTTGAACTCTTTCACATTTTGAGGTGCTAAAATGCATTTTAGCACCTCAGTGAGTAAAGAAAGTAACTAAACTTTCTTACAATGTCTTCCAAAAGTGATATCTACCCCCTGAACTTTCTCACAGTTTGTTGTGTTACGACCACACACAAAAGGGGTTTGTGTGAGGTAAAGTAACAAAAAGTAGACTTTTAAATCGTTTCACAGATTTTCAATCAGATTTAGGTCTGGACATTGACTTCTAGCACATAGGTTTCTCTCTCACTGTGTTTAAGATCACTGCCCTGGAAGGTAAACTTCCACCTAAGTCTTTTGCAACTCTATACATTTTGCCATTAATTCTCACCCTCTGCCCTAAAATACCACAGAACCTTCTGAAAAATATGTTGGAGATTTAAGTGAATCAGAAGACCAAAACCAAACGCGATTATTTGTGTTCCACTGCGATTTCCTCACAGGCGTTGAGCATCACGAGGGACATCTGGAAGCACCTTCCTGCTCAATCTCATGCTCACCTTCTCGCTCACCTTGTTTCGGAGGCGTTCCTTTCTGTTGCTCAGGTCCTCCCTGTCCTCCTTTCCCATTTTGTCTGCCCCGTCAGGACAGTAAGAATAGCCATGATGATGGCCCTCTTTCTTGGCTCGGTCCTGGCAGTAGCCCTTCCCCCATTTGGTCTCGTCTTTCCGCCGCATGAACTTATCGAATTCGTAGTGGTGTCGTTGCCGTTTTCTCTCCTCGTCCTTGCCGCGGTGGTCCTTATCTCTCTGCCTGCGGCCGTGCAGATCTCTCTGCTCTTTGTCGCTCTCAGCCTGACCTCTGCTGGTCAAATGTATATTGAAATGTGTATTACAGCAAAGCTGGGAGTAACACAAAGGAGGAATTCAGGGTCATCGCTCAACCCAATCAAATACCGGTATAAAATCAATAAAAGGTTTGCACAAGCAAATAACATACAATTTAAGGATATTTAATGACAATATTAGCTTCACAGCTGTACCCTTAAGGCTTCAAGTAACTTATTGCACGTCAGCCTAAAGTTTAAAGACTGAATAACAATATTTTTTCTTTCGTTGTGGAAATATTTACAGCTGTATGGAAATACTGAAAATACAGTAACAGTAAAAAAGTAGCTGGTAGTGAGTTATGTCCACTTTAGTTATCAAAAGATTGCTTTCAAAACTCTCACATTTTCCTAAAAGTTACATCAATACTTTCTTGAAATATTAGCAAGACTTTTTTTATATATATATACACATATGCAATGTTTTGATACTTGCCCTGCAAGACGTTTCACACATGTTTTTCATTTCTGGCCAACTGCCAGCTATGTTGGTTTAACGAAGATTAAATTAGTTGGACAGTAAGTGACACACTCAGATCAAATGAGGTGGCATATATGCAAATATATCATTAATGCAAATACAACCACAAGAGAAGTACTTTTTGAAAACTTTTCCATTCTGGGGAAGGGATGAAGCTGGTTTGTCCTTTGGCTTTCATTAAGGATAAAAAATAAACTGTTGCAAACCACTTGTTCATTTCATGCATTAGGTGTTTCTTACTTTTCTTTTGGTTCTTTTGACTTCATTTGTCCTCCCGTTTTCTCCCACTTGCCCACACCTGCCTCACAAGGCTCACTTTTTTCCTTCATTCGGTCTGAATCAACATCATCGTCTCTGTCGCTCTTCTTTAGGAGCTATGGACGCAAAAAAAATCACAAAATACACGGCTCTGAGTTATTTAGTTGAAACGGAAAGACAAAAAGCTGGTAAAAGGTATTTTCTTCAGAAATGAGGAGCAACCTTAATTTTGATGTCTTTATCGGACAGTTTCTTCTGCTTCTCTCCCTCTTTTCGCTTGCGTCTCTCCTCCTCTCGCCGCTTTCGCTTCTCCTCCTCCCGTTGCCTTTTCTTTTCAAGCTCCCTTCTTCTCCTCTCTTCTCTCTTCTCCTCTCTTATCCTCTGGTGAAAGCGTGATGCACAGAAAATGATTCCTTTGTTTGTTTTAGCTCTCGCCTTTACAACCGTGCTTCTGTCTCACCTGTTTTTCGATTTTCTTATTTTTGATGTACTCCAGGAGAGGTGTTGTTCGTTTGGCTAAACGCAAACGGAGAAAGAATCAAAAATTGAGTTGATTTCTTAGAGTGACATTCACTTTAAGTAAGCTGCAAAGAAATGCAATAATTATTTTTGTCAATTTTGGACATGAGGTAACGTTTAGTATTTTGGATGCAAAAGATAAGGAGGAGCTGGTGAGAGCATTGTCCAAATAAGCTTATACTCCTTTGTTATTAGTACTTGAAATTAGAGTCACTCACATCAAATTGATGTGGATATTAAACAATATACCTGAAGTAAAACCTTTGACATGTCTGGAGAAAGACTTTTCAATTAAAACAAGACAAATTCATTCCAACAGACAAGAAGAGCAGATAAAAATCTGTCCTGCAAATATAGATGGGTGTTTTTCTTTCTTCGTTTCCCAACATTTTAGCTTTAAAAACAAAACAAAGCATCACCTGTCAGGCAACAAACAAATATAAAACACATAAAGTAAATATAGTGAAATGTAATTTATCATATAATTTTAATATCATCTTACTGTTGGTATTTTGGATATTATTTTGTTTTGAAAAAAGTAAGTGTGATAGGATTGTGATTTTGGTTTTACTTATTTCTCTATATATTGTCAATTTGCTACTGAGCTGCATTTTTTCTGGTTGTAGAAATATTAAAAATGATAAGGCCAGAAAGAGGCTAAAGTCAAAATAATAATTAAAAAAAATTAAATGTCCAAAATGTGTGATATTGTACCAATGAGCTCTCTGGTCTTAGCTTCTATCTCCCCAAGAAGTATCTCAGGATTAGCCATGGACTTCTCCTCATCACAGGAGTAGTTTTCCAAAAACCGCTTGTATTCTGGGTCTTAGTGAAATTCAAAGAAGAAGAAGAAAAAAGAAGGGACATGAAATACAGTTTAAAAAATCTATACGCTAAACTTGTCTTTGCTGAATTCATTCTAAATTCATGCACGAATAATGTAAATGCCACACAAGATCAGTACATTTAATGAGAATTGATCTCCATTTTCCTACCTTCTTCAATGCTTCCGGCTTTGGCATCTTTCTTCTTCAGCTTCTTTTTGGAAATCTTCTGGAAAGGCGCAAACTCTACCACAGCAGGATATTCCTGACCTGGGTAAATATTGAAATACGAGTCGAATTTATTAGACCAGCTGTCAAAAGGTAACAATGGCAACAAATGTTCTAATTCACCTTCATAAAAGTCAACATTTAGCTCCAAAGATGCTGTTTGTATTTCTTATAGCTGAACGCTGCAAGTCAACATTCAAGGCTAAAGCTGTCAACACAGTCAAAATGGGCTTAGAAAGAATTAAAATACCCTTGTTGTCAATGAAGACATAGCCATCAAATCGATCCCTGAACAGCAGGATGTCTTCTGTGCTTTTAAAGTTGATATAAGCTCGGGAGAACAGGTGGGGGTAGAGACTGCGAAGGCAAAAACAAAAACCGGTCAATAAACGGGGATGAAAAAAGTGGACTATTGAACCACAGAGCTATAAAACCTCATCATACCTTTGATCTGCTGGGAAAAACTCAAAGTAGTCATAAGATGGAAGAGGACTGAGAAGCTCTTCCAGTTGTTCCTTCGACAGGTTAGGAGGGAGTCTTCGAATCACCACCTAAAAAAAAAAGTGGAGGAAATGAATTTTACCTTCTTTGGCGTAAGAATGACTGTCAATCAATCAATTCATCTGATAACAAGTCAGTAACCCCATGTTACTGATATGAAGGGACGTGACTGAACACAGTCATTATTTGGATGATATATACATCTCTGCTGTTTGGAAAGCTGCTATCTATTGGCTCCCCTGGTAAACATGTAAAAAGCCTTCAAATGAATTAAGCTTTTTTGTATCTAGAGAGATTGTGGAAAGTAGAATGGTCAAAACCATACTGAAAAATGTTACAGGACAACATTAAGTATTGTTTTGGCAGAAGGTTGCACAAGCCAGTGATAGCATTGATGTATTTGTAACACATACTGTAAATATATTAATAATAATCATATGGAATGACAAAGACTCAACACACAAAGAAAAAAGCAAATACTAATCAGAGTTAATGTTTAACTGCCAATTTTCATAATTAATAAGATTGGAAAGTCAATGCCACCGTACTGATGCACAATATTTCTTGTGTATCAATATATAAACATCAATAGCCTTATGTTCATTGCACATAAGTAGAGCTCAAAATGAAAGGTCTCACAATGCTTTACAATATATCAATACATGTCAGTTTGTTTAAAAGCTTAGATTCTTTAAAAGGTGGTTCATGAACTACAAACAACATTAAAACTTCTGCTTTAACAGATTTTGATTTACATATTGTGTGAGTCATCAAGAGCTCCTGGGTTCCCCCCTGCTGTTCCGGTAGGCTAAACAGTGACTTAGTTCACTTATACCTCGGCTGGTTCTGGACAGTATTGTAGAATACGATGCAGTTTGCGACTTCTTGAAATAGAAGGGAAAAAATTAAATAAATAAGCTTCGTATTTTTATTTATTTATTTATTTTAAATGAAGGAATAACAGGATATTCCGCTGTGCAGCGTTTACAGGATTTCTTCGTTCGACTGTCACCTGTTAATGTTAGCTTCATATCAGAAACATAAAAAAATAATTCAAAAGGGAGAAAAGAATAAAATAAGAGCCGTAGTTTTTCCACTGCTTCCTAAAATTCCCCTTTTCTGATCCTGTTGCTATCCTTGGTGCTGAAACATCCTTTCCTCCACCTCCAGTCTCCATGTCTGTTCGTAAACAACAGCTCGGCTACGTACCTTGGTGAAAACCTCCTTCTTCTCTTCTTTCGGCTTAGCGTTGGCGGGAATGTTTTCTTGCTCTCTTGGGACGTCTTTTAATTGTATCTCGAATATGCTTTTCTCCTTACCCGCGGTCATTTGGTCCTTATCAGACCTCATTTCTTCCCATTGCCATCAAATTCGCTTGGTGTTAAGCGTTACCGTGTCCTCGCGAGATTATAAGAGTCAAATATCGCGAGTGGTAAGAAAATGCTTTTTATTTAACGGCTTTTACAATGCTTTCTGGTTATTCAATTGTGTGTAACATTTTCTGAATTCTCCATTCACACTGTATGTGAATGAATACTAATCCTCTGAAAAAATACAAATAAAAACGAACTTCACCTGAACTTATCCAGTTTGAGATCGGTCTGTTTCAGCTGCCTGGAGACTGGTGGTTCTGATTGGCTCTCGGATAGAACAAGAGCTGCAGGAGTCAAGTTCTCCAGACTGGTTCCTCACCTGCCTGTAGGAATCTCGGAAGGGAACTTAAAATAAATGCTCATCTGTCACAATCCCTTACAAGGTTGCATTTCACCAAAGCAAAAAGTCAAGTTTTCTACCTCTGATTTTTCACTGAACCCATAAACTCACCATTCAGTAATGTACGCTTTCCACTGCTGGTATCGAAACGCAGCCGGGGTCCCTCAGGTGTGGATACAGAGTTCTTCAAGTTGGGAACAACAGAGGAACAGGTTTCCGGATCTTGACAGATCCGATCGTTGGTGTAAATGCTGGTCGACCTGGACGGAGTATAACCCATTTCTAATCCAACTAACAGGCACGACATCCATTGAAAGACGTGCTTCATCTCGGTTTGCACACAGGATTTAGGAGAGTTGTCACCAGTGGCGGTTTTTGTATGAATGCCTCCCTAGGTGAGCCCCTCCTTCCGTTGCCCCTTCCACAATTGAATACACGCCTTCTCAATGATAAAATATTAAAAATATTGATCTGATAAAATAGAATTTGGATATACGGGTGAATGAATGAATTGATTTCAACAAACCCAAGAATATGTATATAGATATTTTCCAAATAAAAGTTTCTTAAATCACAACCTGTTTTAAACATCTACGTATTCAATCCAGATTTAACCAGTTGGCATAATGTTTCCATGCTTTTCTAAATTTTACTTATTGATATTGTACACACAGGGACAGACAAAAACAAGGCATACAAAGATCTTAAGATAAATGCTTGGTTTATTGTAGTAACAACCAAAAATCTAATCTGATTTTTCTCAGCCAGCTCTTTCTTCAGAGTGAAGATCCACAGGTTAATCAGCAGGGAGGATCCTGCCTCAGGCATTAAGCAAGTGACTTTAAACGTCCTTGTGTTGTGAGGTGCGTGGCTGTGTTTGTTCCTGTCAGGGGGCCACATGTTCCCAGTGTTTTTAACCCCCAAGTAAAACATATTCAACCCTTGAAACAAGGCATGTGTTCACATCCCCCTCCTTTAAAGTGCATTCTTGTGAAATTGTGGTAAACGCCATGTGCTGCATACAAATTCAGTCACTTATGTTAAAAATCTTCACAAGAGCATTCTGATACAAAAAATAACACACAGAATGGGGAGTCCACATGGTGGAGGACATCTGCTAGAGCTTTTGACCGACTGTTGTCCTCGGGCGTGGACATGTGTAGCTATGACAACCAGTTGCTACAACAGTTCCACCTCCTGACGGGATGAAATCACGTGCTGGTGTCTGATAGGGTGTCCAGCATCACATCGCTCTCGTACATGTCGCACTCCAGCGTTAATGAGAGCCGGAGAGGCGTCTCCAGCATCATCTTTTCCTGATTGGACGCCGGCGTCTCCAACATTGACAGGTTAGTCTCTTCCGACCTTGACGTGGCTTGAAGGTCAATCGACTCTGATGTGTTCAACATCTTCATCAGCGCTGGGGTGTTAAAGCTGCCTCGCACTTTGTCATTGATGTCAGTGCCTTTTTGGAAAAAATATATATATAATTTTTAAATTTGCAGAATTAATGCAAGCATTGTTGATATTTATTGTTTTATATGTTTTTATGGGTATTTGAATTCAACAACTGAACTAAGGTGAAACCATTGTAAACTACTGCTAATCTTTTTATTCAGTGCTTTGTCTTGTAGATATTCTAGAAATGATTTTATAACTAAAAATTATATTGCTACTTAAATTGTGTACGTTTGCAGAATGTGATAGATTAATATGACATAATCTTCAGCAAAAAGTGAAACATTCTAAGACTTTACTACCATATCTAATGGTGGGGCCCTATGAAATCTGTTTCATTACTTTACTGATATATGTTTTCCTGAATTTCACTCCCTTTTCTCTGTTTTCCATTCTAACTACATTAATTATCAAAAAAGTGTGTAATTATGGATTGAATGATATTTTTACATTTTATTTTGTTGAAACAGCTCCTTAAAATATGAAGAAAATTTTGTCTTTCAGACCGAGTGAAACTGCTGAAAATATTCAGAGTAAATATATATATATATATGCATTTACTTTCAATATAACACAAACCTATATATGCGTCCGTGTCCCCGATGTACATTTCAATACAATGGCCAAGCATCGTCACTGAGAAAGTGTCGTCCCTTTTCAAACCGAGTGCCTATCATAGAAAAGAACAAACAAAACACAATAACTCCGGCAACAAAAAACCCCCAACTAATCTACATCAATCCAATCCCAAGCTACTTCTTATACCCCTGTTAAAACTGTAACCACGCACCAATAAAAACATTTTAGGAATTTTCTATAGTTTACTTGAAATATTTTGCTTAAAACTGATTGGAGAGCACATTACTATAGATACTTGTTCAAACTAAAGTGCTGTGATGTACAAGTCCTTACAAATACTTCTTACACGCTATGTGGTTTTAACAACAATCAACTATCAACCACAATGAAACTGCACCAAGTAGAGAAGTCAAAGTCTTTTAAACCCACCGTGTGAAAGTAGTCGATAGCACTTTCAAAGTCCCCCATGAGGCTGTGCACATATCCTATGGCAGAATAGGTGGAGGCATGCTGTGGGATCAACACTAGAGCTTGACGATGGTACTCCAGAGCCTGGTCGTACTTTCTAAAATATTAAGCACGTTTCAAAAAGCTGTTATTCAAAGACTGAATTTAATAAGCTAATACAAGGTTGACTAATATTTAAGTCCTGTATTTCTCACATGACATAAAGCATTCGTTTAATACCTTCAACTGTTCAAGTTTCAATCTTTTAAACAACGATGCTTTTTCCCCCCACAGCCTCAGAAGCTACGCAGTTAATAGATTAAAAAGAAATCGATAGTAGGTTCAAATACAGTTTACAAGGTGTTGATCAGTTTACATTAGGACATAGAAAAAAAAAAAGAAAAGTCAAATTTAATGACTGTACTTACTTTAGTTTTCTACACACGTGACCCAAGTTGTTCAACAAAGGCTCCCACTTGTCCACGGTAACCTTAAATTAAGTCAAAAAACAAATTAAAAGTAATGCTTATGCAGAACGGGAATTTTAAAGCCACGTATTAAATTGAAATAAATCACCTCATTCCCTATGGCTTTGATTTTCTCCATTGCATCCAGAAATAACCTTTCTGCCGTCTTCCACCTGCACCAGTCGAGGAGGCAAAACATGCAGATATTTTATAAAACAGCAGCTGATGCTAGCAATATTTGCAGAGCATTGTTTGGTTATTTCGTCAGCAGTGGTAAATTCAGTAAAAAGGATCATCAAAAAAAGCTGCACACAGACTAAAGATAACTTAAAAACATCTATTAGGAATACAGTGTCTTGTTTGATTGGAGCAATGTACTCACTCTCCATTTTGAAATGCAACCACCGCCACCTCATGTATGACAAACGGGTCTTCTGGGGCGATACTAAGCGCCTGGCTGAAAAACCGTTCCGCCAGTTTGGAGTTGTTAGTTAGACCGTACTCCAGCCCGATGTAGAGCATGGGTAAGTGACATCTGTGGAAATCAAACAGATTTAATGTAAAAGGAAAATATGTAGTATTGTAAAAGAAAGTAAAACTTGACAAGACAAGAAAAAAAAAAAAGAAAAAAAAAAAAAAAATGGGAGCACGACCCATTGTAATGGGTCTGAGATTGATGTCATCATCTTGCGGATTTGAGAACTTATTTTCTTGAGCAGAAAAGCTAATGATCCAATAAATCCAAATCCAAAAAAACATTTCTGAATATGTCTGCGTCTTATACATCCCTTGAGGTTTTTAAACTTGCTTTGTTGTTGCCTTTAACGTATCCATGCAAGAAAAAGTCTTGAGTACTTTGCACAGTAGTAAATATTTTACTAATTATCCCTGCTCAAATGCTTGTTACCACAGAGACCAAACCATATGGCAGCAATTCAATACATTTAGGCATGAAGGTGTATTGAAGAGAATTTACTGAAGTTCATACTGACCATAAAAATCAAGGGATAAAAAAACAAGATGTGAGTTTTTTTATTGATGCGAGTAATATAGAATCTGTTGGTCAGACTAAGAGACTGGCGTAGAAACAAGAATATCCAGTGGGAACCGGTTGCTACCTACCCTTTCATTAGCTGAGCAGCAGTGAAGTATGCAGCCATGGCTTGGTCATGCTCACTTTCCACGGCGAAGGAGTGACCATAGGCGATCCACGCAGGTCCATAAGTTCTCTCTAGAGTGGTGGCTTTGCTGCAGGAAATAAAAGTTAAAAAGAAACCCGATTTCAAGAGGAACGAAGCAGGACACCTTTTCCTTTGACTGCAAATACCTACCTCAGGTATCGTCTAGCGTGTTCATTTTTGTTGCCAACCATGAGATAATAGCACCCGACTGCAAACCAAGAAACCTGAGAAAAATGTAATTTAGTTACAAACACACAAAAAAAGCCATTGCTTGAATTTTTAAAGAAAAAACAAAAACAAAAACGTACTGGATTGTTGGGATACAAGTCCACAAGTCTGTGTGAGAGGTAAAACAACTCTGCAATGAAAAAGGAAAAACTGATCAGTCCTATTAACTCTAATAAATGTTGTATGTGAATGTATGCACCCTATGCAAGTTAAATTACCATTTGCTTTTCCAAGCTCTACCAACGTTCCTATGTGAACTGGTAAACAGTTGGCATGGAAAGGGTCTTTCACCATTACCCTGGAAAACAAGCATCATGCTTTAAAAAAAATCCAAAAGAAATCACATATTCTGCATCAAAGCTAAAGGTCAGAATCTTTTAAACTTCCTGCTTTTATGAAGTGGGGGGGGGAAACAACAACTTTCCTGACAAACTATCACACCTTCTGTTTCCTCATTGTTTTTGTCAATATATTGACATTTAGTGCATGCAAAATAACAGGAACTCTGTGACTGCTTATCATCACAAAAAAATTAATGTTTCATGCAAATTTTCAGTGGCATTTTTTGCTCAATTTACTAGGGAAAAAAACCCCAAACAATGGACACCTACGTTGATGTGAGTTTGTAGCACATCTTGAAATCACAGTTATAATAATGCCTCTCAGCAAGAGACACGACTACATCCAAGTTGTCTTGGAGACCGTTGACCATCTCCGGCACCACCAGATCGCTGGGCTTGTTATACTGCAGAGGAACAGAAAACCAAAGTGCGTGAGATGGATGTTCTCTGCATCTTAACCGAGAGTCAGATATGGATCTGAGCGAGAGCAAAAACAGGAACAAAGGTTTTGATAAAGACTTATGAAAATTTGTTACTATTTCAAAACAAAACACACAAAGTCTGGCCTTTAAATGGCTTTTCAGTTGAAAAAGAAACAACTGGCTAAAAAAAGAGAAAACTAACAAAATATAAAGATAACTTCAAACACCCGGTGATGGTAACTAAAATAGCAAACAATTTGTTTAGGATTCCTTTGTAGGTGATGTAGATTTATTATTTCCGGTAAAGCAGACTAAAGTCCTCAAGGTCCGGTGTCACGCAACTTTTAGATGTGTCTCTGCTTCAACACACCTGATTTCAATAATCAGGTCAATAGCATGACCTACTGTGGGGGGTCAAAGAGATCAGCCATTTGATTCAGGTCAGTTCAGAAGCAGACACACGTCTAAAAGTTGCAGGACACCAACCCTTGAAAACTAGAAGTGAGGATCTCTACTCTGAAGAGTCGTTTAGAAAACTGTTTCAACTCAAAATTACTGAACACTTTTAGTAACATCTGAGTTCACAGGAAGCACGTGTCAAAAAAAGAAAAGAAATTCCAAAAAACCTTTCTACTTTCCAAGTTGAAAAATGATTAATATAAAATAGAACTGATGCACCAATCAGAGATCAGATAAATTGGATCTGACAGGATATTGAATGGTCATATACTGAAAAACCCATTTCCCCTGTTTTTATTAAATACAACAAAGCTAAGATTTTCCACCATCTCTATTTTTCAAATGCATCAACCAACATATGTACTTGGGTGCACTTTGCTTAGGAATGTATGCCTGGATACATAGATGGGGGTTATTTTATAATTCCCTAGATTCAAAACCACTAGGGATGTGCTGTGGTGGCGCAGGGGTTAAGCACAACCCACATAAGGAGGCCTTAGTCCTCGACGCCGCCGTCGCGGGTTCGATTCCCGGCCTGGCGACCTTTGCCGCATGTCTTCTCCCTTCTCTCATTACCCACTTTCCTGTCAATTAACTATCAAATAAAGGCCGCCTCCTACCTTCTTTAATTTGTTCTCAAAAAGGAAGTGTAACAGCTCCTCTTCTTCCTCGGTGCACTGCTGTCTTAAAGGAAGCGAGTCCAGGAAGTCCTTTTCTATTGCAGGAATGATGTTTATGGGAATGTGAATTCATTATAGGAGTACCAAACAAATAATAGGCGGCAAAGAGACTATCGGAACAGATTAACCTCACCTTCCTGTGCCGTCAACATGTGGTGGGATGTTAAAAGGTCAAAGGCTTCAAAGCAGTAGACATCAAGTTTCAAGGCCTCTTTGTAGCTGAGGGTGGCCAGGGGCCTGTTGTCCATGGCATCATAGATTTTGCCCCGCAGGAGGCAGATGGAGCTACTGATCTAACATTTTTCAGAGGGGAAAGAGAAACAGAGGGGAAACTAAATTTGGAAATTAATTTAATGTTTTAAAAAAATAAAAATAAAAAAAAATAACTGTTTAAAAACTGTGGTTTTGTAAATCATTTAATTAAGCATTATGCTTAAAAATGGTTGAACTTTCATGCTCTGGTGTCATAACAGTTTGTACATTACTCCTTAAATTTTCTTGGAATAAGAAGATCTGTCCAACCACTCACAGTGGAAACCAAATTATTCACTAAATTCCTAAAATATTAGCACAGATATTTTAGAGATGCTTCAGTACTTTCTCCAAAATCAGAAATTTACATGCATCAAAAGCATGAGCTAACTCCTTGCTCTAATCCACTCTGCCTATTTGGACATGCTTGAAGTTGGAAATCAGTGACATTTATGCCTGTAAACTCTACTTACTGCATCACTATTTAGGTTGACATGCAAGATGTTATATTTGTGGGATATTTTCAAGTCAAGTTTAACTCACAGAAGCAGGCGACATGTCCCATTCCTTTGCAGATTCTGTCCCGCTGTCATCCTTTTCACTTTTATCTACTAATTTCTTGTTAACAGGCTCCTCTGCATCCAGGATATCCAAGGCCTGCTGGAACTCTTTGGCAGAATACTAGTTAAAAAATAATAATAAAAAAGATTCACCTATGTGATCATCCACAATAATACACATGCATGAAACATTTTGCAACTTCCATATTTTTTAATTTACTTACGTGACACCTAGCAGCAAGATACTGACAAGCTCCATACAACTATGTGAAAGAACAGAAATCTCAATTTACAGCTCATCTATTTCGGACAAGCTCACTTTAAATGTAGGTTGACGTGAAAAGCTTCAAATGGCACCTACCTTGTCGAGTTTCCTTGAACGGAGGGCGTGTGAGGCTCTGTGGTACTGAGAGGTTAAGTAAAGGCACTGAGCTAGCCAGTAGATATCCTGGGGATCTTCTGCATGCCAAAGAAAGAAACCCTATCGTCACATTTTCATGCAACAATATCATTGGCGAGAGATTTAAAAACATACCACCATCATTAGAGAGCTACTCTGTTCAGGGTGCCTTACACATTTTTGATGTCGAAATGTCTACACCCTTCTAGATTCAAATCGTCACAACTTTTAAAATTAGAAATAGAAAAGAAAATTCAGAATTTATGTCAGATATGAATGCCGTCCATAAAGTCTAATAAAAATTATTCTCTTTACCATTTTCATTTTCTCAGCAACGCTGAAATTCTTAACAAGCTACCTTTTCAACTTTCAATTATATTACCAAATCACTTAAAATTGAGTGTGTTAATAATGTCAGTACCCTCAGTTTTCCTACATTATCTCTCTTGTTCACCCAATGTTGGCACAAGATGACAGAATGTAAACACAGCAGGTAGCTTAGAGGATAAGCTGCTCATAGTTTTAACATAAATGCCTTATTAACAGAAACGGGTGGTGATCCTACAGTTTCACACCATGACTACTTTTTCTATCTTATAAGTGAGAAAAAAGAGCAGTAGCGTTTCTCTTGAAGGGTGAATAAATACGAAGATCTCAACAGATAAGGAAGAAGACAAGGCAAGAGGCTTCTTAAGGTAGTATTTAAGACGATTTCTTTTTTTTTCCTAATTGAAAAATAGGTCCATTTCACTGAATTGATCCCACTTCTCCTTTGATCAGACGTTGCTCTGGAGGGGATAACATGATCAAACATTGACAAATGGAGCGACGGTCAACAGGTTACCAAGATGCGCCCCAAATCCATAAGTCCGCCCGCTGAACAGGTAAGGGGGGTCGGTACTCTGGATTTAACGTTCGACAGGCTCTGAAGGAGCAAAAGGTCCAGTCATTGTACAAATTAATTTAACAAGACAACCGACTGCTACTCACCATGAGAAAGAGATGCTATCTTGTCGGCCCAAAACAGCGCACTTTGATACTGTTGCTATAAACAAGCACATAAGAAAACATAAGGTTAGTCATATACGCAATTTTCACTTAGATCAGAGTTTTCGATTTGTTGGTAACCCGGTGAACTATAAAGTTTTTTTTTTTCGCCAAGTGTGTTGGGAATTAGCATCTGCTAGCAACTCAGAAACCAAAAAGGGCTTCAGTTCACTCACCTGGTCAATGTACTGTCGAACTCGTTTTCTGAGTCTATCGAGGTTCATTTTGTTTTGTTTTAAGTTGACGCTGTAATTTGTTTTAAAATAGTGACATTCCTGTTGAAGGAGAAAGCTGCACACAGCACAGCACGCGCTAACTAGTTAGCCTCGGAAAATCAAATCCGCGGCTTCTCCCTGCAGTGTGTGTTCTGTCATAGAGTATCGTGAAGAAATTCGAGTAAGACAAACAGTTCCGCCTCAATGCGTTCCATATATATTTTTTTAATCATTGTGAGTTATAATTATTCACATAAGAACACCAAAAGACTTAAGTTTAAACCATAGTCTTTACAAACAACTTTAACATTAACGCATAAACACAGCTGAATCATAACTGTAAACGGTAGCAAAAAGCAACACCAGGAGAGCCCTATATTACCCATGGATACATGGTTATGGTGACTTGGTTATGGTCTCTTAAACGTTTTAACGCATGTAAATCCTTGGAAACACTAAGCTATTCCTCTGAGGCATATTCATTTGGACAGGGAAATAGTGGTTGATCAGCCCAATGATGTATTTGTTTCTTCACTTCAAAGATACAACATATTAACATTTACTGCAGGCCATTGTCACTTCATCATCTGTCTGCAAATGTAAACTTTTTAAAGTAGTTTAATCAGCTGGTGCAACCACAGGGACAACGTGAGCCGATGGCAAGACAAAGGAACAACAGAACAGTGTCACTCCATTGTAACAAAACAGCTTAAGTTATGTAGAAACTTTGTTTGAATTACTGTTCATGTAAAGAAAAGCTGCAAACATCTGGCACAGTAGCACGCATAAACGTAAAGGGACTGCTGATGAATGAGTTCCATTCAGATAACATTTCATGAATGAACATCCATACAACACTGACCTCTGCTGTCCAAATGAGGTTTCAACAACATTTTGTCCAACAGCTACGGTTTTTGGAAGCAATTTAAGTTCTATTGCAGAATGAACACCTATTTATAATACTAGGTCATGCTTTGCATACTAAAAGTGAGATAGATGTACCTACAGTCACCAGAAACAGAAAGTTGCCACATTCAAATTAACTAAATGAAAATTATTTAAAAATTGCAGTTAGGTCTTGTTTGGAAGACCTTACTGTAATTAATCTCCCAGCACAGTATCTGTATTTCTGCACAGAAAGAGAACTCATGAATGAATTATATGCAGCTTGGTTAGTTTTTCCTATAATTTACCATGAAATAAAAGAAATCCACAATGATTTTGTGGCCAGGGGCTAAACAGAAACACGCAGTTAGGAAATGCGGCACATTGTTGCTCTTATGACATATAGCATGCTCCCATGGGATGACCATAATAACAAAATCTCAGCTCCAATGTTGTCTTTTTTGTGTTTCTAGAGGCAAAAAAATGACCAAACACATACAAAGAGTCACATCAAGAAAAACACAATTCCTGTTTCTTACAGGTAAAAAAGATTGGTTGAGATGTTGATGTTTTGGGGACTTTGTATAACCTCTGTATTGAATGACGTGCATCTTTATTCATCACACAGTACAAAGCACAAAGAACAGTTTTCTTTTCAAGGCAAAACTCTCTGCAATCTCTGAAGGTTATTCAAGAAGGTTGCTGCTCCACGAGAGAAAACAAGACATTGGATTTGTTTTATGTAAATGTCACAGATTTATACATCTCCAAAGCAAGACCTCCTCTGGAAAAATCAGATCACAAGCTCAATTTACCCTGCTTGGAATATAAACTTCTTGTTTATAGGCAACCTGTAACAAAGAGAATCATGAAGGAGCGGTCACTGGAAGCCGAAGAAACTCAGCATCCTCCTATTCTTACCAAATACATCTTCCTTTAATCCAGAGTTTGTCTGTCACACCTCAAATGTCTTGCCTCCCACCTCACCTCCCGAATGTCTTCAACCAAATCAGGAAATGCTGCTCCTCTTTTTGCTTCCTCCTCCCACTTGTCTTGTTTCTAGAAGTCAAGAGAAGAGGCAGCTGGAGGAACTGAAGGCTGCATGTTCAGATGGTGTCAGCCTAAAGGCGTGTGTGCAAAGCAGTTCTGTGGGATTCTGTAGCACCTCTTCAACCTTAGCTTGACCCGGAAGGAGGCTCCAGTTTTATGGAAGACATTCTGTGTTGTTCCAGTGTCAAAGAAAACCCACCCATCAATCATCAGTGGCTATAAAGAAACAGAGTTAGGTTAAGCATTATTTCCATCATGAGAGAAGAAGTGGAGGTGGTGGAGGAGTATGAATACTGCAGTATTCACCTGGACAATAGATGCAATAGTAAAACTGTCTACAGTAAGAGATAGAGGACATTTTACTTCTTGAAAAAACTTTGGTCCTTCAACATTTACAGCAAGATGATGTATATAATCTACAAGTCTTTTGTGGAGAATGCTATCTCCTCTGCAATCAGAGCCAGGGACTTACAATATATAGAGTTTGAAAGGAATTGACTGCACAGCTCCATCCATCCATCCATCCATTTTCTATACACCCTTCTTCCCTAGTGGGGTCGGGAGACTGCACAGCTTTGTAATGGATTTCCAGTTGGTTATTATAATCATAAAACATTTTAAATTCAACTTTAAGTGACTTAGGAAAAAAAAAACAAAAAAACTTTCCACCATTATCTGAAACATTTGCAGGCTCTGGAGGCACCTCATTAATGGAGCTTGTTTTCATGCCCAGTTCACTACGGCAGGGGATGCTGCCAGTTCCAGGAAGTCTCACTGGTGGATCTTCCATTGCAATCTTCTGGGAACAGGTGCAGAGAAACACTGGGCTCTCTGGGACTGGGGAAGTACAGTAGGATCTTCTGCTTTCATAAACAATCCATGTAACAAATAAATGAGTGTGAATTTGCATGAACAATTATTATTGATAAAGTTAAATATCAATCTATTTTATAAAGCTTTGGTTTAAAAATCTATCCACTTTGATCATTAGCTGAAAATTAACGCAAATTTATCCAATTTGCCGTTCTTTTTTTCAGAAATTCAGCGTAGTGACTGACATCTCGGGTAGTTACTGTGTTTCTGCTGATTGGGAAAAAACAAAATGCTTAATTGTCGCACATATTCTTTTACTTTTCTGTCTATCCCTGTTTCCCAATCACAGTAAGATCAGCACGAAGAGGCTGCGCATCTCCCCAAGGTCAGGTTCTAATCTGTGTGATGAGGAAATCTCTGTTTAGATGTGGCTGCTTCCAAGCCTTGCTAGGATTACAGACTGTGCACCTGCAATCAAACATAGTTACTTTATTGTTGCAAATTTGCTAAAAGTGTCAGATAAAAAAAAACAAAACAAAAAAGCTACTATTTGTAATAAAAACAGATCACATTACTTTTTTGGAACGTAATCAAATCAGATTTTTTTTTTTTCTGAAGAAAAAAAACAAACAATCAAACAAAAAACAGAATTTATTTTTTTCTGCATGTTATACAGCATTTTCTGTATTTTCTACCTGAAATAACATAAAATACAGAATATTGAGTTATATCAATAAGTGTAGCCACTCAACATGGGCATGTTGGGGTGAATTGAACACTCTGGCTGAACAGTATACAGGTTATTATATATATATGCTGGATATTTGACCAATCATCTTTGCAGAATTGTATGAGTTCATTTAAAATGGTTAGATTTTAGACTTAGATAGATTAGATTTTCCAGCACATGGCCCATTCCCGAAGCTTAATGTTAGCCAGCTACTAGATTACGGTGAATTTGTAGGTTTTGGAGGTAATTTTCCATTTTCATTATTCCACCTTTTTTTCGGCAATGTATCAGTATCACTCAGACAGAGTGAACCAGAGCTAAGGCACGGTGCTACCACTTCGATGCCTGTGATTGTACTGTAAAGACAACAACACAGTAAGGGCTCATACCTGTCAGAAAAAGAAGAAAACAATTCCAACTCCTGTGCAGTTGTGAATAAAACTAAACTGGGAAAAGTGTAAAATGTGTAAAAGTGTAAGATATTTTGAAGTCAGCACAGTTTCCAGTGGATAGGAGAAAAGGAAAGACGCTAGGCCCTGCCTTGCTAACTAATGGTGCTGAGCTACAGCAAAATGGATGCTGTGACCGGTAAGCAGGCTTTGACTCTCGGAAAGTGGCACTTTTGATGGCAGTTTGGCACATTTCTGTTCCGCTGAATGCGGGACATTTCCTCCATTTTCATACACAATCCAGTTAAGGCGGGCATCCCACGTACATCTGTGCTCTGCAAGGGCATAAATAATGGAAGCTGCAGACTTTACATGTTAAAAAGTGCCCACAGCGCCGTTACATAACAGCAGAATGGTTTATGAGAATAACAAATTAACATGAGTAAAAGCCGAGTACAGTGACTTGCTTGACTTACCTTCTCCAAATATAACCATAGACTTGTTGCCAGGACTCCTGATTATCTTTGTTCATTGACTTCTTTAGTGCTTGATGAAATAGGTTAATGTTTTTTATCCAATTAATTAGGTCTTTATTTAAAATAAAAATACAGGGCAACTTTATATTGCTGTTTCCAATGTTCTGCTTGTCCTATGGTAGAAAGATGTAGATCCTGACCTAAAGGACAAGATCTCGGATGTGATTGACTGAAATGAGCTTTCTCCTTTGGGTGGCTGGACTTAACCTCAAAGACAGGATGAAGAGCATCATCTAGCAGAGGGAGATAAACGAAAAGCTGTTGCTCCTCACTTTCGAAAGGAGTCAGATCACATCAGATCAGAGAAACACCTGGACCTGCATGTTATAGACCTTAGAGATCTCAGAGATTGGGTTATTGTGAATCTGTATGTGATTGTCTTGTTTTAAAATAAAGTAGAAAAATTCCCTCACTAAAAATAGATTTATTTTATTTTATTTTTTTATTTTTTGGAAATTATTGAGGATGAATTGACATTAAAAGATGAACATAGGAATCATGTAATGTCTTGCTCTGGCCAGGTAACATAATAATTGTTGACAATCTACTTCTTGTATCTATTACGGATCTGTGAGATGAATCACGACAGATTGGAGAACAACACCGTCTTTCAGTATAGACTGATTTAATAGATTTAACTAGATATTATTATAATGTTCAGGAACAAGATCACTAAGTGAAACACCTTACATAAAATAACTACACACAGATGTTTTCAAATCCTTTTTTTGATAATTAAGCTAAGCTTCTGCTTTTGGCTAACAAAAACATGACCTTTAAAATTAGATTATCATATCAAATAAATAAGTAAAGTGTCATTTTGTTACTTTTACTTTGACAAATGTCTTTTATTATAATCTATTGAACATAACTGGCTGAACAGCGGCTGGAGGGAGTATAAAGTAGAAGAAGTAATTGTTCATCTTGTTGCCACAACAGAAACGACTCACCAGCATAGCTACACAACAGAGGTACGTTAGAATAAACTTTGACTTTACTGACATTATTATTTGACAAATGGAGAACACAGTTTGTGGTTAAAAATAGAAGTTGTGTTATCGCTCAGGAAGTGAACTTGTTCATAATACCAATTCTTACTGAAGGGGAAACTCCCAGAGAGATGATCATAAAAGGCCAAGATTTGAGCATGCACTTTATTTTGGGCCATCTGCAACATTGATACACGAGTGTCTGTATCACTTGAAGCGAAACTTTAGATGAGGGTGTGTAGGGGAGAAAGGCCAAAGGTGGGGCAGTTTCAGGGTCAAACAGTGCTTGAAATTAAAGTGACCACTGCAGCATCTGTTGCTCGTTCCATATTCACTGCCTAACTTGACCCTTCTCGATGCATGAGAGAAAGGGGGCGGGGGGGGGCACACAGTTGGCGTATCTCGCCTCACTACAGACAGAAACCAAAATCCATCTTGCGCTTCTCAGTCGCATGTCTGTGTGACAGATGTTTCCAAATACGGACATCAAAAAACATTTTCTGAAAGCAAAGAATGCCTGTCCCAAATTGAAGCGAAAAAAATAAAGCTTGGCAAATAATCATAAAGCTGATCCTAATATTTCAAATGTTTAGAGGTCTCATGAAACAAAAAAGATTCAAGGAACAAAGATCACACAGGGAACTGAACCAACAACAGTCTATTCAAGGATCAGAGGAAAAAAAAAAAACTCTCTAAGCAGACTTTTCAGATCATCTGGCTTAAACCCAACAAAAATAAATACATAAATTACAGATGTTTGAAAAAGTGTTCACACCCTAGAAACATTTACAATTTTTCATGTTACACCCAACAGGCTGAACACATTTTATTGAGATTTGATGTGGTAGAACAACACAAGAGAACACATAACTATAAGGAGGAGAGGAAGGACATTTATGTCTCTAACAACGTTGTACACAACTCAGTCAGACTAGATTTAAATTCATTTTCAAATCTGGAAGAATATTCTCAATTGGATTTCTGTCTGGAAAATCCAATATTACAGTTTGGTTTAAAACATCTTAATGCAGCTCTGGGTGTATGTTTATAGTAACTGTTCAACTGAAAGGGGACGCTCCACTCCACTCTCAAGTATTTGCTACCAGCAGGTTTTCCACCAGGACTGAACTCTTTGTACCTTCATCCAGCTTCCCATCAAACGTGATCATCTTCATCTTATCAGTTCCTGCTCAGGAAAGACATCTCCACAATATGATGCTTTCACTTTGTGATGGTGTTTTCGGGGAGATTGTGCAGTGTTTGTTCTCTGCAACACATAGCATTTTGAACATGGACCATAAAGACCAGAGCGTGTTCTCACATTTTCTGTGTCTGCTTTATGGCTTGTGCTTAGCTTTAATCTTGACATATCCTGGTTTTCTTTCAGTGTTAGCTTTCTTCTTAGGATAATAGTCCAAAGCTTAGGATATTGTCTTTAGAGCTTAACCCTGTTTTAAACTTCTCCACCACTTTATCTATGCAGAAATTTTTAATTAGAAGAGTAAAGGGGGTTAAACAGCAATTGAATGTAACGCTTTTTGGGTTTTCAGTGGTTTTTTGTTTGTTTGTTTGTTTTTGTTAACAGTTCATTATTACATCCAGAAACTTCAGGTTTGTGTTCATTCATCACATAAGTCCCACTAAAGTACATTGACGATTCACGGTTGTTGTTTTTTAAAAAAAATGTGGTTAAAGTCTTAGTGCTATGAACAGCTTTGCAGGGCAGATGCAGCCATGTCATCAGGCCTCGGTGGCCATCAACCACTGGATGTTTCCTCACCAAATGTGGGCTAGCCCACTTATTCAGCAGTATGCGCTTGAATCCTCACTGGGGCCGGTGTCACCGCCCTCATCACTCCGCTGAAATGATTGCACTCGGGCACAACAGCTTTTAAAGAGGAGCTAGTTATTTTTTGTGTGTCTAAATAAAGTCTTTGCTAATGACTTACCTCTCGCAGCAGCTGTTCATCTCTTATGAATGTTTTCTCCAACCACCGCCAAACACATCTCAGCCTCCTTCTCTGATTGGCTGTTGGAATGTGAGAATTGCTTGATAGTTCTTGACACATGACGAAACAGACATGGGGTTATACAATAAATTAAGAAGAATTAGGCACATAATTGAATACTGCCCTCCAGTGCCCGGACATTCAAAATCTCCTATGGGGTTTACATTGAGTAATTAAAATCCAAATTGTTGAATTTGTTTGCTTTTGTTGCAGTTGTATGTCTTTTTTGTTCACTCTTTTGGCCACTTTTGTTTAGTTATTCTTTAGTTTTTAAATTATGTAAAAAAAGAGAAGATTCAAGAGAGTAGAACAGCAACTTAAATATTTAAATCCTAATATTGATACTCATGTTAATCTTGACTTTTTTCAAGAAAAAGGTGCTGTTATTCCCTCCGGCGTGTGAACCCAGTCTGCATCTTAGAACAAAACAAAGACGTCAAACTCTGCTGCTGAAACCTGAAAACAGAACTCCGGCTCCTAGAATGATTTAAACTGAGAACAAAAAAAATATTCTTTGAGTGTAAAAAAGAAGGAGGACAGATTAAAAGTAAATTCCTACTTCAGAAAGAGGCATGTGCAAAGAAATACAAAAACTGAGAAAAAAATCATCATCATGATTCATTCAGGCTGGCCAACATAAACAAATATAGCCATTACTTTAGTATTTAGGACAGTCTTTAACTTTCATTTGTATGACTTTCAAACACACCCATGGAGTGTTTCATGTCACAACGTAAAAGTAAAGTGTGTGTTTTATTTTATTTTTTCTACCAGCACATGGTTTGAGGATATCTGGGACAATGTGGAACTAAGTGTTTTGTACAAGGTCGTCCTGAATCTGGAGGTGTGTGGATTGGATTGCCGAACGGGAGGATATTGCCGCTTTCTGTTTAAGATCCACAGCAGCTAGAAAATAGTGCAGACTTCTGGCAAACTCTTTGCTAGAAGTAAATAAAAAGTATATAATTAAAATGCTTTTATTTTTACTTTTGTAGAACCCAAACCTTTGATGACCTGTGCTAAATCTTTAATTCTTAAAATCATTTGGAGGAAATTTTTATTAAGTGGAATAGTACGTTATATGTCTGTTAAAAGTCTGTCTTTATAATTTTTTTATCTGTTAAATGTAAGTTTTAGACAAAAAAAACCCTCCTCAGTGTTTGTAATAGATCCTATTTCTCTTATGTCACATCCATTAAAAGTGCATGCATAAATTTTTTTTATATAATTATATTTCACACAAATCTCCAAATGATAACACTCAGTCATGCCGCCTTCACACCCGCACACACATCCCATTTGTGAACCTGTTCAGTGTGTACAATAAAACCACAGCAACTGTGCACGAAACTGAGACCAGTTCGTTTGTGTTTACGCATCTTAAATCAAGTTGTTTTTTTTTCTTTTAATTTCCATTGCAGGAAAACAAGCTTTTAAAAACACCCAAGGGAGCCGCTTTCTGCAGACTGCAGGGCTACGCAATCAAAAAGTAGTATTCTAATGATCCCTGACAAAACTGTCAGCTGATATCCTCCAGGGTGCGATGATGCTTTACATTACAGTGGGGGATCAATAGGAAAGATGACTGCAGAGGGAGAAGGAGTAAGGAGCCTGCAGTGCTCAAGCATTAGACTTGTGCTAATTCCTCTGAGTCCACTTGACCCCATGAAAACTTAATTCATAAAAAAATTATTACATGCACCTTATCTAAGGAATTACATATATGCTACACCTCAAAGATATTCATAACCCTTTAGTCTTTTCCACATTTCGGGTAGACGACATATAAGGTTGTCTGTATGGGGTAAAACTAATACCGCACACAAAACTGAAATCCCCATCTCCACTGTGAAGCTCGGTGATGGCAGTCTCATGCTGTGGGAATAATTTTATTTATTTATTTTTTTGGTAGCGACAGAGAAGCTAGTCAGAGTTGATGTAGAAACGGATGGCAGTGAATGGAACAACACCCAGAAAACCCAGCTGGGGCTGTGAAAGATTTCAGACTGTGACAGAGGTTCACCTTCCAGGGTAACCGCCTTACAGATGCAGATAGAAGAATGTTTTAGATCAAAGTATATTAATGTATTTTACGGGCCCCAGGAGACATGCTCCAAAAGATTTGTAGCTATATCTGCAAAATATTGAGTCGGGTAGTATGAATACGATTAATTTGTAAAGATTCTGAAAAGCATTTTCCCTTTCAATTTCCAATCATGTGCTAGTTTGGGTGGGCCTATCTTAAACAATTTCAATAAAATACATTGAAGCGTTTGGTTCTCATGTGACAAAATGTAAAGAAATTTCCAAGGATATGACTATTTGGGTGGCAGCTGTTGTCTTGTGAATAATGAGAATAATGAGAAGTTGCTTTTGAGACGTTATTAAGGCGTTGAACAATGACTTAATGTAGATTTATCTAGGTCATGGAAGTTGGTTCAACAACAATAACAACAAAAAGTCCTCAAAATAAAAATCCTTCAGTTGGTAGACTCAGCTTGCTGTTTATGCTCCTAATGAAAATCAAAGATTTATTGAATCTTTTTATTTATTTATTCCAGTCAAGATCACAGCAACTTCGCCAAGAAAAAAAAAAATGTCATAGCGTATTGTCAGGCAGGATCTTAGGTTGTCTGAGTTGGGTTTGGGTTTTTCATGAAAAGAGCTTCGAGGAACCTTCATATGAATGTGAATGACTGAACAGCATTTGGGGTACTCTGGACTTGATAAGGCAAGAGGAAAGTACAGGCTTTTTTTAAAAAATTTTTACCATTTCTTAAGTAATTGTTATATGACTGAGGTAGAACGTGACATCTGAATCGCCTTGGTTTCTTATGAGATAATTAACAACCACTTAACTGCTTGAATATCAGTGAGATGTTCAGCTAAATCCAGAGCACCAAAGGCTTCATATAAACCCAAAAAGCAGAAAAAGACCACAGTCCTTGGCATTAAGAAACTTAGTCATGTCATTGATGACTTTCCCAAAGCATGTCACATTACAGTGGACAAAACCAAGTTTTAAAAATTCCTCTGTGCTCGTTGGTTCAGCTGGTAGAGCATGCACACCATGTGAGGAGGCTGTAGCCCTCTACATGGCAGTCCTGGGTTCAATTCCTGGTCAAAGGCCATTTCTGCATCTCTTTCCTCCTTGTTTACTGTAAACCAAAGGCTTGCAGATCCAAGAAATCTCTTGGTAAACAACTCAAATCTTCAAATCTCAAAAATCCTTCTTCACACATACCCTATACACATTCCTTATCCTACCTGGATAAAGCAGAGATTTATCCAAGTGCTGGGCGGCTGAGTTGTGCAGAAGTCCTCAACACAGTTGTTCTGGCTTCGTTTCTCTTTACTGCATGTCTTCCCCTTCTCTGTCCTCCCTGTTTCCTTTCCATTTAGTGCTAATAGAGGCCATGGCATAAAAAACAAAGATAACCCACGAACCCTAGAAAAGGGCAAGACATGTAAAACTCAAAAATTCAAATGAGCAAAGTATGCAATTTGCAATGATTGTATAAGATAAGCCTGGAAAAGAATTAAACAAAGCAATACATATTCATGCTTGGAAATCCGAAATATATATATATATATATATATATATATATATATATATATATATATATATATATATATATATATATATATATATATATATATATATAAAAAACATTTCTACAGAAAATCCCCATAAAAGGAAGAAATTACATTTTAAACATGTCTTTTATTCCATTATTTTCAGCATTTTTTTCCTTCTGTTTTGATAATTCTGGATTAAAATTCGGAACACAGATGTAAAAAAAAAAAAAAAAAAGAAAGAAAGAAAGAAAAAAAAGACACTTTGTCCTAAATTTTCTGGGAACAGTTTTGCAATTCGGTTATTAAAGATAAGCATGAAGAACACATGCTGTACCTTCACAACAATCTGTTGTCTTTCTCTTCCTCCATCTACACCAGCACGCTGAACAGTACAAGCCTCCTTCTAACTGAGGCGTTCAGTTTATTTGTTTCTACTTCTTCCAAACACCTGTGGAAAAAAAAGAAGTCAGAAGCAAAAACTAGTGGGAGTTACTCTGACTAAATTTATCGAACGGACAGCGGAGCATGCTCAAAAGATGCTGCCAAGATGTTTAGGAATGCACAACTCTTTTAAGATCTCCCAGAAAAGAGAGCTGCATTTTCCTGCTGATCAGACTGGAAAGGTTAGAAGCGCTCATTAAGAGCTGATTAAAATTGTATTTTGATGGCAACACAATGACTCTCGGTGGTGTTTTTATAAAAAGCGCACTTATTTTGATCAGAATGAGAATCTGGTTCTTGAATTAGTCCATGCAGACAAAGCAGATTTAAAATGACTGAGCCCAGTTGCAGCAAAACTAACAGTTTTGGTTTCATTTTCAATTTCTGAGAAATGTCCTGTAATTGTACAAGTCCATGCAGATAGAATCGAAGCACATGTATTTAGACACAGACACACTTTTGTTCATTGCTTATTGAGATCCGACCAGAGGAAAACAGTATCTTATGTTCCTTTCGACTGTGATGGAAAATCATTAACTCCTTAGAGAAAAGTAATTAGATGGTAGAGACACCATGGGGAACGTTGACCGTGTCTCTTTCCTATGGGTAGAAGCAACAAAACAAAGATGTTAAAATGTTGTTTAGAGCCTATTGTTGATTTTTTTTATAGCTTGTTTTGACACAAATACAATGTCATGCAAAAAAATTCAGAACATTTGAACTTTTTCAGATTCTGTCATGTTAGGAAGAATTTAATAGGATTCCAAATGATGTACCAACACAAATAAAGTGGAAGAAAATTGAAACCTTCATGATTTTCCAACTTTTTCAAGAAAAATCCAAATAGTGTGTCACGTGTTTGCATTCAGTCATCTTATTAGATGGTAAACATGGTCCACCTTTATCTAATTTAGTCTAAACACAAACATAGCTGCACTGTAAAAAGCTCCAGGAGCTTGCTTCTTAAAACTAGCGAACAAACAGCATCAAGGAGACCACAGAACGCATCGGAATAGTTGAGGATAAGGTTGTGAAGAAGGTCAAAGCTGGCTTAGGTAACACAATATCTCAGGCTTTGAACTTCTCATGGAACACTTCAATCCATCATCCGAAAATAGAAAGGGTTGGGCACAACTGCAGACCTACCAATAACCGTCCACTCCGAAGTATAGCAAGGAGAACATTAATCAAAGAAGCAGCTGGGCCTATGCTCTGGGGGAGCTGCAGATGGCTTTGATGGGAAGATGGCAGGAGCTAGGTGGCAGAAAACACACTTATTTATAAGTGTATTCCTATAAATATCAATTGGAAAAATTATATATAGGCACTTTCCAGCGAACCTTATTTTACTGAGTAATTTTGCTTAAAAATTCAGTCACTAGATTTGAAAAGCGGGTGGGCAATATAACCCCGGAAGACTTGCAGCAGGTCCTTTGGGGATTTTTTCCACCTTTAATAGACTTTTGCAGAATCAACTTTTGCTGCTCTTACTGCATGAACGGGTGACTCTGCAAAGTCAGGGGCTGAAGAGAAATGTGTGCCAAGCCTTTAACGATTGTCATTGATGACTGAGGGATACTTTTCATAACGATGAACTACTTTTTGTTGGTCTATCTCATAAAGTCCCAACATTTAAGCGTGTGACTACATAGCATTGTGGGAGAACTTTAGGGTGTATGAATTCCTTTGCAAAGTCTTGTACTGGTGGGATGGTGTTCCACCCTCCCAACTACATACGTAATGCGTCACCACAAGGGTCCATTAGCACCAATGACTTTGAAGATTAGACACATACAGGTGCAACAACCTGAGGAAGTAGAAGAATACAGGATAAAGTTCAACTACTTCTGAGACGAACATTATAGAGGCATATCTATGACGTTTCTGGAACTGTATGGATATTGGTGTGTGTGGTATATATACATAGCTTTTTATATATATAGCCTATATATATAAATTTATATATATATTTTTTTGTTCTTTTTTTTGAGCATCAGAGATATGACGGCGCAGAAACCACGTGTTTTACGTAATGGAAAGCCAATCTTTCAATTCAACCCCTCCTCTCCGCCTGTTCCTAACAGAGGTAATTCATGCGAACGTCTCCTTCCCTTGCGCGCCGCACTTTCAGAGATGTCACCAGCGTGGTGATGAAAAGACTTGGAGCAAATTAACCCACAGAGGGAAGAGACGCCAACACACTCCGGGAAATGCACGCACACACACCAAGAGCCCGAACCTGGCTTCCGCGGAACCGCTGCGGCGTGGGACCTCATCTGTGAGAAATTAAAACTGGGGCTGCTGTGTTCGCTACATGTCCTCTCCAAAGAATACGCTTCGTACCAGACGCGAATTGGGCTCGATCCCGCCGGCTATGAGTCGTTTCGCCGGGGCTATCGCTGCAGCAGTGTGTGCATAGGATGCATCCTCCCCTGGCTTTTGATGCTGTGCAGATCCACCCTCTCTCCTCAGAGTGATGAACTAACAGGCAATGATTTTCTCCTCGGAAATCAGCCGTGGTTTCACGTCTTCACGTTAGTTGTGTTTGTTTACGGACGACCCGTCTCCTCCAGCTTGCGACACATGCAATTTATAGAGTATTTTTTCTATTGTAGACTAGTTGAGGGGGCATCCTCCACACACGGCAGAGAGGAGAAGGAAACACACCATTATTCCGAAGTCTTGACAGACACTGACTGCTTTTGAATGAAAGCGCATGGGACTTGGATCTATAGCCCACTTGTTTCTTTTCTTCTATGTTCCAACTGGTAGCCTTGTTCGGGGGAACTGATCCAATTGTGTTATTATGCAACCGCAAGGGTCTCATCTATATCTGGGTGTTTAAGCCACTGGATTGCTCTTCGCCCAAATCAATGTGGTTTCTTTGGAACATTTTCAGCAAAGGAACGCATATGCTGCAGTGTCTTTGTGGCAAGAGTCTTAAGAAAAACAAGAATCCAAGTGGTAAGCTCGTCACTATGTTATGCATATACAGTCCTTCGTCTCTGTGTCAGCCGGCGTGATGCCTGCGCGTGTGGGTTTAAGTGCGAAAGAGTCTGGGTTAAATTGGTGTTTTTGTTTGGGTGCGTGCGTGCGTGCGTGTGTGTGCATTGTGGATCTGCAATCATATTTATGCAGCCGGTGGATCATGCAGAGGCAGAAAGAGAGAGGAAAGGGAGGGAGGGAGTGTGGGGGGTATACAACTTATTCTGTGCGGCTACTACGTTTCGGAGAGCCCAGGTTTGTGGACGCAGCGCACAGACACGCATACAGCAACAACCCCTCCCGCCCCCCCATCCCCACCTCAAATACCAAACCCCGCTCACTCCCCTCACCGCCTCCCTGCATCACCACAACGCCGTGATCTCCTAACTTTTTAAATTACGCTTGCTCACTCTCTCTCTCTCTCGCACAGACAAGTATGATACGCCGCAAACGCTCACACACTCTGAAGCTAGATGTTCTCTCAGAGGTTCAGATGTTCTTTTTTATTTTTCTCCCCCTCCTGATTCCTGCTAACCAGATTATTCCACCGTCGGGTTGACTGCAGCAGCATCCCTCCCCCCTCCCCGCCCCCCTCTCCTCTTTTATCCTGCATCCTTCTTTCTTAAATGAGCTCCACTCGCTGTGTTTCCTGCCAGTAGGAGACAGGCCAGTCTTTCATGTCTGTCACTTTGCTGTATATGCGGGCCAGTACTCATCATGCGGGTGATTTTCGGGGAGGCACTTTGTGTCGATCTTATGTGGGAAGAAGCCAGGTGGTTCAAAGGTGCGAACAAGGCACCATGTTGCAACAGAGACTCCCTCTCCACCAACACCGTTCCCAATCGGTTGCTCGAGTAGTCCATAATTTCTTGGCCTCAGTAGTGTTTACCATAAGTACTCCGCACAGTGTTGCTTATTCCTTGGTTTCAGGGGCCACAGGAGCCTCTGGTTTTCTCAACAGGCTGCTGAAAAGCAGCAGGCAGACAGCAGCGTCAACCTCATGCATCAGATGAGGAGATGTTGTGCCCAGCAGCAGCAGCGGTGCACCTTCTGAACGCTGCAACTGCAGTACAGTAGATCAACTGCATCATCCCAAAACATGCTGTGGTATAGCGTATAGTTGTTAGTCCATCTCACCTAAAAATTGTTAACTTTGCATGAACTTTGGATGAATCTGGATCTGTCTTGATGGAGGCCTAAAAGGTAGTCTAGAAACAAGTTTATCTTGTATCTAAACAAGGAATAGTTCAAAGTTTATGAAGTGAGGTTATATCTGGTTTTATTAGTAATAGTTGTGCCACCTGTGGTGGAAAGTTTTCATATCTTTGTAAGTTTGCAGTAAAGTCCTCAGAAATGGTCAAATGGGCTCCTTGCCTTAATTAATTTTTACAACATAAGAACACTTGTATCTGTGCTTTGGTCCATACATTGTTATCTCGCTGTTTTGTCAGTCGAACAGCATCTGGGTTGCAGCACAAAGTTAGTTTTTATTTCCACTGGCTTGATCAGGTGCATTGAAACAGGTATCAGCCTCAATTAGTGACACAGATGGAGAATTCAAAATTGCTCCGGGCAGCAGATATTCTTACATGAACGGTTCCTTGAGTCAGCATCTGCGTATACAGTCTAAAAAAACAAAAAAACAACAATCTTTTTATAATGTAACATATTTAATATATTACAAACTTTGAAAGAAAGATCTGTCTGATTTTTGGGTTATGAAAAATGGCTTTCTAGATAGCCTAACCCTACAACTGTAAATCTTTTAGATAGTAAACAAGGAACGGTCAATTGTGTGTCAAATTCTTTTTTTTTTTTTTCTTTTTCTTAAAAAAAAAAAAAAAAGGGATTGTCGTTTAATTAAGCACCTACTGGAGCACTGTGGCTTACACGCAACTTCAGGGTTTTTACCCAATCATGGGGCATGACCAGATTGCTACTACCCATAGACTAGACATGCACTTAAGCAAATCAAAACCTGTTCATGTGCAACTTACACTATTTATATTCGGTGACACTTTATTTGACTCCGTGTGCATAAGACTGACATGGCACCGTCATAAATGACATAACATAGTTGTCATGAACACAAAGAAGTCTTTATGAATGTTTATGACTGTTATCATAAAGTGTCATTCCGTAAATAATGAATGACACTTTTCATGCAAAGTTGCTTTAAAAGTTGCACTAAAACTCAATTTAAGGTGCCAACTTTTCATTAAAGTGTCATCATTTACCAAATAAAGCAACCTTGGCTCTTTTAATGGACTTTTAATGCAACTTTAGCACAACTTTGCATTAAAAGTGTCACTATTTACCAAATAACACTTCATGACAACAGCCATAAACATTGATAAAGACTCCTTCATGTTCATAACAGATGTTATGTCATACTTATGACAATGTCATGTCAGACTTATAAAAACCCCTTAAAATAAAGTGTTACCTTATTTTCTTTGCAAGCTGAGGCATTGCCCCAGGCTATGCTGTCCTGGTCAGAGAGCCATATCATCCATATGAAACATTACCACTGGCACTGGGGCTTGACTGTCTAGGTGTGACTGACTGACTGCTGTTTCGAAAAGCTCCTCTAGGATCCTACTCCCTTTATTTCAATACAGTGAGGGCAGTCAATTAAAGCTAACACTGAAGTGCCAGTAGACTGAAATCTGAAGCTGCCACTTTTGAAGTGAGAGTAACCGATATTTACTCCACAGATAATTTTTTGCTAAATTGTAAACTGACGGTGTGGACACAAAACCATTTGTATGGAAGCAGCAGATGGAGTTTTTGTTTGTTTCACTATTATGTAGACTAGAATACAGCCTGTCAGTGGGGTGCTGCACTGTTTCAAACAACTTCAAAGCTCCAAACTTAGTAATTCCGCACAGTCAGAGAAATTAGAATTAGTTTCAGTTCCAGTAAAGTAAAGTAAAAAAACAAAAAACAACAACAGTTAGAGTAATAATCTATTTTTCGTTTTAGGACAGTGAAACCTTTGCGGCTCTCTGTCAGTACAGACAACTGTTTCTAATACGCTGCTCACCACACTTGAGCTGCAAAGGCCCAGATAAGAGTATTTTTAGTAACATAAAGTGAGATAATGCAGTATGATCTGGCCTGCCAGATTGTATCAAAATGACTTGTCTTTCTTGATGCTGAACAGTAACATTGGATCTCAGACGTCGTTCTTTCTTTAATTGTTCACATGCGAAAGTTTAATGAATGTTCAACACTAAGTTTACATTTGTGATAGTACTTGACTTGTATCATAATGCAATGCCATGTCCACATGTTTATTAGTCTTTTTGCTATGCTGTTAAAAAACTTAATTTTTCCACTTTGCCTCACTTTTCACCTGTAAAGTGTGTTTGCCTCCTTTCAATTTCTGTGTTATTATGATATTACTTTGATCCTCATGCTACAAACCACAGCAAATCATAATATGCATTTGTCTTGGCTGATTTGTGTTGCTATTATGCATATGCTTTCAGCAAACAGCAGATCTCAAGACTGGACATAGCCCTGTTAAAGTAACAAGTCACCTTCCTAAACTTTTCTGCCTTTAGTGTGACGGTACAGTTGCACTGAAAAATGATCAAATCTTTTAGTGGGTTACTATTAAAAATATCAAGGTTGACCAAACTTGTTTGCAGAAATGTGAACATGTTTAAACTATTCTTTTTTTTCCCCCACTAGGGGCTCTTTTTGTTGGCTCTAGTGTCCCTTATTTGAAAGTAGGCTGACAGGAAAGGGGGAAGACATGCGGCAAACGTCGGCTGGGTCCGGGAATCGAACTCGTGACCGCCACGTCGAGGACTGAAGGCCTCCAAATGTGGGTCGCTCTATCCCCTACGCCACCACAGCACGCCCTGTTTTAACTATTCTTGAGTTAAAGTACTCTTTGATTCAGTTTCAGCACTTATCCTTTATTACGAGGGTTCATAAATCTCATCGTCCGATGTCTTGACTTATTAATAATTACACATTATGTTTGGTAATCTTCTCAAACGTCTTTCTCGAAGCAGATATCTGGTGATCCTGAATGTCAAAATTATATCTGGACTCCAGCTAGGTCCAGATACTATATACTCTAATTTTCTTCTTGTGTAACTATTTTGTTGATTTGGATTCATTCTTAGCAAAGCGTGGACCATGTGTTCTGATCCACAAAACAAACAGCTGCAGCGCAAATTACTGAAGATGCCGTCATCCATGTGGATGTTAGTTGGACGTATGCTACCTAGCTAAGTTTTGTTGCACACCTTTTCATGGAAACAGTGTCATCTGTGGCTTCTATCAGCTGAATAATACACTCTGTCACAAAGCAAGAATGGCTAAGAAAGGCTTTTAGGACGAAACAAAGAGCTTTGGGCGTTCATCCAATTGAAGATCAGTGGGATGTGCTGCACAAACAAGTTTAATTCATGCAGAACCCACCGCACAACTAATAGCACTAACAAGATTTGCAACATCTTGGTGTCAGACACCACTGTGGGTGTAGTGGAGACCCTTCCTCATTGAGTCAGCAAAAGTGGGACAGACACATCTAACGCCCAATGTTTTACCTGATTACTGTATCAAATAACACAGAAGAATTGCATGACAAATAGAGAGTTATGTTACATTTGGTCTGCATATTTCATTTTGGGTTCGATCACATCATGAAACAGATTAGAACATTGGAATATCATTGAAAATAATTTATTCCTAACTGTCTCCTTATTATCTACTTTGGCATACTGCTTTGATTTAAATTCTCCAAGCTTCTTAGTTGCTGACTTGTTCATATTCTTATATCAATGTTATCGCTTTCCATCCAGATTGCAGTTTCATTATTCATATCTTCCATATGTTCTGCATAATCTAACCTAACCCTTATGTTAACCGTAGCATAACGGCGTCCGTGCATGTCTCGGAGTACTTCATTAAGTCGATTAACCAAAGAACCAGCTGAGGAGAAAATATGAAATTACAGTTTCACCCTGCAGCTTTTATAGCAGTGACAACTGTGCCAATGTCAGCACAGATGCCATTGTGAAACTTTGAGAATGTCAGAGAATAGCACACTCCGTGGTTATAAATGACAGTGATTTATTGAGAGGTTTTACTGCAAATGTCAGAGGGAAAAGTTCAGTCTGAAGTTGCGTTGTGTAACGAGGCTGATCTTCGACTGGTACTCATTGACGTAGCTCAGGTTGGGATGCTGTAAAATGTAGATGTTAAACAGACAGTTTCTCCAAAGAGCAGCCTCGCACTGAATGTGTGAAATCAGTGGGTGGCTTCCTCAAACTTGCGCAGCAGTGGCTCTGTGACAGAGAAGCGACAGTACAGGTCACAAAACACCCAGGACTTCTTCTGATAGTAGGTCATGGGACTGCAAATTAAACTCAGTATTGTGTGTGAGATCAAGGCGTCAAACCAAGGCTTCAGCATTCGGAGTTGTTTGTTGTGACCTGATTATTGTAAACTTGGCAAAGGACAGCAGACGCTGTCAAAGAGTAATCATTTTTCAGCAGAAATAGCTCACTTTCACACAGTTGGCAAAACTCAATGGTGACCCGTTTTAACCTTTGTGGCAGAGACCACCAGTTTCTAATTTAAATTATCTTAGTACTTTTAAACAGCTATGCATTTTATCAAAGTTTATAAGGTTTTTATAAGCCACAGAAAAACACATCTGCAAAAAGTGTTGTAACATGCCTGCCCATATATTAATTCCCCAAATAACCGAATGACAAGTATATGTAGTGCAGTGGTTGTTATGGAGATTTAGTGACTCCAAGTCTTTGCCACTGCTCTGTGACACTAATTTTATGATGTTTACCACCTTCCTTACTGTGTGTGGTTATCATGATGTACCTGGGTCATCGTCCAGCCCTGTTTGGTGCAGTTTATTTGGAAATTGTCAACTTTTTTTAAGTTTAAAAGTTTATTGTCCTTACTGTATGGGAAGGTTTTTTGGGTGAGTAGTTATCTTATTGTTGTTGTTTTCCTGGCATGTAAAGATCACCCAACGTCTGCCTGGGATGCTATGTTCTATTATTATTTTGCTAGTTAAAAGTAACAACTCCTTCTGAGAAAACTTTAAAAAAACTTTGAAAAAGTTAAAAATTTGTTACTAGCTGTACTCTTTTGCAAAAACTAATGATTTCTTACCATGACAACAAAAAATGTTGTCTTGCTAATTAATTTGCTCAACAGGTTGGATTTTATTCCCAAATTCTTTGAGAAATGAGGCCACTGTAATAAAGGTGAATATTTTTCATGCTGCTTAGAAGTTTAGACTAATGTTTTTATTTCAATACTCCAAAAATGTTTATAAGAAAAATAAAGCTGCTTAAAATGTCAAATCAACTGAATAAGTTAAATAAAAAAAAGCCAGCCAATAATTAAGACCATTAGTTTGGTTGAGTGGAGCAATTTTTGGCACCACCTGTTTATGAGCTAAATTATATCTGACAGCTTTATGAATAGGCTGTTAATGTTTTTTTAAAGAACAAAAGCTCCCTTTGGCTGTAGTAAACGCTGCTTTGTTGTGTTTCACGAATCTTCATGCTTTGCCTGTCATGTCACCTTTATGGTTTTACAAGTGGAACGTAGTCATTTTTTTTTTTACTATGCTTTATTTTCTTCATGAAGAAACATTTTCCCTGTAAGAAACTCTGGTACTGGTCTCTCTCTTTACAGCTCTCATTTCAAAACATTGCCTCCCAAATGCAGTTTTTCATTTTCCAGAATATTTCCTGTATCTGAAACCAACTTTTTGTGGAAACAAAGAGATGGCTGTGCAATTAAGAGACGGGCATGATCAAAACAAGAACTGTCACAATTACAAAAAACATCAGGGCTGCCTCCTCTAACCATCACTGCGTATTGCTAGGTTTCCTACAGAAACATTGCAGGGAGTTTGCGAATGGCTGATGTGTTGACGCTTTCTCTCACACAGAGAGTCAGTAAATCCTAAAATGATCAGCCAAAGAATGCAAGAATGAGAGTGTGGCTATTTTTTAAGCCACGCTCTCACATGCCCTTACAGTCAGGTTGAATACAAAAGGTACAAGATAATCGTGTGCCACTGTTACAAACGAAATATATTTTTAGTCTCAGGATAATTAGGGCATAATTGACTTTTCATAGAGGAACAAAAACTCAGGGATTCCAGTTGTTCTTCAGAGTGATTCACAGTGTTGGTGCAGTGGGTATGACACAGGTCAACAAGAGAGTCTGTTTCATTTTCATCTCTCTTGGTGTAGTAATGGCAGTGGCATGATCAGTTTCTACAGTGAATTAATTGTGACTACGTCTGTCCTGCTCCCGTGGAATATGCCCTGCTGGGATTTTAAGAATCAAGTTCTTGGCTGCCATTCTACTCCCCTCTGACATGCAATCGAGTTTACAGACAAATCAGAATAGAGCAGAGGAAAATCATGTACTGCCTACATGCGTGTAAGATAGTAGATGTACCAAAAAACCCCAAAAAACACGGAGAAAACAAAAAAGGGCTTATCAAAGTAGAATAATTATGTGTGATATCTAATTTTTATTGAAAAATAGATATTTTGAAGATGCTTAGTCTTCCATACTCAAGTTTTTGGTCAGGAGAATAATAAAATATGGACTTCATTGGGGGCTGCACAGTGGTGCAGTTGGTAGAGCTGTTGCCTTGCAGCAAGAAGGTCCTGGGTTCGATTCCCGGTCCGGGGTCTTTCTGCATGGAGTTTGCATGTTCTCCCTGTGCATGTGTGGGTTCTCTCCGGGTTCTCCGGCTTCCTCCCACAGTCCAAAAACATGACTGTCAGGATAATTGGTCTCTCTAAATTCTCCCTAGGTGTGAGTGTTTGTTTGTCTTGTATGTCTTTGTGTTGCCCTGTGACAGACTGGCGACCTGTCCAGGGTGAACCCCGCCTCTCGCCCGGAACGCAGCTGGAGAGGAACCAGCAACCCTCCCGACCCCATTAGGGAAAAAGGGTGTATAGAAAATGGATGGATGGATGGATGGACTTCATTGGAAGAGCCTGTTGACCGCAATGCACTTTGGAAAGAAGTAAAAAAAAAAGAGGCACAAAGGAATCTCAGTAAATTTGAAAATATTTTGTTTATTTAAATTTTCATGGCTGACAGTAAAAGAAATCCTAAAATTAAATTTTGTGGAAATCTCAGACATTCTTTAAGCCCAGTACTAACCAAAAGGGTTCCAACATAAAAATACCACCACCATATTGAAAAGCATGTCCAATATGCATGAATTACTGCATCAATGCAGTACAACTGATTTACAATAGACTCTGTCTATGTCTGTGTTTACAGAAAGTAAGGTAAGCCTGTTTTAATTGCGACTTTCAGCTCATCTGCATCGTTGGGTCTGGTGTCTCTCGTCTCCTTGACAACAGACTCTCTGTGGGGTTTGGGCCAGGCCAGAGTCCTCGATTATTAACCACAGTGATGCTTTGGTCATTAAACCAGGTATTGTTAGTTTTGTCAATTTGTGCAGATATCAAGTCCTGCTGGGAAATGAAGTCAGCATATTTATAAAGCTTGTCAGTAGAAACAAATCATAGGCACTCCAAACATTTCTGACTTTGATGAAACAAATGGACCAACAGCAGCAGATCACACAGTTTCCCCAAATTCCCACTATGAAAACATCACACCTGGCCTCCATTTTTTACAATAAGCCACTGCATTGCAGTACAAGAATAGTTGCTTAGCAATTAGCAGGATGTTGGTTGAATCTTAGGCTACGTTCACACTGCAGCCTGAAGTGACCCAATTTTGATTTTTTATCAAATCGTATTTTTTTTGTGGTGGCCGTTCATACTGTACACCTGTACGTGTTCTCTAACGTGAACTGCAAGCGACCCGAAAGCGTCCCACATGCGCAGTAGAGGGCGCAATAACGTCACACATAGAGAACGTGCTCCTTGTTTTGCTGAATCGGATATGTATCGGATATCCAAGTGGCCTGGGCAGCATTCAAAAGGAATCCAACCTTTGTTGTTCAGACCGTCATGAAAAGATCAGATACAGGTCGCATTACGTGAAAAAAAAATCGTAATTGAGTCACTTTAGGCTGCAGTATGAACGCAGCCTTAATGTCCCTCTGCGACATAATGAAATGTCCCAGGTCAAGACATTGATCCACAACATTTTGCATGATGTGAAAAGTCCTCTGTCCACTTTCCACTTAGCTTGGACAACGGAGGCCGTAAATGTATTTTTAGCATAAAATGAACTCCTTATTTCAGAGTAAACCTCTCAAGGGAAAAGCAACATTTCTAATTTGACTTAAATGTAGAACAGCATGCTGCTCTTTGTGAGAGAAGATTCTATAAAGCATGTTGAATTGTTAAAGAAGAAACTGTTGTCAGAATGAAGTGCTGGGAGAAGCAGCGAATACGAGCTGATTGCTTTGTGATTTGAGTGCTACCTGTGGTGTTATGACTTGCTCAGTGGAACATGTAGTAGAAAGATAAAGTGATTACTGTGAATGATGCTGATTTAGCAAAATAGATTGTCGAAGAAATGTTAGGTTGCTTATATATACTGTTAGTGTGTATATAGACAGAGAAAGCACCTGTAAACTGATCTGCGCAAGAGATCTAAACCTCGTGTACCAAGAGCAGAAACACATCCTCAGCTTTCTCTGTCTTTAATGGCAGCTTTAGTTCTGCTGCGCATGTGAGTTATGTTTGACATGGAGTGCTGAAATTGGCTGTTAGTGGATGGGCGCTGACAAGGACTTGTCAGATGTGAGGTGAAATCCTCAGCAAGTGCAACAGATTTCTCTCATTTGTCAGTTTTATGAACATCACCGTCCTGAATCATTTTGAATTATTTGAGCCCAGAATCATTTCAGCTTAGGCCTCTCAGTGGTAGTGTTGACGCCACTTCCTTTGGTCTCTGTTGAACAACTTTAAATGAGGCCTGAACAGCTCATTCCCAGTGGATTTATAATGTTACTACAAACATTACGTTGCATTTGCATCACATCTTCAGGGGAAGCAACCTTCGGCTTACAGGTTCTTCAACATTCGTTTCGCAATCATGGATGGGTGGATGCATGCGCATGTACAAAAAAAGTCAGGCGATCTGTGTCTAGTAGAAGAAATGAATTAACTACTGAACTGAATGGTCTCTTTTTATTGTTTCCACCTATCCACCACAAAATCATATGCATTCAGTCCACACAACAATATTCCAAGTGGCAAATAAAGTTGCTTGTTACTGTCATATTTCTGTTTTGACTTAACTATTTTGAAGATAGTTAAGTTAGTTTTCTCACTGCACAGAAAAATCTTTTCTGAAAATTTGACTTTGCTGGGCTTTTTGTGTGGGTTTTTGTTGTGGCTTCCTCCCACTGCCCCAAATTGCATTTGTTAGGTTAATTTGTGTTTTTCAATTGACTTTAGAAGTGAGTGTGTATGGTAGCTTGTTTCTGTGTTGGCTGTACGGACTGCTGGAATGATCTCCATCCCACTTGTGACCCTGAAAAGGGCAGAAATGAGAGACCAGAAAATGGACAAACAGCTACCTTCCACTCTAACTTTGTTATTATTAAATAGGAATGTATTTTTTTCATTGTATAATTAATATATTGATATGAAGAACTACATACTAGAACATACTAGACCTCAAACAACTTGGTTATATAAATTATGGTAGATTACAATAAGTCAAATTTGTTACAACTCACTTCTCGCTCTTCAGTTTCTTTCGCCTTATCAGTTTCCTTCATTTGAGGTTTCTTCTTACTTTAACAAAAGAAAATCACTCTGCTGATCCAGATGTTATTTTTCCTTAAATCGACAATAAGAAACTGCAATTATATTGTTCAATATCAGAGATTAAAGTTTCAATTTTCTGCTTGTAATTTGGCAAAAATAATTTTGCATGCAACCATAAATAGCAACATTTTCAGTGTCATTAACATTACCCATAAAATTCAAATGTGGATCAGTTATAGGTTCTCCTCAATAAAGAGTAATGTATATATTTCAATATAGTTTTGTTGAATTTACATGCATTTCTCTGCATATTAAATAATGCAAATTTGTCTTTTTTTTCTCTGATAAAATGATAAATGGACTGAAATTATATAGAAATGTTAGGTTGCTTTCTAGTCATACTAGACTACTCAAGCACTTTATAGTATAGTAATTAGGTATTTATCAGAAAGCTGATTTATCTGTGCCAATTTCCTTAATTTTGGGAGATTGATGATTGGTCTATACTTAGATGTGAAGCCAAACTTCTCCCCACAATCCTATGTACTTCAGCTCTTCTGCTATGCTGTGAGTCATGTCTGCACATTTGCAGTTAACAGTAATCACTGCCCTGTTGCAAGTTCAGTGACTTTCCTGTTAGAAAATCAGAAGAAAAAAAAATCAGCATCCGTCAAAATCGGAATTGGCAGGTCAGGCTTTTTGTAGATGGTAATCGTGGATCGGTCAGAAAACTGCAATCAGCGCACCTCTACCAGTCATATTCAATCTCTAAGGTACACACATTCATACACAGACTAGTACACAACTTTAACCAAAGTGCCTGGCTCAGGGGCATATTGACATTTGGCAGAAGGAATTTGGAATCAAACCCGCAACTTTGAGTACTCTTTCTGTTGAACCAGTCGTCCTAAATGCAGATTGTAGTGGTGTTCCATTGATTAAATTGACTATTTAATTTTATGAATAAGATGTATATTAACCTCAAAAAAACATAAAGCAGTTTTTTTTTCTTTCTGAGAGTCATTGCTTTTCACATTGCTCTTGCTTTGAATGTAGGGTTTGTCGTAGCAGCTGCAAAATTGCTCAGGCAAGGGAAGCAGCTTGATTTGAGGGGGAAAAAAAGCTCTTTTGACGCTGACTTATTGTGGCTGACAACCGTTGAGTGTTCACACGAAATTTTGATAAGCCAAACGAGTCTCAGCTGACTGGATGAATATACTGTTTTCTTTTTGTTTAGTTTTTTTTTTTTTTTTTTAAGCATAGCTTGACACCTGCAGACACAAATGTTCCTAATCAGGGATGTGCCTATGATTTCATTTGTTGTTGATGCAAAGACGAGAGTGACTCATCGCAGCATTTTTTGGTGCCTGTTGCTCTTTTATGTTCTCGTATAAATGTGAAATACAGAGCTTATTTGTGACTGTGAAAATAATACCAAGAACTTACCAGTACCCTGGGTAAAAATCACTATCTAGAAACAAGGAGGCCTTATTTTTAAAGACAACATTTCTTTCCATCAACCCAGTGATGTTAAGATGCATTTGAAAATAGTTTGATCGTATAGCATATGCTCTATCCACTTTGGTAGCCTGTCCTGTGTCTTTGGGAAGCCTCATAAATCATCTTGTAATTTGGCTCATTCCCTTCACTCAACAGTAGGAGCTCTGTTACACACTGTATCATCTGACTCTTCTATGCTGTTATAGGTGTTTGGGATGTAAAGCCAAGCTTCATAGCCTCCTGTCTAAATGGTGTCAGAAAAGCCTTTCTTTCATACTTTTCTACATCCAATAGGAGGTAACTGCGTGAACGATTTAGTGAAGCTTTTCATGAAGAGTTTGCAATGAGATGTGAGGAGTCTCTGGAGTGATGCATTCTTTTTAAGAGTTTATATGTGGAAGTCGTCGCAGGGTGTTTTTGTTTTGTTGTTGTTTTTGTTGTTTCAAGGTACAGTCATAGTAAAAATTAAGCACACCTTTCTATTCTGTGGTTTTACATATGTTGTTCATAGAGTTTCTTGGGGGTTTATTTAAAAGGCTTGTATTCGCAACTCTTCCTTCACTTGTGTTCAGGCGTCGTGTTACTTGACCTATTTTATTAAAACAAAAGATACTCCAACAATTTGAAAACTACTGAAAACTAAAGATTTTTTTCATAAAAAACTTATTAATAAGCACAAGCTGCAGTGACCTCAGCGATCTGGTTTCTAATCTCTTGAAGCTATTGTATGTGCTGGTGATAGCTGTTGTCTCTCATCTCCCATCTATATATATATATATATATATATATATATATATATATATATATATATATATATATATATATCCATCCATCCATCCATTTTCTTACACCCTTCTTCCCTAATGGGGTCGGGAGGGTTGCTGGTGCCTATCTCCAGCTGCGTTCCGGGCGAGAGGCGGGGTTTATATATATATATATATATATATATATATATATATATATATATATATATATATATATAGACAATGGAAAGGTTGATTGTAATTTGTTTTTCATACTTTAAAGACTTAAAGTCTTGTCTCAACAAAAGTTGCTTTCATATTTTGAAAGTGAAGCTTTGGGTAAATAGGTGGCCCAGTGCATGACCAGTAGTGAATCAAGGATTTCTCAAACATGCAAAACACTACTGTGGATATGTGTTTGATGAGGGGAAGACATTATTACATGCTATCAAGGTCAAAAAAGTAAAAATTAATAATAATAGTAAAAAAAAAATCAATTTGTCTTTCATTTACTTAATAATAGTACTGTGAAACCTGTGATGTGTGACTTTATGGTCTTGAAGTTAGGTATGAATAATTGTTGAATTTGGTAAAGAGCAAATTATTTATAGACCTGACAGAGAACGTGATTTCTTTGTGCAGACTGTATACCACATTTAAAAAGTAATGCTTTTGAAACTGCAAAGACTATTTGACATCATATCCCTAAAGCTAAAACTCCGTTTTGGAGATATGTTAAGACAAAAAGCAACGCGGAAGCTACCAGTAATGTGTTAGTCATGACCAAACTAGTTCCATGTAGTGGCTTCCATGTGTCTACCTGGGAAAGCTGAAGTCTATATTTCTTTTCATGTTTTTTGTGTGTTTTTTTAGTCAGTCTGTCTCTTGTTTGTTAATAACATATGATATTGGCCACACTGCTTAGAAAAAAATCTATCACTACCTTTACAATAAGCCATAATCACGTCATTATTTAAGAAGGAAATGGAGTTTCTTGACAAGAGAAACTTGGATTGCACCATTTCACTTTATGACACTGGGCAGCTTATTGCATGGGATATGAGCAGAGGAGAAGGGAATGGGAAGACCTGCAAACTGTCTAATCATTTATTTAGCAATTTTATATATATATAAAAAAATTATTATTATTTCTATTATACTATAGTCCTTACAAGCGACTCTCATTTGGACTATTGCTTTTTCTGCTTAATGAAATAATTGTTTACGGATTTCTATTTTACACACTGTCCAAAATTTTGATTAAATTTTATTAGTATTTGTGCCCTTGCTATATTATTGATTTGTATTTTACCTTAAGACTTACCTAAAGTCTGACTTCAGTTAAATATGGAGATTTGATTTGAGTTTTACACCACATCGTATATCAAACTTGTACATAATGTGGTGTCTCTTTGTTGCAGCCTTAACCCTCTGCATTTATAACATTATGGAGAAATTAATGACAAACTTTAAGGCATCAACATGTGACCTTATTTTCATCATGGTTTCTTGCCATGCCGGTTATTTAACTACATCATCAACTTGATATTAATGTGGATGTTAAGCTGTCATCTATTCACTATGGTTGCCTGCTTGTATGAACCTGTTTGACAAATGACAAACATAAGAGGGGAGAGTGAACCAAACAGGACAGTGGAGCAGTACCTTTCAAGAAATTACATGATTTTTTGTAAAATCATGTCCCCAGGAGCTGCTCTCAGTCTTATGACTACTGTTATGACATATTTATGGCAGATGAGGATTCTTGGTTAATGTCAAGTTGTCGTAACAAATACATTTTGAAAAATGTCAACTTTGTATTAAAAGTGTCATGATTTACCAAATGACACTTAATGAAAAGTCCTAAATATTTATGAAAACTTACTCATGTTCATGACAGATGTTATGTCATGTTCATAACAGTGCCATGACAGTCTTATTCGCAATCCGTCACATAAAATGTTATACACATATATATAATTATCAAACAAAAAAATAATTTTGTGATCATTTGATTATATTTCTGTAAGTATTTCACAAAACATCTGATGGTGGTTTGCAATGATGACTTGTTAGGCAGAAACACAGAGCAGGAGCTTTAGGTCTGCTGATTCTCCGTGCTGAAAGTACCATTCAACTATTTGATTATGATAGATTGCTGATGTGATTTCATGACTCGCTGCTGGTCTGCAGCTCATTTATTACCGTTGTCCGTCATCTCTGCCCCCTGACCGATGGCATAAGCTGAGCGGGATGTTTTCTCTCTCTCTCTCTTTATTGGCATGAATAAAAACATAATGGGACAATACTGTCATGGTTTGTTGTACAAAGATTAAATTGAAAACTTAATCAAGTAAGACAAAAAAAAAAAAAAAAAAAAAAAGAACAAAAGCGTTGCAAGCGATTGAATTGAAGCAACTGGAAATCCATCTGAAATTAATATAATGAAAAATAATTCATGAGATCTTTTCACGTCTTGGACAAAAGGTAGTTTTGAGACAGTTATTTTATTAATTTGCCAGGCTTTTGTCAGCCAGTTTTATATTTGCACCGTTTTTAGGTAATGGCTATCATGTTGCTCCATGTAGGGATGAGCAATCTGGTCAAATGATTTTAAGGCTCTTTTGATAGAATACCCCAAGCAATTATATAAATCGGAGTGAAAATCCATCTTGAAAAGTTAAAAAAATGGCAAAAAGGAAACACCTTCAAAAAGCCTGACCATAACTTGCTTATGACAACACCCGTTTTTGTGCTTTGAGTTGTATAGCATTACCAAAAACTGCGTAGAACATTCTCACAAAATATTACTGTATAATATTGGGAGTGCATGGCTTTAAAAAGTGAAATTTACTTACATTTTCTACTATCCAGAATCACTTCTCTTGTCAGTATTCTTTGTGAATGTTTTTCAGACGTCACTGTGGGCTTGTCAAAGTGCTAAATTCGCAGTTGTCTTTTCCTAAAGCTGCGTGGACCGACAAACCTGAAGAAAGGTAAGTGATTGTAGAACTTCTGGGTCTGCAGAGACGTATCTGTTAAGGTTTTACATAGATAAAATGCCCTAAACACGTTATCCTCTTGGCTTGAAATAGGCTAGGTTTTCTCAAACGCCCCAGTCTGTTGCTGCTCACGGCCGCTCACATTGAGCTGGATTCTGCCGCCAGAACCTGCCTGTTAAAAATGAGTCATTACTTTTCAACATAGACACTTGCAAATTTTGTGACTTGATGCATTCAGTGTGTTTACTTGGATAGAAAACATTTTACCAAGTGCCGCTGTGAACCGAATTTGTCTGCATTGTGTTATATCTAACGTATGGAGGGGAACTTGAATAACTGGATTTATGTGATAATAGAATTGGCCACATAAAATAGATTAGTTTGCCCTGTTAAATTTGTTATTAATTGACACTACATTAATGCATTGAATTAATTTCAGTGTAACAGGCTCAGAGACTGCCATATAAACATTCTCACAACCAAACATGGCATAAAAATTCCCCTCAATATTAGAAACTTACTGGTAAAATTATGCCGTAACTGTTGTAACATCTCTAATTACTTGTGTCTTTTTCTGAGCCGTTTGTGCTCCCGTCCTTTAGTTCAGAATTTCACTAATCGGTAGAGAACAAACACTAGCAACATCCTTTAGCTTAATTTTCATACTGGGATCTCTGGATATGTTTGACATGATTGTGCTGGGGAAATAAATCATAAAATCAGTGTAAATCAAGGTTTAAAAAGTAAACATTTCCCAAAGTGCTTTTCTAACAACTTTTGAAATCGGAAAATGTTGAAAATGTGGAGCCTCTTCTGGCAGTATGGAGTTATGCAGCGCTGCCCTTTCCCCACACATCAGTGCGCATTGCCAGCCAGCTGGCTGAAAGAAAATCTGCACTATTCCCTCTGCTGCAATTTCAGCAGTTTGGAAATATTTCCAGTCTTGAAAAAATGGGAAGCCATTGTGCTGAGAACTTAAAGCAGTGCCAACGATGACTCTTATTAAGGCAGTGTTTCTCAATTCTGGTCTTCAGGCCCCCCTGCCCTGCATGTTTCAGGTGTTTCTCTTCTGCCTCACACCTGGATTGATCAACAGGCTTCTGCAGCACTTGATGGTCATGCAATCATTTGAATCAGCTGCTCTGGAATAGAGGCACATCTAAAACATGCAGAGCAGGGAGGCCCGAGGACTGGAATTGAGAAGCGCTGTTTAAGGTAACGCAGTTCTAAAGGCGACATTTTTAACAAACCTTCTCATTGCCATCAATACTTTATAGTACTGAGCTGACACAGTGTCGTGTTCCTGTCTTGTATGCTTTTTGAAACTGAAACCGCACCGTTTGTTGGGTTTGCATGAGTGTGTATTTCCTGGACGGTTTTTAAGTATTTGTACTGTCATGATAAAATCTTATATAAAAGAAAAAAACAGTATCAGCTAAGATTTGAAAGGTTTACAGGTTGTTCTTATGACCTGAAGGAGTTTTACGTAACTTACACCACTCCACAAAGCTGCCATAATCGGAGAACTAATATGCAAATAGTACAAATAATACAAGAGTTCCCAGTGTAACTCAATATTTCCACCCTTCATTTTGTTTTGTAGTGTTTTGCCACCTGAGCCTCATAGTTGTGAATCTATCGGTGTCCCTCTGGGGTCACATTATTGTTATGACAGCGAAGCATCTCTCAGCGCTTTTAATGCAGGGCTGTTTGTTTCTCCTCGCTGTAAAGAAGTGACCTTTATGACCTGCTTGTTAGGGCTTTTAGCCATCTTCCTCCTCAGAGAGATTAATTACCAGAAGGAAACTGACGTGTATCATCCCTTCGACGTGCTCATGAGATTTGGTTACTCCGTTTTGAAGTTGATTTCAGGGCAGAAACCACAATTTGTTGCATTTCTTTGTACTCAGACAATGCTTTATAAATTGCAGTGTGCATCACAGATCGGCCTCTTATTCACCCCATCACAAACAGATGGAAGACTTGTTGGGCTTTGAACGATGTGACTGATTCCTATTGTCTATTGAGACTTTTGGACACGAGACAAAGAAAACAAAACAAAGCATTTTGCTTCCTTTTTTATGTCATGCAGTCTGATGTGGAGTTTTCCTTCATGTGCAGATCACTCCCCTCTCTGTGTGCCGGGGTCTGTTCTGTGCAGTGCTGGAGGTTGTGTTGTGGCTGTGGTTAGCTGTAGATTTTTGCTGCAGTGCAGCAGGGAGCATTGTGCTACTGCCTCTGTCTCCCTCTCTCACTCCCTCTCTTTCCTCCTTTCTGCCCGCTTCTTGTTTCTCTGTATATGTGCATTCATTTTTGTGGACATCATTTAAGTGCAATGGAATACTTCCAGTGAGTTTGGCTGCTTTAAAGCGGTTTCCCTCAGCTTTCTTCTTATCCATGACAACAATAAAGTGGGAGAAGCTCAACATGTTTTCCCATGTTACTCCTTTCCTTCTTTCCTTCCCCGGCCTGTGAATTTGATTTGTCAATAATTTCATGATGACCTTTTGCAAGTTCTTGTTTTCGGTCTCATTTGCTCCTCTACTTCTCGCAGTTTCGGGTTGGTTCCTCCTGGGGCGGTTGTCCTTTATTCAGATGTAGAAACTGAGCGATGATGGCAGTCACTGAGTAGCTTGTGTTGTTGTGGTGGTGTGTGTTTGGCTCTTTAAGCAGAAGGGCCAGTTACTGTTTGTTTTTTTTGTATACCTACTAGCCTAGATTTTGCAGCAACATTTTCCAGGACAAAGCATGTAAGGGCACAATTCAGGAATTTTCACCACCTAAGGATGAGACGCAGTTATCTCCAGGAGATGAGTCTTAAAGTCTAGAATACCTTGCAAAAGTTTAACGTTGTCACACTTTGCCATGTTATAGCCACACAGCCTAATCTATTTTATTGAGTTTGTGTGTGAGAAAGAAGATTGAATGCGAGTTTCAGAAAATGTATATTTTCATAAAATGCCTCCCAAACAGCATGATGCTGCCACCACCATTCCTCACTGCAGGGATGAGGTGTTCAGGGTGACATGCAGTGCTAGTTTTTAACCCAAATAATAGTTTTCATGTTGGCCACAAAATGTATTAATGGTCTCATCAAATCTGAGCACCTGTTCTCCTACATGTTTTCCATCCTGTAAATGGCTCACGGTGAACCGAAAACAGGACTTCTTACTTATACTGTCAACTGACTTTTAATTGCTATTTGCCTGATCTGAAAATAAAGTGATCTATAAAGGAAAAAAATTTTATAGGAGCTTAAGTGGATGGCCTGTTATTAGTAGTGCACTGCCCTGCTTCCTCCTAGAAAATTACTATGACAAAGTACTTTATATATTCCATTCTTTATGCGCCTCGTACTTCTACCATCTACAGTATATAATCAAAAGCTTTTCTCCAAAACCAACGTGACAACCGTTTGAAGGTTGAAATGATGAATTTTGATGACATGATAAGACGGCAGAAGTCCCCTTTAGTCTTGCCTCCTCTTCGTCTATGAGCTTTAATCTCTCCAACCGACCCGTTTGGATTTATTTTAAAAGAGAGATAAGATATTAACTCGGTGTATTGCTTAAACAGAACCTCATTTGGACAATCCTGAGATACCCCTTTAATAGTTTGATCAACATTTTTGTTTGGAGACCTGGTCGCACGATGTATACGTGCAGGTTATGATTTGCCGTGTCAACAAACACCTTGCAGCCGTGACATGACAAGGGCTCAACAGTTCTGGCTGGTTACCTCCAGCCAGCTGAGGAAGTGGCAGTGATATCAGTGGGATATAGTTATCTGGTGGCAAGGTGTTGCAGGTTCTTTACAAGTGGGTGACAGACATGGTATGTGTGTATGTGTGTGTGTGTAGCCGCATGAAAAAGGTGTCTGGTTGTGTGACTGGATTAAAGGGTTGCATCGAGCTCAGTCCTGCGCCACCAGGAGCGTGAAACACTGTGGTAGTTAAAACAACATGTTTATTACACGTCTTGCTGTAAAAGTAAATTTTGAAAGTTCAAGTTAGTTTGATGTTGACAACATGGAAACGGCCTCGTTTGCTAAGATTGTGGAGCAGCACGTGAGAAAGGCGCTAAAAGCTGAACGCGGAAACGGTGAGTTTGTGGACAACTCTCAAGTCTTGATGGGACATACTGTCAGTTTCATAAAATTCGGCAACACATTACAAATTACATGTACAGTGATCAGAAATTCTGTGGCCAACTTCAAGTTTTAGCCACTTCCACTTTCTAAATGAAGTAGCCCTGAAAGAACTGCTGAGTTGTTCCAGAAGAAAATACTGTTTCTGTCATTGAAGCCGCCCACACCATTTGTGCTTCCTATGAAGTAATTTTTGAACACTAAAAAAGAAAGGGGGAGTACTGCAATCTCCTCAATTTTTGCTAGTTTTTTTTTTTTTTCTCTCTGCTTTTGGTGTATTTCGGCACAAGATTTCCAGACAGTTTAAACCAAATACTGTGGAAGCAAACTCACCCATCAAGTTCAGGACTTTTTTTTTGTATCGCATTGCATTTTTTCTCTTCTCAGAAACTTACAATGGGTGCAGAGGTTTTCAAAGCAATCCTTTACTTCACTGTAATTATTTTAACTAGCTCTTCCAGGTTCCTTGACTTTAAAAAAAATTTTTTTAGGTTTGCTTTTTGGCTGCACAGTGTTACAGTTGGCACTATTGCCTTGCAGCATGAAGGTGCTGGGTTCAAATCCCAGACTGGTTCTTTATGTGTTTATTATCTATGCTCTAACCATGAAAGCATGGGTTATGTCCAGCTTCTTCTCAGTTAAAAAAATATGAATTAATTGGTTGGAAATACCTGTAGATATGAGTGTGTTTGTGTATGTGCATCATTGTGGGTGTGGTGTGTCTTTGCACTGCAATGTGATAAACTGGTGCAAAGTCCAGCATGAACTCCACCTCTTTCTCAGCGACGTTTGGAGTTGAGCAGGTCCTGAGCTGATATTATGTTTCAGCCTGATGCAATCCTTAACAATAATAATAATAATATTATTAGCATTGGGTGTTTATTTTTAATTTGTCCATACACAAATCAAGAAAGAAGAACCAAAAAATCATAATAAGACAAACAAAATCAGACACTTTTCTTCTGATGGCAAACTAGTAAAGGAAGTAGGGTAACATATGGCTGTTGATGTGCAAGAAACATTTTTTGTTCTGTTGTCAAAGCGAAATATGTGTCTGCATGCTAATGTTGTCCAGAATTGCAAATAACGGTACACACGAGAGAAACTTAAAAGACTGAAATCCTGGGCTTCTTTTTGGCGCTGTAGGAGCACCATCAGCTAACAAGCGATCAAACGTATGCTTTCTGAAACGATTACTAGAGAGGTTGCTGTGATGGACCTGCTTGCATGGCAACAGAGTCACGATCAGAAAGTTTCAAGGCTAAACAACATGATGGACTTCTGTGCTGCTGCTGCCATTAGATTCTCTTCTCCACAGCTGTCTCATGGTGTTTACTTCCTTTTGTCTGTTTTTCTTTTTTGTCTAGTGAACTTCTTAAAAGGATCCGAGTTTTAAAAGGTGACTGTATAAGCTGGATGCAGACACAGTTTTACCCACAAATTTTGTCTGTCTCTTATAAAGATTTATATGCATATTTAAAAAGAAAAAGCTGTAAATAAAGTTATATTTTTAAAGTTATTCTAATACACAAACTGAAAAATCCAGCTTTTATTTTGGGCCACTTATTTAATTGTAGGGTAAAAATAATCAATAATTTATTTAAAGCAAAATCACCAGTGCCACTATTACTTGCACCCATATATTTTTCAATAAGTTGTACTTTATAAGTTGATCAGAAAAGCTGATATATTTTATCCTTGAGTTGTTTCTCTTGTTTCAAATCTGTAAACATGATGTGACATAGTGGCCTTGTCTATTTACCACTCTTCAAAAAGGGAAAATAGAAGAGAATATGGCACTTACTTTGGGAATGGGTGTTTTAATATACATGAATAAACAAGAAAAGCACTAAACTTACCAATAGCCACAGTCAGAGCAATACTTGCAATTTTAAGCAAGTGAAGCTGTGCTGTGTCAAGCAAGGCTGGACAAGGATCCAAGTTTTTGTCGCAGGATTCCAGGCTGCTCATAACACTAAATATCCTAAGACATCTGTCTTAAAGAGACAGATTTGTAAAGGGTGAAATGAAAAGCCCAGAGAACTGCGTCAAACAGCGGCTTCTTGGGGTCACCAAGTCAAGCAACAACCAGTTATTGTATTTTGTATAAATAAATACCATGCATGTGAAGATTTGTTGAGGATACTGACGTTTAGAGTTCGTGGAGCCACTTGATGTTTTTTTTCTGTGGAACGTTCCTCCAAATTATTCACTGAACATTTCCAATTTTTTTCAGCTTGGGAAATATCCAGGTGCAATGTTACTTGACATGCTGCTGGCTGGTGTTTGGAAGGTAGCCAAACCTGGACATGAGTTCCAGTCACTAACCTAGATGCCGATTGGCTGTTCTCCCAAGAGTGGAGATAAAAGACTGTGGATGTTCTAAGTCAGTTTCCACTATATGAATGCATACAAATAGATTTTTGGTGTCTGATCTATTAAAATAGGCTGGTATGAGAGGTGTGGTAGAGGGGGACGTCAGTTATTCGGGTAGATGTTCTCCCTAATGTTGTGTTATCAATAACATCACATTGTTTATTGCAGTCATTTGGTAAATTATCTACATTTTAGACAATGATTGAGAAAAGCAAATGGTGATTGAAAAGAAATAAAAAATAAAAAAAACATGATACAATCCTCACAAAAGTGTTTTCTCACTATTGATACAATTGAGGTATAAAATTATATTTGACTTATTTTGTAACCACCAGGAGGAATTACATCCTTACTGTTGGTGTTTAGTTTTGTGATTTTTGAAATATCTGGAGAGCTTCTATATAAATGAAGCTTTACTAACTTATTTGATTTATGCCGCTTTGTGTTTGCTTTTATTAAAGTTGACCACAACTGACAAGCAAAACTTAAAATCTTACTGTTGAATAGGAGTCGTCAGGATGGCATGAAAAAACAAAGTTTTAAAAAATTCCAATCATGCTATGTGATTATAGTGTATTAACTAAAACAACAAAAAACATCTAAATTTAGAAACAAACTTTAATAATAGTGTACAGTACTGTCTTGTTTTGCTTGCACATGGTAAGCATGACTGCAGAGAATCATAGGAGGGATTTTTTTTTTTTTTCTCAATGGCTGTCCTGTTAGGTGTGTGGGCAATTTGTGTAAAATAAATAAATAAGATAAAAATAAACTTCCCCTAACCTGTATGCTGCTGAAAAGCTGCTCGTAGTGAAGTGGTGAGTCCTCTGAATCACTGACATAAAACCGTGATGGATACAGTTTGGATGGAAGTAATCGCTTGTAAAATGTCATTGAAAGTGAACTGCTCTGCAACTCAATTAAAGGTGTCACAGGATAGTTGGTCGAAGTTCTCTGTGATGACAAACGCCCTTTGCTTCAGATAGTAATTCCTATGCCAAACACCGAGCCCAGCCTGGTCATTAGATCGCTCATTCTGCTCTGCCTCTGTTGTGCCGTATTTTAATCTTACATCAGTGTTTGCGGGCTTGCGTCCAAATAAGATGTTTATTATGTTTATGTGTTTGGCTCCCAGAGTTTCTGCTGCTTCATTGTTTTGTGTTGGGAAATTTTAGGTGAAATTAATGCTGCCATTTGCATTCCATGACCAATACCACGGAGTCATTTTGTCACAGCTCTTTTGACGCAAGAAGATCCCCGTTTTTCAGAGCAAATCAGCATGTTGACATTTGTCTTCTGGTTGTAATCACCTTGGGATTATAATTACAATTAAAAGTTTTAAAGAACTTTAAAACAGGAGTAGAAAAATCTCCTTAATTTCAGACTAGTATGTATACTAAGCTGCTGTGTAATGGCCTCTCGCCTTGGGTCAAGTTTCTCTTCTGATCTCATCCAATCTCTATGCTCTCACACACATTATCTTAGTAAAGGGAAATTTCAGATGTAGTAGCCCTTATTTAGATTTTTTTTTCTATTTGCAGCATAAGAACAGAGTAGGACTGATTTAAAAAGACATTAAAATTTTCCAAACTATTGCATGAGCATTACTATTTTATTGTAGCCTACTTCTATTTTCTACCCATAAAGAAGGCATTTTGGCAGTGGTTAGTTACATGGCTTTTGTAGTTGATCAAATCTAGACTCTTTTGTGCATGTTGGTTATCCTCAGTGGCTTGACCTCATGAAGCCCTTTTCAAACACAATGCTGTGAAGAAAAATTGTAAGCAATCTGCAGCTAGAGTACCCCACCTGTCACTTCCTGTAAAAGTTTTATTAAAGGGAATCCTTTAAGAAAAAGGTGATGGCAGCCAGAAGTTCCTGGTTTCAAATCCAAAATCATGACTTCCATCTCTATGTCCCTCAAAGATAATCTTGTGTAGAGTAATTAGTTTTATAGTTAATGTAAAAGCAGTGACTTGTGGGAACAGATGGAACAAACATTTTTTGCATGTGCATTCATTATTTACCATTTGTTTTTAAAAATGCTAAAAAAAACAAACAAACATGTTGGCTAGAGCCAACAACTACATACTGCATGTTTTTTTGTTGTTGTTTTTTTTACATTGCTACACATCTTATAAAGTGTTTCTGTGTCAGTCACTTAAGTTATTAATGTTTGTAGTTGTTTTGTACTTGTTCTATAAACTCAAGAGATTTACTTTTGGATATATCATCAAAGTTGTGAAATGACTCTTTAACTTTGGGTTATTTCACACAAATGGAGACAAACAACTTTCCTGACATAATTAAAGTAGCATTTATTTTTCCAAGATTTATGTTGAAATGTTTTCTTGTATTTTAGATCAGTCATCAATCAAATCCTCCTCACTCTTGGTGATGGACTTCTTATCTCTCCTTTATCCGTCTGTGTTGCACATTACTTTTCTCTCAGCCCTCTGCTGTATTACTTTTCCCTACAAGGGCAACAACGGCTCCCCTAGAGCAGCATCAGAATGGCCTGTCAGTAAAATCTGATCCTTTTAGGCCGAGCAGCCCTGATCTTTTGCATGCCAAAGTCTTGTTGATCAGGGCCAAATGTCCTTCCAACGCCCTCAAACTTTAACCACCAACAGCAAGAAAGGGTCTCTCAATGTCTACTCTGTAACTCTAGATTCTGTTGACATGTACAAAGACGATAGGAAGGGAGGAGCGGGTACACAATCCTCCCAAACCAACTCTGCAATCTTTATCGGCTGAGCTGGAATTGGGATGTGGGACAATCAGGGATGGAAGTGCGAAAGGAAAAGTACGCCTGATTTAACGCCTAACCCTGCTGGAGTTTTAGCGGGACAGGAAGAGTTTGGCAGATGCCAAATAATTGACAGACTTTTTCTAGACCAAGAAAAGAAAGCATGTCATGAATAAAATTTTCAATTCATCATGTAGTCTGTTTTCTTTCCAACATTGGACAGCAGTCTGTAAAGCCTCAGTTGAACCATGTAGTTCTCATCTCATTATTGGTAGTGAAGTGTGGATCGCCATGTATCTAGTTGAGCTATATCTATACATTCTGCTCTCAAGAGATTTTATCTTTACTTATGCTCTTAGTTATTTGATAGGAAGAAGTAAATACATTTAACATGTTTTATAGTGGAGCATTCACTGCTCATTTTGAATGTTTGTTGCTAGAAGAGCTTTAAACAGTCATTAAACACACAACTAAACAAGGGACAGGCATATGATCACAAATCTGACTTTAAAAAAAAATGCATTTAAGTTCATATCTGAAATGTCCTCAAATGATACAGTGAACTGTATTTTTTGGGGGAAACAAGAATCCCCAATTCACATATCACAAATATAGGTTAAAGCTACAGAAATCATAAACTCTGTTTTCAGATGACCTGTAATCAGTGCTGAAATTTTCAAGTCCAGATTTTTTCTTTTATTGTGGTTTTTATGTTTGTCTCAGTTTTCAGTGTCTTAATGCAATAAAAAAAACTGTTTCATAAGCTCAAACTGTAAATTAAATGAAATAACTTCTTAACAAAAATGTTTCAGGTTTAACACCAGAGATTAAATGCAGTCCAGGCTTCTTAGAAAATGTGAAATCGCCCTTTATCTCAGAACCATAGAAAAACTTTGGCATTGTTTTCCAATTGTGTATGGCTACATTTCTCACAGCATTTACAAACTATCTGTGCCTTATCTTCGGTCACTTCGACTTTTGATAACCCAAAATATTGCCACACAGTTTTAAAAATGTGTAGGTCTTTTGGTTATCAAGTGTTGCTAAGCAGCCCGAAGAGCAGACTTTATGATTCAGCTATGTCAACAAAACAGGGTAACTCGAGTGCCACCTCCTTTCTGAGCTCAAATTCGGAACTTGAAGCAGAGATTCGAGCTTAAATTATTAAACTAGTAATAGCTGGCACTTTTCAGTCTAGACTTTTGTCAGATTAATTTATGCTGTTCTCACCAATGAATGTCTTGGCGAGTCATATTTCACTTTGGTGAAGAAGTGTGATTGTTTAGTCTTGCAAGAACTTAAACCACGAGATATTGCTAAGCCCTTCTTGTTAAGCCTTGAGCTTCACTCAAAGGTTATTCCAGGAACTGTTCACTGACGGTAAAATACAGAAACGGCTCATAATTTCTCCAGAGTACCATACTTTATTACTTCCAAACGATGCCTTCAGGTTTATTTTCAAGACATGAAGCCGTTGCAGGGTTAATTACACACATTTTCACACAGTTGAACTGGGAGACGGTGACGGTGTTTCACTTTGCTGTGGTTAAAAATGTCAAGATTTAGCAGAAATAGGCACCAGGAGAGATTGTAAAATTTACATGGAATACTGCTGGATGATTGCAAATTGCAGTATTGCAAAAGTTGGCGGACTACAATATTGGGGTGCATTGTGAAGCCAGTTTCAGAGCATGCATGTGCATCTGGGCCGCACAGATCTGAAGTGCCATTATTAGATCTACTGACTTACACTGGTTCTAACTTGATTACCACACTGATGTGAGATGTTGGCAGCAAAACTGATGGTGAGGGGAAGTAAGAGTAAGCGACAAGGACACGAAGCGATGCACCAAGGTCTTTGTTTCACATACACCCTGCACAATGCAGTCCACTAGATGCTGAGCTCTTCAGAAAACTGCATCCTCAAACTCTTCATAACACATCTTTCAAGTCAATTTTATTAACTTAAAACACACTTTTCCCAGGGGAGCTGTGATTAAAAATAGTTTGTAGAAAAGTCCGCCCAACATCTTTATGTATATGTCATTTATTCATCAGTAACAACAGGAGAAAGGATGCCTGATGGATTAATTGTAAAGTGAAAGTAGATCAGAAGCAAAAAAAAATTTGCAGTTCCAGAACAGTACTCAATAACCTTAAATGTTTTTGATGTTGTAAAGTATTTTTGATGCGGTTCCATGTGTAATTTTATGTCTATGATAGTGTAGGACTTTGCTGTAGACTTTTCAGCTGCAGTCAAATTATGTTTGAGTATTAAGTGAGTAGACAAATTGGAACCCTCCCATTATTTATACAGGAGAAGGCAAGGTGAACTAACAAATTTATATTATGTGTGCTTTAATTATCATGTGTGAAAATGCTTTTTTTAGTTATCTTGAAAACTGTTCTTATAACAACCCTATTCATCTTTTTTTTTATATAGCACCAATTTATAACAAATGTCATACATCAGCAGCTATCCACTATGAGGGGATAAATAATATGCTTTATATTTAAAACAAAATACTCCAGACTAATACAGTTCCTGTTACAGGAACAATTTTAATTGCTTATTTTCATTTTAGTACTTTAACTTGAGCAGCGACACATTTGAGAATTAGTGTGTCATCACAATTTACTCTGGTAACATTAAAAGAAAGCTTTGTCTTCAATCCAGTTAACCTGAGTTATACATCAAACCAAATATTTCCATACACTGTATGAAAAAAGACAAACTTTTATTCTCACAGCCCAAAACTTTTGCCGTCTCATGTCACTTAGAATTATCTAAGATCTTATTTATATTTGCTACATACCATAAAACATTAGCACAGTAACATACAAAGTGTACATACAATTCTGTAGTATTTGGTCAAATTGTGTTATAGCTGTACGACTTTGGTCAATGTTTTTGACCAAAGTATTGGTCCCAGTATTTTGCTGGAATACTGGCGCATCGAATCAGACCATAGAACATATCTGTACAAATTAGGAGCTGAATTCATTTAGAGACTATAAATAAGCTTTTTTTGTTGTTGTTGCTTTTGGAGAAGTAGTTTTTTACTTCTTCATTAAGTGATGTTTCAGAACATGTCGGTGCAAGACTCGAGTCACAGTGCATATTGACTCTACAAAAGCCAGCTTCAGCTAGCCTCTTTGCCAGGTCTTTCAACAACTATTTGAACAAATGAATATGACTCCTTCAGCTCCTTAATTTGCTTCCTGATCACTTGCATAATTTATTTTGATCTTTCTGTGTAGTAACATAGAAATGAACGTGTTTGCCCTAAAATACATCCATAGATGTGCCTCCTTTTAACTCAAATGTTTTGAAATAACCAGAAGCTTACAAAGCCGTCATCATTTAGATGTTCCCAGATTGCTGAAATGTGTAGAAATCTTAAAGTAACAGAACAAAAAAATTACAACTTGTGGGTGTTCTGACATTTGGTAAATATGAAGTATAGTGTAACATCAGTTAGAAACAAGTTAGTGCAAAAGTTTCACACAGATTGCAGATTAAAAATAAAATAAAAAAAATTCGGAGAGACTGCGGTTTGAAGCACATGACACAGGATTTTACAATGTCCTCATGGAGTATTGGGATAGTTGGACGATGAAACGGTTCTTCAGATTTGGTCTTCGTAGCCATGCTTCTGTACTGCCTGCCAGATGGTAAAAATGACAACAGCTTGCATTCTGGGGTGGCATGTGCTTCTCTATCTAAAGATAGATAAGTAGTTTGTCAGTGTTTGACAACAGCAAAATGGTGGATATCCAAACAGATTTGCACTAATTACAGTGACAGAAGTCCTCCTCAGTTGACAGGCTACGGACAGCGATGGTATCATTCTTACAATACTATTAAAATATAACAGACCTTTGGTAGTTAAATATATTGCTGAATATTGACGGAGTTAACAGATTGAAATGTGATTTTGATCATCATGTGAAAACAGTATTTTTGCACTGCAGCCAACATTTTTCTCTTTAGAGTGGGTACTCTGGGGTTTTCCGAGCTGGCTGCTTTGCCAACTCCTGGTTTTTGTAGAACCCTGTGTTGGACATGACTCTGAATTCAATATGGAGTTGAGATATTTTGGGATCATTGTGCTTGTTTACTTTATGAAACGGTCTTGGAAAAAGTGGAAAAAATTTTTTTGACAAGTTCTTCCTAATGAAGTACTTAAGTTGGTAAAATATGTCATTCTCCACCCATATTAACCACATCAATGTAATACCCAATGGAGCTCTCTGTTAAAATTAACTAATGTTATTGACAGGCAAAACTCAACCATGGAGGAAAAACTGTGTATTTTATGGATGAAGGACATAGATGTATTGTAAGCGATTACCTCCAGGAAAACTGTGGTCTCCTTCTGTTCAGTTCAGCACTTTAACTTCACTTCTGCTTCACTTTGCTGTCGTGTATTTCACAGAGTGACTTGCAACATCTGCAACTTTGAAAGTTGTGGTAGGCGTCACATGACTGCACACCTAATTGCCCTTTGCTCAGATGTCGTTGTAGCTTTTTCCTTTTTTCACTACCACAAAGGCTATTCTTGGGTCATTATTTGGGTTACCGAAAACTCTCCAGGTTGGAATAAACGTGATTATTTTAATTTTAATTTTACTGTGACTTCCTTTGGATAAAATAACATGAAATGTATCTATAGCAGAATCAAATTAAATATGCTACACAACAAGAGGTGATGAAGAGACCTTAACAGTTAAAAAAAAAGACAGAAAAGCAAACATTTAAAATACATAACTCAAATTAAAGTAAAATATATACAACAATGCAATGGAGAACAAAACAAGTCAGCGTTTTTAATAGCCTGAGGCAAAGTAGTGTTGCTGTCTGGCGGCTCTGTTTTTGACCTTGTGGTATCCTTTAGCCCGATGTAAGCGATTGTAAAACTGTTCGGCGAGAAAGTAGTGAGACTCTGATGGTGTTTGAAGCGCTTTTTCTGCAGTGGCTCTTAAACAGGTCCCGCATTGGAAGTAGAGAAAGTCTATTGACGTTTTCTACTCCCCTCACTATCTTCCACAGGGCTCTGTTTATGTCATGATTTGTGGTTAGAAATGATGAAGACGGAAGCGCAGGACCCAGGTTATGGAGAAAATGAATGATTTAATCAAAGTTCTCACAGGAAAACAGAAGTCCAGGCAGCACTGGTGAACTCAAGGGGGAGGGGGGGAAAGAAACTCAACACAGGCAGCACTGGCTAAGACAATGACAGTAGAGGAGTACCCGACCAGGAAACAGACACAGGTGGGATTAAATACGCAAGGAAAGTAATCGGGGTGAACAAGGGCCAGCTGGGGACAATCAAGAGGTAGACAGGACAACATGGAGACTCAACTGAACATAGAAACCTAAATTAATAAACAGAGAAACCAAAACCTTATAGTTTATCTGTTTGTTGCTATTCAGAATCCAACAAACAGAGGTACTGTTCAAGCCAAGCAGGAGAAATTTCTCTTTTTACCACTTGTTGCATATTCTTCTTGTTAATGCCTATTGTTTTCTTTAGGAAAAGAAAAAAAAGTTTGAAAAAACTTCAGAAGTTTTTTTTTTTTTTTATGCATAAGTTTTAGAGTTAAGTGGCTAGCAGTACAGAAACCTGAAAAATGAAAAAAAAACAAACAAAAAAAAAAAAACATTAAGTATTTACCAGTAAATAATGTCAAAAAGAAATTATGAAATAAAAAATTCATAGCAGAATTGTCATCGCTCAGAAAACTGTGATTTATTGATGGGATGCTTGTGATGAAAATCTCTGAGGGCAAACCTACTTTCAAACAAAAAAAAAAAAAAGAAATTACTTTTCAGCCAATCAGAGATATTGTAGGTTTAAAGTCTTTGCTTCATGCAAAATAAAGTATTTCTTTCTTTAAGGAAATTATGCTGCACATGGTAAAATAAGTCCTGAGAGAGACAACGTCTGCAGTCAATAAATAAACATGAAGTTGCGTTTGATAATACAGATTCTTATAATCACATTCCCTTGCAGTTCTCCTTTGAACTACTCTGTTCTCCCAGAAACCTTAAATTAATAAATTCACACCTGCTTTAATAGCAGGAGCCCTACTACAGGTAAAGCTTCTGTTGTGTGGGTAAGTGCAGGAGAACTGCTGACACGCAGGATGTCAAACTGTTAGGCCTATTATGCAGCTAAAATCTCTATTCTTAAGCACAGAGCCTGTCCAAACAAATTTTACACCTGCGCCCTTTTCTCATTCTGTCAGTGCACGCTTACTGTGAGCCTCTTTTGGTCACCTGGGACGCATTCAACACCTTAATGTCTTTGGTTCAGTTTCAGTGAGGGCCAGATTACTGACACACACACACAGTCTCTGCTTTGCTTCTCACTTCTAATTGAGGAACATTTTTTCTGTGGGTGTTTCTGTCTTTTCTGTGTGACACAATAAATTTTACATGCATCATTGTAGTTTGAATTGCGCCTCACTTCCCACCACATCTATAGCCCTAGGTCTGCGTGGAGATGTGGGTGTGTGCGTGTGTGCGTGCGTGTGTGTGTGTGTGTGGCTGGTTTTCTCTACACTTCCCATAATTCCATCAACAATTGCCGTCTTTTTCAAATGATTAAAAATAATTTTTTTTAAACACACAAGAGATAATAAGTGCAAGTAAGTTTGTTCAGAGTGATGAGTACCTCTTTATCTTACTGGTCCAGTCTGATAAAGTACTGCAGCTGTTACTTGCACTCTGTTCTGTTAAATTTATAATGATTTACCCAATCCTGCTTTAAAACACAAAGCACAACACACATTACCTGCCCTTGCTATCAATTTTCAATTTGTCTTCAGCAGATGAAGGTTGTGCCTTTTGGAAGAAAACAAATTTTTAAAAAAATTAGGAAACTACTGAGAGGATGCCTGAAATGAGGTTCTACTGTACTGTTTTCAGACATTAGCTCTTTAGAAATCATAATTGTTGTAGCAGAGTACTTTTTGTAGAATTGAGCTATTGCTTTTTTTTTTTTTTTTCTTATACACTCATCAAAAGAAACTGAAAAAAAATTGTATTCATGTGACGGGGTTCTACAGTAACTGGTTCTTTACTAAGTTATATGTTTGTTGCGGAGACAGCATCTCAGTATCCTAACAGGCAAAGTCATTTCTCATAATGAGGTGAGGTACTGCCCTGACAACGACTTAAAATGCAAATAAAATGTTTGAAAATATTCCTAGACTCTATTGATCAGGACCACTTTAAAACATCATCAGACGATCTAGCTTCATAGAAGCAAAAGATTAAGGAAATATGGTTGAAACAAGCGTTTTTCTACAGTTCTGTATCAGGTCCCTCTTGCTGGAGAGCAGCAGAGGCAATGCATTGTGTCCTTCTATCAATGGAGCAGATGTTGAAGGAAGTGTGAAACGGCAGGGTTTACTGCTTTCCCGACAGGATGTATGACCGCTTAACTAAGTAGATCGCAACAACGCTCCAAATTTCAATAAAAAAAGTTAGATTTTCCTTACACAAATGATTTCCACGCTATGAATGCACAACACTCTTCTGCTACCTATCGGCTGAAGTATTTTCAATCTCAGCTCTTTCTACCCGCCTCACTTCCTCTTTCTATCTTTCGTGTCAAGCCTCACCGTTCCACAGTTCTCCATTCCTCTTTCTTCTGTCTGAGTCACTCGTCAATTTCCTTGTGTACACTTAACCTTCTCTACATTTCTTCTTGTTTGTGTCGGCCTTTCCGCTGGTCACACGGTGGATCTTCTTTTATGACACCTGTGGTTTATTCAGCAGAAAACATTGTGTACTCAGTCGGAACGCTATTCTGTCACAGAGAAAGACGGCCGACTGAGAAGCGGAGAAAGAAAGGAGCAAGTTGAGTCTTTGTGCTCGTAAATCCAGACCAACGTTTTTTTTTAAAGACGGTATTTGAGTCATAGTTAATCTCGAGCTTTTAGAGAAGGAAGAGACTCATGCCTGGGTTAATGTAGTAATTCACGTGCGTATCTCATAAAAATAAACACACGATCTGATTTTGGCATCCCATTTGCTGAGTAAGTTGCGTTTCTGCATAAGGAGACTTTCACAGTTAGCTCGGACGCAATCATTGTACAAACATCTTGTCAATTTAATGTGACGCAGCAATGTGGTGTTTGAATTAATCAAAAATTAATTACGTTTAAAACTCCTTGTTACATTGTTAGTCCTCACTTTGAAGACTATGAGTGATTGTGATTAAGGTTGGGGAGCAGCCATCAATGTGAGATAGATGTACAACAGTGACGATGCTTGCAAATTTAAATTATTACAAATTATTATTAAAAAAAGTCCATTATATACATCTTTTGCTGAAATTCAGGAGCAAAGCCATTGATAAAACGTAGTTCATGTCTGAATGGGTTGATGCAGTTGAAGAAAATGACTGTATATTTTTCAGTATAAGCAACTTTTCCTGTAAATACACTCTGTCACTCACTCTCACTGACACCATGATTGCAGTGGGTCACTGAATGGATGATTGTAGCACTTTGCTCTGTTGGATTTGTCGGTTTTGAGAAGCAGAAAATAACCTGTTGACTCAACTTGATTCAAGGGAGACTCATCTGGGCTTTGAGCAGTGGCGCACTAAAGAGTGACGTTTGTGTTTGGGAAAAAAATAAATAAATAAAAATCTTCTTGATATTGTACTAGAAATTTAAATAGTTTGATTTTTAAAGAATAATAATCACATTTTCAAGATGTTCTTCCTTTGATAGTGAGCTGACTTGTTTAAAATTGGGTATTTGGATTACAAATGTTAGATTGACTGCTTTAAAAACTAATTGTAGTTTCGAAGCGTAGTGTAGTGTCTAAATTAAGACACTATTAGTGTAGTGTCTAAATTAAGACACTACACTAATTGTTGGGATTTAACAGCCTTTACTGGGGTCAATGCAGGGGAACTTTTTTGTTGTTTTGACAATACGTAATTACAGAATTGTATAATTTTGAAAGTATGTCTGACTCAACACAGATAGCTACTGCTCCTACTGGGCATGTTTACTCTTTGTTTTGATATGCCATCTTAGTAACTCGGCAGCAAACTTCAATGAAGTTTCAGATGACTTTGTGTGAATAAAACTTAAAGAAAAAGATGTCCTCTTGCTTTTATATGTCAGCACAAACACACAGGGAGCTGCTTCACCGAGTACAGTTTCTCTTCACATCAATGTACAGCAAAATCCTGTGCTCAATTTGAAATTAGTCAATTCGATCTCTTAAAAATCTTACTACCGGAGTTGGAAAAAGAAATCCTGGTTCGTTTACAAATTAGTGGAAGTCCAGTTTTTCCAATCAAGATCCAGTTCTAACGACATCAGGTTAGAACTTTATTTCCGCCAGCTAACTATCAAAGAAACTAACAAAATATAATTACATGCATGGAGACAGCACTGTGTTGTCAAGTTCTGCAAAAGGTTTAGTTATTTAAGATCACTAGAAATATGTCAAATATTCAAATTCAGCATTCAAAAAAACTATTAATCCCAAAGGGAAGGCAAATAAAAATGTGTACATATTTAAATGTACATATTTGTATGTACAAATGTGTTACATATTTGTACTTTTTTTTTTTCAGGAAAGTTGAAACATTCTTCAAAAAAAAAAATTTAACATCTCTTTTTTCAATCTTACGAAAAAAAAAAACTGATTTAATGACACAAAGAAATAATATAACAGAACATTACTTTCTGTGGTATAAAATTTCCAGAATTGTGCTTTTGTTTGTCTCCTCACCCCACAGCTCAGTGGAAACAGTACGCTCGCTAGAAGATGGTGTAGAAGGACAGAAGACAAGACTCAAAATACATTTAAAACTGCACTCCAGTTTTAAAAGAAGAGCATCACTGCTGTAAAGTCTTTTCATTCCTGACACCAGGGGAAACAGCCACTGCTTGTCTTTTTGCCCGGGGTGGAAACTTGTCATGTGCATTATTTTTGCAAACATCAAGTGAAGCGAGTGTTGTCTAATTATGACATAGTCCAGTTAGTGTTTGTCACTCTCCATAATGATAAGAGACTGGACACGGAGGGAAATGCCTTGTCATACACCCTGTGTGCTTTATTCATGTCGGCTGTACAAGGAAACTGCATCGGAGCAGACATGTTCCGTTGATCTGGGGAGAGAGAGACGTTTCTTTGGGTACAAGGAAGTGACTCCCCTTCCTGAGCCATTAATAATGAATCAGTGACCAATCTTTCACACACATTTGCTGTTTTGCTTGCATAATTTATTGAAGTAACGTTAGCAGATGCAAATGTTTGTTGCTTTGCAGTACACTCAGATAAGGCGCTCACCCCCAGCAGGTTTAGTAGGTCACATTTCAGCCACAAAAAAAAAAAAAAAATGGTTCAAGCATTCAGTCAATGGACAAGGAATATCGTTGGGTGCCCGGAGTATCCGGGCCTTGCGGATTGTGGGAACAGATGTCTTTCGATCCTGTAGAACTGGATAAACAACTCAAATATTGTTTTTTTGTTTTTGTTTGTTTGTTTAGTTTTTTCTTGGAGCTACTAGTGTTTCTTGAGCTGCACTGAGTGCATTGGCATGTAAAGTTGTGACTTGAGGTCATCAGGTTAACCCTAGGCCCAAGTTGTTCCCACAGCAGGGAACAGTTGCAGAGTTCTTGGAGTTTAATGGATACTTGTGGAGAGAAGGGCTTCTGGTTTAAGGACCTCAGGATATCGTCTTTGCTTTCTTTGCAGATGATGCAATTATGCTAGTGTCTTTAATACATGACCTTCAGTGGCCACTGGAGCATTTTGAACAAGGGATGAGAGTCAGCTCCTCTAAGTCTGAGGCCATGGTTCTCAACCTGAAACAAGTGGGACTGCTCCTTCTACTCTACCCACTGAGCCACTGTCCCCCCCACAGGTCTATCAGTGTCTTCTCCACCAGGCTGAAACAGGAAACGCATAAATGTATTTGGACGTTGTCTCACCAAGGCCTGGATTTAGCAGTCCATCTACATTCAAATTTTCACCTACAGACATGAGATACAAGTTTTGTCCAGCAAAACGAGGTGCTGCTCCGATGTGGTTCCAGCATCATGATCAAGCTGCCTCCAGGGTATTTTGACTTGTTGGGCTGGTATGTCTCTGGGTCTAAACTGTATACAGAAACAACTGCCCCTACAGAGGTAGTCGGTGGGATTGAGTAACGCTCCCAGGAAGTTTTCACGTTTGGATTAGAGAGTCATGTTTTTGCCTTTGCACCTCTTAAGATGGTAAATTTCAGGTTTCCTCGATTACTGCCACGTTTGCAGGATCCTCAGTGAAATCCCTGACTCACACACACTTTGCGTAGATTGTGGGAGCTTTCAAAAGAAGCGTGAATATTTTTCCAGAGCCAGTTGTGTACAAAGTAATTGATAAACGGTGTTATGCAAGGTGTAAGAATATAAGCCGCACTTAGCACAATATTAAGTTAGTGTGCTTGATGTTTGTTGTGTTCCTGTTTTTTTTTTGTATGGCTTAAGAGGAGTTGTTGTGTGAAAACCGCCGGTAAATTGGCCCTTTTGTATCTAATGCAGAACAAAGAACTTTCTTTGACATCATATTGCTTCACTTTTTCATGTTTTGTGCGCGATAAATTCACAGACCGTTTTCCCCATCCCGTGAGGCAGCTTATATGAGGGTCCAGCAGGAGAACCTTTGCAGAGTCCCAGACGCAGCAGTTACGCTCACTTCCTCTAAATACCTCATTCGCTGACAGAAAGCGGCACCCCTGGATGTCTGACAGGCTCAAAAGCAGGTGATTCACCAACGCTGCATCACCACCAGCCAGGTTCGTTGGCTACGTTTGCCTGTCCGGCTAAAACTGAAAATTAACCTTTGACTCATTTTGCCGTCGTCACGGTCCACAGGGAGCAGATGGTGTTTCTCAGGAGAGCTTGTTATGTGTGTTTTTATTTTTTTTTCTTTGGATGTGATGTAGAAATTATGCTGCGGGGCGACGCTTGTGGTGTCACTTGTTTGGCAGGGAGGCGTTGAGTCCTCCAGGTTAAGCCATCTGTTTTGGTGATATGTTTTTCACCTGTCAGTTTTACAAACATCTTCAAGTATTTAACAGATGCACCGCCAGAGCCCAAAGCTGCAGGGATACGTCTTTAACTTTACTGTGGGGACAGGTCCAAAAAGAAATCTTATTTTTAACTGTTTATAAAAGCAATTAAAACAATAAAAATCTGAAAAATGATATGTTTAGATTTTTAATTTTTCAGTTCTCCTTTGAGTGTGGCGAATGCTCACAAAAATGTATCCAGTGACAGGAGTGTGCACTTAAAATATTGTTAATCTCATTCATATGTTGATAGAAACTTTGCATTAAAAAATAATTATTTCTATTAACTTCTTTTGCCAATTAGCTTGGCAAAAGAAGCCAAGCTAATTGGATTGTTAGAGTGTTGTTACTGAGCCTTCAATGTAAATCTAAACCTGGATGTTAATTTAGATTAACATCCAGGTCAATCTGCTCTGTAGATTCAGAGCAGATTCAGTATCCCTGAATCTGCTCTGTACTGTATGCTGATTTCCATAAAGTTTTAGGACAAAAGCACTGTTCTGCATGCATGCATTTGAATGAATATGTTAATGAATCTAGTTACTATTTCCTGAGAACCTTGAAATAAATGTGGCACTTTTTAACTTTAGCTAATTGTGGCAACGTTAACCGTTATTTTTTTCAGGCGTGAACAGTTGTCTCATCCTTGTTGTGGAGGTGAGAGTTGCAGCAACAATTTTTCTGACCACTCGGTGTGCAACTTTTGCAGAAATAACAGCACAGTAGCATTTTCTTTACATGAACAAATGTTTAGTTTGCTAACCTGAAGCTTACACAAAGAAACAGTTTCTTTGTAAAGCACAGTATCAACTTGGGGAGGCTCTGTGAAAGATATTTAAAATGCAGGATTTTCCTTTTGAATTTCTGATTTCTTTTTTGTGCTTTAACAACCTTAGTAAAAAAAATTATATGTATAGCAGACTCTGAGAAAATTTAAAGACCAGTGTTCTCTCACAGCTGATGTCTTGATACCTTGTAAAACATTTTGCTATGTGTAGGAATAGGTGGTAATTCGGTTATTTTTGCTTTTGCAGTTGATTTCTGTTTAAATTCACACCTATTGTAGGTATAGTCTAGTTTTCAGAGTATTTCTCATCAAACTATTTTACATCTTCTCACTTCGCATCGCATTAAATAAAGTCAAATACATTGTAATAAAGTACTTATACCTAAGGAGCCAGCTATATGTAATTTCAAAGTGAGAGGATGGCGTTTTTTGTTTTTTTGTTTAAAGTTTTGTGTGTTTTGGTGAGTATGCATACACTTAAGGAAAGCCAGGACAGTAGCGCTGCGATTAGCGTTAAAGAACCACTTGACATATTCATGCCCATCTGTTGTTTAGAATCAACACAAGGCGGTGCTCCAGAGAGACAGGAGGAGGTGTCAAACCGCATCGAGTTAGTAATACACCAGAGGTTCAGCAAAGTCATTTCTATTTATTGGGGATTCAGGCTCGTCATCTTGCTTTTCTGTTTCCGTTCCGATGTCACATGCAATCAGGGCGAAACTTTCACAGAGGTCTAGAGGTAGGTCTGGACATGTGTGTGTAATTCACCAGGCCCTTTTGTATAAATTAACATCCAGGTTTAGATTTACATTGAAGGCTCAGTAACAACTCTAACTGGATTTAGGTGTGTTGAACCAGGGAAAGAATTTGAGAACTGACTTTGGACTTCGGACACCCCTGACTGAAGATCTAACTACCAAAACCATTCGAGTGCACAGCATCAAAAACTGTATGCAGTTACATTTAGGACTTGAATATGGCTGCATTCAACAAACTTGAATATGGCACAAAAATTACAATAGTCAGTGGAGTTGAAGCCAGGTAGAAAGCTTGAAATAACATTTGGACTTCTTAATCTAAATTTTGATTATCGTATCCAGAATGAAATGTTTTGTACTTTGCATTATGCCATAAGTAGCTATTCTCATTGTAAACAAATGCCATTTGATGTAAACAACCACATACTCAAGGAAAAAAAAAAACAAAACAAAAAAAACATATTGCAAATTGCATTTTTTATTCATGCCATGAACCCCCAAAGCCTCTGTTCATACAGATTAGCGCTTGATTTATCATGTGTAAAAGAAAAAAAACAACAAAAAAAAACAGCCAAAGGGGAATTAAATAAAAGGCTTTCACTGAAAAAATTACAAGCTGGGGAAAATAGAACAAATAAAGTTATGCTAATTTAAGAAACAGTATTTCACAAGCTGTTCATACTTGTTCTATTCCACAATAAAACAATAGGATGCATAAAAAAAAAATTGAGTCAAAAGCAAGAAAGGGAAAATCTCAGGGTTTGTTCTTCTGAACCCTGGTCAAGAAATAAATATATAGGGAAATCCTTCACTGCTTCAAATGTCTATCAGAGTTAGTCTGAAGAACAGTGTTACTGATCAAAGTCACATCCTCTGAACTATTTTATTTCAGAGAGCACAGATTATTCTGAATTTTGAGAATTATTATTTTTTTTAGAGGTCTTTTATAAAAATAAGATCAACAAAAGAAAAAAATCCATTATTAGCTTAAACAATTAAGTTTTTTTTTTTGGTATAGTTATATGTGAGGTATCCGCTAACAATATCAAAAGTAAAATTTAGCTCTATGAAATTTGGTATGTACCCTCAATCTTGCAGATGTAATTGCAAAATGATGGTAGGTGAGATAGGATCCAAATACTGAAAGCCATATGCAGGAAGGCAGGCTGTGGAAGGTAACAAAAGCAAAATCCCACAAAGGAAGAAAAACAGAACTCAACTAATCAGCAGCAGAAAAACCCGGAAACAAGAAAAAAAAAAAAAAAAACATCAAAGCTGCAGAAACAATAATGATCTGGCAAGAAACAACTGACTATATACACAGAAGGACTTACTGAAAAATGACTAACAGGTGAGTCGCAATGATAACGGCACACAAAACGAAAACTATTCTTTTACAATTGAACAATAAACGAGACAATATGCAAACAAAATGCAAAACCTAGATTTGAATAGCCAATGCTGCTTTCCTTCTCTCTAAAAAAACTATTCTCAATCATAACTAGTTTTCATTTATGATTACAGAAACACTGTAAAAGCTTTGAAATGCTACCAATGGATGTACAGCAAACTCTTCAGAATCCTCTTCTCCAAGCACATTCATAACACTCTAACGTCAACTAGCATGTCGTTTCTTTAACTCTTTCATTTGTAATGAACCCATTATGTAAGTTATGGTTCATTAACAGAAATTTTAAATCCTGTGAATGTAGTTGGACCATTTGAATCAGCTGTGCTGGAGCAGAGACTCGTCTGACACTGACAGGAAACCAGCCTGGAGCTGGACACCCATAGTTAGTCATCCTTCATTATTGCAAAACCAGAAAACCCTACTGGTTTATTACTTGTTCTCAGACAAGGATTCACTGTTGATGTAATATAGTTTGAGAGTCAGTTTGTTGCCTTGGATTTGTCACCGACTTCAAACCCATAAATGTTGAGTCCTATCGATGTCCAAGCTTCATGAGCATCTGTGGTCTGCTGAACTGTCTTACTCATCTTTTCATACGTGAAGATTAGCACTTGGCTAGGGACTTGCCTTTTGTGTTTACTTCTAAATATAGACATAAGATTTTTAGGTTTTAATATTCCGACCTGCATAAGATGCTGCGTTTCTGCTAGCACTGAGTTTTGTTTTCAGTGCTAGCACTTTGTATTGCGGTGGGATATATGAAGTAGAACAGGAGCTTTCTGTCCTCAGTTTGCTAGAAGCAGGAGAAATAGGTGAGCATAAGGATTCTAGGAAGTTTCTCTGAGGGCCAAATTGTGAGCATAAGGATTCTAGGAAGTTTCTCTGAGGGCCAAATTGTGACTGCTAGATGACGGGATCAGGACATCTCTAAAACACCAGCGCATGTAGACTGTTTCTGCTCTGCAGTGGCGAGTGTCCATAAAAAGCAACTTGATTTTCATCTAAAATTAGTGGCCCCATACTTCATTCCTCATCTATATGGCCATGTGAAGTGATTGTTCAATGATGATCACTTGTCACATCAGCGTCCGATGCTCCATTTGTCATATTCGTAGAACGGTAGGAGAAAAGCCATCTCCAGGGTCAACATAACTTTTAGTGTGACTAACATAGCATGAAAGATTTACCATATTTACATCTTATAATGTTACATGAAATATCAGCTAAGACCTGGGATGTCTGCCTCTGTGCTGTAGATGCAGTCTCATGTACTAATACTGTATCAGCTACGATGGTGTGGTATGTCTTTCTTTAAACATGATACACTCAGCACATACATACACATTTTCAATTGTGTGTGTATGTGGATGCAGGTTGGGGGGGCGTGGGGTATACGTCAATGTAATTGGTTTTCTATTTTTAATAAACTTGGAGAAAATTTATGCAATTTGGACGAAGGCTGTAACACCAAATGTGGAAAAAGTGAAGCATTGGGAATGCGTTCCAGATGCACTGTAGATATACAAGCAGACAGATGGATAGATGTCCCTTGCAGAGTGGATTGTGAGTAGGAGGTACATCCAGGCCTCATGGAAGCTTGGCTGGAGCTCATAAAGAAGATGGAGAGCCTCTTTATTCATTTAATTAAAGTCTGGAACAAAGTCTTTAACTGGAGACCTTCCTATGGAATTTAAGATGGTTTCAACAGATCCTTTATAATTTAAAAACTGCCCAACATAACAATCACTGATATTCTTTCTGATTATAAAGGATGCTTTTAGTATTGGAGATTAAATTCATATTTTACTCATGAGGGTTTTTTTTTAGGAGACCGTTCTTTTAAGATTTCTTTTTTAATTCAAAAAAGGACATTTTGTCTAAGATGGTGGATTAATGAGTGGTGTATGTGTTTCAGAAGCATGGAGAAGCATAGCAGGAAACGTGTACACATGGATGATTTGCATGCAAGTCTCTGAAAGTCCCACACAGAAACGGGGATCGGTTTTGAACTTGCTCCACTTAAGAAACTTTCCCAACGAACTCAAGGATGCAACCTCTTGAAGAAGCTCATCTCTGCCAATCAATCAATCAATCAAACTTTATTTGTATAGCACATTTCAGCAGCAAGGCATTTCAAAGTGCTTTTCATCAAATCAAACACAAAACACAATGCAACATAGAATCAACAATCAAAACACAACATCAAGTCAGATTCCGTCAATAAACTTGCAGTTGATTACGTTTCAAATACAACTCTAAACAAGTGGGTTTTTAGTTGAGATTTAAAGGAAGTCAGTGTTTCAGCTGTTTTACAAATTTCTGGAAGTTTGTTCCATATTTTTGGTGCATAGATGCTAAATGCTGCTTCTCCTCGTTTGGTTCTGGTTCTGGGGACGCAGAGCAGAACCAGAACCAGAAGACAAACTGGAATATACATTAAACTGTGTTGAGTTGTTCAAAAGGGCTGTTTTTGTAATTGAAGGAGGGATTAATATAGAAAGCCTGAGGATGTTTTTTTTTTATCACAAAAAAAGGGATGGATGCATTCGAAAAGCCAAGGCTAACTGAAGCAGGCCTGATTCTGTCTGAGTGATTTACACCGCTGCGTAGTGTAGGTCTTCTTGAGGCTTTTAACACACCGGACCAGACCTCTGTTGGGGCTGTACGCTTGATGAATTACCCAGTGGCTATAAGATAACGCATGTCAAACTGCAGTTGTCACACACAAAGCCCGCACAGCAGCCGCACACAGGAAACAATGGCCTCCTTTATTTCTGGCTCTAAACAGAGAAATACGGGATGACCGGGTGGTGGGGGAGAGATGTTGCTGGCTGAATTAAAAAAAGAAAAACAATAAGAGGTTTACATGGAGAATATGCAAGCCAGTTTCTAGACGAGTAGGAGAAAGATTATGTAATTATCCTGGGTGGCTTATCGCTGCTCGAACTGAAGACATTAATACAGCGAAAGAAACTCCCAAAACAATCCCATTAGGAGATTTTATATGTTGGATTAAAACATTTGGCCCTCACTTGATCCCCTCTAGCTTCGTGACAGAGATGGGTCAGTATTGTTTGGGGCCAAAGATTTCTTCTCATTTTGCTTGTTTTGCTACACAAAAATGTTTCAGAAAATTGAATGTAATCTTAAGCTCAAAGAAAAACGGATTTGATGCAATAAAAGCACACTTTTAAAAATGATGATTTGATTTATTAAGAATAAAGGCTACACAAACTAATTTGGCCCTGTGCGTCGAGATAATTACCCTCTTATTCATCATAAAATGACACTTATTAATCAGTTTTGTTTGATTCCACATTTCCTCAGCTCATCCAAACTTGATTGCTACCAAATCTACAATATCATTCGATTACTTTTATACAAGCTGCCTGACGGCATGAAATAGGATAAAAGATCTCAAAAAAGTAAGACACTGTACCTCAATCATTTTTTTTTAATGTGTCCTGTCAGGCAGCCTGGTACTCAGAATTGTTGTCTGACTCCCACGGTGACAAAAAGTGAGAAAGATGGCTGGAAAGGTCAAGGGAGATAATGACAGAGGAGGGAGAGAATATACCCTACAAGTCTGCTTCTACACCTGCAGAAAGAGAGACGGAAAATAAAAAAGGAGAGCCAAGAAACCATTGCGACAAAACAACATATGCACATATAACAATGACAGCTACACCATCACCAAAGAAGTACATTGTTTCTGATCTGTTCTTGAATTTCTTTAGATGGGGGCAGGATTATACAGTCACTGACATCCGTCAGTCTTGAAGGGTCACAGAGATTTGGGATTCCAACAAGCCGCAGTGAGAGCCATCATGCCTTAAAGGGAGAAAACATGGAACAGCTGTGAACCTTCACCAAACCATCCAATATTATTCCATGAGCACACCGATTAACATCTAAAGCCCTACAGACTGTTAAAGTCAGATTCAAAACATTTAAACTGGACCACTGCTGACTAAAAGGGTTTCTGGCAGTTAAAAAGATGTGAAAAAAAATGTATAAAATAACCATCTGTATGATCCCCAAAGACTTTTGGGGAAATATTGATAAGACTGACAGGACAGAGGGTGTAGCTTTCACAGCTTTAGGAAGGTGAGCATCTTTTTAGATAGCGCTGGTGTACAATTAACAACATTTCAGAAACAAACCATCATACCATTCACAGACAAAGTGGCCAAAAAGTTTGATATAGCTTTTATTTGATTATCTAGTTGAATTCAAAAGAAGTCAAGAACTCTTGTGGGGGGGGCCCTTCTGGCCTGGGCCCTCCAAATTTGCTCATGCCTTGGGCCGTGTATGCATGTTTAAAACCTACTGCTCACAAACCCCACTTATGCTTTCTCGTAATGTACTTCCGTCTGTCAAGTTGTGCCTTTTGAACGAAATACAAAAGTTGGAGCAGTAAGCGAGCAGAGAGATCCAATCACAGGTTGCACAGTCTGTTCTCCCTGACGGGTTTCCCCCCCTCATCTTCCGCCCCCGCATGCTTCAATTTGGAGCGTGGAAACGCATGAATATTCAGGAAAGCGTCCAATGTTTATTGCACCGCAGCAGAGATCAATGTGTGCCTCCTGCAAGTGAACACAATCTACTCTCTTTGTAACTGTAATTACACAAGATAAAGAGATCAAGGCAGGGAAGGCCAGATGAGCTCACGAGTGAAGGAAACACGTCGAATAGGTCAATTTGAGGGAGGGAGTAAAAAAGTTTTCGTCTTCTTTCCGGATGTCCCAGACTCGTCGTTCTTGGCTCTGTTTCTTAGAGGAAATGTTCCCTGTTGAACACAATGCTTGAGCCTAAGCGCTCACAGCAAATAAGTGCAAAATCGAATATTTATACAGCTCCAGAGTGGTGCAACTGCCGCTCTGCAGCATGCCAGATGAATATTGACTTTATGAGTTTGTATTCATTCCCTAATTAGCAGCAGACGTTGAGTGTGAGACTGTAGAGCAAATAATTTCATTCCAAATTGGTACCCCTCCAATCATCTTACTCCCATTCCCATGAATAATAAAACATAATGTGTTGCTTCGTTCTTTTATTACAGAGGAATTCGACGAACACCAAGGAACGATCCTGAAGTAGATCACTTTTTAAAAGCTAAATAAAAATACAAATTTGCTGAAAAGAACTTGCTAACGCAAAAGGTTTTGGCTGCTGCCGGCCGATCCGGGTTTTCTCTACAGAGTTCAGTTTGCTTGAGGAGGAATTGGATTCAATCAGCTAATGCTGCTCTGTAGTTGACTTTTCCAGATGAAGTCGCGCTAACAGTTGCATTGAACGCGTGCCGCACTGAGCAGCCGAACTCAGCCACTTACTCGCTCCGGAGGGAGAGGGCTTATGATAAAATAGTTTTATTGGAGCGCTCTCACTGGCAGATCAAGTGCAGTTGGAGGAAGGTGAAGGAGGCCGGGTTTTGGGAATGTGGGTTGAGTTGAAACAGGGACAGCATGTGTGGCAAATGTTTTTTGCTATATTTCCTTGTTATCTGAACTGAGAAGGTTTAACGCGTTGAACTGGGTTCGCCATAGAGATTCATCAATCAGTTGGCTGACTTCCACTTGATCTGCTGAGGCTGGTGATTGGCAGGTAAAATGCAAAATATTACATGAACAGCAAGCAAAATTGACTTCAATGCACTTTTTTGAGTTTAACTTCATGTGGTTTCATGTATTAGCTTCAGCAATCTGGTTTTCCTTCTACAATCATAACTCCTGGCTGCAGAAAAAAAAAAAAAAACTGGAGCATGTTTCTTCTCCTCTTTGTGGTATAGTCAGTAGGAACAAACCAATCCAGATTGATCAAAACTGGAATTGTCAGATCAGACCTTAAAGAAAACTGGAACATTTCTACATATGGGTTATTTTGTAGTCAGTGTAAACGAAACTAAAGATCTGCCAGTCAGTCGTCCAGTGGCCAATTTTTCACTGATCAGCAGGTCACAGTGTTAAAAAAGAAAATCTATCATGTGGAGAAATAAAATAACAAGGAAAAAGACTTCACAATGAGAAACGAGCATGGGGTTTGTTGCACCTGTTTAAGTTCAATACAAGTAAAATAAAGATTTGAGACACCGATGAATAAATGTAACCTTTAAATTTACTAATTTTATATTGGATTCACTACTATATCACAAACTTGTGGGACTTACTTTCTGTTGTACTTTCATTAGTCCATAGAATGAAACAAAAGAAAACAGGAAATAGTCATAATCAGAATTAGTTGGTATGTTCTCAAGAAAAAAGCAAAAAAAGCAAAACTGAAAGTCAATATTTACAAGCAAAAGCTTTATTGGTTCATATCTAGCTTTATTAACAAGTTTAATCAGACAATTAAACTTGTCTGACTTGTCTGAGACAATTAAAAATAGAAGCTAGCATAATTTTTTTAAGTGTGTGTTTACAGCCATAATGGATTAAAATGTTTGAGTAATCATTAAATTATGTTTAAGAGCTTGGATCAGAATGAGACTGAAAGTGAAGCGGTGTCATGCTGAAGTGTGTGAATGAAGTGTGTGGACTTGGTGTGGGTGGTGTGTGTGTGTGTGGTTATTGTGCACAGTTGCCTGTTCATGCACACATGCATCTACACGTGGGAGCATGAGGTGGATCAGTGGGTGTGCACGCCAAATGATTCAGCACTTCATGGACAAGATTCATGTTTTATGAGTATAGGCACCAATAAATTGCGCAGGGCTGAGCTTTTCTGCTGCTCCAGCACGGCACGGCTCCTCTGTCTTCCTCCTTCTTTTTGTCTCCCTGTTTCTTTACTCACAGCTTAATTTTTTCTTTCCTTTTTTTTAAATTCTTCCTATTAACACTTTTCTCTCATACTGACTGTCATAAAATGTGCCTTGGTTAGGATTGTTGTAACAAGCAGCAGGTTTGTTTTTTTTTCCCAGTGGAGGTGCCTGCGGGCGTTTACTGTTCAGCCTGCTTGTGGACTCCCCGGTAAACAGACGTGACTCAGTGTGTTTACCTGTGCATCGCGTGTAGGCATGTGACAAAGCGCTGTACTTTCTGGAGTCCACTTTGGGGAGCTTCTTGTGGCTTACTTGGCAACGCTTCTCTTCCACGGCAGACGTAGTTTCAATCAAAGTTTAGTTTTGGGCCCCCGGTTGGATTTTTCTCCGCGTTCGTTCGTCATTTTTAAAACGGTCATCGCGTTAAACACACCTGTGACGTTTAAGTCCTCAAAGCGACAGGTGGTGTAAGACTAGAAAATGACACGTAAAAAAGTTTTTAATTCAAGCTTAGTTGGAGGTTTTGTCCCCCGTAGTAAGAACTGTGTTCTATGGAACAAATTCAACTAGTGGATAAATTAGAGTTAAACATTTACAGATAACATTCTAATCATAGTCATGCAATGAAATGGCCATGCCCAAAATCAAGCGGTGTCGCACCACCCTTCGATCGTGCCATCACTTGAACATCGCCACTGACGTCAATATTCCAGCAGTGCAAATCAAATGGACTGCAAACGCGTATATAAATGGAGAAGATCTTTCTAGATATTCTTGGTTGTCTCTTATGCTTCATTGACTTCATCTCATTCATCTCAACTTTGCTTTTTTTTCTGTCAAATTTAAGATTACTAATAAAAAGGCTGCTCTGCATTTGTTGCTCCACAGGATGCTGAAAAAATAGATATCTAAGACATCTCTGGAGTTGAAGAACATCGACACATTTATATAACATAAGACCTGTAACTCATGCTGCTTTCACTGCAAAAACTTTATAGAATGTAAAGCATTCAGGCTGTCAAGCCAACTGCCTTACTTTCTAATTTTGTCATGCAGACTTCTGTCACTTATTATTATCCCTGCTGACTCAGCACATTCTTTGGGTGGTGATTCACTCCCCTGTCCTCTTCTCTTTCTTTTGGCGTCTTTTGTTCGGGGACAAATGATCACTTTAGATTCTCGTTAGCTGCCATATGGCTTGAATTCCACATTTATTCTACAGTTTGAGCCCAGAGCGTGTAGAATGCAGCGAGAAGCTTGCTGAAGAACGTACGACGCACTAGACTTGACTTTGGTCGGACGCGCATGTTGCAAAAGCCACATTTAATTGAGAAGACCGAGAAAACAAACAAAAAAAAAATGGTTTTGAATCTTGAAGGCGATGTGTTTCCTACTGCCCCTCACCTCTTCCTCTTCCTCCTCCTCCTCCTCCTCCCATATCTGTGTTTGCAGTAAGCGTGTGTGCATCATAAACCTCTCATTTGTCTCTTTGTGAAAAATTGGTTGTTGTTAGCTTGGAGCCAACACTTTGGCCTTTCTACAAGACAAATGAGGTAAAGCAGTCTTATTCAAGCTTGTTGAAAGAGAAAGGACACATTTCCCCAAGCAGGAAGTGACCTATGTTTGGTGTTGGGAAAGGGGAGGGTGATGGTGGTGGTGAGGGGGTATGGGTGCATGTTAATGACCCCGGAACACATTTCTCTATTTGAGAAATGCAGATTTATTTATTTATTTTATCTTTTTTTGTGACACCGCCCCTTACAAAGCATCTTACTTATCCCCCTTTATTTCAGAGTGGTGCTATTTTTAGAGCTGTGTCGAAAGGTCAGCTCCTGTGTCGGCTGCAGAAACACTGAAAGAACATTTTATCAGGGAACAAACATCATCGGCGGGGAAGCACACACCGTTTTGTCAGAGTCACCTGCTGCATGGTTTAGATCTCTGATCCCGTAGAAAGCTCTCAGGACGCTGCAGTGCAGTGCATTACTCCATGAAAATTTATGCTGATCATTTCTATCGCCGCCCTTTATCACAAAGTTATTTGCTGTCTGATTACAACTCACTTCAGGGTTTGCTCTCTAACACTTTTTAACTGAAGAGAGGCGTTATCTTCTAGAAATGTAAATTAATTTGCCCTTTATCCATTCACTTCGATGTAATCTGCAACACTTAAAACAGCTCGCCTTAGCAAGCGATAAAGAAGGAAATTACTTTTATCAAGGCCTGTGTTTGATTTTTGTTTTGTATTGTTGTTGATTTTCTTGCGAACGCGATTGTTTTGCGTCATGCTACTATTAACAGGATGCTGCATTGCATTACACAGAACCAAAACATGGCTAAGGGAAAACGTTGTTTTGAAATCGTTTAAATACGAATCGTGTTGAATAATCAACCTGTTTTGCACCACAACCAATGCGAAAGCCATTCAGGCAGTGCTGTTGTGTTAGATGGCAATTAATTTCAAGAGTGTGCATGGTGAAGTAAGATTATGTGCTTTGCATATTTCAGACAAGGAGCTTTCTGCCACAATGAGTTCTGCCTCTTAGAAATAAATTTTTTTTATTGTATTCTTAAACAAAAAGTTAAATATTTGCCCAATTTTAAGACATTTTTATTTTTTTATTTGTAGAGTAGCAACTGTAGCAGAAAAGCAAATATTTATTTATTAATAAAAGTTAAAGGAATCAATTTAAGCAAGCACAATATTTTTTGTTATTTTAATTGTTTTTTTTAATGTAACTATTATGAGATAAAATGTCAATTTCTAAATATTTTGAGGATCACTTTTCAAACCAGATTCCCAAGCAGATGGCCAAGGCATAATTTTTTTTTTTTTTAAAAACCTGTAATGAAAAAAAAAAAAATTTTCAATACTTGGTGGTTTCTTTTTGAAATTGTAAATTATTTAAATTCTAAAATAAAAAGAAATAAATTAAAAACTATTTTCTTTCAAAAGGATATTTAAAACTGAATTCATGTGTGCTTTTCTAGTCAGGATGTCCACTCAATGCGTCACTTTCTCTCATATCCATACGTTGATCAACAGGCAAATTGAGGTGTGGTTCCATGCCCAAGGGTACATTGGCAGGTGGCAGGGGAGGAAGCTGGATTTGAACCCACAACTCTCTGGTTCACAAGGTGATCCGTCTTCCCATTGAGTTTCTTGTCCTTGTTCTAATTCCTGGTATTCAGTGCTAAAAACTAAATCTTAACTGCTTCTGGTTTTACCAATTCCCTAAACCGTCTCGTGAACGTCTTGACCTACATTTGGGATTAATGCTACAATGCCGAATAAAAGCATTACATGTATAAAAATGGCCAGCAGTAATTAAAAAGTCAGGACCCTGAAGTTTTCTAGTGTCGGAGGAACCTTTTTGCACCTCGTTGCCTTCGGGCGTCAACAACAAGAAGGCCGTCTCCAATCTTTTAGTAAAATCAAAGTAGTTTTGAGGCTAAGTTCTCAGTTTTTGTCGTCACGTTGTTCTCTTCGAGGCAATATATGCCATCTATTTTCTTAACATTTTCGCAGGCTGGCATGTCCACATAATGTGCGGCAGCAGCAGCAACAGGAGGTCAGAGAATTGTCAATCTGCAAAAGACACAATCAGCATCATCTGCAGCTCTGCTCCCTGCCAAAATCTCAATCATCACTGCCCTGAAGCTCCGGATAAAAACATGTCCCTCCTCTGTGTCCTCCTCCACCTCCTCTGTAAGTAGGCGTGATGGAGGCAGTGCGTGAGCTTCAGCTGCACACGACGATGGGAGCCAACATTCTGTGGCCACGGTTCAGGCCTCGCATCAAGCATCGTCCTGACAGATCGGATCTACTAGGAGGAAAATAAGAATACTTTGACTTCTTTCCTTCCTGTTAAGAAGTAACGTCTATTTACATTGTTTCGTGATTTAATATGTTCCTCTCTGGTTCCGTGCCCGGTCATTAAAGTCAGCCTCTCACTTACACACCAGTTAATTATAGTCCACTGTAATTACAAACGTGTCATTTCTCATTAGGCCGGAACCACCGACAAGTAGACGAACACTTTGTTTTTTGTTTTTTTTCCTCCTATATATGTTCTTACATTTTACTTTTACACTGAACACAAACAGCCTAAAGGCAATTGTCCCTCCATTTCTGCACATTAAAGATGGCTATCCTAATAATCTTGATTTGTGTATGAAGTATGATACTCTGGCTCGTTTGGAATGAAGCTAACATTATGTGGATGATTCTGCTGTTGCTCTGTCTCTTGCTCTTTCTAATTCTTCTGAGGGCTTTTCTTTTTGTATTGGGTCACCTTAACATGATTTCAGACATGTTCATTTTACTTTTATTGGCTCACGAAAAATCCTTTGTATCTGTTTACACAGTGATATAGCAGAAAATGGTGAAATATTATTTCTAAAAGTCGATTTGTCTGTGTCTATACGTCTTACAGCCAACTTTGAACGTTTTGTCCAAGATACAGAGATGAAAACTATCGCATCTTTAATATTTTTCTACATTTTTTTTCATACTTGTATTTGTTCTGCTCTTATCGGTCTTGTCTCCTGCCCATATTTGGCATAAATTGTAATTATTGCTATTTTTACATGTAGAGGTGACACGTTTTCAACGGGTGATAACTTTATGTGCTTTGCTAAAGTATTCGGACACAATACACACAAACCTAACCCAGAACATTTATTTTTTAATTTCAAATCAGACGCCACCACAAAGGAGCCCATATTTTTTAGAACCATATGTGAGGCTATGTTTATCTGAATTTCATCATAAACACAACTGTTCTGTGAAGTTTTCGAAACGTTTGATGGAAAAACATATGTTGCATAACATTTCGAGCTTTGAATATATTATGGCGCAAACACGGTTGTGCTTCCTCTTGTTAGGCTACAACCTTTCACTCAGTTTTTAAAGGGTTGTTTTTTTAGGAATCAAAGGCAGCAGACCTTAAAGATTAAAGAGGGTTATCAGTGTCACACTTCCATGTTCAAAGGGAGCGTTTGCAGTGTAGCTCACTTTGGCCACTTGAGGCCATCTTTTAATTCAGGTATTTTATTCTAAAAGACCAGTTTCAGTTCAGTTTAGTGTAGAGAATGATGAAAGTTTGAAATCTGGACTCAATGGTTCAGCTTTAAAGAAAGCCACCGGACTCTTTCCACATTAAATGCTGCATTTGAAGTTAAGGTGATAAGGTTCCCAGGTAATGTGCAAGTGTTTCCTATTTTGTTTGAAAGAAACACTCACTAAGCTTCTTCTTTTTTTGGTTTAAAAGAAAAATAAAACAACACAGTTTTTAGAGCTGAGTCACATATTCTCCTTGATCTACAATCGGATCATGCAGCAATCTCCTGCTGAGCTCTGTACTGCTCTCTAGTGGCTACAAACTAGTAAAACACTTTAGGAATTCAATTCATGACATGTAAGTCGGCATCATCTGGCCAGAATATGTTTTTTTTCCTGCACATTGTATGCAAATCAGTCAAGATAAAGCACTGCATGTTTTCAAGCCTATAGGAAAGCAGCAAAACGCACTGAATAATCCATCTTCAGTGCCCTTCGAGTTTGAGAACTCCAAACTCAGTCAGTAATGAAAATATTGGGGATGTTTTGGTTTGCTGGGAAATAATTTTTTAGAGTTTATTATTATTATTATTATTATTATTATTATTATTATTATTATTATTATTATTATTATTATTATTATTATTACACATCTACAATGTGAAATAGTGTTTTGAAACAAAGTTGTTAAAATGACTGACAGCCAGAATAAAAGCGAGAACACAGGATAGAATTTGTAGTAAAGTATGAAGTCTTCTTTGATCAAACAGTAAACATATAGGTGATTTTAATAAAAAGTAAATGCACAACATGTTTTACTTGTCAATATATCAATCTATCTGGACCTTTGGACATTTTTGCATGTTACTATGATGCCACCCCAACCTTTAGTGATAGATAGCTTTCAGAGATGAAAAAAAAGAAAAAGAAAAGTGTGGCATGCATATTTATTTTGTCTCTTCAGCTCAATACTGGATTCAAATGACATTCTCCAAAAGCCTCAATATACAATTTGACACACAAATGTATAATCAGTACGTCGTAACAATATTGATAACTTTTTTAATCTTGCCATTTTTTATTTTTTTTTTACATTAAAACCAAACATTTATTTGAGGTCCCATCATTAAAGGAGCCTGTAGTTGTGTAGTGAAAACAAAAGGAAACAGTGTTCAGATACTAAGTAAAATCTGAAAAGTGTGGTTTGCATTTGTATTTAGATTTTTCAAATCAATATTTATTTAGAATCACTTTTGACTACACTTAGAAGTTTTTTTGTGTTATCTCTCTCCCAGCTTTACAAATGCACACATATTTTTTTCAGATTTTCAAGCTCAAGCTTTTGGAAGAATTTCTTGCCGCATACACGCATCTGGGTCATTCTATCATGTGAATAAGTATGATCTAAACCAAAATGATGAGTGAGGACACATATAAGCAGAATAAAAGGACTTTAAAAACTTTTAAAAAAAAATCATTACCATGGATAGAATAGTACAAAATTAATTTTATTCGTGCTACAAGCAAATTATTGAACAAAGACATTAAAAATGAATGCAACTGCCATGATTAGATATCATATAGTGATAAATTATTACAATAAACCAAACACAAAATTAAAAGTCATTTCATTAGGAAATATCAATAAAATCTAAATAGTTTCAATGACAACACAAAACAACAACAAAAGAAACAAATTTTTAGGAGTTGAGCGCGTTTTCTGGTGACCATGTGCCACGAAGCAAATGTCTGATTTTTGTTTTTGTGTTGAATGTCTGTTTTATAATGTATTTAGCACCAATGACAAAAAAAAACCCAAAAAAAAACACACCACACTTTCACTTTTCTGCCAAATTCACCAACTGCACAATTCTTGTTAATTAGTCTGCAAAAGACAGCAACCCTCCTGATCCCATTAGGGACAAGGGTGAACGGAAAATGGATGGATGGATATAGTAAAATGTAAAAAGAGGTGGAAAAATAGAGAACAAAATCTGTCTTGTATGTAAATTTGTAAACATTCGCACAATTGGGTATGTGGGCTGTCATCATGGATAACCTGTATGCAAGATTTCCTCTGATATCAGTCAGTAAGTCTCTTCATGTCTGAAGTGTTTGACGCATTCGGTGCCGTGGCGACATTTGATCCATGACAACGTTAATGGGTGTTGTAATGTCTGCTGGTTAATCACTGCTATCATACCAGAGTGCTAACCTCATCTCTCCAGAATAATCACTGCTCTCTGCATCTCCTTGTCACTCCCATTATCTCACCATCAGTGGTGCACATGCACATTTCTTCTGCAGTGACAGGGTATCATCTGTGTATGTCATACTTTCCTTTCATTGCGGTGGGGGGGGGTCACAGTGCGGCCCCGGATAATGATGGTTACTGCTTTAATTTTAAATCATTACGGATGCCATTAGTCTTTCATTGTCTCTTTGGGAGAACTTCATTGGTGTTCTTAATCAGGTCCACTTACCACTGTTCCTTACTGCTGATATATGGTGCATATCATATGAAGACACCTTAATAGACCTCTGGGAAGGAAGCATTTAAACGAGAGCTGTAAAAAAAAAAAAAAAAAAAAAAAAAAAAACCTCTTTAACTGCCTGGCAGGAGGAAAGCCTTTCATGCAAGAGTTGTTTTGAATCATTAATAAGAGGTACTTTGTCTTGCTTTAAAGTGTGTTCTTATCATTTGTAGACATGCATTCTTTTTGGCACTGTAGCTTCTTTTACTTAAAGTAGGAGCTCTTGTTTCTCTATTCCAAGTAGAACAGTTTCAAAATCGACAAATATGCATTTTACTGAGGTTCTTGTGCTCAAATTGTACCTGTACCAAGTGGGCAGATTGTCCACGGGAAGATCAGTTCAGCATAAAGTAGTCGAGACATTTCATTTCAAACTCCAGCAGATGGATCCATTTTCTAATTTGCCAAACCGGAAAAAATAAAAATAAAAATAAAAAATCTATTTATTCAAATGTCAACTTTGTATCACGAGAAAGTGACCTAAACTGGAAACATCTAATGTGATTTGATATGAGAGAGAGAGAGAGAAGGTTATATGTATGTATCCAGTGTGTATGGAGCGTTCTTGGTTCATGTGGTAAAACTAAAAGGTCAAGCTGTCCACAATGATCAGTAATTCCAGTTTCCTGTGGTGACAATGTTTTAGTTCGACTAGATATATAACAAGTGTAGTCAGCTATTCTCTCAGATCTATCCTCTGGCCTCTTGTTAGCCTTTGGTTATTCTTAAACCTGTGCTCCCTTCAGGCAGTGTCTGTGCAACGCTGTGTGACCTGAAGCTGACTTACAGAGAACAAACTCTGACCACTCTGGAGAATCGGTCACACAGCTTTGATCTTTACAGTAAAAAAACTTCAACTTCACTGTCCTGAGTTTATAATTCTTCAAGTAAGGCATTTACTGAATTGATTTTCTATGGGTTTTGGGTTTCATAGCTTTAACCAAACCACAAATTCCCTCTCATTAGGATTCTTTTATAATTCCTCCAGAACTTAAATGTATCTCCATCACCTGTGTCTGTGAATTATTCATCTTAACACCTATAGACTTTATGCTGAAGTCAGGATGTACCTTGTTTTTGCATACCTGCACTTCCATTGAGACATTAACATGCTGAGAGTCAAACGAAATACACACACACACACACGCACACACACCCACACACACTTTGTGTCAGCTTTCAGCTTCAGAGGGAGGCCTTGCCAAAGGGGCTTGGACTAATTGATATTCTCCCACAGTATTCAGGGCTTCTCCAAGGAACCTCACTCTGCAGTGCTGCTGACAAGGCACATTCCATCACTGCTGCAAACTTAAAATAGGATCAAAAGCCAGAGAAGGGTGTGTGAAAGGGGGGGGGGATCACAGAGGATGTGTGTGACCAGGATGTTGAGACAGTCTTTTCCCTTATGCTTTTATTTATTTATTATCCGTTCAGGGCCTTGTTTTAGCCACCATCTCTAGATCCCATTTCTTCCCTTTATGTTTGCTTGGAGAAGTTTTTCTCAAGTTGTAGACACTTAAAAGTACATATAAATCTACTTAAAAAAAAAATTAAAAATTACCACCTTTTTACATCACACCTAAAGTTGCCAAAAGACCTAAAAGACTAGTTTAATTTGTATCTTTTTGGGTTGTTTTTATGTACACTTGCTTAAGCAGGGACAGAGTTGAGTGCAGTTTTGTTTTGCAGTTTGGGTGTAAGTAGAGCTAACAGTTTGACACCACTGTGTTTCATTAAAGTCTCCGTGGGAGAGCTCCACACCTCTGCACCGCTCTAATCTTTCAGCCTAAGGAAGGGCAATGCTCTGTTGCATTGACAACAGAGAGTACCAACTGATATTTGCATAAAAGCTAAACATCATTCCTTGATATATTTGTTTGTTCTTCTAAAGGGGCAGTACTATGTAAAGTTCACTCTTTTTAGATTTACATCATGCTATATTGTTATTCCCTCATCAAAAGCATATTTGGAGTGTTGTTTTGATTCTTTCATGCAGGAGATCATTTTTAGAGGATTTTATTCGGCTTTGGGTCAACAGTCTCACCTCCAGCGTGAGTCTAAGCTCAGACTGCCTGCCTGTGGCACAGAGCCCTGCTTTTAAAGCCACAGGCTCCGCCCACAGACACTCCAAACAATCAAGAACTAAACAATTACTTCCAACTCAGATAAACTCTTAAAGTATACAAAATAATAAGAATAAAAATAACAACAACAATAACAGAAATAAATAAATAAACTTGTAAATCATATCTGATATATACAGCATTTATACAATAACTGAAGGTAACACAGTTACTTGATTGTGTGACTGCCTCATAAGCCACCATCTAGAAAAAAAAACCCTACTTGAAAATAAAACCAGGAAATTCTTTCATTTTGATAGTAAGAAACATTGGAGTAAATTTTAAATAGGTTCATTCTTGATCAGTGTGATTACAATTTGTAGTTTTTAAATCAATGAATGTTTAACTGAAATAGGAACACCCCGTGTGCACCCACAATGAACCTTCTCAGCTCAACCTGCAACAAAAAAGTAAGTTAGTGATTGTTTGTATATGTGCGGGCGTGCCTGCAGTGCATACTGACATGGACTCTAAATGTCCTAATTCATGACGGCTCCTCCGTCACACAGTCTCCCTGCTCCTTTATATTCATTTCCTTATAGGCAGCCATTTATATGTGCTGTCTGGTTAGCTTGGATTATTGCGCTTATTAAAACAAATGAGACGAATACACGAGCACTGGAGGGCACTTTGAGTCCATAAGGGGTTCTTTAGGCTTTTATGTCTTCTGAAAATGGATTCATGACAATTTATTTGTTAAAAAAAACAACAACAACAAATGTGCATAAAGACGACAAGAAAGGAAAACTGTGCATCGTAAAGATAACAAATGTATCGTGCGTCTGTAATTAAATTAATTTTGAATCTTTGATAATGCAAAGGTTTATTAATCTCCTTTCATTTTACTGGGTTAAGGAAGTGCTGAGTGCCCCAGCTTGTTTTTCCTCATCAGGATAGGCGATAAAAACAACAAAAAAACCCCAATAAAATAAAAAACATGGCTCTGAAGGAAGGTAGCAGCAGCAATCAAATGGGTTGTTTACCCCTAGTTTCTGCAGTGTGACATTTGCTCTGCCCCAGCAGCAGGACATCTAACAGAGATAATTTAATTTCCCTTAGTGGAGATTGGATTTAAATGTCCTGACCCGATCTGGCTGCGGCTGCGTTCATCATGGCTTCTGTTTTCTGCTAAATGAGTGCAAATGAGATTGCAACGTTTTCCATTCAGGTGAGGTATGATTCATGCAGTGTTTTCTGATTATCTCTGCAAAACACTTTCGTGGATGATAAGAAGAAAAGAAGAAAACAAAAAATCATAAATACCTCGTTCCTTCCTTGCGGTGCCGTTCACGTCTTGCAAATTCGAGCCTGTGGCAACGTTTCGTCAGATCTCATTTGAGGAAATGCAAGATTGTGGGCTTGGACAAAGTGTCGAAACGTGTTCGTCTTAATGTCTTTCTTCTTGCGATAACTTGGGGAATGAATGAAGTGTTTAAGGCTTTTGTGAACAAATGGATGTGAACAGCTCGGGGCAGGCTGTCTGGTCAAACTAACCGTATTAGATCTTTTAAAAGAGGGGAGTATAAATGAGGCATTTAAGCTTCCTATGGCAAGAGCTCGACTTAGAAATGGAATGGGATTGCCATGGATTCGCATATATTCACGTACAAGAGGAGAAAAAATGTAGGTATGTGCACATCCTTCAGCTTTTGTCACTGGCTTTGTGAAGGTGTTCAAAACATGTTTTAAACACCTGCAATCAATAAGCTGTGATTGGCTTAAGGAGGACATTTTGGGATGTACATGTTTTTCTGAATTTAGTAGGAAAGTTTATCCAAACAAATATTTGCTTTCGTTCTTGTTGTTGTTTGTATTTATTAGCAGGTTCATAAATATTCACGAAGACCACATTTTTAAGGTTATTAATATTTGTTCGTGCATATGTAGAAATGACTTTGCTTGGACAAATAATGTTCTAAAGCAAAAATACCAGCATGATTTGTTATTTAACATGTTTTCAAGGTAATTGTAAATTAAGAAATGAGAGGAGTTTTTTGCAAAGTCGAACAGTCCGTACAAGAAGCTTCCTCAGGCAACTTTTAAAAAGCGGATATATGATATGCTAAACTTAACTTTAATATAACGTAATTTGTATATGAACTGTATTTCATTTGACCTAAATCTGACTAACCAATGAACTGGTGTAAACCGAGTATGAACCAAATTTGATTTACCTATGAATGAGACCTGTGTGTCTCGCAAAGCATCTTGAAATGCACTTCCTGTTGAACTGACTCTATACAGTATCTGGTAAAAAATATTCATATCCCTGAAATAGTGTTTTTTATTGAATTTTATATGATAGACAAACACCAAGAACCACATTATTGTGACGAAGTAGAAAAAGTATGTGTTTTCTTTTCTTTATTATAGCATTTGGGTTATTTCTCTACCAGCAAGAAACATTTTATTTTTTTATTTATTTTTTTTTTTGCTAATTCTTTACAAGCATAGCTCAAACTCTGTCATAATGGATGGTACAATTTAATAATTTAGTACAATTACTCCTTTTCTCCTTTTAGGAACTTTTCATGTCCAGTTTCTCTATGCATTTATTGTTGAGTCTCACGTCGCAACAGCTCCGGAGTAGCGAATTGTATTACATGAACGGGAGAAACCAGCCGGCTCATCAGTGCCTGATCTGTCATAGTGTCGGTGCTCATTTAAATGCTGCTGTGAGACCATTGTTGAGCTGACAGTGTCCGCTGCTGGCTGGAGCGTTTACTGCATCCCTCGCAGAGCGGAACAGGAAGCTACGGGTCATAAACTTCTGTAGCCTCCATTGTTTGTCCAAAAATAAAAAAATAAATAAAAAAATCAGTAGAGCCGAAATGTAACCTCTATCTGATAAGATTTAAACAACGAGTGACTGTACTAAAATGTTTATAACACCATATGTTTATAAATGAAATAATAAACGTAATTTATTTTTAAAACATCCCGGTGAAGCGGCATTGCGGTCAGCAGCTGAAAACCGCAGATAAAACTGTTCTCAGTCACTTCTTTATGTGTGTGATTGGACCTTTGGTGCATTTTTCTTTTCGTCTTATTCTTATTCTTATTATTTATTCGATTCTCAGTACAGCTGGTTATCAACAGGTGAGCATGACGTGCAAAGAGTAAACGCACAAATTTGCGGGATGCAGCGCAACACAACAGTCCCCCTTGAGCCCGCAGGTTTAATTACAGCCACAAACGGCAGATGGCTCTCTTGAGTTTTAATTTCTTTTTGCCTGAGAGTGAGGCTTAAATTTGATTCCCTTTAAACGTTGTTGACTGTTTTATCCCTCCCCCTCTCATGTATTTTCTTTTGTCATTCTAATAATAATAATTATAATTATTATTGCGAATCAGGTACGGGAAGGTTGCGTAATGCTTTGCAGCTTTCGTACGGGCTGCAGCCGACCCTTTTTTTTTTTTTAAGTGAGGGTTGTCTGGAGGAAACGTCTCCCTCCATCTCAGCGTGGACCTGAAACGACTGGCGCTGTCCGTGGTGCTGAAGCCACGCGCGATCAGCGGAGCCCATGCACTCTGGACAGCGTCCTGCAGTTCTGCTTTTGTAAAAACAAAGTTTTGTCACTGTACATTTGTTCATGGTAAATCATAAAAAATACAAAAGAAGTTAATAATAACAATAATGATAATAATAATAATTAATTAATTAAGGCGAATGCATTAGTAAAACAATGTGAGCTCTGATGTTGCAGCAAAGAGGAGAGAGAATATACATGCCCCCTCCTCTGTCTGTAAAATCGGCTCCCTCAAGCAGGGGCTTGGTGGTCGAGAAGAGGAGGGAATGTCGGGGCGGGGGCATCCGTCACACTCAGCCATGTAGCCTGTGGTTAGGACTTGTTGATGAGGGGGGAATTTTTGTTGATCTGGGGCGTACAGGCTAATACCACTGATTATCACTTCCTATCTTCTTTTTTTTTCTTCTCCCATTGAGCGTGGGAAAATAAATCGCGTTGTTTTGTCAGTGGCATTCTACCCCCCTCTCCCTCCGTTCCCATTACGCGCCGATCGACGCACACTCATCTCTCTCTCATTAAATGTCATGGGTCATATAATGCGCCGATCGTCAGGGAGTTTACATTTCTATATCTACATACTACGCAGACGTCATGTTGCACGGTACTCGGATCAACTCTCGCCCCTCCTGTTCGGTCTAACTGACTGTTGTTGTGTTACCGGATTGAGATGTGCGGCGCATTTTACGCAACATTAACCGGAAGGATTGTCAAATAATTGCGAAGCTCCTTTATTGTTGCGCATTCCTCTCTCCGTGTTTGTGTGGGTGTGTGTATGCGTGTGTGTGATTTTAACGTGCATGTCTCTTCGGGGGGTGGAAGCTGTCGCGGATACCTTCTTGCAAACTTCGCGTCTCGCCTCCGCTCCTCAGCTCTCAGCCGGGTGGTAATCTCCATAGGAGGCGCCTGCGTTTGTTGAGTTGCCCGGCGGCGCACATGCACGGGCGTCCCCGCTGCTGCTGGCCGAGCAATGCCGCTTTCCCCATGGCAGAAGAACAAGGAGGATAAAGCAGAAGCTTAAAAAAAAGGGAGAAAAGAGTGGGAGATTTTTTTCTTCTCCTTCTCCTAGGGTGCTAGGACGCAGCGCACCCGCCGTTAAACATTTCTAAGGACAATTGACAGATTGAGACCAGACGCAGGTTACAGGTATGAATATTCTCCTGAGGTCTCCGTGCGCATGAGTTGGGCTTCTTATCAAGAGCATTGTCACTGATGAGTGGGATTACTTATGAAGATGTGCATCTTTTTTCCCCCCCATCGTGCTCCAGAATATTTCGAATGATGATGGGAATCTGGTTTAGTATCGCAAGTGCCATGTAGGGGTTGGACAAAGGAGAGAAAAACCAGCAGTCAGAAATACCTAGCCCCGCCGATATGGGACTGTGACCCGGGTTGCGAGCTCCGAGAGGCGGCTGTTCTCTGACTGCAGACTGGACCCGAGCAGTTGAGACATTTCCGAGCCATGGCCGCTGCTATCGCTAGTGGGCTGATCAGACAGAAAAGGCAAGCGCGGGAGCAGCACTTGGACCGACCCTCCACAAACCGACGGAGGAAGAGCCCCAACAAGAACAAGGGGCTCTGCAATGGGAACCTGGTCGACATCTTCTCAAAAGTGCGGATCTTCGGGCTCAGGAAGCGAAGGCTACGGAGACAAGGTCTGGGATCTTAAGTGTGCCGAAGTATTTCGTTGCTGACACATAAGTAAAGATGCGCTAATCAGAGATCAAAGTCAGCGAGTTGTCCCTTAATTATTATCTCAGAACGGCGATTGGAAGGTAAAACATTGACAAGTCAGATATTGTAAAACGGATTTGTTAAATTGATCTAAACTAAGAACTCGTTTTTTTATGTTGAATTCAAAACCACTACCTCATTAGAGAAAAAATTGCAGAACGTTTTTCCTTATTGTCTATAAGTCTTAGGGGGAAAAAAAGAGTTGGCTGGTCAAATTCCCAAAATTATGGTTATTCCGTTACTCTAAGACTGGAATAAAAGTAAGAGCTCCCACTTTTATTGCGCTGCACCAATGGGTCAATCACAATCAGCCAATTTTTCCTCTTTGCACTCTGATCAGTGATTAGAGGAATGAATAAGGATTTTTTTTCTCATTCGAAACTAACAAGTTTCACCATTTTCTAAACATGAGCCCATGTACTTTGTTGCATATCTTGAGTCTAATAATAATAATAAAGTCCTGATTAGTTAAAGTTATCAGTATTGTCTTCTTATTGCACAGGTGGAGACAATCTTGTGATTCTGTAATTTCCTGTTGCATTAAAAACAATTTTTCTTATCTTTTTTTAAGTGTCATATAGTCTTAAAAATATTGAATCTGCCAGCCAGGCCTCTATGAACAGAGCTAATATGCAGGAGCTGGAAAAAGCCTGATTGGTGCATCTCCACATATCAGATTTTTGCTGTGTGTGTAAATATGATCATACACATTTAGCTTTGGAAAAATTGACCAGATATCTTAATATCAATTCTGCTCTGTGATCAGCAGGTTAAATAGTGAAAACTTTGTTGCTGCTGTTGTTTTATTTCCTATTAGTTAAACTCATTGAAATGCTAATTTGATATGTTTTCCACCAACTTTCTATATCACAGAGCATTCACAACATTCCTTTTTCTTTAATTTGTCTCCTGTTGTGATTAAATCATAAAATGGACCAAAACTAAAAGTGGTCAATTTTCTTTCTAGTCTATAAGCACAACAATCATTAGCATTTACTTTATTGAACTTTTTTTTCTTTAATTAATATAAAATGAAGTTTAACCAGATAGGCTAATAGCAAATATTAGCCTATCTGCTAGCAGTAGACAGGCTAACAATCAGCATTCTCTGTTGAATTTGAAATTGCTACTTTTACCGGTATGTTACAGTTCAGACGGCATAAAACATTGTGAATTCGTGAAAATCAAAACGAGCAGGAAAACCTGAAAGAAAGTTAGAAATCTAGATTGGCCAGGAAAAACATGACTTGTACACCTATTCATTTTATATTGTCGCAGTCAGTATAAATGTGTGATTTGATCCACACTCCAAATCATCATAAAAAGATGCATCTTTCAATTGGGCAACAACTGAAATTGATCAGTTTTTCCCTTGAGCAGTTCTGAACAGCATGACTATTACTAAAAATCCCTGTATATTAAATGCATCAACTGATAGATTGATGCATCCATCAGCCGGTGCTTTAATGGTATGCTTTAATGTTTTACTAAACATTAAAGCAGTTTAGTAAAATCATATAAGAGCATTAATGCATGAATGCATTCTAAAATACTTTCATTCTTTACTGGACTCAAGACTACTATGCTAACCGGAAACACATTTTCTTCCCTTTTTTGTGCTATAAACCGTATAGATAAAGGATTTCGAAACTTCGAAGATAAATCAGCCAGTAAAGGCCTGGTCGGTGCATCTTTACATAAACATGTTCATGCATTCGACTTGTGAATCATTACTACCTCTGAAGAACAACAAAATGGTAAAATTTTATATTTTGTATCTCAAAAGTTAGCACTTTTAGTTTTTTTGTAAATGTCAGCAGCTGGATAAAAAATAAAACACACACACATACATGTGATTTATATGCATTCTACTAAATGACTTAGTTTTTCCAAGCTCTCACAGCTGCAGATCTATAAAATGACTTATCATTTTATGGAACATGCATACAGAAACTTGGTCAATTGTCTTGTAGCGCTGCACACCAACAGATTCTTGTACAAAACTAATTTCCATGCTGGTAAAGAAGAGATGGTATCTTGAGCAGAATCAGGGTCATGCCTTTCAGACAGACACGTTTTCTCCAATTCGGGGACCTACAGCCTCTCTCTCAGACTGAAATTTGTTCCATTTCTCCAATTATGAAAATGTCAGGAAGCTAGCTGTAATGTGCCAGCCTGGGACTATTAGAGCACTGTCAATAATTATTTCAACGCAGAAAATGGAGCCAACAGTGAGTATAATTCAGAGATGATGCTTGGTTGCTTTGGCATGATTGTGGAGTTTTGTAGAATTCTTTAAAAAAAAAGAAAAAAGAAATCATCAGGCATCAAACCTGTTGCTTCAAATCCACCTAAACACCAGCTAATTTACAAGCTACTCAAAGTAAAACCATCCAGGCTGCAGCCTAGTTAGAGAAAGCTTACAAGCACCGTTTAGTCTTTCATCTTCTCCAGCAGAAGAGCCATTTTGATCGGTGAGTCCCTGTCATGCTGCCTGCTTTCACATCTGAACATCAGGATGAAATGTCTCCTTTGCTAGACCCCACTGATTAAATGGATTAAATGTGCTCTGATAGAACAGGATCCATATAATAACCACAGAGGACACATCTGGACACGGGTCAGAGTTCATTGTAACTGGAGGTTTATAATCAGTTATCCTTCAAGCTGCTGTGCCATGGGGTCTGTCTGTGTGTTTCTGCGTGTGGCTATTGCTCTCGACTTGGCCTGTGGAGCATCACTTGATATTTGGAGCACTGTACAGAAGGTAGCAGAGGTCACAGATGTGGACGGAGGGCGGTGTTATATTTGGCCAATACATTAGTACGAGTCCCTCTATATGTACGACGGACCAACTAATCTGTAGGGCAGATGTTCCTGTATCAGGGTCCAAAAGTGGCACAAATCAACTAGTAAATTAATACGTAATCAAAAGATTTAAACGTATCATCAATAAAATAAAATTCAAGTTGGGGACTTGAAAGCAACACAGCCTTAACCATCAAAGCCAGTGGATGAGTTCAAGTGACTGTCACTTGACTGTGCCAACAGTGCCACAATGCAACGAAATATGAAACCAATAAGTTCTCGTTTATACATGCCGTTAGGCAGAAAATATATCCATATCCAGAATTAATAATAGCACTATTATATGATTAAATACAAGTCTTTCATTACAGTCTGAAGTAATTTAATGGTAGCCATCCACAGACTTGTTCTGAAGATGGCCATGAAATACTTTTTCATGTGACCAATAAATAATTAGGTCAAAAATAAAATGGGCAGGAATTACATTTGTCTGCACAACAAACATATTTAATGTTGACATAGTTAGCTATCAAACTGTAGCACTTTGAGGCCTCTATAAGTGAAGTCAGCCCTAAAAATTGATTTGAAATCATTAACCACACTTAGGTAAAAATATAACTTAAAAAAATAAAAAGTTATTCATGTATTACCCTTCAATCTTAATTGTTTAGTAATACATTTAAACCATTAATTATTTGCTAACTGAATATTGTGACACTTTGAGCTTCTGTAGTGCTCCACCCTGATTTAAAAAAGTTGCTCTCTAAAATTCATAGAATTAAGGAAGAAGCTGTAAAGAATGTATTTTTGATCCCTTTTCTGTAGTTCCACTCAGAGCTAACGCTCACTTTCTGTTGCTTTAATTTTATTCTTGTTTATGATTAAAAGCCAAATGGGGATATACATCATTAATTTCATTCCCACATGAGAATTCACACTCATGGGAGGTTTTTCCTTTTAAAGCCCACTCCACACTTTCACTCCATGTCCCATCTTTCCTCTTTTTTTTGTGGCATTATCACCAAAGCACACCGATTAGGAAGACTAATGACTTGCTTAGTGTGTCTAATTTAATATCAGACCCCGAGAGATCTTATAGACCTTTTAATTTTGTTTTGCTGGACCACAATGGCCGCATGCACTACCGATCCCATGTGTTTTGAGGCAGAGTCTCAGAGTTTCCCAGGTGAAAACAAAGAAAACACCGAGCCTCACAGTGGCAGCTGAGTCGAGAACAGAGCACCTTTCTGGCTTTCGGCAGGATGAATGTAGACTGAAGTGAGGTTCAGAATCCCACTTAGATGTGTCAAGATGATGGAGCAAGCGTGACTTAAAAGAAGCTCTGTGTCCTGTATTTCCTTTGGCACTGAGTATTGATCTTGAGAATGCAACAACACTGCAGATTTTCTTTTCTTGTGGGCTGCATTGACCGCATCTGACATACTTTGGGGACTTCAAGTCCTTCAGTTGGCTTTGAACGTATTCCACCAAATCTTCTGGATGAGTTGCTTTTGAATCACTCCCACTACGGAAATGCCCAGGTGGAGAGATGATGGTCTGTTATTCTAATGTGAATATGTTTTGCTTTGTTTGTTCACTCTAACACACAGATGTGATCTTTGTCCTCTTCCGGCAACTCTGGGAATACGCTGGAACATTTTGCGTCACATCTGCCTTCATTTCAAATCATCCTTGTGTTTTTTGGTAGCTGAAACAGAGTCACTGTTTTTTTTTCTTTGTTTTCATTGTGTGTGTGTTTTTTTTTTTTTCAAAGGATTAAATGCGAGCTGTAAATCCTGTTATATCCAAAGTCAGTAAGTGAGCTCTTGCCCCATCCAGGATTGGGTCATAATCTCACTACTCTGGCTCTAATTATCCCACCAGATTAGATCCACGACCCATAAGATCAAGCTGCGCAGATCCTAAGATCAGAGTAGTTTGCGTGATCTGGAGGTCCTCGAATGGCTTCCTGCACCTTGGATGTTTGTTCAACAGGCTTCTTTAAAGGACACAAAGGTGCTGTCTGTTCAAATAGGATATCCAGGACATCTCACGTATATTGTTAGGAAACACAAAACAGGTGGCAGTGCTGTAGCTATGTTCCCAGCTGATTTACAGTGAATATAAAATATTCCAGCTCAATTTAGCTCCACACTTGTTGAGCTATGTCCCAACTTGTCACATTTCCTCAAACTTCAAAGTATTTTGTTGTGGGCTTGACTCAAATTAAGTATTGCATAATTAAGAACTGAAGTCTTGCCACATGGACTAAATAGCTTTACTAACATAGAATAAAAATACTATTAGAACGGTGGTAGCATCATGCTGTGGGGATGCTGTGCTTCAGACGCAGGGAAGCTGGTCAGAGTTGACCATAGGATTTTCCTCTTTTCCCTTCGGCTTTTTCCCTTTAGGGATCGCCACAGCCAGTAATCCGCCTTCATGTCCATCTTCCACATCTTTCTCTCTCACACCAACTACCTTCATGTCCTCTTTCACTCCATCCATAAATCTCTTTGGTCTTCCTCTAGGTCTCTTGCCATCCTTAGCTTCCTTCTACTGATGTATTCACTGTCTCTCCTCTGTACATGTCCAAACCATCTCAGAGTTGACTATAGGATGGATGGGGATAAATACAGACCATTCATGGACGAATGCCTCGTTGAAACTGCAAAAGACTTGGAGCTGGGGGCCGGGTTACCTGTCAACCGTGCTACCCACACAGCCAGGGCTACAATGTAATGGAGTAAAAGCATATGCCTGTTTGCATATTCCCTTCTAAAAGTACAGACTTAAATGTGAAAGAGAATTTGCACAGATATAAATCAGATGGAGTGGCAATTATTTTACGAGCAAAAAATAAATTTTTTAGGTCCACAAAAATAACGGTAGCAAAAGCTTGTTCCACAAGGTTTAGACTCTCAAAACATGAAAGCAAGTTGCACACTTGTATTTTTTACCTCAACTATTGAAAGTAAAAATCTTTTCTCTTTACGACTCTGTACTAAAAATGTCCGTTCGTCATACCCAAAAATGAGAAAATATGAAAAGACTTGAGGGTAATGAATATGTTCACGAGGCACTAGGGGTATCTCCTTGCCAGTGTGAGTATGGAAAAGCCCTTCTTCTTTTCCAAAAACATCCAAAATGGGTCAGACAGGACAGAGCTGACAGCAGTCTACAAGTGCTGCTGCAGCTGTGCCCGTGTGTGTGTGTGTGTGTGTGTGTGTGTGTGTGTGTTTGTGCGTGTGTTTGTGTGTGGGCCAATCCTTCCTTCATGCTCTGCTTGCTGTGAGCCGAGGTTGACATGTGTGGCTGCACAAACACCAGAATGACACGACAGAAAATAAGACAAGAAAATGCGCTGAGGGAGTTGTGGAGAGGCCACTTATGGAGGGGGGAAAAAAATATCACACCCTCTCTGTGACAGGCCAATTTATATGTAAAAAGGAGCATGGCTGTACAGCAGAGCACTTTGAAATCTTGTTCTTCTGATGCACGTTGTTTTCCAAGGAAACCCCCCTGCTGATGCCAAACTGGCACTCTGTTTCCCTAGAAACAGAGAAGTAGAAACATATTGTAAAAAAATAAAAATAAATAAATAAATAAACTTTGATGTAACTGGGGAATGTCTTACTCCCATCTGTGATTAACAGCCCTATTTGTTTTGCCACTTTGGTCAAAATTTTTAACACACAATAGTAAAGAAAGTCTAAAAAAAATGACAAAAAAGATAATAAAATGTCCAATTAAATCAAATTCTGTCTTGGCTTAAGGAATACAGCTTACATGTTTAACCTATACATCAAATATCTGAAAGTTCATGAGTGAGAACCACATCTCATGTATGCAAGGATAAGTGATTTATTGAGGGGAAATCTGGATGTCTGAAGAGGACTGAATTTTGCTAACTCATCTCAAGAAATTGCAGGATGAGGCTTTATAGCTGCATGAGGAATCTAGTTGGTAGGGATGAGTGCTGTACGAAGTAGAGATGAGGGACAAAGGAGGTTAGGATGAGAAACGAAGGAGGTAAAGATAAAGGCTCAAGCGAGGGAGGTTATAACAGGGAATATGGGATGAAGGAAGAGTTGAAGACTGAAGGAGGTTGACAATGAAAGAGGCAGGTTAGGATGAAGCATGTAGGCATGACAAATGACGAAGGTGGAGATGAGGGATGAGGAATAATTGATGTACGGATGAGGGATAAAAGAGCTTGGGATAATGACTGGAGGAGGTATAGGGGTGAGGTATGAGGGATGGAGAGAGTTGGGATACAAAATGAGTTATAAATTAGGGAGGATGTTGAGATGAGAGATAAAGGAGATGAGGGGTAGGATGAGGAATGACAGGTGAAGGAGGTAGAGAAGAGGGATGAGGCTGAAAAAGGCATGGATGATCAATAAAGGAGGTACGATCAAGGGATGTGGAAAGATGGACGTAGATATGAAGGAAGCTAGGTTGACGGGTGATGAATGACAGAAGATTGGGTAATCAACGAATGAGGTTAGGATGTGGGATTAAGGAGGTAAACATGAGTGATTAAAGACTGAGGCAAATAGAATGATAGATAACTAGTAAAACAAGGATGAGAATTTGAATTGGAGAAAGATAAGTGATGAGAATGATAACAAATGAAAAGGGAAAGAATGGGGGACAAAGGAGGTAGCAATAAGAAATGCCAAACTTTGTAGGAAAAGATTAGAGATGAAAAAGGAGGAATGAATGATGATTACAGATTACTGCTGTTCTAAGCATAGAACAGCAGTAAAGGAGGGAGGAGTGTGAGGGTAGAGTAGACTTTAAAACAACAATTAAATAGCTAAACAAGGGAGCTAATATAGGTTTCAGGTAATAAGAGGTGTGCTCGTAGATTAACAAATTAATTTTAATTTGTAACAGATATAACCCATCAATCCAGGTTTGCCCCTTTTTTTAATATAGATTTTGTGTTTTTATGTATTCCACAAATTTTTGTTGATGTTCAACTTAATCTGCTTGTTGCTTTTGAAGCTCCAAAGACCAAACCTAAAGGGCGAATCTGTGTGTGGGAGATATATACCGGCTATCCCGCCCCAGGGACCACAGCATGATTTATAGCCCTATAGCCTCTCTCACCACACATACATGCTCACACACACACAAACACACAGACTTCACCTATCCAGCCACCATGAACACAGTTTTAATTATTACAGATTGCTCTCAAGAATCAATCTTACTCCCCCTCTCACGCACACACACGCACACACAAACACATTGCTTAAAAGCCAAAGTCCCTGATCGATCGCACGTTTTCTAACTTTGTGTATCAACACAAAGGGATCTGCTTGAAGGAATTGTTCTCTCGTTAAAAATCCATGTGAAAATGTCCGTAATCCTATATATATAGGATTCACAGGGGCCACTTTTCTGGGGTCTTGCAGAAACAAGGCTGCCATGTGAAGAATTGCAGACCGAACCTAAACCCTGGCTTCAGGTGGTGCTTCGAAGAAATTTCACTGTGGATTTGTTTTACGAGTGCACGTCTCTGTTTCCCTCTCCATATGGAGCTTAGCATCCTGATTACCTGAAGATACTTTGTGTTGCTTTAAAGATGTTTTCCATCTCCCCGCCTGGGATGGACACATTTTAAGATGCCAACAAGCAACAGATTGGCCAATTTAAAACCCTATGATGCCACTGAATAGGTTTTCCGTTGCCCTGAAGTACTCTAGTCGTATTTCCTCTTCATCAGAACAAAATTGTAGACAATGAAAAATATAAAAATGTCAAATTTTTGAATGACACTTTGTTGCATTAACGACATGAGCATATTTGATTGGGATATTATGCAATGTACAAAGTAGCATATAATTATGATCAAAATTTTCTAAATTTCTAACAGGAAAGAAAAAATCTAAAGTGTGGTATACATGTGTATTGAACTTCTCTCAGTCAATACTTTGTTGAGCTGCTTGTAATCACTGCTTCAAGTCTTCTGGAGTAAATCTCTGTCCGAGTCTTCGCCCATTATTTTTTCAAAATATTCCAACATTAACATTGGACAATGATTGTCTGCCTGGATGGAGACTGCAAACGGCAGCTTTTAGGTCCTTCTGTTGGATTCAGATCTGGACTTAGACTCTGCCATTCATTTTACATGCTTTGACCAGAATCTTTCCATCGTAACTCTGGTTACATGTTCGAGGTCATTGTGCCAGTCCCTTTTTCTGAGAGGCTCCAACAGGTTTTCCACCCATCTTCCCATCAACTCTCCCCAGCTTCCCTGTCCTTGTCGAGGAAGAGCATCAACAACACTGAAGCTGTCACCACAGTGTTTCACAGTGGTGATGATGTGTTCAGGGTCAATTACAATACCGAGTTCTACACCATTTCTTTTTGCCTGTTGACAGCATAAGATTAAAGGACCTTCCACAAGTTTGCTCTGTGACCCCCATGGCTTGCTTCGAACTCTAAATGTGACTTCCTATTACCATCTGTCTTGTATTCCTTTGTTTTCATGATCCTGTCTTTTATTTAATTTTTTTGAAGGACCTCTCTACTCCACAGCACCAGCTGAACTTGAAGGTTTTGGATTACTCACCTGCTTCTATCATTTTTTTGAATTAGGAATTTTGGCACATTTCTCACGCCAAAATGTGCATGAGAAATTTTGGCAGTAACTCTCTGTTACTGAGGTTAAATTGCACCACTTTTCACCAACTGAGTAACTAGTTGACTTCAAAAAGGCAGTGGACTGCTCTGGATTTTATTAAGGGTTATCAGAGTAAATGAGGTGGCTACAACTGCAGGCCAGATTTTTATTTCATTAAAAAAATTAAAACTGTGTTTCATTTTCTCAGACATGTTCTCCATTGAACACATTTTCATTGTTCGGCTGAAGCGGCACAGTTGTACCCTGTACCAGCTCAACTCAGGAGGCACAGCGGGGAATGTGTGAGATACGTACCTAACATAAGCATTTCAGAGCTACATAGTAGCAAAAAAAGCCATAACATTCCCCTCAGATGGACCCCTTGAGACTTCTTCAGCTCTACATCTTACACATGCACACACACACAAACACACACCCCTACACAGCTGCTTGCTGGGAGAGATGGTTTAGCGTTTTGGATGACGGTGAAGTTGATTTTTTATTTTTTATGTTTTTTACCTCCCCAGGGCTTTCTTAGAATGAAATCTAATGTGATGGCTGCCTCTACAGTAAGTGTTCTGTTGAACATATATAACACCAGACACATGCAGGTATGCACTTCCGCACCAGATTTGTCTCCTCCTGGCTTTCAGCACAGAAACTCCCGAACAACAACCTCACTGCGCTTTATTAAGACATCTCTTTTTATCGTTTCATTCTCCCCTGCCTCTTATTCTTAACATAAATTGTGAAACCACCAAAAATTGCGTGACGCATCGAAGCGGCAGCGACTCTGAGCAATCTAACCACGGAAGATACTTATTTACTGTTAATACGTCGGTAATCCCTCGGTTGGGTTAGGGATGGAAAACACACACTCTTGCATCCCAGAGAGGGTGCTGTTGGGCTCATTATGGGAGTCGGACAGCCACATATTAATTCTGATGCCTATAATTGGATGGTCTATCTCTGAGCAGGATGGGGCTTATGAGCCCGTAAAGGTAGCTCTGGGATTTGCCAGCAGACAGGAAGAGAGAGAAAGAGAGAGCGGGGGAGAGGGAGAAGAACCACATGCTGTTTTTGTGGCTATTTGAAGCAAAAAAACAACAAAAGGAAAAACAGAGTTATTATCATAATACGGCATCTTGTGAAATACCAAAGTATATCACTCATTTACTTATGTACAGTCTCATACTGTACAGTAAACGTTCTTGTACAATACCTTTACTGTGAAGTAGTTGAAACTGAAACATAAATGTGCTGTGCAAGTGCATTTACTTGTACAGTACAAGCAGAAGGGAAATTATTTTCACTTTTTGTTTTTTTTATACAAATACAAGCTTATGATAAAACGTTTGTTTTCAGGCTCGTCCTGATTCAACACCAGGCACATTTTACCAAAACCGCTACCTGCTGCAGTAGTTTTTGCACAATCTCTCAGACTTAATCAAATCAGTTGGAGAGAATAAATGAACAAGTAATATTCTTCTTGTCTTTTTTTTTTTTAGTGCAGATTTTCAACTGGATTTACATCTGGATTTTGATTCAGACATTGATGTGCATGAAAATGCTTTAATGTGAACCGTTCCATTGTAGTTTTTGCTGCATCTTAAGCTTCCACGTCTTACCCTGAAACTAAAACTATAACGTAACCGAAGGTTTGTTGCAGCCTCCAACTGATTTTCGTCAAGATTTCTCAACTTTCACCAACTTCTCATGTTGCACAGAATTCTTTGTTTTATTTTTGCATATACCGTGACTATTCTTTCTGTCTCCCCCCTTTTTTTCTCTTCCAGATCCCCAGCTCAAGGGTATAGTGACCAGGTTATATTGCAGGCAGGGATACTACTTGCAAATGAACCCAGATGGCTCTCTTGATGGGACCAAGGATGACAGCAGTAATTCCAGTGAGTACTGTGGCGCTGTCTTTTTGCCTCAGGGAATAAAATTTTTTAAAAGGTGACGGAAAAAATATTGAAAAACACTGAACAGGGAACATTATTAATCCTAACTCAACTGTTTAACGCTTTTAGTATTTTAAACTCCCTTTGGCACAATCCAGCGCAACAACATTGACGTTCAGCATGGCAGATTTGTACATTTATCATTCTGGTGTGGAGATGATACATTCCCTGTCTTCCCCATAAGTCTCCTCCAACCCTTGGGTCAATACACGTCCTCAATTTTTAGCCTTTAGGGTAAAAATGAATCCTCAAAGAGCAGCCGTGGGATCACACCAATTCATCCTTATCTCTGAGGGACGAAGTAGACCAGGAAACAGCAGATTTAACAGAGAGGAAAATGGTATTATTACATTGTTCTGGCTCTGCTCCTCTGCTGCTTCAGGCTGGGTGGTTAATTTGATTCCTGGACCTGGTGCTAACGCTGCCTTGACACTCAGCATTGTGTCACTTACCACTGTCAGCAAGAGGGGGTTTGGCACATGTCAAGTCTGATTAGATAAAGAAAGCTATAGATAGGATTCACAGGGGAGAAATTGTGTTATTATTAAAACTTTGATGTTGAATAAGAACTTGGAAGAAATGCAAAACTTCTCCCTCCTCTTAATCCTTTGTTTAGGGGTATTTGAGTTTACCATAACAGGAGATTCGCAAACTTAACCAACTGTGGTTTGATGATGAAGTATTTTAACACAGCTGCAACATCCATTTGGTCTCATACCCACACAAGGCACCAATAAACAGTTAGGTAAACATTAATTCCAGTGTTTATAGGTCTTGTCCACAGAAAAAAATATATAAAAATTTCAAAAATGAACTTTGTAATTTCTCAAAAAAAAAAAAAAAATACTGGATCATTTTTAGAAATGTGGTTATCCATACAAAAAAAGTGACTCAAAGCATTACATTAACTATGGCAAGGCTGTACAGTCCTTATAATGCTAACTATAGTGATAATATTTAGCCAGATTAACAGAACATCTAAAAAAAAATTAAAAAACCACACGTGGCACTTTTATCTAAATGTCTGTGTTTATGCATCTGTTTTCCAGCATTGTTTAACCTTATTCCTGTGGGCCTCCGAGTTGTCGCCATTCAGTCAGTGAAGACAGGGTTATACATCGCCATGAACGGGGAGGGCCATCTCTACACATCAGTAAGAAAACTGTTTTAGTCCAGTTTATTGTTCATTTTACAGCTTTATTCACAGCAGAAAAAAAAAAAAAAAGTCAATTAATTTTTTTTTACCTTCTGGGATTTAACACATTCAATCTGTTAATGTATCCTAATATTATTTTCTATTTTACTGTACTATGCTGCATGTGTTGCATTACCCAAAATAGAAAACAGCTTCAAAAATACCATGAAAGTGGAGACAATTTTTGTTCGGATTTTGGTGCAGCCTCTTTTTTTTTTTGCTTTATAGTCGGCGTTAATTGACTATTTCTCTTCAACTAGGATTCAGTAAGCTTCACAGTCGGGGGAGTAATAAGACCTCACCCAGCAGAGATAGAGCTTCTTTGCTTGGCACTTTACTCTGTCCTACAGCAGTCGTACAAATCAATCAGCGGGAGGAACACTGGGAGTAGTGCTCCTCTTTTAGACAGGAGAATCCATCAGAACAACTGTCTCTTCTTCCCTCTGCAGACGTTATGTTCCTAATTCTCAGAGCACAGACCGGGCATGGCCATTTTATTCCTCATTCATTACTGTAGGGGCTTAAGAGGAAGTTCTTCTTTCAATGTACCATGCACCCCAAAGAAATTCTCTAAAATGCAATCACTGCTCGATTTAAAGCATGAAATGAAATTCGTTTGAAAAGGATTGACCCAGAATTCTGTGGATTATTCAAGAATTGTGCAACAGGGGTGTTAAATTAATGGATTATGCAATATTTAAAGGTACTATGTTGCTGCACACAAGTAGTAGTTTGATACTAGCAAACAGTTATTACAGTGAGATATTTACACCAGCAGACATGCTAGCTCTTATGGGTTGGCCCAAATTTTGTTTCAAGACAGCATTAGCTTTCAAAACTTAGTAGATGGTGCTTCTGCTGTATCAAGATCACAACTGACTGGATTTTTCAAAATTGTAAGTCATTTCCCAACAACCAACTTCATTTTGTACTTTAAGGAATTGAAAGCTTAGTAGGAGAATCATGACTCGTTTCAAAATTTTTTTAGCAAAGTTCACTGACACAGGTTGATAGATTAAAAAGAATATCTCTCCGCTAATTGCTTAGTGGTCTAAACTTTGCTCTTTAAACAAAAGTATTTTTTTTTTTACTGGATCCGCCTTTGATCTTACTGTTTTTCTCCCGTAACCTTTCATAACTAGCCCATCATGAGCTGTTAAGAGGTTCTTTCTACTTTTCCTAGTTGGAATATTACGTTTCCTCGGCTTGTCTCTTCTCCACAAGTAGTCCTTGTACATCTTGCACAATTTTGTTCCCCGTTGCTAATGGAGGTAGTGATCAGACATCAACTCTCCTAACCACCCACTCAAAGGTCTCTCTTTTGCTCCCTGGTGTGCAAATTACTCCAGTAATGGCAGACTTGCAAGATGCTGCTCATCCTCCTCCATTTCCACCTCCTCCGTCTTCCTGCATCCTCCATTCTGCCCTGTAAGCAGGGTTCAACTGCTCTGCCCATTATCACTCCATCCCTTCACAGGAAGGAAACTGACAGTCGACCTTTTTTCTAGCCATTTGGAGGTATTGGGATTTTGTTCACTCCCATGTTAAAAACTGACTTGGATGTATTTGAAGGCATAATAATGTAGAATTATCGAGGGACGTGGGCCAAAAAACAAATAACATATTTTACAGCAATAAACTAATCTGTCTCCCTGTTTCTTAAAAGCCAGTTCATTTTCACTGATTGAAATTCAATTGGCCAGCTTATTCCTTTTCAATATTACGTATATTCCCAAGTCTTTCCCTTCAGTGATGCACTTTGATAATGAGTGACACTTGAAGTGAGTCAAAAGGAGAATTCTACTCAAGACCCATTCAAGGCCTCTGCTGGTGCATCATAATCCTTTGTGCGAGGCACCCAAGGCTCCGAATGAGGCTCAAATGACAGAGATAGGATCAAAGTGACAGTGCAGTCTGGCACAAAGGACACACCACAGAATAAAGGGGAGTTCAATCATCTCACTTCTTTTCAATCTGCTCCCTTTTGTGTCTGAGCCAGGAAAGTCCAGGCTAATTTCTTTTCTAGGCTGCTCCCAGGATCAGGCATTTCTTCTGAAATCTAATAAAAGGAGTTATTCCCACCTTGTTGAATGAGGTAGCTGAGACAGGATGTACAAAAGTCCCTTGATAACTGTAATATAGCTCGTAATGCAAAAAAAAAAAAAGCAGACAACTGTAAATGAGATAAAAAGTTGTTTTTTTTTAAAACCCAACTCATTTATTCAGTCGGGACGCCTGTATGAAAACCCTACGAGCTAACAAGGAAGTGGTGGATATTCTATTTTGCTAGACATGATGAAATTGTGATATTAGAGAATGCAACTCCCTGGTGATAATCTTCTTTTTCAGGGCTGCTAATACGGACTCCTGCCATCTCTCTTGTGTAAATGTTCGGCATTTTATGGTTGACTGAGTTCTTTAGAACCACTTCCCCATTCCTTCACTCCGCCCCGGTGTCTCACTGCAGGCTTTCTTTATCAGGAGCTTGCACTTGTTAGCGCTACCTTTCATGTTTGTCAAATTGACTCGCTGCATCATTTGAGTGGAGCCCTTCAGAAGACCAATTGGGAGAAGTGCAGCGGGTGTTAGTTTCACTTGTTAAGGGCCGTTTCATAGTTAGTGCATGGACGCAGAGGACTGAAGGCATCCGCATCCTGCTGTGCTCAATCCAGAATCTACGAAGGCTCCAAGGAGCTTCATGTGAAAGAATGAACCGATAAGCCACGGCGAAAAAAATAAATAAAAACTTTCTGAAGCACTGGCTGCTTCCCCAAAAAATAAGAATACATAACTCGAAGCTTAGCGTAAGGTACAGGGCCACCGATATGTATGAAACAGGATAAATAATAACCATTTTGTCAGCACCCAGTTGACTGGAGGCGCAAGGATGCGACAGATAGCCTAGGCCTACTCAGAAACAGAGAGGCTAGCTAGCTGCAGCTAGTCCCATCTGCTAACTCGTAAACATTAAATAAATCAGTGGAAGCGAGAGTTGAAGGTGGGGTGGTTATTACTCCGCATCCTGAATCAAATATACTTTAGGAAATATATAAATGGCGCTGCGGGGGAGGAGGGGGGGAGGGGTTGCGGACGTGAAAGCTAAAAATCTAAACGCTGACAGTCATTACATTATTGGAGATGTCAGTGACAGATGGAAGAAAAATAAACAAAGTTCCAGATCATTAAGAAGCTTGCTCAAGCTTTTACTGTCAGCAGTTTTTTTTTTTATGTGACATATTTTGGTGCTGAGCATTTTTAAAAGGAAGATGTCCTTTCCTTTCCCGGTCAATTTCTACCTTATTTCCAACCAAGGCTCAGCCTAATGCTATGTGCATTCTGATAATATGTGTGTACTTGTATCGATTCAAAGCAAGACAAGTTGCCCTATTTTGGACTGACTGTAGTTTGATTAAATGTCTTTCTGAAGCACTGGACCACACCAAGGGCCAATACTGCAAGTGGCACAGGGCAAGTTTGCTAAACTTAGCGCAAGGTACAGGGCCACCGAGAGGTATTTATTTTATTCTTTATTTTAAGACCGGTCTTGAGTACTACAACACTGATTTACAGCCCCTAATTTGTCCCACTGATACTCCAACACATTCACAGCTATTAATATTGAAGTAGGCCAATTTGTAACTCATTGTAATCCACATGCATTTTCTACCGTTAAAAGTTGCCTCTTACACTGGCAATAAAACCAGTTTATATTAAAATCACCCACAAAATATATCTCATTTCCTGAATCACACATTGTCAGTAATTTGACAAAGTTCATTAAGATAAACAATAATTGCACTAGGTGATCTATTTGACAGAAAATTACTTGAAAAAGTACTTATATAGACTTTATTGGTCACCAGATGTGAGCTGACCGGAAACATCCAATACACACTCATTGTATATTGAGCCAAAACAGCTGCATAAATCAAGGGACCTTAAATAGGCATCATTTGGATAAAGTATAATAAATAAATTATACCAGAACTGTAACTGTATAGATTTATTGCATAGAAGATGCGCTGTGACTAGCAACAGTCAGGTTGAGGCTTAGTGGGCTGCCTCATTATTTTTAAAGTGTTGCTCTCTTCAATGCAGTGTCAGGAAGTGAAGTGGTCATAAGGGCACGAAGAATCGCTTCATGTTTTAATGAAAAAATAGGTTGAAGGAAGGCATCGAAGCTTAACCCTGGAATGCAGTTCAGGACTGAGATGAGACAAGCATATAAACAACTGGTCATTCTATCTTTCAACATCACTTTTTTATCCATTTATACTTTTTCACATGAAAATGGCTTCGTGGATTTCTTCTTCTATTATCCAGTAAACTCTTTCACGTCTTTGTAAAATCCTATAAATTCAGAAAAGTGTTGCGTTCAAGCAATTAAACAGTTACCCTGATGTTTTACTTGACTGCAGATACCCTCCCTCAAACAGGGAGTCGCCTCCTCAGTGTGTTTGACTTTACCAGAGGGAATTGGGCCACCCTGAACTATAAATCATGATACACAACACTGCTAATACGTCCTCCGTCTCTTTCCAGGTCAATAGCTTAACGTCTATTAATGTCAGTTCTCTAAACCTCTCTGCTATTCCCCAGGTTATTCTGGGCAAATTAAGAGTTGGAGAGTGCAGCTGCTTTCTGAGTCACTGGTTTACATGACGCATATTTATTATCGACTGCATGAATGAGTCATTTTACGGATATTTCTTAGATAAATCCTTTGATAACTGGATGGATTTTTACCTGGTGTGACTTGTATATAGGTGTGTTTATGTCAGCAGATTTAAAAACAAAATCAGCATCAAAGTCTGTCATTACTTGGAAAAACATTCAAACCATAAGATATTATACTTCAAGAATGAGATATTCAATATTTATATTTAAAAAGATGAAATCACTTATTGGGAAGCTGTCAAAGTAATGGCACGGTCTATTTGCAAGCTCAGTACCCAACATTAACCATGGAGATCAGCAGCCAAGAATGGATCTGTTAGCTGCACCCACACCTGTTTGATTTTATTATTTTCTCCCTACTTACTACATAGCTATTGAGAATTGAGAACTGAATATAGATTAGTGGTGAGTTCTACTTTTAACAAGAGTGTCCTTTCTTTGATCCAAATCCACCTTTATTATGTTCTAAATAATAAAAAAAGAAAATAGGCAGAAATGGATCTAGATGCTTACATAGAGTGACCCTTTCAATCAGTGTATTGTAAATCTGCTCCAACCATCTGTTATCTCTGTATCAGAGAAAGTGTAGTGATGTACAACAATATCTTAGAGTACTTTACAAATATTTTATTTCTTGACCAGCATTCTGTGCTTAAGGACCATCATGGCATTAAATTTAGGAACTTATCTCCGAGCAGTTCTGAGAGATTGAACCTCCCAGAAGTTCCTCCTCTGCTTCCTTTGTAGAAGCATGTTCTAGCTGTCTTTTTCAGCCCACCAGGTTTCTAGCCATGCTGGAAATTAGCCAGGTATTGATCCATCGGCAGTTCAAATCGAATCCCCTCATCCAACAGAAATAATCCTTTAAAATGGGTTGCCCAAAAACATGCAGCTAGTTGCAAGATGCTGCAAGAATGATTTTGGAAATCCATGGAACATATGGTGCAGACAGTTAATGAAGAAGCAGGAGCCTGAACACAACATAAATAGTGCACTGACTATTAGAGGGGAAGAAGAAAACAGAGAGAAAGATCTCTAAGGTGTGTTTGGCAGGGAAAGCCCTGCTGTGGTTATTATAATCAGTGAAGCATGCAGGCGATCTCTTCTTGTTGCCCCATTTGTCTCTCATTATTTATTCTAAAAGCAGTCTCCATCATGTAATTATTTTTTCTATCATGGCAGGGTAATTCAAGTCTGGCATCAAAGGCCCTGAGCTACTATTGACGAGCTGGGGAAAAGACCTTAATACTTTTATTGATCATATCTACAACTACATCAGTCATCTCTGGATGTGCTAATATCATGAAGAGAATCCTACTTCATAAAATGGGCTGTGTTGTGACATAGATCCAGGCGACTGTGTCAACTTGACACAGTCGCCTGGATCTATGTCACAACACTAAATAACATTTTCATTATTTCAGCAATCTATTACTGATTACTAGCTACGACTTATCCAATGTGTCAACCATTTAACAAGCTGGCACTTTTACACCAAATTTTCAAGAGAAATACAAGCCCTTGTGTGGCATAAACCACAGACAGATTGAAGATGTGACTGATCGTCTAGAGTAGCTGGATTGAAAGGCAATACGGACACACTAGTTATGGCAGCCCGGGAACTGACACTCAGAGAAAGAGCAGCACATTGTAGCTGGGTGGACGGTTCTAGCAGACACAAGGACTCCCACAACCAGGCGACGATAATGATGTACAGAAGGATCTCTGGCGAGTGTGAACTCCCGATTAAATCTGGGAGAACTGTTGTACTGTGGGTAAGTTTGCCCTCTAACTTGTATTTAGCAGTCGACCGAATATTGACTTCTGAAAAAGTTGTGTATATTGACCATTATGCTGTCTTCTCTTGCTCCTCCATGGAGTGCTTGACTGGATTTTAAAATGTATCTAAAACACCAAAAATGACATTATGCTGAAATCAGAGTGAACTGAATATGTAGCCACTCAGCTGAAGAACCAAAGGCAGTCAGAAGAGCTACAAATCAGTGGAATAACATTTCCTTTAAATGGATAAAATATCTGGCTTTTTGAATGTAAACAAACAAACAAAAAAAAAAAACCCAGAATAAATGAATCTAATCTTAAATAGCACCAACAGTGTAACTATATCACTGACTTTCTTGACATTGTCTTCTTTGGATGAAACAGCTTATCCTTAATTGGATCATCCATCTCGTGAAAGTGCTTGTAAATTCAAACTTTACTCTTCCCCAAAGATTGTTTAAATGTCAGTGATAAAGTTCCTGATAGTTAAGCATGCATGATGATTGTACACATGATGATTTTTATTTTTTCTTATGCTCTTCCAGATTATTGTCTGTTTATTTTGAAACAGGTACTACGGCTACTGCAGCTATTCAACCCCTGGCAAAATTAAATTTTAAGAAACATCTCCTAATAATGTATGTGTTTTAAAACCTTATTTATCATTTTTTATGTATTTGATATTAAAAAATGAAGTATTAAAAATCTGCATTTTTTTTTTTTTTCTTTTCTCAGTAATCAGTAGAGACTGAGTGGTTTAGAGGGTGTATCTGTATGTGTAAGAGACGCAGCCCAGTTACGTGTCATGTGACTTCAACCAGAAAGCCAGTCTGTTGTCCATCTGCCTACATCTTCGCTCTGAATGTAGCATTGTGGGTATTTTATGTTTAATATATTATTGTACAGTAGGGCTGAAACGATTCCTCGAATGACTAGAGTACCTCGATTATTAAAATTCCTGGAGGAAAATGTATCTGTCTTGGAAGCTTCGTTAAATTATGTTTTATTATGTAGCGCACCGTGTTCCGTGGACAGCGCCTATTTGTTTTTAGGTGCTAGCAGCATGGTGTTGGATTGTGCGGCGCTTTGTCAGGGTTTGGGGAGAAATAAGGATTTTGCTGTGTGATGGTAGGAGTACGACAGCTTTTCTCATGTCGGAACGTCACAGCTTTGGAGCGATCCGATTCCTCGATTAATCGTAAAAATATTGTACAGAGTACTTGATTACTAAAGTATTCTTTTACAACATCCCTATTATACATCATTATTTTCACACAATTTCTGGTTTGTTAAGTTTGATGTCAAGTATTTTAAAATGTTTGCTGCAACTTTGTACAACTGTTGTTAATTTATGATATCAAGCTACGGCAATGCATAAGTTAGTTAATGCATTGCAGTAGCAGTATTATAGGCTTGATAAATCATGTGGAATATTATATCATTCATTTGCATTAAGCTTATGTGTATATGTTTATGAGAGAGGCTGAAAAAGTAATGTGTCCCTTTTTTGTGTGTTTTAGTTTCACACTTCTTTAGTATTGATAAACTTGTGGACAAGAAATCAGCTTTCCTTAGAGTCATGATGTTAAAGAAGTTTTTTATCTTCCTTAACTGTGTAGTTGTATTTCCACATGGCGACGGCAGTACATGGACATTTTTATCGACAGTGCTGCTTCGTGTTTGAGAAATAATGCTGACCTGCTTTTTGTATTTATTTTTTTTTACTGGTATATTTAGTGTTAATCTTTTGATCATGAGCCTTCAAAGTGGGAAGGCCTCCCAGTCATCACCTTGTATTTACCTCCCTCCACACGCTTCCCAACCAGATTTTAGCTGGAACTCGATTTTTACATCTAGTCAGAAGTAACATGGTCAATTTAAAATATTACCTTCTGCCAATCCGCCGGGGTTTTGAATATCTTTGGACATAAATGTACAATGCATGCTTTGCCTTCATGAAAACTCGCAGTTCTTTGTTTTGTTCTTGCTTTTTGTTCATGATGTTGTAAGAACAGAATTCCAATAAATGCAGATGAGTGATTCCTCTTGATCTTTTCTATGCATTTGTTTTTCATAACTACATTTTCAGGTAAATTCGATGAAAGCTCATTTCATTGTTTTGGAACAGCTTCAGCTCAAAAGTCCAATAATCCTTGAATGGCCATCGGTCGTTATTTGGAATCCGTCCAACAGAACAGAATCCTGGACATTTTAGAATTGGGCCAGCACTCCCATTATCTACGGAATCATTTACTCATACATTATGTTGCGTTTCTAATCTGTACTGATGGTTTATGGTTGACAGTATCCAAAAGGACATTTAAAAATAAAAATCTAGAGAAGCCAGATGGAAAATAAATGTTTCAAAGGAAAACCTATACTTGAATTGCAAGCACTCGTAGACCCTCAAAATTGCAAATTCTGGTTTTCATGTTTGTTTTAGTGGAAGACACCCTAGAGGACATGTCAGTATATAAATGCAGATGGCGTTGTTACTACTTCTCTGTGAATGCCCATTGCAGTAGTTATCAGAGAAAACATGGCTAGCCTGTTCGTCGAATTAATGACCCCAGTTCTGGCCTAATTGGTTTCCCAGTGTGTAAATGTCAAGCACCATGCAAATACAAATGGCGCACTCGTGTTTGTTGCCTCAAGAGCTGTGTTATGTGCAAATGAGAGGGGAGGAGGAGCTCGGTATTAATATTTTTTATTTGCAAACTAAAGAGAGAGTGCATGCTATTGGATCAGTTGTATAAGTAGCCTTCATCTTAAGCAGGTATGCTCTTTACATTTAAAATTTGACTTGGCTTATCAAATCTTTTACACTCTAAATGAAATTAAGCTAAGAAACATTTCCATTGACGGGTTTTGTGTGATTTTTCATAAAACATGGGATGAGGAGTCATACTAAATAGAGAAAAAAATATTATGTTTTTGTCTTTGATATAACTAGTTCCATAATGCTTTCACTACTGTATGCAGTATTGAAACTAGGAGGTGTTAAATATTCAGCAATCTTGATGAGGAAATCACCCACAGGTGTCCTGTTAACAATTAGCAAGCCACGCCCTTCAGCAGAAAAGGGCGTGGCCTGTCCTCTGACATAAACCCCACTCACACACTGGGATCAAAAGAAGTAAAGCATATTGGAAAACTGAAAGAAGGATCTTGAAATATTTGGGTCACAAATTTATTCACAAAAATAATCAAGGTTTTCTTAACAGTCCTGACTTTACTGTGACTGAGTTTACAAATATAACACAAGTCCAATTTCTTCCCAGTGGACCGTGTTGTGTAATTAGGTGATTACACAACACGGTGTGGGAAAAGACAAAGGCTTTTACTGTGACACAGAAACCCCTCAGTGATCAACTTTGCTGTTCGTGTAACAGCCGCGGCTCTCGCTTTACCCCTCCTTTCCTTTTGCAGTTTCCATCTATGAAATGAAAATGTAAAAAAAAAAAAAAAAAAAAAAATCAATACAGTGAGAATTGTTAGAGGATGGATTGATAGAGCAGGGTGTCCAAAGTCGGTCCTGGAGGGCCGACATCCTGCATATTTTAGTTCCCTCCCTGGTGGTACCAACAACCTTTTAAGCATGTCAGTTTTCTTCTTAGGCCTTCTAACGAGCCATCATTTGATCCAGGTGCGTTAAACCTGGGAGAGAACATAGCTAAACCTGCCTCTAACTGTGTGTGTGTGTCAATGAAGCAACAGGAATCATGACCAGGTTTGTTTGTACAAAGGTCAAACAATTCTCACGAGTCGAGCTTCACAGTGTATATAAGTCCAATGGTCTGTTCTTTTCACTGTTTATTGCACCACATAGTGCTTACATACAGAAATCTATGCAGCAAGCTTGCTAAGAGCAAAATGTGGTGCAACAAACTCAAAGTAATTAATGAGCTATTTGAAGGGGGGGAAAGGGCAAATTACTGTCGGTATGTATTTTGTTTCTCATTGTAAATTAAACACCAGCTATAAGTCTATTTAGGCTTGTTTATGCTGGAGTACAACATGTTTCCCAGTGCAAAGCAAGCGAAAAATGCAACTAGCTACTGAATAGAAAGCTAAACCAAAATATCAGATACTTTTTGGTGCCTGCTCTTAGTTTGGAAAGGAGAATATGATGGATATTAAAATGTAAATTAAGCATTAACACATGTTCATATATTGACACATCAAATCAAATAAAATTTTTGATTTGATATTGACACATATGAATCATCAGTTAAAAAATGCATCGGAGCAGGACCTCAATAGATGACCAGTATGTCAATTAGAGCAATACCCCGGCATCTCCGTCACTCCACTGTCTCTCTACATCTTTTATTCAGAACTGTTTAAAGTCAGCGCTCTGGCATTTCAGAATGAAGCTCTCTCTGAGGTATTGATTGACAGGATTTGGCTTCTTGCTGAACTCCTGATGGGCAGGCCAGTTGGTTTCGTGGTTTCTTTCTGGCTGACTGGTTGACTCACTTAGCCTTTCAACGAGAGACAGTGTGTTGGGGAATCCTCGGCTGTCATCCGCAGATGCACGGGATGAGGACTCTGGCAGCTTGTCAGAGAGGCTTCAGGAGAGATTTATGTTGTGAAATGGTCCGTCTGAGGTGAAACTTTTAAAAATATCAAAGCAAAAAGAGGGCTCTCCGCTGCCAAAAAGCTTAGTTTTACTATACATCAAAGCATAAGGCTTAAAACGGCTCAAAAATCCAGTTTTTCTGGTCAAGCTATTGCAGGTTATTATATAATAGTGCTGTTTTTATATCTAATTTTATGGATATCCGTCATTATGCACATGTTACAATGTCTAGGTAGTGATTAAGCATTTAGTTTTGCCACTTGTTGTTGCTAGATCTGATTAAATCTGGGAATATCTGTTTTTAATTTTGTGTGTTTTTCCAAAGAAAGCATATATATATAATTTTTTTATAAAGGTTTTAAGTTGCAAAAGTTTTCAATACTGTAGCCTCAGTGCAGAACGGCTCTGCTTGGAACATTCTGCGTGTGAATGTGTGACTTATATTTAGGTACTCCGGTTTCCTTCCACATTTTAAATTGATGCTGTCTTATTTTGTCTCTCAAAATTGCCCCTTGGTATTAGCATACTAATATCAATTCATATTAGTATGTGATAGATTTCTGTGTAGGTGTTTCTGTGTCGACACGATTCTTCTAAAAATATTGCAGATTTTTTTTTGTGTGTGATTTTAATGAGCATGCAAGGAAAAAAATATTTTATTTACACAAATATGTTTATTAATTATTGATATTATTATTTAAATATCTTAAAGAACTATTACTGCCCACAATGTTCTTCACAAAAAAAGAAAATGTTGCTGCGAGTACAACATGTTTCAAATGCATACCTTAATATTATCCCAGTAATTAATGTTCAGTAAAGATCAGCCCCTGTGTTTGATATCAAAATGGAGAAACTCAAGTAATAAAATACAGAAAAAGGAAAGTTCAACACAGAACCAACTCTGTAAGTGCAGCCTTAAAATGTTCTGCTTTCTTATAGCTTATACTTCCAGTGTAAAAGATAGAGCACTTGGGATTACTGTCCTGTTGTGTTCAACACATGTTGTGTAATCCTAAATGATGTTCTTCAGAGCACAAGAGCTGCAACTTATTTCTATTGCTCATGTTTTTTGTTTTAGGCTTCCTTTTTTTTTTAACACTGAACCAACTGTTAAAACAAACAAGCCTTTTTGACATTTTCTGAAGACAGACTTTTCTTCTTCTTCTGAACAACAAGCCCAGAAAGTTCAAAGAACCTTTCGCCTGGTACAGTTCTGACAGGGATCGTCAAGTATTTCCAGGCATTGTTGGGTATCTCACTGTGTGTTCCTTTGTGTTTGGACCACGATGGTGAAGGACTGGCCATGTAGTCAGAGGAAGACTCTGGGGCAGGGGTGTCAGACTCCAGTCCTCAAGGGCCGGTGTCCTGCAACTTTTAGATGTGCCTCTGCTGCACCACCTGAATAGAATAATTAGGTAATTAAGGCTCTGGAGAACTGATCTACACAAGAAGGAGGTGATTAAACCATTTCATTCCAGTGTTTTGTACCTGTGGCACATCTAAAAACTGCAGGACACACCGGCCCTTGAGGACTGGAGTTTGACACTTGTGCTCCGGAGTAAGCATGAGGGCTGTTCTTTCTTGGACGGAACAGATGTTGCAAGAAATTCATGCTGTGCAAGCCAATAATCAAGTGCCACACCTCAGTCCTCTGTGGTCAGCTCAGACTCTTGAGGTCTGAAACACAACCTACAGCAACCTTGAGCCAAATGATGTTTGTTATTTTCTCCAATTCTGTTGCGACGATCTCCTTAAATTTTGCCTTACTTGCCAGGTCATCTTTAGAGACTTCAAAAGGTGACACAAAGCTGGTAGCAGGAAATAAACATCTCTTCTCATTGGACTTCTGTTGTATACCTGCTATTAGAGAAAAGTACATCAACGAGTTATGACATTTATTCACAAATGTAGACACACAAACCTCTTCCCCTTTGCCCACTAGAATGTAACTTTATTCATTCATGCCCACACGTTTTCAAGAACAAACATGCTATAGATGGCAGTAAATTATTCTTTCCATGTTCTGGCATTGTGACATTGGTTGCATGTAGAGCCAGTGCATCTCTCAGTTGTTCCTGAGTTCACTGAACACACCGTTTTCAGTGTAAGGCGATGCCCTCGATCCGTTAATTTGGAAATGATAGCATGTGAGGCAAACGGGCAGCGGTGGTGCGATTGGTGCTTGCACCCTCGCACCCAGTTCAATGAGTCAGTCGTAAACCTGGCTAAATCTGTCTTTGCTTTCACTGTTGGTGGTGTATAAAAAATGCTATTTAAAAAGAAACAAGCTACATTGCCAAGTAAAGCCCTGTGACCTGACAGGCTTGTTTTACACTGGGGAAAACCCTGCATGTATATTTCTCACAAATGGTAATATGACTGTCATACCACTTCACCAACATGCAAAATGTAAAGCTAAGCGGGGCAAAAAAACTAGTAAAAGATTTGTCCTTCCTGCTGAATCTGACCTTTGACAAGACAACCTTTGCAAGAAAAAAATTACTAACAAAGTAACATATTTTTTTTAAAAAAAGGTGGAAAAAGTAAAAACAATTATATGCTTCAGCATAAGTTGGCATATTCACGTTTAAGGAGATCAAATAAGGTGTTACATTTCTATTGGTGACACCATGGATAAATCGCTGCCATGTTCCAAGACCCCTGTGAATCCTTTTGGCCCCTCCTGAATCACATACTTAGCATCGGTTAAACCATGTAAAATCGAAACGCTCCTGCACTTGTGATAAGAGGTGGCGCTTCCGCCCAATTTTGCACCAAACCTACACCCGTATTTGCTCTGTTGCATTTTAGCAGTGTGCACATAACCTCCGCTGTGCCTTTCCACCCACTCCGTGTGAAGGTGTCACGAAGATGAAAGAGCAAACAATGCAGGTGTGCCAGACAAAATTGCACCTGTTTTTCCTCTGCCTCTGCTCCTATGAAAATAGAACCTTTTATCCCTCAGCAAAATAAGGGACTTATTTGATGTTGTAATGACAGTTTTTCTTCTCTCTTTTTTTTACTTCAGCTCCTGGACAGTACAATTGGTTGGCTATGATAAAGCTCTGACGACATCAAGACAAATGATTTCATAGCTCAATAGAGCAGCATGATCCTGTCATAAGATGCTGAATTATCTTTGAATTCATGGGCCATTTGTAATCCAGTGACATTGCTATATATGTCACATTGTACAGTTACTACAAAGACCTTACAGCTACATATCGGTTAACACTTCAAGACAGATGGAGTTTCATACTCACAGAAGTGCTCATGAAATAGTGAAGACATGGATTCATCTATACATGGATGTATAGTTTATCATTGGTTATAGTTAGAGTATTGCACTAACCTGCATTGGGGTTTGACTATGTCAAAATTAGATGTTATTTAGAAGGTGATCTAGAGGCATACGATTTCATTGTTATTTTTACCACAAAGACTGATGTGTTAATAGATCTATTTCAAATTGAAATACCTTAATATCACCTTAATAAGTCTGTACATAGTTATGAATATTTTAATGTGGCTGAAGAGGTGTGGACCTGAATATATGATATCTGAAGGACACCAGGTTTTACCAAACCTTGCCAAACCAGTTATTAACGCTAAAGAGGACACAACTCATTCTTAGGAGGCAATTATTGTTCACGTGTTTTGGATACCCGTTTTCTCCTATTAAATGTAATCATCACTTGAATGTTGCCTTTTGTATTTATTAAGGTTATCTCTGTCTAATAACAACATCTGTTTGATGAGAAAAACTCCATAAGGGGGCAAATACTTTTTCACAGCTCTGTAAGTTTTCTGTGGACAGACATTGAATCTCTTTCTCTCTCTCTACCTTTCTATGTGTGTGCTTGAGAGTGCCCAGACTATGTGGGCGTTTGTGCTGCCTGTCTAAAATATTCGTAGGAGCTTGTTGCACTATCGACTAGTGGCTTATTTGACAAAAGATGACCAGCCAATCTAACAGTCTTGACACAAATCTGCCATCAGTTTATAGATCAACACTTGCAAAATGGACAAAACACACACACTTGACACTTTGCTCACGCAGGAGTGTGGAGTGACACTGTTTTTGCTTGCCAGAATGTTTTCCTTCAGCGCTGTATTACTTTTTTGGCATTGCAATGTTGTCCAGTGATTTATGCCAAAGCTTTTCAGAGAGCAGATGTGTATTTGCGCTGCACTGTACATCATATGTCATTTGTATCTTTCCTTGGATATCAGCTTATTGTTTTGCTACAAAAACCATTTGGAAAATGAATAATTGTTTGCCATCTATTTTCTTTGATGGCATTGAATTGTTTCGATTCAACTTGCTTCACGCTAACATAAACCTGAATATTTATTGGTCGTTAGATGTTATAGGATCAACTTTTTTTAACTTTTTTTTTAAGTACTTCTGGAGAAAAGGATAGGGGATTTGAGGGTGAGTGATGGGGTTTTTTTATGAGCCAGGGGAGCTGTACTGGTTCAGTGTTAATGGGTCTTTGCCTTTCGGCAAACTTTACTAAAAGAGTAAGTGCTTCTAGCTCATGTATACTTCAAAACTGTTACAGTTTTTTTTCATGTGGGGGGAAAAAATAGCTTAAAAAAGTATTCTAAATAAGGTTTTTGGTCTTTTGTGTTGTGCAATGACATGCTACTTATTGTAACTAAATGCAAAGTTTCATCTGCTGTTAAACGATTCTGTTGATTATCTTCTAGCTGTACTCTAAAACACACCTTTACAGATTTTAGCTATTTTCGCTGACTCTACTGTACATAAACCTCCTAATCTCATTAGTTATCCTAACTTTAAACAGTTTCTTAACTAATAGCACATACGCCTTTCCATCGAGTTAACAATTGCACTCATAATGAAGAATATAAGGTCTCGTTTCCCTTTAGATTAATATTTATTTCAAGCATCATCATAGAAAATCTGGCCCTTTGCTGAATATTACATTTAAAACATTTATTATCTACTCGGTGCAAAAGAAAAAATATACACCAGATGTATTGGGGGAAAGTTCATCAAAAGACTAAAGCTCCTTTTCATAGAAATCAAACTTGATGAATAACCAGAAAGTTGCCTTGGGTTTGAACTAGTCAAAGCTGGATTGAGTTTTATTTTGTCTGTAAAAACAAAACAATGAGGACCAAAAAAATTGCTAAAATCTTGTCAGGTTCTGTTGACCTTTTTATTGTGTACCATCGTGCCACTGGTAAGTTACTCATATCATATTTATTAAGAACAGTAGATGCTTTACATTACTCAGTTTTAGAAATAATTGGAGTACTATTTGCTTCCGTTTAAAACAAATCACTTATGTTTTATTCCTTTCTGCTCAAAATACACAAAGATATCATTATTTATGTTGTGTGAAGCCCCTACAATTGTTTGCCTTATTCCCAAACATACAGGAGTAGATGTGTCTTTTTCTTATTTTTAATTTAACGTCTGTTTCTGACCATGCCATATGGATTTAGGTCAGTCATTATTCAAAACAAAAAGCCTTACGTTAGGCCTAGTTCAAAAATTATTTTCCCTTATTCACCAACCCTTCCTCTTTCTTGGAGTTGAAGAATCAGAGAGATCTGCTGAGCCTCCCATTGACTGCACACTCTGTCTACGTGACTTTTATACAGATGAGAGTGGGGTTGCATTGTCGATGTCGCCCAGCTCTCTGCAGGTTAACCTTTTTTTTTTTTTTTCTTTGGATTAATAGGTTTCATGCTTGCAGCATTAATAAACAATTTCTTGGTTCCCTCAGTGGGAATATGAGCAGTCTCTTTGCATATTGTTACACCTCCCCTCCTCATGTGAGCCTCCACTCATCTACATTTTAATCTTCTCTAATCTTCATTTACAGTTTTGTACGTCTTAACAATTCTTGTGGTTTGAACCTCTGAATGTGTTTGCAGAAGCACACTTTCTTTTGTTTATTATTGATCCTAATCAATTGTATCTGGCTCTTTTTTTTTTCAGATTTTTTTTATGTTATTTTTTTTCCAAAGAGCTCTTTCCCTGGTCAATCTGCCCCAATTTGTGTTAAAAAATAAAGCCAGTCCTTGTGGTTTGCTGTGGCTGCTCTTTATTGCCTTCTCTGTCTTTTTGCTGTGCTGATTATGAAGGACTGAGCCGTTTTGGCCCTCACGCTGTCTGTGGCCAAGGTCAATTATGGCCCTTCCATTCAGAGCATGGCCAATCACATGCTAAGGAGCCACTGATGTGGAGCGCCAGGCGGGGGGAGATTGAGTGGGTAGAAAATTAACCATTTGGTGCCTCAGAAATGATTCGATTTTCCACTGGTGTGAAAGTGTGTGCTGTGTCTGAGTCTCCTTCACTTTGTTTTCCTTCAATGTCATCCATATTTTCCCAAAGTAGTAGATGTCGACCAGAATTAGTCGGGAGACAGTTCTGAACGTAAGGCGAGTAAAGCTTTGTTTCCTTTTTTAGGTCCTTCAAGGTCCGAGTGCTTGTGACATTTTTTATTGAACAGCAGAATTAAAGCTAAAATAACATTAAATGGGCACAAAATGTCATTTCATTCCCTACAAGAAAGTCATGAATGAAACCAAAATCTGCTGTGTCTTGTCCAGGAATGATCTTTTTTGTGTAAAACTGTAGTGGAGATTTCCAATAGCAGTACTTTGTAGCCCTTCTTTGTTATCACAGAGAAAGATAGAAACAGTTTAATAGAGTTGAAAATTGTAAGCAAATCTTTTTGCATTAGAAAAGCATATGGGTTTACCAGGTGTAGTTCATGACACTGCTCAAAATGTTTGAATTAACATTAATTAAAGTTAGACTTTTTGGTTAAAGTATTCTTCCAAAACTCTTTTCTAAAGCTAAACTTCACATACAAACATGCAATCAGAAAGAAATTTACATATCAGGTTCTTAACTGTTACACATATGAGAAAGAATATATGTTATAAATGTAGCACTTCTGAGTCCAACATGACATAAATTAAATACAACGTGATGAGCTCTTGTTTTGCATCAAACATGCGCCTTTTCTAGTTTTGCACAAAAAACTGATAGATATTGATATACATTTGAAGAACAGCAGCAAAATGTAACAAATATGTTTACCTTGTCTTCATGCCAAGCAGCTTCTACTGATGGGTTGGCCAACAGCTCAAACAAGTTCTTCATAATAGTTTACTAAATAAGTCTCTCGGCTGCAATGCCTAGGTATCCTTGAGTTCTGGGTGCTAATGTGATAAAATGAGGGGAAAAATGTCGGAAGGAAAAGGAAATGTGTTTGCGGCAACACAATGAGCGTGATAAAAGCCTTCAACACGCCACTGACACACTTAAAACATCACCAGTAAACAATGCTTCTGACATCGGCTGCCTGCGCCGCTCTGAGCTACAAATGAAGCTGATTACAGTGGCCTTCTCGTTCCACAAACAAACCACCTCCGCATGTTCAGCCTCCACAAACAAAGAATGAAAAATAAAAAGCAACCTGTGCTCATGTGAAGGCATTTGATTAGCAACAATTATGGCCTTGGCACCAGCTTGCATGATTACTTCTACTCAGGGCTGTTTTGCATGTGTTACATAAGTAATCACCACCGTGCTAAACCTGGCGGCCGTCTGAGTGATGTGGCCTATTACAGAAACCTAGATGGGGTTTCGGCTCACCTTATCAGGAAAAATGTCAGTGATTAACAATTTAAAGTGACTCCCGAAACCACAAGGGGGAAAGTCGTTTTATTTGCTTTGTTTTGTGGTTTGTTAATGCAAGAACAGGGCATGTTTAGCCATCATTTTAGACCAGATTGTTTTTGATTGAGGAAATGTACCGTTGCTTATGATAGCTGGCTAAAGCTCAAGCAGCGCATTGTTTTAAAAATAAACACACTCTCCACAATAAATGATTTATAATGTCTGGCGGAATAATTCATACCACGTACAGTTCACATTTTTTCACCTGAAACATCTTTGGGGATTTACGTGATGGACCTGCACAAAGAAAGGTGCAGGTTCACATAAGGTTGTCGTTTTGTTGAACAATGGAAAGCTAGAAAGCGAGCCGCACGTTTTGCTTTCAGCCCCCCTGACTCCAATTTTTTGTAGAACCACATTTACCTGCAAGTCTTTTGGGATATGTCTCTACCGGGTTTGTTAGTCTAGAGATGCGAATTTTGGCCCATCTTGTTTGTGAAACAGATTATGCACACTGAGACAAGGGTTCTCCTTTGGCTTCACGTCTAACCTTTTACTGGGTGACTCAAATTCATAAATATAATTTATGTAAACCATTCCACTGTAGCTGTGGCTGTATGATTAGGGTTGCTGTCCTGCAGTAAGGTAAATGTCTTCAACTTTCCCACTCTTTAGCAAGTTGGGTTTTTTTTTTTTTTTTTACCTGGACGACCCTCCAACTTCCAGCCGCCAGCTTTATTCCCATCAAAGTGGCTAAATACAAATACATGTTTCACTTGTCAGATTTTTTTTAACAATTGTAGAACATTAGTGAAAGTCATGCTTCATTTTCCTGACACTTTAAAATATTGTCCCAATAGAATACATTGAAGTTTTTAGACATAATGTGATACAATTTGAAAATATTCTTGGGGTGTGTATAATTTTACAAGACAAGGTCAATTCTGTAAATCAATCTCTCAGTCCCTTGCCTGCTTATTTGAACACTTCTCACATGTTTTCAAAGCATGCACTGAAAAAAGCTATTTTAAGCATTTATTTAAATTTTTTTAGCTGAAACACCCTCATCTTGAAGCCATATAAGGCTCAGCTTTTAATACTTCAGCCATCAAAGTGACCATAAATGTATTGTTTTGTCTGCTTTAAGAACTACGTCATTAGTCCTGTTTCTGATCCCAACATTTACAACTAGACTAATGGGATCGTATATTTCTTGTGCTATAGAATCTCTCAGCAGACAGAACAAAGTCCGGATGTTTATCACCCCACATGTAACAAATCACCACTCTGACCCTTCAGTCCCCTCTGTAACGGCTTTGACTGTTTTCAGCTGGAACTGAACACGCTCCTCCTCTGGAGCTTTCCGACATGTCAGCTGTTGCTGTCGCTGCGCATTATGCATTCGAGCCCTCCACTCAGAGATGCCCACAAGTCCTCAACCAAGGATACAGAGGACACTCAAAATACAGCTGGGTGCTCCCTGGGTTCATTAATGTCACCCGAGATGTCTCGTTGCTTCTTCTTGCTCAGCTCCTCTGTCAGCCAAATACTGTCTGGAGAAGTAGCTCTGACAGGAGTAATTAGATGGTGATCATGAGAGTGGGTGTCCTGAGTTCTAAGCTGCTCGTAAACAGCAAAATGTTTACGCTGTCTGACATTTTTAAAGACAAAGTGCATGTTTTTCTCTTTCTACCATACCAGCACAAGGGCTATGTCTTCTACAGATACAGTCTCGTATCGTTCACAACATAACCTACCGTTTCCTGGTTAGGGTTATGTTGTGAAGCAGGGTGTTCACAATCAGTTTTGGAGAAACTGACTGAAATCATTTGCCCTCAATACTGCTATTGCACTTTGCATAGATACTCACTATGACCCTTCTTTCAATGTCAGTGGATCATAATCATACATCACAGTTATCGAAAACTAAGGAACCTGGTCGTAGTGGAGCAGGACACTGTGAATTTCATCTCAATTACCTCGTTTTACTCAAAGTTTTCACAACAGAAGCACATCCAGGCCCAAAGAACTTTGCTTTGAATATCATAAAATGCAATCACTAGAATTTCATCTGCGTTTCCCCACACCGACAGCTGTCTTTTTAAAGCAAGCTGGTCAGCTGTCACAGACGGACAGGAAATTGTTGCAATCCATACAGTTTTTCTATAACAGATACATTAGTGTAAAGGATGAAATTTTTTTTTTATTTATTTTTGTGTTTTGTGCAATTTAAGTGCGTTAGCTCAATAAAATACAATTTAAAGTGGTGTGTGTAATTTTAACAAACCTACAATACCATTTTCACATGAAAAATAAGTTGGGATTGTTTTAAAAATGGTCAATCAAACGGTTTGCTGGGCTTTCTCCTGACATAAGATCACAAAGACGCCACCAACAACTTGTATTGGTTGTTGTTGAATTTGGGACTCGAGGCGACAACAATTTCAAAATGAACGTTATAGAGCCCTCAGCCAATACTTGTGATTACATTGAGACACCTCCAATACATTGGAGATACCTCCTGTTGTCTGTTTTGACTCAAAACAGATAAAAAATAAATCTGTGCAAATATTCTCTGATTACCATCTACGCATCAACTCCACAGAAACTACCTGACAGTGCTTGCAAATATTTTACAGTTTGCTATTTGCCTGTTACTCCAGAAAACCTGTTAACTAAAAAACAAAAAGAAAAACTTTTAACTTTGACTATTGGAACTACAGAAGAGCGCAGCGAATAAGAGTTTTATGATGTATGCCAGTGGCTCTGTGGTTCAGCACAGTGTGAAATACTCCCCACAGATGTGCTGGACCTCTTCATTGTGTTCTTTGATTAATTCACCCCAAATGAAAGGCTTTATTTTTAGCCTGGCAGTGTGGACAGTGCAGAAATGCTTTTTTTTTTTTTTTTTTTTGCCATTCTGTCGAAGATGGATTGGTAACAGCAGAGAGAAACGTGGTGCCTCGGTGACCATTTGTCACTGCCTGTCCGAGGTGTGAAGGATGGAGTAATCACTAGGTTATTTCTGTCATGATTCAAAGAAAGTTTAGTATTCATAATTAAGTAGCTGCCAGTTGAAATACATTTGATAGGAATGATCAGCTTTAGACGTTTCTGGGTTGTTGTTGTCTTTTTTTTTTCTTTAAATAAAGAGATGAGGAAGATGAAACGGCAAAGCAGGATCAGCTTGACATCTAGGCGGACTGGATTTCTCAGTACCGGCTTCATCGATGTCTGTGCCAAACAATACACACGTTCTGCCTGGAGCTTGCACTAATTGGCGAGACGATTGCTCTTACATGTGATGTCAAGGTTAAGGCCAAGGAGAACATGAGAGGAGCATTTCATTGTAGATGATTATAACAAGGGACACTGTGCAGTGCTCATTCTTTTCAAGTCAGGCAGTGAATATGAACTTCATTCCACATGCCAAGGCCATTTCTGTTCAACGTGAGCACCATACACAAGTGAAAGGCTGCCTAGGTGACCCCCCCCTCCACCACCCCCACTGTGTAAATTATAATTCTGCTGCTTCTTTAAAAATCGTAAGAGTAAATCTTTTGGATTAGCTTTGATCTTAAAATCCGTTTACCTGCAATGTGCTTCTTTCGCCCGTCTCTGCAGGAACTATTTACAGCGGAATGCAAGTTCAAAGAGTCAGTGTTCGAGAACTACTACGTGATCTACTCGTCCATGCTGTACAGACAGCAGGAGTCAGGGAGAGCATGGTTCCTGGGGCTCAACAAGGAGGGTCAAGCCATGAAGGGGAACCGCGTGAAAAAAACAAAACCAGCTGCTCACTTCCTGCCCAAGCCATTAGAAGGTACGTGAGCTCGGCAAATGTCTTCATGGCCCGGACATTTTAGTTCACATTGTGGCATCCTCGAAAATGCAAATTTTAATATATTCCTTTGGGGTTTTACGTGATAGACCAACACTAAGTAGAGGAAACTGAGGTGGAAAGGACAATGATACACGGTTTCAGAACTGTTTGCAATTAAAAATCTGAAAAATGTGTTGTTCCTTTGCGATCAAGTTTTAAAATTGATGTCCAAAAAACATCTCTCTGCTCAGTCTAGCTGAGCTTTAGCTGCCTGCAAAGGAGAGCGGGGTGAAGTGACGGCCTTTAGATGTCCATTGCTAGGAGAAATATATCCCAAAAAAATACATGCAACTGTATTTGTAGTAAAAAGTAGTAGTATTGACTCAAGGGACTTAATACAAATGCACAATGCACATTTTAGATTTATATGTGCAAAAATAGAGTGAATCCTTTTTTTTTTCTTTTCACAATAACTTTGTTTTGCGCTAGTACATGAAATTACTATAAAATACACTGATGTTTGTATCTATAATGTGACCAGTGTGAAACGTTTGTAGTGTGTCTGCATTTACAAGGCCCTGTATCCATGACGTTTTACTTGGTTTTCAAATTTTCCATTAAAATATGACTCGAATGCGACCCTTGAATACATTTATCACGACACGCTTTTTTTCGCTGTACAATCTTCTGGTAAATGGATTTTTTTTTTAGAGGTCACTATTGCAGCAAGCTTGGCTAGCTATCCAATTGACTGTGCAGCAGTCGAGCACATTTCAAATATGTTGGCTGCTAAACATAGAAAACTGAAAATGCTGAGCATGACAACATTCATGATCCTTGTGATATACCAAGACAGCTGTCTCACACAATAAGGCTCGATACAAAACTTACTGATGGTATGTCCGCCATAAACGAAACGGCTGCATTTGACATATATTAGTATTTGTACGCTGATTCACTGCAGCACTGCTGGAGGGGTGCACTATAGGAGGCAGAGACAGCTCTGTAAGTGCAGCATGAAATGCTGATAGTCCTGCACATGCCACCATCACTCTCATCAGCCACCGGCCCTGATTGCCACCCATCATTCGAAACACGGAATCAAAGTGAAGTGTCTCGTCAATGCAAGTCAGTGCAAGCTGCAAAATGGGAGAGGATATTTTTTTTTTTGTCAAAAAGTTGGTACTTAGATTTAAAGTCAACCATGATCAAGGAATAAATGAATCGGAATGAAAGTATAAAATCTTAACCTTTATTGCGTGTATCATTTCTTATATCAGGAAATTGCACTTTTAAGTGTAAGTTTTTTTTTTGTTTTTTTAAAGAGCGTTTAATTTGTACGTAACACAGCAAATAATATTCAGGAACAGATCTCAACTCAGTAAGCGAAAGAGAACAGATTATTGCTAACAGCTTTCCTCTTATCTCTCCGTTTGTCTCCCTCCAGTCGCCATGTACAGAGAGCCATCGCTGCACGACGTCGGAGAGACGGTGCCCAAGGCGGCCGTGCCTCCAAGTAAAAGCACAAGCGAGCCAGTGGTGATGAACGGAGGCAAACCTGTCAGCAAGCCCGACAAACCAGCCACATAGCCACACCTGAGCAGTGCCTGGTGGGAGTGCATGTGCAGGAGGGGAGGAATGTAACGGAGGCAAGGTCCTTTTGTTTTTCTCCAGCTAGTCTCCAAACCCTCTTTTCTTTTTTTTTCTGTGGATAACATCCAGCCGAGACTCCCTTCTCTTATTCTCTTGCTCCTCCTCCTACTTCCTTTCTCTGCCTATGTCAGCACAGACTGATTCTGCGATAGCTCGGTCTATCCAGCACAGGAGGGAAGAAGACCTCTGATCCTGTAATGCCTTTAGATCCCTTTGAAATTGCGAGAACTGAACTGAATGACACGTGGTTCACACTGACGCTTGATGCTGGCTTTGTCGGAAGAACCTCCTTCTCTATAATGCCCTGTCACAGCAGCGGCTGTGCACCTTCAGATCTATTTTCTATATCACAGTTCACCAGCTATGTTCTGGGATAGAGACTGTATAGACAGAGTAAATATTTGGACTGTTGTCCTATATTTTTTACAAGTATATTCCCCTTACAGTTAGTTTTTGTCAAAGGGAAACTAGGAAATCTTTTGCAAGAGGAGTTGTATGATTTTTTTCTAAGAAACACAGCAAACTTTAAAGCATACCAGAACACACCTGAAAGAGCCCAAATGAGCTGGGTTTTGTTTGTTTCGTCTACGACATGCGTACACCTAGAAAAGCAGTCGAAGACGGTTTGTGCAGCTTCTCCGCGGCTCATAAAAACACACTGGAGGCTGGCAGACGGCTCCCGTAATCATAGTTGATGAAGTGCTAATTACAGCCACTGCAATCAATGCGAGGAGCTCCCTGTACACGCACAAACACACCCGCTCACACACAAACACACATATTTCTAAACAGATGTGCGTGTGGGTGGGTAGGAGAGCGCTGCAAGGAATGGTGTATACATATCACTATCTGTGTCCCACCAGCGGTTCAGTCCGCCTCCTCTGGTGAACGAAGAAAGAGGGAAAGAAGAAAAAAACAAAAAACTGAAGTCTATTTTTCTTTAATCTTATTTCAGAGCGTGGGCTCTAGGAAATATCTCTAGGCCTTGTAGGCCTCAGTTCCTCACTCACCGACTTCTTTGGACATTGAAGCAAGGCTTTGTGGCTTCGACCCAGATGGTCTATAACTGCAGCAAATGGCAGCCATGTTATGGCGGCATCTACTTAAAGCAAAGAAAACAACATGGCTGACAACCAATAGGTCTTATTTATACGTGCTGCAAACCTATTTGGTTCAGCAATCTAAAGCATGGACAAGGTCACTATTGTTCCCACTTTGCAGCAGTTACACTACAGATGGCTTTTGGTGCATCTGTGTGTCTGTGTAAAACTTAGGGAAAAATTACTTTTAAACATCATAACTTTTTAAATGACTAGATGATATATTATTATTATTATTATTATTATTATTATTATTATTATTATTATTATTATTATTATTATTATTATTATTATTATTATTAAGATTATTATAAAAAGGATTTGTCTCCTCGCTCAGCATGCAAAGTCCAGTACTGATCATCTTGGCCTATCACGTGCCTGTTTGGACCTTGATTCCCGGCATGCAAAAACAAGATCCCAGTCCCCACTGGGCCAAAGGTGCCTCACTCACCCGATAGATCCATGTGTAGGGCGCGTAGCATTATCCATTGAAAAACCGACACTTAGATGTGTTTGTCCTGAAACAACCAAAGTCCTTTTTTTCCCATCCCAAGAAAATCTTAATCTTAAATACGAAAAAAAAAAAAGAGGAAAAAAAATTCAAATCTGACTGTCTCTCAGATTTAATCCATCAAAGCTTTCACTGTGACAGCATTTGTTATTCGTTTGAAAGAACCAACTCCTCTTGGCCCACAGCGGTCTTGTTTGATGTCATTTTTTTTGCGAGGGAAGTACGTATAACCTAAATTACTCATAGGCATGTGTTTTCTACCGGAAGCAAGGTATGGGGGCATTGTTCTTCACTCCGAGAGGGGCTTGGACGGGCATGTTGCAGGCATCGGCACGCTCATGACTGATGTGAAGGTGATCCACTGCACTTTGTTTTGCATTTTCGTCACGACTGTTAGTGGGTGTGTTCGACAGATTTCTTAAGTCTTGCGTAAATCATTTTTATTTCTGTTAGATACGATTTATAATAGGAAGTAGATTGCTGTCGCTGCTGTACGCTGCTAAAAGTGCAACCACATTACAGAAGTTGTCATGGTAAACATATTTTTTCTGTTTTTATTTTGGTTATACATGTTCAGTTTGTGATTATTATTACTATAGTTCATCAAATGTCACTGAGACATACTTATGTATTTGTAAAAAAAAAAAAAAAAAAAAAAAAAAAAAAGACAAATAACAAAAAAAGCAGTTCATGCGACGACAAAATCGGCGTGCTGACACACACCTCCACACCCAGAGGCTGCGAATCGCTGAAGTTGTATGCAGGGCGGATGTTTTTGCCCTTATTAAGCCCGTCATCCTCTACTTCTACAAACTCTACATGCTGGGCTGGTTACATGCTCTGGGCGCGCAGACCAGATGACTGGTTCTTTCAAGGCTGAAATTATTTTTGTAAAGGACTGGTGTGTAAATGTACATCTGTTAAAATCTCCGGTAATTGTTTTTGTTTGTTTCCTTCTTTCTTTCTTTCTTTGTTTCTCATCTCTCTCGTGTACGGATTGTGTGTGCTACTACTTCCAGATCCCAACAGGTTTTGCTTCATTTTCCTTGTAATCAAGTTGTTGTTTTTTTGTTTTTTGTTTTTTGTTTTTTTTATTGTTTGAGGAATATTTTTGTAAAGTCAGTTTACATTTGCAATCAGAATTATTCAACTCCTAAAAGAAACTGCACTGATGTGTGATTGGAAGATAATATAATAATAAATAAATATTTATTGGAACATCTTTGAGTTGTGTTGACAGTAGAAGTCATTAGCTGACCCGTTTTCACATCAGGCACATAGCATAGCACTGGCCCATTTGTCCAAACGACTTCATTTTGGTTTCATTGGTCCATAAAACTCTCCCAAGATTTTATCTAAATTCCAACCAGCATATTCTAAACTTTTAACTTTCCCTGTTTCCCATCATGAAGTCCTTTGTCTAAGCAGTTCATGTCTTATAGGCCTTGCACCAGCCTTTAACACGTCACCCTGTGGGTGTCTTGAAGTCACTCAGTTGCTTTCAGGGTCCCTGAAGGAATGTTGGGCTTCTTACCACAGAAAGGCAGGTCTACAGCTGTTCCACATGTTTTAAAGATAATGTTTCTTAAAAAAAAAAATGTTTTGTACCTGAGACCCCTCAGGTATGATGAAACAATCCCCCTTCTCTGCTTTTATGAAAGCTTCTTCGTCTCCTTTGCAATCATGTCCCAGGATTGCAACTTACCTTGCATACCTCCATGGGCGGTGTGAAGATATGCATTGTTGTCAAAGCTAATGGGGAATCACGATAAAGCTCTCAATTATGGTAAACAGGCTTGATGATGTTTCCACTTTATTAAGCAGTCTGAGCTTCTACGACCCAAACAGCACTTCCGCAGAAGTTGCATAAGTTACTTTCAGAGCATCAAAAAAGAAAGTTGAATTCTCCTCTCTGACAAAACTCAGATCAAATTTCTAAAATCTTCATGGCGTTGAATAAATCTCACTGCAACTGTAACTTTTGCTTGATTTTGTAACCTATTGTTTAGTATAACGTTCCATCTGCTGCATGGGGAGAGGACGGCATTGATGACCTGCATGTAGTAGGCTATGTCTATCAAGAACTGTTGGTATGTGCCGCAGATTTTACATAATATATGCAATGAGTTTGTCTACACTATACAGTTTGTGTTTGTTGTATACACACATACAACATGCTGATTAAAATATTTATATAAATGCCTACTGTAATGTCAGTAACTTAACACCTAATGCAATATAGTGTGCAGTATATTATTGCACTTGTCATTTTTGAGAGTACAAAGAAAACAGAAAGGGTTGGCTAGTTTAAGCATGAAAAAAAAAGGCCAAAGCAGAAATGAAACCTTTTCTTCGTGACCTCTTATTGGTCGTCTTTTCAAGTGCTGACTGAGCTCTTTTTTGTCGATGCAGCTCCCATCCCCTTTCCACCATGTTTTGAAGTGACATGAGCCATCCAGCATGCCATGACTGAAATATTTATGCCCTCCACTTTGTTTCCTCCACCTTAACCTTCTCACTGCGAGGATAGTGTAGATTTACATGATGGGCAGCTTGTTTTGGGTTGATTTCCTGGGATGGAGAGGAACGTACACTATTAAAATGATTTGTTTTATATATATATATATATATATATATATATATATATATATATATATATACCATTGCAAGTATGCTCATTGGAGTTATGTCATGTTATATCAAAATTTGTAATCATGTATGATTAAGGTCTTCGCATTGTTTTCCATGCAAGATGTGTCATGCGGCACATTTAATGTTTTATTATGAAAAAGAAATAAAAAGCTTCAAAGAGTGATGAACAAGCTTTCACGAAATCTTTCGGTTGAATTTAGAAATTGCATTTACCCACATCACATGCCTCACCAGTAGCTGTACTTTTACTGTACTTGCATACTAATGTAACGAGCAGAAGTTAATTTGGTATATATTTTTTCACAACAACAAACCTGAATGCATTTCATCAGGGTTTTGTGGGATATACCAACACAGAGAGATAAGATTAGAGATAAATATATTAATAAATAAATAAATAAATGTAAAAAATTTCCTAAACAGTTTCTGGAGTTTGAACATCTGACAGAGCAAATTTTCAATCCAGGATCCAAAAATGGAAATGGCAAGGCACAACTTCAAACCTACCAAGACGTGGCCGTCTGCTCAAACCGACAGGTCGGGCTACTGGAGCATCAATCAGAAGCAGGTAAAATGCTGGTGGAAACTCTGGAGAAGCTACAGAGATCCAAAGTTTAGCTGTGGGATCCCGTTGACAGCACAACTATTACACGTGCACTCAAATTTGACTGTAAATGTCAACAGTAGCGAGAAGAATGCTAATGTTAAGAGAAGGTCATAAGAAACCCTGTTTACAGTTTGCCGCAAGTGGAAAACGGAGCTCTAGAGCATTATAAAGAATATCCTAAACTGACTTGCGGATGTAACTATAGCAAAAGAAAGGTCTACAAATGCATGCTCGACTTGCTCGCAGACTTTTATTTGGAAAAAAAAAATTCTGCACCATGTGTCATTTTCCTTCCACTATACAAATATTCACTACATTGCGTTGGTCAGTCGCATTATATTCCAACTGAAATGCATTGAAATGTCTTGTGACAAACTGTGAAAAAGTTCAGTGGGTGGCAGCTGAGTGCTGCCATCTCAAATAAGGAACCTCTCTCAAAGTATAATACACGAAAAGCAGTTCTGAAAACATGAACGTTTACATTAGAATATGTTGGCTGTTTCTTTTAAAACAATATACAGTTTTAATAAGCTTACTTTGTAACCAGTACAATTGAAGACAGAGCAATATTAGTACATTATATTAGTGTTATGCAGATTTACATCAATGTTGAGTCTTCTCTCGATGTGCTGTCTGGTCCTGGATGCTGACGGTCCTCCTGGTGTATCATTTGGAAGCTCGAGTGTTTGACCCCAGCTTAATGTTCTCCTCAGTACTCGGCTCCTACCCAAATTTCGCAGGCATTTCCTGTCCACCCTTCCCAGCAATCACAGTTGCCGCAACTGCAAACGCCGTTCCCTGTGAGAGGACATCAGGGGAAAAAAGCTACGAATTAAGAGAGACAAGCCCCAGTGTCCTAACAGTACTGTACATTTACGTGACTTTTAATTGCAAAACCCAAAGATTAATAAAACTTTTTTTTTCCTTTCCGAATTACCATCTTCAGTGCATAAAATTAACACGTGAGCATTCCTAATATGTTGAATTTTCCACATCACTCACCGGTTACATGTGTAATGAGAATCCGCAGCTTTAGAGAATCCATGACATTTCTGGATGCTGTGTAATTTCTTATTAAACATGCCACGGAAATATCTTAATAATTACAATGACAAAATGACTCAATCCGGTGGAAAGAAGATGTAACGTTTCTACTTATTTATTAATTTGTTAAAGCATACTTCAGTCCCTGTGTTTAATTAACTTTTCATGTAAAACATTGAAATGATTGTCATGCTCTGGGTAATTTTAACATTCATATCTAAGTCAGTAATGAAAGGGAGAAACATTTAACAGATGCTGAAATCCATTTTCTTTATTTGCTTGCTGTTTTTGAAGTATTGTCTTTCATATCGCTCCACTGATGTGCTTTCAGATGACAAGACTGAAGTTTACATGATCGGTCTCCATGACGATGAGCTAAACTTGTCAGTCATTTTGATGCGCACCAAGAACGAATGCTTATGATAACAATGCTAATATAGAGGAATATGTCCTTACAAATGCATATTTCCACAACAACAGCTGTTACGTTGAGGAAATTAAAGAAGAAAAGCTACAGAGTTTTTTTTTGTTTTTTTTTTTTAAAAAAGAAGTAAAACTTCTAATTTAAGAAACTTCTGATATGACAAAATTATTAGAGCATGACTTTTTTTCAGTAAAATCACTTTCATGGTTTTGTCTCAATTTCAGCTCCTTTTAACAGAGTGAAGGCCAAAGGACTTTACCAAACACAGTTTAATCAGTTTTTACCATCTACGAAACTTGCGTCAAGCAAATTGGGCATTTTGTATCGATCGTTGGGTGTTTATTGTTTTTTTGTTCCCAATAGGGTATTGTCCTGTTTGTTCAACAAGCTACTTCCTTGAAAATAAATATGCCATTTCTAATAAGAGGCTGCAATGCTATCAGGCCACAATTATAGAACGCCATGCTGCTACGGCCTTTAACCCCTTAGCTAAAACCCTCAAAATGCCTACATGTTATCCATGCACCACAGTCTGGTGGCTCCACAGTAGTCATCAGAACAGAACCAGCCTTCTCTATCAGGCCGTTTAGGTTTTTTAAATCAAATGCTGTTACCCCAACAGATGACAGGTTGCTCTCCACAGCAGTATTCTACAAGATTTGAAGCATCTTGAAAGACCTAAGAAGATCAGAGCAGACTGTCCTTCTTGAGGACTGTTGCATCTCCAGATCCAGTTTGTTGTCCAGGTGAACACTGACGCATTTCTATTCCCCCACCACCTCCACTTCTTCTCCCATGAAGAAAAAATAGTGTTCGACTTAATCCTGTTTCTCTTTAAATCTATAGTCATCCGCTTCGTCTGGTTCACATTGGAGATAAGATGATTGTTCCCACATCGTGACACAAAGCAGCCCAAAATGGTAATGATAAAGAAAAAGCTAAATTTACCATAACATTTTACTCCATCTTTCTAGTCAGTTTATGAATGTTTTTTATTTGTTTATGCAATTTTTTTTTTAAGATTATCCTAATACAATAATTTAATGATCATCATTAGATTATCAAATAGTCATAAAGTAAAAAGACTTTATGACTATTTACTGACGGTTATTGCTTCTCCTTTGTATTTGGCTGCAGCTCTCTGTGAAGGAAAGTGAGCCCTGCTGTGAGGTGTTTGTTGATGTCGTCCCTCTTAGTACACTCTGTTACAGCTTCGGTACACTGTGTGTCATTACCTGTGCAGATGAGGCCATCATGTTTGTCACACTCTCGGTCGTCGCACTCACAGTGCTCTCCTGACACCCACCATTCTTGGCGAGAGCAAATGCACTGGCCACAGTGACAGGAACCTGCAATACGCACAAACACACACACACACACACACACTGTTCAGGGTTTTGAGTGTTTGGTATTTTCTTTTCTTCTGTTTTTTTTCCCCACCTACTTGGCACATTATTATCGCGTCCCCCTCCCCATAAAAGCTGTTTTGTTTAATCGTCTGGGTTTTTTGGGGGGTTTTTTCCCACCCTTTTGTTTTCAGAGAAGATTAACGGAGTCGGTTAGAGTGGACAGAGATATTCCCCGAGGAAACAGCTTCTAATAGTTTTACCACCAGGATACCAATCCACCCACACGCTACACTTCCTCTCTCCTCCATCAGTTTACATTTCTTTTCTCTCTAGGGTAGCAACAGAATAATAACATTTTAAGAATTGGGAGAGAGAAACAAATCTGGCTATCAGCCTTCATTTTTTTCTTTTTTTCCCCATTCACCACAGTTTTTACTTGCATGTGACGGGCCACAGAAGGCTCCAGCAGAAAAGGTAAGGCAGCTGTAGAGAGGGGAGGAAGATAAAGTAAAATAGCTAAGGCAGAGGCTGGTCAGGAAAAGAAGATAGATTCGGCTTTTAAAAGAAGTGGAGCATGGAGAATAAAGACGCTCATCTTCATTTTCCAGCGCTGGGCTCTCTATGGTCGACGTATTCCTTTAGATTCACTGCTGCACAACAGAGGAGCCAGGCTTTTGTGTGGCGCCATTAGTTGCTTAAAGACACTAAATAGAATGCAATGGCGGTTTGACGCACTTAATTCAAGCACATCTGGCAAAAATGGGGAAAAGCTGGATTAGCTGCTCTAAAGTAATATTTTTAAACTAAATAATTACGTTCGAGGTGTCAAAAAGTGGAAAAGCGACCTGCGACACTGTGCGACTGTATGAGCAGCCCTTTCACATTTTGCCACAAACACAAATTCCAGTATGTTTTAATAAGATGCGTGTGACATACGAAACACAAAGCAGCACATAAAAGCAACACAAACTGTGAAGTCAGAAAGCGTGGCATAGTTGGACACAGATGTAAGAAACATAGTTTAAACCAGATTCAGGTCAAAAATAATATCCATCTCTGTAAGGATTTGATTGTTTCTGTGTGTTTATTTAGATTTCTGTGTTCTGTGGAGTCTGTGTTGTTGTGTTGATTAGTTACACCTGTTTCTTGTTTCCCCTGATTGTCTCCCTGAGTATTTAAATCCACCTGTGTTCCTTGTTCTTTGTCGGGTCCTTGTCTAGTCAAGCTGTCTAGTCTAGTCTGCTGTCAGTTATTCATTTGTTCAAGTTGTGAACATTAGCCATCTGCTCATCTGTGCTGCCTGGATTTTTGGATTTTGTACTCCTGGATTAACATTAAATCATCATTTTGCTCCATTCCAACCTGGGTCCACAGAGTCATCCTCACCACCTCTTCACCGCAAATCATGACAATCTCTTTGAACATTCGACGCTGCACTGACTGTCCAATCCTTTATTCATAGAAACAGTAAAGCAAAACTGCAAACCTATCAAAATATGACAGTCAAGCTACACAGACACTGTGTTCAAGGAAACCATTAATTAGTGGTGTGTTTAAAGACCCATTGTAACTCTGGATGTCACAATATTAATCGTCTAAAATTAAACATAAACATTTATACATTCATGTTTAAATTAATCACCTTATTTTGGTAAATTGTCCACATTAAACACAGGAAACAACAATAAACAAACCCACAGTTTACCAAAAAAGGAATAGGCAAGATTGTCAACTGTGTCAAAAGAAAAAAGACTTTTCTTTAGAGTACACATCTGATCTAAGATCAGCAGTGTTTCTTGTGAAACAACGCTATTGGATTAATTATTTGGCATTAATAACCTGGAATCTGTAGTTAATTTTCTGTTGCACAATATGAGATCAGCAGTCACAGTGAACAGGAGACGGATCCCAGCCGGGTTCTGGATTTAGACAATTCAACTAAGCCGTAATTTTGAAATACATGCTGAAGCTCACAAAACCCAGACAGTTTTTAATTAACTGTGTCTCCTAAATCTTGCTTAGAGTTAAAGAAAAAAAGGCAGGCATTAACACATAGTAGGCAAATTGTATACGTTGTTTTATTGTTAAGGTTCTCTACACTATCCTGCAAATTACCCTTTGGGGAGAAATAAAGTGTTTGTAAGTTGAACGAGAGACTATGGGCATACATAATGGAGCCCATTAAAGGGGAAAAATCAATATCACCACCCAATCTCAAAAACAGTCTAGTAAATACTGTGCAATCTGCACAAAAGTTACACAGCAAAGTCTTATAAAAAAGGAGAAAACTTCTATTATAACTAGTGAAGATTTTCAAACCCTCACATAGTCATTTTGTGCACTTTTAGACTTCATATAACTCACTGAATGCTGGTGCAGTAGGTAGCACCATCGCTTTGCAGCAAGAATGACACGGGTTAGCCTGGGGTCCTTCTGTGTGAGCATGTTCTCTGTGAATGTATGGGTGGATCTTCTGAATTGAACTGTAATCAAAGGTGATCAGTTCATAATAAGCTCTAGTCATCAGGACCAGACAGTACTGAGAACAAAATAAATAAATCGGACTCAACTTTGTGCAACCTTTTCACTCGAAAGTGGCAGAAGATCGCCGCTCTGCTCCCCTGCTGCCAAATAAGTTCGGGATAATGTTCGGGTTCTTTGTGCTTTTAATTCTGCAAAATAGACTTCAGTCTAGTTGGTCTTTTGTTAATATTTGCCATGAACACAAGCTAACAAACCCTGTAAGTTAATGTGAAGCATTTTCTCTCACTCTTCAGCTAGTCAACGTTGATTTTTATCATGTTGACCTCTACTTGGAAAAAACATAAAGTCGTATATGATAAAATTACATTTCACCGTGTCATTTTGTTTGTGAAGTACAGTATGTTGATGTGAACAACATACTGTCAAGAACGACCTTGACCATTTTCATTTGTGTATCCTTGAGAGCTACCTGTATCAATGTGTCTGTATAATGTACAATGGGGGGGTAAAGGTTACTTTAAACTCCTCTCTAACAGGAGTATGTGTGTTGACCTGTGATGGACTGGCAACGTGTCCAGGGTGTACCCCACTGGGCACCACCGCCCCTTTGACGATTGCATTATTTATTTCCATTTGAACATTGCAGTGATCATTGACACATTCACCCTTGTGCATGAGTGACATTCTTCAACAATATACGGCTGAACCCCTTCTTTTGACATTTAATAATACAATGTTGCTTGCAGACAAATGTTGGCTTAAAGGGCTGAAAGGGAGTGAAAAATTTTATTTCTGTTCACCTTTTCCACTGCAAATGACTCCATCGTCTGTCTCACAGAGTTCCTTGCTCTGGGCGTCACTCATGTCGCAAGACCTGGGAAACTGGCACAGGTTCCCAAACCAGTCTTCCTCACAGATGCACCGTCCACATGAACAGTAACCGTGACCTGGCAGTGAAATGCAGAAGCGCCTTCGTTAAAAAGAGACAAGATATAGTGAGGGACCATGAGATAAAAACAACCAGAAATGTAAAAAAAAAAAAAAAAAGAAGAAGAAGAAGAAATGTCTGCACAGGTAGTCGAAGACAAATGAAATACCTCTGGAAAGGAAAAAAATAAAAGTTTTAAAGCTGATAAATACAAAGAGCTGACAGCACTAACATTGAACCCTGACACTAATAGGCAGTGCAGGGAGGAAGAGCTGCAGGCAGATGAGAGAGACAGAGAAAGCTTATTGTATTTCCCCAAGGGACATGAAAGGAACTGTCATCACTGGTCTTGTGCTGTCCTTAATAAATCTAAAGCTTCAGACAGATGAAAAACAAAGAATAGAAATAGCGGGCAAAAAAAAACAAAAAACATCCAGCATATGACACTTTGGAAGCCAAGAAGGTTCATTAGGTTGAAAAGGACTGTTGCTTACTGCTTTGCTGTAATTGCTTTTAGTGTCGTTTGACAAGAACCATAAAAATATATGTCAAAGCCGACTCTTGAATGGCTCACTTGAACTAATATCTTGAAGATGCAGTCACTGTAGCAATATTTGGATGACAAAACAGCAATGCTGACATTTATCGTTTTATCATTGTGTAAATTAGTACTGTGTCAACAAGTTGTCTGGACGGCTTGATGCTTGAATAGCTCTGATTGGTAATGGGCTGGTCAGAAACCAAAATGATTATTCTTTTTTTTTTGAATCAGTAAATGTATCATATGAATTACCTAAACACTAACAAGTTTCACTTATGACAAAGCACATTGGGGTGAAAGTTGTTACTTTAGGAAGAAGACTCGGTTTTCTTTTGTCAATATGATTGACGTGTCTAAAAATAAAATAATGGGAAGCACAAAAGGTGTTAGGAGCTTTTAGAAATGAAATTCTATCTCCAACCGAGGCATGCTGGCTCCAGGCTTCTACTTCTAAAAGGGGACTGAGTCTCCAGCAAATAGCAGGGAGTTTAGTGTTTTACAGCAAAGTTTATCCCTTTTATCCTTTTGAAAAGTTCAAGTTGACTCATCGTAGACGTCATGGACATTTTAGAAAACTCACAGTTAAGGTAAATGTTCACTGTGTGGCATAATTGTACCCAAATGTAAAATGGGTGAGATTATAATTTCTTTTCCGCGGAGCTGTGTAACACTGACGACTCTTTCTCACAAAGTGATATGATGTCTTATCTGGCATAACATAAATAATTCATAACAGGTCATAACAGACAGGCTGCTTCATAGCCTATTACTGCAAAACATGCATAAATCACTTAGCAATACACCTTTGCAGTTCTTTGTCTTTTGTGGATTTGCAATTTACAAAGTCATTGTTTCATCTTGCTATACATATTTTATTAATCGTCATATTTGCCTGCAAGGGGAAAAAAAAAAAAAAAAAACATTTTATTATTCAAATGAGAAATCAGAAAACTGGTGTCAGAGCTTTATCAAACTATTGGTCAGAAAACTGCTGAAAAAATGCTCATTCATACCTAAACACCTGACCAAGTTTAATATTTTATGAGTTTTTTTAATACTCTGCACGCTCTGCCTTCTCAAACCCACAGTCAGCCTTAGGAGATGGAGCTCTCACTGAGCCAGGTTCTGCTGGAGCTTTCATCCCGTTAAAGGTCAGGGGTTTTTTTCCCCCTGCTGTCTCAATATGCATACTCAGTATGAGAGAGTGCTGCAAAGTTAACAACACAATGCGAGTGCCTGTCCACTACACGCTCCTTCTCCTGCTGTCTTCATACCCCACCCACAAGGTTCCTTAAGAATGTTATGCCTGTCGTTACGTCTTATCTAAAATAAACTCATCGCTCTCATCGGGCGTTTTCTCCCCACGCTTAAAAAACAGCAATCAAACCACTGACAAAAAAGGACAATCTGGACACGTCTCTATGGCAGAATTACAATTCAATTGCTAACTTTCCACAGCAAAATTATCAAAAAAGGTGTGCTTCACCAGGAAAATAGCTTCTTAATGACAGCCAACCACTTTGACAAGTTTCATTCCAGTTTCTGTCACCACAGAAACCGGTGGTGCCCTCGTCAAAGCATCCGGTGACATCCACAGAAATGCAGACTGTGGAAGAACCACAATGTTGATAGTGTTGGATCTCAGCGCAGAATTTGACAGGAACAACAGGAACTTCTTTATGTCAATAGGTAACTTCTGATCGATCGATCACGTGTGGTACTTTTAAATCAATGCCGACAACTCACCTGTTTGGAGTTGCCTTGATCAAGAACTGGAACATTGATCACTATGCTTGATGAATATTTGAAGGTGATTATTCTTGATGATGGCATCTGACTAAATTGCGTTGCTTGTTTTGTGTTTTTATCATGTCAAGCATTTCGCCTTGCTTCTGAATTTTGCAATACGAATAAACTTCCCTTGACTCAGTTCACTTTCTGAGTCATCAAAAAAGTCTGCCAGAGGTTCCAGAAGGATAACAGAAAGTCCTTCTCCGTTGCTTCTCACTATTTCTCCCAACCCTGGGCTGCTACAACAGAGAAAACGCTGTTGTCTCTCCACCTGGGACCAAGCACCACTGTGCACGGATAACCGTTTTTGTGTGCCGCAAATTATAATATTGTGAAAAATATAAATCAACAAATAAACAGATTTGTGTCGTGAAATATAACAGAAGTGTAATGAAGACTTATGATCTGTTGTCAGGCAAAGACAGATAAATAATGCCACTCATCACCCCAGATTTAGGCTGGCGATGTTTGTTTATGCAACACATAACTGGGAACGCTCAGTGCATGATTATGAAGTACCACTGCGCTCAGATGGTGTTCGAAATGCAAAAAAACACCTGTTTACAGCTTCCCTTTACTTACTCTTATACACTGTGAACACAACACAGTTGGAAAACAAATAAATATTTCAAATCGCAGCAATAATGAGATTACTAATTATAAGTGAGTCAAGCAAAATTATAGTTTTTTCCTCTGTGTGCCAGCTGAATTCACTCAGTTATAGGCGTTCTTTTCTGTCAATAAGTTGTCTTGAGAGTTTTTACATGAAAAAAAAAACAATATGAAACAATATATCCAGGGACATTGCTAGTCATTTGGGTGCCCTAAATGCAATTTTTTGGTAAAACTTAATAACCTAATACATCAGATTGTTACCAAGTGCTAGAGTGAGGCTGATGATAAAGAATGACTGAATCAGTCTGAAAACTCTGTTTTCTCAGAAACTCATTAGAGTTTGGTTGAATGGAAACAGAATGGAAACTCACTGTACCAAATTATGCTCTCTTTTCTATTTTCCACCATACTTGCCTTTTGAGTTTTGGTCTTGCAAATGATCTGAAATGTTATGAGATTTTTTTTATTTATTTTTTTTTTCTCGTCATAAGTTTTAACTGGTGTGTATTAACATTAGAGACTCTGAAACCAAATACGTGAAAATCTTCCTAATAATCTTTCCTTGTGTTTTTGGAACAAAGTTCATGACATACATTTTCATATTCCTTGCAATCGCTGGGCAGAAGCTTTTCATGGCTGATTCAGTGTTTAACTTAGTAGACGGTTGGTTAGGTCTTAATAAGACTTTAATTTATTTTCAATCCTTTTACAAGGTTTGTGAACAAGTAGAACCCAGAACCAGTTCGTAAGGTAACTGAGAATCTCTGTGAATTGTAACCGTGTGTAAAAGAGTGAGGTTATAAATTAAACTAAGCCTCCGCCCTAGACAAAGTGGAGTGTCAGCCGTGGCAGACCATGCATGACCGCCTCAATCAGTCAGTTTGGGACGGCAGGTAATTGCTTTGAAGGTTCGACAAGCAAGCTCCGTTCAATTAGCGTGCACCTGTCTTTCTCTGAATGAGTGCTCTGGCCCTTACGGACAGACAGTGAAAGGGAGGTAAATGTGAAATTAGTGCAGAAAGGTATGACCGGTAGAGAAAAGAGTAAAAGCAAGGGGGAAAGCCAAGGTTTCTTTGTTTGTGAAAAACACTGCGACATTTCAAAAGTGTGGCATTGTTCTAGACAAGCTTATTTTCTTTCAGTATTAAAAAAAGAGAGAGATTTGAGCCATTTGCAAGAATAAATTTGTGTGTTTGAAAGTTAAAAGGCAAGTTCAATAGCTCTGAATGTAAGGTGCATATAATTTCGGCCTCTGTGCACTGCAAGGACCCAGGCCGTGCCGGTCCGCTCACTGTTGGCACAGCCCTATTATACTCCAGCTCTGGTTGTGTTTGCATCGAGCAGAGTGCAGCTTCAAAAGTGTGCAGAGATCGTCTTATAAAAAAACCAAAAAACAAGCGGGTTGCATTTTTTCATTCCTCATTGTCCCATACATCTCCATTTGTACTTGTTAGCGAGGAAGCTGAGGGGGAAAACAAAACCCCTCAGCTTTACCTTTAACTAAATTAATTTATTTTTTTAAAATCTCATTTGAGTATCATCTCTGAGTTGAACTACCGCTCACTGCAGCTGAGGCACTGTGGCTTGCAGGAATTCCTTGCGCTCGCCCTCCTGATGAAGAAACCCCTCATTCTTAGAGTATAGTGCAAAAGGTTGATACTCTTCTTCCATTCCAATAACAAACTTCAATGTATTTTAAAGGAATTATATGTGATCAACACAAACTGGAGCATCATTTTTCATGGGAGAAATAGAATACATTTTTGCCATGGTTTTTAAAACTTTTCACAAATATACATCAGAAGAGTAGTCATTGAGTCAATACTAATACAAACAATTCTGAGCTAAAACATAATCTTGTATCCTGCATAATGCCATGTTTGGTTCATTTCCTATATAAAATCAAGTCACAGAGTTGTGTGTGTGTGTGTTTGTGCTCTCACCTCCACAGACCTCTCCCTCCATGTCCTCACACTGACGGTCATCACACTCGCAGTTTTTCCCATGAATGCGACTCTCCTCAGGTGGATGGCAAATACACTGTCCACAAATACACTGCCCTAGAAAAACACAAGTTTGTTTTTAATAGATCTGAAAATTTTTTTTGTTGTTGTTGTTGTTCACATACAACAAAGTCATTGGGTTCATGTTTTTGGTGCTGGACAAATGTGAGGAAATGTGGTTTCAAATTTGCTTTTGGTAATAACTCTGAACTTTTGACAAGTGAGGATTAAAGTCATGACTTAACAAGCAGGACTCTTCATTCGAATCCATTGGCGTCAGAGTGGAAACATTCACTGTTGGAATCAAAACTACGAAACCTACGGTACAGTTTGAAACATCATTTTGCTTTCCCTGGCCTCAGCTTCTCTTTTACTATCTGTGAGTAACAAGACAAAACCTGGACTCAAAGGTTATGATAGTGTTAAAACAAATTGTCTTTATCCATTGCAGGGTTTTAACATAAAAGGTTGTGGTCAACTGGGGTGAATTTTGAAGCAGCATACCGGACGGCCAGAAGGGGTGTAGCTTCTGTGGTAGAGGCAAAAACCAGGCTGTGAGAAGAAATCCAAGATTTTGGAGAAGGAGTTTTTGTTGACCTCAAGGAACTCTGTGAAGTTACTTCACATGTCAAAGAGAGGAGACAGAGATGTGCCCAGATGTGTTGAAAGCTCTGGACTTTGTGGGGCTCTCCTGGTTAGCACGCCTTCTCAGTGTCACATGGAGAACCGGGAGAACATTAGTAGAGTGACAGACTTGAGCGACGGTCTTAATTTTAAAGTAGGGGTAACAGAGGGTTTTTATTCTGGCTATTGAGGAATTCCACTTCTCAGCCTCCCTGGGAAAGTTCACCCCAGATTGTTGGAAGGGAGGCAAAGACAAATTATTGAATCAGTGATTAAGGTGGATTCAGTGTGATTTTCTTCCTGGCTGTGAAGCGGAGGACTAGATTTCTACCCTCTCATGAATGCTGAGTGGGTTATGCGAGTTTGGTTGACCACCCTACCTGCGTTTTGTGGATCTATGGAAAGTTAACAATTGTTTTTCCTGAGGAACTATTGTTGGGGTTTGTTGTGGGAGTACAAGAGGCTGGGGATGCTTTTCAGGGCTATTCTTTTCCTTGTATGAGCAAAGCAAGAATTGTGCCCACATTCTTGGCACCACGTTCAGCTTGCTTCAAGTGCACATTAGGATCCACCAGGGCTGCCCCTATTTCCTAATCCAGAGAGTTGTACACAGGCAAATGTGAAGCAGGATGAGAAGCAGATCTTGTAAAAGCTCAATTATCCTAATAAAGTTAATATGCAGACAGATACTCATGCAGCCTGTCGTTCTTCTGTGTTCATGTCACGTGTACTTTGGTCTGTCATCATGGAGTTTGGGAATATGAAAGGCAGTCTGAAGTCCATTCAATAATAAAGTTTTTCCCATTTTCTTGTTAATTTCACCTTTATTATTTAAGCACAGCACACATTAGCAAAATAAACACACTGAAAACATGGGGACAGCTGTACTTGACGTTTCGAAAATAGGAATAAAAATTCACTTTCAACAGTGTTAGTCATTAACTCATATTTGACAAATAATCTTATAGAAGAGTTCACGTCTAAATACTAACACTCGCAGTTGTTAGTACATTTTAAAGTGCATTGACTCCAAATAGAGACTGTATCCATGTAGACATATTCATAGTGTTAAAACCAAATTGACAGTGTTCATTTACCATGCTGATTTTTCTGTGTATCAGAGTTTTTTTATTTATTATCTTTTGTATACCGGTTAACCTCTTCTCCCTTTTTATCTTATATCATTTATGTCTTCCAAATGTTAAAATTAACCTGGGATTGGCTGCTGAATTTACATAGACAGAGTAAATGGAGGCAGCCATTGATTTTAAATGAGGCTGTCAAAAGCTACAAAACCTTTTATGGAAATGCCACACTAATAAAGACATTTAAGGGCTATGTGCCTACTCATACCCGATCCTCAAGAAGTTGCTATTCCACTTCAATCAGTGGGCTGTTGGTGAAGAAGGCCACTGGGAAGGTTACTGATTGAACTTGCAACTGCCTAATGATGACGATTGTTTGAAAAGCATAGTCTCTTCTGAACTACCATTGGAGTTCTGTGCAATGTATATCAGCAGGAATGTCAGACTGATATCAAAAACATGAATGGTACGGTACAGATGGTGTCAGAAGAGTTAAAAGAAAATAAGTTTGAAGAATTTCCAATTAAATATGACCTGAATCTCCTCTAAGTCCTGCTTAATTAAGCACAGTAATAACTGGTGAAAAAACAATTGCACCAATCTACAATGGGACCTGTCCATCTGCCAACACACCAAGAAAAATAAGAATACCTTTTAGACCTTCCAGTTCACAAAGGTAATTGAAGAGACTGTTATTTGTCTTCATTAAACCATTTGTTAATGGTTAAATGACAAGCAATGACTACTCTTCATTTGTGTTGTCTTGCAGGTCAAAAGTGATCTACTAGCATGATTAGCTACAGGAAAAATACCCTAAACTATCTTTTTCCGTCTTGAAATTTTTTGACTTTTCCTAAATCATTAGAATCATTAGAAAAAGTGATACTTTGTTTTTGTTTATATTTCCATGTGGACTGTACACCACGAGGGTACAAGGATTGTCTTACAAGGATTGACCCGTGGATTAAAAAACCATTTAAACACCAGAGTGTAATACTGTTGATTGTCTTTTTGTATAATGTAACAAAAAGTACACAATAAAAAATGAATTAAGTTGAGTTGAATTGATAAATAATAGATCGTTTCATCATGCAAAATAGATTTTGGATTTAAAATTAAATTAATTTGCTATATTTTTTGGTAGGATGGGTCATTTTTGACCCGTAGGACAAAAGGAGTAAAGAGACTGTTAAGATCGCACAAGGGTTAACAAAGTTAGTCATTTTTTTACATGTACAAACTTGTTTCTGTTTGTTGCTTATAGGGTACATTCTTGGCTCTGAAGGACAGAAACACAGCCAGGATGTGTATTTGTCTGGGTTTGTCTTCTGATGACTCACTGAGTTAAATCAGTGGCAATAAATAGTGCAGGAAGGAAATTTAAAAGACATCTACTTGACTGACAACAGCATCTAATGTGTTGCCCCTGTCACATTACTGCCACCTTTTATGACCATGCATTTTTAAACATGCAACACACACACACACACACGCCCGCACACACACACGCACACATTATGGTTATGGCGGTCTCTCTTCCTGCTACAAATACCACATGGTGCCATCTGCTCTGAGGACTCAGTTGCCCTAGTAACCATTGATGTCATAGCACCCTCGTCTTATCAATTATCTCAGCAGTCACCAAACCGCTAACATCAGGACGTGTGCTTGTGTTTGTTTACTTTGTCATGCTGCCTTCAAAGACTGTGCCACATTGGCGGACTTAGATTTAAGACGGTTTGTGTAACACCGGGCCATATATGTACATATATGTAAATATGTAAACAAAAAGTAGTGTTGAAGTTAATTTCTGGAACGTTAGTGATTGTTCAAAATGGTAACTCAAGTTCAAGAGGAGGCCTACCTAGTTGTCCAAGAGAGTTATAGAACTGTTGACCACCCTGAAAGGTAGAGTTGGATTTGAGGATGCCATCAAGCACCTGCTAAAACAATAATGATCTTATACTGTTTTTGTTTGTTTTTTTTGTTTTTTGTTTTTTGTCATGTCTAGAAGACAGGTGAAACAGCTTCAAGAAACAAGAGATACATTTAGTTGCTTTCTGTTTGAGACAGCAAACTCATGTTCTCATAGCCACTTCAGTGGGATTGGGCCTTTCAGTCGGTGGTCCCAAGCCTGTGGAACAGTTTACCCTAGCAACTCTAATGAGGTTCTTATAAAGCAACTAAAAACATGTTTACTTTCCCAGGCTTTTATCTCTTGATTTTACTGTTTCTTATGTTGGTTTTATGTTTTGTATGGTTTTAAGGTTGATTTCTATCGTAGAGGACGTTGTGATTTTATGTCCGTGGAAAGGGATTTATAAATAAATTTCACTAATATACCATGTGACAACGCTCATTTTAACTCAGTCTGATTCCTAATGCCATTCTTTATACTCCAGTTGCTTCCACAGTCACCATATTGCAATCCAGTAGAACACGTTTAGGAAAAAGTTAAGATGGAAGTTAGGATGAAACAAGGGATTTGTATCATTGATGTACAGCTGATTAACATTCAGCAACTGCACCTGATTCTGATTCTGGATCAGGATGTTCCAAGCATCATACACACCAAAATGTTTAACCCTTGATTTTATAGGTTCCTGTAGCTGACTTTTTATTTATTTGGCCCAAGTTTTATATTAGCTGTTATAAGGCTAGCCAAGAGACTTTACATTTATATTTGTTTGCATAAATGTTTAAGAAAACATAAAATCCAAAGAGAACCACCTATTGCATGATTTAGGGCCAGCTAATCAAATATAGCAATACTGAAATTCCAAATGTACAGGATTAAAACATAACAGATTATGTGTATCTGGTATAAGTCGCCGAAACAAAATCCCACAATGCTGGAGGGACTCTGTTATTGTCTAACACAGACAACTTCATGCACACCAGAGAGAGAAATCCTGAGAACCAGAGAGAGAAAAAAAAAAAAAAAAAAGAAAAAAAAACGTTGCAAGCAGGTGCTTCCTTGAGGAAATACCACAGTATAAAGAATGTGCTATCCACAAGCATCTTGTCTCCAACACTCAGGAAGAAAGGCTCTGAAGCTGCTGCTTCAGATTTCAAGGCTTTTCCGCTCAAGCTGCCATCTGTACCAGCCGCATTCTTCCATGCCTAAATGATTTTCAACGTCTGTCCCCTTTGCTTTCCCTCTTTTTCACTCTCTTACTCTCCTAAAGTGATTCCTGCCTCGGTGTGTGCCTGTTTTCTGAGTTTTCACCCCCTTCTTTACTGTTACTGAAGTACTCTAATTTGTCATATGATATTTGGATTATTCAAACAATAATCCAGAGGCAAAACAGCTATACTAATGCTTCTACAACAGTGACCTAATCAGGCAACCAAAATAATAATCGCTACCCCAACAGGTTCTCTCCATAGTGTGTCATATTTAGACATTTTTAACTAACAGGAATAGAGACATAGGTCGCATTTTGCATCAATGCGAGAGGAGTTTGAGTTTTAACGATGCATTTACAGAATTTATTTTACTGACAAATAAATGGACAGAGTAGGCAGCATTGTGAATCGCATTAATTTTACTTGTGCACTCAGTAATTTGAAGATTCACTCAGTTGCAGCACTTGGAGATAATCTACTAGAGGTGCCACTGGAGGAATTAAAGTTAATTAACTCTCCCAGAAAAAGTTAATCTTTTTTTTTTTTTTTCTGCTTCGTCATGTGAGTGCAGACACTACGAGTCTTCAGCCTTGTTGTGGTATTAGTTTAAAGCTGTCAAAATCACTTTGTTTAACACAAAATGTCCTAAGTCATTCATTTATTAACATAAGACTAAATTGGCCCTATTTTTAAGCCTGCACTTATTGCCACAGATCTGATGTTGTCCCATGGTGGTGTTTACTTTGTAATGGAGTTATCGCCATGGTAGCAGCCAGGGCCCTGCGTGGTTTCAGGTTCCTGATTTAATCAGCAGCTATGAGTGTGAGGGATATCTACGCCTGCTATAATAACACGCATCACACAAAAGTGCACATGTCATTCCTTTTGATTTGGAACAAAGCAGCCGCTGAAAAGCTAGAGAGTCCCTGCTGACCATCCCCGCAGTCAAATGAAACATGAAATCAATGCTTTACGTTAACCCTGGATAAATCCAGAAGCGGCGAGACCTAGCGGGTTAAATCTTTGTGGTGTCTCCCACCTCCATCAAAATGATTAAGTTGGATCAGTAATTCAGCAGCTTTCACCAAGTCCTCTTTACAACTGCTGAATATGTCAGGTGTTCTGGAAAAAAAACGACAAAAAAGTTCACAAACAACACAAGCAGAACAAAAATACAGAGAGAAGCTGAAAACTTTTGAGTGATTCTTTTTTTTTTTTGACATTTTCAAAAACCAAAGCAACTTAAATATCAGGAATACTTTAAGCATGGTAATGATAAACATGGGTTTCAGAAGCTCTGCAAGGTCTATTAGTTTAACACAGCATTCCAGCATGATGCATGAGGGTAAGAGGATAATGAAGAGCTGAGAAAACACACAGCCACCATAGATTTTCTTCAAGCTGCTGAAGCTGGCAAGTTAAACACATTGCCGTTGTCAAAACCTATTTGTGAATTTTTGAAGAAAAAATAAAAAAAGCTCTTACGGAATGAATGAGAACGAACCTCAGAAGGACTACAGCACATGATTTCACTTGGCTTTAAGATGCATAGCATGTGTCACATACAGTGAAGATCTCCCGACTTTAACAGTTAAAAGAGCAACGCTACAGATGAATTGGTGCTGAAATTAGATTGGTGGCATGACATTACTGTTTCAAATATATCTATATTTCAAATATATCTCTAATTATTTACCAGTCACACCGTGCAAACGTTCAAACGTGGGAGTGGCATCATTATTTCAAGGGTATTGTGACACGGGCAAGACGACCAGTCAGAAACCTTTAGAAGAGTTCTTGACACTTTGAGGAAAAGCATGAATACATACATGTCAGAACAATTACCCTGCCCAAATCTGGCTTTTTAAAGCTCTGAATGCTTTTTTAGGTTAGATTTTGCAATTTTACACAGTTTGTGTTTAAGAATTCTAAACAATCATTGTGAAGTTCTGATTGTAGACTGAAAAAAAATATTTCCAAAATCCATTTTAACAGTGTTAAAAACAGAAAAATGTGGAAAAACAACAACAAAAAGTTACCTTGAGTAGCAATGTGGCTTTTTAACATTGCCTGTGAAATAAGGCTGAGACAAGTGCAACCTGGACATTTGATTTGATTCAACAAGTGGCTCCTCTTCAATATTACATATGTGTAATTAATACTAAATATGTATTAAATACAGTTTCACAACTCAGGGCACACAGACTTTTCAAAAAAGTCCTTTAACTGCAATCTTTGAAAATTGGCTACATTTGACACATGGTATCATAAACCTGAATCCATTTCTTAGATTTTGTGATTATTTCATATATGAAAAAAAATAAAAAACAACAAACAAACAAAACAAAAAAACACTGAAGTCTATACACCAGTAAAGGTATCACAACTATTTGCACAGGGCTGCACAGTGGCGCAGTTGGTAGAGCTGTTGCCTTGCAGCAAGAAGGTCCTGGGTTCGATTCCCGGCCCGGGGTCTTTCTGCATGGAGTTTGCATGTTCTCCCTGTGCATGGTGGGTTCTCTCCGGGTTCTCCGGCTTCCTCCCACAGTTCAAAAACCTGACTGTCAGGTTAATTGGTTTCTCTAAATTCTCCCTAGGTGTGAGTGTGTGTGAATGGTTGTGTGTCCTGTATGTCTCTGTGTTGCCCTGCGACAGACTGGCGACCTGTCCAGGGTGAACCCCGCCTCTCGCCCGGAACGCAGCTGGAGATATGAACCAGCAACCCTCCCGACCCCATTAGGGAAGAAGGGTGTAAGAAAATGGATGGATGGAACTATTTGCACAACTTGTGCTGAAAGTCATTTTCAATTATCCACTCATGAACACTAAGAAAACTTCAGAATGTGACTGCAATACAAACATATATATATATATATATATATATATATATATATATATATATATATATATATATATATATATATATATATATATATATATATATATATGTGTGTGTGTGCTTGCACCAGAGACCTTGGCAAACAAGGAATACCTCGTCCATTGCAGGGTAGTTTTGAAGTTCCTCTGCATTTCTTCAGGCTGCTATCCAAAGACAGTGAGCAACTTTGCGGGTGCTCACACTTCTTCCCTGTCCATCCATCCTTGCAGTCACACCTGCCACAGTTACACTGACCATGACCTGCCCAGAGAAAAGGGGAACAGGTAAAAGAAACCAAGAAGAAAATACATCTAACTGAGAGAGAAGAAGAAACAGAAATCATTCCACCTAACATTTTTAAATCATATAGAAGATTCACCTAAATGGCTGTGATGTTACACTGAAGTATTATCAGTCATAAGCTTTGTGTTGATTGTTAAGAAAGGTAAAGGCAAAGGCTAAAGGTACGCTAAACTGTCTTTGCAAGTTTGTATTTAGCCTCATAAGAAAACATTCCACAAAGAAGGGGTTTACTGCAATCTTTTCATTGCCCCTTTTCAAGTAATATTCTGACCTGAGCAGAAGTCATCAGTGTATCGGTCGTACGTCGTGTGACAGTTCCTCTCATCGCACTCACAGGTGTCTCCATGAATATCCCCCCAGTCGCCAGAGGGATCTACATCATGGCAGGTACATTCCCCACACACACAGGTACCTAATGTAAAAGACACAAAAGACATTATGTCAATTACGTGGTGCTCTACAGTACAGGGAATGAGGAGTCTTTACAGTTATTTAGAAGTAACGACTGCGTTATCCATCGGAAGTATACAGGTTATTGATAATAGCTTTCAATGTTATGATTCACAAATCGGATCCTATGAGGTCAAAAAACAAAGAGATTATGCATTTTTATACTTAATTTGCTTTCTTTGACAGATCTATTGTATACACACCCCTTGAATTTTTATACATTTTGTCCAGGTACAAATACAAAACCTCAATGTAATTTATTTGAATTTCTTTCTTTTATTGTTTTTTAGATAAACCAGCATGACATAATAACCTTCATTAATAAGTAAGTGAAAAGTAAAATGTGGTTTTCAAGTTTACTTACAGAAATAAATGTAAAAAAAAAGAGTGTTATTTGTATCCGCACCTTGTCACTTCTCTTTTCCTGTACTCACTTACACCAGCTGCTCTTCTCACTCAAAAGATGAATGTCATTCCAGCTCCTGTAAGTAAGTTTCTGACCTGTACAAGGCTCTGTAACAACAAGTGCAGCACCTGTTCAAAACTGTCTGGCACAGATGGAGAAAAACCTGCATCAACACTACTGCCATGAAAGATATTACAGTTTGTGCAACCTAACATCGTACAAAGGAGTGGCGCTCGTTTGAAGCTCAATGAAGCGGCAAGATATGAATGGAGAAACTTTTCCTGGTGAGGATGGAGGAGAGCAGCAGATTGAAGTGAAGCCTGTGTAACTGTGAGGGACCGGATTTCATCTTAGACCCAATGGGCATCTCTGCTCCGCTGTGCCATGGAATTGACTCCGTGGTACATATGCACCTGTTATGGTCAATGACAGAGTTTACACCACCTCCGCACAGTGGTGAAAGGCGGTGTCATGTGTAGTTAGAACCAATCCTATTTTTGCCAGACGCCAGAGCAAGTGTAGAGTCAAACTTCAAAGGCCCGAAATGTGATAATAATTCACAGAGACAGACTACATCAGCGGGAAAACGAGCTATATTAAGCTAAGCATTTCTGCATATTTGTTGTTCGGGTTCTCACTAAAACCAGGAAGATAGAGCACATAACACCATTTTTAAAGTCCCTCCACTGGCTCCCTGTAGCTCAAAGAATAGACTTTAAAATACTGTTGTTAGTTTATAAATCACTGAATGGTTTAGCACCACAATACATTAAAGATTTGCTGCTGTTGTATCAACCTTCCAGAACCTCTCAGGTTCTGGTTCTGGTTCTGCTCTGCATCCCCAGAACCAGAACCAAACGAGGAGAAGCAGCATTTAGCATCTATGCACCACAAATCTGGAACAAACTTCCAGAAAACTGTAAAACAGCTGGAACACTGACTTCCTTTAAATCTCAACTAAAAACCCACTTGTTTAGAGTTTTATTTGAAACGTAATCAATTGCAAATTTATTGACGGAATCTGTCTTGATGTTGTGTTTTTATTGTTGATTCTATGTTGCATTGTGTTTTTGTGTTTGATTTGATGTGGAGCACTTTGAAATGCCTTGCTGCTGAAATGTGCTATACAAATAAAATTTGATTTGATTGATTGTCAGCAAGTATCATTTTTGACTACGCATAAAAGAAAATGTATGGATTTTACTCTGAAACTTATTACATCACGTTCTGTTGCTTGAGTTGTGGTAGGAGTGTCTACGTGCCACTATATTCTTCTAAACAGATCCTTAAACAAAAACTCCTGCTAGCAATTAAAACCAAGAATTTTGGTTTTGTGTAGAAGTTCGACTGAAAGCTGGAATAAAAAAAAAAAGAGGAAAAAAGGTTGTTGTGTAATATTTACCTAGTTCCATTTTTGTAGATTCGGATGAAGTGGGAGAGAAAGCGATGGAAAAATAATAATTTTAGAAGTTGAGAACCACAGTACTTTATATGATACCTCTTATCTGTTTTATGACTAGATTTATTGCACAGTCTTTATTTTTCCATGTATGCTTCTTGGAGCACCTCTGTGTTTCACAGTGGAGCAAATAAGGGTGGCCAGGAACATCTCCGGTCCAAGTATGCAGCAGAGTGGAGCAGAGACGCATGCAGTGTAAATACGGGTTTATACAAATAGTAGTCCTCCTGTTAAGTGAAGATTCTTTAGACAAGTTGTCTGAAATTATTTAGTGATGTGTAATAACACCAAGAAGGGAAAGTACTGTTCCAGTTTAAGAAACACTTAAACTCAGAAGAGAATTAGATAAATAAGGAAAAAATAAGCATGGTATAGAGGCTTTATAATTCAAATAAATCCAGCTACCAAAAAACATTTTATATATTTTGGTAGAATCATATTTACTGGCTCACTTCTGATGTTATTTATAATTGTAGATCATTTTCTTTATGAAAATATTATTTTGTGGCAATATAGTTAGTCCTGTTGAGTTAGCACTCCTAATAATCTATTTCATTAGATGTGAAATAGAGTTAGTGTGAAACTAGTTCTTATGAATAAGTGAACAGAGAAAAAAATGATTTATTAATGTAAAACAGACGTACAAAATGCAAGTTAAGAAATGCCGCTGCTGTCAGTGTTAAAAACAAAGTGATTTATTTCATTTCTAATTAATGCTTAACTATTTATCTATACGTTTATTTTAGTTGAGTCCTCTTTGAAACATTAATAAACCTGTTGACAAGGAATCATCTCTCTTCAGCATCTTGATGTTAAGGAGGCATTTTACTGATTGTCAAGCCACGTAGTTCACATATGTCGAGGGCAGCACATCCTGTAAAAGTTAGCAGGTTGAATTCAAATGTAATTACATGCATTCCAGTACAGACCAATTAAATTTAGCTCATAATCCAATTCGGTGCAGTCAGACGGAATAAATTGCCCAGGATTAAAACGTTGCCTTTAAAAAGGAAGCCAGCAGATTGCATTTGTTATAATAGGAGGTAAGGTTATTTGATGGGTGTTCTTTTCAATGCCTTTCATGAGTTTTTTTTTTTCCAGAATCATTCCAGCATACCAGAAAATTAAATATTCATGACTAAATTTATTCCAAAAATTGCCTTCCGCCTTCTCCAAAGATCTGTAATTTTATTTTTTTTTATCTTGGGGGGGAGAAAAACAAAACAAAAAAAAACTGCCTCCAAAATGAATTTCCTTTTCCTTCACTTTTTAAATCTTTATTCCTTCATTTATCTTTTCCCTCTTTTCTTTTCATTTGTTTAGCATCTTTAGCCCAGGCATTACCAAAGCAGCAGCCAGTGGAAACCTATTTCCTCTTATCGGTGGAGACAGAGCACCGGGAGCCCCAGGGGAGAAGGCCAGCTGGCAGGCCGGAGGGGCTGAGGCTGCCGCATGTCTGCCCTATGGCTGAGCGTTCAGTCTTCCTCACCACCTCATAGCCCTGCAGTCCTGGATTAATAGATCTATGAATTATCATAAATATCATGGATGAACTGAAGAGAGGTAATAGAAACACCTTTCTTATTTTCTAAATGTTGCAGTTATGCTATATGTTTTATCCAGGCATAAACCAACACTCTGGCTCATCTCTGTCTTCTCTTTCTCTCTGTCTCTCAGTATTAAACAGTTCTGATTAAAATGAGTCATGTTAGTAGCAGCCTTTGGCAGTTTGCTTCTGTTTTATTTTATCCCGTCTAGTGGGAAGGCTAGGTGAGCCAAGCAGGAGGTTTGATACTTTGGTGAGTTAAAAGAGAATTATCTGCAGGTCAGATCATTAAGCTATTTATCCCACAGTGTCAGAAGAAAAGGATTAGCCAAGGAAAGGATGGAAGGAAGACATTTACCATCTCAATCCTAACGATACACTTTACATGTCCAGTTCTGTGCGCAATAATGAAATCAACTCATTTCTTAATTATGTGACTCACCCCATCCTCATTCCATCCATTGTCAATGATCAGTAGGACCGGTTTCAAAACCTTTTACGTGAAGAATAATACAAATTAAAATTTGTGGTAACTGCTACTGAATGTCTGTTTTTAAGGGTTCTTTAACAGATTAACTATATTCAGTTTTTTTTATATTGCGGAAGGTTTTTTTTTTGTTGATTTTATTTCTTGTGGTCTCTTATTGCTGAGATTATTCTTTTTTATTTTTACAAAAAAAAATTAAGTCTTAATAGTATTAATATTAATACAATACTAATATATTTGCTTGGTGGTGTTCCATGCATTCCATTTTCATGTAATTTCTTTAACTTTGTTTAACTTTGCAGAGTCTGACTTACTCCAACTTCACTTACCCCATTGTTGATCAGGATGTTCTTCCTATCTGTTTTGGTATTGTCATTTTTTTTTTGTTGCTTCATCTCTTCACCACTCTTTCATTTCGCCCCATAAGACGTAAAATAAAGGCCCTGACCCACCAAACGACTCCATTTGTTTTGCGCACACAAAGAAAGAACAAACATAGCAAAGAGACAGTTCAGTTCAGAATTATGTGCAAAGCAAATAAAATGTGTCTTCACTGCAGTTTGAGCATAGCACGGACCTTTTGTTTCTCCATCAATGGAACAAAAATAGTACAGTGATTCTCAAATAGGAAAATGCTAACAATTTCTCACAGTATCGCACAAATCAGTACATTTTTGAAAGATTCAGAAACTAAATGTTGAACTGCTTCATCCCTTACACAGCGAGGGTATTATTGAAACTAACGTTTTAAAAAGCTCCATTAAGAGCCTCCGTTAAAGCTAACTTCTAATTTCAACCTTTGACTCTAGAACGAAGACCTGACGCAAATAAATGTGCAAATTGCTCCACTCAATGCCTTTAACGTTTGGACCAGCATGTTATTTATATTAATTGCCTTATTTATCACAGTCAGATGCAGCACATAAAAGACAAAAAAATAAAAAATAAAAAATGGACCCACATCCAATGAAAAATAAATCAAATTTATTTTAGAGTAGTCCTTTCTCATTTGCATATAAACTTTTTTCCTAAATAATTACCAGTGATTACAGAAGCTGAACCTCTCAAAACTCTCTCACTGGGAAAATCAACATCTGCAACACAAAACTGGCCACCCTGGTATACTTTCTTCTTCTTCTTTTTTTTTATTTTGACAGTTGTGCTCTTGACCAGAACTTGCAGCTCTTTGATGGGACTCCCATGCAGCCTTATTTCAACCAACCGGTTGCGGAGCCCTCACCCAGACCGCTGCAATAAATTTTTGAGAAATTCCCTGAAATCCTGGAGGAGCACTTCAGTTAACTTAAATGAGATATTCCACTGATTGCTTGCTCGCCATGCTCTGATGAGTCACAGAGCATGATTCTTTTTAAGGCAGTCTAGAGTCTGGGTTATGTTTAGTTCTGCGTGTTTCCTGACTGTTTTATAATTTGGGCTATTCAAACAGGATGAAAAGCACTGAACCGGTGCTTCCATGTTACCCATCAGGCACGTTTAGCAAAAGCAACATTTTGCACAAGCCCTTCATCCTGCTGTTTTAAACAATCCCTTTCTCAAAGCAGCTTTTTTAATGAGAAGACTGATTAATATCATAAACTTGATGATTTATCATTTGATGGCTGAAATGAAGATAGTCTCATTTTGATGATGATGATGATGATACACAAATTAGAGTTATTTTATGAAAGGTAAAATCTGGGAGGAAAGACTAATATAAGAATACGTTTTATTTTTCGAGGTGAATTTTATCCTTATGATGACTGAAACAGATAAGAAATTTGACTGCGCCTCTTAAGCTTGTTTCTTGTTTCTAGGCAACACAAATACAACGAAATCATTACGGTCACGCTGTTTATGTTAATAGGTCTGAAGCTTATTATTCATCCCTCTCCATTCTGCAGTTTTATGGTTTTGCAAACCACTGTCAATATGCTAATGAAAATTTGTCCAGATGGAAAACTTCCAAGTTTATTTATATGAAATAAAGTTGTGATTCTTTGCAATCAGATATTTAACTGGGATCAGTGACGGTTTTCTGGAATGGTTCTACATTTTCTTTGTATTCAATAATACTATTTTTTGAGTTTCTGTAATGTCTTATGTTAACAGTGAAGAGGACAAACAAACCTCTGTTGCTGCAGATTTTGCCATCTGGAGATGTGCATTTCCGCTTGCTTTCCCATGGGCTGATGTCACACTGGAACTCACATTTGTCTCCATGCCAACCAGCAGCACAGTAACAGTTTCCACAGTAACACTGGCCATGGCCTGGAAGGACATGGAAGAACTCATAAATTCTCATCCAAGAGATTGATAGACATACTTCTAGATATTACCAATCCTATTTTCTGCAGATATCAGATTTGACATTACTCTTGATTTTGTAATTTCTACTTTTGCACATTTGTCAGCCACAACCTGAATTTAGTCAAACATAAACAAAGATCATTTACAAAGAACGTGGCATATATTTTAAATCTATCAGCTGGCAGCTTTAATGTCGAGCTTTGTAATGCTATTGCAAAGGTTTATTTTTTTTTTTGATAAGATAAAGAATGCATTTAATATATCACCGCAAGATTTGCAATCTGAAATCAGAAGCAACATTTCTTTCTCCAGAAATGAGTTTTAAACTTTGATATTGTTGCCTTGTGTGTGTAAACTACTCCTGACTGACTCCATTGAACAGATGCTGAACATCGCTTAATGTCTAAAGTTGATTATGCAGTGTAATGTAACACATTTTATGTGCTGCTGCAGGGCGGGATATGAGCAAGAAGCATACAAACTGCATGAACAGTATGTTGAAAAAAGGTTCCTCTCCTTTAATATTTTCCTTTTTCGTCAGGTATGAAATACATTAATGTATTTCATTAGGATTTTGTCAAAGAAAACAACTCAAAGTAGTGCATTAATATGAAAGGGAATAAAAAAGACTCCCAGTTTTCAAAATATTTCAGAAATCCAAAATGCATTTGTGTTCTGGTGCCTTTAATCTGATGCCTGTGAATGAAATACAATGCTACCAACTGCCTAGTAAATCCAGTGCACCAGAGAGCAATATATAGACAGGACAACAATTACTTGTGTAAATCTAGCCTGGATGAGTGGGGTCTAGCAAGCCTTCATGGAAAGAGAGTCACACAAAGTCCCATCAAATATTCATCAAACTCAACTTTTTGACACATCAAATATTTGGAAAAAGTGCTCTAGTCAGGTGAAACAAAAGTTGAACTTTTTTGGCCTACATGTATGTGTTGCAGAATATAGTCTGTACACACAATCTCCAGAAGGAAGGATGGTTCCAGCACAATAATGTAAAGAGGCATACAGGGAACAAAATGACCAAAAATCTGTCAGCAGATCAGTAAAGCTGGTAACATTTCAATCAAGAAATTTGCTTAGTATTGAACTGGGAGATTTGGAGGGATGCAGAATGCAAATTAATGGCACAAGTATTGAGATTTCTATTTGAAAAATTCAATTGCTTCGTTACGTGCTAATTTGTGATAACCTATCATGCCATAATTTCAAATGTAACAAAATGCAAGGCACTGCATATGATCTTTCTGGTCCTTTCTCTGTGACCAAGTTCAGACGTAGATAAATGCAGAGCCTATGCCTTTATGATTCCATATCTCCCTGAGACGTTGATCCTAGACACGCAAAACCTAACTGCAATATTTAAAACTATATGTACGTTTTACCAGTAGTTCAGCAGACGTTCAGTTGCAAATTTAATGCACAAAACAGATAAAGCAGTCATAAAATTACAAGTGCTGCCAATCTCTGGATGTCTCATCTTCATAAAATTGTCATTAAAACTCATTTGTTTCTTAATGCAATGTCTCTTATAGTTGAGCAACTGTGAGTGTAATCTACCTCCACAAACCTCTCCCGTGTCTTCCTCCAGACATTCGCCATCATCACATTCACAGAAGCGTCCCGTCACTAAGCCCTTGTCATCATTTTGGTCACACATGCAGCTCCCACAGTGACAGGTCCCTGTAAAAAAAAAATAAATAAATAAAATTAAAAAGTCTTACACACAACCACCCAGGCTCAGAGTCTGTGTTAAACTTTGCAGTAGATACTTGCATTTAAATGGTGTGTGAGTAAAATATTTTGATGCAGTGAACTGGGAGATTAAAGAATCTGGTTTACAGCTGTTCATTGAGGGAAGTATTTTTGCATCAAGTGCCAGCAGGTTTAAGCTGGTGTTTGACAACTAAAGGTGGTGGTGGGTTTTTTTTCTTGTTTTTTTTTTTTTTTTTTTGGCACGTTTTGGATTAGGTGTTGAAGAAGCAGAAGGCTAAACAGACACATGCGGTGAATACATTAGCATTTCTACATATTCCAATAGGCCACATCCTATGCTTTCACACACACTCTTATACACGTCCCACACGGCTATGCACACACCCACTGAGATTTGCTTATTCCTCATTTAGCTGAAAGCATCTGAGACGAGTGGAGATGCCCAGATGGGCAACTGGCTGTACATGTTTGAAAAACAGCCTTGACCGATGGTTGACCTAACATCATCCATGCAACATCGAGACACAAACACATGGCCAGTGGGATGGAATTACTCAGAGACAAGCTATTAGGGGTTCAAATATTAGATTGTGGTAGTAGCATTCTTAGACGTCTTTCAAAATTTTTATTTTTATATTAGCTGCTTAGTTAAATTTGAATGCCAGGTAGTGGTTCACCAGTAAGTAAAGGAAAGATAGCTGTTAATACATATTTATGTAGTTTCTTTTTTTTTTTTCCAAGAAGAAGGACAATATCTTATTGAAATATGTGGAGACTCTTGACCAAAGCAGAGAAACATAAAAGCTGTCTCTGAAGGTATTAGCTGGCTCCTGAAATCGTTTTTTTTTTTTTTTTTTTAAAGTAGTGCATAGTAGTGAAGTGGAAGAAAAAAAGATGCAGGTGAGTTTACATTTTCTTAGCAAAAAATTAAAAATAAAAATCTGAAAATTATGGCACGTTTTTCTAATCGTTGGCAGATTTGTATATCTTGAGAAGATTTAAACCAATCTTCTGTGCAAAATAGAACAACCTAAGTCAGATTGGATAGAGAGCATCTAAACATGTATGTTCAAGTCTTGATAAAGATTCTCCCCTAGATTTAGGTTTAACTTCCCTATCCCTGACAATGAAAAGCATCCAAACAGCTAGCTGCTGCCAGCACCACGTTTCCCAGTGGGAGGTACTGTGCTCGAGCTCATCTTCACTCTTATTTCTCTGCATGAACGCACATGCTGAATTTGGGCCAAAATGTTCTGGTTTCATCTGACCTGTATACTTCGTCTTGTTTTTTATTCAAAAACAACTTTCTCCTTGCCATTTTCATGAATGTATTTCTTACAGTTGTCTTGTCAACAGTTTTTTTTTCTTCCATCTCAGCTGTGAAACTCAAAAGCTCCTTCAAAGTAATAATCAGGTCCTCACTGATTACTATTCTCCTTTCCTGGCTTGTCAGTTTAGGGGTACAGCAATTATTTGAGGCGGGTGTCTGTGTGAACTGTTTAATTCATGTCTTGGATCATGGATTAAACAGTACTTCTTTTGAGTCTTGGAATATTATTTTAGAACCTAATCCTGCTTTATAACATCTCCACATGAATATCCTTGACCTGGTGCGTTCTTTGGTCTTGATGATGTTATTTGAAAAGCGCTTTTCAACTTACCTCAGAGGTCTTCACCTAAAGGGCAAACAATTACATGTTGCTATTTCCACTTTTGTTTTGTAAAGGTTTTGGAAAACATATCAATTTATTTTTGTTTCACTAATGATGCACTACTTTGAGTTTGTCTATTACATAAAATCTCAAACCCCATACACTGAAGTTTCTGGTTGTAGCATGACAAAATGTAAAAAAACAAAACAAAAAAAATTTCAAGAATTAGGATTAATTTAGGATCTTTGCAGTAGATTTGCAGCTTTCTAAACCTTGTTGTTTTCGAATGCTGTGTTTTGATGTATTGTTGCAGTACCTCTGTTGGAGCAGACCACCCCCTGTTGATTTTTGCACAGCTCTCTGCTCTTCTTGCCTGATAGGCTACACTCCTCCTGAAACTGGCAAGCCTCTCCAAACCAGCCTTCGTCACACTCACACATCCCACAGTCACAGTAGCCACGGTCTGAGGGGAAACATAACACACCACATGCCGTTTATAAGTGCAGGGAAGCGTGCAGGTTACCAGTGCTTCACATCAAAACAAGGACATGAACGTTATTTCAAAAATATGTAGTCTAACATTGCACTTTCAGGTGAATGGGATTGTGTCAGAAAATTACTATAAGTAAATGTTTTTTAAGCAACCACTACCAAGTTTTCCAATGCCTTTGACATGCCAGCATCCCATATGAATTCATCCATGAAAACACAGTTCTGTGTTCAGATACCCAGATAGACTGCCGTCATTGTATCTCATTACTCTGATGGCCACATTGAGCAACACAAAGAAGAGGAAAAAGGAGGAAGCATTTGATGCAAATGAAAGCTGTCAACAAAGTTATTATGAATGCTGCTCTCATTGCCTTTTAGCAGTGAGGGACCTTGCATGTCATGCTTGATGCTTCTCCTGACTCGTTCATCATGTAAATGTGGCGTTGTTTTGAAGGGCTATACATCAGTCATTAGGAACATGGAGGTCCCCTCATCTCTTCTCCTTATGGAAACATCTCTGGGGACTTGTTCAAGGAAAACTGACTCTTGAAAACAAAGAAGAACCGGAAATATTGCAAATTGCAGAATAAGAGTGCACCTAGACTCCAGTGTAGCTGCCGGGGGAAAAAAATCTAATTAAAAGAATAATTAAATTGCATTCTCTAATCTGAGATATTAATTGAATATTTCAGTCAATCTTTGTTTTTCTAACTTACCACTTATAATGTTATTGAAAAACACACTATGTAGAAAAATTACATTTTGTTCAAAGTGCTTTACATCATAAAACCATCCTACAGTCATTAATTATGAAACAAGAAACACACAAATGCTGTTATGAACAAATGTCATAGTCAAAATTATTAATATACATCAATTTGCTACTAATCAAATGCAACCCTAAAAAGGTAAGGTTTTAGCCTTGATTTAAAAGAACTCTGTGTTTCAGATGTTTTTTAGTTTTCTGGACTTTTGTTCCATATTTGTCATGCATATAATCTGAACCCTGCTTGTCCATGGTTAATTTTGGTATTTTGGTTCTAGGGATGCAGATTAGACCAGAACCACTCAGATCTTCTGGTTCTGGTCTAATCTGCATCCCCAGAACCCGAAGACCTGAGTGGTCTGAATGGTTGATACCATAACAACAGGTTGCTATAAACTAATAAAATTATTTTTAACTCCATTCTCTTGGTATGGAGCGTGCTGCATGCAGGGCTGAACGAATGTGCCTCAGTGAAGACAGTGTCACTCTGCATAGTGCAATGCATGCTTTTGATTTGTCTCAATTGTCAGAGCCCACGTCTGTGACACACATTTACTATTTGTTCTGGTGTCGCTATTATTAGTGATACAAACAACAGGGTTCTCACTATTTGATGCATTTATAGACAAAAGAAGCACAAATTGAGATTTTACAGAATTATGTCTGTAGATTTAATAAAATACAAAAAAGTGACAACAAATAGGATATGCCAAATGAACTGCAGTCATATTGTGCTTTACAATCATAGAAATTGCTTTGTAGGTACATATGTAGCATTGTAATAATTACTGGACACAAAAATTGTATACATACATCTACTCTCCATCACAAAGATACAAACTCTTTTGGATTATTTAATCCATCCATCCATTTTCTAATCACCCTTGTCCCTAATGGGGTCAGGAGGGTTGCTGGTGTCTATCTCCAGCTACGTTCCAGGCGAGAGGCGGGGTTCACCCTGGACAGGTCGCCAGTCTGTCGCAGGGCAACACAGAGACATACAAGAAAAACAACCATTCACACACACACTCACACACCTAGGAATAATTTAGAGAGACCAATTAACCTGACAGTCATGTTTTTGGACTGTGGGAGGAAGCCGGAGAACCCAGAGAGAACCCACCATGCACAGGGAGAACATGCAAACTCCATGCAGAAAGATCCCGGGCCAGGAATCGAACCCAGGACCTTCTTGCTGCAAGGCAACAGCTCTACCAACTGCACCACTGTGCAGTCTGGATTATTTAATAAAATATTTAATCCAGCATTGTTGCAGTCTAATTTACTGACGTGTTCTTTTGTATTTACCCTTAAGGCTTTTGTAAATAGTAGACTGCAAAACTCTGCGACAGAATTGGATATTATAAAGTCACTGCCGCCCACTAGCCATCATCAATCTCCACTTGACAATCACTGAGACACATAAAACAGCCCGCTTTGTCTTCTGGGTCAAAATTTATGTGGGTTGGAAGCTTCCCGTCTTTGGACAGTTTATCTTTTTTAGTGCTTCCTGAGCAGTAATTCCATGTGATATAATGTGTCAGGGTCATTGCAGCATTCCACTGACAGACGTGTACAGCAGAAATCCTCAGCAGTGATCGCATACATTCTCACAGGACTGGTAGAAGAGGATGCATGTGTGTCAGCATCACCAGCAAAAAATAATTGGTGCACAAAAAAAAGCATGTGCTAAACAATTTTCTAAAGCTAGATGACTAGATATAATCATCTGTCAAACATTTAAAATATCCTAACTGTAATGAAGCATATGTTGTGCAGGGACCATTAGATACCCCTCATTTACTAAAATGTTCATAGAGTCAAACAGCCTGAATTGGTTTAGCAAGCTAAAGAAGATTTGTCCAAGCTAAAGAAGAAGATGAAGGATGAGTCATTGATGTGCTGTGGTTCCCCTTAAGCAGCAGAGCTACCTCAATGTCTTGTGTAAAAAAAACAAACAACAACAAAAAAAAGGCCTAAACATTTGAAATGATGATTTCAGTAAAACATTTTGATAAACTCCCAGAATAATTCTGGGAATTCTCTAATCACTAGATTAGAGAACATGTCCAGATAATGGAGGTTTCGTTGAAGTATGTAGCGTGTATTCACAGGTTTTGGTACTGAATGTGACTATTGTGGTTTCCAGATCATGAAATAACTCCTGCAAAACACATTATAATCTATCTCTATGTGGAACCTCCAGTCACTATTACACAGGCTAATAAACGAAGAGAACTTCCTCTCTTGCAGCTATAAGGTGTTTTACTATTGTGATAATTTATGTATTTAGATCTTTAGTTTTTATTCAATGTGTACTCACATAGGCTTCTTGGACATTTCAGTAAATTAGAATATGACTGAAATGTTCATTTATTTCAAATTAATTGCACACAGGCTGTTGTTTTCAAGTCTTTACTTCTGCTGTTATTGGCAGTTTCCAGTTATAGCTAATGGAAACATGTAATTTAGCTTTTCAGAAAATCTGAATATTACATCAAATCAACAAAAAAAAAAAAAGAAAAAAACAGAGAATAAAGAGACGTGAGCTCAATAAAAAGTATGTTTGATACCTAGCTAAAGGCTGTTGTTTTGAAAAAAAAAGTACATTTAATTTGACAAACTAATCTCGTCTGAAGGCGTGTTAAAATTTACCGAGATGCACCTGTGTACTTATTTATATGCTGTTATATATGGTGTCAGTTAAGCTCCAAAATTGAGAGTTTAAACATCAAATAAGTCCAAAGAATTACACTATCTTCATAATAAACTAGTTGAAGCTTCAGAGAGCATCTGTTCTCATCTGTTTTCAACAAGTGGCTTTTAATCTCCTCACATTTTTTCGGTTTAAGTTGTATTGTCCAAAACATGAAAATCATTCATGCTGTCCTTAGCCTGGTGTTTGGGAGCAATGAAACAACGACATATGGATTGTGTGTTCTGTAAACAAAAAAACCTGTCTCATCACCTACTAACTCGTTTTCTGTATGTCTTTGGAACAATAAATCTTAGCCCTTACCATCCCAGTTTTTACAGCTTTCCACCTAGCCAGTTATTTTTACCACAGCCGACATCAAAGAACTTCCAAAGGCATCGTGGGTGGGTTTAAAAACATTTGTTCTTACACCCTGAAGTCTTGAAAGCGGTAATGGGTTTCAATCAGAAATGTCTTTTACTAGTCAACTTGGACAAACTTGAGTGGCTTTTTCTCCTCGCAGCCCACGCTGGAATCATTAGGTGAGTCACGGGAAAGGCAAACTGCCCAGAAAATCTCAGAACAGCAGATTGAAAGCACATAAAAATATGTACAGGAGAAAAAATTAAAGAGATGAAAATTTCTATAGGTTTTAAAAGCAAAAGAACAGCATTTTATGGCTGCTACCATTTTGCTTTATTCTCTCTCAACCAATATTTGGCTTAACCTTTTGTTGACTTTGTAGGCATTACTGATAACAATATAATTGGCCAATTTTAGCTTAGATAAAATGCCTTAAAGTGCAACTGAGGAAGGTCGATATGGAACAAGAGACCAAGCTGACTATCCTTGTGACCCTAACATGAAGACATAAAACCTCTGTGGGTGGGATCTTTGCTAGCTCTTGAAGAGGCCAGAAAAGCAAAGAAAAAGATCTGGGCAAACAAAAACAAGAAGACTCTGCAAGCCTGCAGACTGAGAGAAAAGGAGTTGGAAGTGCTAAAAATATGTTCCTACAAAGCATTATTATTATTATTATTATTATTATTATTATTATTATTATTATTTATCACAGAGCAAATCTTTATTCAGGAAATGAACAGAAGCATGCATCACTTTTGAAGTGCCTCCAACAATGTTTTCTGCGCAAGAAAGGAGTACATTTGCCTCCTTTTGTCGTTTTAGTTTTTCTTTAATTAATTAATTCTGTCTCTAGAATTTCATCATTTATGATTGTGTCTCTGGAACTCATATTTTGCAATACATTTTTAGTTTTTTCAACAGGGCATAGATACTGATGAACAACAAGGCAGCTGGGGTCAAAGGCAGTATGACTCAACTTGGATATGTCCAATTCAAGAATGGTATGTACATTCCATGTGCATACCAAACGGTACTAACATTCCCAAAGTCAGACCAGGTGTTGAAGAATTTAATAACTCTTCGAACAGTATCTTTCACAATTTTGCTTTTACAGCATACCTGGATTTAATTTTACAAAAAGGAGTTCAAAAGTAGTTTGCAGGAAAGGTAAAATGACTCAGAGAGAGAAAAACAGAGTCAGAAAGTTGGAAAAAATAATGTTCCTCATTTCTGAGTCAGAAATGAGGAATGTAGCAGTGTGAAAACTTTGCTACATTGCCATGTAATGACAAAATAGTTTTATCAACAAATATAAAAATTTATGAAAAATATATAGAATATCCTCCCACAACTACCTGATATGTTGGCACAATAAACAATAAGGCCTCCTTAGAGGTTTTTTTTTTTATATTACACTTTCTGCCAAAAAGCAGAGGTTGCAAGGATATTTACTGCCATTAAAACACCAAAAGTGAATGAAAATATTTTGTTTTCCACAGTTGGTGTACAGGTCATTTCAAGGTCATTTCCCGGTTGCTCAGCTCCTATATATTGTGAGATTAGAAGGATTGCTTTAGATCTGCAATAAATAACTCAATTATTATTTACTTTTTATTTATTGTTGGCCTTTAAAGTTCCTATCATGTGGCTGATGATTAAAGCAGGTCAAAATGTGATTGCTGGCCAGTTCATAATAAAACAGCGGCTCTAGAGGCATTCCAAACAGAGAACAAGCAGTACTAGAGAGCAGCTGTTTTTAGTGCCACAAATCACCAGCGGTAAATAACAATCAAGTATTGATAAAAATTTACCCTTTTTGCTAAAACCTCATGTTTTTCGGCACTACGATTACAAAATCTGGAATGGTTTATTTTCAAGGAACATTACAAAAAAAAAAAAAAAAAAGAAGACGAAGAAGTAGAGGAAGCCCACTGCATTTATTCAGTTGTGGGGGAGGTTCTCATGCCACCCACTCACAAGATGCCACCCTGGACGATTGCCCTGTGTCGCCCATATAAACTATATAAACGGCACTGGCTATAAACCTGAAAGTATGCCGTCACATTCAAAGACATAATCATGTTTCCATTTGGGTAATTAGTACTTTTAGTACATTTTAATACTAAAATTTATGATAAATTCAAACCACCCTTGCATTTTGGTGTTAAGGCATAAAATGTTTATTTTATTTTGATTATTGATCATTTGAGCTGAAATGTCAGTGACCTCAACTCTGTGTAATGTTCTGCAAGTTTTTATAGTCCCAAATTTTATCACCCTTTGCTAATTTCCTAAGAACAGTCACTCCACCCTTATTTGTTTCAGAGAACAAATTCAACATGTCACTGCTACAAAAAGCAGTGTTTACAGCATTTGAGTTGAATTGGTTGTCACTTTGGTGTTCTGTTTTCTTCTTACTTTTTGTTATTCTGTGTTTCATTAAGTCTGGCTGTTCAGCATTATGGGCTACAATGTGGCTAAGCTACATTCTGTCAGTTCATAGGGCAACACAGAGACACACAGACGTACGAACTTAAGGACAACTTATAGAGACCAATCATATTCTTGAACTGTGGGAGGAAGCCTGGCTACCTAGAGAAACCCCATGCATGTTCAGGGAAAACATACAAACTCTATGCAGAAAGACCCCAGATGAGATTCAAACCCAGAAACTTCATACTGCAAGGCAACAGTGCTGCCAACTGAGCCACTGTTCAGTCCATAGGTTAGTTTTCCTTATCTATTGCTATTCTTTTGGTTTTACTGTATAAAAATTCACCAGCCTGCATTTTGTTTGTTTTTGAATAGAACACTCCATGAACCACTAATGGCAACGGGGTAATTGCAGAAATGTTTGTTGTAGGTAATTTGTTGATTAATTATTTAAGGTTCAGCCTGTTTTTGGCCAACATTCGCTCCCAGACGGCCAATCTCTTTTTCTATTACTTTTGTGTAGCAGCAATAGCAACCAGAATCTTCAGTTGGACACAAATCAACTCTTGAGACAACACCTACTCATTAAAATAAAAAAAAATAAATAAATCCCGATACAACAATACACAAGCAATTTTGTTTTATTTTTCAATATTTGTGATTTACCAGAGGTCCAATATAAACCGACTCGTGCTGTAACTAAGAGAAGCTCTAAGATAGAAAAGATACTTTTATATAAGTCAAACATATCTAATGGTTAATAAAAAGAGAAATCCTGAATTATTGAACAACTACATTATGTCAAATCATGATTCACAATGCAGCCTGACTTACATTAAAGACAAGTTAATGTAAGTAAATTCTGTAAATTCTGCTCATACTCAGTGCTGTAAAAAAAAAAAAAAAACACAATATAATTTTTAGCCACCTGGACCTGCTGGTTTAATTGAGGTGATGCTAATTAACCTCCATTGAGTCAAACATGGGGTATGAAACATCTTGTTGCCACGAAAGCTAATTTTTTTGGTAATGGAAAAACACACACTTAATCCCTATGGAAGAAAATCTATTGGATCTTATCAGTAGACTTTTGTGACAGGCAGAGATAACGGAGCCACGGGGAGAGAAATTGGCTGCCGATCTCTGAAAGCATACCGTGCATGCTGTGTATGCATGGTCCGCTGAGAGTGGTGATGTGCGTGCACGTGTGCGTGTGTGTGTGTGTGTGTGAAAGGGGATGCGGTGGGTTATGTGGGGGTCTTCTTTTCAAATGGCTTTGATTGCAACTGTTGGATGCGAGCGTGCGGCTGATGTTGTGCATGTGTATGCTGGTGAGTTATCTATAAGACTTTACCTCATCCTGTACGGTATGTGTGCGTGGATGAGTGTGTGTGGTGGGAGACAGAGGAGAAGGTGGGTTTGGTGGGTGTGAAAATCCATCCCTCTTCTAATGCATAGGTTCCATTGGCAGACTCTGTAGCAGTGAGTGAAACCCCATTATCAGGATGAAACGGGGCCTCGCTCCAGACTGCTGAACCATAATGAGCTCCTCACAGCAGCCAACTTGTCTTCCCAAATAAGTCACACACAGTCGCAGACACACAGGCCCCCATATGCACACCTATCTCCATTATATGTGTTCTGGATGCTCACATATCTCCATTAAACCTCACTCATAGCCCAGCGACAACTGGGGGACAAAAAAAAGGTGGGGGATTTTTTATTATTATTATTATTTCTTACCGGGATTCCTCGCACAACTTTCAAAGCTTTTCATCAAACATTTGTGCAGTAAGCTTTAGGAGAGGGTCCAACCTGTCTTATTTGAAATGCGTTTAAAAAAAAAAATATGTAAACAACTATACTAAATGTAGTTAAAATGTAGTTAAATGTAAATGTAGTTAAACATTCGGTAGTGGCATTTATAGAAAGTTCTATCCTCCAATGTTAAATTGTGAATTAAAGAAAAAAAAATGGAACAGATGATTACAGTGTCACTAGTCTTACAGGCCCAATTAGTAACAGACATGTACAATTAAGAAATTAACTTAAACCTTTTAGACGCACAAACGTACTTTAGTCTACAAACATAAAGTAGACTAAAACATTTACTCTACACTTAGTTATTTACTAATAGTAGTAACACATAAAGGCCAGCGCTAAAAAAAAAATAATCAAAAATAAGAAACAAATCAATGACATCTGTCTGTGTGGAAAGGTTGAACCTTCCCAGATGCGGCCTGCCTACCAAAACTATTCAAAGAACACAACAATGACTCATAAAAGAGATCATGAATGAACCAATATTATCATTCAAACTACTACTGGCGTCATTTAGTTAAGCTCTGTATTTAACATTGAACAATAAAAAGAAAGAGGGCAATAATTGCACAAAGCGATCTGCAATGATTTAGGTGTGGTTTGACTAAACCGTTAGTCCTGTGAGAGCATTGGCGTGACCTGACACTCCAAATACAGACATTTGTTTTAGGTTTAGAGACCACATCTGTGGTGATAGTGCTTCTTTAAGTTTTTATTTTTATTTTTTTTACTTTTATCTGCTTAATATTTGATTCACCAATCTGTTGAAGATCCCAAAGAACTCCAGTAATTGTTGCCTGTTACCAGATGTACATTAAAATCGATTGATTTAATAAAATTACTGACCAAGCACCTTCACATCTTTAGCTTTACATTTCATGTTTTTGTAACTTTGATTGACAGACGTCTGCTTACTGGAAATAGCACAACCTAAATTTACGTTGTACAATAAGTCAAATAGAATCAAAGTGAAAGGCCAAAGCAGTTCCATATGTTGCTATGAAAGCATTAAGGCAATAAGGTGACCGAAAAGCTTTTGATCCAAAGCTTTTAAAATGAGTAATGCATTACACTTGTGGTATAACCTAGAACTGCCATTTCATTATTCTTTATTATTTGAGTATTAGCAGTGTTCCTGTCAGCTACATTTATTTTTAATTCTACAAAATGAAGTAAAGTCTACAAAGACGCCAGCGCAAAGATGACATCTTTTCAGCTTTATGAGAGCCATCTACTGATCCAGCCAAAATGGTGGTGCTTTGAACTTGTTGGCTGTAAAAAATTTAAATTGATTACAAAATATGCCAACACAAAGAACATACAGTATTAAATATGAGGCTTCTAGGTGAGAGTAACAGGTTTTTAAAGTGTCTTTTAAAGTATTTGCAACAATCATACTTGACTGATGGATATTTTGGGCTTTATCTCAGCTCTAACAAACATATCTTGAGAACTACTCTGTAAGAACTGGGAGAAAAATGGACACTTTTTTGATTGACAAATTAAATTATCACATGAAATCCAGCAAAGCAGGTGCACTGTAAACAATTTTCCAAGTAAAAAGCATTCAGTTTCCTTTGAATTATCTTGACTTGTAAACAATGCCTGGCAACAAAAGTACATAACATCACAATGTCTGATATCAAGCCAGCAGCCTTTTATTATCTGCCTGCAAACTGCTTCAAGCCAATGAGAGAAGTGAGGTACTTCTGACAGCAACCGAGATTTTAAAAGAGGACATAGCGCTTCAAAATCAAGTTTGTAGATTACATGAAAAATATTTTCATTTTTCTTGCAGCTGTTTGAAACAGATCCTAAACATCAGCTGGGGACTCCATCTGCCAAACTACACTGATCTAACCCACATTGAGGATATCTGCTGCATCACTTACTGACCCTCTCTAAAAACCACATCCAAGTAGCAACATATGTTGAGCCACGTGGATCTGCACAGTATTCATTTAAACAGCACACAACGCTTAAATAAGTATTCTAAAGTTATTGCCCATGTACAGTGTTGAGCAAACATATTCAAAAGACATTTTGGGAGATTACATTGAAATATGTAACTGGGATTTTATGTGATAAGCCAACACAGAGTAGTAATGCAGAAATGCTTTCAAAACTGAAGTCCTAGAGCTGTGTGTATCTACTCCAGACTTGTAGTGTGCATGTGTTACAATGTTTGGGACATTGTTTCATAACATAAATTTGGTCTAAAGTTTTTCATGACTTTACACTTTACCCCGCTGGTGAGTTCTTTGATCTTCATGATGCTGTTTATTAGGTTATATTGGTTAGCAAACCTGTGAGGTCTTGCCAGAGCAGCTGTGTTCATACTAAACTGCTAACTGAGTGACGTCTGCAGGCATATTGTTGCTCTGGATTTCATTTAGGGGTATCCGATTAAAGGCGCAAATAATATGCAATTTACACCTTAGATTTGTATTTTAAAAACCCTGAAAGCCTCGTGCTCTTTTTCTTATAATTTAGAGTTCTGCACTACTTAGTGTTAGTCTATCCTAGCAGTTTATAACCTCTATAATGCAAATGTTACCCGATCTTTTAAACAAGACAGATTAATTAGTTTAGGAAAATATCTAAATTTTGTTGTCCTTTTTAAAGTAAGGTATTTCTAGATGAACAAAAACAAAAATGGAAAACGTTCGCAAAACGAAACAGAAGGATACATTTTCTTCTTTAAGATGATGATATTTGTGTGAAACAATGTAAAAAAAAAACATAATTTCCAACCTAATGAGAAAAAAAAGAGATCTGAACAAATATTACTGCTACTTTTATTGTCGTTCTGTTGTGAAAATCCAATGCAAATATTCAGTGAAGAACTGAAAAACTGCTAAATGCAGCACTTTTAATATGTATATTTTAAAACATATGTTTCTTATTTATCGTTTTTTTTAGCAAAAGTTCCTCAAGTCCTTGTGGAGGTTCTAAAGAGTCACTTGGAGCACCTGCAGGTGCAGGTTGCAAATCCCTGGTCTATCCTGTATTATCCAAGACATTGACATTTGCGGCCTCAACATGATCAAATATGAAAAAAGCTTGAAAACTATAAACAGTTTTGCAACACACTGTGCTAAAAATAGCAGAGGAAGGAATGATAACACAGCTCAGTGTACGCACCATTGCAAATTTGCCCATTATGTGTGGCGCAGACCCAGTCATGGCACTCGCAGCGAGGACCATAGAACTTCCCTGGGTCTGTGGCTTCACACATGCAGATTCCACAGTCACATTTGCCCCTGCCGCTGCAGATTTTTCCATCTGGTGTCCTGCAGCGGCGCAATGAAGACTCTTGGGACAGCCTGCACACCTCACCCACCTGGCTGAGAAGAAGAGAAAAGATCAGTAGTTTTGATGTTTAAAAAATAAATAAATAAAAAAAACTAAAAGGGTTACTCCAAGAGCAAGTGCACCTGTATCTGTTTATGAAGCAAAATTGACTCTAGTGTAAAAATCACTTTTGAACTATGTGCAGAAAACGTTACTATAAAATTATCTATTCTTTTGATTTAGTTTTTTGCAACATTATTGGAAAAAGTCACACTTAAAGAAAAAAGTTTAAGGACAGTCTAAAGCCCTTTTTGCACTGTAGGATCCAGACTGGCCCAGCCCGGCTCCGTTCGACCCGGTCCCGTTGGTGCTGTGGCCCTGCAGGACACGTCACGTAAATTGAATTCTTGCTAAAGCTACCCAGACGATCTCCCCAGCGACCGCATAACAGTTTTCTTCCTGGGTCTCCCGTCCCATTTTTTGTGTATGCGCTCATGAGCGAGGAAGCTGCGGGAAACATTTACCTCAAAAAAATCTCACCTGAATGCCGTGTCTGAGCTGGACTGAGGCCAGGCGGGATTTATTTGTTACATTTACCATTAAAATCTTTGGCTGAAGAGGCGATTGTAATCCCAGTGTAGGGTAGGAATAGAATATGACGGGAATTTATTGATGCAACATATTGAAATGACAGCCATCGAGAAAGTCTAGCGCTCCTCTGATCCAGAGAGCTGCTCTTTATCCCGCCCCCGTACTCAATGAACCAATCAACAGCTAACTCCAAACCGGCCGGGTCTGGCCGGCCCGATTGGAACCACAGCTCGCGGGTTTCCAGGGAGCCGGGTGGTACCGGGCTGGAAGTGCTAATGCAAAAACGAAGCTGGGCGTACCCGGGTCCAGCGGTGCAGTGCAAGAGGGGCTTAAAGGCATTCACATGGTTAATAAATCCCCCAAAATAAAACCATTACAAAACTCCACCTTTCAATGACCAAATCTAGCTGCTGTTGTTACACATTTCCCTAGCTCTTCTTGGTGAGCAATTTATATTTTATTTGGATCCAGTTCCAGCTCTTTCTTTATATTGGCAGAGAGTTTGGCAAATGTGCATGCATTTCATTCAATCAACAGCTCAAACGTTCCAAACCTTTCTCCCAAAAATGAACATAAAATGTGTGTTTTCCATGTGTCACCAGAAGGTGAAACAAGTTCCATTCCACACTTGCTTCAAGTATTGAGGGAATCTTTAGACTTGGTTGCACTCCTTCACACACTATAGCAGTAAATTTTTAATCTTGCCCTGTTTGTCATAACGACCGTACCAAATTCAGAAATTCAGTTTTTGTCTTTTTGTTTTTTAGTTTGCACAGTGCTGCTTTGTCCTTAGCTGATCTTCATCTTTGTTCTATGTTGTTGCATACAAATAACATCTGTAAAATTTAAGGAACTCCATCTGCTCTGCTGATCTGACTCACACTACATGCACAATTACATGTATTTTATCTAATGTGGAAGATTAATGTCATTGTGGGATATATGCGACCACTGTTGCTACCTGCCATTTTCTGTGTGCTTCTTTTTGGCATCCCTTGGACCCCTGCTTATGCTGCAAGATAGACATTCAGTATTGAGAAAGCTGTTATTATGTAGAGTATAGATTTTAGCATTCATCTCCACTTTCTCTGCAAAAAACTGTTATTTTTTTTAAGGCTCACAAGTGCAATGTAATAAAGTGTTAAAGAGAATTAACAGATGACGACTGTTATGGATATTGCGTTTTTTGCAAAGAGATCACCTTAATGCAGCAGGATTCTGTCCACTGCTACCAAGATTTTTGGGTTGCCAATTAGACAACAGTTGAGTAAACTTTCAAACTAACTGTAATTCCAATATGGTGGTAAAATACCCTTCAATTCCATTCTGATGAAGAAACGCTGCGGCTTATGCACTGCTTTATATTGTTTGTCTCAAGGGAATTTGTATTTTATTTTTCAGGCAAGCTTGTTTCTCTGTTCTGATCCAGGGGATGTGGCTTTGGAAAAGATAGACGGAGACTATAGGTCAGTTCAAACAGAACACATAATTGGGTAAACCAAGCAGAGCTCATTTTAACACAAGCAAGCTGCATTGCTATTAAACAAACCACGCCATGCATATGGTAGCTCTTTTAATCAGTCTCCAGCAGTGAAGCTGCGAACAATTGTTGAACTGTGCAACATCTAGTTTTATGGCAGACATACCCTGACAAGAGCCAACAGGAAAATGTGAAAAGTACATAATGATTACCTATTTTAGTCACACTTAAGGCCATTTTATCAAGTGCTCCCTCTTGATTTGGAGCAGTTAAAACCTTGAAGCATTTGTAACAAGGTAAATTCAATGTCTGCAAGTCTATTTTGTAATGTTTTTCCTAAATAAAATGAGAGAGAAGCTTTTCTTTGTCATGTTATGCAGGATTCATAAAAGACAATTTCATGCATCACAAAAACCTAGAATTTAAACAGGGTTGTGTACATTGCTTGTTATTATTTATATTAGATTGTCCAGATGACTGGAGAGGAGGGCAGAGTTCACCCTCAACAGCATTTTTATGTGTTAGAATGACCCAGTCAAAGTTTATACGTAAAGCCAATGGAGAGTACTTGGAAAGACAAAAAGATGATGCCCCCCTGTCCCATTTAAAATTTATGCACAACTTTATGTTGATCTCTTAATAACAATAACAATATAATACTCTGAAACATATTGTCATGTGACAAAAATGTAAAGTTCAAGGGATGTAAATACTTTTGCAAGGCACTGCATGTTGTAATTCAGAACAAGGTATATTCTTTGGCATACTCCCCCCCCCATTACAACAAGTTCTGCAAGCACACATCTATTTTTATGCTAAAAAAAAGTTCCTTAAGCACAATGTAGCTGAACTATTATTCAGAAAGAAATCATTTAAGATAGCCAAGTGCATATAAAGTGAGAGCTCCTGGAAAAAAATACCCAACCTGGCATGGAGAGAAAATATAAATTCCACTCTGAGAGGCCCCAGCAGGCCAGCCTTTGCCCAGCACACACCCCTGCCACTCCATTCTACCCCAGAAATTAACTTCATGCCCTGTGTGACAATCAGAGCTGTAAAAGTGACATTCAGTCTCATGGTTTGTTGTCAAAGCTAACTAGAGGACATGTCAGTTATATTATGTCAATTCAAACACCACCACTGGAGTAAAAAAAAACAAAACCAAAAAAAAAGAAGCAAGGGAAGTACATCACTTTGAAATCTTGGAGAATGCTACCTTCATGGACTGAATTTCTAACAGCTGGCAAACAAAGACACATTTGGAAACCAGAAAGTAAAAGTGCAGACTATATTTATACAACTGGCTTTGCTAAAACTTCTCATATTGCTTTCCCCAAACTCGTAAGTCAGCATAACTTTGCGCCTCCCTTTTATTTCTTGCACTTCTGGCTGCCCCCAAAGAGAAAACCGATAAAAGATACAAACAGACTTATGGAAACTCACCTTACCGACTGTAGCAAAGTGTCCTCAACAGTAGAGAGCAGGATCAGAAACGACGGTACTAGCATTGACTGCAGAAAAACCTCAGTGTGCATGTTTAAATCCCACAGAAACCTGAAATAAAGTAGCTTGAAGGAATTTCCCAAATCTTACGCTCCTGAGACAGGGCAGGAAGGGAGAGTGAGAGGGAAGAAAAAAGGAGAAGGAGAGAAAGAGAAGCAGGCTGGCCCGAACTGGCTCAGTCCCTTCAGAGTCCAACACTCCTTACGTACAAGTGCCTTTGATTAGTCCAAACTCTCTGATGGAGTCCTGGGCAGGAGCTAAAGTGGGGAAAAAGCTGCCAAAACAACAAGTTAAGTCACCAGTTTGACATTTAATCAAAAGCAGACTGTTTTTGTTTCATTTTGTCCTCATTGGTTTCTCCCACAACTTCTGTGGTGTAGCTGTTGTTCCTAGCTTTTTCTTTCATCTATGACAAATGAGAGCCAGCTTCCAGACCCCTAATAGTAAATGTTGTGAATGAAGAACACAAAAATGGCTTAACTCAATTTAAATGCTTTGCTGTTCCAATACAACTGGTTGCCATGAGCACATGTGTCAGTGGAAGACTTGAGTAGAATATATGAATATGAATAATTCACACTACTGCAACAATAAATAGGTGTGTACAGTGTGTCTCAAAGTCAGCACACCCCTATCAAAATAGCATGAACTTGAAGTGGGCATTATTGTGTGATAAATAAACTTTGCTTTATATTTATTTTATGTTAATTTTAATATGAAATTATATAAATAAATAAAAAAAATATCCCAAATATTTTGACATGACGCTCTCTCCGCGGTTAATATCTTAATATTATGTTTCTTTGTTTACTCTTTGTCTACTATATCTCAAGAGGTTGTCACTATAGTTTTTCCTCCCTCAGTATAAAGCAAAAATATTGAATTTAATTTCTGGTCATCAATTTTGTCACTAAAGTAATTAGTATATTATTTTAAAGTAAATAGTAAAACAAAGGTGTTGATTTGCCAAAAGGAATCGGGTTCTGGATGTAAACAAACCGTGGTGGAGTCACAAAGGCAGCTCTGAAGCCGTTACCTTGGCAATGCCTGCGCGTCACCGCAGCTGATGTGATTGCATCCTGCGCGCTCCCGCAGTCTCCCACACGAGCAAGCCCAGAGAGAACGACTGATGTCATGCACAGGGCCAGACACGGCAGCTAAGAAAAATCATTGTCTCGTAAGTGCTTCAGAATGTTTTGCTTGTCTGAAATCGTCGGGAACGTAACGTGGCATCCAGCTGTTTTGTTTGTAGGATGCGGCTCGCGCTCGGTGTTGCTGCGCGCTAGCTTGTTGGTCCTCCAGGAAGTGGAGGGAATCTCATCCTCCGCAGTAGGCCTCGATGCAATATTCTTGTTTAAGTGCTGCATCTTATGTTTTAAGCTGCTTGTCACGTATAATGTTAGCTTTGTTTAGGCTTCATACTTGCCCAGAGATGTAAATAGTTCCAGTAGTTAGCTGGTTTTATTCTCATATTTCCATAGTAATCTTGTCCTTATGATGTAATTCTTTCAATTTTCTTTAAAAGACAATGAATATGTTTTATATTCTTTAAATCAAATGCTTCTGAAGCAGCTGGTCTTGCGTTCATAAGATCCAGTTTCGATTTAAGCAAAAGAATCACAGTGGGTCAGCAACTGCAGCCCCAAATATAGTTTGTATTTGCCATTTGTTTATATTATAAAGAAGAATAAGAAAAAAGGAGATTGAGTGTGGTTAAAAAACCAAACAAACTTTAAAGATATTATTCCATAATCTAAAAGTTATTAAGTCCTTTACTGTGATTTCCCACATTGTAATTTGAGTTTTTGATCAAACCTTTGGTTGCTTTGTCTTTAGATTCCATACCAAGAATGGACAGATGCATGCACACTCAAAATTTATTTTAAAGAGACAGCATAATTAATTTTCTTAGCATCACAGATTATTGACTGTTCTGTATCAAATATGTATTTGTTGATTACAATACAGTCTTTATTTTATAGGTCTAGGTGAATAAAGCTGATCTAAGTTGATCCAGTGTAGCAGTGAAATGGCCTTTTATCATACTACCAAGTTGGCATAATTCATTTTTGTTATTAGTGAAATCCACAAAGGCTTATTTGTTTTTTTACATATCTCCAGAAGTTTATAAAAACTGCCAGAAGGATCCATAAAGTTTAATTTAAAGTTCAATTAATTTATAAAGCACTTTCAAAAATATGAACGTAATCCAAAGTGCTTATCACAATAAAACGATTTTCCTAGAAACGTAAGAAATTTTGTATTTATGTCCAGTCTGTTGTAGTTTGTTGTAGTCCGGACCCAGATGGAATGAGATGGCAGGCATTGAAGAGGCTAAATTATTCAAATGATTGATAAATTACAGAAATCACAGTGAAGCAACCTCACGTGTGCAAATGTTACCTGGTGGGTAAATCTGTCAATCAGCCCTCTCTCATGGCAGAGCAAAGGGGACAGTGGCTAAGTTTCAGACCCTTTTTGAGGTAAATAAGATCAGTGGATAAAATCAGTTTTAGATTTAACTAATATCATTGCTAATGTCCCAAAAATAAGAAAATCAAGGTTGATTTATTGTTGTTACCCTTCTGACAATCAAAGGAAAATATTCCAACATCTCATTTCCAATGAAAAAATGACTTAAAATCTCCTTTGATGTTAGTAATAGAGAAATCTCTGCTTGCTGTATTTCTTGCACGTTGTAACAATGTAAAAATATGTGGTGATCACAACGAAAGTAATTTTGCTAACTCATTGGGGTGGCCTATATTAGTGCTGCTCCATATTAGAATGTGATGCAATTTGCATGATTAATGTTTAATAGTCTTATGACCGTATCAGTGGAAATAAATCCTCATTTTCTTCATTTCTCATCTGTCGCATGCTTCCAACATTCACTATTGCGATTACGCATCTTCAACACTGTCCTCCATGTCATTTGCAGATGTCTTCTGGATTGAGACTCTTGTTAGGCAGGATATTATTTCCATGCAGAGTGCATATTAATCACTCCTGGAATATACTAACTAAAATTTGTGATATTTTGAAACGTCCCCATATTATTAATATTTCATATTTTGATGTTGCAAAAATACTAGAAATGTTTTGCTCATTTGCTGTATATGTTCTCTTTTTTCATTTATACCATGTGGAACATTTTTCCTTTGACAAATTTTCCCTCCAGACTGAGTACTAGTTTTTTATCAGTTGTTTTGCAAATTTGCCTATTGAGCTAACTGCTCAGTGTCATATTTTATTAAAAGATAGATGATACCTTTAAAGGCCTACGTATCATGTGCATATGTCACATAACGCAACAACATTATAATTTACATTATTATCATAAAAGTTATAATGCAAAACAAAGAAAACATCCATTCAACATTTTTAAATGGATCCATGAGTTTATTTGATGACCCCAGGGGGATGTTTGGATGGATTTAAGTTTCCACCACAATTCTGATCAACATATTAATGAACTGGTGGGATGAGGAGTGCATAGATTGGTGTTTATTTTAATATCAAATATTCTTTTATTGGCTAAAAAAATAAGATTTTTGTAAAAAATGATGCTACCTTTTTATTTCTACAAGTAGTATATAATTGATGAAAATCAAACTATTTACATTGTGTTTTGATTTTTATATCTATACAAAGTCAGTGTTATTCTCAATTTGCTACATATGCAGCACTTCCAGCTAAATTGTAATTTCACTTCCCACTGATCCTCGGTGCAATATGTAATGCAATTTGAAAACTAAATAAAATGCTAAAAAACAATAGATAATAATAATTTATGTGTCTGTTACATTATAATAGGTATATATTTCAACATTTTAACTATACTTTAGGTATAATGAGGCTTATGGTGAGCAATGAGATCAATGACAACAACAGGAGTGGCCTTTCAAATTCTGCTAAGGCATGACATTGCCGGAAAAGTTTTTTAAGAAACATCAAAGAAACATAGAATACTTGCAATTTTTCTTTGGACTCACGAACAAAACTTTGACCAAGAAAGTTAGATTTATTTATTTTTTTTTAAATGCTTACAGTTACAATTATTTTGTCCAGAGATCACATCTTTCTCAGTGAAGAACACGTCCTCTCTCCAAATGGGAAAGTAATTGCAGTCTTTGCCACCTATACTCCCACATAATAGCACTTAGACCCTGCAATTTTGTTTTCGCTCTCCCTCACGTCTCTATCTGCATATGTTAAGTGTTGCAATTACACTGGAAAATTGCTTCCAACTACATGTGGTTTATTAGGTGGACAGTTTCTTTTATTGCTAAGAACATGTGAGGGAATGAGTGGGGTACAGTTGCACTGTTTTGCTTGTACTGCTGGTGTAATTTTGTGTTTTTCGTTTGAAAAGTATTGATTTTTATAGAAGCTTTTCTTGTGATTTAAATTCTTAGTACAGATCCACAGCAACCCAAGCAGTAAAGCAATGTACACTTTAAGGCTGGGGTTATTTGTAATGTTCGAAATGTCTGATTTAAAAGGCAACCCAAACAAGCTGCTGTAGTTGGAAAGGGAAATTAATGTAATTATTATTTTTACGTTAATAGTTGCTTAGTGTTGGTGGAGGTCCAATTGAATGGTTTAGTTCAAGTTCATGTGTTTAAATGGCAAGTCAAGGTCTACGTAAATCAAATTAAGAATTTGTGGCAGAACTTAAAAGTTGATACCACAGCCATTTCTTACTGTCTGATCATTTGTGTTGCACTAAACACCGGTTCTACAAAGGATTGATTTAGAGGACTGTGAATAAAGGGATACAAAACTTTTAAGTTTTAGATTTGTGTAAAAATAAAAAAAAAACAAAAAAAACAACCAAAATACCACATTTAGTTTTTTCTGACATTCACGATATGCATTTGTTTGCATTGGTCTACTACACAACAGAATCAAGGTTCATGAACATTCTTGCAAGGCACCAAGACAGTGGTTTTCAGCCTGTGGCTCTGGAACCTCCAGCGGCTCTTTGGTCCTTCCAAAATTGCTCTCAAGTTTGCCTACAAATAAGAAAGCAACAATTGATGTTTTAAATATAGGTACTAAAATAAATGCAGGTTTTAGCAGTTTTTCAGTTTTGTCATTGACTATTCTCATTGAATTTCCGCAATAGAATGAAAAAAATACAGAAAAATACAGAAAGTACTAGTATTTTTTTTAACTCTATTGTTCTTCTCATTAGTTTGGATGTTTTTGTTGTTTTTTTTACAGTTACATGTCTTTGTGGAATACATAGCATTCCACAAATATCAACATCACATAGAAGACAATGTATTCATTTTTTCTCTGCAAAACCTTTATGTTTATCTTTATTTGAAATTCTGAAAATAGAAATTAAATGGTGGTTCAAACAAATGTCCTGCAGTAGATATTCATTGAATTTTGTATATATTTTTTATTTTTCAAATAAGTCATATAACATTGAGTTTCTTCACCTGAACTGAGGGCAGTTTGTGTATATTGGAGAATCCGGCACCATACACATGGCTACAAATGTGAAAATGTTTTCGTACTTTTTTCTTTCCTGCTCTTCCGACTGCTACCGATCACTGATCGATGCCACAGGACCACCAACCCGTTGGGACGTTCTCTTTTTTGCATCTGTAATCTCTCTCAGTCTGGTTGGTTCCTCCACCCCTCTGTGACCTGGGGATGAATGCACCAATGAGGAGCCTCACAGTGAGTCCACATGTCCTCATTCACCCCATCCTCCTCCACAACACCTCAGTCACTCACTCACTCACTTACTCACAGAGTGTGTCGCATATATGCCTCAATGTCAGACGTGGTGGGCATTCCTGTCTCTATGAGCGTACTGTAGATGTGGGTAGTGTACTGTACACCATATAAGCCATGATGTTGACTAACTGTTGTGTGTTATTTACAGGGTATGCCTGATCGCATGTTATGTGCAGTGCTGGAGCAATTTCAGCTTTACTTTTCCCTTTGGTATGTGCGCTTTGTCTCCATTCACAGTGTCATTTCTTCTTGTGTTCTTATGTTGAAATGGCCTGTACAGTTTGTTTTTCTGCATACACACATTCACACAAACATACATGCAGATGTTGGCAAGCACAGGTAACAACCACGTCACACTCTTTACACCACGATTCTCCTGCTGATGCCTTTTCGCTAAGTACGATGAAGATCTTGTTAGATCTTTTTGGGGACGGTAAGTTACTGGAGCTGTTCCAGTGTGAAGACACTCGTTCTGTGTTCCATGCGTGCTACGTTGTGTATCACGGTGATCATTCAACAATGCAGCACATTTTGTTTTGAAGTGTAAACCAATACTCTGGCATTTCAAGTCAGGGACAATTTCTTGACCTAACAGAAACCAAAGCTTGGTAATGCTTAGATATGTATTAAATATTTCCATACTCAGATGTACAGTTCAGACCAAAAGTTTGGACACACCTTCTAAATGAATTCAATTAGAAGGTGTGTCCAAACTTTTGGTCTGTACTGTAGTTCTGATCAGAAGTTTACATACACTCATCGGGAGCAAAAATGTCATTAAATGTGGACTTTATTTTTCTAACCTGTTTGTTTGGTGTGAATTGGTGATAATTTGTGATCAGGAGCAACAATGTCACTAATTTTGGACTTTATTTAACCAAACTATTTGTTCATCGTGAATTGATGACAGAAGAAAGACTTAAAAATATTGGACAAACCCTTGAGTCTTTGAATTTATTTCAGTTTATTTTAAATGCTCAATACTGGTTTAGATGTCTAAAAATATATAGTAGCAATCAGTAAGCTAATGAAGGGCAATAATATAATACCTGCCAATCATGTGATATTTTGTGCATTTTAAATATCATTACGAAAATAAGGTAATGACTTGCTAATAAAAATACAAAACCATAACGTTTTGTCAATATTGTATATTGTAAATTACTGTATATAAATAACAATGACATCCACTATACCTATTAGTCCATTATTACATTATTGGCTGCAGTTATTCAGTTATTACATTTTCATATTCATATTCTCACAAACCTCATTACATTATTGGAAAGCCGCTACATTGTTGGCTTTAGTACATTTTAAATGGTTAGAAGTATAAAGTCATTGCCAGGAGGTGCATTATTACATTATTTGTTGATACACAACCCGACCAGTGTTTAATCCCTAAATGTCCCTCTGGAGGTTGCACTTCTACCACAAGCATTTAGTAGCTGCCAGCAAGATTCAGGCATGAGTATTGCTACATACTTGGCCAATCCAGTTCTTTTAAAGATATTGATTTTCTGCCATGAACCTAACTTTTATGTGTAGTCTACAAATTTGCCATACAGTAGAGGTCAGGGTTTTCCAAAATCTTAATGTTAGCCTGTTTTTTCTGCACCAAACAATATTTTAATGTATTTTTATTAGGCCTCACTGCCCTGTCGGACTACCTGCTGTCTAGCATGGTTTTGACAGCATCTGTTTTGCTGCCAGTGGTACTGGTGGATTGCCCAATGTCAATAGAATGAAGAAGAAGGAGCACAATCTCAAAATCCCTCAGCTTTTCTCTCAGCTAGGTGGATGAATGTTGGACATATCCAGGTATTCCCGCAACACAGTGATCCCAAGTATTGAGAATACAGCTAACTTCAGTTTATTGTTTAATCATTTCACCCTGGACAAAAACAAAACAAAAACATTCGAGTTTATTATGAAAGACCAAAAGTAAGATGGCATTCATTGTCCTTAAGTGCATGTAACTGTCTGACCAGAACTTTAACCTCACATAAAAGTCAGTTTACCACCAAACTCCCATTTTTTAATCTCCAGGTAAATATGGCCAATAATAACTTTACTGCATTACATATGCAAGAAGTGTATAAATTCAGGATATAATCTAGGCTGTTAAGAGTTATAAATATAGTTCTGCCACTGCCCTGACTTGGATGTAGCCAGAGTGCTCTCCACTTCCTCATTTAGCTTTGTTCATTGTCCTGTTCGCCTCCCTCTCCCTGTCAGATCCACTCTCTGTATAGCACAGCTAGTCCCAGCATGCTGAAGAGGAAACAGAGTTCCCGGGTCGAGGCCCAGCCCATGACCGACTTTGGGCCAGATGAGACCCTTGCGGACAGTGCTGACATCTTCTGGATAAACAAACCAGTGAGTCCCCCTGGATAAGAAGCCTAGTTGACCAGTTTGACAAAAAAACCCCCAAAAAAACAGTCACACTTTGTTGTTTTTTTCCTTTTCTTTTCTGTTCCTACAGTGGGTCCATTCGTTGCTTCGAGCTTGTGCCATCATCAGTGTCATCTCTGTTTGTATGAACACTCCTAAGACCTTTGAGCATTACCCTCCGCTACAGTATGTGACATTTACCCTGGACACGCTGCTCATGTTCCTCTACACTGCCGAGATGATAGCCAAGATGCATATAAGAGGAATCATCAAGGTAGTTTCACTAAGACTGTTCATAACTTTAATGATAGTCCCAAGAGGCACAAAACCTCAAAGTAAACAACAAAAAACACATATTTTCTGTATGCAAAACTTAACACAAAGACATACAGGACAAAGAACCATTCACACACACACTCACACCTAGGGAGAATTTAGAGAGACCAATTAACCTGACAGTCATGTTTTTGGACTGTGGGAGGAAGTCGGAGAACCCGGAGAGAACCCACCATGCACAGGGAGAACATGCAAACTCCATGCAGAAAGACCCCGGGCCGGGAATCGAACCCAATACCTTCTTGCTGCAAGGCTACCAACTGCGCCACTGTGCATCCCCCAGTTAAAAAATACCCTCACAATTAGAGGCCTGCATTAGCATGGGAAAAAAAAACAAAAACACCTTTGTTTCTGGTTCTTTTCATGTTACTTTTCTGTTTAACGCTGACACATCTTCTTAGGGTTGTTATTCATTTAAATAACATCAAACCTGTGCTAATTCTTTATATTTCATAAATGATGATTCAAAAATGATGGGAGCTTTTAGCAATATCTGTAAATGTAAAAAAGGTTAATGTTTAATTATCTTATCTTCTATTGAACTTAATGGCACCTGAAACTTTTGCTGTCTTCTATCACATTGTTGAAAGTGCTGGATATATATATATATAAAAAAATCCACATTGCGTAGGAATGTAATAGCAAGGTTTTGCCCTTGTCAGTATATGTAATCAAACATGGTACTTATTTGTAGAGTGTTCAGCACACACCCTTCCATTTGCAGCCTTTCTTCCTGAGAAAGAGTGACTCCCTAAGAGCTTCTTACACACTCTCTCTCTGTAAGTGGTAATTAAGGATGGCTGTTTCAACTGGCCCCTTGGCATTTCAGCTTCTTTTCAAATGTCTTTGTTGCATTTTTTGCTATGCAACCTTTTGAATTATAAAAATAAATAAACAAACGTATTTGATAAAACATACTCATTTAAGGATCATGCAATGCTACTCTTGCATAAGTAATGGTCTGAAATATCCCCACATATGATTTTCATTTGTTAGCTTGCTGTCAAATATATAAATTATTAAATCCATTTAATATTTCTTCTCTTTCAAGTCTTTTCTGTGACTCTTTTTAGGGTGACAACTCCTATGTGAAAGATCGCTGGTGTATGTTTGATGGATTCATGGTGTTTTTCATCTGGGTCTCCTTGGTACTTCAGGTGAGTTGCATTATTTATTGTTTTTAAAAGTAATAAATACAATTGCTTCTTTGACTGCATATTGCAGTTCTCATGTTAGGTCTATATTTATATTACTAATATTTTTCTCATCTGTTAAGGTTTTTGAAATAGCAAAGCTTGTGGATCAGATGTCTCCATGGGGAATGTTGAGAATACCGCGAGCACTAATAATGATCCGTGCCTTTAGGATCTACTTCCGCTTTGAGCTCCCCCGTTCCCGGATTACCAACATTCTGAAGTAAAATGCTACGATGAGGATTTTTCAAAAGTATGCGGACACTTTGTGGATATGTATCCTTGTAGTGATGCAAAATCTGCCTTCTCTGTTTTGTTTCCCAGGCGCTCGGGGGAACAGATCTGGAGTGTCTCAATCTTCCTCCTGTTTTTTCTCCTGCTCTATGGAATTTTGGGTGTTCAGATGTTTGGAACCTTCAATCGTCACTGTGTTACAAATGATACAGAAAAAGAGTAAGTATCTTCTAAAAATAAAACACTTTAATTTTATATTTTATTCTGGAAACTTAATGGTGTTGCCCTTGGATTTGTGGCATTATGTGAAACACATACACACATATATATACAGTATATATCTTATATGTATATAAGATATATAAATAAGCTGGTTGTCATGATTTTTTCTTATAGAATAATTTTTTATGATCACATATAATGATTCTGTCTAGAAAACATCTGTCATATAGGTATAACATCTATTATTGCAATAGAATATTCTCACACTGAACTATATTGAAAAATCGAACCTTCATTTTGTGCATATTTACTTAGCAAGCTTTTTATATAAAGCCACATTAGCTGCCACGTTTCAGATTTGTATTTGTAAAAAAACAACACTATACATTTTTCCTTCCACATTACAATTACGCAGCAATGTGCTAAGATAAAATTTACTTTTTGATCCCAAATTCTGGAAATGTACGTTTTTTGTGCATTTCTGCAATGCTCTATATATGGTTGGGAATACGTTTTATAGTTTAAACTTATAGAGAAGAACACGGTTCACATGCTCTTCCCACGTATTGAAATGTAAGTGATTTTCTTTTTTTAAATGCCGGTGGCCATATGTTGACATAAATAGGTGATCTTGAATAATTTCTAAACATTTAGTTTTTATTTATTCAAATAAAAAAAGTCATTAGTATTTTGTTTTCACAGGTCATTTTGACCCTAATGTTGGGCTTCATTTTCCTCCTGTTTGTCGTCACGAGAAATGACTCGGTTTCATAAGACATGTTGATCTATTTCAGGCCTGCATAATTAGCTTTATTATAATCATCATTGTGCCTCTGATTGGCCTTTGTGACTGTGCATTAAATTATCCCTTCTGATCCTGTAATCCCTAATAAACAATTTGGATGAGTGTCTGGGCAGGCGATTTAAGAGAATTAGTTTTCATTAGTGAAACTAAGCAGATTCTGGAAACTCCTTTACCTCAAAGAAAGTTATACATATAAAAAGTATTTCAGTCACACTAAATTCAGTTTTTCTTTTGGAATTATGAGGTACTTTATATAAGATGTGATTATTTATTTATTTTTTTACCCTTTTGTGTAGCAATGTGACATGGAACAGCTTTGCCATCCCCGATACTCACTGCTCCCCTGATGGAGAGGGCTACCAGTGCCCTCTTGGCTTCAAATGTGTGGATCTAGAAGATTATGGCCTCACCAGACAGGAGCTTGGTTACAGTGGATTCAACGAACTAGGTATATGTTGTTATCAATGTCTGACATTAAACCAGATTGAACTCTTCTGGTTTTTGTCCAGTAACAGTTATTAATTAAAGCCATTTATATTTACTATGTAATCGTTAAGTAATAATTAAAATTACTAGCTAATAATTTTTCTAGACTTTCTTTCAGATTCTGAAGTTTATTTACATTTTCTTAGTATTTGGTAGAATTTCCTTTTTGAATGGTGTAAAATTGGTCAAAAATTTTTCTGCCTTCCAGAACTGGATTGACTGAGCCACAGTTTTTTGCCTTGCTCAAACAAGCCTTTTGGATTTGCTTCTACATCTTATATTAAAACTTGAAATATAGAGTTTCTTTGTCCTTAAGCAAATTTGAATTCTTGTCATTTTGAATGGAATGTTTTTGCTGAAGCTTCAGCTACCTGGATGATCTGGATCTGGATTTTGTTTTTGCTTCACAACCGTATTTCCACATGACATTCTTTACTGATGATTTGATAAATTTTTTAAAAAAATGCACCAGATTCATATGCAGCAAAACTCCCAAACAATGTAATACTGCCACCGATATGCACACCACAGGACATGTTTATAAAAATGAAGATCTTTGAAAATGGAACGGGTCTCCTTCCTGTGATCACTGCTGGACAGTCCTATGCTGTTGCTTGTCTACAGTTTAATCAGATCTGCAAATTTTAAAAGTCACAATAACCTGCAGATCTGTTCTAAGGACTGTCTCTAAGTATGAAATCGGTGTTAGATAAAAAGTGCTTTAGTACCCAACTCATGTGCATCTTCATCTTACGTTTTCTCCTGTCTTGTCATACTCATTTCTGCTGATTGGCCTGTAACCTTAGATTCAACTAATCGAAGTATGAAAATATTTGACTGAAAATATTTTTGCATTTTTTCTTCTGGTTCTCTATTTCCTAGGTACAAGTATCTTCACTGTGTATCAGGCTGCATCACAGGAGGGTTGGGTTTTTCTCATGTACAGAGCCATCGACAGTTTCCCGCGCTGGCGCTCCTACTTCTACTTTATAACTCTCATTTTCTTCTTGGCTTGGCTCGTCAAGGTTAGAGCTTCTGTCTTTCTATTGCTATTCCCATAATAATTACAGAAGGCAGTTAAATATGAAAAAAGCTCAGGTTAACTGACATCACCCAATATTTTACCTACTGGAGTAATGACTTCTCCTTGTTAGCAAAATGTTCTCGGGCTAATTAGTGAAGGACTGTCATCTAATATATAGTGAAGAGAGCTCATGCACAGTTCTTCTTTTTTTGGTCATTTACTTTTAATTGTCTTAGCATATCTTGGGTTCACTCCCCATGTCCTTTCTACTCCAGAATGTGTTTATTGCTGTCATCATTGAGACGTTTGCAGAGATCAGAGTGCAATTTCAGCAGATGTGGGGGTCGAGGAGCAGTACCACATCAACTGCTACAACACAGGTATGACTATCACACTCATAGACACAAAGTGAGTGTTGCCCTAAAATTGTCATGATGACAGCTTGGGTATATTGCGCACCATTGCCTTTCAGTGTGAACCCCATAAAGCTCCACAGCTAGGATAATCTGTCAACAGATGTTCAGATGAGACCAAAATGAAACTTTTTCACTTGCATGCACAACACTACGTGTAGCGCAAAACCAATTCTGCTAACATCACATCACTCACACGAACAACGGTGTGCTGGGAAGATACTTTTCTTCTTCATGTTAAGTGAAGCTAGTCAGAGGTGATGGGAGCCTATTAAAAGGAGCCAAACCTACTAAACGCCGCAAAAGACTAGAGATTGGAGTAGATATTTATTTTGTAGCAGGACAACATACACAGCATACAGCCAAGATGTAATGCACTGGTTTACATCAAAGCATATCCATGTGTTAGAATGGCCTAATCAACGTAATTCCATTTCAATTGAGAATCTGTGGCAGCATTTGTGGCTTACAGATAATTTCCATCCACTCTAAGCTTGACTTAATTTGCAAAAGAAGAAAAAATAGAATAGGTAAAATTGTCAATATCAAATGTCAGATGTGAAATGTTTGTAAAGAAGACTTACATTTGTGATTCCAGCAAAAAGAGTTCCTACAAAGTATTAAGTCTGGGAAGCTGAATTTAAATTGACACCACACTTTGTACATTTGTATTTGTAAACACATTTGAAACCATGGGGCATTTTTTTCTCCTTCAAAACAGTGTCCTCTGTGTTTTCATCTAACCAAATTGCATTAAAAATACATGTAAGTCTGTAACTGTATCATAATGAAATCTGAAAAGGTTCATGGAGTAGTTGGCAAAGAAGAGGACTGCAGATATTTAAATGAGTGACAAAACATTCATGATAACATCCAAAGTTAGTTTTTTCCCCGACACATAAGGCTGTTGGTTCCTTAAAAATATGCTTATGAATAATGACCTAATTATCTGTCTACTCGTAATCAAGCGTTGTTTCATTTGATTAGGAAATTGAGAGTTGATCATGAAGAGTACATATATGGACCTTTTCAGCTATAGGACTTTCATTATAGCTTATGAGAGTCTAGAAGAATATTCACAAAATATTCCAGGATGTGGCTTTATTGACTCAAATACAAGCATGTATTGAATCTGTGGCTGTGCAGTAAGTCAGAGTTTTGATTAGCATTTAGCATATTTCAAGATGTACAATTTTCTTTGATTTTTTTTACTTGTCTTGTATCAAGGAAAGAATCCAGTACTTTATTATAAGCCACCAAAAGCGGACGCAAATATAAAATAAAAATCTAGCTGCCAATTTTTAAATGTTTTTGCTGGCATAAGGGAATCACAGATTAAAATGACAAATGCCACTGGAACTGAATCATATGAACTTCAATTCTAACTGGTGTTTAAATATAAATATGTGATTCTTGGCAGGTTTTTTGTAATCTTTGCAGTCATATTTCTGGGCTTTGCCAATGACTACTTACTAAAATGGAATGAACAGCACACAAATATGATTAGTCTGAGTGTTAATCTAGTTCCAACAACTTTGTAGTCCAAAAATATAATCGGCAGAAAATCATTAACGCTGCGTGTATTCATAAGAAGAATATAATAAGATTTAAGCTTTATAAAAAGCTTTAAGATGAATTATTTTTGTCAGGAAAAGGAAACATACCAACATGGATTGAAATTAGATCTTGATAATTAGCAATTATTAATATAAGACCCACATATGTATGTTGGAATTTTAAGTGCAACTCCCTGGTACATTTATGTTTTAGACTCAAAGCAGCAAAGGAATTACTTCTTGAATTAAGTCACCAAATTCAACAAAAATGATCACAGCAAACTCACCAGCTTAAATTTGAGTGTATGACGTAACAACTTGTATCACAGTTGAGCCACCAAAGTAAAGAAGCTAAGAAAGATGGTCTTTCACTGCACTAGCTTAGAGACTTAACAAACAAGCAAACTGCAGTATGGATAAGAAATATGAATAAAAATGTTATAACAATAAAAGTGAGATAAAAAGTAAAAGTCAAAAGTATTTTTAAAAATTGCAGTAGTTTTAAGCAGTATATCAGTGCATGTGGCTTTAACCACACCAATGCAAATTTTGCCATTAAATATAAAACTTGCTCATGTTGAAATAGGCTATGTCAGTATAGCATTTACATTGAAAAGAGCAATTCCTGCAACTAACTATTCCAATTATACTGTTATGTGTTGGCACATCATCAGGTGCATCATCATGATAACATTTTGATTAAATTTTTTTATGATACCCCAAAAAAATAATACAGAGGTGCTTCTCTTATTCAATTTCAGTCTTCCTGTAATTCGCCACAGTGATTTCCAGTACTTGGACACTTTTCTCTACATAATTGTTTTACTTGTGATGGGTTAATTGCAATATTGGTACCTAGCTTTTAAAACAAAATTCTGACAGCATTTGTCACACCACTTAAACTAAAAGTGATTGTTCTGTTTCATTTTTCACAAGATGATGCCATTTTCTCCTAAAAAAAAAATACTTCAATTTATTGCTACATGATGTGGTAGGAAGAGGAGTTATACTAGTCAGATTGTATAAGAATCTGAAGAATCAGAAGAGAAAAAAAATATAATGCAGCTTACAGCTAGTTAGAAGTAAGAAAAAGTAGTTACTTACCTGAGAAAAGTTATGCTCATTACTAACACCTGCAGTCATCTTAAGGTCTTGCTCTCTGCTGATGCCATCTTTAGTAGCTATTACTATGAAAGCTTTAGTGTGTCTCCAAGAAGCAGCCAGATAACCATGTTCCATGGCTAAGCACTTCAAAATGGTGCCATTGTGGACATGAAATTATGCATCTGCAGTTGTGTTTTCCTGTTCTAGTGGATGAGACTCAGAAGACTCTTTTGCTTCCCCAATTGTGCATTTTAAAATTACATTTCTGCTTTGAAAACTGATCGAAAGGCTGTGTGTGATTTATTTATTTTGCATACTTCAAAGATTTTCAGGCCTTACGGCTCTAAAATATTATGATTGATTCCTAAAGGAAAATTTAGTCTCAGAAAGTATTTTTGATCAGTGAGAACATAAAATATTGATGTCATGAGCAGTTTTTAGTGATTCGCCTTGGGAAAATTGTGAAATCATTTTTTATTAGTTTAGTAATTCATGAACATGCTTGTGCTACTGGGAAAATGGCAAAGACCTTAAAAGAAATTGCCATTTTTGTCACCATCCAATTTAATTATAATCTCATTGCCATACCAAATCTCTGTCTTAGAGGGAGGAGAGCTAATTAGCCGTGTCATAACACTTTAATGTCAGGCACAGAAGGCAAAGTAAAATAAGCCTTTCTTCAGCCTCCCGAGAATCATTGACTGGGGTACGGGAGGCAAAAATCTGTCCCACACTTTCTATTGCGGGACTTTGTCATATTCTATCCATACAAAGATTTGTAGTTTCGATGTCGTTGCTTTTGCAGGATCTCATCCACCGTAAAAACATACAATTTCTATACCTCCTCTCTTCATTTACTGTAAAGTAGATGAAGCAAAGGTATATTTTTGCTTGAAGGAGGTTAAAACATACAACGTGGTGAGTCTATGCAAATGATGGAGATGATGTGCAAATAGAGTGGTTAGATAATAGCAGATGACAACCCTGAGGACTGTGTAAGCTCTACTGGGTGCATCTTTTTCCGGATTTAAACTTCCTGTTGCTTCGCAGAGCTAAATTAAGGTGTGTTTAATCTCTCACAGCGTAAGACCCACATAAATCCTTCAACCATTTACTGTTCCACTCTTTGATTACCTCCCTACCTCCCACACTGTTTCGGCTTTGTCTCCTACCTGAACATCAACATGTTCTCATCCTGCCAAGGCTGTGCGTTGCAATCCACCGCGATTATCATCTTGCTTTTATTATCCCGTAATCCGACACACACACTGTCGTCTTGCAGTATGTCAGACATACAGAGATGATAGAAGCCAGATTTGTCTTCAGTTCACTCTTACTTCATATACAATCTACAAGTTAAAACTTAATAGATACTGCAATGTTGCGAAAAACAAGGGGAATCTTACCCCTTAAAGTTTGTCAGTTTTATTTAATCTTTGAAGCCTAATCTCTATTAAGAACAATAAATCTGGTTAACTGTGTGGTAGAGAAATCACTGCTGTTACCATGGCAGTGACCGATGTGATTTAAAATGTTTTCAGAACTGAAAACAAAGCATTTGTGTTTTAAACAAATGACTCATAATTAATGGTTCGACTGAATATGTAGACCTTCTAATATTAGCATTCATATTAATGTGAAGGTCTATCATAATTAACCAGAATATTATTGAAAAGTGGATTTATATATATATATATATATATATATATATATATATATATATATATATATATATATATATATATATATATATATATATATATATATATATATATATATATATATATATATATATATATATATATATTAATCATGTAAAAACAATCATGTGCTGATGTCACTAAGATAAATTCCTAGTGAAATTCACTCACCAGCCGTTTTGCTATGCACACATGTTATCAAGGTGTATGTAAAAGTGGTTTGACTTATCTTTGCCCTCAAAAATACTTAATTCTTTCTGGCATAGAAATACTTCTGAAATGGTTCAGAGACTTTGGTCAGTAATTACATAGCAGCATCATAGAGGATGCTAACCCTGTAGTGATAAAGGGATGCACTAAGGTTGTACTGTGGGAGGTTGTGATTTTTTAAAGGATTCCCAACACCAACTGTGCTATGAAAATCCACATGCGACAAACTCTACTTGAGAGCCAGCATCCGGCAATTTTTAAATGTTGAGAAGGTAATTCATCCAATTGATTCAGGTTTTCTAGTTCTCAAACACTTTGAAAGGATGCAGGTCAAAAACTAGAGTTTGGCATCCCTTCACCAATACACCATGACCAGCAGCCCAAACAATGACAGAACATGTACATGACATTGCCCAGCCTGTTTGTCTCCAACAACTATGCCACATTAAAAGCCACTCTAATCCCCATTCTCTCCCATTCTAATGCTGTGCTTGATCAACAAGTTGTCCTTACCCTGTCTAGACTTCTAAGTGCAATAAACAGCTGCCTTGTGATTAGCTGATTTTCTGGATGAGTTAACAAGCAACTGAACAGATGTACAAAATAAAGTTGCCTGTGAGTGTATTTCAAGTTTTTGATGATTATGGCTTCAGTTTCTCAGAAAATGCTATTATTGTGGTAGACCTATAAAAAAAAAAAAAATTCTGATAGAGGTGTCAGCCTAGTGAAATGTACGCAATTCTGTTGTACACTAAATGCACTCATTATCTAGTCAGGGCTCTTTTTGTATGAATTACTGCATTAATGCAGTATGGCAGTGGTCCCCAACACCGGGCTGCAGACCAGTACCGGTCCGTGGACCAATTGGTACTGGGCGGCTCAAGAAATAATTAAATATGGCCGTTCTATGTACGTGCTTCGCAGTATAGATGATTAATCTATATTATCATCATATTTACCCTTTTCTTTTCCCCTTGTTTTTGAAAATAAAGGAAAAGGTTGTAATGTGTGAACTAGCTGTCTTGTATAATTGAATGTCTCAGGGTTATTTTTAGTTTTTTTGTTTGTTTTGTTTTTTCACTTTTAGACCCCAAGGGCAACCTCACTGCATTTAGAAGCTAGCATCCTGTTTTGGGTGGGCTTGAATCTATGTGCATAATGCCTTAAGCTTTATATTTGCAGCCACAGATGCTACATGATGATGTATCCACGGGGTTTCTATGTGTGTCACGTCTACTGCTTCAAATGATGTGTCTGGTTCTGTGTGTTTCTAAGCATTTTCTACCACTTATTTGCTGCCCTTATGCCACAGATGTTCCATGAAGACGCTGCCGGAGGATGGCAGCTTGTTGCTGTGGATGTCAACAAACCACATGGTAGAGCGCCTGCTTGCCTTCAGGTAAGTACACCACATAATAAATATGCTGCTGGTGGAAGTACTGCTCTCAGTGTCCCATAGGCAATTTCATATTCTACTTGTGTGGCCAAAGAAACACTCAGCGAGCGTCATCATCCATTTGAAACTTGCGGCAGAGTCATCCTCACCTTATTGTTTTCACATGCGTCACTGCATTCAGCTGTTGCATCCGAGACTCGGTGACTCGATTACGAATGAGGAGAAGTTAATATTTGATATACCGAGCTGCGCTAATGACTTATTTGATGGGCGCCAGTGTTGCCCGGGTTGTGCCTGCTGATCGGTTGAGCTATAAAGATAAGCTGAAAGCAGCGGGTGTTGTTTAAAGCTGGGATGCTGTTGATGGGGGTTTGGTTGGGAGTAAAAGGCATGGCCCTCGCTGTGAGAGATTGTCAATAGAGTCTACGGATACAGGAGGGAGGACAGCTGTCGACACGCCTTCCTGGAGAAAATACTTCTCCAGAGCTTTTTGACACACACACACACAGGTAGAAAAGCAACAAATTAGTACAGAGAAATTGGATAGAGAGTGAGAGAGAAAATAGGGGTAGTGAAAAATGGAGCTTCTCTATTAAAGTAGCATTCTCCCCAGAGCCCTATCGTCAGTAGGAGGGAACATTTAGATGGAGGGATAACCAGAGGGGTAAACACAACTGACTTCCCTTTGAGCCATGTGCAACATTACATGCAGCACTCAACAACTTCTTTGTTTCTCTCTTGCAATCATACTAATAAGCTCTTATTGTTACTTTGTTCCAAAAAGACATTCTGCCAGAAGAAACCTCACAAATCCAGCAAAGACTAGAATTAGATGAAGTTCAGTCAGACAGTTATTGGCACTGCGTTATACGCAGAGCATTTGTAAGAAATTATTTACACCTACTGTATCTAGAATCCCTCTGATTAGTATTGAAAATGAAGGGATGTGCCACTTTCTTCCAAATAGCTTTTCAGAGAATGTCAGTCAGATTTTCTAGTCTGGTTTAGATCAAAGCAATTTCATGTGTTAGAATGGCTCAGCCCAGAACTGAATCCAATTGAGAATCTGTTGCAAGACCTGAGAACTGATGGACACATTTGCTCTTATTCCAGTCTGACTGAACTTGACTTGGATGTCAGATCACAAAACATTCAAGGAAATTCATAACATTTCAAAAAATACAAGAAGACTGAATGGGGAAATTGCTCAATGACATGCGAATGCTTTTACAAGGTACTGCATGTGATAATAATTAATTGCTTATGCAATCATATTTTTATGATTAAACTAGAGAGATATTAAGAACTGTTTGTTCAGGAGAAAAAAATAAATTACATGACACTGTCAGGATAAGCTAAAGGTCTGGGTGACAATCCCCATTTTACTGGCTTTCAAGCCAGGTAAAAATGGGGATTTACCTTTATTTTTTATGATAGTAAAACATTTTTAAGACCATAATAATGGACTAGAAACATGGGAGGTTACAGTCTTTGTCAGAATCGTTCTTTTTGCATTTTGTGACGTTCTTCAACTTTGTTTATTTCTTCTTTCTTTAACATGTCAAGTGTCAAGCCTAAGACTGATAATCAACAATACCTTTAGTGTTTGAATAGTGCTGACAGTGACATGAATCACACGGTGCTTGAATTCAAAAGGCATCAATTGTTTTGGTTGTCACAAAGTGACAGCATTTTGTGGCATGCAGAGCCATCAGATTGCTCAAAAACTTCTTACATTTTCTTCATGCTTTCCAGAAGTTGCAACGTGTGAGACACATTTTTAAAGCCAACTTTTTTTTCTCTCTCAAATAAAACTTGTATATGCTGCAAATTAAAACTTAAAAGTATACATATAATATATTTTGAACGCAATCTTAAACGGCTGGAGTACATCACAATATGAAGCCGTCTTGACCGTGGATGGACAATATTTCTCTAATTTTGAAGATCTACTTATGTCTTCAAATGTGAATTTCAAATATACTGCATCAATTGGTATTTTTATTTATTTATTAATCTTAATTGGTAAAGATAAAAATGAGAATGTGAAAACAGCGACAAAGACGTAGACTTTTAGATGTCTGAGAGACGGATTCTCACTGTGAACAGCACCACTGTTCATAATAGTAGACATGCAGGATTGCAGTTTTCTTAGTCAAAATATAAATGTACAATTCACAATAATAATAGCCATCTGAAATAAGGCTATGAAGTGGCACCTCACTCTTGATGTCTATGGCTTTTTGATTTGGAACCGTAACATGAAGAATTACTGTTCTGACTTCTTATTGAAGAAACTTTCAATTACAAGAAATAGCTACCTTTTATTCTACCTCATGTAGCGAAAAATGGATAGACAAAATACGTACTACTACAACTGACCAAAGGAATGTTAGAATTCTGGCACAGATTGCTTCAAGTGAAACCATTTCATTGTTGCCCTGCTTTTTCTGTAGGGTCTTTGTCCTGCTTGCATGTGAAACATCACTCTAGTCTTCAGATGTTTGTAACCTCTTACAGAGTTGCCTTGTAGTTGGCACATCCATCTTCCCATTAACTGTGACCAGCTTCTCTGGACCTTCTGAAAAAAAAAAAAAAAAAAAAAAAAGCATGTTCACAGCATCACCATATATCACAGCAAGGACAATGGCTTAAAGGTAATGTACAATGTTAGTTTTCTGCCCAAACATGCCAGTTTGCATGTTGGACCAAAACATCTCTTACATTGCCTGTGGAAAATTGCAAACAGGACTTCATATGATTTATCTTCAATGATGGTTTTCTTCTTTTTCCCACTCTTCAATAATGCCCAGATTTGTGGAGTACACGACTATGTGGGCAATCGATAGATTGTTCCACCTCAGCTGTGCATCCCTGTAGCTCACTCAGAGTTACTATAAGTAACTGGGCTGTTTCTCAGATAAATGCTAGGGATAATAGTTTAACACTTAATTCAGTCTTAAACTTCTCCACAGCTTTATCCCTCACCTAGCTAATGGTCTTCATGATGCTGTTTGTTCATTTATAATCCCTAACAATATTCTAAGGCTTATCTCAGAACAGCTGAATATATCTTGAGAAATCTGCTATAGTCAGGTGGAACTGCACAACATATTGAATTTGAATCGTCATTGCAATGTCAGTGTCTGCAATAAGTGAATTATGAAGGAATGTCTGGATGCAATATTTGGTAGGCTAAGTATTTCACATACATTGTATTACAGTTCTGCTTTCAATTATATATTTGGCCACTTGGAAGAGCTATCACTGTTTATCTCATATTTTGTTTTAGAATGTTTCTCAGCTTTGGCAAACCTGATTCAAATGGGTGCGTTACCTCTTTAGTATTTTATCATGCTGTTGTTGACATGTTTGAAAACTGTAATAAGTGGTAATCCTACATGATCTGCAGCACATTGACTCATATAGAAGGTAAATATTGTGTGCAGACATGGGGTTTCTGTTGAAACAATATCACTATAAGATCATGTCACATTTATAGAACATTGAATGAGCCCAGATTAGAAGCTTCAATATTTACCAAGTACAAAGGCATCAGTACTTACTTAAATATATCCGCACTAGCGGATATTGTCGGTCCACAGTAGCGTTTTTCTGTGAAATGTTACACACAGAACAGTTCTTTATACTTTAAACAATCCCGTTCCAATATTATATTGTGAACATAAACATGATGTTGTAGCATGTTATGATATTATAGGTTGCAGTTCTTCCTGCTCACTCTTCAAAGTCGTGCTGAAAACTTCAAAACAGTCTCTTGTTCACTTATGTTAGAGCGTAGCTGTGCTTTTGATTGGACAGGTAGAACAAAGAAAAGCGGTGGACACCCAGCCTGTCTGGCCATCTGGGGAAGTGAAGTGAAGTGAAGTGTGGGTTTCTGTTCTTCTCTTCCTGGCTCGAGAGTAATTGGCCATCAAATGATTAAAATGTTTCAGAGCTGGCAGGTGGGTGCTTTTCGCAAAGAGGTCGCGAGCGTGTACCCTTTATATAATCCCTCTATACCTGTTGGTGTCTTTTGAACCACCTGTGTGTTTCTGGTTTCTGGTGTGTTTCTCTGACTCACAGCCTGTAGAGCCTGTTGATGCCTGCCTGTTGGTGTATGAGCCTGTGTCCCTGGTCTGGGTACTTCTGAGTCCAACTGGCTCCATCAGTTGGAGATGGCAAATATGCAGGTGATTAAACACCTGCATATTTTGGAGACTGAGAGGGGATAGCAGCGCCCTCTTAGGACCTAAATGGAGAATGCCTCTTAACTTTCTGGCAATTGTTATAGAGCAATGACTAATTATTATTATTTTTTTATTGTTTCATTGAATTATGTAAAAAGAGGCTAATAATATTGACCAGTACTTTAGACACTTATTTTGTGTTAATGTATGTCGTACATTAACACAAAATGTATAATATACATAAAGTTTTAATGTATGCTTTTGTTTATGTCCTATGAAAATAGGAGGTTTGTTTGAGATTTATTAGCATTAAACATAATTTCTGCTACTGGCAGTACCTTAAAAACTATTCATACCCCATATGAGGACAACAGAGTTATCAGATTACAGCAGGCCAAATGCAAATACACAGGCACTTGATAGATTTTAATTTGTAACAAATGTTGAAGATTTTTCTTTCACTTGTATGATTCCAACAAAATATTCTGAAGTTTGTCAGTTTGTGGTTGTAACGTGAAGATGTAAAAAAGTTTAATAGGTACATTTATTTTTGAAGAATTCAGCATATTTTTTATACGTTTGGAATTAGCAAGGTAATGTGATTTTTAGGTTGGGGGTTTTAAGCCAAATATTTATACATATTGATACTATTATTAAACAAAATATGTCTAATTACTGGGTGTGCTGTGGTGGTGTAGGGGATAGCGCGACCCACATTTGGAGGCCTTGAGGTGCGATTCCCGCCGGGTCCCGGCGACATTTGCCGCATGTCTTCCCCCCTCTCCTTCCCCCTTTCCTGTCAGCCTACTGTCATATAAGGGACACTAGAGCCCACAAAAGAAAAAATAAATAAATAAATGTCTAATTACTTAATTAAGCAATTAAAAAAATTGCTTAATTAAGCACTTGACCATCCGAGATTGTTCCACAGCACAAGTCAGCAATATAATCTGTTCTACCGGATTTATTTATTTTTTCTTCCTCTGTGGCTGGCGCATTATTGCCTGCATTTTAAATCAAACTTATTGTAACTTCAAACAAAACTCAAGAAACAATGAAATGTCAGCCTTTGAATAATTAAAACCGCTTCTGATTAATTTACCATTCTTGCTCTGTCAATGAGCAGCAGATGTTCCTCTCCCTTAATGTTTCCTTTGTCTGCAGAGCTACAGTAAATGCAGAGTGATCGATAACTAGTAACTCATTGAGGGGCCCAGAGGTCCAGTGAATGTAACACTTTTTTTTTCTTTTACTCCTTCCTCTTAAGCCTGAGGTTATTGATTCTCTATAACTTTCCCTTTCCATTTAACTCTGATCTTTACCCCCTGGATTGCTGTCATTTAAAACTCACACACATTCACACATCCTGTCAAGGTTATGGTCACTGTCTCTTGTGTGGAGGGAGAAGGCATCTCCTGAAATGGCTAAGTCAACAGAGGAGAAAAAGACGGGGGGGAAAAAAAGAATCGCTGGCAAGTTATCATTTAAGCTGGTTAAAAGGGACAGCAGAAAAGGTATGGAGAGGTACCTTAATGCCCTAAATGTGAAATTAAATTGTCAGCGGGGAGAAGGCTCATATAGCTATGAAATAAATTATGCTAGATTGATTAGTGGCAAGTTTCTATATCCAATAAATGGCTCACCACCCAGGGGGGCATTCTGTCAAGGAGCATCATGAGCACTGTGAGAACCCTCCCTACTCCAAAAAAGTAGGTTCTCTATTACAGACAGAATGAGTTTTCCGTCGCTTGCATGTCTATTTGACGCAGAATTCCCCCCGGAATTGCACTCACTAGATAAATATATGGCTTTCCTCTGTAGCCTGCTAATAGGCTTTAGTTTTGAAACTCATAATCGGAGACTCTTTTACAGTGTTTATCAAGACTTAATGTGATCTTCTATTGCTTAAAGCTGGAAATATTTTGGCTGATTAATGTGATTCGCATCTGATTAAATGCGAATCACATTATTCTAATCCAGGGGTCTAAAATTCCAGTCCTCAAGGGCCGCTGTCCTGCAGTTTTTAGATGTGCCACAGGTACAAAACACTGGAATGAAATGTCTTAATTACCTCCACCTTGTGTAGATCAGTTCTCCAGAGCCTTGCTAATGACATAATTATTCTATTCAGGTGTGATGCAGCAGAGGCACATCTAAAATTTGCAAGACTGCGGCCCTTGAGGACTGGAGTTTGAGACCCCTGTTCTAATCTAAAAATATTAAATTATAAAATTTTTATCTTGTTAATGAAACCCAAAGGACTTTGTTTTATCCTTTTTTTTGGAATTGGGACTATAAAAACAAGAATGCTCTTATTCACATTTGCAGGAATCTATCAGTTTGGGCGTGCTGTGGTGGTGTAGGGGATAGCGCGACCCACATTTTGAGGCCTTCAGTCCTCGACGCGGCGGTCGCGGGTTCGATTCCGGAACCCGGCCGACGTTTGCTGCATGTCTTCCCCCCTCTCCTTTCCTGTCAGCCTACTTTCAAATAAGGGACACTAGAGCCCACAAAAAGACCCCCTGGAGGAAAAAAAAAAAAATTATCAGTTTGACCCAACAAAATTACATAAAACACATACATCTGGACTGAACAATTCTACTTTGAATAGAGATATTTTGAAACAGATTTTTGATGTATGAAACTTATTTGTGAGAACAAATGTCTGTCAAGAACCGGCAGTCTCTGAATAAATCAGTGTATTATGTCAAGATTAATGTGGAAAGCAACAAACAATATACATGAGGATATAGATAATTCAAATGTCTACACTGCAACTAGAACTGGGTACAGAGAGAGAAGTCAAAAAGTACAGAAGATATGAAGAGTAAAAGGGTGCTAACAGATGGATTGTCATGGTTTATTAAGGTCTAAATTCCAGCCAGAGACATGAGTCAGCCTCTCCTTGTTAAGGCCATAATAATTCAAGGCGATTCTATTTTACTTGAAGTCGTTAAAGATTTCGCACCTGCATTTCCTCAGCCAAAACTGCTTTGGAGTTACAACACACAATGATGTCAAGAAATTTCTAAAATAAGGTAAAGAGTCGCCCTTCCACATAAATTCCATCAGGGTTGTAGAACTAGGAAAGAAGAAGAAATAAGGCGCTGGAGGAAGAGCTCTTTTGTTTTAGAAGAATTTTATTGCAGAGACTGAAGAGATAGCTCAAGTGAAACAGTTTGTAATCCCAATCAGTTTCTCCTTAATCTCGGTAAACAGGAGAGAGAAAACTGTCACAGGAGTTTGTGCCAGAACATGGCCGAGTCTGCTGGTGACAGTTCCTGTGTGAGTACTGCTATATTGTGCCAGCAATGAGCACATGTGCTATACTCATCTCGTGTACCAGCAGAAAGAGCATTTGTGCTCCTTGGCAGCCAGTGCAGGGAGACAGAACATGAGGAAACAGTCAATCTGCCTCTGTGCTTTTCAGCTCTTCCAGCCAATGGAAATGTCCCAGGTGTGATACATGCATTCCCAGCCATCTTGTGGACATCCTCTACATGTTAGTAAATAATTTTGTGAAACTAAGTGGAAAAAAAGAATAGTTGTTTAATTCTTAAAGGTATTTTACACATAATGTGCCATGTCACCTAAGAAATTTGTGTCTTGAAATAATCTTAATGGTAATTCTATTTATCATTTTCCTTCCGTCACAGACTGTGTCTCAATAACATGATGCGTCTTAAACCAGTGCTGTATAAGTAGGATTTTTATTTAGCTGAAAAACAATGTAAATATGATTATTTGGAGAATCACTCGCACTATATGTGTAAAAATACATTCAACTCGAATGATAAAACAGTAGTAGTCACTCAGAACAAGTCATGATGACGTTTTAGCTGTGTTCTGGGGAAAATTGATAATTTGCACATTTTATTTTTGTAAATGTATTAGCGACAGGTGTCACAAACTGTGTTAAGGAGATTTTTTTTTGTTCATCTGAGCATTGAATGAATGTTGGATGGATGCTAATTTTCTATCAGCTAACAGTTAGCATGTCACAAGATTCTCACTTTAATTACAAGTCATTTGCATCATCTCTGTGTAAATACTGTCGCACAAAGACTTTAAAGTAGTGAGAGCTTTTTCAGTGCTTTGCTAACTCTGAGTTGTTGGCTAACCCTACAAGAGTATCAGTTGAATCTGTCAACATAACAGATAATCTCAACAACTACTAATTTTCTTGACAAATTCCTCGTTATAAGCATGATACAGAGTGAACTTAAGTACCATAGGGTGTCAAGTTTAAAGAAATCAACTTCACATCTTGGGCCCATAAAAGATATTGATGCCATTTTCATTACTCTGATAAAGAACAGAGTCATTGCACAGTTACTCTATCTTGGTACTTGGTATTTAACTTGGGTTAGATTAATTAGACTGATTTAACATGTAATGTAGCTAGCAATGTGGCTAATATTTAAATATGCTATCCTATTACACTCTTTCTTGTACAGGAGCTTTACTGACCTTTTAAGATTGCTCTCAAACATCAGAGTGTCACCTTTTTTGTAGTGCTAGCAACCTGGCTTAAAATGATCCTTCAGCTTTTCCAGTTTGTCAGTCTCCAAGGCAAAATGCTTTTGCCTTTGCCATGTCTCTCGATGTGCTTGTCAGGTTACCGGCTTCATACTTCCATCAGTAGCACATATGATTCTCAGCCATGACTGATGAGATGAACCTCTGCAAGTGGAGACGGAGTAGGTTGTGTACCAGCTTGGGAAGATCAAAACTGTAAAGTTGGTGTCAATTATAATGCAAATATTTAAAAACACATTTTCTAACATTGTTCTATTTTAATATTGATCATTTTGACATTGGTACTTAAACCATGCCTCAATCACAGTGAGGCATGGTGCAACTGCAGTGCTTTAACATGTTGGTGTGATTGTGCATATTGAATGTCTAATGTTTCAAAACACAACAAGACACAAGTTATGTGAAGCATCCAAAGTGTGTATCAGTCATACAGTAAAGAATCAAGTTGTCCTGATTCTTGTTGACCAGTTATTTGTTGACATCTTGGTCATATGAAAGGATTAAAATTGTCATGTCATTCAATGGCGACCAACGGCGTTTTGCTATCGGAACGATGTGGAAAGTGAAAGGAAGGCTGTATCTCTACATAAAAGATGTGATAAATGCTCATTGCTTTCCATTGAGCTCAACAGCTTGTCTTTGCAGTGTGATTCCCTAAACCTTACAGAGCATGCAGACAAAGTCACAATCTTGTGAAAACCAAACGTTTCATACGGAGAGGCATAGACATTCTGTTCTCTGTCAGCTCCTGTCTTATGATCATTCTCCTTACTCTCCTTTTCACTATCTCTATCCCACACACGCATCTCCATTGAGGTAAAATACCCATGGGGGTGAGCTTCTGGTTAGTGAAAATGTCAAAAGGCTTTGTCGTCTCCAATCTTGGTCACTAAATCTGACCTCTGTGTTGAGAGTGAGTTTGTATGTATATTTAAAAAGAAAAACAAAACCCAAAAAACAGCCTTCTGCACAACTTTGGTCTGCAAACCAACACAATAATTCAGTTCAAAAGAACTATAATGATAACCAATAAAAGCAATTAATTTTTTAAAATATATTTTGGCTATTGTCATGGTGCATTCAGGGACAGAAAAGGCAAATGTTTCTTCAGATTTTGAAAACGGCAAACCAACGTGTATAATAGATCCATGTTACAAAATCTTTCCAAGAAGTGTATTTAGTAAATTTATTTACCACCAATTGTTTTCTTTCTGATTTGAGTTAGTACGGTACTGACCCATTCAAAAAATGTTAATTTTATTGAAATGTCTATTTCAGTACATAACTGAAATGAATTATAAAGATTAATTGCACACAAACGGATGTTTCAAAGCCTTTATTTCTGTTAATTATGGTGATTTTCTGCTTACCTCTAATGAAAATAATGACATTTAAAATTGCAATGTTACATCAAAACATTTTAATTGAGAAATTTGGCTTAATGAAAAATATGTTTGTCTGCTTAAAAGTAGTTATGTCCAAAAGGTAATTTTATTTACAAATAAGTCTCATCTGAATGTCTATTCTTGTTTATTGAATACGAGTGTAAGTGTATTTATGTGTAGGAGGAAAAATGGCTGTGATTCCGCCTTCCTGGGGAGAATTTGATCTCTCTGCTGCAAAAACTCTTCATCTGCACTGAAGTTTTCCTCTTGCCTTCTTCAGTTTTCTCCATCTAACATGGACGTCTTTTTTTAGTATGAGTGATTCTACCCACTCACAAGCTGTTCAACTTGCCCTACATGCATAAATTTGAAGGTTCTGATCACATCTGTCACATTCCTACTTGAAAAGCCCTATTTGTCCATCAGAGATTACAATATGTTTTTAGTGTTTAGTGCCATTTGATGGTATCAAAGGTGTTGTGGTCCGCTGGCATTCAAAAATGAAAGGAAAATATTCTTTGCCTCCTTCCTTTTTTTTCTCTTGCGCTGTCTCAATATGAACTGATTCTGCTTTTTGAGATTCATAATTCTTAAAATAAATATAGTCCTGTTTGCTTTGAAATTGATGTCATTTAGCTACTTGACTGTTTGCATGTTTTCATACAGCTTCAGTTATTGGATGACACATCCAGTAATAGCCCCCTTTACCTGCTACCACTTTTTCCCCATTGTCCCATCATATGTATTCCAAGGGATGTTGTTTTGAAAAATCATAGTATTTTGTACATTGCCTTACAAAAGTACTTAAACCGTTATCAGCACAAATTAGTGAATATTTGGAAAGAGGAAGTTGAAAAGGACACAGCATATGTCTGATGATATTGATTTTCAAGTTTTGGGTGATTTATTTGGAACCAAATAAGAGATACAAACACAATCTGGTAAAGAAAAGGTAATGAACTGAACTTAAATTAAGGAAAAACACAAGCTTAATTTGAACTAATATTCTAGACATTGCTCAACACATTTTAGGTAAGTGTTTTACTGATATTTTTTATATATCAGTATAGTTTTGCATCATCTGCATCCGAAATCTGTCAATTACGTTTGGGGAACAAATAAACAAAGCACTTTCACACATTGTTTGAGTACTGAGTACTGCCTTGTTTCCACAGCAAATGATGAGGTCCTCTGTCTTCCATATGTTCATCCTCACTATGGTCGCTGTGGATGTCATTGTGGCCGCCAGCAACTATTACAAAGGCGAGAATTACCAAAGGCACTATGATGAGTTCTACCTGGCAGAGGTAAGATCTTAGTTTTTCAATAATATTTATTTATTTATTTACTATGAAAAAGCAATGCATTATGTTTTGAATTGTATTCTTTGTCAACATGTGTAAGGCGCTTTAAATTATATGTTAAATATTACTTTTTTACACTACTTTCTTGTAATTTTTGACGTAATAATTTAATTAGCTATACATAAAAGGGTTAAAAAAACTGATTTAAGGTGAAAGAACAAAACTCCTCCAAGAAATATAATTAAGACTCAAATGTGGATCAAGCTCTATGCTGAACATCAGGTTTTCTATAATGCATTTTCAAAAATATACAGTGCAATGTAAAAATCCTCCAATTATTTAGGTTAGACCTTCAAGTATCGGACTTCTTTTGGGGTTTTGAAGTCTTGCCTTCTTGGGACTTCAACAGCTATTTACTTATGTGTTGTCCAATACAAACACATTTTCAGAGAGGTTTTTGTTTGTTTAGCCATTTTACTCTAAGCTATAAATTACCTTGTCAGGAAATAGGTTCCTTAACTGAGAGCTCAGGAACTTCGGACAGCTTATAATTCAGATCGTTAGACTTTTTCAGCAGTTCAATAGTTTATCACAAGGTTTCATATTTTATTTTCTGGGTCTATGAATATTTTTTAAATATTGCACCCCTTGATAGGTGAAAATAGTATTTTGGCATTAACAGATCAATATATCAAGTCTTTGCTGTATTTTTTTTTCTATTTGCTAACAAATGTGGTTTTTATCTGCTGTAGCAGATACATTTCAGGCTCAACTTTGTCGCTTTTCCCCCCTCCATTGGCCCACATACCTCCATTTTTAAGCCTACTCTGCACAATGTAATGTCACCGTCATAAAAAAAATAATTTAAAAAGAAGCAAAGACTTATTATAAAAGTGTTTTACAGACCTGCAGGAAATTAGAAATATGTAACAAGTCATTCACCAAAGAACTACACAGGATAATTGACGAGTTAAAATACCTACATGCAAAAAATTTTTGCATGTAGGTATTGAATTGGTCAGTTCATTCAGAAATACAATATAATTCAGAATTTATCATACCTCGATGCCAGGAGTAAATTCTTCTTTCTTTCTGTTTTTCTTCTTTGGCAGGTTGCTTTTACTGTGCTGTTCGACCTTGAAGCTCTGCTGAAAATTTGGTGCCTCGGCTTCACTGGCTACATCAGCTCCTCCTTACATAAGTTTGAATCTCTCCTGGTGGTGGGCACCACGTTGCACATTTACCCTGACCTGTATCACTCCCAGTTCACCTACTTTCAGGTATAACTCCTCATTTAAGTGCATAGACATTGGAAAGTGTTCACACAAAAATGGGTGTTAATCATATTCAAAATGCAAATCTGAATCGTCTTCTTGAAGTGCAACGATGTTTTTCATTTCTCACAGTTTACACTTGATTGAGTCACACATACAAGTAACACCACAGTCATGTAGTGAATCAAAGGCACCACTTTCTGTCTGAACCACAACTCTGAACTTGCTCTCTTAATGAGATGCCGTTCAGTAGAAAAGTGTTGTTCCCCTTTACAGAATTCTTTTTGGTTTATTTGTTTTGTCACACTTGGTTTTTTTCAGATCTTCAAACTCATTTTAATATCTGGGTAACATAAGTAAATATAAACAACAGTTTTAAAATGACAATTTCCTTTAATTCTGTGGAGAAACCGTTCTGTTCAAGCCAACCTAACTCTACGTTAAATTGTGATTTAGTTGACATTTATCGCTTGTGATTCAACCTCTTTTTTTTTTTTACTTTTAATCATGACTGTCATGAGTAAATGTTTACTGCATGCTCCAAAATGTGCACCATTGCCACAGTGTTTATATGGCAACCAGATATATGTAAGGATTCTGCTCCGTACATTTTACATGATGGAAAATATTTACATTTTTCAGTACCACATCCTAGACATTCGCATTGTCCTTCTGTTTTTACCGTTGAATTAACTTGTTTTTAAGGTTTTTTTTTAAATATCCTAGATAGTGTATTGACGTTACCGTTATTGTTGTCTGGTTTGAGTCTTTTGAAGTTTTGTGTATTACATGATGAACCAGCAGAACGATATCTCATCTTTTTGTGTGCTATAAGTTAATGACTGAGATCATAATAAAGCTCTTTTAATTTGACTGTTGTTTCACAACAGAGGTAAAAGCAAACTGAACAAATGAATTTAGTGAAATTACCATTAACTTATCACCTTTCTCTATTTGTACACCAAGAGATGTTTGCATAGGAAGAAACATTTCTGTGGTGCGTTAAGCCTTCATATCAATTTTAGCAAATCGCACTCCTCGCTCTGCTTCAGACTAATTAGTGCTGTTTAAGAGCAGCCATGAACTTACGCCTCTCTCAGTGGAAAACCTCCCTCCAACTTTTCTGCTGATATTTTTCCAATTTTGAACCAATGACATTTAGTCACAAGTAATTAACCTTAAAGGTCCTTGGTGAAATCGAATGTGCCCTGGCAATAGGAGGAAAAACCAGGCCCAGCAATCCTACTCAGGTGTTTCTTTCATTTTATTTTAGTTGTATCCAACCGAGGGGCATTTCAGTGCTAAAGGTTAGACTTATTACATCCAAGTGCAAAATGTCACAGACTTTCATGCCCTGCTTAGAGTTTTGACACACACTTGTTCAGTTTTTAATTGCCCCACTGAACCCACAAAAAAAAACTTTCCATCATTTAATACTAGTCGATTCCCAGGTTGGTGTTGGGATAACATAATCTTAAAAGGAAAAGGTTGTTGGGCGTGCTGTGGTGGCGTAGGGGATAGCGCGACCCACGTTTGGAGGCCTTGAGTCCTCGACGCGGCCGTCGCGGGTACGATTCCCGGACCTGGCGACATTTGCTGCATGTCTTCCCCCCTCTCTCTTCCCCTTTCCTGTCAGCCTACTGTCATATAAGGGCCCACAAAATGACCCCCTGGTGTGGAGACAAAAAAAAAAGGTTTAAAAAAAGGAAGAGGTTGTGCTACATCAACAGTGCCCCATTTTGTATGAGATACGTCTTTGTCTTGCAAGAAGCAAAAACATATAGATAAAACATAATATAGAGAAAACACAGCAGGAAAGCAGTCTTCTTTTGTTGTGTCCTGTTTTTTTTTTGCATTTCTGTCATTCATTCATTCATTCAGTCAGTGTCAATGTTTACATAACTGCTGCTCTGATTATTTATTCTGCATTCTCTGTTTCTACATGACCATTAGATGAAAATGTAAAATAAAATAATAAAACAAGAATAAATTCACCATAAAAAATTAAAACTTTAGATTTTTTTGATATCCCAGTGACTGTGATCTAACATGGGCATGATAAATAGCACTCTTTTTGTCAAATAGATGATCATAGTGATATCTTCAAAATCGTTGAGCATAGGTGCAACATTTAAGGGCTAAGTATCTCTGGTCCTTCTCTACCTTTATGTGATCACAACACATAAAGGATCTCTTGCCCTCTATAGGCAGGAGATCACAAGAAAAAGACTTGTTACTTGTTTGCTTTGAGACCCAGTGGAAAGCAGATTTTGATGTATTCATTGTTGAACAGTTGCAAACTTTTTGGCTCTAAAATATGACAACCTATACATTTTCAGAAAATACAGAATGCAACAACCTCTCATTCCCAAAACTGATTTGTTCCTCGCCCCAGAGTAAGCATCTGTAAAACAGAAAGTAGGCCTCTTAGTATATGAGGGAATGTCTGTCTTCCTGCTTCATCCGTCAGCCTGAGCTTAGTACTTTTACAGTGTATATTTTCTTTATGCTTCCGTCTGAACAAGTTGGCTGTCTTTGTTGTCTTTTTTTGGCTGTGTTTCCAGGGCATCAAAGACAGTCATTAATCTGGTTTAATGTTGGATTATAAAGAAAAATCTTTGGCCAGAAGCATCACTCTGAAGACTTTGATCAATAGCTACTCTCTGGATTTCCAATCAAAGCCTGACAAAGACACATTACCTTTTGGGGGTTTCTGTCCCCACCAGCTATATAGAGGCTAAATCTGTTGACAGAGCTCAGAATCACCACATTGCTACTGTTAAGATTCGGATTACTCTGCTATGTTTGCAACTCTGGTATATATTCACAGCCTTGGAATAAATAAATAAATAAATAGCACTGATCTCTTGTACTTTGCTGTACAAACCAAAAGAACACATAGCAATATAGCAATCAAGAGATGTATTTGTCTTTCTTGTCCCTAGGTACTACGTGTGGTGCGCCTGATAAAAATTTCTCCTGCTCTAGAGGACTTTGTGTATAAGATATTTGGTCCAGGAAAAAAACTGGGCAGCCTGGTGGTCTTCACGGCCAGCCTCCTCATCGTCATGTCAGCCATCAGTTTGCAAATGTTCTGTTTTGTGGAGGAGCTAGACCGCTTTACAACTTTTCCCAGGGTAAGCAACTCCTCACATTTATCTTATTGACTGAATGTAGTAGAATGTGATATATGTAGTAGATATATGAATTGTTTTGGTTCAAATAGTTTTATTTTGCGATTTGATGTCTGCATTTTTTGTATTTGGTATGTCTATATAATCTTGGTAAAAATCAATTGTAGCATTTGTTATCTGACTCATAGCGTCTTCAACTACGGTATGTCCCAACAAAGACATTTGCTACTTTGTGCCTGTAAAAATGGAAGTCTCATATTTGTTAATGTTGAAATTATAAAGTTGTTTAGCTTTAATATTAGTTGACTAATATTTCACACAATTCAGCAGTACGCTGTAGTTTATGCTAAAATATTCAGAGATTGGGGCATATGAAAACACGAAATCAAGGTTTAAAATTTCAAGAGCTTCTGGAACGGCACCTCAAACAAGCGATTCGCAGGCCTGTGGGTGCTGATGATGGGTCGACAGATGTGCCACTGCCTTTGATTTCTAATTGCTCACAAACTTATCTTTCTCTCTCATTAGTGACAACTTTCCACCTTCTGTATTTTTTTTTCACCTCTCCCTTCCAACATTTCACTGATCTTAGGCAAGCGGGACATGAAAGACTGCGTGTGAACAGCTGCCACTTGTAGGCTGTTTTACCCCTCCCTCTATCATTTTTTTCCTCAGATAAATTATTATTATTTTTTGTTTTGCTGGTGCTGCTTCTGTTCCATGCACACACGTATGTGCATCTAGACACAAAGACACGTCACAGTTAATGATGTCTGACTGTCTTCCCCAGGGGCAGACAACGTCTTTGGCTTTATCTTTATCGACACTTGCAGGGACACGGCAGCAGGTGGGAAGGGTTGAGGGCATGGTGCTGCTGACAAAAAGAGATAAAGTACAGAGTGCCATTTGACTCCAGGGGGCCACCGTCTCACAGCTGGTTGTTCTTTACTCTTAAACTGACCTCTGCGGAGCCAACAAAAGATGTCCATGTCCTCACTTCCTCCCTACTCTCCCTGACTCACATCTGTTTGCAAGGAAGGGGATAGAGGGTCTGAAGGGAATTCATGCAGCAGCTGCGTAATATTTGCTCTCGAGTGAAAAAGCATGTTTCAATTGTCAGATGTCTCTGTGCAGTTTCCTCCTTCTATCTCGTTTTCTGTTCCTTCCTCTGCTGCTCTTGTCTTCTGGGTTGTCTTTTCCACTTGTTAGCCTTTAGCTTTTTTTTCTGTTATCATGCTTTATTTTTTTGTCATCCCTGTAGGCGTTCATGTCCATGTTCCAGATCCTAACCCAAGAGGGCTGGATAGATGTCATGGACCAGACTCTGGTGGCTGTCGGAACAATGTGGGCTCCAGTCGTAGCCATTTACTTCATCCTCTACCATCTGTTTGCTACCCTGGTGAGGAACACGCTGTGCTGCTTTTATTGGGTCAAATAAACAACATAAAGCTATTCGATGGTTGCTGCTAGTACATTTGTATACACAGTCATATTCTGTTGAAGATTATATTCTCATGTCCTAAACAGTAAAAGCCAATATGGTCAAAAGTATTCATACCTTTTGACAGTTTTACATTTGTCACTGTACATGGCAAACCCAATCTTTAATGTGTTTTATTACATATTTATATGACACACCAATGCAAAGTATAGCATAATTGTGAAAGAAAAGGCAAAGAATATAGTGATTTCATACTGCCCACCTCTCCATCTAGCTACTGAGATTTTTTTGCCCAATCTTCTTCGCAATGTAAGTTATGAACCCCAAAAATCATAGATGGCTTTCAGCCACACATAGCATTTTGCATGTAGGCATTAGCATCCTCTAATGTATTTTATTGGGTTATAGGATCCCAATAAAACACATTGCAGTTTCTGTTTGTAATGTGACAAAATCTGAAAAAGTTCAAGCACTTTGAGTGCTTTTACAAAGGCCTGCACAGTGGAAAAAGGTCAAATAAATGCATGAATTTCTTTGCGCGGTCATTCAGTTCCAGCCTCTGTTTTTGTTCACTCAAGTGGCACATTTAATCACAGATAATCAGACTTGCAGGCATAAGAAGCGCTGACATTTCAGTGTATGGCCCTCTGATACAAGGAGTCATCAGACAGCACACCAAATCTCGGGATGACTCACGACTCTCTTAAGACAGACAGGATGTCTTCCAGGACAGAGCAAGCTACAAATACAAATACAATGCAGAGTGTGTACAGTGAAAAGATAAACAAAGACTGCATTGTCTCTTTTTTTATTGTGATGGTAATTATTACATTAACACGTTGTCAGAAGCTCACACTCTGCAGCTGTGCTTGATATCTCTCTTGTTGCATTTTAGATTCTGCTGAGTCTTTTTGTGGCTGTTATCTTGGACAATCTCGAGTTGGACGAAGACCTAAAGAAGCTCAAACAGGTAAATAAAGCTTCTTTGAAGTTCTTTATAGTATAGATTTACAGTAGCAGTTATTTGGGAAATAATCCTTTTGTTTGTAATTTAGTGTGGGCATTGTAACATGTTGCACTTCACTTTGAGAATTACTTGCCAAGTAATGTTGCTACGCTGGTGTTGTTGCAGGCTATCTTTTTACTTGGCAGATAAAACTTTGGAGATTACTTTATCGAGAGTTGCTCAAAATAAAATTTAGTTCTCCATCGAAGACGCAGTTGGGTTTAGCAGATGATAATTCAACGTAAACATAAGCGGGTGCCAGTGGACAATTCAAACAGCAGATTTATTATATTGGCCACCAACGTCTTTATAGGAACCAGGTTTGGACAGAAGCCAGATTTTTCTCATCAGCATGTTATTTCATTGATTAAAAAAAGAAATGTTCCTACTTGGCATGAGAGGTTTGAAATGCAAGATAACTTCTGACATTTAAAAATGTTAATAGTTTTATGGGGTATTTTATATACATTTGTCATAAACCCAAATTTCAAACAAAGTTCTAGCGTTGCATGTTTTTTTTGACCTGTTGTTTTACAAAATGAAAGGATTAAGCAACAAAAACAGTTTTTAATTGAAAAAAAAAAAGTGTGATTTGGGGGCTTTTTGTGGATTTTTTTTTCCTTAAACCAAAAATGTTTTTCTGTTTTATCCAATGTTTGTGTCCAAGTTTCAACCATCTATTTGTGGAGTTGAGGTTAGGCTAAAGAATTTGCTAAGACCTTCCTCCTGGGTTTGATTGGTGTTTCTGACCAGGATCTGTGCATTTCTGCAGATGACAGTAGGTAGGGCCACGCGGATTTGTACAAGCTTCGAATTGAAAAACATCTTATATCTCCATGTTGTGTCTGCAAAATGACTGTCTTTAAAATGCTGTGCTCTGTGCATTTCTGTGGTACCAGTCTCATTCATGAGCAGGTAAATGAGAGTTGTCTTTTGTCTCGTTACCTTTTTGCATGACTCATTCCAAGTTATGAGAAAAAAAAAATCCCACTGAGCTTTTTTGCAGACTCACCAGTGGACAATTTCAAATGCACATAACAGCGCAGGTCAGTTGTGTGGGCTGCAGTGTAGACTCTCCAGAAAGTAAGCACAAAAGAATCAAGCCTTAGAAATGAAGTGCTGCTAAACACAGAGGAAAAGGGAACTCTTTTTTTTCCCCTCTATATTTCAGAGACAAAAAAAAATATAAAAGAAAAAGAAAGCAGGAAAGTACATCAAGTAATGCATTTCAAAATGGCATTTCTGCCTCCCAAACATATGAAGTGCTTACAGATTTGGCTGCTGTTTGACTTTTTTTTGTTGTTGTGACAAATACCAGTCCATTAGAAGCTAAGCGCTTTGTGTTTGCTCTCTGAAATGAGTGATTAGGTTGAATTTTGGTTACATTATGAACAAGATGGAGTATTTATTTATTTTTTTCTGTCCTATTTAAGCCTCAGCTCTAAAAGTTGCCAATCAACTAAAAAAGTGTATGTTTAAAGAAAGAAAAGAGGGAAAAGGCATGTATTCCCATACTAACGCAAGGTTCCTGATGTTGTGTCCTCAACTTTAAAAACAGTTTGTGTCATGAAATGCAGATTAAGTGCTGCGGTGGGCAAAGTTTTGTGGAGAAGTAGGTTTTCTCAATCATCACAGACAAAAATTTTGGCAGTTCAAGGAATTGGTCTTCTGTTTATGTCCATTCAGAAGCTAGAAGTAGCTAATCAGCTTGAATCTCGTCAGGGACACATGCTCAGATAATTATAATGTACAGTCAGTGTGCCTTAATAGCTGGCTGACAGGCTTCAGTTTGCTTGGACATGTTATTTCCCTCCCACGGCCGACTGATTAGCTGCAGCAACGGTAAAATTGCCTATTTTACAGGTGCTTCAATCATGGGTGCAGAAACTCACTATTTATATACCCCTGATGGTAATCACCCACCCACAGGACAGGGATTTAGCAAACATTTAACATTTAACAAATATAACAAATTTTCTAAGAAATGCCTATCAGAAACCAATTACAGGGTTTGTAAGGCAGTATTTGTACCCGCTGCTTGATGCCTGACTTTGCTAACTCATTTTTGTTCATATCAAAATCAGGTAAGCTTCAAATAAGTATCAAGTACTCAACTGTTTTCTTTAGCTAATGTATTTCCTTTGATAAAGATTTACACCAGATGCTAGTATCACCTTAAGTTAATTACAGGTGCTCTACAAAGAAATCAACACAAATGGATATATTATCTATAACAAGGTGAAATGACACAGGGAATCAGTATTGAGCACGCCCACGTTCAGTGTGTTTCCTCAATGGAGAACCTGCTTAGATTGGTCATTGCATCCAGTTCAAGTGATTACCAGGGCATTCTAGCAACTTCCTTGGCTGTGTGGGATCATTGTCATTTCAGACTTTTTATCAACAGCTTGTTGGTACATTGTTCTTTCAATTAAATGAAATCAGTCGTTCCACTTTTTAACACTAAACTCGAAGTGCTAATTTCTATTCTTTGCATACGGGTATTAGATAGATTTATAATTTTATTTATTAACCAGAAAAGTATCTTTGATATGGTGGTGAAATTGTATATCTGCTAAAATCTGCTTCCTGTTTCATGTGTGTGAAGAATATAATTTGGAAAACCAAACATACTAAGTCATCTTAGATAGCATTATAGTCACCACCGTGTACTGACTACCTGTTTATTTACGGTCTACGTGTCAAAGAAAGGTGAAAACATATAGTCCAGCTTACAAGGCTGACCTCTATATCACATCAGTAGATGATAGACTCACTGCTCAGCATAATAATAACCAAAGCAGGATAGAAAGAGCTAATCAGAACAGAACTTAGCTGTGGGCTGTAACTTGCCAACTTACACACATTTTATGGAATAACACCATTATAAGTAGAAGAAACATCACTGAACAAACGGCTCTCACTACAACCTACCTATAGTGCCTCTGATATACTCCTTCACTAAGAGGTTTTTCACAATTTTGTCATATTACAACTACAACTTTATATTTATGTTTCATAGGTTGGGCGTTGAATTCAGTTTGGTTCATTTTAATTTGATTATTCTAGGTTTCATTTTACTTCTGTGTTTTTTTTTGCTTTCTAGTGTTGCTCTTTAATGCCAGTGCCTCACTTTAACAGATGTTCCCCATCTGTTCATTCCATCACCTGTATGGCATCCAATAATCAAAGCCTTCACTATAAATACTTCTTGGTTCAGTTACTCCATGTCAGAGTCCCTGTTGTCCTCACCCTGCTTTTTCCACTTCATTAAAACGTTTTTATTCGCCACACTTGTCACTCTGTTTCTGCATTTGTGTCCTCAAAAAACAACAACAAAAAAAAAAACAACATAATGTGTCTGTAAAAAACTTTATCATATTTTTTTTTTAGATTTCATAAGATAGACCAACGCAAGGTAGTTCATAACTGTAAGGTAGAACTGCATGTCACAAATCTGGTCACAGAGCCACAAGGCTGTAAACTAAGAGAAAGTGTTTGGAGTTTACCACAAGCCATGCTGGGAACATATTCTCCTTTCCCTTCGCTGTTATGCTCTATTTGTTGTTCGCCAGAGACCAAATAATACCCAGAAATACATTGAAGTGGTTGGTTATAATGTGAAAAAAATGTGTCAAAGTTCAAGGGGGATAACTTTATAACAAACAGCATCTGTGACAAACTAATACATCGGATCTGTCCTTGCCACATGCATCCAAGAAAATGTAGGTGTCAATGTGCAGAAGAGCAGTCCAATAATGGATTTATATTGCACTTCTGAAATAAGAACAAATGAGCACAAAAAGCAATCTAAAAACGGAAAGAGCAGCAAAAGGTTTTTGTGTGGCAAGTGTTAATTATTTATTCCAATTTGAAATTCAAGGTCATCTTCCAGAGGGCAAAGAATAGGTTTGTAAAAAATATCTTGGCAACTGCCTCTGGTATTCCAAATAAATTGGCATACATTTTGACCCAGCTGAGTGCTGAAAAAAAGCCTTTATTTCTGTATTGCAACAATTTAGTCAAACTTTCCTTATAAATGTGAACTGAGTTCAATTGGGGTCAGTTGGAAGATGCTAAGCTCAGTAAATATGTTTGCATAATTCTTTGAATAACCATATCCTGACTATTTTTTGTTTGCTGAAAAGGAAACCATTAAAAATATTTTCAGCAAAGCTACTTCATCAGTGTCTATGACTGTCTGTTTTTTAGAAAAACAGGATTGTGGCATTGGGATTTACCTGAAATAAACTTCAGAACTAAAATTATATCTTCTTGTGTAAGGTAGGAATAGCTCAACTGTGATCTGTGCATTAGTTGCTGTTTTTGGTTCTTTCTGGACCTCGTTGATTCTCCAGTACACTCTTAGTCATTTTGGTAGGCCAGCTGCTCACAATGGGAGGTTCACTAATGTTTCATGTTTTCTCCATTTGAGGCAAATGGCTCTCACTGTGGTTTCCTGGTGTCCCAAAGCCTTAGAAATGACTCTGTAACCAGTTCCAGACTGACTGATGTCATATTTGTTGCTTTTTAAAAAAATTATCTTGCATCATGTTGTAAGCTAACGTTTCATTTAAGCAACTCCCTAAGTCTGAAAGTCTAGGACTAATAAGGGCTGTGGATAGAGAAACTTAATTAAAAAAAGAGAGGTTAAGCTCAGGTAATTCATGTTTTTAGTTCCTGTACTGACTCAGGTTATTTTTTTCTAATTTTTCAATTTGTGTGATACAAAAAACAAAAACAATAAATTTGTAATGATGCAACTTTTATTCACATAAAATTTTCGCATGTGTGATACTTGTTTGTGTCTAGTTGAAAGGCCTGCATGGGAAATTTTTGTTTCAAATAAATTTACTGTTACACCCTGTTACGACCCAGCTCAGCCAGGGGGAAGGAGAAGTAACATTAAAGAAACCTAGATGTTAAGGTTTTTCAGTTTGGGATTTATTGTTTGGGTTTAACAAAATAAAAAGGTAGAAAAAAGCCCTTTACAATCAAAAGTTTAGGTGTACTGACCAAAAACAAAACACTGAATAAAACAATGTCCACAAAACAACCAGAGTTGGAAACCAAAGATCTTAACCAAACAAAACAGGACCAAAACCTAAGGTTAACAAACAACAAAGGGAGTGGCACAGGAGGATTAGGGCTGCAACCAGTTCCCAATAGAGTTAATTTCATTAGAAAGCTGCAGATATACAGAAAAGAAAGAGACAAAAGAAACATACAAGGCCACCAGCCGTAACACACCCTATAATGTTATAGCTGTGGCTAAGGTAACCCTAAACCTGCTTTTGCATTTACCTTAAAATTGATCAAATTAATTACAGCTCTTTTATCACCCTCACCCAGTTACAAACATTTACTTGAGCGTGGTCCATGTGTGTGCTCAGTGGCGCAGTAATGAGTGAAATCAGGGTAAATGAGTTGCCAGGCAACACGTTTTGTTCATGTCACTCTGTATGCCATAAACACTGAGGGACATAAACTATCTGTGGGACTTCTCTCACAGTGGCCAGTAATGGTGTGTGTAGGATGTAGGTGGGAGGGTGTGTAGGTGTGTGTGTATACAGACAGGTGTAAGGTTGTGTCCAGTCATTTTACTAATTCTAAAATGGCATCCTCAATAGACCTCGCAGGTAAAAACATCTGTCACTGTTTGTGTGCTGATTGCAGCCTGACCTGCATCTGTCAACTCTGACAGACCATTTGTCTTTATTTGATGGAAACACTTCGAGCTCTGAGACTCTAGAGGATTTGCAACTCTTTGCTTTTCTGTGCTGTTTTAAAATGAAGTGTTTAATGTTTAATAAGTCTGTAAATAACATTGCAGATTCTCACGCTGACAGAGGTTTGACTTTTGGCCACTCAAAGACATTTAGAGGTTCTCCTTTAAAAGTGCTCCTTGAACATTAAGTCTGGATCAGTCTCATGGTGAAACCCTAAGCTTTGTTTACAGCCATGATGCCGACATCACCATGCTTCTTCACCATGTGCTGTTGCTTGCCTAATCCTCTATGAACTCTGCACACATATTTAAACTCTTAACATCACACTTTTATAGTTTACTGTTAATTTTTAACCTGTATTTTCTTTTAAACAAATTGTGACTATTTATAACCATTACAAATGCTTTAATGTAGTAACAAGGGTTGGCGAATGCAATAATCATTAATGTGAAGTAATTTAAATATCAGCCTTTTTTATCTGACTGTCTTTTTTTCAGCAGACATTGTCAACACTACCATAAGTGGTGGTAAAGCACCATGTTGAGCACTAACGATATACGTGCCATGTGGTGCTTGTTTTTGCCTCAACACCTTTAGATAATTGCATATAATTGCTGTTGTTGTTTTTTTTGGTATACATGATCATTTCGAAATGTACACCAGTACCCCATTTAATATTTGATAAGAAATAGCTCTGTTTTGCTGTTGTGGATTAGATTGTTAAATTGTTATTGTTAACATTGTTGTCAGCATCACACCGTGGGTTAGAGAGAGAACAGTTCTGTAGTAAAGCAGGATTTCAATTTTATTTCAAAATTTAGACGAAAACCTTATATTTGATTTTTCTTTATTTTTTTTTTAAATCTGTCTTTGGAAACTTGTATTAGCAGTGAGAACACGTAATTTGATTAGAATGGTTAGCATTGCTAATTTTAAACATCAATCTCTGTGTGTATTTTCTGTACAGTTAAGAGCCTCTTTCCTTTACTGTAGGATTCTGTACAGGAATATTACCTGCCAATATTACCTTATCCTGCATGTTCTGTGACAGGCAGAAAAGGAGTCTTAATAAAGATAAAGCAGAGCAGGTTTTGTACACCTAGCTAAGAACCAGCTCCTACCATTACAAGAATGAAGTAAATTCATATTAAGCAAAAATCAGCTTCTCTTTGATAAACTTAGAATACTTTAGGTTTTATGTTTAGGTTTCTCTGATGTAAGAAACAGCTTGTTGTGCTCGCATTTTTGAGCTGCATAGGTTTTAATTTTATTAGTCTACGAGGATACATTAATTCGAATACAATCTTGCTTTAAAATATGCCCCAAAGCACACATTACATGTGTGCATGAGGTATAATCATTAATGACAAGAAAATGAAAAAAAAAAAAGGTTGCGGCTAATTACCAGCTGGTTTATTTCTCCCTACTGAAGAGAATATAAGTAGCAATAATTTCTCAATGGTCTTCACACTTTCATGAACAAACAAACCCACATCTCTGCGTGCATTTCCTAATCATCGACACTGATTTGGTATAATGCATTTATTGTTTGAAATTGAGTTTGCTCAAAATCTTTAATGAAATAAAGCCTTGGGCAGACAGCTGGGAAAACAGAAGTGATGGGAAGAAGTACACACAGGTACAGAAATTTTATCGTAAGAGGACAAAGACACATCTGCTTTCTATGTGTTTTGTTTTTTTCTGCCAGTCACTACAAACATGATTTCAAAACATTTATTTTCCACTGAGAAAATATATATTTTTTAAAAAGCACATTTCTCTAAAAAGATAAATAAAAGCTAAAAATTAAACTTGCATGGGAACTATTTTCTGAAGACTTTCACTTGTAGTCAAGGATGTGACACATCCAAGGTTACCTTCATCACAAGGACTTCAAACATAGTAGAATATTGGGAATGACAGTCAGCCATGCATGGAGGGGAAACAACTTCATAGAGACCATGAGTGCAATGCCATATTCATTCCTTCCCGTCACTGGCTGGTGGACTTTGTAGTGTGAAAGACTGATTGCCCATCTCCACCCAACAAATCACTCCTGCCTACAGCGCAGGAGAGGACCACAGGGTGGTGCGAGACTGGGGAGAAATCTTTTAACCTGTGCCAGGAGATATCCACCAAACAGGAGAGGATGTTTACCCCTGAGGCCACTTATGATGGTAATAATGTGTGTTTGTGCCCATGTGAAATGAATTGTCAGGAATGTGACTAATTTGTATCTACAGTTTGCACACACACACACACACACACACACGGCTCTTTGCAATATTTGTGCGTGGTTGTCTGACAGTAGAGCCGTTAGAGAGTCAAACAGCTCCTGTGGCCAGGTAAGATGAGTCATGAGAAGCACGTGGTTTTTTTTTAGACTCAAATGAAGATTTTTTTAACCATCTTTATGCACACAAACAAAAATATGACTTTTCGTTTTCATTTTGCTACACAGACATTTTAAATATAACTCTATAAATATATATATTTTTTTTTTGCGAAATTAAAAAAAAAGGATCTTTATTTTGAGTTATTATGTATTTATACAGTGTTATTACAAAATAAGAAGTCATGGTTAGTGCAAATACACGTAGTACAGATTTGGTCACCCTGGCAGTTAAATGTTCATCAGACGGACAGCCAGGGGGAAGGAAGGTTCTGTGGCAGCTGGTTTTTGAGAATAACACCATGTAGCACAGACCCAAAGATAAAAGGCTTAACAGTTTGTGTCTAAGATGTGTGCACTCCGCAGAGATGCTAGCTGTCCTTTCCCTGACCCCTGGCTAGACTTGTATGAGTCCTGGTTAGTGGGAACGTCACCTCTGATGATCAGCTTGGTAGACCTGATTGTATATTTCTGTCTAACGCAAGCTTGATTGAATAATGGTTGAGTTAAACTCCAGGTGCTTCTGACTGTACCAGTAGACTAACAAATCCACCTCTTGTCTGAACGCAGACTCAAAGTGTGAGGCAACACAAGGGGGGAGAGAGTAACCTTCACACATTTATTTGTCTGACTTTGAACTGTTTGGTGAAGCTGGTGGCACCAAGTCCACCAAAATCTGTATTAACAAAAGCTCTTAAGTCGGTCTGCACAGGATCTGACGTATGAGGGACAGACACTGTGAGATCCTGTATCTTTCCTGATTTTCTACCTCTGAAAGAGCATATTTACGTCTTCCTCAGAAATCTTAGGAGGCATTTCTGAGAGAGAAGAGTGGTTGCTGCATGTAGAGCTTTTGTGTCAAAGTGAGATGTGGATGAGTTGGTGGGAGGTGTGAACGGCTGCTTTTCAAACCTACAGTAGAAGCTGTTGAAGTTGTCTGCCAGACGAGGGTTTGCTGAGGATGTCGGGTTGGCCAGTGCAAGCTGATGTTGGGTCGTCTTGCTTATAAGGAAGGGAAAGAGAAGAGAAAAAGCTAGAGAGAAAATCTAAGTATAATGCATTTGTCTTATCTTGCTGGTGCTATTTTGTTCTGGCGTTTATTATTTCCGTGCAGTTTTTTGTTGTAAAGAAAGAAAGGGATGATTTAGCTGCCAACCATTGTTGCTTCATAATTGGCCAGTGAGAGAACATCTTTGCTAAAAAATGAAAAAAGCAGCCAGGAAACATTTACAAGTTCACCAACAATATCACAGTTTCCACGTGGTCATGTGCAGATACTTTGAATTGATTTGATTTGATTTTGTCTCAGCCTGAATCAACTGGAGACAGGTTTTGACAAGTAGACTATATAGTTGAAATATCGTTTCATATCCCTGTGCTTCCACTGACAAAAATTATAGTAAAAATAGTTAACTTTAATTAATCTTTCCTCAGCAACAACATCTACATTGATGAGTGCTGTTGTTAGCTTAGCATGACCTGATAGCATTTAGAGTCGGGCTGCACAGTGGCGCAGTTGGTAGAGCTGTTGCCTTGCAGCAAGAAGGTCCTGGGTTCGATTCCCGGCCTGGGGTCTTTCTACATGGAGTTTGCATGTTCTCCCTGTGCATGGTGGGTTCTCTCCGGGTTCTCCGGCTTCCTCCCACAGTCCGAAAACATGACTGTCAGGTTAATGGGGCTCTCTAAATTCTCCCTAGATGTGAGTGTGTGTGTGAATGGTTGTGTGTCCTGTATGTTTCTGTGTTGCCCTGCGACAGACTGGCGACCTGTCCAGGGTGAACCCCGCCTCTCGCCTAGAACGTAGCTGGAGATAGACACCAGCAACCCTCCTGACCCCATTAGGGACAAGGGTGAACAGAAAATGGATGGATGGATTGATTTTACTGAGAAGATTTTATAATATTTAGTTTCTGATTGACTTTTCATCTGTCAGCTGAAAATCGCCAAGTTAAGGTCAACGACTTCAAATGTCTTTGTGGATCTCTAATCCGAAAGCCATAAGTCTGCTGAAGTTACTATAATGTGTGATATATTACATGAATGATCACTTTTTATGCTTTTTAATGTTTTTCTGGGCTACAATGGACATTGTATCATCTTAACATTAAATCTATGTCTTTGCCACAATCTTAACCAAGTGATGAATTTAAACGTTTTGACCAGAGGACAAATTAAAACTTATTTCTGCTTCAATTACAGGAGATGCCTTTGACATCTAGAGAAGTAAGGTAGAATCAATCAGATGAACTGTTGTGCTGAATAGCTTGTCCCATCCAGCCGTACTGTCATCTAGAGCAAAGCCTACACATGTGAATGTTAAATTAAAAACTGAGATTCTTTATGTATTTATGGGCAAAAATGCTAATTAGTGCATATGTTTCTTTTAATGTCTGTCTACTTTTTTGTTTCTTTGTGATGAATTATGATGGATAGCTTAAAATCCCATATCAGCTTCAGCAGAAATGACTGAGTGAGGCCTCACCACCTTCTGCACATCCTTACAGAAACACCATGGGGAACCAAACAAATCGCAGACTGAGGGTGTGATGTGGTGCAGGGTAAATTAGATTGCGGCCCCAAGTGTGTCTGCCAAGTCATGTTTTGAATGGAAAGAGCCACAGCACTGACAGCGTGTGGTTGTCAGCTAAGTTGCGTCTGTCATCTTGTTCCATATTTGTAAAAGGGGCATGGTAGGATCTGGCTCTGGTTGTTACATATCAGAGGAAAGAGAGAGAGATGGAGTGAACTACAGAGGCTGGAGGAACAGAGAAATATGTTAAATAGGTGGTAGGGAATAATTAACACAAAGAGTGGGAGCATGGATAGGAACAAGCAGCATTGAATTTCACAGCTGTGACAGGAAGCAGTCGCACTGAGGCAAACAAATAATGTCTCTAATTGTTATTTCTAATTCCGTTCAGTATTAATGTATCACTCTTGTGGAAGTATATTAGATATTGGTACGTGCGTTATGCTGCAGCATCCATTTATTCAACATGTTCTACAATGAATATTCATTTCGTTCAGCAGAATTCAGTGTGATCAAATGCATTATGAGGTGATAGCATTACGGGATCCCACCATGGTTTTCACGATTTATGAATTAAACTAAAAGCCTGCCCTCCATTTATGTTATTTAATGGACTAAGGGCTTATTCGAGGATTTAACAGAGGAGAAGAATAGGAATGAAGACAGAGGGAGCAGAGAAGAAAGGAGCATACCCCTTGGAGAATCCCAGTACAATGTGCTCTTATCTTTTCAATGTCACTTTCAGTTTTCGTTTGGACCCTATGCTGCTGCCGAAACTGTCTTCACAGTCTACAGTAATACAAAGACACATCCATTTTAGAAATAAACTAGTTAAGTAAAGTTAAGTATTTTTTTACATTAAAGATTCCCAGTGTTTGTTAAAACTTGGCCCATTTCTCCTTGTTGGATTGGTGTAACTTAGGTTTGTAGGCTGACCTTCTAACACACAACCTTTCACCTCTCCCAACAAATTTTCGATCGGATTGAGAGTTGGACTTTGTAATGCGACTTCAAACATTAATTTTATTGTCCTTAAGTAATTTTGAAACTGTATACTTAGGGTTGTCATTCATTTAGACCCATTTCTGCTAAGTCATTAAATTACTGGCCGATGTCTAGAGATGTTGCATAAATATTTATTAAAATATCTCTAAAAATAAATATTTACTTTTCTCAAAATGGGATCTATTTTTGAAGGTACATTGGTTTCTCTTGTTGAAAACAGCAACAGATGATGCTGCCACGCGGTGTACTCCACTATCAGGATTGGGTTCTCAGGAAGATAGACTTTCTCTGATGGCTTCAAATATAACGGTGATCGTTATAGCCCGCTTCAATTTTAGCTTTGTCAGATCTTTGAACATGCTTCCCAAAATCTGTAAACTGCAATCTGCTTTTTTTTGATTCTGCTTTTTGACTAACGGCTTCTTCCTCTCTGAGTGGTCCTTCAGCCTATATTAGTGCCAGATTCTTTTAGCTTAACTGCTTCAGTCTACATCAAAAATCTACAACTCCAGCCCTCAGGTGCCATTGTTCTGCAACGTCTGGTTGCATCCCTCCTCCAACACACCTGAAAGAGATGAACAGTCTCACATACCACGGATGTAGTTCAGCCTTTGGATTCAGGTGTGTTAGAGGAGGGACAAATCCAAAAGTTGCAGGACAAAGGCACCTGGAGACTGGCATGCCAGACCTCTGGCCTATAGCTTTACCAAATTTATTTGCTTTCATTTGGAGATGAACGCACACATTTTGCTCTGATATCTTCCTGATATTCTAGATCGTTTCTTTACTTTTTTTTTGCAATGTACTCCAAAAAAGCAGTGTGTTTGAGGTGTGCCATAAAATACGTCAACATGTGTGCCTCCAGTTGTTGGAACTGGAGGCACACATCCAAGCTCAGCTTCCTAAAGAAGCTGAGCTTGGATGTCTTCAACTATTTAAATATTTGATTTTGGTCATTTGGTACCTGACCAAAAGCAGATAATGTTTTGTCTAATTGTGTGCCTGTTTGTGTGTAGAAACTAAAGTAATTGTGTTTCATTCAAGGATTCTTTCTTTTGTTTATGCCAGTTGACTGGCATCATTTTTGATTAAGAAATAGGAACATCTGTGGTACTTGAAGTTGTTTTCGGTATTAGGAACAGCTATCAGAGGTTTATGGGCTGTGTGGCTTTACAACAGCTCCAAAGCATGGCTCATTACCCAGCTAATGTGAGGAGAGGGTGACCCTGCTGACTCGCTCTCAGCTCTCTGTCCCCTGGGCCCTAGAGCTATGCTATCCCCAAGGCTAAAGGAAGACAGTGAGGAAATGTTGAGTCAAGAAAGGTCAAAGTGAATCACACGCACGTTTACATGTCTGCATAATAGAGGTTCGTTGTTTAGAAAGGTTAAAATCCGACATCCTACATCGAAGAATAAGATAAACATGTGTATTTGTAAAATGTCCAGTCTGTGATCACGTAGATCCACATCCTTATATATAAACAACTCCTGTCTGGATGTGTTGATTAATGTGTTGTTTTGCTGGGCTCTGATGGCTGAATGGTAAAATGCAGATGACTTGACCAGTACGTACGCACACGCCTACAGGCATTCAGCTTATCTGTGTGGGCGGCAATTTGTAGGTGGCTGTTCCACAATGTTTCTGCTGGCTGGTCTCTCAGATATTCATTTTCTATGTTTGTGCATACAGAGGGTTCTTCTACAGGACCAGGGGGATGGTTTGGAGGGCTTGTTTTGTGTGATGCATGGAGTGTACGTACACATGACTGTCAAATAAACAGCTAATGCTTTTACTCCTGTGTTTTAGAGTACCTGCGTGACAAATGACCAATTCTTAAATGTTGTACTGTTCCCATATTGTATTAGTAATATTCAATGGGTGGATGAGTTCTTTGAAGACTGCTCTATGCTCAACAGACTTTTTTGCAAAAAATTCAAGCCATATGTTAAATCATGCATTAGTTATCATAAATTTTAATTATTTTTCATAAATTAATTTTACTTCACAGATCCTGTATCCATTGTTTCGGTACTCTTGATAACTAACAGGTGCACCTCAGTGAATTTGAATATCCTAGTTCGCTAGTTCAATTGTGAATTTTCCCCAGACTTTTTAATTGGGTCCTGCTTTACACTCCTGTCAATGCTATGATTTTCCATCATCCTTATGGGCACTTTTTTCTTCCAATATTTATCCTTTCTCTTAATATTCTATTATTACGTTTGTACATTGCACAGCCACTTATGGAACAGCCATTTTGTCTAGCAATAATCAATATGACTTGCACCTGTCTAAAGGTCATTAATGACATTCTTCCAGACATCTGTGAAGCCAGCAGTCTTCACTGTGGGTGCAATGACCGTGACATGGTCATCACATAACATTGTTGTGTGTTTTGTAAGTCTTACGCTAAGTGACTATTTTTTGTAACTGAATTTCAGCTGAAAGGCGTAAATATTAATATTAACCAAACTCCATGAATACTTGAAATACATCATGTTGTGTGCAGTGACTTTACTTTTCATATTTATATATTTCACTTTAATGAAATACTTAAGTTTTAGTAAGAAATATGTACTTTTTATGAAGTATATCATGTGTATACACATTTACGTTTGCTGGAATTATACATATAACGTGTAAAAACGCCTTGAATTTATTAGAAATGGGAGATTAATTCATTTAATAAATTAGTACATGTACCTCATGGTGAATTAAATATGTTAAAAACTAAATACATATGAAAAAAATCCTCTAATTGAAGTTTAATAATATAAATAGTTTGCAGCATCTGATTGGTTAATTTGTACAGCTGGTCAACTTCTGACAAATTATAAAGGAGGAGTGGTGGCTCTTCATACCGAATCCATGCAAAACACTCAAACCCATAACATGTTTCAGCACAAAACTGAAATTAAATACGGTACGGTAATTAGAATATTCTTTCCTTGAAACAAAATGCATGTTTTTGCTAACAGATATGTAATAAATTACCAAATGTTGGATTACATGATTATAATTTTTAAACACTTGGGGACACATTAAAGTTGTACATTATTTAGTTGGTGAACTATAGCACCTTCAGACCTTCATAATTTATTATAAATTCCAATTGATGTAATTTTTCTGAAAAATAGTTACCTACTTACACACATGGTGTGTTTGTCATATGATAAAATAAAGGTTAGTGATGTTACTATTATTCTGGGTCTAAGTTGTAAAAATGAAATTTTACACAATATCCAATATAAATGTTCAGCATTTTTTTGTGTTCTCTAATCATGGCTCCTTTTATCAAACCCACTCTGACCCTACTGACCTTTTGCCCTTACTGACTTTGGTACAATGCTAATGATTAGTGTTTGTCAGCGCCACCGAAGGCATGGTGTGAAAATCCATGAAAAATCTTGAATGAAGAGCTTCCTAGCTCAGTGGAGCCTGAAATTGGCTTAAATGGAGGGGGAAGTGGTGGACGATCACCTGAGTGAGTCTAAAGGAAAAACACATTAGTCTTGCTTCCATTGTTATGCCGCTGTACTTTGAATTTCTTCGATGGCAGGAAGTGTCATACTCAGGTTTTATCGGCTTTTCACTGATGATTCCAAGAGAAATAAAACTCCTGATTGGAGCGGACAACTGTAATACAGACATGTGGTTAGAAAATACACATCATATGCACTCATACACTTGGAAGCATACATTAATTGCAAAACTTAGCGGAAAATATTGTATTGTTATATCAGTGAGCCACAATGATACTTTAAACTTTAGATATTTTGTGATTTTATGTGGCAAGGCAGATTATGCGTCTTCTGCAATGTATGTGCTTGCTTCATTGCAAGATTGTTTGTCAATATAATTTCTATATGAATACTGAAACACAAGATCATTTTAAAAGAACAGTGTTTATAAGCTATGCAGAGTATATCTTAAGCAATATAAACATTTTGTTTTTATTTTTATTCATGCTGAGTGCAACAACGTAACTATGAGCACATCATGATCAGTAATATATTTTATTTAAATTGACAAATTAGTTTTTGTGAAATAGTTCAAGCTCAGTCAGATGAGAATGGAGACTCAGTATAGTGTCACAGGTTAGACTTTGATTTTGGATGTTTCAGAGTAAAGGAGTCTGTGTACAAATGCACACCAAAAAACTGATTTTTATTTGTTTTAAAAAAGCAACTTTATGAACCAGGGATCATTTTCTCTTTGACTGAATAGATTTGGCTTATTTCTGTTATTTCGTTTATGTGAAATACCAAAAAAAATAAAAAATCACACAGAATATAGTGACTTTGTTATATGCCAAGATGCAAAAGGTTTTAAGGGGTGCAATAGAACAGTGTAACATTTAAACATAAAGCTGGTTTATAAATTTTTCAAGTGTGTTGTTACATAATTTTTATGTCACTGTAATGTCTGTAAGCCTTGTGGAAACTAAGTATTGGGGCTACAGGTGAGAAACAATTCTTGAAACGGGCTTTGAGTAAGTATCTGTCTTGAATCTGCATCGTAAGGTTCTTTGTCAACTTTACAAAGAAGTTCTGTTGTATGTGTTTTATTTCCTTGTGCAGCAGACTTTTACTTGGTGAACATAATATTGGCACATAACATATTTTTTTGGTGCAATGTTTGCGCTATCTGGAAATAAAGACCCATGTAAATCAAAGGCAGTAAAAGCCTCAAAAATGATAGGCTATCTAGGAACGCATGCATTCTAAAGTTTTGTGAGGAAAAAAATAAAAGCATTAACAGAAGCTGACATTTTTAGAGAACTGGAAGCTTAGGGAAAAATATGGTTGCAGTAAATTCGAAACAACACTTCACACGACACAGAAAGCTTGGCTGTTAGAACATTCCTGAAGATAAAAAGTTTATTTTTCTGAGTAGGCAGAATTGATCATGACTTGTTGGAGAAGGAGAGCAATTTTAATTAATATGTGTGTGTTCGGGGTCGTGTGTGTATGTGTGAAGTATATGTGCTTGATTGTTATTTGTGTGTTTTGCTTCTGCGTTCAAATGTAGAGGTACCATTTAAAATTACTGCCTCATTTCTACATCAGGACAGTAGAACAAACAAGCCCATAATTTTGCTCAAAATCTAATTTCAGCATGATGGCACAGGAGGAGCAGCAGTGAAGAGCCTTGATAGTATGAAACAGAACAACATCAACTCCAGACATGGCACTTGCTGTCAGAGAGCATTTTTAAAAATGTATATATACGTAAGGGGAGGTGCAAAGCGTCTCAGCATTTCAGAGCATGATATATTTTTTCTCTCTTTTTTATTTATTTATTTAGAATCTTAGGCAGTTTAAGAGCGGCTTTATTTTAATTATTAGTTTGCATTACATCAAGGCACTTTATGGCACAGAGTGATCCTCTTGACTCTGCTCCTCATTTCTCTTTGGCTGGGTCCATCTGTTTTACCCTTAAATGTATATTAGTGCTGCAGGAGACAGCATACAATACCCTGAGAGATCCTGCACACATGCATACTAAAATGTTCTCAGACTCAATTTGAGTTTTATTCTGAAACATTTATGTCACTCTTCTGCAGTTTGGCCATGGCTGCTCCCAATGCTAAACCCATCCATCCATATTCTATACTTGCTTAATCCTTGCATGGTTGCAGGGGTCTGGTGACTGCTTTCAGTGGTCAATGGGAAGCCTGTTAAATCCTTTATTTGGAATATATTCAGTATAAATTGGGGTGGTTGTTGAAACAAAATAAGAGTCAGGCAGAGGGGAAGACATATTCTGTCCTCCCCATCCTAAATAATCCCTGAGCTTTAAGATATGAATACTCTTCAGATTTTATGAGATGTTAATAGCTGTTGCTTGCATTGAGCGCATTGTTGTTCCATTGCATTTTCACGTTCTGATGATCCAGTCAGAGATTAAACTGGAAGAGAATGTTTCCATTTTTTGAGCTGCTTTATCCTCACCCTTTCAGCCTGTGGGGTGTACAGCTTTTGAGATCTGGCATATGACTTTGTATGTGAAGACAGAATACATTAGCTGAAGCTGCTGTGATACCTCATGTTTCCTGTCCTACTGTGTATGCATGTGTTTTGAAAACTTGTTTCAGTTTTTTTGAACCATAGAGTCCTGTCACGTATTTTAGATTATGTGCAGCTTCTGAATTGATAAGAAAATAGGTAAGGCTGTCATCAGTTGGAGCCACTGCAAAGAATTGTCATATGGACGTAAATTAATCTTTGTCTGAAAAGACAGATTGACTAATAATATAATGTTGTTGTTGTGTCTTTGCTGCGACCTAGTAATAGTACTAATGGCACATATGTGGGCCACCAACATCATCTCAGATTGTTAATGCCAGTGTACCAAATTTTCCAACTATGATCAAAATAATCTGTGGAAACCTTTCTTTTCTGGTGATAAAGTTGTATATCCATCAGTATTAGCTGCTTAGAATTAAAATTTCCTGGGACACATAATGTGATGGGAAAATGTGCTAAAATTTCCAGCTGCATACAATTCTCTTGCCCACTGTTTGGACCTAGAACAGTTTGGTATTGACCGTTCCAGTAGGTATTGACCGTTCCAGTAGGTAACGGTACTGAAAGTCCAATAGTCAAGACTATTGACTATTGTCATTGCCAATTACCTATTCGTAATGCTTCTTTACCTACTGGTAAAGAATAGGTAAAGATTCTTTACCAAGAAGGTTCTGCTTCTATTGGTTAAGAAGCATTACAACCAACAGATAATGACAGATAAAATTATTATTATTTTTCTTAGAGCGCTGTTTGAGTAAACTTGGACTTTACCTATGTGAGCCAAAGGTAAAGTCCAAGACCTTTTTTTTTCTTTTTTGTGACTCTCTTCACCAAGTTTAATGTCGGTCTTCATCTCCTTACACCATGCCTGTATCTCTGCATCCAGAATATAGACAGAAAGCTTAGGCAAGCAGATGCTGCTGCATAATTCTGTCTTCACAGTGTGCCACTCACCCACTCAGGGCAAAAAAGAAACTCCCACATTTTTGTCTGCAAGAAGCAGGAATCCGATCGACAGACCGTCATTTCCTCATTCATGTCTCTCCTTCCGCTTGCAGGTGTACTCCACTCTCATTCGGTAGCTTGAAATCAAATAAGTGCAGAGAAATTCTTCGGTGCACAAATATTATCTTTTTGCACACAACTCTTACTGGGAGACATGCATTAAGTCCATTCAGTATTTTTCCCCGACTGTTACCTGAACGATATGCCGCCAATCACTATTGCTCTAAATTTAGTTCACTTTCAGGCCTAATCAGCAATGCATCATAGGATATCTCCAGGCACCCAGACACTCAACACCTGCAAGGGAATTTCAATCAGCATCCTCCATAAGTAATTAAATGGAAATAATTGGTTTCATTTCCTCTGTCATCTTTTTATTCCACCATCGTGTGCCAGGCGCACACGCACATTATTCTGTCGCTTCCTTTTTCTGTTCTCCATTAACCACTCCAAAGTAATCTCTCTTTTTTTTCTTTTGTTGCCATCTTCCCCCTATTATGAAAAGTAAGTGGGATCTCATCCTCTGTGTGGTTGTCTGTATTGTATGTGATGTGTGTGTTGTAGGCAAGTGTGTTGCTGCCATCATCAGGCAGAGAAATAAAGCTGCACCTTTACAATTGAGAGATTCTCTCTCCCAGACTTTTTTATTTTTTTATTTATTATTATTATTCATATGTACTGAGGATAATTTGAGGTTTTCAAAAATCCCAAATGTTCCTGCTGTCTATACTTGAGCTGATTCTGTCCCTTTTTCCCCTTGTATCTTGTTTAAATCCCTCTCTTCTCCTCGCAGTGGTTACGTCATCAAGGTTGATTTCACTATTTTACAGAAGCTTTTCATGCTGTTCTGCTCTGAATGTGAGTTGACACCCCACACTCTTTTTCTCCCGCTTCTCAGCTCAAGCAAAGCGAAGCCAACGCAGACACCAAAGAGAAGCTCCCTTTACGACTCAGGATCTTTGAAAAGTTCCCCAACAGACCTCAGATGGTGAAGATCTCAAAGCTGCCATCTGATTTCACTGTGCCCAGGATCAGGTATTCCATCACAGCGACGAATACAGTGTCTTACAAAAATATTAACATTAACTTTTTCGCATTGATATCTTGTTACAACCAAAAACTCTTGTTATATTTAATTCTAGTTTCATGCCAGCCAACACCAGTCTTGTGGTCGTTGAATATGTGTAATAGGTTTTTATACATAGCTTTCATAATCATGTTTTATATGCTCATTAGCAGCTTTGGCATTTGTTAATTATATTCAATTGGGTCACTTTTTCTGCTGTATTATGCACAAGCAAGCTGTGTTACATCAGTTTGTGTCCCTTTTTGCCATGTTTCTAGAGACTTATGTTGTGTACGTATTAGTGGTGGGACTCAATTAAAACTTTTGAAAAATCAATGCAGTCTAATTTTTTATCAAAAACCCCTTTGTTGCTAAGTTATTGAATAACTAGACATATAAACTCAACAACAAAGATATTTAACGTTTCGAATCACTTTTTGAAGAAAATTAACCCCCAGAGGGCCAGAAAAAAGCGTCTTTCTTATCAATTGCGATTGTTTGTAGACACTGATTGTGCGTCAGATTTACAGTTGTACCAGAAACACAATTCAAAGGTTCCGGTTCATTTTTATTTTTTCTATGTAAAAAAGAAAAATGCAATTAATTGCATTAAAATCTGTGTAATTAATATATCAAAATGAACATGGTAACACTGTCCTTTTAGGTATTTATGTTAATGTGTGAAGGGACAAGCAGATGGATAGGCTTTGGGATATAATCTGTCATATTTACAAATCCTGCGAATATGTTTGTTACACTGTCCCTGTTAAAAATAAATACATTTTGGGGAAATAAAATCTGAATTTTTACCTGAACACACCATCCTTTCTGTGTAACACAAAAGGGATGGTGAAGCATGCATTTCAAGCTAAAAATGGAATGGTTTAGATCTTGAGCATATTCATGTGTTAGACTGTCCATTCACTAACTATATGAGTTCTATATTACAATTTGTTGCTCCAGAAATTCAAACTACATCACATTTAAAAAATGAGCAAACATTGCTACCACTTTCCCAAAGTTGTCCGTATTATATTGCCTAATATGAAATACAAAGGAAAAAAAGGGGAAAATATTTCATATCGTCTCTGTGCAGATAGAAAATCATTCACTTCGAGGCCCATTTGTTGCACAGCTTTTAGCAGGGGAGCTGAATTCCATCCAGCACAGCAGACTTCATAATAAGTCGTGTTATTAAGTTAGTGATTAGTGCGCAGCTGGATTTTTTTTAATTTTTTGCTCGGTGTAGAGAGCACTCCATCAGCAGCCCATATGTTGGGCTTCTGCAGCAACAGCTTCCACTGATGTATTTTGCAGATGGATTTGCTCTAACAGAGTTTAGTCTTTTAATAAATCTGTGACCATTTTCTTTACCTCTGTATGTGACTGCCATGAGTTGTAAACTGTTGTAAACATCACTGTTGCTATTTGTGTTTGCTGTGAATTCTAGAGAGAGTTTTATGAAGCAGTTTATTGATCGTCAGCAGCAGGATACCAGCTGTTTGTTCCGCCGTCTCCCCTCAGCTTCATCCTCCTCCTGTGACCACTCCAAACGATCCGCCATCGAAGACAACAAGTATATTGACCAAAAGGTAGCTACACGTGCTGCTTCTAGTTGCACATCATGTCCTCCCCTCTCTTTGTTATTGTTTTTTTTTTTTCCTCTCAAACACACAGAGACACATATATAGGCTGCTTTAGAGGCATATAAAGATGAATGTTCTGTGACCACATAGAATAGATTGTAACACAAGGTTCCTATGCTGACTAATAAAAGTTAGGAGTTAAATTTAAATATAATCCAGGTCTGGATAAGTATGGATAGGATATTTAGCATGCAATTTCCCAATATCTTTGTTCCACCAATGCATTAGTTTCCTATCCATCTAGGATCATTTAAGTCCGGAGAAGTGTAGAATTAAGGCGTTAAGAATGTTAAGCAACCTTCCACACAATGTCTGCAGCTATGCGTTTGGCAAGCTTTTTATATAGTATACCACAATTATCAAACTTTCAGCTCATGCCCACTCACGCTTTGCTCTCTCAGCTTCGCAGATCCATTTTTAGCATTCGTGCCCGCAACCTCTTGGAGAAAGAGACGACAGTCAATAAAATCCTACGGTAAGACACACCCCAATCACCACAGTAGGTGTGGGATTCTGTGTTCTGATGTGATGCTTTATTGTAATGCTTATTGATCATTACATCACCCAATTTTGGCTTTACAATGTTTTTACAAAAAAACGTATTGTGTGTGAGTTTTGCATGCATCAGCTGTAGGAGAATAATTGTAAGAGATTGACTCCTACAGAGTGTTAACCTCGTAAAGTAAATGTCATTTGGGGATTATAGTTTGTCTTTGCAGTGCTCATTGTCAAAAGGTAAAAGAAAGCCGTTGGCTGCATTTGCATTTTATTTTTTAAAGGAACTTTCTATGTGCATATAAATGTCTGTAGCAGTGGAGGTACTAACAGACTTAGAATATATGTAAGATAATTTAAGTTTAGATGGTTTTCTTTGAAGGGAACTTTACAAATATGTATATAAGTTGAGCATGTTTTGACCAAAGCACATGGCTTTTTATTTTTAATGATGTGAATCATTAACACATCTTTTCATTAACTTGAATGCAGAGAATTTAGCCTAGAGATCAGACCAGATTTAACAAAATAACACAAAGAAAATGTATTTCATCCTTTACCAAGATGCCTAAAGCAAACAAAGATTATATCTGCAACAATGGAGGAGGATGAGGTTTGACAAAGTGATGATTTGTCATCACTGGGATAGTTATTAAAATTTATTTGAACATTTTGTTCCAGTTTAGTCAAAAGCTACAACGATAAATCCAGTGGCACTTTACAGCACAGATGGCTCATGACACAACGCAAATCCTCAACTTTTCTGTAAAAGACAAGATTTTGGTATGACCAAATTTGTCATCTGACCTGAACACAGCTGAGTATTATCAAATGGCGGTAGCAGCGATCCATAAACAAGAGGCAAAACATTCTCAATGGAGGTATCTTTGCATTTGAAAGAGTCCATAGATAGAAGGTGCATATGGGCAAAAATCTCATTTTATCATAGAATAAAACTTACCCTTTGCATTTGTAGTTATACCCACTTACTTTTGTGCTCGTATAAATGTTTTTCTTACAACATATTTTGTTCTGGTCCTCAAATTATATCTGAAATGCTACAATTCATTCAGGCTTCCAGGACCGGTTCTTTGTTCTTAAAACGACTGCGTTGGTGCACAGATGCAAAATTAGAACCAGACTGGTCATTGCTTGAGTAATAATGGTGATGCATCAGATGTAGCTCTGTCACACCAGCAGCACCACTTGTCAACGGTTCTCATATATATATCTATATATATCTATATATATATAGATATATATATACTTATACACACCTACACACTCAGTGCCACTTCAGACTCATTTACTGTCGCAACGAAGTAAATGGATAATTTGCTGTTCAGCATGGGAGAGATGGCACTAAGTGCAGATTAGATTGCAAACACTGTGTCCAATCTGCGCAGCCCAAATGTTCTGTCTGTCTGGGAGACGGACAGCAGATCAGGGAGTCATAACACGTTCTGTCTGGCTCGCCATCTTCCACGCGAGCATGCAATTAGTCCCAAATACCGACATATGCAAACTCACACTCTGTAGCAGAAGCAGCCATTCATCCGTGCTTATGACCAATTAACAAGTAATCCCTCCGAGTTGCTATAAATATTACAAAGTGTTGCACAGAGTCGATGCCCATCGTGTCGTTAGCTCTCCTTTGGCTGAAACTATTAGAGCCCTTTCTCACACATAAAAGAAACCCTAACCCTTAAGATTTCAGAACAATGCAAAGTACCTTCAAAAGTAATAAGACCCATTTAAACTACTTCACATTTTGTCACATTGCAGTTTTTATCTGTGTATTTTATTCAGACCAAGGTCATTTTCAGGTTAAATTGCTAACCATTTGCAGTGGAGAGACAAACTACCTCAGTAAATGTCTCTGGTTCCAGAAAAGCTTCCTGCAGTGGAAACACACGTTTAATCACAGTCTGAAGTCTTTTGCCTCTTTTGCAAGTCTTTTTTAGTCCTCTTAATGTTCAGTAATATCCAATCATCTCTGCCAGATGAAGAAACCCAACCCCAAAGCATGATGCTGCCACCACTGTGGCTCACCATGAGGATGATGGGGTTTTTTAGGCTTACATGCACTAAGCAGTTTGAAAACCACATGTTTTTCTTCCTCTTGATATTTTCAGTCTTTTTGTTTGACTATCACAAAAAAGCCAAACGAAATAGACCAAAGCTGATGGTTATTAGTCCTGTGGCAAAATCCTGAAAAGTTTAATGGGTGTGGATACTGGACAACTTGGATGACAAAACAATGGATTTAAACCTGGGAGGTTTGAGATGCTTTTTGGAAAGGTTGCAATTTTTTTAACCGCCTTTCGACTGATACTGAGAAAACTCTTGTCTTGTTTCCCAGGGCTTGCACCAGGCAGCGGATGCTGAGTGGTTCTTTTGAAGGGCAGCCAGCCAAAGAACGCTCAATACTCAGTGTGCAGCACCACATACGACAAGAGCGCAGGTCTGACACATGCATACACAGGCACATGTTTAAGTGAGCATGTATTCCTGTTGACGTCCAGTATTAAGCCGTGAACGCTCCTCATCTTTGCTCACCGTTTCCTCAGATCTCTGCGACATGGATCCACCAGTCAGAGGATCAGCCGGGGGAAGTCGCTGGAAACGCTCACCCAGGATGTAAGCATACATCCTGAGTTGCATCCAATTTGTTTCTCTTTGTCTCTTCCTTTCTTCTTTTTAGTACTAAAACGGTTACATCACAAATGAAAGCATGTTTGCATTTAATTACGAGCAAAACACCGCATACAAGTATGTATTTATGCCATTAGTTTTTACACAGATTGATGGTAATTCAATCCGAAGGTGTGTAATGCCATGTGGTTTTTTTTTTCCCCAGCATTCCAGCACAGTGCGCTACCGCAATGCTCAGAGGGAGGACAGTGAGATCAAGATGATCCAAGAAAAGAAAGAACAGGCAGAAATGAAAAGGTATTTGCAGGAAAAAAAAGAGTCACACAGCAAAGGGAACCTTTAAAAAAAAATCCACAGTGCTCTATCTTTGTAATCCCTTTGCATGATTATCTGCTTGCCACACAACCTCTGTGCTTGTCTGAGCAGAAAGGTTCAGGAGGAGGAGCTCAGGGAAAACCACCCTTACTTTGATAAGCCTCTTTTCATCGTGGGTCGTGAGCATCGCTTCAGGAACTTCTGCAGGATGATCGTCCGAGCGCGCTTCAATGCGTAAGATTTCTCCAAATAGATACATAATAAATATCCAGTTTCTTTTGGAAACAAAATTATATCAATGATAATAATTGATCTGCGTTAAATGACTGACTCAAGGTGATTTAAACCTTTGAAATACACTGTAATACCATGACGTTATTGTATATTTTCTGTTTCATCGTCTTTCATACCTAGATCAAAAACTGACCCGATAACAGGAGCAGTGAAGAACACCAAATACCATCAGCTGTAGTAAGTGTGGCTCATAATTGTTCGTCATGTGTTCTTTCCAAAACTGTAGTTTGGATTAGTACGTTATATGCATTACATCTTAGTCACTGTGAAACAAAATTCAGAAAAGCTGCCTCTGTTACTGAGTCTGCAGATACATCCCTTGATGTGTTTTATTTTCTCTTTTATCAAACCCACTTTATCTGAATTTTCTCTACATATGTAATTATTAGCATGAAAGAAATCCAGTTTCCTCTGGGGACAGAAATAAATATGCCACTAGCAGGCTCTCACACAAGCTGAGATTATGCAACCATTTGATTAATGTCTTGTAGAGGTGACACATGTGGGACACTGGCTTCAAAGGTCAGGAATTCCCTACTCTTGATGTAATTGGTAACACAATTGAAAGACATTTTGATAAAAAGAGGAGGTCTAAGCACAGTTTCTATTAGAATCAAAGTGAGCGTAGCACACTAGACAGTAAAATTACTGTTTTGTGAATTAATTTGCTATCCTTTGCGTCATATCCAGTGTTTCAGCCACATGCTAATATTTGAACTGTAGGCTAATTAAAATTCCACATCTGCTTTTTGAAACTAGCTCATAAATTGCTACTGATGTGTCTGTCCTCACAGTGATCTTCTGGGCTTAGTCACCTATCTGGACTGGGTGATGATTGTGGTGACCATCTGCTCCTGCATCTCCATGATGTTTGAATCACCCTTCACCAGGGTCATGCACGTCCCCACTCTGCAGGTATTAGAACCCAGATGGATGGTCGGTCACATGTGCCAACAGGCAGATTCACGGAGGAACAGATGTCGCCGTAATCAGGACGTCTGTTTCAGATTGGGGAGTATGTGTTTGTGATATTCATGAGCATCGAACTCAACCTAAAGATCATGGCCGACGGCCTGTTCTTCACTCCTACGGCCGTTATCCGGGACTTTGGAGGAGTGATGGACATCTTCATCTATCTTGTGAGTAATAAGCTTTTTCCTTGAAATATATTAAGTGATATGATTCTGAGGCAATAATAATAACAATAATGTTTACTATGAGGAGAAAAACAGAGTACTGACTTCTTTAAAAATACGACAGTGGTAATGTAGACTTTACAAAGAAAGTGAAAACACAAGAAAGATGTTGCCACCCTCTTTGTTTTGGCTCTTTGCAATATTGATGTACGAAAAACAACAAAATACTCATGATGTTGTATAATTCTGCCCATCGGCCTACACATTAGTCAGGAGTTGTTTTTCTGTCATTAATTAGCATCTTTATTTCCTCGTATTTTAAGTTCTTGCACCAAAATTCCTTGACGTGTCAATGAGTGGTAGACAGTAATGTGTTGTTTATCAGCTACAGGGATGAAAGCATTATTGGGATAAGAATTAATCATCCTGAAACTAAAAAAAAAAGCTCCAATTTAGGATATTTGTAAATCACCCAAAATTACTGGATGATTAGGATTGATATTTTTGCTGTATGAAATATTCCTCTGCTGTAGCGTCAGTAAAAAGAACAATTAAGGCTGTATTCAGGTTTCAAAATGGGATTTAATGCAATTTTTCTATACTTTATTATAATTGGTGTTGGGATTTAATAATTAATTCAGTCAAGGGCGAGATTTGTTTTTATGGAGCTATTCCGTGTTTATGTTTGCAGTGATAGATTTCAAATCAGAATTGATATCAAGACTTTTCTCAGTCCCACTGGTACAGATTTTGAAATGGAACTGCTGCCCAAATAAGTGTAAAATAACCCTGAAGCCAGGTTTCATCCCAACCTGTGAAACATCCAGATAATAAAACTTGACTACTGTATAAGACAAATCTTCTGTAGCTAGAAATTAAGAGTTTAGAAATGTCTGAAATTTTATACATTTGTTGGATTCCTGAAATAAGACTCGAAGAGTGCCTTGACACATCAAATGTTGTTATATTTTTTAATCTAATGCAGGTTTTCAGCCGTCTTCTTATTCATATGTGTCCTTGCAGACATTAACATAGTTGTGTTTTTACCATCTAATCACAAAAACTTTTATCCTAAGGCACTCTATTGTCTTATTGTAATATTATTATCCTGTTTCCCTTAGTGTAGGTGTTATAAGGTTTCTTTTTAAGTCTCTCTGCTGTGTTTTGTTCTGCACTGTAGGTGAGTCTGATCTTTCTCTGCTGGCTTCCTACTGACGTCCCCCCTGAGTCCGGAGCTCAGCTGCTGATGATGCTGCGCTGCCTCCGCCCGCTCAGGATCTTCAAGCTGGTTCCTCAGATGAGGAAGGTTGTGCGGGAGGTTCTTAAAGGATTCAAGGAGATTTTCCTGGTTAGTGCTCAAGTATAACTTTTCAAAATCTTGCGATTTTGATTGAGTAGTCTGTTGTTGGACTCCTTCAGCTTTTTCTGCTCTTTGATAATTGTCTCTCAGGTTTCCATTCTGCTTCTCACGCTGATGCTGGTGTTCGCAAGCTTTGGAGTTCAACTGTTCGCCGGAAAGCTGGCCAAATGCAACGACCCACGAATCCTTAAACGGGTACTGAAAGAAAGATAATCTCCTTATAAACTTTCCTTTCCTGCACCGTACTCCCTGTGGAGAACATCCAGCTCAGTAAATAAAAGTGGTTAAATCCAGCACTTCTACTGGTCCTGGTCTCTAAAAGCAGTCTTGATACTTTTCTACAGGTTTTAACTGATATGTTGTCTGATACTAACTTTTATTCTCTAGTTCTTACATGAGATTTTTTCTTATTACTATTTTCTGTTTTGTTTTTATGTCTTTATTTTATCAACTGTTAATGAGAATGAAAACATCAAAGCTACTTCTCTGTGGGAATTAATTAATTAATGTTCCTATCATGACTTGCATATAGATCTGGAGAATATTTTTTTTTTACCTTAAATATAATACTTTAATGTTATTTTATTAAACAAAACATTATGAAGTAAATACACAGCGATTAAAATTCAGCATTTAACTAGAGTTTGAAACCAGAATTTTTTTTCCTAATCATCTCTAACTTGTAAGGTCAAACACTGACAAATTTGTTTTTCTCTCCTTTTCATTAAATGCTTAAAAACTAAGAACTTCCACAATTTTCTGTCTGTAACTGTACCAACTAACACCCCATAGTCTAATATGCATTACTTGTATATATTTAGTTAAAAATGTGTTAAAGGTCATGGGCAAATACATTGACACACATAAGAAAATGATCTTGGAGCTCTTTCTTTTACTACTTGATTCTAAACGTCCACCCTTCTTAATGAATTTGCAGCACAATTATCATCTTTTTCTTAAGAATCAGCAAGTCAGACCACAACAAAAGCTTGTTTCTACTTTGCTTTTGTTTCATTCATTCATTTATTGTGTAAAATGTGTGATCCTACCCAGGAGGATTGCTATGGCATCTTCCGGATAAATGTGAGTGTTTCCCGAAATCTCAACCTGCTGAAGCTGAAGGCTGAGGAGAAGAAACCTGGTTTCTGGGTACCAAGAGTCTGGTAGGACTTTCTGGTTTTGATATTATTTTCTTATAAAGCCGCTAAACAGAACCAGTGACTGTATCAACCAATCTTCTGACTTTCCAGGGCAAATCCTCGAAATTTTAACTTTGACAATGTCGGCAATGCTATGTTGGCTCTCTTTGAAGTTCTGTCCCTGAAAGGCTGGGTAGAGGTCCGAGACGTCATTATTCACCGAGTTGGGCCGGTAACAATCTTCAGCTAAAATCATTTTTCCCTGTACTTTTTTTTTCTATATTAAACAGAAATTATCATTACCGTGCTTTAACTCATACACTTATGTCTCTGCAGATCCATGGCATCTACATCCATGTCTTTGTGTTTCTGGGATGCATGATCGGCCTCACGCTGTTCGTCGGAGTCGTCATAGCGAACTTCAATGAGAACAAAGTAGGAGCAATGGATTGAAATACTACTACTGACGAATTCCTGTCAATATTTTTTTTCAGGGACAGTGCCTGTGTTTTGCCTCAGCTTCATGATTCCAGTGTTGTTGTTGTTTTCTTTTCTCTTTGACTTTCAGGGCACTGCCCTGCTAACAGTGGACCAGAGGAGATGGGAGGATCTGAAGAGCCGACTGAAAATAGCCCAACCGCTCCACCTGCCCCCCCGCCCAGGTACAATGAAGCATACTAACGCGGAAAAATGTACATCAAAGGCTTTCCGAATAACTACAGAGCCAGAGCGTCAAGCTTAACATTATAAAAACATCACGTCCGCCCCTGTTCTGTGATTGATTGTGTACTGCGTGCATGTGTCTGCTAGCTCATCGCTAAACAGCACCTGCATGATTAATTCATGTTTAATAGTCCTTGTTTTTGGCAACGGATTGATGCCTTGAGGAATTAATTGTGACACTCAAATGATGACTAGCAGCAGTAACAGCAAAACCCGAATATGAAGGCAGATCAAGCAAATGGCTCAGACACTGAATGTCACACCCTTCTACAAGGAAATTAATCACATTCTCGCACCTCACTTGAATTTAAAAACAAGCTCTGGTGTCAATTTATGCTTGTACACAAATATCCAGCTTTCTTTCATGCGTGTCTAAGTGGTAAGCATAGGGAAGTACTGCATCCTTATTGAGTTTGACCACAGATTCACGCAGCTTCCTTCACTTATGTGCGTAGAATCATGGGAACAGTCAAGGCGCCTCTGAGGCACCGTGGGAAATTGCTTGTTAGTACAGGCAGGGCTGAGGACTAACAGCAAATCGATGGCTTCGGTTTTAGTCAGCAGTGCCGCTTTCCCCAGCTTTAACAGCCAGACTGATCCACGTCCAGAGGTGTTTGTCGCTGGTGAGCCATTGGAGCACTGAGCTGATTACGTCCTCACGCCTGCGAAAACGTCAGTGTGGACAGTGCTTACGCTTTGCAAGAGCTGAAACTGATTGAAAGCTCTGTTTGTGAAAAATTAAATGCAAAAATAGTGCCTGTGAAGTGAGCTAATTTTTGAAACCTCGCAGCAACAACATAAAAGTTCCAGCACAGGAACTAGTGACATCCAAGACATAAATATGTTATGCTTAAAATGTGATTTCAAAGCCTCAAGTAAGATTGTAAAACTTGGCAAATATGCTTATCAGACGGATGGTTCTACTTAAAATTGTATTTGACTCTCTGAAATTACTGCCTTCGAGCAGACATTAAAGCCTCACTGTCTATTACCAAATTTGAGTATATTGTTTGTATTATTTCCAGACAATACGCCCACTCATCTGTATGAATAAAAGTTTTTGAAAGCTGCATAACAGAAGTCTGTTCAAGTCTTAATCAGATCTAGACAGTCGAGAAATGCCATCTTGTGGACACTGAGGGATACTGCGCTGACAACATTTGAGGTGGTTTCAGTGCTGTGTAGACGTATTCATACTTCTTGACTTTGATCACATTTTGTCACATCATAATCTGTGTATTTCATTGTGGTTATTATGCTACAGAACAGGCACAAAGTGTTAAGTGGAGAGAAAATAATCCAAAAACATCCCGATGAAAGAAAATGTGATGCCCATTTCAATATTTAGCTCCCCGTATCATTAACTTTGCATCGACAATCAAATTTTTGACTGTTCTTTGCAAAATTTCTCCATCTCATTCAGATTGAAGAAGCTCTCTGAAAGATAATTTTTCAGGATTTCCAAGTGAACTCTAATCATCCTCAATTTCTGATATAACCCAGAAATTTTTTCTCTAGCTGTATGTCTAGGGTTTCTGTCCTGCTTTCCTCCCAGGATTCTCATGCAGTTATCTCCATTCATCTTCTCTTGGGGTGAATTTATTTAATTTCCCTTTGGGATCAATAAAGCATTTTTGAATTTGAATTACGAGCTTTGCACATCTACAGACTCTACTTTTTACCCATTCTTTAGAAAATAGCTCAACTTCAGTCAGATGGAAGGGAAACATCGGCTCAGTTTGGTACTAAGTGTCAGTTGAGGTAGACAGTCAGGTCTTGGTATTGGTAGGTTTGCATTTTGCCTTTTTTTTTTTTTTTTTTCAATTTTCAGATGATTGATAGAATACCACAGTATTGAACTCTTTGACTTTAATGAATTCTGAAGATCTAACATGAGATATCCAAAGCTTGAGCTATTATTCTAAAACCTTTAAACTTTATCTCTGACCTGTCCGGTGTGTTCATTGGTCTTCATGATGCTATGAGTTCATCACAGAACAGCTACGTTTAAATGTTTACTTGAAACCATGTAGCATTTTCCTTCCACTTCACAATTATGTGGAGTGAATCCTTTTGCAAAGCACTATAAATTTGGAAAATTATATATATATATATTTAATTATTTTTTTTTTTTATGTGTATGTGTTCTTTTCACAGAGAATGCGGGTTTCCGGGCTAAGATGTATGACATTACTCAGCATCCCTTTTTCAAACGCGGCATTGCTGTGTTGGTTTTGGCACAGTCTGTCCTGCTTTCAGTTAAGGTAACATCTATACTTTTTATCGCTCCATAATTTTCTCATTCTTGTCCTTCAGTACAACTAAAAACAAATGTATTTCCTTACTTCTGTAGTGGGATGTAGGTGATGACAAAGTTACCTTTCCTCTTGCCACCATGTCTGTAGTCTTCACCTTTATATTTGTATTGGAAGTAAGTCTGTTTCTGCCTGGGCCTCTTATCATTCTACACGTTTTGATCACTTCCTTCAGTGTGTGTACATGACAGACACATATTGTGATGTTTTTATTTTGTTTTGTAGGTGACAATGAAGCTGATAGCCATGTCTCCAGCTGGGTACTGGCAGAGCCGACGAAATCGTTACGATCTGCTGGTCACTTCACTGGGTGTCATTTGGATTGTTCTGCACTTCTCTTTATTGGTTAGAGAAATATCTTTTGTCACCAAGGGGAATTTATTTATGAGATGAGTACAGCACATGCAACTGTCTTTTCTTTTTTAATTTATTTTTTTATATATATATACCCTTGTAGAATGCATATACATACATGATGGGAACGTGTGTGATCGTCTTCAGGTTCTTCACGATATGTGGGAAACATGTGAGTATGTTTGCCTCAAAGTCACCTCCCCTTTACCTCATAAATAATTTCTACCCGGGCATAAAATCTTGTGACTCTTAATACATGTGTCTGATCCGTGAAGGTGACACTGAAGATGCTGCTGCTGACCGTGGTGGTAAGCATGTACAAGAGCTTCTTTATCATCGTGGGTATGTTCCTCCTGCTCCTGTGCTACGCTTTCGCTGGAGTCGTTCTCTTTGGAACGGTCAAATACGGCGAGAACATAAACCGGTAACTGTCGCTTATTTTCTGACCTTCTTGTTTAGTTTTGTTTTCTTCTGCTCTTCTAAAGGAGGTGAAGGCTGGAGATGCAGTAAATCATGTCTTTGTACATTTATTAGATTTTTTTTTTTTCCATTTTCTTTTTTTTTTTTCTTCATATGGCAGGCATGCCAACTTCTCCACAGCAGGCAAAGCCATCACTGTTCTTTTCCGTATTGTCACAGGAGAAGATTGGAATAAGATCATGCATGACTGCATGGTAAGATGAGCTGCAAATACATCAGATAAAGAAACATACTGGAGGATGATGTGTCCCTAATCTAAAGAAACATAGTAACACTTTATTTAAAGAGGTGTGCACAAGACTGACATGAACATAGATATGACATAACAGGTTTACGACTGTTGTCATGACTGTCATTTGGCAAATGAGACTTTTAATGAAAATTTCCATTAAAGCTTGAATTAAAAATGTCAAGTTTGCTTTATTCTATAAATAATGACACTTTTAACACAAAGTTCTGTTGAAACTTTCATTAAAAGTCCATTAAAATTGTCAACTTTGCATTAAAACTGACATTATTTACCAAATCACTCTGCATGACAACAAACGCTCACGAAGACTCCTTCATGTTCATGACAGGTGTTATGTCATAAATGTGACGGTGTCATGTCAGTCTTATGCACACCCCTCCAAATAAATGTTACCAAAACACCTATGCTTAAGTTTTCTACTGAAAGGTTGAAACCTTTTTTTGCTGTTGATCAAAAACTACAATTATACTTTGACCTCCAGTTCAGTAGTTTTAGAAGAACTATTTTATAAAAGAAGTATTTTAACAGTTTACTAAGTTCAGCATGCTCTATTTTAATTTCCTGTTTGTTACATGTAATTTTTTGTTTAAATTTTTATGATAAAAAAATATTACTTGTTTTTTTTTTTCTTTTTTTTTTTACGGTTTCTAGGTTCAACCTCCATTCTGTACCCCTGACAAACATCGGTACTGGGAGACTGATTGTGGCAACTATGCAGGAGCATTGATTTACTTCTGTTCATTCTACGTTATCATAGCATATATTATGCTCAACCTTCTTGTAGGTCAGTGTTTTTTCTGTGCCTGTTCTGTGTCTTTTATAAACATGGTCTGTCATGTACTTAGTTTAGAACCAGTAAGCATATTAATGGAAGCTTTATTAACGTCTGGCTAATTTTGTGTAAATTTAAGTGAGTTAATATTTAATAGCTAGGGTTTGAGCAGTTTTCTCTTTACAGTTGCCTGGTAACATCACATGACACATTCAGACAGGAAATGCAGCTTGCCTCTGTCTTACAGTGAACATATTCTGAAAGGATGAAATACTTTGATACTTAGGAAAAACTGAGATTCCTTAGATTAACAATGTGCCCAACTATGGGCATGAAAATAACTTAACAATATCAGGAGTTGACAAAACTCAACGGACCTTTTAACAGAAAAGCCTCCGATCCAATACTTGGGATTGGCTAAGGACATTCCATGAAATCTGTTTTATAACATGAATACAGATAATGACTGCTGCTAATCTATAAATGTTACAAGATATAATTTAGATCAAAGGTAAAAAAAAAAAATAATAATCTTTCAATACATACAAAATAACATTTTTATTTTTTTGGATTTCCTAACTAAAAGTAAATTTTTAATTACTGAAATTTGAGCCGTTTATAAATTTGTTTCAAATTTATAAACGGCTGATGATGTTGACCTACGTTTCACTTTTGTTCCAGCTTAGACTGTGGTCCAAGCTGGATCCTGTTCCTACACTTCCATTAAACATAGAGTGCAGGATATCCATAACTATAAAATCTATATCTTCTTTGTTGGTATCAAATAGCCTTTTCAGTTACATACCAGTAATTGTGATAAAATTAGGAAACAAAATTAGTTAAACATTTGATTACTCTCCTGTTAAAACTCCCCAAGCTTCTTACTTCGGTGATTTAGCTATTCTAATGAGGGAAGATTATTTGTTGTTTTTGAATTAAGGCTATTTCTAATATGTGTATTGATTTAATATCATTTTTACTTTTTTTTTTTTTTACTATCAGAGCTAGAACTCTGAATTTAGCAGTCTAATTTGATGTTAAAAGATGACTGTGGCAATGCAAGCTATATTTTAATTATTATATATCCATTATTATCTATTCTAACATTTTTGCTGCAGCCATCATTGTGGAGAACTTCTCTCTCTTCTACTCCACTGAAGAAGACCAGCTGCTGAGTTATAACGACCTGAGGCACTTCCAAATCATCTGGAACATGGTGGATGACAAACGGGAGGTCAGAAATTAGCAAGGACGTTTGTGGAAACCATATAGGACACAAAGGGTTAATATAGAGAGCATGTGAGGGAGGCGAGAAAGTAACTAGAGAACCTGATCTTTAATTACAGGTTTGATTCCTTCAAATTTAACCATCACTTAATTGCAATACGAACTTGTTCAGTCAAGGCACGTGTAGCAGAAATGCAAAGGTTTGCAGTGGACTTTGCCATTCTTGCTATGCTTTGACAAAACTCTTAACGACATTTTTTATGAAACATTTGTTGCCTGAAAAGCTTTTGTCAGCATGTCTTAATATACCCTTTACCTTTGTTCCTGTTTGTATATATATACACTAATATGTATATATATATAGGGAGTGATCCCAACATCCAGGGTGAAGTTTCTGCTTCGTCTGCTTAGAGGAAGGCTGGAAGTGGACCTGGACAAGGACAAACTCCTGTTTAAACACATGTGCTATGAAATGGAGCGACTTCACAGTGGAGGAGATGTGACATTTCACGATGTGCTGAGGTGATGGTCAAGTGCTACATATTGTCTTACTTATGCACTCATGATGTTAAATACTTTAATACTGGGGTTTCCGAACATGTTTGCCCTCATATATAAATAAACCAATCAAAAAAAAAAAAGTGGAAAAATATTAGTGTGTATTGGAAAATGAAAGAAACAAATGTAATATATATTCATTATGTGCATTTTCTATTATTTGTTACATTTCATGTTCTTGTAATAAAATGGAAAACATGTCGAATGGTGTAACAGATTTATTAGCGCTACTTAAACCTTGCATTCATCTGAAAAATTCAAAGCTCCAAGTGTTTTCTTTGAGGTTAGAACCAAAAACTTTTTGTGCTTCCTGAAAAGGGAGGGTAATATTTTCTGCCGAACAAAGTAAAGAACCTACTGAAATAGAAATTTTGATCATTTTGTACATGCAGAGCAGAAGTAGGCTCACCTTACTTAAATCCAACACTCTAGATAAACATTTTCTTGGGGTTTGTAGCATCACACTACTCATGAGCAAATTTTGATCAAAAGGGGTATTTTATTGATTTTAAACAAGGACACTGATAAACAAGAAGTTTATGGGTCCTTTTTCCAACAGCCATCTAAAAATCTGACAAAAATCACATCATTTAAAAACAAAAATGTGCTATAAAATTTAGTCTTTAGGAAAATATTAATGAGACGTATGTGTCCATTTGCCCAGCATGCTGTCGTATCGCTCGGTGGACATTAGGAAGTCTCTCCAGCTGGAGGAGCTGTTGGCCAGGGAACAGCTGGAGTACACCATTGAAGAGGAGGTCGCCAAGCAGACCATCCGCATGTGGCTCAAGAAATGCCTTAAACGCATCCGGGCGGTAAGTCACTCAGCAGACCACGCTTGTCTTTTCCACGCTTGACTCACAAGTGCGTTCGCTGTCCGTGCATGACGCCGTCCTTTAATGCGTGCATGCTTACAGAAGCAGCATCAGTCGTGCAGCATCATCCACAGCCTGAGAGAGAGCCAGCAGCAGGAGCTGAGCTCTTTCCTCAACCCTCCCAGCATAGAAACCACGGTGCCGAGTGAAGACCACAATGCTAACAACCCAGCCAACCCCTCGCAGCCTGAGGTAAAGCCCCCACATCTAAACCACGGCTCCACACACAGTCTCACACGCTCGCAGCGTGATTTTACGCAGACACATCACACAATCAGCAGGTATGCTTTTGCACTGGTGCAACAAAGGATATCTTGTCTTTGTTTAGATGAGTGGCCTCCAGCAGCTTCTGAGCCCCACGTTGTCAGACAGAGGAGGGTACAGACAGGACTCCACAGACCTGGGGAGACCACAGAGAAAGTTGGGACAGTGGCGGCTGCCTGCAGGTTTGTTCGCTTCTGTACTCTCTCTTGTACAAGTTACAGATTTTGTAGAAGAGAATTGTGTAAAATTGAACAAAAACTTCCTCGTCTTCTCTCTGCTAGGGAAAGCGAGGAAGCTTGTAACTTTTTTCTTTTTTAATAAAAGTTGAGATGTGGGTGAATATGTTCCAAGTGAAGAGAGCAGTATAAAAAATCAGAATATGAAATTAATACCATTTATGATTGGATCTCGGGTCACTTGTCATGTCATTGCACAGTTGCCTAAGCGAACGTGCAGGTTTGCTGATGTTTCTTCAAAAAGAAAAAGAAAAATCTTTCTGGTGATCTGATTTGACAGAATTGTTAAAGTACATCCTGAAAAATGTGACTTATTTCCATTTCTCAGCAACCAGCATAGCAGTGTCTTCAATTATTTGTGCACTTTTCCCCAGTTAGCATTATTTTCCCAGTATAGTGTCAACAGAGTGACAGTAATTCTCAAAATGCTAAAGGTCACAGAAGATCTAAAATTGACATATTCAAAAAGGAAAGGAAAATTTGGCTGTATATATTATCCTTGCAACAATCCACAACAATATAGTCGGGATACATGAAAGCTACGTCTCAGAACAACCTATGGATTGTGGGTACTGATCTTGACTCAAGTAAACCTTTAGTTTGTCAAAATGGAATTTGTCAAAATTAGTATTGGTACTCAATATTCTCTGCAAATTCTCTGTTTTTGCTGTCAGGTCGCACGAGTGTCAAATCTATCGTTTGCAAGATGAACCCTGCCAACGACGAGGCCTCTTCGGGGTCAGAGGTGAAGAAGTGGTGGACCCGTCAGCTGACTGTGGAGAGCGACGAGAGCGGAGACGACCTCATCGACATTTAGAGACGTCCGACAGATGTATTCTTTCCTCTTTACAGATCAAATGGGAAGCTTGGTGGTGGATTCAGACCTTTTCGCTTCTTGAAAACGGTGTCGCCGCTTCATTTTACCACTACTTTTATCAGAAGGGTTCGATCAGCTGTGCGTGAAGCTTTACCTGGAGTGGATCTTTGACTGAGGCAGCCATTTATCATGGATTGGTGTTATGTGTCCCATGTGCTGTCCACTGCTGAGTTTTTCTATGCAGGCGCATCTGGTGTAAAAGCAGACTGTTGACTTAGGCCATACATTAGGTGTATTCAAGAACCCAACCGAGAAGCTGCTGCAGTGTGAGTTTTCTACGGTTTCATGTCAATAGCTTAATCAACGTCTGTCCTTCGATGTCTTTGATTTCTCTTGAGTTTTTCAGTGGTGATTGTTAACTGTTGTTTGTCTCATTGTCACTTTATACAAAAACAAGTCATCTTGTTGTTTTTTTTTTTATCTGGACAAGAAAATGGAAAAAAAAATATATATATACAGTTTTGACTGTGAATGTATTTAAAGTTACATCAGTGTGTATTTGTGCAGCTTTAAAACGACTATTTTGTAAGTTATTAGAAAAACTTATATTTATTATTCTATTAAAGGCCTGTTGGGCATTTATGAGAAAAACAGTGGTGTCACTGTCTTTGTACGTGGCTTCAGGAATTTTAAATAGATTTTTTTTTTTTTAAGAAAAAAAAGTTACATACAGGTGAACACAATGAAAATATTACATACAGTGGTGGTTTGCCCATGTAAGGCCAATATGCCTCTACCTGAAGCGCCATTTGGTCAGACACAATCACCCAGCACTGAAACGTCTATATGGGCCACTGAAACAAAAATAGAACTCTGACTTTAATCTGCCATGTTAAAAGTCACTTATGTTTCTCCAGAAATGTTGCCAGGAGGTGTCTCTGAGGGCTGTCAATCAACATTGTGTACATGTTGCTTAATGTGCTAATGGCAAAGAAACAACTTGCCGTTCCAGGAAAAGCCTACATCGGTGGCCATGCTAACTAGTCTGAGCATTGGTGGCAGGCTCAGCTGATGGGGAGAAGCTGTAGCGTCACAGAGAGCAATGGAGAGAGTGTGAGCAGCGCGTATACATGCTTGATTGACAACGCTGAAACACTTCTGACTGAGTGGCCAATTTCTGTAGTTATCGTTGGAAGAAGGCAATGAAGCTTTATTTTGTTTTTCCTCACATATTATCTGTCTTGCACTATGCTATCACAACACAGTGAAAATTTTAACAGATACGTAAGTAAATATATTTATTATAATAGTTACATACCCCACACGTGTAGCTCTTTTTAGCAGGTTCTTTTTTTGATCAGATAAAGTCTCTCCATAGGTTTTGCATAGCTTGTCTCAAACCCTGGTTGTGATGCTGACTTACTGGCATCCTGAGTAAAGAGCAACAAGAATTGTTTACAAGATTAACCCTGGAGGAGAGAGGAGGAGATTTTCTTGCTTCTTCTTTACATGCTTATTAGTCTCATATAAACGTTACTACTACAAATATTACATCTTGCTTTTCTTCATGGCTCGTTTTACACAATAGTTTATAGGATAGTCTCTTCTAAACACAAAGACCTACAATGGCTGTAACTGAGTGGACAGATGCTATTTAATAATTCCTTATACGACTGTGCAGAATCGACCTGGTCTTTGGAAAACTCTGCCCTCTCCTGGACACATGCTTAGTCACATGGGTACGCCAGTCATTCTTTCTTCTTGTCTTCTGGCTCAGTCTTGTCCGATTGTTTGGTTCAGCCTTGTTCAGCTTACAACAGGACTTGCCTTCTGGTTGTGTACTCAGTTTAATTTTGTCTAGAGTGTCTTCCTAAACTTTTCAGACCACTTGAAGCTTTTCATACTTTGTCATACTGCACAACGTTAAATGCACATTATTGAAATTTCATTTGACAGACCAACAAAATCTGTGCTTCTTTGTGAAGTGGACGGTGTAAAATGAGATGCTTGTATATGTCATATAGAAGCGTCATGATGCTTTTGCATCCATTATAAGCAGATGCATTTGAAAATAATAATTAAGCAGCGTTTATACTATATACAATACACATACTCTACCCGAAGTCGCTGCTTTATTTGATGTATTCGTTTCTAGTTGGGTTCATCAGACAATGGCTGTGGGTCAGAGTGGAGGTAATTGAATAAAGAGCTCGCATTCATGCAGCTGCGTTTTACTTTAACAAGGGGCCTTGTTAGACACAGAATTAGCCTATTAAAAGAAACACGGTCTTGATTTGTCCGGTTAAAACCCTGTTAAGTTTCACAGCTGACGGAGGGTGTGCGGGGCCGTCTAGATAATGAACGAGCAGCAAAGCAGAGAAGGTGCAGAGGATCGGCTGCCTGTGGGACATCCACTCTATAGAGGTCCTGATTTACCCACACACTCCTCTCTCGGTGACTGAGTGCTCTCTCTGGCATCTGGTCCTGTTGGGAAACAGTGTGACATCAGCCTTCTTGCCAATCAACTGCCTTTAATTTATCTTTTCTCACTTACTCTTCCTGTCAACCATCTCCTCTTAAGAGCCACTTAGCTGAGAACTAGCTCATCAAAGGGGCCTTTTCTGCATCTTTTTTTTTTCTCTCTCTCTCTCATTTTCGCTCTGCGTGGCGGAGCACTTTTTTTGTCTTTTAATTGCCTCTGCATCGCGCTGGGCTCTTACGAGGCCTGTTGTTTTTTACCCTCTCTGCCCACCTCTCCCTCGTGCATGTACAATGCTTATTTAGGACCTAATTGAGGCACTTTGGTAATTGTGGAGGAAGTTCTTAAGAGCGGAGGGAGTGGGAGCGTGTCTGCGAGTCCAGATCACCTGTAATTAAAGTACATGATGGCTTTGATGGCTCGGTTCCCTCCTGTTGAGATGGCACGTTTAAAGCTTGAGCCGGCAGCATCACATGGACTAGAAAATGCCTTCTCTCTGGAACACAAGGCGGGTAATGCTGACATGATGGAGTTTCTGACAAGAATTATTATCTTAAAAAAACAACAACAAAAAAACACTCATGCACAATCACATACCACAGTTCATGTCTTTAAAGATGCAGCGCACACACCTCCAAATTGCATCAATTGCTGTCTTCAAATGACCTAATCTTGAAAAGAATAAGATATCCCAAAATATTTTCTACGTCATCTTATATTGGCCATGTTTGCCACAACACAGGGCTGTTGAAGGAGTCTTGTTTGTTCTTTGGCATTGTCTCAATTTGGGGAGAGGGGAAGTCTTGGCATTTGTACCCCAATCATACTATTGCGGTCTAGCTGCAATGGCAAATTTATGACAATAAGTTCATGTTAATGTGCATCCTTTGATAATGTGATTTACATTTTCCGTGTTTCATTCTGTGTGTAGCTCCCAGTTTTCAGTTTTCCCTCCACACATTCTTAGCCTCATAAGCAAGGTGGCGGCCGTGCAAATTAACCGTCTCTATCTCACATCAACATTCACCCCAGGTCCGGGCCTAATCCCATCAACCGTGTTTGGAAACAGATGGCTACTACTACAATAAAAAAAAAAAGTAGCAAATTATTTTAAGCAGCAGGCAGCAGAGGCAATTAACAACTGATAAAATGTGTTGATTAAAATCTATTGCAGTCTCATGGACAAGGGGTGGGATGGGGGCAATTGTACCGTACAGTCAATTTGGCATCTGACCAGGTCAAGACGTGCAGACCTTCACCTGAACAAAGCTGCTCCTTATTTGGAAACTCGGTTTGATACTTTCATTTTATAGTATTTTTTGGCTGAATAAGACTTGATTGGATTATAAGTAATTTAATGACAAGAAGCTGGTATTCCTACTGGTACTGGCGTTCTTCCCTCAAAACAATTTAAAAATTTTAGTTTGAGATTCAGAATGTAAAGATATTTCTTGAATCAAATGGTTTAATTTTGAAAAAAAACTCAAAGATGTCTTCTTATGGCCTAGTTTTCTTTCAAATGATTTACAGTCCCTTGAAACGCTATAGCCCTTAATTTTGTACCAACAACCAACGTCCATGTATTTTCTAAGAATTTAACATTGAAAGGCAACATTTAACATTGATAGGCCAGCCTCTTAACTCCGTCGACCTCAGCCCCATGTCTTGAGTATTTTGGAGCCTCCCCAACAGGCTTACTTTCAAGAATAATGTATTCTTGAAAGTATACTCTCTCTATTCTCACATTAACTCTCCCCTGCCCCCAAGAAGCAATCCAGCAGCATGATGCTGCTGCCATGTTTCCACCATGTAGTTTGAGTTGAGTACTAGATTTGTCATTTTGAATTTAGATCAAAAAGTTTCATTCTGGTTTCTGATCAGAGCACCCTCCCCCCCTACGAGCGAGCTGCAAACTTTATGTCAACAAAACAGTGCATCGTCTTTTTTACTACTCGACAAAGGTGAGATTTGTTGAGTTCACAACTAAAACTTGTTCCGTCAAGCTGTGGTTCTCTGCAGTTACTCCAAAGTTACTTTGGGCTTATTGGCTGCTTCTCTGGCCCGCTGTCTTTCGCCTGTCAGTGATAGTCATGTTTTGGTATGCTTTCCATTTTCAATTGATGGATTGAAAAGTGTTTCGTTAGATGTCCAAAGCACTGAACACTTCTTCAAACGTCTCCACAACTGTGTTTCTGATGATGATGATGCCTGTTTATGAGGATCTCACAGAATATACAATTTATAGATTACATTGAACACAAACGGTACGGAAACGGACACTCTTTACTAAATAGATGACTTAGGAAAGCAATTGGTTCCACTGGATTTTTCGTTTAGGGATCAGAGCAAAAACGACTCATTGACAAAGAAATAACATTTTCATTTTTCAAATTTAGTTTTGACTTTAGCCCCCATTTTCTCCTTCTTCATAAATTGTGTAGTTCTGTCACATGAAATCCCTCTGAAAAACATGAAAGTTTGTGGTTTTATTGTGGCATTTTTTTGTGGGGGAGGGAACTCAAGAGGTATTAATGCGTTTGCGAAAAACGACAAAATTTCTGTGTTTTCTGCCTATCATTTCCCATCTCTTTCCAGATGCCCTGTGCAAACACAATGACTGCAGGAAGTCATTTTGAGGCTTTCACCTCATGCTCAGAGCATCATCAGCCCGGTTCGACTGCCGCCCCGGTGATCGCTGAGCACAAAGTGACACCGAGGCTCTACTTTGTCTCGGGGCCACACAAACCCCCATTTCCTTTAAACGACTAATCAGTCCCATTCATCCGTCTACGGGTCCCTACTTCCTCAATTCTACACCTGTCTTTGGCTTCTTTAATTACTGGAAGGCTGCCTTTGTCTGATCAGGAGCCAGGATTAGAATATGAGTGGCAAATTCAGAAGAAAATCATACAGGCTCAAACCAAGTCAATTACCCACCAATCAAAGCAAAAAAGGCTTGTAATTGCAGGGTAACAGTGAGCGCCTCCGCTTCAGCGCCAGCATTGAGGGTAAAGTAAGCAAGAAATAATGCGTACTGCAGGGGGTGCTATACTCAAACTATTAAGTTTATCTGTATCAAGGTAAGCTTATAGATTACAGAGAAAGCTTTATTTATTTCCCCCCTCCTTTTAAATGCAACTATAGCCTGTAGTGAGACATTACCTTATAATTCTATGCTTTTACTCTGCTATTATGCCAAATTGTGCATGTGACGTTTTGAGAAAAATGCTGGAAAATTATAAGGAGGGAAAGCTTTTATAACGCTACCAGGAAATGATTTTCACAACGCAAGTTGCATGCTTAATGAAGACCGTTTTGTACCAAAAAACTGACCTACCACAACAAATTGAAAAGAAATGTAATCAATTTATATCCAGATCGGAGTTTAACTGATTTCATTTTATGTTTGTAAAATCTCTTGAATCCCTTGCACTCCAGCCTCAATATCTTATCTGGGATTTTTCCATCATCCTGTGAGAGCCTTCAAAGCAAGGAAAACAAATAGCAATACAGCATCAGATGCTACTGTAGGTCAAGCTGAAGAGCCCCAGTTGTGATGATACTGTGTGTGTTCAACATGCATCCTAATAAGCATCCATATTCAGGGTTTTCTTCCCCTGAGATCAAAAAGTGCCTTTAGGCTATTTCTTCTATGCTTTTTTTTTCCTCCTTTCTTTTGGAAACGGAGAATCATTTAATGCACACTCTTCTCTCTTGCACCCCCCACCCGAAGCTTTTAACGCGTGGTGCTTAAATTTCAGACCCCAAACCCGGAACAGTGGAGAAGCGCGAAAAGGCAGAGTGAATGAGAGAAGCTGCTACACGGCAGCTGACAGATCCCCCCACCAGGCTTTAGACAGGGCTAGTTTTTGAAACAACAGAGGATAGAAATTGACAACTTCAGTTTTGCCTTTCCTTTATTTATTTTCTACCTTTTGCCCCCCTCTGCCCCCACCATCTCTTTGTTTGGCAGCATTTGAAGATAATCAATCACAATATCAAAAGAGAGCCCTGTTGTCATGCAGTTTGTTTTCCAATTCTAACCTTTAGCCCCCTCAGCAGTCAGATGCAATTTTTTCTGATTCCAAAACTTTCAACACACACGCACGGGTGCGTGTGCGTGTGCATGCTCAAACTGCATCAGACTGGTTTACACTCCAGTAAACCAAGGCAAACAAAATCAAACTAAATTACAGTTTACAAAAAGTAAGTGTGTGATGCTATTGATTAGCACTGGTCATAGTGCCTTGCAAAAGTATTCATAGTCTTCAAACTTTTTTTCACATTTTGCTGCATCGCAAATGTTATTGTGTAACATTAAAGTGTTTAGGAATTTTATTTAATAGCCCAATAAACAAATGGTGCCTATTTGTGAAATGAAAGAGAAGTAATGCATGGCTTAAAAAAAAATCTAGTGAAATCAATAGCCTGAAGTGAGCATCTGTGACTATCAAAGTAAAATCAACAAAGCTTATCTAAGCTTTATCTAAAAAGCTCAAAGCTTTTTAGATACTCAAAAGCTGTTCTTTTGAGTATCTATTTCTATTTGTTACCTCACCAACTTCACAATTAAAAATCTTGTTGTACTATATAATTTTTTTCAATGTCTTTTAACTACAAAGGCTTAAGAGAAGGGCTAACTCCTTTGGAAAAATAACTGTTTTTCAAAAAAGAAATCTTTAAGTGTCAAATGGTCTTTCAAGCCTGACTTTATCCTTCGGGATGAAGTTACAGCGGTCTTCACACTACTATAGACAGCCTTCTGCAGGCTCTACTCAGCTCATAAGTTTGCTGAGTTAGGACTTGGTGTTTATGAATGACTGGACTTATCATAAAACACTGAAGGACTAATGGAGGCCAAAGGGACTCGGGCTCATTGAAGCGCAAACACAGACGTTAGTTGGGCCATTCTGAATAAGAATGAGGGAAAGGCATCTGAGCGCTCAGAGGCTGGCTCTGCTACAATGCTATTTTTTTGTTTGTTTGCCTTATAACTTTTCATCACAAAAGAGTGCATAGACATGCACAAATGATCTGCTATCAAAAACATGAAAACTTTCTGTTCTATATTTTTAGATGCACACAGTGACAAAATCTCTATCTCTATCAAACCAATCAACAACAGATGCTTTAGCAAGTCAGTATTAACTGACAGTCTGATTTATCTATAAATTGCAAAAGAAGAAAATCATCTCTAGTCATGTCACAAAACTATAAGTGTTTCTTTTTTTTTAATTATAAAACGCCCATTTTGATCTAAATTCAGTTCAAATCCATCCAGTTCATTTCATTTCCATCAAGTCATATTGTCAAATTTATGTCCAACTACATGCAGTTCATTTTAGTCCTAATTATAGTAAACACAGTCAATTCGGATGATCTTTCAATTCTGGCTGGTAAAATGTTGTCTCTTCAAAGAAGCCGATTGTTTGATCTAAGCATATCAAAGCATATGATATCATTGTATCATATCATACATATATATATATCATATGATTCTTGATGTTTTTTCACAAATAAAACATAGGTCTAATTTCAATCTTGAGCAGTGTTAATCAATTTTGTTCAGTGTATGAAAAATTTGTTCATTTCTGAACTGTCACAAGTTTTGTAGATTCTGTACTAGAGATAACCAGATTTGATCCAGATTCTTAATTTCCAAGATTTTGTCTTTCTTAGATTATATTGAATCTGATCAAACAGAAATGAAGCTCAAATGTCTTATTAGTTTTTTCCTTTACGCTACAACTGTAGTTTGTAGACTGCTCACAAAGGATCACAAGGATTACATTGTTCCAGATATTAATCAGAGGAAATGAACAAAAAGTTCAGCAGCTCTATTTATAAACCATCCCATAAGGAATGCCTGCATTAACAATTGAAGTAAATATGGGAAAAGAGGGACGTCACCAAAACTCGACACATCTGCACAATTCTTAAAAAGCCACGTTAGAAACTGAATAGTGAAACTGAAAAGGGTCCAAATTTCTCTGAGAAACCTGAAGGGGAATTTATGTTTGGTACATAATCAACACTGAGTGTCCCCAAAAGCACTGAAGTGGCATCATCATTTTTGGGTACTTTTCTTCAGACAAAACTGGGAATTTTCACAAGGTGGGTGTTATTATGAATAACTCCAATTACCCCAGATATTCAGCTAAAAGTAGATTTTAATTTTCAGTATTACATTGAGCACATTTACATATCCAAACAAGAAAGAAGGATCCCTTCCCCAGAACCTTTGTGAATCAGAGTGGGCAAATATCAAAAATATTTAGCCTGCATATAGATCCCTACGAGAGAAGACTGGATGCTGAACTTGAATCAAATGGTCACATTTTACAGGATAAATATGACACTCCATAATAATAATAATAATAATAATAATAATAATAATAATAATAATAATAATAATAATAAAAGATGAACTGTGTTTTTAACAGTCTTTATGTGTATACTTTTGAGACCCACTGCACCTTTAGAAACATGAGGAAACTATTGCAGACATTTGTTAAAACTGTTCTTGCTCTGAGAACGGCTGAAAACCTGAATCAACGAATCCCCACGCTGGACAGCGAATGGCTGAAAAGACAGCCGCTTAGTTCTCTTAACAAAGATCGCCCCCATGTACAGTTAAAGACCTCTACAGGCGGAGCCACTCTCCGCTGTATGCTGAACACTAATGACTCATAAAGCCGCGCTGCCACCTCAACTTGACAAATGGCAAATGTCAGCGGCATATTCTCCTGGTAGGCATAATTTTATTAAGTGCAAATATCACTGTGCTCCTTAGGAGACACTCAAAGGTTAGACCAACAGCTGTAGCAGTTTCATGTATATTAGCTTGGATTTAGCAGCGAGTCAGGCTCCCCCGACTTGATGGATGCAAGCAGTCAAGCATGAGGACGGATGCTCTTACCCAGTGTAATAAGGAGAAGCTTGAGCTGGGACGATGTTTATTTAAAAGCCTGAGACAATAACGTAATGGAGAGCAATACGTTTGAAGGCTTTTGTGGGGGAGGAAAGAGAAAAAGAACTATATATTGCAGGGTTGATTTATTTATATTTATTTATTTTTTTCATTTTTATTGGCTGTGGTAATTTGTTGACTCACTCATCCATGCAGGATCTTTATGTTTAATGCAGGCCTCTGAGAGTCTGGGGAGGAAAGAGAGGTTTCATGGTGTGGGGGTGGCAGGGTGCCCCCGAGAGATTAGCCTCCACCTCTCAGTGTGAGAGATGAAAGTGGAGGAATATCTGCCCTTAAAGTGGGCCTCAGATGCTAATGGTCCGATTCTGCTCAGCACACCTGCTAAATAAGTGATGGATGCAGTCTAAAAATAAACGTGCTGCAGATTGAGAAAGTGCAAACACAATCTGAACTTTTCTCCCATTCTCTCATTTTACAAACTTAAAACTTGTTGTATTTTATTGCGGCTTGTTTAGTAGAGCAACACAAAGTAGTGCGTAGTTGTGAAGGAGAAGGAATATCATTTCTGAAAAGTGTGGCATACACTCCACACTCAGTCCATTTTTCCTATAATTACAGCTGCAAGTCTTTTAATGTCTACTCTGGCTTTGTACATGTAGAATAAGGCTCTCCGACTCCTTGAGGGTCAGGGTTCAGCACTTCAGGACGTGTTTCTTCTTCAACACACCTCAATGGTAAATGGCCTCCATTTGTTTAGCACTTTATAAGTCCACAGGACCCTTAGGCACTTCACACTACATTCAGTAATTCTCCCATTCACGCACACATTCACATGCTGAATCACGCAATTATATCATTGGCAGGGTACAGTAGGACCCGACTGCATGCTTAGGGATATAATTGACCCTTTTGGTTCTGTTGTGTGGACCTAGCGACATGTGAAATCCCTGACTCAGAGCAGAATTTTTGCCACATAGCTCAAGCTCAGCCAAAATCAATCATCTGTAAAAATATATGTTTTGAAGCCTTTTCTTAGTCTTTAAACTGAATTTAAGTCTGCACTTTCTGCCATTCCTAAGTACGTACTCTCTGATATAAACCCTTTGGACTCAAAACTTTTCAAAACCAAAATCTGGCTATGGAAATATGAAGCTTTTTTTCAGTCAAATGAAAATGTTTGGATAATATTTTTCTTCTTTATTTGCCCAACAAAAAAATCGAAGCTTACAATATTTCAATTTACAAAGAATTTGATAAATCAAAGACGTCTAAAACATAAAAAGTGTTTACCTCGTTAAGGAAAATGAATAGAATTTGCTTTCTAATTTTATTTTATTTTCTTACTCTGTAGTTGCTGTCGTTTTCAGCAACAACAGCAGGATGTGGGGTCACTCTTTCCTACTCGATGTTTTTACCCAAGTTTAATGTATAAGTTGATGTATAATATTGACATCATCTGGTCAAAGCACATTCCTGCATATTTGCAGCGTCCGCTACTCAACTTGAGACAAAGTGAAAACAAGACTGCAGCTCCTCCAGAGTTACCATGGGCCTGTGTGCGATGTTCTCTGGTTAGTGCTCTACTTAGGTTGACATTGATATGTTGTAGGCTTAGATTGAATTACCTACTGATGAACTCTATTTACTAATAAAACTGGTTACACTTGACTTTATATACCCCATTTTTTTATTTTAATTTGTAAAAATATATTTCACAAAACACATGTCGATTTTTTTTTTTTTACCATTTCACTAGAAACAGGTTTTCTTCAAAATACAGGTTTTTACCTTGAAAGTGGATCTCTGCTTCAAGCCCAAAGAACCTAACTCCACATGTTCATCATCTAACCAAAGAATACATGGAGGAAACATACTTCAAGAATATCATTCCTAACTTCTCTAAACTTGTCCAATTCTTTTCAGCTTCAGGTTCAATGTCATCCAGCTGTCAGACGCATGTCGGCTTTTCTGACATGTGCCGTGGCTTGACACATTACCATCCTTTGCTCAGCTGTCACTGGCAAGCCTGCCCTGCCCCGGCCTCTGAAAAGGTCATGCCCATATGGACAAACATTGGTGGCCCACTGTTGGCGGTGGCTTGCTGTGAGTTCCATTTAGAGGAGACGGTTACCGCTGTCTCCTCTGCTTAGACAAACTGCAACACCAACCTGTCCGTAGCATCCTCCGAGAAAGACCGAGCCTCGCGACAGATCATGAGGTTGATGTATTTCAGCACGGGATCACACTGTGATGTTTCAGGGTAAATAAATGTTAAAGCGAATTCACATTTAAAAGGTTTGTGGCAGATGTTCGCATCTGTTTCCAAAAGTTGTCTGTTGAGAGAGAAATGTATCATTGCTTAGCAGGACGTTGACATGTGATGGTTCGGACAATCACTTTGGCCTGAAGGCTGAACATTTGATCGTGGCAGGGAGTTTAGGGAAGTCATATTTCTCATTTTCAGGAATGACTAGTCCCTAAGACTTAAAAAAAGATTAACGCAGATAGTTTTGATCTGTTTTCTACCAAAACGTTGTGCCAGGATTGTTGTATTGCATTAAGAGGTGACAACAGCGCTTATTCTCACAAAGCAGAGAGGTCTCACGCTGTTAACCTTTTATAACGTTTTCCAAAGAAGTATCTAAATATTGAGCAAACTGTGAATACAAGCACATAGAATAAATCACATGAAAATGTTTTGCTACTGAACTTTTCCATCCTCTTATAGCTTTTTTAGAAATGCCATTATTAATACAGGTGGTACAAAACATTTTATTTTTTTCTTTTCATTGCAAATGTGTTTGAATGAGGGGGAGAAATCAGAAATAGATGACAAAAAGGCAATGAAATTAATGGAACATGGGTGTATTGTGGTTCAAAATTCCTACTGTTTCTTTTATAAATTAAGAAGAAATATTTATTTATTTTTATTACCCATTTTATGAGTTTTGCAGTGATTTAAATATGAATAAATTATGTTGTACAGAGTGTGAGTAAAAGGATGAAGCTTGTCAAATTTACAGCACACTACCACTTTAGGTTGGAGTATGTTACTCTGATTTCATTATTCCTTCTAGTCTGACCCTCAGGAAAGTAAATTTCAATACTCTATAAACTGTCTATCTTCATAGATAGTTTATAGAGTAAAGTATAGCTTGTTATTTGTTTAACAAGCTATAGGTGGCTTGTTAAACAAATAATTAGTTGTTGAATTTATCCAACCCTAAAGCCATGTAAGCATATTGAAATTAGTTAATATGTCTGTCAATTCTTGGGAAGTGCTAAGTTTTCTTCCTTGTTAATTGGGATTTTTGAAGGACATTCATAAGGATTAAAGCTGTTGTGATCATGACCATGAGCTAGTACCTCGGACCGGTTCAGGACAGTCAGATAACAGTTTGCACATGTACATATTGAGCGGATGTTCTTGCAACTTGTGAAGCTGCATTCACTCGCAAACATTTTCTCCCAATCCAACTTGAAAGGTATACAGGTTGGACATCAAATTAGCTTTAAAACAAAGTGAAGAATAACATTAAACTTCCTCTGACTGACTTTAATCTATTTTAGGCCTTTCTGTTGACTTACATCTCTATTATACACATAACAAAGATGATGGAGATTCCCTTGGGTAATGAACAACATAAAAGGGCCTGTAGCTACCTCCAGCTATAGAAATTGTTGCTTGTTGAGGAATTAGCGCAGAGGTGTTTCAGGCGCCTCGCTGCCTAAAATAGCCATTCCTCAGGAATGCAACGTGCACAATGTGAAAAACATCTGTGGCCCTGTGTGAACTGTCCCTTGGGTTTGACGAATTCTGCCTCTGGAACTTGCACTAGTCCACGCACACAGTAGCAAGTCGATGCCGAGATGTGGTTCTGTTGCACAGCTGGTGTGTGTTGGAGCTCCTCGGGGTGTGTTTCTGTATACTGTATTGGCACGAGGCCGCATGTCTTGCTGGAGGCATGTGTAAGTATGCGCAACCATGTGGGTGTCTGTGTGCAAATCCCCAGCCACTTCCCAGCATCATCCCACTGAACTCTGTCTCCGCCAACGCTGTCGTAAGACAATATGACAGAGTGTCAATCACAAAGTGGCCTCAGGTACCGAGGCGACAAGAGGGTTTTTTGGCAGAACGCTTCTGTGAGCAACACCAGGAAGAGGGCAACAGCAGGGGCTGGAGTGCAAAACGAATGTTGAAACCGCACAGCCAGGTCGCTCTACGGGCCCCCCTCTGGCCACTCAATCCATCCACTGTCCTGGTCAACATCCTAACCACTGTTACATGAAGCAAAATGCTCCGCCGTGCCTTTAGAGAAACACTTCTGGCATCAAGCGAGTGATCTGATCCAATCCCATCTTCAAACCTTGGGGCCTACAGTAAATTGGCTGGGTGCTGCCACTCTTCCACTCCAGCCATGATGTGTTGTGATGGCTCTGTCACATTGTGAGGCAGTGCTACAGACACCTGTGGAGGTATTTGATGAGAGCTGATGAAATTTGACAAGACTTAATCTGTGTCTGAAGGGTAGTGGTGGAGAATTTTCAGAGGGGAGTTTCATTTGTGAAGAAATTACATCTATGCTATTTGAGAAAGCCGACATTAGCAATTTGTGCCTGCGAGTGCAACTGCGAATCCATTTCAAAAACAAGGCTCTAAACATTAAACATGTTTAGAGCCTTGATATGTTGTAGGCTTAGACTGAAGCCTACAACAGTCTAAGCCTGTTGTAGGGACTGCAGAGACTGCAGAAACAATATGGGGTCTTGCAAAAGCTTGAAGCTCACAAATAAAGAACAAATTAAGCTAAACTGCTAGTAACCTAAAAATACAGCTCCCTACGTACGACGAGTTACGAAAACAAACAGCATTACTGCAGCTTCTGCTATTTTAATAGACGTTACACACACACTGAAAGATTAAATGTTTGAAAGCAAAAACTATCTTTTTGTTTCAATAAAACACATTGATCTTTCTGCTTTTAATAAGGCAAAATGAGAAAAAAGTTCAAATGTACCAGTACTTTTGCAGGGTGCTATAATAATTAAATCTGGATCAAAATGTCTGTGTCAGAGTTATTTGGTTGTACCAGAAGTGTCTCTCATCCACAAGCCAAACTTTTAACAGTAATCAGTCTCACCCATAAGATGAATTTACAACACTATTTTGCTGACCTTTACTCCAGGCTTCAGTTTCAAAGGAGCTGAAATATTATCAATCTGAGAGAAGTTTTACAATTATGATTTCTTTTCTGAGACTCCTTCAAATACTTGAGGCCCCTCAGGTATTTTATGTCCGGCCCTACTACCTTCTTCTCATACTTTTCCAACAGAAATGAATAGTCGATGTTTTACTAACATCTCAGACTTCAATTTGCATTTAGGTCAAATGAAACACCTGGAAGACATCAAGCAGTGTTTGAAAGATACCGCTCTCCAATTAAAGGAAGATAAGAGAGAATGTGAGATCACTACTTCTGAAAATTTCATCCAGTTTCTCTAGTCTCCTCACTTCTATCCAGCCTGCAAAGTATTTTTTTTTTTACTTTACTTTACTGTGTTTGGTCAAATTAACACTAAACAACAGAACAGAACGACAAAATGAAAACCGGCGACATTGTCCAGGGAATAACATTAGAGGGAATCAGTTTTTATCTGCCGGCTGGATTTCTGGAATGACAAGAAAAAAACAGCTTGAAGCATATGAACCTAAAAACCATAATTAAAACAGTAAGATTATCCACAAAATAAATGAACACACATACAAGGACAATTCTGAAAAATACCTGGTTAGAAGATGGAAAAGACTTAAGTCTGGGGCAGATTTTCATTTCCTTCTACGTCCACAAATACTCCTCATACATTCTGAATGATCTTGGGCGCATACAACGCAGAATGGGTAAAAAATAAATAAATAAAAATCTCTTGATTTGCCAATCTAGTAGAGACTAAACCCAAACTGTTAGAGGTGAGGATGGCAAAAGGTGGTTTTACACAGCGTTGACTCCAACAGGCCAGATACAACCGCTCAACAGCTTTCAGTCTTTCATTGCTCAGCCACGATCCTTTCTTACCACTTCAATATAATTCCTTGCTTTGTGTTGGTATGTCATATAAACGTGAATACTTTTGCGCGTCACTGAAACCTCCAGATCAGCAACATGGGACATTTAAAGCAAAACCCAGTGGCTGCTCAAGAAAATCCACGCATGGTTGTCATCAGCTCAAATCTAATTATAAATAGATGCCTCTCCATGCAGTTGTTTGATGATGTCTAGGGTGAGCAATGTCAGAATCCTATAGGTTTTCTTTTTGATGTGAAAGCTCTCATGATAGCAGACCGTCGGTTTCCCCGGTTGTACTTTAGCTACATGTGGAGAACAAAGCATCCGAAAAGACACAGATTTCAGCTCAGTAATAAGCAGAGCTGCATGAAAAAACAAAAGGAATCTTCATGCTGTGGTACTTAAGTTAAGACTGAATAATAGATAAATCAGTTCTTTGCCTGAACTAACAAGACTGAAGGGTAAAAAAAAAAAAAATGATATCAATAACACAAACACTGGGATCTTATTAGCAAAGAATTAGATCATATAGACTTTTCAATGTGACATTTATCTGGTTCCTTGAGAAGAAAATATTTCATTTGGGCAAGCTTGAAATAGAAGGAGGAGCAATAATACATTTGTTTTGCCGCGTGATATAAAAATATTTTCTCTGACACACAGGAACTCTGATAATGAACCCAGTAACTTTTCACCAGAAACAATTCTGTCACATATATATATATATTTTTTTTCAGCAGAGCCCTTGCACAGTGTACCACAAAATGCTTACTTTGCACTTATACATCATTATTATAGTGTGTCATCTCTTTGCTTCTTTTCTGTGGACAATGGATTTTATCCACCATCTTTGCTTTCTAAGCGATAGTTTATTTGCTCCTGCCTGCTGTGTTTCCCCTCATTAATGCAAGTTATTCTCTCCCACCTACTTTGCGAAAGGATTCTTCTCATGCAGGTCTGACAAGGAGCAGATTATCGTTAGCTTTCACAGCTAATTAAAGTGTAGATGGTTCACTGTCAATGGACTTGACTGAATGGATGTTTCTCTACTACTAAAAAAAGAGGAGGTGTGGTGTAAGCATTTGCACTTACAGTCGGTGGGAGGATTCTGTGCATGTTGCATGTGAGAAGGATATCTCTTTGCTAGTCCATCGACTACATCTGTCAGAGTCCAGCTGCTTTCTCATTAACCGTGCACCCAAATGAGTGATTCCCTGTTATATATCGACAGTAAAAACTCAAATTATACCATAGCCTACATACAGACATGAACAGAATTGTTGGTATTCCTCAGTTAGTGAACAAAAAGCCCACAATGACAACTGAAATAACCTGAAATTGTCAAAAATAATAGTGAATAAATAATTACTGAAAATCCTTCCCTGACAATCAAACACTTCTTTTGAATTGTTGTTCAAAGGGATTATTTTATCCCATCCGATTCACAAATTGTTACTCATTTGATTTCATTTAAATTGTTAATCTTTGTCATTAAATAACTCGGCACATGTATCTTTCTTATTTGTTTCTCTGGTTCTTAAATTTAGTGAACCTCATAAAGTATCACCAACATTTGATTAGAAGATGCTTTTCCTACTCATTAAATGGGCTTGACACATCATACTTTCATGGAACTTCAGAGTGCGTCTTGCACTTTTCCATGTCAGACTGAAGAAAGACATCTGATTGAAACTAAACAACATCAATACACAATTAGCATTTTGTACAGTATAAAATAGTGACATCTACAAACACTGAGTTCCAAAATTCCTTTGGTTATTTACAAATGTTCACATGCTTATGTGTTTGATAAACTGCAAGCAAAGTGGCAATTTTTAAATACAGCTTGGCAGGCAGAGCTTTAGAAGACCATTTAAAAACAAAGGCCTGTGATGAAACATCTCATTTCCAACGTTAGGTCCTGGAGGCTCGACTCAGATATGTGAGAATTTAGAATCGGCACCTTTGAGGTGAGCATTTACAAAAAATAAACAATAAACAAGCATTTCAGTTTCATCAGATCAGTAGTGTCTTTAAGGATAAGTTTGGAGCTTGTGATGTTAAGAAATGTCTGATCAGCAAAGGTCAGGCATACAGCTTTATCAAGATAGGTAAATCATCTCCTGTAAAGACGTTTCAGACAGATGATTATACAGTACCTGGTTGAAAGTCAATTAAGCTTCACTCACGTTTGCTAAAGATGCCTGTTTCACCTTCGTTGACTTCACAAAAATAGTAACGTTTTTCTGAAGCACTTTGGAGAGCAGGGTCTTTGTTGAGCTATCTTGAGAATACTAAATGAAATAGATAAGTTTGTAATGGGAACATGGCAAAATGTGGAATATATCAAGGGTTACGACCACTTTTGCAGTGTCCAAACTTAGATGTAACTTGCATTAATAAAAAAAAAAAAAAAACACTTTGCAGACTTTCTTGAGGGTGTTACCCATTGTCATCTCAGAAAAAAAAATCCAACAAACACAAAAACAGCAGCGACTGTAACTAACAGCTAATGATGAAAAACACATGCAGGCTGTATCATTTATCACAGAATGTTTGCGTGATGAGTCGTCATTTTATTCAGTTTCAAGCCATTTGAACATGACCTTTACCCTCTCCTGTGATTCCGTGTCAGACTGCACACAATCAATGTCTGTCACCTTCAGCGTTATCAAAAAACAGTCGACCCTCTGTGACACTGGTCTCCACTGGCAGCCCTGTCTCCCTGCATTTGGACAACTTGAGGTTCCATTGGAGGTATGGGACACCCCCCTCCTCATTATGCCCTCTGACCCACCCTCGCCATTCCTCTGGAAGTGATGCTAATAAAATGAATTCCAGCTGACTGACATGGGTTGGGAGTCAGGGGATGAAATCCATACTTCATGCATTTTGCATGTGTCGGTAATTAGGCAGTTTTGGGGTTGCTAAATGCTTTGGCCAACATATCTCTGGGCCTGCATACACAAAAGAATACGCATTTGAAAACATTTTCTTATCCAGCAAAATGCTAACATGCCAGAGACAAGAGAAGTTGATGTTTTCTCCAGTGATATTAATGTGTCCTTGAAGCAAGACCAAACTGGTAGCACTCATAAAAAATGTCTGATTAGATCCCAAGAGTGATGTTATGAAGCGTAGCTTTAATTATGTGTGCTTTCGTCTTGAATAAGTGTCTTGTTCTCTAACCATCCTTGAGACCCATTTTAAAGGTCTGAGAATGTGCCCCAGACCATCTTTTCCCCCTCCAGGCCCCTGGCTCTGACCATTAGGGAGATTCCTTATCTTCCCTAAGCAATGACAGGTGAAATGGAGCACAAAATCCCACAGACTGCCATAGCTTCTCCGCAGCCTCAACACCTCCAACTCTTAGAGACATTACTCCTTTCATTTTTTTTATGTTGTCCAAAATTGAATGACAACATATAAGTGATATTAAAGATAATAATAATAATAATAATAATAATAATAATAATAATAATAATAATAATAATAATAATAATAATAATAATAATAATAATAATAATAATAATAACTTAAAGAACATGATTATTATTATTCTGGTACATCTCCTTTTCATTCCAATTAATGAAATTTCAGTTTTAGTTTGTTTGAAGATGAGTAGATTTTTTTAAATGCTTTTCAAACATCAATCAACAAAAAAAAAATCCTAATGCATTATGCCTACAAATTATTTCCTGATAAGAACTCATTTATAGATTATCTCCAATGTTTATCAAGAACGTTTCATTTAAAGAACAACGTAAGCAGTTTATTGTTCTCAGTTGCTGAAAAAAAGTATTCCACAATAAACAATATCAATTTCTCTCTTGATAAAAGGATCATTAGAAGTCAATTAACTTACTTAATGCAATCACTAAAATGAAACATTCATCATAGATAATTTGATAAGAGCCCCAAGGCAGAGTATCCAGATCAATATTTCAAATCAAGCTTATTTTTTGTGTTATTTTTTATCACAAATGTAAATTGAGTTGACACAAATCAACTCAGAATTCAAAATGGGATGATATTTAGAAATGCTTTTGAGTACATTATATTTTTGTGAAAAATCCTGGCATTTGAAATAATTTCATGATTAACTATAAATAAATAATGTTTCACACTTTTATATGAACGTGCTTGTTTATCTTGTACATTTGTTCCATGCTTCTGAACTTCACGCATGAATGTGAGTTCAGTAATAGTTGCCCATATTTTAATTGTCATATTTGATACTTAAGCAACTTTGAAGATTTTATGGAACCTTGGGAGCTTGGGAGAAAATCTCCCGTTTCTTGTTAAAGAATAGAAAAGACCACCTTACCAAAATTTTAAGAAAATGAATCATGCAAATGTCCTCAACATTTTTGGCATATCACTGGTTGGCAACTCCTTGATACAACTTTCTGGAGGAAATGAAGCTTTTGAAGCTAAGCAACTTCACTTACATTTTCATTTTTTCATTTTCCTTTATTTAACCAGGTAAACCCCGTTGAGATCTAGATGACTCTTATATGTCTGTGTACGTAAGAGTCATCGACCTGTTTGAACAGATTACTTTTGGCTAACACAGGTTTGTTCCAGAAATTTCCTGTGGACAGAAAAGAGCAGTGGTGAACCAAAGAACAGAAGTGATGCTATGTGTGATCTGGAAATACTTGCTTGCTGTCTGTTTGACCAAAGCAGCAGTACACCCCTTTGAGCCACAGCTTCATCTGATGTATCGTGAACAATGTGCTTGCTGCACCCACTACTCTTCATAGTCAGAATAACATTCAAATAAACATACTTCTTCTGTCCAAATTGTTGTTTCAAAATGTTTTTTTAGGGGATTACTCTGTTGTAATATTGTAATCTTAAGTGTTGTGTTATCGTTTCTCCTAAGTGGAAAGTCTTCAGAATTAGATAAAATACATCCGTAAAACATCACTGTGTATAATTGGCTCTAAAATATTTACTTATTTTTGCTAATTCTGGAGTGTTTCGTGTCCAGTTGGTCTATAATAATCTCGTCAGTATTCTTCAAAAACTTTACCTTTTAAAAAAGATAAATAAATGAATAAATAAATAAATAAATAAATAAATAAATAAATAAATAAATAAATAAATAAATAAATAAATAAATAAATAAATCTATATAAAATATATATTTTAATATATATTATTTATTAATTTAAATCAAACATGCACCTTTGTTTGCTCTTCTGCTGGCGACGTCCTCCCACGTGCCTCATTTGCGGCAAATAATTGGCTGAAATTGAGCACGTGACATCTACGCTGAAGAGGAAGTTTTGGATCTTGAACGTGTGTATTTGTTTACAGCTGTGAGCTCTATAGCTGAACCTCTCCTGAAATATTTCTTATGACTAATTATCCCCATTTTTGTCTTAATAGCCATCGAGAAATTCTCAACTAGTTGTGTCTGCAATGTTGCACGTTTACCGGCGTGTTCTAACGGGAGTAGCACCTGCTAACTAGAGGTGCTAAAATTTAGCATTACTAGCTTGCAGGTGTTGGGTATCCTTGACCTTAGATCCTCACGAAGATTTGACAGCGTTATTAAGACATTTGCAGTAAACTGGTTTTGCACAACTACCGCTGTGGAGGAAGCTGCTGGGGGACGTTCATCAGTCATCTTGCTGGCAGCGAAGCTAACATGAGGGTGAAACAAAACACGGTGACCTGTCAGAGCCTGTCTCTGCAAAGACAAGGTATGAATGCATAATAAGTTTAAAGGCTGAGTTTACTTTGTGAGTCAGTTATTAGCATTTGAAGTGCGTTCATAGCAGGTGACTTGTTGTAGCTCCTGTGACTCTGCTTGCACCCATTTTCTTGGTCTCAGGGAGATGATGGAGATAGAACGAACAAAGAGCCCATGAATTATGGCACAGACCGAACTTTGCTGGGATCGCCACGTCCCGCTGCCAAAGCTTGGTCCAGTCCAAGCCAAGGTCACCGTCGCTGTGGTGGCGCTCCTGTGCTTCATCAACAGTTATGATGGAGAATTTGTATTTGATGACTCCGAAGCAATCGTCAACAACAAGGTTAGTTTTCCCTCTTTTTACTACTCATGTTTAACATGATGGTACTTTTGGAGTGCCAATTTTGCTACTATGTGACATGAATGCAGTCCTTGTTTTTTATTTTTTTATTTTTTATTTTTGCATTGCAGGACCTGAAACCAACAACCCCCCTGAGCAACATCTGGAGAAATGATTTCTGGGGAAGCAACCTGAGTAGCAACTCCAGTCATAAATCCTACCGACCACTTACTGTCCTTACATTCAGGTAATGGATGGTGTTTATTTTCTTTTCTTTTTTTTCTTTTTGCACTCGTGCCCTTGAATTCTTAAAGTATCTGCTGGATTATTGATAATTTAGCAAGATGCCACTATTTAGTTCTTTTTAACACAGCCATTAGAGCAGGGCGCCCTCGGGACGATAGTTTGTGGCCCCACCTAATATGAAAGTTTAATGTTAGTGTGGCCCATGAGCAGTGATGTCAGTAACGCGTTAATTTGTAACGTGTTACTGACGTCGGACCACTTTTTTCAGTAACGAGTAATATGCTATTTCAAATCCAGTAGTCAGACTACAGTTACTTATCAAAATCATTTTTGCGTTACTATCTTCTTTTGTAATTTAATCGTATTTCCTCTACTCGTCTTGTCGAGTGACCGACGTCTCTATGCGACAGAAATGTAAACAATGGAGGGAGATGCGCATTTTGTTGGTGGAAAAACTGGAACTATTTTGAGATTCTGCTGACAAGTCCGATTATTATAAGCGGCTTTGGGCTTCATTTTTTAAAGTTGCTTGCCGATTTAATGAGCGGCGGGTTGCGCCTTTTTGGGCTCGTTTTTGAACGTGAAGTTGCTCATTTGGGTTTGGAAATAAGCAGAGACTCATAATAGCTAAATCCCAGAATTTGTTCGTCATTAAGGTAGTCTTACTCCATCTCTCCCTGTTCATCATTTCTCAGATGATCCGTCCCGCTGTGTCTTTGTTAATGTCAAGTTAATGTATTACCTCTGAATGACGTCGAGCTTCGCGTTGCGCTCCAGAAAACTACAAACATCGAGACTAATTTAAACAGCGCAATAAACGTGAAAACAGCTAATGAATGAACGTGTCCGTAGTTTCCAATAATTATAATGGCAACTTAATTCTAATTATTAATACTAAGATAAGTGTCACAAATCTGTGCAGCCATCTGAGCTGCCAAATGCAGAACCTGGAGGCCGGGGAGGGATGGGGGGCTTTAAAATCCTTCTTAGAGTTTTCCAGACAACAGTGGACCACACAAACTACTCACGTTTTTTATTTTTCTACAATCTCCTCTTCAGTTCAACCTTATCAGTGGAGACACATTGTTGATGTTACCATTATAAAATAGCTTACAAAAAAGTATTGGCAAAGCTCAATGTGATTTTCACAGTGTTGTTGTTAGCACCTGCTGAAAGTAACTAAAAAGTTACTTTTAGTGTAACCTAGTTACTTTCCAAATCAAGTAGTCAGTAATCTAACTAAGTTACTTTTTCAAGGAGTAATCAGTAGTCCGATTAAAGTTACTTTTTCAAAGTAACTATACCAACACTGCTTGAGTTTGATATGATTGGCACTTTTCAGTGTTGTGCGGAGCTGAACTAACTTACCAATCACAGTGCTTCAGTGCCTCTCTGAACTCAAAGCCAAGTTCAGGGTGGAAAGCAGACAAGCTTGGGCAATTTTGAGAAATTGCCACCCAGCTTCCCTGAGCTTTCGAATGTTCAGCGACCATGTGTCTTTTGGGAGCACATACTTGTAAAAGCTCTTCTCTACCTTGAACTTCAATAAGTCCAAGTACAGGTCCAGACTTACTGACGAGCATCTTCAAGCTCTACTTAGGGAAGCTGCCAGACCTCTAGCAGTAAGACGTAGGCAGAAGAAACAGTTTATAAACTGTTATATTCATAACAGTTTATGTTCAATGTTCCATTCATGTTCAGAAAGTTAAAGGTTAAAGGTTAATACAGCCATTTGAATCTGAAATATTATAATTACATTTATCTAGTCTTCTATAGCTGCTGTGTTATTATTATATTTTATTTATTTATTACTGATTTTTTTTTTCTTATGAATTGTTTATTTATTTATTTTTTCATCTTATTGTGTGTTTAAAAAATAAAAATAAAGTCATTTGCTAACATTGGAATGTTTTTGTAAGAGCTTTTCTTGTGGAAAACCCGATGCGGCCCAGCCTCACCCAGACTCTACCTCCATCGGCCCCCGGGGAAATTGAGTTTGAGACCCCTGCATTAGAGGAATGTTACAGTTAGGACAAACTTAGCTGATGTAACATCTTGCATAATCCAAATAGTAATAGAAACAAACATGACATACCAATCTCATAAATAGAAGAGGGGTGGAATGACCTCTATTGCAGCACAAACAAAGACATTCTTAATGTTTGTCTTTAATCTCAAATCATTCAGATATCAATGTTCTACTTTACCTCAAGCATTGACTTTTGACAAATCCCTGTAACCTTAGAAGAAGACGCCTTCAAAGTGAGGGTGCAGCTTGTAGGTTACACGATGATAATTAATGTTCCCATGCGTTGCAAAATTATTCAATAGTTATTGGAGCACTTTCACTGTAGAACCACAAACTTCAATATCTTTTATTGGGATTTTGTGCAAGAGAGTAACACAATGAAGCACCTTTATGTGAAGCAAGAGAAAAAAAAGGATACACGATTTTCAAATAGTTAAATATCTTCCTTATATTTTATTTTAAAAATAGATATTTGAAAACTGTAGTGTGCATATGTGTTCATCCTCTTTTAGTATAATCTCCCAAGATAAAATGCAGTGGAAGCATTTGCCTTTGAAAAGCGCTTGATGAGTCGTTTATGTGCTACTGACTTAGCTTTTCCACGACGACCTCAAAGTTTTGTTGGGGAACAGTAATGAAGCAACAGTGTTATGAATACCAAAAAGCACAGCTGACAGGTCAGGTCAAGTTTTAGTATAAATGAGCATTAGGTTATAAAACAATATCCCAAGCTTTGAACATTTTACAAAGGACTGTTATCTAAGAATGAAATATGTTTGGCACAACACAAACCTACCAAGATATGGCTGAAAAATTAACATAGCACATCACCCTGAACACACCATACCCCAGATAATTCTGGGTATGGTGAAACATGATGGTGGCATCGTCATGCTGTTGGGATGCTTTTGGTCAGAGTTGATAGGAACCATAATCCTAAATAAGGGCGATCATAAAAAATAAGCTGATAAATTCTTCAAAATACCTGAGATTGGGATAGGAGTTCATCAAAACATTCAGAACTTTGTGGTAGTGCTACTAGTTTTCTGTACTTCACTGAAATTATTTCTGTAATTTCAGTGATTTTGACATTAATAGTTCATCGCTTTTAAAGGTTTGCATGATGCTAGCATGATAATAGTCACTATTATTAGGAACAGAAATTGTGAAATAGTGACAATTTTTTGCAGTCAATTTTAATCTAGAATTCCTTCCAGCTTCCTTTGGTCCAAATTAGGTTTGCAGCAAAAGGTAACCGAGTTGTTAAGAGAAGTATAATGACCTTGGAAAATTGGCCTGAGGCTCAACGAATGTTTCTAATCTACACATCTTTTTGTTTGACACCTCTCTGGAAAAAAAAAAAAGGTTTTTCTCTTTGGAGAAATGCAGATGAAAGAAAAGACAGCTGCCTTGAGATGTTATGACTTTTTTATGTTACGTCGTAAAAACATAACAGTAAATACAAAACAGAAATCTATCCACACCTGTTCATGGTGGCTTCAAGCACCATGAACAGGTGCCAGAAATATTTTGCACGTAAGAAGCTGCATACTAAAATACTAACGTGAGATTTGGTTAAATTGAGGACAGAAGTGCTTCTGTAAAGAAATTATTACATTTAAATGTCCAAGCAAAGTTAGTTAGTTTTAATACTGTGATACAGCTGATTTTTAGTCTGTGGCATAAAGACCTCCAAGAGTGAAATGAGGATTCATTTCCAAAAAGCTGTCAGAAAGACTGTTAAACTGGTAGTTCATCTTGGTTAAGTAAGCTGTGTGAGTGAGGACAGATTTAAGAATTGTTGATTTACAACAATGCTCTGTCAAGACTTATAGTTACAGTATTTATGAACAAAAAGAAACTGTGGAAACGGAAGAAAAAAGTTTGTGCATTGCATCGTAATTTTCTGCACAGAGTGGCGTATTAAAATGTTTATGCACCTTAAACTTTTTCTTGCATTTTGTTACATGACAACCATAAACTTTAGTGTGTTTTTGTGGCATTTTATGTGAAAGACTAACATAAAGCAGCATGTAATTGTTATGTAATAGAAAATATATATACATACCTAAGATGTATACCTGAAAGGGTGAACACGCAGTGATGTGAAAAATTGTTTGTCCCCTTCTTAATTTTCAGTTCTTTTTCTATATTTGTCACACTTCAGTGTTTCAGAACATGAAACCAATTTAAATCAAGTCAAAGACATCACAACTAAACACAAAGTGGAGTTTTTAAATTAAAGTGTTTATTATTAATGGAACAAAAAATCCAAACGTACCCATGTGTGTATGTTTGAAAAAGTGATTGCCCCATAAATCTTTCAAGTGGCTGCGCCACAACTGTAATCTGCCGTTTATAAAAACTTGTGTTGAGTCTTTTTCAGTGATGTGGAGAAACGATGACCCACTCATCTTTACAGAATTGTTCTAATTCAGCCACATTGCAGGGTTTTTGAGCAAGAACTGACTCTTTAAGATTGTGTCACAGCATCTTAATAGGATTCAGGTCAGGACTTTGACTAGGCCACTAACACATGTAGTAAACATGAAAAAACAGTAAATTAGGAAGGAGGCAAACTGCTTTTCATGCCACTGTACATGCAAAGATTGCTCCCAGAATTATCTGGACCTTTTTCTGCTCGCATTTTTCAAATGTCTAGTATGAAGGGCTTTGGTTCAGTCCTAGCTCACAACTTTAGCTGTTGTGAGCTAAACAACTGAACTGTTGTTTGCCAAAACAGTTCAGTTGTTGGTTGCTATTAACGAGAAATGGCTAAACCATTACATCCCAAATATTACATTGTGTTTCACCATGTTCCAACCACAATATCTTGTCACATTACTTGTGGCACTAAGTTTAACCCCACTAATGAACATTTGCTTGATTTGACCATCTCTGTCACTAATAAACATTTAGCAGCAGTTTCTTCTTGTTTTGCTGTTGCAGGTTAAACTACCTCATAGCAGGAGGCCTGCACCCTGTTGGCTTCCATGTACTAAACATCATCCTCCATGCTGTCATATCTGTCCTTATGATTGACGTGTTTGCTATACTGATTGGTGGACTGGACTATGATGTGAAGGGTTGGACAGTGAACCGTGCTCCAAAGACCTCTCTACTTGCTGCCATCTTCTTTGCTGCACACCCAGTTCATACAGAAAGTGTAAGTAGAATTCAGCGACTTTAGGATTAGTAATCAGTAGAAAAATCAGTAGAACTGAATTTTTGACTCTGTTAGTGGAAGTGCAAACGCTTTCAAATCAGCCTAATTTCTGCTTGCATTGAATTAAAAAAAATAAAAAAAAGTATTCTTTTGAAACAGAGTAATGAATATATGTGGGGATATGAAGTTGCCCTAATTTTTAGATTGTTCTACAAAGCACACCAAATTTATTGCAACATTTCACACTAGAACAGGAAAGGGAACTGTTTAACCCGGAATGTTTTCAACTCTGCAACTCTGTTAAACTGTAACCCCCCATGGCTCATTTTAATAGAATTTTTACATAAGTGACTTTCTCTATACCACCTGTTTTTAAAATAAATCTTCACTGTTTTGGTTTATTGAATGAGATTTTAATCTTAGATTTTACTGGTTCGACCAGATTGCTCACAGTTGTCTCCAATAATTTGTCATTGGGTTATGACAAATAATCAAACGGGTCTAGACCCATTAGAAGAGAATTTAGGTATTGTTTTGGCAGCTGTAGATTGAGGAATGAAGAATAAGACCAAAAGACAAAGGAACTGACAACACTTCCCTATTCATAGCAATTATTAGTAAACCTAAGACTCCCCCTTGGAAGCTTAATTCATCTAATGACTAGAAATAATTTCATCCATTTGTCCTGTAAATAACTACACACTTAATATGTCCTCACCATAACACAGCACTTTCCCAAAGTATGATAATCTAATGGAAGTTTAGACAACTGCACACTTCCTCTACTCAGTCTTTAAGAGGAATTATGTTACTGAATGATTTGTTGTGTTTCATCTTTTAATTTTGTTCCTTAATTAGGTCAACTAAAACTCACACAAAGGTTTCACCTGCTACTTTTCTCCAAATCATAGGTGTCAGATTTGACCTATGCTCTACATCAAATTCTTATGTAAAAATAGTATTTCAGGGTTTTGAACAGAAATTGTTCATTGGTATTAACATTTTTTTTGGGAGTTTGCAGACTTTTAATCTTGTTTCAGAGTGTAACTAACCAACATAGAAGAAACAACCTTTGGCTGTAAAGTTCCAGGTTGCCATCCCAAACAAAGCCTCTGTTTTCTGAATTGGTGATTTATATTTACAACCTGTTACTGTTACACCTTTGCAAAGAGAGCAGTGAGCATCATTTCTGCAGGCAGTTTTGAAAGGGAACTGAGTGCAATTTACATAAATAGCATGAAACCTTACTCTTCTGTAGAAACACACATGACAAACTGCTCAGAGAAGATGAAGGGTTCACTATAATTAAGTTCCAGTGTAAAAAGCTTTATTGTGTTATACTTAAAACATACTTTTTTTTGTTCACACATTCACATCTGCTTGTTACGACGTGTCTAAAGATCGACTTCAATGTCAGTTATTTGTCTGTCATGTGTAGACATAGCACAGGTTCCTCTCTTTGAATCTCTTCTAAGACTGAATGCTAACATAACATAAGAACACACTGAAAATGGATGAAAATTTGCTAATTTAATATTAAAATCCTTTCAAAAAGCCTGAAGAAATATGGATCAGCAACGCTGGATATTTTCTTCCCTGATGCAAGGAAAAAAGATAAAAAAAATAACTATTGACTTTTGCACAATAATATTTACCTCGAAACATTTATGAAGCTTTTCCAGGAGAAGTTAGGACACTGCTTGTAGGTAAGTTATTTTAGAACATTTCTCAATGTTAATAAAATAGTGATGAATTTTAGTCATAGATTAAAGATGACATAACTTTAATCTGGAAGACTAAGATTTTGAAATATGACTTTTTGAAAGGGGGTTTCCTAATAATTTAGGAAACCACTGTGAGCAACGGCAAACTAGACCAAGACAGACGCTGATGAAATGCAGTTTTTTTCGACGGCTCATTAAATTGGATTCAGAGCTTATTCCTGTTTCTTTGAGTTTTTATAATGAACAAAGACTGTCTTCAGCGGTGGAAAAACCTTCAACTCTATTTGATTTTATTTAAATTGACCTTTTATTTAACCAGGAAGTTACTATTTAGATGAAGAATATCCTTTCCAAGAAAAACAATGCACATAATGTTATGCGCAGTTTTGCAATTAATCAAATTTATCAAAAAATTTTTGGTTCTTGATCCAAATCTTGAATGATCGTAAAGCAATAATCACTTTTCCTGTTAGTATTTTGGCAGCGCTTCACTTTGGAAATATTCTCGGTTTTTTTTATTACATGTTTGATTGATGTGTACTTCATTACCATTTGAAGGCACCTGTGCAGTCTTGTTTTGGTAAGTCAGTACAAGCAAAGATGGCAAAAATGGGACAAGAGAAGCAGTATAATGGCCCTAGCAGTTACCAATTAGCACACGTTTGTTATGTTTGTTACAAGGGCACCGATTTGTACCGGGGAAAAAAAAGCCATTAAACAACCAAACTGCAAAAATGTGAAATGGTGAAAGGGTAAAAATGACCCTGGCAAGAGCAACAATGCAGGCAGCGTTTAAAAAACATGAAAAGTGGAGTTAGAGACACAGGTTATTTACAATTTGCTAACTTGTGGTGTCTGCATCTCTCAGCAACATGATAAAGTTTGTGACACCACCTGAACTGTAACCTTGGAGTGTTTTCTACGGAATTAATACAGAAAGTGAGTGGAATTTATAGAATATATTTGCTAAAATTTAAATGTACCTTCGCCAGCTGCACTAAAATGTGGGTGAATCTGTTTGGCCAAAAAGGTTTTAAGTCATTATTTGTCATAAAATTTTTGAATATGAATGTGTTGCAATGATAGGTTGATTTTTTTGCATTTACACCGACATTACTTTCTACCTTAGCTATATTTAATTTTTTTCTAGTTTGTGTTTTTCCTTTTAACTTTAGCTTGACCAGCCTCCTTTATAACGTTGTACAGCCTATTCCACTCCAGATCTGCTCATGTTTGGGGCAGCAAATAAACTTCTAACAGGCATCTTGAAAAAGAAGCCCAGAGGTTTCAGCTCTAAACATCCATTGTCTGTACGCCTAGAACAAAATCCCTGTCTCAGCTGGGTAACACAGGGCCAAGGTGTGTGCAGTAGTGTGATCTATGCTGGGGTTCTTATTGACCTGCCAGCTTCTGTGGTTTTTGCAGTAAAACTTGGCTGGAAGGCAGCAGTTCCCCCCCTCAGCATTCTCTTTAATCATGCAGAGCAAGGACCGGTTAAAACCTGGGGGGGTTGGTGGGAGGAAGGCAGATTGCGGGCTTATGCCTGCTGTAGAAATCAAAGCAGGCAACCCTAGGATGCCAGCCATACTGTACCCACACACTGTACACAATACACACACCAACAGTAAGCATGCTGGTAATGAGCTCCTCGTATTTTTTTGTTAAGATATGTTCAGTTTCAACATATCTTGGAATCTAGCACAAGTATTGTTAAAAGTATTTACTCATTTAATTATATTTTTTAAAACAAATAATATATTAATAATATAATACTTGTATTATATTATTGTGTAATATAATACAAATAATATATTGTTTAATAAAAACAATTTTACTTAGGGTGGGAATTTTAAACATGCTGTATGTCTCTCTGGTTTGTCTCTTGTTTCAATAAGGTGGCAGGTGTCGTGGGTCGAGCGGACCTTTTATGCGCTCTATTCTTTCAGCTGTCTTTTCTCACATACTGCAAAGCGTTTAACAAAGGTAAGGAATCCAATACAAGTATTTGTTCTTTATTGTACAGTAAAATAGGTTTGTATTGCATTTGTCTTTGTGAAAGCTCAATAGACAACCTTATGTTTTATAACTGCAAACCATTTAAAAACCTCTTTCCCAAAATAAGGGTTCTTATGTAGTTTCATAATGCACAGAATGTGTTTTCTTATTTTCCAAGTCAAGGTAACTATGGAAAACAGGAAGTGGAATATGCAGTTTTCTGGGACATTTTTCTTTCCTTGAATTTGCCACATCAACACTTGACTTTGACATTTTAGATAACGATATTTTGGTTTCTGGCTGAGAAACTAAAAATGCAGCGAGTAAAATAATTGATGAAAATGTCAACATTTTTTCTCAGTAAATAAATTTTGACTAGCCCTATTAAAATGAACAATGAATAGTGATTCATTGGCTATAATCATTGGCTATATGACTATAGCCAATGAAATACTATAATCATATATATTCTGATCAAGTGAGACCAATTTTGAACTTTTGGGATCTCATTGCACACTCTCTCTGTTGGAGAAATGTTGCTGAACACCCCAAGATGCCATACCTGTTGTGATGTTTGTAGAACATCAATGTAGGCTATTGTTCAACATATGGTTTTTGCAGACTTCATATGATTAAAAGAGAAATGAATGCAGGAGTGTACATGGCAACATAGTTCTCAACTACTCAACATTTTTAGCGGTCCATCTGTGTTCTGATCAACATCTTTGGTCATGAGATATTGATCATCACCAAAATAATGACATCATGGATACAAGTAGCCAAAATTACTTTCCTCCTTAGGGTGGTCAGACTCAGTCTAAGAAACCTTTTGAGCTCCATCATCTGCAGGCACCATTGCTCTTCTTCATCAAAAGGAGTCAGTAAAAAAGTCAGTCAGGGTGTTTCCTGGTCTTCTCCATTAGGACGTTCTACTGACTCCATCTGTCCATCTGGACTACTTCGTGGAGTGTATGAATGAAACAATTACTTTGGCTGTTACTACATGGTGAATATAATAAATATAGTCTATTTGTCAGTCACAAACACACACTGTTAAAAATATATTTTATATATTGGATACACTCTTGTTATCAGGGTTTTAAACTTTCTCTGGAGTTCTTTAAACTGATGTTCTGTGGTTCAGATGCCAAGCAAAGCACTGAAACATTGAATTAAATCTTCAGAAACAGTATAAAGGTGTTAAGATCAAACATTGTATATTAAAAAAATTGTCCTGATTAGAAAGGTCTCGGCATTATATACTTATATATATATTATATACTGAACTGAAGTCCAGATGAAAGAAAGGCCCGCATCTTATTTCCTGGTTAGTGAAGCATACAATCAAAACAAAACCTGATGACTGTGTAAAAGTGTTTTCAATATAAATGTTTCATACCTAAAATGTTATAGAAATTGTCAAATAAAAAAAATCTATAAAAGTGGAAATGTCTGAATAGCGAGTAGGAACCCTGTAAATCGTCTATAACCGATGTGATCTTTATGTCCTCAGGGAATGACAGAGACGCCAGGTTTTCCGTCCAGTGGGTTGTGGTTAGTCTTGTCTTGTGTGCTGCGGCAATGCTTTGTAAAGAACAAGGCATCACTGTCTTGGTATGAAAATCTTCCATATTTTTTTTTTTTTTTTTTTTTTTTTAGAATTAGTTCAGTCTGTCCTTGCAATACAAGAAACTAATTATTGTGATTGTGCCACACTTGGTTGCTCTTCCTACTACCCTAAACTCTGCGTCTAATAACTAAAAGATCACTGCCGTGCATTACCTGTGTGGATGTATCTTCCCCTCAGGGTGTGAATGCAGCCTTTGATGTTCTGCTGATCTGTAACGTTAATGTTTATGAACTCGGCCACAGGATTCTCTTCAGGAAGAATTCTCCTGGTGTAAGTAAAAAATTTATTCTTCCCGTTTTGTGTAATAATTTATGTCTTCTCTATCTAATTAAAGTCACATTTCATATATTATATCCTGTAAAGCGGAGTGAATCACAGAATATATCATCCTGATGACTCGTTGCTTGAAATTCTTAGTAACAGTTTTTAATGTTCTCACAGCTAAGCGAGATTCTTCGGACAGGTTTGCTGAAACGATTGGGCCTTATGAGCCTTGGCGGCCTCTCGATGCTCTATGCACGCTGGAGGATCATGGGCACAGGACCACCGGCATTCACAGAAGTAGACAACCCGGCCTCTTTTGAAGAAAATATATTTATTAGAGTAAGTATGCTTTTTAAAGGGTTCAACAATGAATCATTATTTATAGTCAGACCCAGTTTATTCGACAAATTCTTGGTAGACAGTAGGCATCATTTTTTTAACCGCAGTATTTGGAAAAAAAAGTGTTGGCTTACGGTAGTATAGTTTCATCTTTTTAAATAACATATTAAATTACTGAATCCCTTAACAGCAGTTTTAGTCTTATTTTTACAATTTTGTTTTATATATTTATTTCTATAATTTGTTTGTATACGTTTTAAGTATTTTACCAGTCAGGATAAGTATGGACAATATTTTTTATCCCAAGTTTCTAAAACTATAACAACCTAAATATGTACAAATACAGCACTGAGTGCTGTATTGGCATCGATTACATCTTAGAAAATCCAGAGGCTTATTGATGTCAAGTTTCGCGATTTTGTGCGCCATATGGATTTCCTAAATTAATAAGGCAACAAGAGAAAATGTAAAACTTTTTTTAATTGCTTCTTTTTCTTTGTATTTGATCTAGGTAAGCTACTACAGTTTTACAGAGTAGAACAAAATGACACATGTTGTATTTTGAGAACCTAAACGTTAACCATTTGAGTTTAACCAATCTGAAACGGTTCATGTTTCCACCTGAATGTCAAAAGTGGCCAGAAAATATAGAAAAACACAGCTTACCTTTTTTTTCTTTTCTCTTTGTTTATGTTTTAAAGTGCAATTATAAAGTCATCCAATGTTCTGACATCTTTAAATAATGTAATTGTAGATTTTTTTTCAAAACGTTTCCAGCTCAGCCACTGTTTTCAGCTGCTTGAAAAAACTCAACAATTTTAAGCTGATGGCAGTACAAGACATGTCATGCTGCTTATACTACAGGTTTTCTAATTGATTGTCAAGAAATGTTTAAAAATGTTGATTTGTAGAACATGAAATGCCTTGCAAAAGTAATTATACCACTAGAACTTTTTCCCTGACACAGATACCAATACACTGCTGAATAGTATAATTGTGAAGTGAAAAGGAAATGATTCACTATATTTTTCCATCATGTAAAAACCTTTTTTTTTTTTTTTTTTTTTTTTTTTTTAATTTCCAAAGTTTCTTTTAAAAACCTTTATAGTTTTGAACATTTGTATTCCACCACCATTACTCTGATGCTCTTAAATAAAACACATGAACTTTACGGTTGAATATTAAAATATTTTCCTTTTTCTTCCTTTCTGGGCTCTCTTTCTCATTTTCTCCCCCCCTCGTTCTTTCGTTTTTGATTGGCAGATTGTGAACTATAATTACTACTACTGTCTTAATGCCTGGCTGCTGCTGTGTCCCTGGTGGCTGTGTTTTGATTGGTCCATGGGCTGTGTGCCTCTCATTAAGTCGGCCACTGATTGGAGGGTGGTGTGGCTGCTGCTGCTCTGGTGTGTCCTGATAGGCTTGATAAGCCAAGCCTTATGCTCGCCGGACAGCCAGAGGAGGAGGTAAGCTGGCAGAGCCCACTAGTGCTTTCTGTAGATAAAGTAAAGTATATTATTTTGTCTTACACTGCACAACTATTTTATAAAAAAACAACAACAACCAAACAAATAAAAAATCCCACATAGTTGCTAATTTCAGCTTCTATTTCCATGCAGTGTGACATGGATTGAGTTTTATATTCTCTCTTCTCTTAAAGGACGCTGACCTTGGGCCTGGTGCTGCTAGTCGTCCCTTTCCTGCCTGCATGTAACATTTTCTTTAGAGTTGGCTTTGTTGTTGCTGAGAGGGTGCTCTACCTGTCTTCAGCCGGATACTGCTTACTCTTGGCCTACTCCCTCGGACATTGCTGCTACCGATGGATCAAATACAAGGTGTTGTGTTAATCATCCCCCCTTGTTGAATAAAGTTAAAGAGTAACAAAACCAAACAGTTATAAGGTGGGATTTCCTGTTTCACCGACTTTTTTTTGCTTTGGCCAGGTCACAATGTCCTGGATTTTATGTACTTAATTGAATTCTGGCTTTATTCACATTTTTTTTGTTCAGTGATGCATTGATGAAGAAAAAAATATGAGAAATGACTAAAGTAGTACCTGCAAATGCTAAATATACAGTGCCAGCCACATTTATTGGCTCTCCTGGGAAGGATGTACAATAGGCTTTTAGGTAATTGCTTTTACTGCACTAATTTCATAACAAAAGATTTCTTTTAAAAGCTCATATTTCTTTCAGTGAACTCATTCAATACGGTAAGACATCCCATGTTGAGAAATGATTGCTTTTAACAATATCATAGATTAAATTTTCCAGCATTTCTCATTGTGAAATAATTCCACAGCAAAACGTTTCGAACTCCCTGTAAGGCCTTTTGTGTACATTTTACCAGACGTGCCATTAAAATGCTGCAGTACTATATTTTACAGTTATTATTGCTATGAAAGTTTTAAGCCGAATACTCTGGTCCTCTGTTAAATATCTCCCTGTGTTTTTTCTTTTTCCAGAAACTGACATGTGTCATGCTGCTTGCTCTGTTATGTATGTATGTTGTCCGCTGTGCCCTCCGCAGTCACCAGTGGCGGTCAGAACAAAGCCTCTTCTCCAGCGCCCTGTCTGTCTGTCCACTCAATGCCAAAGTATATATATATATATATTTATTTTCCTTACTTTTTTCTGGCAGAATATTTTGCCTTTCAAAAGTATTCTGTGTTCCGTGAGAACAAACCGTGTTTGTTTGCTGACCTTCTCCTCAGGTACATTATAACGTTGGTAAAAACTTGGCTGATAGAGGAAACACTACCACTGCTGTTAAGTATTACAGGGAGGCTGTAAGGTAGGCTTCTTCCTAAGTAAATATAATTTATAGAACTTTAAATAAACAAGAAACTAACCTGTTTTGTGTGTTTTTGGCCTTCAGGCTACATCCGAACTACGTCCATGCAATGAACAACCTGGGAAACATCCTGAAGGAGCAGAATGAACTTAGTGAGGCAGAGCAGCTCTTGTCTAAAGCTGTTGCTGTTCAGTATGTTGTCCTAAAAAAAAAACATCTCAAATCACCTAAACTGTTATCCTTTTCACAAGCTCAGTAATTGTTTTCTCCAAATTTGTCTAGACCTGATTTTGCTGCTGCATGGATGAACCTCGGCATAGTTCAGAACAGCCTCAGGAAGTTTGATGCAGCAGAGGAGAGCTACTGGAACGCCCTCCGCTACCGGAGAAAATACCCAGACTGCTACTATAACCTGGGTCGCCTGGTGAGGTTTCCTCAGTTCAGCTGCTTCATTGAAACAGATCAACTAAATCAATTTACATTGCCTTACACAAGTATTCACACCCCTTGAATTTTTCACATGTTGCCGAGTCACAGCGAGACCTCAGTGGATTTTAGTAGGATTTCCTGTGATGAAATCAGACTAAAATTTTAGAAAAGTTTAACAGGTAAAAATCTGTAACTTGTGGGATGCATTTGTAGTCAACCCCCTTTACTTAGGTACTCCTAAATAACAACCAGTTGAACCAACTATCTCCTTAGTGGTAAATAATTTCTGTGTAATGTAATCTCAAATTTGGAATCTTCTCAGGGTTGATGGGAAGAAGAATGATGCAGGTTTTATCCAGGAAGAACACCAGTTACGGATTCCAAAAGACTTTTTGTAACTGGGGTGAAAGTTCATTTTACGGCAGGTAAAAAACCCTAAACACATAGCTTGAGCTACAAAAGTGGTTTGGATCAAAGCATGTTAATATGTCAGAGTTCTACATATTGCAGAGTTAAATTTGGATGAGAATTTGTTGCACGACTTGACAGTTGCTGTTCAGACTCTCTTCATCTAATCTGACTGAAATTGATCCAGTTTGCAAAGAAAAAAAGACAAAAATGTCAATTGTTAGACATGCACAGCTGGTGAGGACATCCCTTAAAAAAAATTGCAACTATAAAAGCAGCAAAAGGAGGGCTTATAAAATGTTGCCTCATCTGGGCTTAACATAGTTTTGCCTTTTTTGAGTTTCATATTTGTAAAAATGTGAAAAAAGATAAAAATGTTTTTCCTTCCACTTAAAAAAATTAACAGATAATACTCGACAGTGCTGATTGGTCTCATAAAATCTCTACCAAATGCATAGAAGTTTGTATTTTGACATCTCAAACCATGGAAAACTTCAAACGGTGTGATTACTTCTGCAAGGCATATAGTATGGATCATAAAAACCAACTACATAAAATATATTTGTAAACCTTTTCCTAATTTAAAACAGTTTATCATGGACTTTCTTTAATGTTGTGATAGTATGCTGACCAGAACAGACATGTGGATGCCCTGAATGCCTGGAGGAATGCAACTATGCTTAAACCTGACCACAGTCTGGCTTGGAACAACATGGTTATTCTGCTGGACAATACCGGTAAAGACAATAAAAAAATGCGCACATTCAAATACAACTTTTATTTCTACCCCAATAAACACTAAAAAACCTTTTTACTTGCCTTTTCTTTTTGTGCTGTTGCTGCTTAAAAAAAAAAAAAAATCTAATTATGATTTAGTTTACTATATTAAAACGGTGTGTTTTGAATTCAGTTTTGTTATAGCATTAACTGCCAAACACACATCCGCATGCACATGCACAGGCACCCTTGTTGTTTTCAGAAATGCAGGAAATCTAAATGGCCAACAAGATTAGACCGGAAGAGCAGGAACCACCAATGCTTGAAATTTATGTATTAAAGCTTTTGTGTTGTGAGTTTTGGAGGCACTCTTCCCTGCCGTGTGGAGAATGCTCTGATTTCCAAACGCTCGAGCCGTTTTGTCAGAAGCTGCTCCCGTGAGGGCGGAGTCTCCCAGGAGGGCAGTGGAACCGTCCAATCAGGGCCCAGCGTGTCTCCTGATCAAAAGAGCGCAAGCACAGCCAGAACAGCGCCCCCCTCAGAGTTTCCCCTGCCGCAGTTTGCTCCCCGAAATCTCACACAAATAATTCTGCCGTCTCCCCCAAATCCTGCAGTAAACCATAAAAAAGCCAAAAAAGCAAAGCATTAGGGGTTGTTTTGAAATGGAGGAGATATTGTTTGGCATTCACCATTTTTCTTTTGATACAGATAACACAAACAAAAGGCACGCACTTGATCAGATGTTGGCAGGCTGCGTGTGTGAAGGGCACAGGCCGTGAGTCAGGAGACGACTACCATTGTTCTGCCCTCTGTTTCTCTTGTCTGCCTCTTCTTTCTCTATTTCTGGCCAGACATCAGACAGATCTGTGACACAGATCAATAACTCAGTGGGCCTTGCGTTCAGCTGTAATTAGGAGACTAAACCACTCCTCCATGTGTGACGGGGGGTGGGGGGGTGAAGCTTTAGATAGTGTTTACCAATAAATCAGAGAGGTTCTTTGTGTCTTCGTGTTGCTTTTTTTTTTTTCCTTTTGCCTTGCATAAGAATTCATACCTTGTTTTTATTTTTGTTTTTAAATTTGTCATGTTACAGCAATTTGCAATGTGTTTTATTGGGATTTTATGCTCTAGACCAGCACAAAGGTGTGTATAATTGAAAAGTGGAAGGAAAACGATTCATAATTTTCAGAAGTTTCTACAAAAAACTAGAATTCATCTTTCCAGACTCGATACTTTGTAGAACCACCTTTTTCTGACGAGGGCTTCAGATTACAGCTGTAAGCAATATATTGCCATTCCAATAGCATATCACAAAGGAGTGTTTAGAATGCTCTAATTGTTGGCTAATGTATTACAAGTGTTATTGTTTCATGTTATTAACCCAGTTGGATAGTCTCATAGCAACAGATACTCACGCAGAACCCATATGACATCACCAAAAGGTGTTGCTAAAGGTCTAGGAGTGGAAGAAGTATAGATGAGGAGGAGGGCAAAGAAGAAAAGATATTGCAACTGATTTTTTTTCAATGTAACATTTTTTTACAAATATTAACAAGATTTCTGGTTATCATGCAGCCTTAGCTGCAAGTCTTTAGGGGTATAACTCTGCCATTTTTAAAACAGAAATATTTGTCCTTTTCTCCACAATTATTAAAGATCAGTCAGATTGGATGGAGCACATTTATGAACATGAGTCTTGCCCCCAAATCTGAATTTGAGTCTGGATTTTTTCTTTTTTTCCCTGTATGGTTATTTGTAAAAATTAATTAAGATCCAAAATCTTGCGTCTTTTGTACCTTCCACCTCACAAACATGCATCTGTTGGTCCTTCACATAAAATTTCTAACAAATGCAATGAAGTCTGCAGTTATGTGACAAAATGTGGACGTTTGTAAGCTAGGTACTCCATCTAAAATTCTTTTTACATTTGTAACTTTCTTGCTCCATCTTTATTGTTTCCTTAGCCTGATGCTTGCATTGTTTTTTTTTTTAAGGATCCTTGGTGTCTCTCATGACGCTTCTTTGATTTTTTTGTGAACATTTTTCTGTTCAAGGTAACCTGGGCCAGGCAGAGCTGATTGGCCGAGAGGCTCTGAAGCTCCTCCCCAATGACCACACCATCATGTTTTCACTGGCTAACGTCTTGGGGAAATTACAGAAATACAAGGTGAGTCAACGTGGCTAAAAAAAAAAAAATTTAAAAATGGATGATTAAGAGTTAGATTTTTTTTTCAGTCACATGTGATATCTTTTTTTTTATGAGGGAAAACAAGGGTCCTATTTTCTCTTTTGCTTAAACTTCTTTTAGGAGTCAGAGAGCTTCTTTCTTCACGCCCTTCGGATCAAACCAAATGCTGCTAGTTGCCATGGCAACTTAGGTAAAGCCACAGCAGTTTTGATTTCGTGAGCACAGAAAAATTCAGAGAACTCAAAAACTAACCCTAAAAATATCTACTCTAGCAGAAGCAACATTGAGTAGGCTGCATGTTTTTGAAGGCTTTTGGTCAATTAAATCACAACCGCTGCATCCTGGTCTTGTGTTTGTCCTCAGCTGTGTTATATCATCGCTGGGGGAAGCTGGAGCTGGCAAAGAAACACTACGAGCTGTCTCTAAAGTTGGACCCCGAGGCTCCTGGGACCAGAGACAACTACAACATGCTGCGACGCAAACTGGACCAGCTTAAACACAGCGCGCCCTGAGGGAACCCAACAGGGACCCCTGCCTGCTATAAAATACGTTTTCCACTGTTTCATTTTGTATTATTTTATCTCACTCGTTCTTCCTTTGAACATTTTGAAATAAAGACCACAATCTGTGTGCCAGGCTCCAGTTTTTATTCCTTAAAAGGGAAAGGAAATGTTGCAAAAAGGTTTGTAGCTTAACTGTTATTACAAACTCTTTCATGTATGAGTCCCAAGCGTCAGGTACCTAATTGGATTTCATGGGGGTGTACTGATCAGGGGTGTTGGGATACTTCTCCTGTTTGGAAGCTTCGTTTGAACACCATGTGGACCTGATCCACGGTGAACCCCATCCTCTTTTCATCTCTGACCCTGTGTTGTGTCAGCTGGACAGAGCACCACGCGCATGTAGGTCCAGGAAATCTGGTGTAGATTTATTTGAGTTGGGCGCTTTTCAGAAGTTTCAAATGTTTCCTAACTCAAAGTTGCAACAGTTTGGCCTGGGAGCACTCGCATGCACCTGCAGAAAGTGTGACAGCAGATTTTCATTAACTATTTGATGATACGCAGTGTCTTGTGTAACTGTTTGTGGCTACTATTATTGTTTTTTAGATGACAAACCTTTAATGAAATTGTTAACCTGTGGCAAGATTTGAAAACTGCTGGTACCGTCCATCCAATCTGACTAAACTTGAGCTATTTTCCAAAAAATATTGAACCAATCATCATGTAAATATCTACATTTGGCTTGAAAACAGTTTCCTGAAACCTATCATCAGTAACATTTAAAAAAAACAAAACAACATACAGTGAGCATATACCATGAGTATAAAGTGCTCAGGCTTCTGCACTTTATAGAGTAAGCAAAGTTATTTTCCTTTTTTCATTCACGTCTTAAAATTTAACCTACATAAATCATGTTTACGCTTAGAATAGACATACTCCAAAAGACTTGTAGTTGTAAAGGTACTTTTAAGTTTTGACTCCTGGAGGGCTGAAAATATCTGCATGCTAAACTTTTATTAGCAAAATATTGTTAAAGTCATCTATTCTTATCCTCCCACTTTACAATTACTCCCCTATGTTGGGTTGATCTTTCATGCACAATCCCAGTGAACGACATAGTAGTTTAAGGTCGTTCCATGATAAACTGTGGTGAAATTCACTTCACATGAACACTTTTGAAAGGAGCTTTATTGATTAGATTTTTTTAATGCCTTTTGTTCCTCAGTGGGATGGCACTTCAGTGTACAAAATAACCTCGCCTCCCTACTCCTCCTGTCGTCTCTGTAGTTAATAGGAGAAAGGTGTCTCTGCTGGGAAGTTTTTCTCAAGTGTCCAGAAGAAAACGAGGGGTCGGCTGAGACAGGAAACTCTTGGCCGGTCCTGTATGAAGATGGCTCTATAGGGCAGAGCCTTCAAAGGGAGACGGGGATGATCTCCCCAGGGACTCCGCGCGCACATGCACGCAAACACACGCATGCCCGCGCACGCGGCCGGCTTCTATTGAAGATGGGGCGGGAAAAAAAAAGGCAACCCCAGTGTGAAACATCAGTCAACAAGTGTGCACCCGAGGTCAAAGTTCAACACACTTCTATTTTTTCACCTGCTTCCTACAGCTTGCAGGAAACTTTTGAAGCCATGGCGGGCTGGTATGGCTTTGCTTTAGGGGCGGCTATGTTTGTTTACCCATACAGTACAATACACCAGTTGACGCTTTGATGCTTGGGAGATGTTACTCATACGCTCATCGGGGGGTGCCACGGCACACATGACCATCGGTGTCCTCTGCCTGTGACCTCCTCAAAACGCAACTAATGTCACATGATGAAATTTCCTCCTCCCGCTCTGAGCTGTTTTTTTTATTTTTTAATTATTATTATTATTTTATTTTTGCTGCTTCGATGGTGAGATTCAGAGGTAGATAAATTTGAAAGTCCAACAAATATGTGCTGTGTTCTTGACGTATTGTTTGGTTCAAGATGAAACCTGTTTCAACAAGACTCGTGTAAAGGTCGGCGTGTCGCGAGGACTTCACGCTACGGAGGGAATGCAGACAAAAGGAAGATCAAAAATGATAAGATGGTGACATTCACTACTAAAGGCTTTTTCCTTCACATTATCTTCTGTCTTGCAGAGTAACACGCGGCGCTGCCAGTGTTCGATTGGCTGCAAAACCATCACCTATTCTATTTATGTACTTATGGATCCTTCCTTTACTGTCCGTGTGATCCTTTCATTCGGCGCCTGTAGTCGACTGTCTGCCTGCGCAGGCTGTGCTGGGACACCAGTGGGGGAGCCCACTTTTATCATAATCATTCTTTGAATACCTTTCATTATCATAAAATATGTGAGTCTTAAAGGGATGGGTTCATCGGCCCCACCAACATCTTCATTATCCATTCTGACTGACAAAAACCTGCTGTTCTAGGCGGGTTGACGTTAATAAAAGATGGAATCCGACAGCTTTAGGAAGTCCTCGGCTTGTTCTCTCTGCACCTTTTACCTGCTTGTATCTACCACAATGATGCGTAAGGAAATGAGGTGTAGGGCCATTATTGTGTTTTAGTTAATCTCACTGATGAGTTTTGCTCATCATAAACAGCGGCCAGGCGATGGGAATCATTTCTGTTTGTTCTCTTGGAAAATGACATTAAACTAAAAAAAAGGAATTTGGCTTGACTGCTGCAAAAAATGTTTTGGAAAAAAAAAAAGAAAAAAAGCATTGTCATCCCTATTGTTGCAACAGTTTCAATAGAAAAACATCAAGCAGGGGAGCACTAATTTCAACCCACTGGGGCTGTTTTGGAACAGCGGGGGAGCTGTTTTGCATTTGATAAACACCAACAGCAGAACTCACCATAAAGGTAGAGTTTATCAAAACTGCCACACAGAAAGTCCCTAAAATCTCCTTTGACGATGTGATTGTCATTGTGAATTGAGGCGACGTCTAGAAGAAGGGTTTTTTCTTTTCCTTATCGTAAATGTTTGTATGCATCTACAAAACGAGTTTTTTTTTTTTTTTTGTCAATACATTGGTTCTCAAGTGTTTTACAACTAGACTTGGACTTTTTTTTGTGTGTGTGTGTGTGTGCAAAACATTGTTATAAAAACAAAGAAATAACAAAAGGGTCCTATGCAGAAAATCTATCTGGTCTTTGCCACCCGGTTCGCCAAATCCAAAAAGACTGCAGTTGCAGTAAGGACTTCTGGTGATTTGTATCTCATAAAGCCTTGCACACACTCTACCACTAATACTACTAAGCAACTAATTATCATTTATGTTCATATAGCAAATAAGCAATATTATTGATACCCTGCTTGGTTAGTAAAATAACCCAAACTGTACTATTTTTTTGTCACCAGTTAGCTGTCGAGTGCAGTGCGAGTTGTTCAAATGCATTTTGTGGTGTGTGCTCTAGGATCCAAAGCCTGTGCGGCAGCTTGAAGTGCACAGCGTAAGTAGCAAATTGTACATCTGTACGAGTGGCGCATCAATGTGACAGGATGTGATCAAGGGCGGCCCTGTGATGTGTCCGCTGGGCCTCCACGCGGCCCTCGGTCTCCCTCACCCCCGTGTCCCCCAGATCCACAACAGCCCTAATGGGCTCTGATGTGCACCTCCATCTTGCCTGTCTAATTGATGTAAATAGTGCACATTTGAACCCACAATCCTTCCCACCATCCCAACTGGCCCCTCCCTCTGTTTCTTCTAACAGAAGGGGTCAGAGGTTAGAGTGACTGAATGAGCATTAGAATGGCAGTCCTTATTAGAGGAGCAGCTTGTCTGACACCCCAACCACATCCTAGAGAGAGAGCCACCCTGTCCGCCTCATCTAGATCATATTACATGACACAACCTCGGAGCAGATACTACCAGCGCGCTACGACACTGTAGGCCACTAGGGCCACGCGGTGGTATTTTCAGAGGGGTCCCCCTCGCCTGTCACAGCGCCTTCCCGACGCCGCTCCGTCCGTCTGGCTCCGATGCACTCTGTCATTTTAAGCAGGGCCACTGTCAGCGGGCATTGGGACTCTGCATGTACATGCCCTGGCATTTTCAGCGGCTTTCTCGGCAGCAGAGCATCCAGCCACCCTCTTGAGAGTCTGTGATGTCGCGGTCAATGATTAATAGTTAGAGATGCGCTATAAAATGCCCAGTGCGGCCAGATGCTAGTCAGGGCTTTGTTTGAACTGATATAATGGACATCGGCTGCCAATTTGGCTCCCTTACAAAGCCTGGAAGTTCCCCAAGATTGATTCTGTTTCTCTGCAGCAGTGCCCCGGGGGTTGAATTTTTGAGGATGCACTCTTGTGAAAAATGTTGCAGGGTATTATCTTCAGCTGAGAGAAGCGGTACGAATGACAATAAACGGTCATGGATACAGGCTAACAAAACGGTCAATATAATCCTTGACATTTGCATGCAAGAGTGAAAATGTAAGCCAGTTTAGGATCATTTTATGATATCTGACATCAAGGAAAGTCTCCCTGGCTGAGGAAGAATCAGGACGGAAGGGGCGGGGGGGCAAGCTGGGATAATTTGCAGCAGGAGCCCTGCGAGACTGTTTTGCAAAACAAAACGAAAGCAGCCAGACCCTTATTGAAAAATATAGTGCAGTGAGACGGAAATTTATTAACTGGCACCAGTTAATGTGTGCATTATTCATTTCTGGCGAGCATGAAAAATGATCTAAAGAGGTTTGAAATTGCAGACGCGCAGGCTGACTGCACAGTGGCTGAGCTCGCTGGTTCGTTTCATCCTCTTGCAGGGCTGTTTGGGCAGAGAAAGGTGGAGGGCTAAAGAGGCAGAGAGATTGAGGATGGAGAGGAGGAGGAGTGAAGACCCCTATTCTGGACAGTAGATTTTTTTTTTCCCCTTTCGCAGTAACAGCTGTGCTTCTCTCACGAGGGGGCGGCAGCAGCACCGAGAGAGAGGCTGCTTGGGACAGATGGACCAGCACCACCTCTCTAACCTCCCGCCACCAACACCTCTTCTGCTAAAATCTCTTGCTCTATTAATGCTTTCTTCCAGGAATATATGCCTGTATACACTGAAAACTGCTGAGTTTGCACCAGTAGGCCAAGTACATCAGATCCGAAGTTTGATTGTGTTCCGTTGGAGAACAGACTAGGATAAACCTCATCATTCTGCCATTTTAAAGTCTGCTCAACAAAATGTTAATGTCTGTGTGTTGCTTTAAAGATTTTAGTTCACTCTAGAAAAGTTTGGGCCACTTATGGCCATTAACATTTATCTGCTAAGCAGTCAGCAAAAACTAGTGCTAGTGTTCAACCATTGTGTTCAAATTGGTTATAAAGTGTAGGGGAAATTTTGGACTCCGTGCATGAAATATAAATAAAATTTTGTCGAGAACATTCTTACTACATGTTAAGTTTGTTATTTCTGTTTTTGTGTTTTAATACAAAAAATTAAACTTATATCCTTAGTTTTAACCCAAATTTTGATTATTCTAGACATAAAAAAATTAAGCTTCAGTTTTTTTTGTTTTTTTTTTGTATTGCAGCTTTATTGTTCATTAGCAATGTGTACTATTCCCAAAAAATATAAAGAACTGTGCTCAAAGTGTACAAATCGCCTAACCAGTAAATAAATGCTTAACAACATTTGGATCTTAGTGACTTTAATCCATTATTTCCAGGTTGAAAATCAAACCCTATATTCAGGTTCAAACCCAGTTGTGTTTGATGAACTCTGGCAAAGACCGGCCCATGTCTGATCTGTGAGTTGGTCACCAAAACAACCTAAATTATGTTGTTTGTTTGTTTGTTTGTTTTACCCCACAGTTCTTAGAATGTGTGATCGTGAAGACCGGTCCCGTCGTTCCGTCTGACTTTCTTCTTCTCCTCATCTTTCCTGCAGTAGGAGGTTGTGGGCAGGAGTTGGTGCCAGTGGCATATGGCTTTCCACTGAGCTAAACATTCATACAAAAGACAACCCCATCAGTCATGGCTGTGACCATATGAAGGGAGAGAGCAGGCCTCTGATGAATGGTGTTTGGGACTTACCTGCTGTTAAAACATGCCCTCCAAAAAAAAAAAAAAAAAACTCCCGCCTCTATGAAGTACTTATAACATTTAGAACTGTATCATGTACGTGATGGATATCACTTGTGCCAGGTAATACCAAATAACAAATATGCCTCCTAAAGCCTTTTTTCCAGAACCCCGGGTCAGGCCTTCATAGACCAATTAATGCAGAGCATCTGCTGTACAGCAGCAGCACAATAAAAAAACTTTTAATTATTTTATTTAATAAGAACAAGAGCTGCTTCCTGCTTGCTCCAGTACCACTCACTGCTAGAGTGAGCGTGGAATGGGTCTCCTAGATTAGACCAAATTAATCCATTCTTTAGGGATTCTTTTTTATTTTTCCCCCCCCCTCTCTCTCTTTCCTGGTTCTGTGGTGAAAAACCCGGCACGCCTTTGTTCTTCCTTGAGCGCCGACGTTTTTTCTGCCAAATTTAACAGAAGGCTCGGAGGGTAACAGGGGTCCAGCCCAGTATCACCTTCTGGAGCAGAGCAACTAGCGGAGAAAGACAATCAGCCCTGAACCCTGCTGTCTGCAGCACAAAGTGAAAAGACTCTAATTGGGCTTTTTCTCCCCTTTTTACGCTACATTTTCCTGCAGGATTGCTGGATCATGAAAAAGCAATTAAACCTCAGATTCATTCTAATTTTTCATCCTTTCAGTGGTAGAAAGAGGCAAATGTGAAATCACTTATCTGAGTTGGAACGTATGCTTTAGGTGACGTTTTCTGTTTTCATCTTAATGCCTGAGTGACAGGCTTTGGGCTTAAAGGGCTTGATTGCACATTTAAAATAATACAGCCAGGGCAAATTACAACATAATGATAGTTATGGGCATTGTTTTGAATCTAAAGGACAAAACTAGAATACATTGAGTTTACAAAAAAAATAAAAAATAAATATCTGCCAATCTTAAATAGTGCAATATAATAGAAATGTTATGGGACTGCAGTCCTCAGTGCCACACCTAGGGGCAGTGGTGTCCACAAAACCCAGACCTCAACAGTGGGGTGATTGAAGTCAGAAAACATGGCAAGGGAAATGCTCATTGCTCACTTCTGGAGGAAAAAGGATGCACATATCAATTCTGTGTTTTTATTTCTAACGTTCTTATTGTATAATTACTGAATGCAGTAAAACGTCAGAGCTCCCCAAAATATGGAATCACTGTTTTGAAATATGTTTTTTCATTTTTGAAATAATAATTAAATTTCCTTAAATCACGTGTCATTATTAATGTAACAATATTAACTGTAAGAAATCAACCACCCCCTCAACTCCCCACAGATAATTATCTGGTTTTGTAGCCCCTCGTTAGTCAGCTGACACACTAATTAATATTACACTTTAAGATGTTGTCATTTGCATAAAAGCAACTCTTCTTATAATATGATAAGCAAATTGACCTCTGAATGTAGAAGAACAGTGAAGGTTTTCTCCAAAATTTCTGTTGAAAATTTTTTATTTTAAGTTTAAAATAAACCTGCCCAAATTATTCATGGGCAGGTTGCGGCATTAAAGTTTTTTGTTTTTTTTTTTAACCACAATTTCAAAAATGGCATAATTCAATTGTATCTAGTTTACAGTGCTTCTTGTTAGATTTCAGAACACAGCATAGAGTATCACGCCAGTGCCCCTCTCCCACCTGTTGCTACAAACTGCTAGTCACCTGCCTTGATAAAAATAAGTTCCTTCACTATTTTCCTTTCTGTGCAAGAAATAGAAATGTGGCTATTCTGAAATGTTCTTTATGTTTTGAAATAAGTTTATAAAACACCTAATGTATGTACCATTCATCACTCTTATTAACGCATCACATGATTTAAATCAGCACCTCTGTAAGCATCCGACTGCAGGCTCTACCTGAGCAGATAACCTGACTAATCAACCCACTAATGCAACTTTAGCTGTTGGGTGAAAACCTCAAATCAACACGTTTCGTCCCGTTTGTTTTCTTCTGCAAATATGGACATCTTGCACGTCTGAAAATATGTTAAAAAAGCATGTAACTCTGACAACAGAGAATAAATGGAATGGAAAACAATTAATTTTCTTCATTTCCTGTTGTAGTCCAGAATAGTTATATTCTTTTGGAAACAAATCATTTCTATCTGACAGTTTTGTCATTTCACTTTATGAAGAAAAAAACCCCAGCAAAACAGCAACACACTCTATGCAATTAGCATATTTACCCTAATCCAACATGTAGGGAGTGCTTATTATAAGTTCTTACTTCAAAATCAAATACAATTTATATCCAAAAAATGTTTGGAATTGCAATATTTAGCATGTCATAATATCTCTGGTAGTTGTTGCTTTTCTGCATTAACTAAAAGCAGAAAGATTATGTTCTCCTTGCTTTAAATATTAGTGTTTATGCTGTGAAGCCTTGAAACAGGTAAAATGAACATGAGGAAATCACCGTAAAAGCATAGCATGTGAAAAACTGACAAATAATAAGCTTGAATACAAGCAACATTTTCTAATATTTCATGGTGTTTGTTTTCTATTTGTTACACTCATTCATGCTGAATTTGGAAAAGCGATACATCTGGGTTTTAAAATGCTCTTTTCAGGACCCATAATGAGAGTCTCGGAAGATCGTCATCACTGATTCTCCCAGGTCCAATCCAAGCTTTGTTAACCAAGCGCTTAACTCTCACATAACCTTAACTGTTCCAGTCTACAGAGTCCATACATTGTAAATTAGGTCTGTTAATGTACTCTACTCTCTTCACAGACACAAAGAGGGACAGTGGTGGGTGTAACTACACACACACACATACACGCACGCCTTCATACAGACTGTGCAGTGGTGTTTGGCCTCGCATGCACTCCTGTTTTCCCACCATGCACAAAGTGATCAACTATCACACCCCCAGACAGCTAGATGTCAACATGAAATACCTTCATTTGCATCGGCTTTAAAATAAATAAATAAATAAATAAATAAATAAATAAATAAATAAATAAATAAATAAATAAATAAATAAATAAATAAATAAAACAGCCGACTTCTCGTTACGCCAGCGACCCACCAGTGCCCCCGTAAAATTCACTTTAGCCACGGGGGTCCTGAGACCTTGCTAAATACTGGCCCAATACTGCTGTCAACAGTCCGTCAATCACGGGGCAAATCCTTGTGATTAAACAGAGCTTCGCTGGCTGGCTTCACAATGGACCCGACTAGGCTGAATTAAGCCTGGACGTGCGTGTGCTGCAGAATTATGTCATTATGTTTTTATCTGAACGTATCTGTGCAAGTCAATTTGTTTTATTTATTTAATTTATTTATTTAATTATTTATTTTTGTTTTGCTCCTGCAAGCTTTAATTTGGCAGCAAAAAAACGGTGCACATATTGCAATGGAGAGCATACACGCAAAAAAAGAAGAAAAAAAAAAAGTTGAACTCAGAATACTGAAATATCTTTTTAATAATAATCCCTACGAGATGTTTGTAGTTTGTAATAGGTCAGAGCCTCTTCTCTGACCTACTGAGTGAAAATGAAACAAGGAACGCTGAGCTGAAGGAAGCGGCTCGGGGAATCGTCATGTAAATCAGGCTGCTATGCTAAGAGCATCTAAGCGGGGCTGCAAAAGCCCCAGACAGACAGCTGAATAAAAGACAGCTGAAAAGATCGTCTGTAGTAAGATAAGAGACGACATCTAATCTGAGTCAGATAGCTGATACAGCCCTGCCATGTCTAAATCCTCGAGTTTGGTCTGAAGAGGAAGGATTTAACTTAAACCCCTTTCAACATGCTAAATGTGTTTTTGTAATTAAACCCATACAATTAACACTGACAAGCGTGGGTCAAAAAGAGCACGGCTCCACTGTTCAGATGAGCGTCCGCGAGTGAAAAGGAACACAAGAAGAAGGGACAAGAGACAGAAAAAAAAAAGAGAAATAAATGAAGACAGAGCCCGAGCTGCAGAAAGAGTTTCAAAAGAGAGACGGAAAGAAAGAAAAACAAGAATGAAAGCAGCGAATGAATGAATTAAGGGAGAGGTGGGGAAAGGAGGGGAAGAGGAGGCACACTCACTGAAGCGGTATGGATTTCAAGCATTCAGTCTACAGAGCGCTCTGCGAGTTAACCTCCAGACCACAGTGTTTATTCTGGGACGGTGTTCCAGATCTGGGGGAATATCCAGTTCCCGGACATCAAAGCCTCAAAGCTGTTGGAACAAAGCTTTTAGCTGCTCCTTAAAGCCCCACATTAAGTGAACTGGAGCAGCTGTGGCAATGTGTGGCAATATTTTCACTGTAAATACAACACCACATGGCAGAGGGTGATGGATTACCGACAGCTAGAACAACTGAGTTTCGATAGCGAAAACTATTTGTAACGGGACGACTAAACGTTATAAACACACTAAGCAATTAGAGAAACACAGCAATACTCGTGTTCAATGAGAAAAGGCAACTGATTTGTTCAAGTAGCATTATTATATATTTTTTCATTATGTTTCAATTTGTATTGACTTCCTGTGATTGTAAATTCACACTGCTGCAGTTTCTGAATAGGTCAATATGACTCAATTTTTACTTTACTTTTTGATTTGGGAATGATATTATATATATATATATATATATATATATATATATATATATATAATGTCAAAACTCTAACACTCTTGTGTTTTATTTTATAAACACACAATTACATGATATTATTTGAATTAGTTTAGTTAGAATTTTGCTAAGGAATACTGTTGGGAGTTATGAAAGTAATATGTTACTTATTTATGTATTAAGCTGTTGAACATATTAAATTGGTAATTTGGTTTTGGCTTATTTAATTTTTTTTTAGCTCTTTCTCTGATACCAGGTTATTTTTTGGCTGAAAAATTGAGTAAACAGTTTTAATATTTAATCTATATTATTTCAAATGAAACAACAATGACAAACTGGAAATGGTCAAAATATACCTGTGTATTTATTACTAGAATCACAGTTTTGTTTCGGGATAACAGTTACCATATCATATTTCTATATATTTTTGGGGGATTTATTTTTGAGCAAAAATCAATTATATAATTGCATAAGTTCTGTGTTTTATATGTTGCCATATTTTCATTTACGCACACACACGCATACACACGCCCACACAAAACAATTACATAAAAGATCTCATCGCATCCTCCCAGCACAAACTGCCAGAAGAGATGCTTGGCTGCCATGATCTCCAAGCGATCTTAGCGTGTGACCCATGTCGCAGGCATCATGGCCTGATGGACACAGCTGTCTGGCTGCAGGCGAGACGGAGCAAAGAGGAATAGTGAGAAAACACAAGATAGCAGAGAGAGAGAGAGAGGAGAAAGAGAGAGAGACCAGGAGAGGGCAATATTTTCACTGTGTGTGTGCGTGTGTGTGTGTGTGTGTGTGTGTCAGTGTGTGTTTAGCGGACGTATTGATCATCCCACGGCAATTTCTGAGATGTGTCCACTTCATGTGGCACCCTCGGGATAAAGCCAGGAAAAAAAATGACAAAGTATTAAGAGGAAAAAAAAAAGTCACACTTTAGCAAGTTAGGCACAGAAGCATTACTGGAAACAACGGAATAATGACACACACCTGGTGAAATATGTGGATGTGATTTAAAAAAAAAAAAAACACTCATTAAGGATCTTTGACTTGAGCAACAGAAGAGACAAAAGTATAACAGAACCTGGGAGGAAAAGTCCTGCAAAAGACCTTTAAAGGTACAACTTATTAGGTAAAAAGTCCTTCATATACTTTGCCAGATTCCCACTTAGACTGTACAAACTTTTACCTCAAACTGGTTTCAGCTTTCAGCCTTAACGAGATCTCAGAAAAAGTGCCTGACTGCATGAAGCATAGAGTAACACAGTGCTCTTCCTCCTCAGCACTGCCAGCCAGCTGGCTCTAACGAGGCTTCCACATTAATTCCCCCACTTGGAAGAAAAAGTAAAAGAACTGATTTTGGAAAATACTTTGTGGTTGTCCAACAATAAAGATGGAAGGAAGACCACCAAAGGCTGTTATTAAAGTAGCACAGTTTTAGAAACGGCAATTGAATTAGTGCGAGCAAGAGCAGAGAGCCTGACTAATTAACCAGCTAATCAACATCTGCTTCCACATAATAAGCACCTATACATTTCTGTTGAACTTACAGAGTGCTTTCTCTATATTTCTCCATAACTCTCTATAAAAAAATAACCAACTATGAGGTATATATAATATTACAATTGCTTTAGTCATGACATTAATGTTCTTATTACATTAAAAGACAAATTTTTTGCTTTCAGTGTTTGTGTACGTGTCAAATCATGAAATTCTATACTTGTGGTTATCATGAAAATCTGACACAGGCACAAACCAACTTTAAAACATTTAAAGTGTTTTGTTTTTTTTCTACAAAATTCATTGTTTTACATTGAAAACACAACAACCACCCTGCCCCACATACAATTAAAGAAGTAATTAATGAGTTTGCTAGTGTTTTTTTTTTTTTTTTTTAGTAATAGGTTTATGAAATTATCTCTTTAAAAACTGGCAAAATGTCAGGACAATATAATAATATCCAGAGTTTGTTCCATTGCCTAGCTCATTTGTCTTGTGATCTAACATTCTCTCCTAAATTATTGCAAAAGTCTGGTGTTGTGCACCAAAGATGGGACCTCGCAGAGCCCCAGCAGGACCACACAGGGCTTGGGGCGGCACAGTGCGCGTGTTACGGACAGAGGAAGGAGCCACTCACACTGGAGAAGAGCCACCACATGTGCTGGGCCACAGAGAAAGGCTCCGACACCGCTCACGCTGTCAGCATGCTGACATATACATACGCAAACATTTGCACTGAGCCGCAGACACACGCCGATGCACGGACACACTGCAGGGCCAAGCCAATTAACACCCTGCCACTGCATAGATCATATTTAGAGCAGCGGCGGAGCAGGAGGGCATATGTGGATGATCATACATGCAAATGAGACGAACAAGAGGGGCATCTAAATTCAGAAACCGACTTGTGACAATGCATCAATGCAGAGCCTCCCGTGTCAAACTTTACTTTCAGTAAAGCCCAGCGTTCTACGAGATTTGTTCAAATGCATGCATTTTCACTTCAGAACACTTCAACTCAGTTTCAGTGAAACACTTGTCCAGAAAATCATGCTTAGTGATTTAAAAAAAAATTGAATCCAACGCTCTTATAGAAAAGCCAGAGTTGCTCTGTATTAAAGGGACAAATATAAAAGACAGAAGAAGCACCTTGGAGCTTTAGGTATAAATTGCTACTAGTCTTGAAGTTTGGCTTTAAAACCAGAAGATGGCAACATACCTCTGGCTGAGATGCCGACCTGCCTGGCTGCTCATTTATGTTTTATTTCATGTCTTCACCTGGTGCTTCGTTTATGTTTTTATTCTTTTTTTATTTACTCCTTCTTACTTGCACAGTGATGCCTGATATCAGATTCCAGAAGAAATTATATGAATTATTCACCCAGTTTACAGAGTTGACCGGCGCGTTGTGGCTAGGTAAAAGCATCTCCGATCCCCAGAGATTTCGTTTCAGTACATGCGGCTTCGCAGGCTGCAAGATACAAAGACATGACAGTGGTCCATTGGTACTCTTCCAGCTTTCTCAGCTGTGAGGAACAGCTGAACACTCTGTGAGAGTTCTCCACTGCTTCTTCTCTTCCCCTTTTCCCCTCTCTTCACTGTATGACATTTGTTACGTAAGCAAATGGACGGAGACCGCTACGGGGTTCCAACATTAACTCAGAAAAAGCAAAGAAATCAGAGTCAGTCCTGACTAATGCAGAGTGAGAGCCTTTCCAACGAGAGTGTGTTGAAAGGGAGACACAAGTGAGGGAATGGCAAATGAGTCCCTCAGTTACAGTAGAAGTGTCCCCGCTACATGAACGGAGCTGATCCTCTTTACCCACAACTGTCACTTCAAACAGACTGGGCCAAGATGAGTCTATCTGTAATAGTAAACAATTTAATATTTGATGTACAGTACAGTAAGCTATCCCCTCCTCATGTTCCACCCCCTCCCCTCTGTTGGTCTTCTTGAGCATGCTTAAGTGTGTGTGCGTGTGCATGCTTATGAGTGTGTTTGTGTGACTCGTAGGGTAAGGGTTCGGAGGGGGCAGATGAGGGGTGGTTCTGGCATAGTCAACAAGGCTAGAAGAGGCAACCGGAGCATCTGAGAGCATGCATAATCTCTCCAAGAGATGACGATGGAAAAAAAATTACAGGAGCTGCTAAGTACATACTTGCGGGGGGAAATGCAGTTAGTTTTATTCTGTTTGCCGAAGCAAGAGTGCATTTCTTTTTCCAAAATCTGCTCTTCGTCCTGTGAAGTAGTTTGGCTTCAATCCGGCTGGAGTGTACAAATTTGTGCCGTCAACAAAAAATGCTTTGAACCAAAGAATAAATCTGGGACATTGTTTCCAGAAAGAGACTGCATAAATATTTTTAGGAGCCTTAATAATGCCAAGAGAGCTGTGCCCAGAGATCTGTGGTTGATTTCCAATCTCTGTTTTTGTAAACCTTGGACCTGCCAATACAGATGTTAGCTAATTCTTGTTTATATTTGTGAACTATAATTACCAGTGTTAAAAGTATTGTTTACTAGCCTTCCTGCCATGAGCAGTCAATTATTTATGTTAGAAGCAGAAGTGCCTTCACGGTGTGTAAAAACAATCAGAATCTGTAAAAATGTTTCACTATTTACAAAAAAGACAAAAGATTTGGACTTGACATTATAACCTGCTTTTCGCAAGTCGTGTTAGCCAACAGCTTGATTAAACATTAAAAGTTCAGTGGGCAGGTATAAAGTGACCCTCTGTGGGAAACGGCTCTTTTTAATGTTTGAAAACCTCTGGTGTAAAATAACTAAAAGTGCAAAATGGCAATACCAGGGAAATGGCAATCCATCTACATTCTTTAGCCTCTTATCCATACAGAGTTAGGAGGGCTTAGTGTTGGACAATGGTCCGGTTACAAGGCCAGCTACAGCCAACACAGGACACATAACTCCTAAATTTGGACTGTTAGAGTTAAATAAAGTTAGAATCTATCCATGTGCAGGGAGAACATGCAAAATCTTCACAGAAAGTTCCCTGACGAAACCCAGGACTGTTTTCGCTACAAGGCAACAGTACTAACAACTGTTCCACTCTGCTGCCCTAAAATGGCTAGTACCCACTAAGGTGTAACTTTAGTTACACTTATTGTTGCAGGCTGAATACAGTTCCCTTAATAATAGCTTCTCAGATGTGTTCAGCTTCCTCTGGCTTCATTTTTAAACACGTCACTGATGCCACTTATGCATTTCTAACATGGAGTATCTTTCCTTCAGGTATCAACTTCCTCACCGACGAAGGTTATTGTCAGGGCAACCTTGTATTCACCAATCATAATGACAATTTTTTTTTTGCGTCCCTTTCACCAGTCAAGGCAGGTCCAGGTTAATACCTTTTGTTTTCAGTCAGCAGATGATTTTGTCTGTGCGTCTCTTGTTAGCATCACTATTCAGTGTGCCAGTTTAGATTTATGTGACTAACACTGACGGTTGGCATTTGTCTTGAAGAAATTCTGCGTTGACGGCAAACCATTATGCTGATTCTCTGTATCTCGGGGCTCCATACCAAGGATGGCCCATGTGGGAAATGTGGCATGACCAGGGGGTAGGAGGCAGTTTGGATGGCTGAATGGCAAGAGCTACAAGCAGAACAATTACAGCAGTCACTTACCATCACTGTGTCTGGTTGAGGCAATGCCACAGCGGGACGCCGCAGGGCAAGAATGAAGCTTTCATCCAGCTGGTATCACAAGATCAAGCTGGTCGTGCCAGAAATGACAAAACAATATGCTTATCCCAGTGAAAGTTGCCGTTTGTCTCTTTTAGTCTTTTCTTTTTTGAATGATGGAAACTAACAGATAAGAGATGTTGTGGACTCACCTGTGATTAAACCCTTAACGCAATGTTTAAAAATATAATTTCTTTTCATTTGCTTCTTCCTCTGGAAATGATTCTCAGGCTCAACATGTGTTGTTTAGCATCTGTCAGAGTTTTCAGAAGGTCCAACACGGACATGACAAATATTACGTGCTGACAGTGTTGATATTTTGTCAGCTCTCAAAGTAAAATGGAGCATCAAACAGCTAATGAAAGTCTTTGGGTCCAGATGGAGAATTTGATGGGAGTGAAAAGCTAAAAAAAAATAAATAAAAGGACTTGATGTGCCAAAATAACCACCCACAGACATGGCCATTCAAAGGCATGTGTTTACACAGAAATTAGCATATCTGCACGTAAACATTTATGTAAATCCACACACACACACACACACGCACGCACACACACACACACACGCATATACAGAGCTGAGGCAGGTGACCACATCTGCCCCTCGTCCTCAGGTTCAGCGGTGGCCACTCCTGCAGCCTCACCTCGCCTTGTCACTTTTGATTCTCATGGCAGGATCCATCATCTGCTTGGCAGTCTGGGTGCCAGTCAGCTGGATCCCGGGGGACCTGTAGGCAATGGGAGCCTGGAGGCAGTGGGCTGAAGCCTCCCCAGCCTCCGCAGCAGCTGTGTGGGAGACAGAGAGAGTTGCGGCACAGATGTGGGAGTCTGGAGTCGACAGAAGGTACGGCTGATTTCGGCGACGGCCATGTTTGTTATTCCACCTTTTCCTGGGAGGAAGAAGCCGGGGCCCTTGATCTGGCTTGAAGCTAAACACTTAGCTTTTGTTCCCCGAGATGAATAAGAGCACGGAGAACGAGGCATTGGGGAAAAGGAGGGAAAAAGGAAGAAGAAAGGACTTGGGGGCCAGAGGAGAAATCCGGTCACCAAGTGCAGAGTGAGGTTGGTCATTCTATACCCCGCTGAAGCTGAGGCCCCGTCACAGAACAAGAGCCGTTCCTTTTGATGATGTTCACCAGATCTACTGGCAGTGTCTGCACATTAAATTAAGACTGGGGAATATCAAGACTGAACATACTGCATCAAATTTAGTCCACGTGAACATCTCTTGTTAAATTCAAAGGTTTAAAACTACTGGGTGACTAGTATCCATGTTTGAAACTCTTGTTTTTAGGTTACAGGGGAATTAGTTCTGTTGACCTGACAGAATTGACTCCTAAAGATTACTTTTCTAGTTTGATAACAACACTTTGGCGCAAAAATATCAAAGATGTCATGACATTTTAAAAATGTTTGATAGTGTCTGAGGTATCAAGAGGAAAAATAAAAACTGACAGACAAAATAAGAATGATTTGTAAACATGTATTTAATACTGGTGGTGGTTAACCATTAGCCGCTAATAACGCTAAAGCTAACCGTATTTGCTAACCGGAAGCACTGTTTCAAAGTTGCTGTTATTTTTTTGTTTCGACTACATTTTACCAAATCCAATTCAAAATGTACAACATTTGCAAAATATTTACATTTGTCGAACTCGTACTGAAATAGGACACTTAACGAGAATCTAGAAATTGCTTACTCAGCGTGGTAACAACAAAAATAAAGATTGTTCTGATCAGGACACTTCACAAAAAACTCAAAAAAGTGCTAAAATTGTCTAAAGTTCACACAAGGTACAATTGTCACTTCCACGTGTTAGCCATGCTTAGTTCATCATTCTGACCAATCAACCAAGTTGTGTAACCCAGATGATTAAGTTTTGCAAAGATGACATGTTCAGAACAATTAGTGAGAACTGCAAGATAATAACATTGTTACCTTCTTACAGCCTAAGAGAGAAACCATTTGTTTGGTTCTTGTAGTTTACACTTGTGTGTTACATTGAGCTGAAACTCTTAAAAACACTATTTTTGATTTTAAAACCTTTATTTTATTTTTGGAAAACCAATATTCGAACTCTTTCTCCTGTTTCTACAATCGAGGAATTAGCATTTCAAATGCATAAAGCCAATGTAACAAATATTCAAATTCTGACAAAATTATTGCACACTGTCTACAGATCTAAAACACAACGTGTAGTTTTTAAAATCTTCTCTGTATTTTTGATAATAAAACAATAAAGATGATTAGTTTTCTGGAATCACTGCTAAAATATCGTCTTGTCTCGTGAGTTGGACATATTGTTACACTGTTAGTTGGAAGGGATAAAGCCCACTATAAACAAACATGGCTCCACCAACTCTCAGTGGAGCCGTGTGATGAATAGTACCAGTCAAAATCACAGCTGATGCTCATAACCCGATTTTCACAGGGAATTTTGCACAACTTCATTTTGCAGTAACACTATCCACCTTGTAAAAATGAACACCCTCTTCTGACAGCACAAGTGAGAAATGGGATAGTTTTCCCACTGAGTTCCCAGATGTAGGATTGCCATTGTATTCACACACCCAGTGTTAGCCCAAGAAGGCACCCTTTAAAAAAGGCTCAGTCTACGCTTTGCAGAAAAAACAAAGCGGTGATATGTAAGAGGTGGCAGTGTGAAACCCTCAGTACAAAGTGCTTGTTTACTCTAGAGTAACCCCAAAAGGAACATTTGATTTGAAATTTGACATCCTCTTCTCGTATGGCATTTTAAAACCGTCGTCCCACTAAATATTTGGGTTCTCATGATATGCCTGATGCTAAGTGAGGCCGTGCGTGTGCTGGGGTGCGCGCGAGAGAGTGCGTGTGGTGCGTGGGCGTGCGTGGGGGTGTGGGTGTGTGTGTGCAGTACAGCGGAGCAGAGTACATCTGCAGTGGTAAGGAAACAGTCTGTTAGCATACAGCTTTGACAACTCCATCAGGCCAGTCTCAAGGTAGCTGTCAATCACAACAAATCATCTCATCCCCGAGCGCTGCGAGGACCTCTCTCCACTACTACACACATGACAGGCCCCTACAGCTCTATTTACCCATGCACACCCTCCCAGCGCCAATGATTTTGTAATTAGAAAACAGCAAAAGAGGAAAGGGAGAAAGGGGCTGCTAGTAAAGTAAGTCGGTAATAAGTTTTGGATACAAAGCAAGTGAATGGCGTCCTTTCAGTCGCTACATTGGCATTTGAAGAGGGGGTTGGCACATGCATAGAAAAAGCAAAGGCATTCTCATTCACTCTCCCATTTAGGGAACAATATAGGCTTGTGTGTGCGTGTGTGTGTGTGTGTATGTGTTAAGGTGGGGGTGGAGTGTAGGAGTGTCACACGCAGACTTGATTTGCAAGACTCATTTTCAGCTAAGTATAATTAGATTAATGTGGCGATGGCATAGCTCAAAGCCAGGCCCTCTCCGCTTCCATCCCAGAGCATATGAATTAGCTACTAAACACATCTTTATTCCAGGCAGATAAAGCGCTGGTGTGAGTGTTTAGCATATCCTTTATGATGGGGAAAGATGTTAATTGTGTCCCATTACTTCTAAACTGTTTGCTTGTTGTATTAATCACTGTGCTAATTGATGCAGAAATAAAATTGCTGCCACAGGCGCAGAGGGGAGAGAACCAAAGTCAGGGATAGTGGATGAAAGATTATCGTTGCAAACATATGGAGATGGTTCTGCTTTGAAAGTTTGCTCCATCTACCCACGAGCACCGCATGGGCCTGAGTGTTACTATATGAGTCTCATCAAAGGTGAGGTTGGTTCTGAATGAAATGAAACACGTTCAGTGGCTTGTTCACATATTTGGTAAAGGGGAATCTTTGCAACAATCTGGACAGCTTGGGCAAATTAGCATTTTAAAACACAGATCTCATTTGTGCAGCAAATACTTTGTGATTCAAAAAGCAAGGCACCCTGTAATTTTCAATGCACTCTCTGCCTTGTCTTTTTGAATGGACACATTGGGTATGTATAATTATTGTGTTCAATTTTCTTCTGCATGGATCATTCTGCTTTTAAATCGAGCATCTTTAGGATGCTCAAAGTAAACTTGTTCATTTTATTTATAAGGTTTCATCAACATTTTAAATGTGTTTTGTGTCACTTTGTTTTTCAATATTTGTTTTATAGTCAGATGTATTTTTAGATTTTACAAATAACCCATATAAAGCATTCTTCTTCAACCATTTTCAAATGAAATTTTCACAATGAACTGATTCAGAGTTTTTTAAAAGTACCATTTTTATTGCCTTTGAACTTAAATGTGATAATTGAGACTTTTTAACTGTATTTTTTAAATCCTCCCTTTTCTGCGTTTTGACCTTTTCCACCAAGAATTTAAGAGCAAGATGCAAGGAAGTAATGATCCCAGAGAATGATCCCAAATGAGAAATCATCAGTTTTTCTGCCCCAGGCTAAAGCAAACAGTGAAGCTGTGACATTTTCCTTCATGTCATTTGATAAAAGACTTTATATCTCTGTCAGAGTTTTATGTATCTGCCTTGCATTTAATGTTATATACAAATGAAGGTCGCTTTAAATAAATAACATGGCACCACTACTTTTCCACAAATGTGAATTAGCTGGAGACACAACATCCAACTGATGAACGTTTACCTGGAAGCCTGCCAAACTCAGGAATGGCTAATACTGATGGCAGCCCAATTTACTTTCTGATGAAATCGTCTGGCTAATAATTTTTGTATCTATTCAGGGCATAAATAGATTTTGTATGAAGCTTTGGACTCTTATCCCGAGATGGTTGGGTGATTTTTATACAAAAATAGATACATAATAATATAATTAAAAAGTGACAATTTCCATGCAGCAACACAATCAAATGTTTATGTTGTTCATCCTAATACACACACTATGAAAAACTAAGTGATCGAAGTTACTAAAACATTGTGACAGGACTTTTTTTTTTTTTTGTCACACTCAAATGTTTTACATTATCAAAGCTATTTTAATATCCAACAATGGTATCTTGAGTAAATATAAAACACAGTTTTCAAATTAAGATTTCCTTCATTTCAAATCAAATCAAACCAAATTTTATTCGTACAGCACATTTCAGCAGCAGGGCATTTCAAAGTGCTTTACATCATAAAAAACACAAAAACACACAGTCATGCAACATGGAATCAACAATCAAAACATTACATTAAGTCCAGTGCTCTCATTAAATTCATAATTGACTATGTTTCAAATACAACTCTAAACCCACTCTATAGTGGGTTTTCAGTCGAGACTTAAAGGAAGTCAGTGTTTCAGAGAAAAGGAACCATCAGAACCAACCTGGCTCCACAACCTGATCAGATTTCAGTGTTCTTCCACACACAGTGAAAAAGGAAATGATTAGAGGATCAAATAAAGCAATTGTCAGTTTGTTTTACTCTAGACGACCTTCATGTTTTGCATGTGAAGAAGCTAAAATAAGCTTTGTGCTTGTTGTGTTGAACAATCACGTTGACCAAACTGCTCATGCAGTCATTACAGTCCGCCTTAGAAACTATATTTTCTTCCACATATATTTCTCTTGCTACTGTATTATAGCTTTATTCATGGTTTTAGCTGTGTTAATTTCAAAATGTTATCTTAGAGTTTTAACAAAAGAGAACAAGAATAGGACTATTAATAATTTCTTTTAAGGGATATTAAGTAGGAATTTTACTATTTCTATTAAATTTGTCAACAAAGGTGTCATTATAATTTAGACAATTTATAAGACTGTTGTCTATACTTAATTGAAAAAAATGTAACACATAACGTGTTATATATATATTTAGTTTAGCTCATTGTCATTTTTAGGCCACTCTTTGGCTGCCTCAGTGTGACACGATGGTCACTCTAACCATGTTTTTAGGTTAACTCAGCACATTGGGATTGGCTAGAACTTGAAAGCAAAACAAAACACAAATCAAATTGTCTTTGACCCTGCAAGACAAAAGTGTAGAAAGTTTAGAGCTCTTAGAAACAGTTTGGTCTATCAGTTCAGGTGTCTGGATGTCTGACACAAAGACCAATGAATTTGTGCCTGCCTGAAGGCAAAAACAAATACGCTGCTTTTTCCTGTTTTCTTCACAGAAACACACTCAAGGTTCCTTTAAGATCACATTTGAAATTCAACACATTTCTGCATGACATTAAGGCAAGTAAAAGGATTTGCAGGTGCCAACTACAAACACATAGGACTTAATGTGTTGGTGTATGCCTCGCTGCCTCTCTAACCGCCAGTGTGAACACAGCACAAACACAGGCGGCCATTTAAAGAGCCGCAGGCCCGTAAGGAGCAGGCGATGAATGAAGAGATTCAGAGAGGACTTCAGAGGTCTTCGCTGGTCGACCAGCCGCTGCCTTAAAACCTGCTGTGTTTTTGTATGCAGATCCCCCTTGTCAGAATTCATTTATTCAAAAGGGGGCTATCTGAGAGTGCGCGTTATGAGACAAAAATAGTCGCATTCACGTTCGTCTCGAAAAAACATTTGGAATGCTAATGCCACGAGAACATGCCGTCTATGTGGCCGTGTTTGTGTAAGAATCTGATCCAGCGCACCTCAACTCTCTGGCCCGGAGGCACAGTTCACACAGACAGGAGAGCACTGATGCCACTTGAAGAGGTCAATACCCTAAATTTGCGCTGGAAACACTTTTTCTTGTTGCAAGAAACATTTATCGTTGGCACTCTGTCTCTATGTAGCCGCTAGATTCAATAGCAAAAGCAAGAGGGAGATAAAGAAATCCATATTTTTAAAAGGTCTTTAGATCATTCTGGTCATAGAATTGCACCTTTGTTTATCAAAATAGATGTCCACGGTGATGATTGCTAAATTGCTAACCCTAATTAAGAAACGATAAATCTCCAGTGTTTCACAATAGATTGAACAACGGCGTCACAATTTTGGTCTGTGTTTGTCATGGATCTCTGTGCCCGGCTCCCTCTTTCTCTCCCCCTCAGCTCTCTTAGGCTCTGCACAGGTGGTAGCAGCTTCCCCGGTAGTGTCTTTCTCGCTCCTTTTTGTTCCCCTCCAATTGCTCTGATCGGGAGCTGTTGATGGTGATGACAGTGCTGGCTGTCCATTGATTTGCTGTGCCCCCCCCAGTTGTGAGTTCACAGCAGATGACACTCTTCCTTGGGCTTTAATTAGAGCTGCCCCCATCTTCTCTTCTTTCTGCCCTGGATGTGGTTCGGCAGATGAACACAAAAAGCTCCCACAAACAAAACTCCCTGCTAGGAAATAGCCGGCACCGGCCCCGCTGTGGCTAGTATTTAGTGCCTTGTCTGTAAACCTGTATGAGCAAGATAGAGGATATTTTCTGTGGGTAGATGAATGTCCTTTTAATCCAGATTATTATTATCACTATTTTAAAAAGAAAGCCATGCATGTGAACCAAAGTACACAATCACAATTAGAAATAGACATCTCTGTTCCTTTTTACTGATCTCCAGGTGTACTTTTGGATTAAATAAATAAATAAATGGAAGGATGGTACATTTTGTCGATCCTTCTATCGCCCATGTGGCTTTGTCCTACCCCCTGCTCTGCCATGAGATACAGAAGCCCCAACTTACCATCTGTCCTGGACCTGAGCCACTCCAAACCTGAGCGGGAGAGCGGTGGAGGAGAGAGTGCACAGACAATCCGTGGTCTGGTCAGGGGCTATTATCTCAGTGGTCACGGGTCCTTGCACATATTTCATGGTTGCTCCCAGGGTGTCTTCTCACAGCTATTAGCACACTGTATTCATTTTGGGCACTTGTGGGTCACTTGTGGGCTGCATAACGCTCTTTCACAGCTGAAAGACAAATGAAATACGAAGCACAAGTGATGAGAGCTGAAGGGTCGCCATGATAAACAGGCCATTCGGCTGAATTTGGCTCAGATTATATTCCGGCTGTCTCCTTGCTTCTTTTTCCTCATACACACGCTGATGGGGTGGTTCCTTAACAACTAAAGTAAAGACAAAAGATAAATGTTTTTTTTTTCCAAATCACTGAATTTGTTTCCTTAGTAAAGAAAAAAAAGGGGGCAATCTTTTTGAAAAACCTTTTACATTGCAGGTTTTTATGTCACCTTCATTTTTAATTCAGTAAATTGCAAATATTTACACCCCTATTTTATCACATTACAAACACAAACTTCTATGTAGTTAATTGAGATTAATACTGTGCAAGTGATAAATGCTTTACTGTTTTTTACAAGTCTGAAAGGTGCGGTGAAAAACTGTATTTAAACCTATTTTCTTGTTTAAACAAGTCAGTCAGTTGCCATCACTTAGAAAACAGAGTCCACCTCTGTATTTTTATCTCAGGGTAAATTAGGCTCTTCCATCTTCACCAATAGCTAAAAGACAAAGCAAACAGGTCCAGTATAAAACTGGGGAGAAGTTGAGTTAGTGCTATAAAACAAGGTGTAAGCAGTTATATAACGGTAGGCTTGTATGTCGGCACAACTGCAAACCTACCAACAAATGGCTATGCGTGCTCACAGAGTGGTAATCCGAAAAACAACAAAGACATATAAGGTATCTCTGGAGGAGCTGCAGAGTTCAGGCAAAAGAGTCTGTTGACAGGACAACAATTTAATGTGCCGTCCTTAAAACTAACTTTTTATGGAAGAGTGACAACAAGAAAGTCAATGTCAAAGTTATTACCAAATTATTTGTTTGCTTGTTAAAATTATTTGTCAGTTGCAAATGGAAGAAGGTACTCTCAATAGATGCCCAAAACTAAATCCAGCTGAGAAACAATGTCAAAACTTGAAAATAAATGATTGCAAATCTTCTTCCAGCCTAAGTGAGTTTGAGGTGTTTTGCTGAAATGAACGGGGAACATCTCCATCCTCTTAATGCCCTAAGCTGGTAGAGACTTTCAGCTGTAGTCGCAGTAAAAGTTGATCATAGTTGGGGTAGGTGTCTGTTATTCAGAGGTTCTTGAATATCCTGCTAGTCACACTTCTCTGTTCTCTACTTGCAAAAAGTAAAGTGTATTTTTTCTTATGTGGTCACAGATTGTGTGATCATGTTTGGAGTCAGCTAGTTGTAATTGGTTCACTTAAGTTCCTAATTGGGAAGGTAAATCCATTTTTAGTGTACTAGTGCTCCTAAAAAATGTGCTAAATATTAATATTTATGAGTATAAACCAGGAATATAGTCCTAAAGTTAATTTATAAATTCATTCAAAACAGAAGCTACTGTTGGTCCTGAGGATAATCAAGAGACACTAAAACCCATTTAAACATCTTAATTATCTCACCATCTCACCTTAGATGTGTTCCATAGATTAATACACACTTGCATAGATGCCCACAAAAAGAACCAAAAAAACATGTGTCCACATGTTCAGATTCCAAAACACACATGCTCGAATGCATGCTTGCAGACAGGCACATAATCAATGCAGTCTTATAGCAGAGCTGACCAGTGGGGGGGCATGACCTACCAGGTGACCCATGCATGTCTCCACTAGTGCCAGTGCTTGCCTGTGACTGTGTGCGTGTCTATTAGTGTAAAAGTCAGCTGTTCATCCAAGCGAGCACTGTGTATTTCAGTTTAAAGCTCATAGGTGCGCTGCCAGACACTGCATAGTAAAACCGCATCACGGTGCTAATGTGGTGATCCGTTTTCATAACCCTTTTTGTCTCATCCTGCCAACTCTCCGTAATCCTGAATCAAACCTTCACTCTGGAGTCAAAGTTTAGGGTTTAAGACATCCTGATGGCATTAGTAGAGAACAAAGTGGAAGTCCAGTCATAAAGCCAATCAGGGGAGTCCTCGTTGTGTCTCATAAATCTTCCACTTTGTAGGGTTACTGGGAGGTCTGGGAAGTGGAGATTTCCCACCCATTATTTTCAGGAAACCTCAGACAACCTCCCCCTGAACCCAGGTCGTGGAGGGTTGTGACCTTGGGACGATCGTCATTGTTGTTTCAGTAACTATGGCAATCAGGCTCCCCAGTGCTGGGAGGCTCCCACTCCATTTTGTACAGATGCAAATAGCACAGAATATATCATACAATTCACATTTAAGGTGAAGCTCTGTTGAAAGGCAGTCAATATTCTTTGATCCAAACAGTATTTTTCAGAGTTTGCATTCATGTGAGGCTAATAATTCTGATATTGAAGTCAAGATTTCAGTATTTTCTAAGTTCAAAAGAAAACATTCTAGTCATTCATTTGTGAACAGGATTTCAACTACTTTGTTCTACCTCATCAAATTATATAGTCAGTAAATATTTTAATGTATAAGCAGTAACTATCCATTTGACTTGTCACCTGATTTTGAAAGGCAACAACAGGCAGTTAACTTTGGATTAGCTTTTAGCAGACTTTCCAATTTGACTTTATCTAAATGAATTATATGTTTAGTTTCATTGCACATAATAACTCAGTTTTCAAAATATTTTATTCATTGTGCTTATTTATTATGCTTTGTTGTTTTGATTAATGACTTTTGACACCAGTAAGTAGATTTTGCTTCATTTTATTTATTAATTTACCTAAATTTGTTGCTAGGTGTTGGTTCTTTTGCCCCTTCAGCATTTTTTTTTTTTTTTTTTAATGTACATAATAGAGTATATACTATAGAACATCATTCTGATGCATTGGATAAAATGCATCAATTTGTAGCTAAATGTATAAAATGGAAGTAAAAAGGAACAAAACTGTGATGTTAATAACAATAATAATTATATAAACTGTTTTATTTTTGTTTGCACATATGTTTTTTTTTTTGTTGCACATTTAATTCTCATGAACCAAGTCACAGTTCATGCCACCTCAACAGGTTTAAGTTTTATTTCCAGAGGGAAACCAACCATCTCCATCTCAGTGAACAGCAGAGCTCTTTGGTAGTGCAGGGATAAGCCCTCCGACAGAACATTGAAAGGTTTTCTGAGACTCCTGAGGCAGGTTGCTAACCTGAGACGATTAGCAGGTTTCCAAAAAGTGGTCTTCAGAGCCAGATGGGTTTTGTCACTGTGACAGTCTCTAACAACTAACCCTGCAGAAAAATAAATGGCAGAAAGTAAAGAACAACCATGTTATGTGAAAGTCTTCATTCTTACATTTTGAATATTAGTCCGTTTTGCTAATATACCATGTTCAACAGAAAAATCCAAAGCAAAACACGACACAGGTGCACCTTTCACCTCTAACACCTTAAAAAGTTTCCCGCAATCTATCAAAGCCTCTTTTTATGACTTCTGTTCCACTTCTAGTTCCTGTAACAGCCATGTAGGCCATGCCAAATGTGCCCAGAAATAAGCTGGGCCTCCCCACTGTCTCTGAGATTGCCCACCCAGGAGTCTGGCACACGCCACAGTGAGCAGGAGGCCCTCTGGATTACAGTAATACACAGGATCTCATAATGGAAAGCTGCCGTGCACATTTCCCTCTCTCCGCCCCCATTGTCCACACTACCAACTGCACAATCAGGACATGAGTGTATGTTTGCACTCGTTAGCATCTCTGGATTTGTCAGTGCCCCACTTCACCCTGTGAATTGGTCCTTACTGCTTCCTGGCTTCAGCGTGGGTAAACATCTTTAAAAAAGTGATTATTAAGGTGAAGAAAAACTTGGATTACATCATCCAACACAACATAAAACTAGCTTCAAAATGTGCTTGAATGCTCACAAATGACCGTCTTGATTTATTGAGGGCAGTTGAAGTCACAGGTCATAAGGAAACAATGACAAGAACAAATTTGTCTCGTCCTGTTCATGAGCTCCTACATGAACAGGACCTACCGCATGTTAGACAAACATTGCCACTTTCCCCCATTCTTCTGTAATCACCAAATAATTAATGGGCCGCCCGTTGACCTACAGATAGGCAAGAGGGGAGGACATCCAGACACATTTAGCCCGTAAGAGGAAAGAGGTGTTAAGAGGAAAATAGTAAGAGAAGTAGAAAGCAAAATACATTTTTGTCAGGCTTTCTTGGGTGACTAACAAAGGCGCAGGTGGGCCAAAGAGAGCAGAGGGGTGTTCTACCTTAAGTTTAGACCACCAGGTTACCACAAACTGTACATAATTACAACACAGAGGTCATTTGCTCTCCTAAGTGGCTTGCTTACCAGCCCCTTCGGTGAGTGCATGCTAATCAGGCTGGTGCTTTAAACAATGGGCCATGTGTGCATCTGGGTGTTGTAAGAGGAGCAGAGGTAACAAGAAGACCACCACTGATCAACATGGATGAGATATTTCAAAAGGGCACAACAAAAAAGCTCTGAAAAAAGGGGTGGGGGAGTGAGGAGAGGCCAGAGGTAGACAGACGGACGGGGCAGGGTCTGCTTAAGTTGCAGGGAGGCACGTCTTCAAGCCTATATTTATCCAGGAGGTTCAAGGGGGAAAAGGCGGATACAGTGACACTTAGCACGGTTGTAGAGCAGATGCTTTCTCAAACAGAAATAAGAGGATTGGCAAACTATAATAAACCACAAGTCTAGCACGCACACTCCACCTTGATTACCTTTTCACGAGCAAATAAAGAGAGCAGCATCAGAAACTGCCAGTGGTTTTATTTGCAGCGCCTTGCGAAGGTTGTGATACCCCTTCATATTTTGACACAATACGACCACAAACGACCCCGTCTTTTTTAATTGGGATTATATGTGATTGACTAACTCAAAGTGTGACTTAAAAGGAAAAGGAAAATGGTACATGGTTATCAAAAATTTTTATTTTTACAAAACTGTGAAATGTGGACATGCATTTATATCCAAGCACCTTTACTCTGATCTGGTCACCAAATTAGTGAAAGAGAGTCAAAGCTGACTGGCTACTCCTGAAGTCACTGACATTACGTCATTCTGTTTGTTGTGTGCTTCAAGTTATTGTCATGTTGGAAGATGAATCGTTTTAGTCAGAGATGAAGAGGACTCTGGAGCAGGAATCTTTTGAAGAGTCTCTCTCCATTTCTTTGCGGTTGTTGGGTCTGACAATGTGTCAGACACATTTCTACAAAATTCAAGTGGGGTGCCACATCCATAAGGCCAAAAGAGTTTTGCAGTTCTCACTTTTGATATATGTATTGCTAACAAGCCAATCGGTTGGCCTGCCAACAGTAGCAGTGGAAGTACAGAGAGCCATTAAAGGCCTGGCCCCAGCAACGAAAACAAAACGTATCCACCTGAGACCACAGAGGGACAGGATGCAGGCTACTTATAGCAACCCAAAACCAAACCACATGAATAGCAGGAAAAACGGCTCAGTACGAGAGCTGCGCCGGGCCGTTTGAAGTGCGCCACCTCTAAACTATTCTGAAAAGCCACCCCTGCATCTTTGAAGACGGGTCTTCCTCCACGCTCTCGTGTCCTGTTGTGGATGAATTGTTTCCTCTTTCACTCTGCCTCTGTTTTCCTGCAGAAACTGACACTGTTTAATTGTTCTCCTGAGCCCAAACCCTCTCCTCTTTGGAGGCTGAGGGAGAAGAGCTCTCGCCGGTCTCCTCCCTGGTACGAGATGGACAGTAAGATAGCGACAGGTGACGCACGGGTGGCCATCCTCAAGAATCAGCAGAAGGATAACCCCCCGCTTATCGTTACCGTTTCCTCTGCCCATAAGGTTGCGACCTTGCACTGCCCTTTGCCTAAGAATGGACTGCTAGTGTAATTTATCACTCAAAGCTGCGTGATGTCATTACACAAACATGACACCAGAGTGAGGGAAAACGAGTGACATATTTTGTTGTCTTTGGTGGGATTTTAATGGCTGACCTTGTAGATGCAACAGATTTATGGTGTTCACAGGGAGGAAAAATAGGCATTTGGCTCTTTTAAGTGAAAAAAACAAAACAAAAACCAAACAACGCACATAATGGAAAAAGGTAGAATGTGGACATCGATGTATCAATGATAATTTTTGTCCCTGATGCAACATGTGGGACATAACGCATTACAAACAGAGAAGGCTCTAAAATTAAACTAAATATCAATGTTTCAGCTGTTACAGCTCAACGTATCACATCAGATACCTCCTGGGGGTTGAATGTAGATGTTGTCGCATGCTTTACAAGAATATGTATATATATATAAAATACTTTCAGCTCCGAGAACTGTAACCGAGTATTATCCGTGCTGTCTCCTTCTTTTGTCCCCTGTGGAGAACAGGAGCTGACTTTAACACTCAATATCATGGAATCTTGCTGCACTTGCAGATTGTTTGGTTTTTCTCCTGTGGAACAAGTTCGTGTCAAAATGTATCATCACCTTCTGCCTGATCATTCAAGAAACTATGCAGATTTTTTTTTCTTCTTTAATACCTATAACGTAGGATGATTTTGGAGAATTCTTGTCATTAAAATTAATGCAACATGTCAAGAAATACATGAAAAATTATCTACAGTAGTGCATATGAATGTTTTGTTCTGTGCCATCATTCTCTTTTTCCATTTTACTTTTTTTATTTTATTGTGCCAATAGAAAACTGTGGTATTTTCATTGAGTTGTTGGTAAACATGCACTTCATTTATGAGTACTATACTCAAATATCAAAATCCAATTGATTCCTTATAGGTACTAAAACTATTAGATATTGGGTAAAGGCTGTTCCATCTCACCCCGTTAATGGCATCGCTTACATTAGACGCAGATGCTTATTGGTCACGTTCATTTGTTTCCTTTAATCCTTTGAAATCTGTCAAACCACTTCCCCTCATTTTAAATGTCATCTACTAATTGATTTAGCGATATTACAGTTTGATCACATAGTGTATTTCGTAAAATTCAATTTTAAATAAACTGTAGAATTAAGCAAAGATAGCTTAAGATGTTTGTGTTATGTTGGATATTTTGGTTTTCTTTTATTAGTAATATAAGTTTTCTTTTATTCGTCTTTCATCATATCAGTTTTGAAAGCCCAAAGAGCTGTGTGACTATAAGACTGTTTCAAACCAAGTCCACATTTTGATGCTGGGTCTTTTTCTGCCTCTGAGTGTCTGGGTATTTGCTAAAACCTCGACATGAAACCCTCTCAGCAGATAAATTTAGTCTTTGTGTTTGTGGGACAGCAAACTGACATTCACATAAATTAACAAGGCCAAACTGGAGAGCTTTAACTAATGGAGTATTTCTTGTTGTAATGACAAGATAGGAGAATAATGGAGTGTTAGTTTGCTTCATAATAACGCTCGATATCCAGGGAAGTGCAGATAGGCACATTAGAAGTCAAAGACTGTTCCAGAATAATAGGAAGGCTCAGAGATAATGTACTCTCACGGGGGGGCCGCGACATTAGCAACAGCGCAGCAGGGCTCGGCTTGCACATGTGCCAATGACGCATTAAATCCTTCAATGACAAAAGAAACATGAAAGGTATATCTGTAGGCACACAGATTCACGGCTATTATTCATCAGACATCATACTGTACATATTTCTGTAACAAAGAAATCGCTAATGTTGGCTGCTAATGGCACAGAGCGTGTGAGAACAAGAAAGAGGCATTGTTTTTGTAAAATCATATGTGAACATTCACAATTTGGAAGAAGTCCTGTGGATTTTCGTAATTAATACTAGGGTATTTGTCTTAGAGGAGAAAAAAAAAAATCCAAACAATAGCAACGACTGTGCTCTATTTAAAACGCATATTTGTTAAATGCAGTTCCACTTACAGGATTCAAAAATGTGTAATGAGATCACACTGCGGTTAAGAAAATGATGAGAGACACAAATGGGGCAAAAAAAAAGTACAGATGACATTAACTTCTGCTCAAATGAGCACAGTAGGAGGACACACAAGGTATTTAGCACCACCTTTTCTGTCTTCTCATGGTGTTTGTCAACATTTTAGTGTATTCAACCTCCGTCTTCACTGATGGCAGATATGGTGGGTGAGTGTAATGGTGCCAGCCCCCCCCAGCCCCCCCCATATCCCTCTCCAACCCCTTTCCTTCATTAGATATTAATTTATTCATTACATGTTAACTCTGTGAGACCTTGGAAGGAGACACCAGGTGACTCTTCTTCATTTGGTCCCCACTGCTCTCCTCTGGGCCCAGGACAAACCGCAGTAATGCCACACAGTTGGGGAAGCACTGAGCAAATTATTCAGCTCCATGGAGGGGGACTCTTTGTGGTAAACACACGGTGGGACATTTGTGCTGTCATAATTAAATCTGTGAATCCGTCAGACCGGGGTGCCTTTATTTTGGGTAAACAGACAAACATGTGGAGTGGGAAACATAAATGAGTAGAAAACTATTTTATTTATTTATTTATTCTTTTTTTTTTTTTTACAGATGTAAATAATATTGAAAAGTACCATTTTTATTTGTAGTGCATTTCGGGTTTGGGTTTATTGCCTTAATAACGGGTGCAGCAAGACACTACTAAACACGGCACAATATTATCATAATAACGAGTGTATAAAACTGACACTCTATTGGGGTGTCAGTTAATTCAGCCCTCGACGACTGGTGTCCTGAAAGTTTTAGATGTGTCCCTGGTCTTACACACCTGCATCAAACAGCTGAATTGCCTCCTCAGCAGGCAGTCAGGTACTGCAGGGTCCTGCTAATTACCCCATTATTTAACTCAGGTGTGCTGAAGCAGAGACACATCTAAAAGTTGCAGGACACCGGCTCTCGAGGCCTGGATTTGAGGAACTCAGAGCTATTGTATTAGCTCCTGCTTTGACATGAAAAAGAAGTAGCTCTTGGTTTAACCTGTTGTGTTGAGGAACAAAGACTAAACAGTCGATCACAAAAACACAGCAAAAGTCCTCTAAGTTTGAGTACTCAAAAAAAAAAAAAAAAGAAGGACAACTGGCTAACCAGTACTAATAAGTACGTTGAAGTTAGGATATACCTCATGGCTCTTAAAGGCACAAACAGTATTCAACAGTTTTCAGTGAGTTTGAATTTGATTCGTCAAATACTCAAAATAGCTCAGATGTTGTGTTTGGTGTTTGTGAATAAGTCAGATCTAAAGGTAGGTTGCTCTCAAAACAGAATATATGTATATATTATTATTTATTTTTTTCAGATTAGGAAAACCTGAGTTGTGAGATCAACATACACAGTTCAAGGCAAGGGCGGTCCTGTAGGACATTATAACTTCCTTACATGAGTGAAAGAGCTCTCAATCTTCAGCCAAGCTTTGAAAGATCAGAGAGAAAGTCGCCAGCAAGCATCAATGCCAAGCTTTCCTCCATGGCCCATCAATGGGAGAAAATCCCCAGTGAACACAGTGCCCGGCTAATCCACAGCTAAATGACACCTCGGAACGCTAATGCCTAGACTGACCACAGAAGCAATCCGCACCGACTCCTTCACACACGTCCCTGCTGATGCTTTTCAGTCGGGGCAAACCTTGAAAGCGCCGGGGCCGTCTCTGTCTCTTTTTCTGAGTGCCACCTGCTTTGCATCCCCGCACCGCGAGCTGCTATAGAGAGACATCTCCGGCAGACGAGAAAGACCCATTGTGTTTGGACGCCTTTGAGGGCATTGTTCTGCTTCACTAAGGCTGGGCCGACATCTGCACCATTCACTCCGAAGGAAGTTGTAATCACTGCTCACACTCTTTGCTGTGCAGCTCCAACTTCATAGCAAGAAGGCCTCTGGTAAACAACAGGCTGAAGAGAGGGGGAGTGCTTGTATAGGGTTTTAAAGGGGCTCATGTCATTCTGGAGAGGAATTAGACTAAACAGAAACTCTTATGTGTCCCCTTAGAGGGCTCTAGATCCCAAAGCTTCCTCTGTAGGCTCAGACTGTCTACAATCATAAAACATTTTAGATTACATTTGAAATAATCCTGAATGACTTCCAAGAAAAACAAACAAACAAACAAACAAAACAAAACAAAAAAAAACGTTAGGCTATCCATTTCAAAATGCGCCCTCACTATGCTTTCATCAGTTGAAGGCAAAGAAGAAATACCAGTCTTGTTTCCATGGTCAACATGCAAAGGGTTTTGAAGCAGTTTTCATTTACATATAATTACACTTTAATAGAAGTCTGACTGGTTTGGGGTAAGAGACCGGCCGTGCTTTCTGCAGAGGAGACCCCCTATGATAAAGGATGACAAGCCGCAGCACTAGCTCCATCTCAGGCTAATTAAACGAATCAATTAAGAGACTATTGTCGAAACTGTGTAACTGATGTTCTGTGGTGGCAAAAAAAAAACTGATGTTCTGTAGTGGTCCCTTGGGGAGGCCTTCCAACCATATTAAAGCCGCTATCCACTACATCTCTATCTGATACCGACGTAGGCACTTATTTGCGCCTTGCTGTCATGTCATCGGAGGCGGGCACATTATGGAAATTGAAATGGAGGGGTAGAGGGGAGCAGGGCTGAACTCAGTGTGAAGCGACGGGGTTCGCTTCCCATCACCCTCCAAGGAGAATTTGCCTCAGTAAACTCTAAAGTCCCTCAAAGTTCCCTAATAGCAGAGCCAGAGCCGGCACACCCAGCTGTGTGCATCCAGTCACTAGGTAAGGGTCGCGTAATTAGCATACTCCTCCCTGCCAGGCAAGTCGAGTTGATGCAGATAAATTATCATATTAGATTTACCCTCCTCAGTTCAACTGATTGGTTCCCAAATTGTTTTAGATGGCCGTCATTAATCCTTAGCATAGGCTAAGTGCTTTGCCTCAGATCTGATTGCACAGAGGCGCCTAGGGTCAAATTAACAGAATACTAATGTCTGAACTCTGTCTCATTTGCAGTTTCAGGATGCTGTTTCTATTACAGAAAAAAGGAGTCAATTGTCATTTATCTAAAATAGGTTTGAGAAGCTCTCTAGATGATAATAGAGGTCCAAGGTAAGAAGAGAGACAACGATCCTGAGCACAAAGTGTGTGTGAGAGCTCAGGAATGATCAAATAATGCTGGCGCACGCGTCTCCTTTAGAACATGATGTGAGGTACAGAAATTGTAGCAATTAATTTTGATATTTTCCAAACAAATATTACATTTAAAAAATGTGTGTAATTTAATCTCAGTAAAAATACAGCTCTGTTGTGAAGGACTGAGAGGAGACTGTCTGCAGAAAAGTGTGGCGCTCGCTCACTCTGGAGGAGATGCACATCTCAGGAGAGCGTTTCTGTTGACATTTAAGAAATCTAGCTTTTATGTCAGTATTTTTTATTTGCTGCTTTTTAGAAATTTCCACAAGTCATTCAAGTGACACAGAGAACATTTCAAAGAAGTTGCCCTGATCAAATGAAATGCATGACATGTTGGTCAGTCACATCAAATCCCAACTGTAGTCCATACATCCATCCATTTTCTGTTCACCCTTGTCCCTAATGGGATCGGGAGGGTTGCTGATCCCAACTACGTTCCGGGTGAGAGGTGGGGTTCACCCTGGACTGGTCGCCAGTCTGTCGCAGGGCAACCCCAATTGTAGTGTTTGAGGTAATATGTAAAAAAGGCATGCAAGTTAACGGGACTTGACAAATCTAGCAGGCCTTCATCCCGAACAACTACCTGAGTATTTTTTCTGTGCAGGGAGATGTGTGTGTGTCTTTACTAACTGACTCATGAAAATCTACGTACATGACCGAGAGTCCAGTGGAACCATGTCTCCCTTTCTGTCTTTGAAAGCCAACACCATTTGTTTAAGTGCTGGCACTGCATGAGTGGAGTGGAGTTCCTTTGGCGCCTGGGTCGCCCTGGCTCCCGTGGCTAAAGTCAGCATTGGCATGTTGCTGAAACCTTTTTACGGAGATCAAGGGATTATCCCAATCTAACACACAGGAAATGCATTTTCACCGGGTGCAGAGTATTACACTCATAAAATCTAAAACAACAGAGTGAAAAAAAATATACCGGGACATTATATGAAGCCAGCCAGTCTCCCAAAGGAGTCTGAAAAGTGCCATAGGATTCCTCAGAAATCATCATGAGATGGTACAGACATTACATGGCTAAAATAACAGAAATCTGCTCCTCAGAACACAAGTAGGAATTTGCCTAGGAATCAGTTTGCTCCTCAAGACGCTGAGAAAAGATCTCAGCTCCTTTACAAGTACGTTCTGTTTTTTTTTCTCATTTAAATGTTTTAGATCATCAAACAAATTTCAGCATCAAAGATAATCTAAGTAAATATAAAAGGGTCTTTTCAAATTTAGATTTTCTGTTTTTAACCCCTTAATCCTCACCCCTGGAAAATATAATGGAAAAACAGAACATGGGCATTCAGTTGCATGTTAAGGGGGGGGACAGATATTGAAAATGATTTGATCGCTGTTAAGTCAGAAATTAACAGTGATTTCTTTAAGGTGCTTCAGTTTCCCTTGCCACATTCAGGCCTGCATAGTTGGGCCAGTCCTGAAATAAATTTTAAAAAGTTTCAACTAAAGTAAAATATTGCATTTTTTCTGAATTTCATATTGTTTCATATTTTCTAAGTCAGTATCTTTTATTTGCTGTTTTTTAGACAATGTTAAATGCAAACATACTTGTGATTTCTTTTGATATAGTCTAATTAAATAACCAGAGAATCCCAGTTCTGACTGTAGTGGCCTCCAGTACTGAATTAAAATACAAAAAAATATACATATTTTACATTTTATTAGTGATGTAGATTCTCCTGTTTGGTAGCACACACTTCATGTGAAAGGGGAGGAGACAAAAAGGAGGAGAGGAAACCAGCTTCACTGCATGTACGTATAACAGAAGCAGCGTTGCAGAGCCAAAGGAGACTTTCCACAACTGCTGGCAGGTGGAGGTGTTAGAGGGGCCAGATTAGCATATTCATAAGTTCCCATTAACTGAACCAGGCAGGCGTGGAGTCATACCCTATGACCACAATAGGTTTACATGACAAAAAGCTTGAAATAAAGAGTTTTTACAAAGCTCATGTTTTAGTTAAATGCTTCCTGGAGTTTGGACTTTAAACAATGTTTTTTGCTCTAATCAAAGAAGGTTTGACTAAAGCACATGCCAACTCTTAATAAAGGTAAGGAACATAAAGAACGTTTCTCCAGTCCATCACAAGTTGAGCGCTGAGATACAATGCAATCATTCAAATATGTAGCTGCACAATACAACAGGAGCTAGATATGGGAACATGAGAGGAATGTGTTTGGCCTGCAGAAAAAGAGAAAAGTAGAAGTAGAACTTGCATTATCCACAAAATTGTCATGGTACTGTTTGAATAGTAGCTGATCATACCTAACTTTATGTTAGGGAACCTGGCCAGTGTTTTGTGGAGTATGTGAGTATTTTACCCTCTTCAGCCCCAAAAATATAAAATGGAAAGCGGAATTTATTCTGTCATGTCTTAATTTATTAAAACTGTTGTTTAACATGAGAAAAAAAAAAAAAAAAGATAAAATGCCAGTGTATTTTACCTTGCCAGCTTCTACAAAAAGAAACAAAACAAACAAACAAAAAATCTAGAATTGAAAGGAGTAACAAAATGCTTCTTATACTGTCTACTTGGGACCAAAGGAAGAAAGACAGTATATACAATTACATAAAAGAGTCAGAGAACTGTGAACACAGATTCCCGTTAAATAAAAATTCTGGGGCAAAAAGTTGTATGTGTATGTATGTGGAAAAATCTGTTTACTTTTACAGCAAATAATTATTCAAATAATTTTTGAAGCAAAATTGGTCACTGTATCCATTTCTGGTTTTTTGTCAAGAAATTGATTTGTTGTCTTCGGTAAAGACGAGCTTGAAGTGACTTGTGATCCATGTTTGGAGGTGCATATGTAATTTTGAGGGTGTGACTCAAACAACCATTCTTGTGTCAGAAAAGTGTTTTAAACCTTAGATTTGTTTCGGGAGGCAATAAAAATGCTAATTGGGATTTAACTTTTTCAATAGCTCTTATGTTTTCTGACTCTAAAACAGACGTTTAAAATGTTATTACCTTGTCCTTTTACCTTGTCATACTTTTCTTCAGAACATTTATTTCCAGCTGTGCGTCAAGGGTCTGGAAACCTCCTTATTGTCCTTCAACATGAGTGAACAGATCTAGGTGTGTTTTGGTGCGTGGCCTCGTATTGCTGTGTGTATTTTTTTTTTTTTGCCTTCTTACTCTTTCCCCGCCTAACTCATACCTGTCATCTGGCAGGGCTAACCCCTGGTAGCTCCCCGCCAAAAGCACACACATACACACGTTGTAAATCCCCGCCAAACGCCCGCCCTTCCAGCCCCTGCGCGCACCAGCCGGTGTCAGCGAATCAGCTGAACCGTCTCCGCCCCGAGAATAACCCCATGACAGACAGCCCGAGTGGCCTCCCCTTGTCAACGTAGCCTGCCTGGAAAGCTGACAGCCAGGGCACAGGGTGGACAGGCTACCGTGGGCAGCAGTTTTCACTGGGCAAGACCTAAAGAGGATGGACCTTACAGTATGAATGGGAAAGGGAATTATATTATCCGTAGAATTAAAGGATGACATCTTGGTTTTTCAGGGAGACTGAGCATATCATGAAGCTCATGATAGGAACACTGTAAGGTACGATGTAGGAATATTGGTTAAATGTTTTAAAGCTGCATTGGAATTTGTGGTAAAGTTTTAAGGAAATAACAAAGAATAAATAAATCAGCAACGAATCCAGAAATCACAATTGTAATTGAAGAGGTCAGGTCCTGTCAAGGTTACTGCAGCACTTGCTCTGCAGTAGTTGGCTGGCAGAGTTGAGTGGACAATCCCTACAGAGGAAAGAGTGAAAGGACTGGTTTGGCGTTCAGCCTGCAGATTGTCATTATGCTACCCCAATGAGCAATGAGATAGGGCATGCATTCTGACAATACTTCCGAACGATCTTTTTTTTTATTCATTGCCCAAATATCTGCCTTTGATTTTGCAAAATGCATTATATTTTGAGAACCAGTTTTCATCCCATTGATAAAAAAAAGTTGTCTGAGTCTCACAAATAAAAACAGTGTGAAATGCAACAAGACAACTGTGTGTATTGTTATTCAGTCTTTTTTATTGTGGTGGCCCCTTAGAAGTTTATGTGTATGGAATTTAGTCTGCACAAATCCAGCTGTTCTGTTAAGGCGTCTGAGGCCTCATAGCATTCCTCAATGGAAAATGTATGGTACAAGTGTAAAAGTGCCAAGACGTGGAGGTCCACCTCATTGGAAAAACTCACTCAGAGAAACAGCCAAGAGGCCTAACATTACTCTGGTTGAGCCGCAGAGATCTAAAAGTTAGGTAGGAGAATTTAGTATGATTGAAATTGAGCTATATTGGACATAATTATGGGACAAAATCTTAGTCTTGAGATGTGCAAAGATGATAGAGTCACAGCCTAAAAGATTTACAGCTGTAGCCAAAGGTGATTCTGCAAAGATTTTTTTATTTTATTATATATTTATTTTTTCTCAAGATGGCTCAATCCTAATCCAGTAAATCAATTTTCATTTGACGACAAATCTTATGTATTTATGCATATGTAGAGTCTCATTCCATATCTACATTACTAACCACTGTGTTGGTCTTTCACGTAAAATCTTAATTTAAAAAAGAACAAAAATGTAAAGTTCTACTGTGATAGAATATAAAAAGGTTTATGGGGTATAAACTGAGTTATTGTGCAGAGTTATGGGGCAACAACTACAGAATTTTACTACAATCATTAATAACACTGCAAAAATGAGAAATAAGAGTAATCATACAGCTGCACTAATGATACAATCTAAACTGTTGCAATTAGCTGATAAATTGAAAACTGTTATCTTGTTTAAAGCCTAAAATAATTAATTACCTGGAAACATTCAAAAGCTCTTCTTAGAAAAGGAAGGACTTTATAATTTAAGAGAAAAATGTGTATTTAAAAATTTTAAATAATTTGTGGTTACAAATTACCCCGCATCAGTATGCAGGGTGAATTTATAGAATTTGTAGAATTAAAAATGCAATTCATTTAATTTCTAGAATTAGATGAATTCTGAAGATTTATTTAGAATTTTCAACATGTTAAAACCAATACGTGCTTTCAATGACATGCAATAATGAATGCACTCTACTGGTTATAGATGTGGAAATAAAATATGCCAACTAAGAAAGACTGGTAAAACAAAGTTAATGTGAACAGTAACTTATTGGATGATGCTGCAGATATAATAGGAGTGAGTGTGAAAATAAGTTCATACTTCAACCCACTACTTTGAATGTGTAAATATACTTTCCTGCAGTTCTTCTTTTGTTTGCTTTTTGTTTATATTTATTTTGCCTGTCTGTAACTTTGTTTATTCTTTTATTACTCTATGTTCAATAAAGTCACACTAAGTAACTAAAAAAGCATGAAATGAATCCCTTTTTGTTTTCATTGTTTTCCAGTGAACATATCTTTTACTTGGTATGAGAATACTTTTATAAGAAAGCAGGATAGTGTCACCAGCTTTAACAAATGCAAAAAGGAAAAAATAAAAAAAACATCAGTAAAGTCAATAAGAAACATCATAATCGCCTCGGTCACATTTGAAGATAGATAAAATTAGGTTTGGATGAAAGAACAGCCTAAAAGCTATATATATATATAAATATATATATAAAAATATGCTGTTCGAACCACCAAATAAATATGGATTTTGTCTCTACAAACATCCTGTTGCCATCTTACCATTCACCCCCTGTAGCGCCAACCTGTATCAGAAATCCTAGCATCAATCATTCTTTTGTTCGGCTTTTCATGAATATGCCCCAGGAAGTTGCATCCGTAACTTGCGGATGTCTGACGGTTGAGAAGAGCATAAGGTTTGGGCGAGCACAGCGGAGTCGAGAGCAGTGGGACTGCTCGGCTTAAGCCAAATACATATTTATGAGTAGCATCCACCCACAAGCATGACTTTTCTAACCTAGCCAAGCTCAGGCAGGCATGCAGGCACACAAGCTGGGCCAGAATAGAGCAGGCTGATTGGGCCAGAAGCAGCAGGGGTTTGGGTTACTACTTAACTTTGTTTACGTGCAATTGTGTCCTTTATGTTAACACTTAAAAAAAAAAAAAAATTGCTAAAATTTCAGAATTGTGTATTAAAGTTATAGATAATAGATTAAATACTACTGAGGTTTTTTTTAAGGGGTGAAAAGTTGATGAAAAAATGAATCAAGGAGAAATTACTCTGATTTTTGAAGATGCTGATCATTCAAAAAAATCAAGCAGCTTCCCCTTTTAGCAGGTGTTTTGCCTCTCCGTGCTTTCCTAATCAAGGTCAAGACCCGGCAGCCAAAGAGTGGAAAAGCAGCAATGTGCTCAGATAGATGTGACTTTGAAGAGGAGGAGTTTTGTATTGAATGTTATCGCCTGTTCGGTTTGGCTAGAACATCCACAGTTTGGTCTCCTTCACACATTTCTTCAAGGCTCCCTTTAATCTCTCCTGGTGCCTCTCAAACCGTGCCTTTGATGCTGTGAGGCCCTTCTTTCACTCACTCAATATTCGATCTGTCTTACTTCTTACAGCTAAAGCCAGCTGAAGTGTATTCACATAGGCCTACCCCCTTGTTTATCACCAGTTCCTCCCACTCCTTTCCTCCCATGCGCGCAGAAATGACCACCTCACTGACTTCGAAAGATCTGTTTTGTCGGCCATGCAACATGAAGTGGAAGTCAGTCTTAATTGATAGAAGCAGTCGATTGTGTCGGTCTCTACAAATGGGAGAAACACAAAGACGGGCAAACACACATGCTTCACTACAGTGTGTTAATAAAAGTTAAGTAGCTTGGGTGCTCCCGCCCACCATGTTGAGCCAGAGGTTTACGTATCAGCTATCATTCCCTCCCTGCTCGCACCCACAGATGAGCCTACGAAATAGAAACAAGATCCAAAATTACTTCTCGTTTACTTTATCTGGAGACATGACACATGTTGTGTAGGATGGCAGACTTTATTGTCGGCGGAAAAAAGCAGTGGCTGTATTTCTTCACACATTTACAACAGCTCCCTTACTGCGGAAAATTTGATGGATCATGCAGTTTGCAGACTACCATGGACAGTCTGTTTTTTTGGTCATATTGTGCTTTGAAAAATCCTCTGGACAATTTAAGCTTTTTCGCATTTTATCAGGTTACAAACAAAAACTTCAATGTGTTCCGGTTAGATGATGATGGACTAACACAAAGTAGTGCATAATTGTAAAGTGGAAGCGAAATGGTTTTGAGAAGAGGCAAATCTGAAAAGTGCGGTATTTCAGGGTCATGTGAAGTGTTAAATCTCACAATCTGTTTTGCCTGAAGTGCAAACTTCTAATTTTGCTCTTACAAGAACTCCTCACTTCACAACCATGTCCTGCCTTATATTGGTTTATCACGCACAATCCCTTTCAAATACTGTAGGAGTTTGTGGTTGTAGTGTGACAGAGTGTGACAATGTTCCTCTGATATGAATTATTTTCCTAGGCACTGTAATCGCTGGCCATACTGGTGCTCTGTTGCTGATGTCAGAAAGTGACCCTGTGGCCTGTTGTTGAGTCTTCTCTACGTCAGGATGGAGAAGAGACGTCCACCATATGGCAATGCCTTCTGCATCCTGGTCCCTGAATAATTACTGGACTGTATGCATCACAGCAATTCTGCTGAAATAAAAGCATTAAAATAAACAACACTGGCTACACTACAGGTTTCTTTTTATCGTGATTTAAACACTAGCTCTATTTTGGATCTATGAAACGACCAACAAAACAGATAACCCTAAAGCAAACAGCAAGCAACCCCCCCTTTTTTTTTCTTTCCAAGACATGGCTCAGATCAGTGAGGTATTCTCCTTCCTACTTAACAGTAATAAGAGAGTCCTTATTACAGAGCAGAGGGTTTGTGTAACACTGAAGCCAAACCCTCAACTATTCTGTCCCACATTAGTTCCACTTAGTTGGGTCCCAATGACCTATTCAATGTAAATGCACTGAACAATAATGAGTGGCGGACTGCAGCGACTCTTTAATGGTTGAGTACGTTCGGGGGAGAGTGAAATGACAAGGCGGAAGGAGAAAAAGGTTCAAGGCCTTTCAGGATTGGCTCATTCACGCAGGGTAATGATGGAGAAGTAAATGACTTTAAAAGAATAATTACGCCAGGATGGGGAAAAAAAGCCAGCCACATCTCAACAGATACACCTTTAAGATTATTTAAATAAAAACAGTGTCGGGCTACAGCCGGGAGCACATGGGTGACTGGTGTTTTTCTAACAAAGGACATCGGACTATAAATGCATGTCCATCTGTGATGTTACGACAAGAAGAAGACCTCAAAGGTACAAGACCTGCAAATCAGTCGGTGTCACACCTCAAAGCTATCTTGGCTGTTTGGATTTAAATGTCATTTAAGGGCCCAAATTAATGAGTGAAGGTAACTAATTACGGCATCCGAGACACATTAGTGACTCATGTGTTAAGATGAGTGCGACAATCTCTTCCACTCCTCTTCTTAATTTGGCAAGAGAATATGTAGAGGGAAATGAGCACTTGAAGCAGCAGTGTTTGCTGGCAGAGAGTGTCAGAAGAACTTGACTCAGTCTGTCACACTCTGTGAAAGCTTTCCTTAATACTGTTGGAGCATAATGGCATCAGGTGTTTCAGTGTGTGCTTGTACAGTGGATATACTCATGTTTTGAGTGAAATGAGCAACACCAACTGGTGTTAAATATACCAACAAATTGCCCATTGACATCTACTAGAAATAAAATTTTAGCACTTTCTATGTCACCCCAATATGATGTTTTAGGAGGTCGTACAATGAGGCCAAATCAGAAGGCGGTGTACCTGTAGGTCCTTTGGGTGCTGTAAGATGCTGGGCAACACATGCAGATGGCAAGTTCAGCTCTTTGGGGCCCTTCATATTTTCATCCTGTCTCATTTGCGTGCCATCCCTCTGCCTGTCAGAATTCCCTTGTAAAAGCCCAAAGACAGGACTGTTACCTATGAGACAGACACCGAGCAGATCTCAGGTTGAGCTCCCTGTTACCATGCGGCAGCCATTGGAAACAGATGGTCTCCAAACAGCCTGTCATGTTTACTGCTGCTGCCATAAAAGACAAGAGTCCAACAACACACTCCCTCAGGAGCCCCACGGGATCGCACAAGGGCCTGAAAACAGCTGCCTCAAGTGGGGGATTGGCCCTACACCTTCACGCATACAGAGGCGCTCACACCTTGAACTGACTCCTATCTTAACTACTTCTCAAATGCCTCTATTACCAAACAATGACGCGCTTATATGCACCTCAAAACCAACAGCAGTAGAGGAACAGGCAGACTTTAAATGTCCTCCACTGAGCCGTCCGGACATGCTACATTTACTGCAATTAAACAAGCACGCCATTTGAATATCTGATGACACCTTGCAACCTGCTCTGTGGGCTCTGAATATAATGGTGTCCCTGCGGAGCCCGCGAGAAATTGTCCATGTCACAGTTAATGAAGGGAATTTGCATTGTTATCTCAATTAAGGGGGGAGAATAATGAAGCTCACTTCTGAATTAGTTAATCGTCAAAAACTTGTACAAATGTGTTTGCATGGCCCATAGGTATGGCCTGCAGATAATGTATATTCTTGAGGGTTACCGGGGTTACGTCAGACCAAGGGGGGGCAGATGATAATGAGGCAGGTGCTACTGGACATTTCGCTTCCTCTTCTCTGGAGTCAAGATGCTACTCTGACCCCCCAACACCTCCCTTTCCTCCCCCCTCTTTCTCTCTTTCCATGTTATTCTCAGTTATGTTTCTTTCCTGTGGTTCTCTTTAATTGCAAGCTGCAATAAATGCAAAAACTCGTGGCACACAACAGAATGGGGCTAAAATTCCCCATGCTTTGCTAAATCCAGGCACGTTTGCAATCAGGACATCTTCTCCTTTCCCTTTAGGCACCTTGACAAACATAAGTCAAGTGATAAACAGCTGTGTGTAGGATAAAAACATCAGTTCCTCTACATTGTGTTGTCAGCTGTCAAAAGGAAAAGAAAAATCTCAGCTTTGACATAAGAGGATAATGTCGAGTTTAGGCGTCCTATTGATCCGCTGTGACAGTTAAAGTGGCAGCTTTGCTGTGTTTTGAGAGGAGCGTATTCTTGTGTGTGAGGACTGCTTAAGTGGGTATTTGTAAGGAGTAACTAAAGGCCATCACTAAAGGGTCTCACAAGTGCTCTTCTGCTCCGGGGGCCTCAAATGGCCAATGAATTATTTATAGCAACCAAGGCATGAGTTGATGTTGGGGTAGAGGAGGGATGGCACACACACACACACACGCACACGCACACCCCCATGCGCACGCCTGCATCACACACACCTTGTCAAGGCAAAGCAATTCACACACACGTAGACACAATACACTCACTTATGGGGGTCAGTGTGCCAGACAGCCACAGGCTAAGCAGACAGCTCATAGTCAGAATGCATTGTGGGACAGTGTAGATAACAGGATAGTCTTTTTCTGCTCAATCTATTAGTTACTCAGCCTTAAAGAATAACAAGGCCTAAAAACCTTCATGAAAGGACAGTATCAATAGGTTTTGGTAAACACTAGTTAATTGGAATATGTTGTTAATTTTACTCAGAAATTCTCCTTGGGTTAGTTTCCATGAATAACAATAATTTACTCAACTATTTGCTTGAAGTCTTTCATTTGTGGTACTGTTTCTTTAATTTGTCCAACAGTCACAAATGTAAAGGTGTGGAGAAAGTTGTAATAGTCTGTGGCATAAAGTCTGTGATATAACAAGACATTTAAAAAATATATCTGGCGATTACCTAGAAGGGTTTAAGATTTTTTTCCCCATAATAAATAAAATCATATCTTAAAAACAGAATTTTGATCAGGTTATCTTCAACTGATTTACTTGATGATTTTTTTTCTGAGCTGTTCAGTTTTTTTTTACTTCTCCCTAGAAGTACAATTCATAGACTGACCAAAATAAATTTAGAAATATTTTGTTCAAACATACTGGTTGGGCCTTTTATTGTTTTTGTTCATGACTAATCTCGAACGTTAACTATATTTTCACCCAGTTTGTCATAATGATATTTTCCTGATGAAAGCAAATCTTGGATCGAACAAATCCAAATCTTTACTGAACACAGAATGTATATGATAAGACAGAAAAGACAATACAATAGTGAAAAAAAAAAATACTGAAACTGAGTACAAAAGAAAGAACATGAGATACATAAGTTCAGTATGGTTTAAGCTCAAAACAATCTAAAGTGAATGTGGTTGTCAGTAATAAAAGCTTCATTAAAAGGTTAAAGGTTCAAGAGGTCACTTTGTTGGCTTCTCCCCACCTGTGAATTGTCTCCCTCATTCCCAGAAACACTAGAGCTGCGTCCCTGCAGCTTCTCTCCACTGATGCAACATGGCATCTTAAAACAAGCATTTACATTAAAAGGTCAGCTGGGGGAGGACACCACAGTAAATCGAGATGAAGAGGACAACTATGCTGCTACAATTTTAAAGGAAAAACGCACACGCACACGCACACACTCATCAACTTGTCTAGACCATGGCATTCTTTTTTTTTTCTAACATGACGCACACTGCAGTCATAAACATGCTGTGCATGTGAAGGCACAGGTAGAAGGTTTCTTGGTCTATCTCGCTTGCAAAACCTAAATACGTGGATAAATACCAAAGGGAGGACAGGCTTGCCTCCAAAAGGTTAGTGGAAGCCAAAAACTCATGAATGCTGCAGTTAAAATGCCAAACAGCTTAAGAATCAGATGAAGTTGCCATTAGAGTAAAAAACACACTAAAAACAAATTAATGTGAGGCTAAGGTTAGATAAATCTTGAGCCAGGATGAGAAGGAAGGTAACTTCACTAAAAAAAACCCCCAAAAACATAAAAATAAAACACAACAACTTTGATAAATGTATTAAATGTTTAATTGATTGTATGATGCGGTTTACACATAACAGTTGGACGGCTGAATCTGTCTTTTAAATACATGTGAGTGTGCTTTAATGTGCATAGACAGCAAGTGTTCTCTTGGTGATAGCTGCTTATACTGACACAGAGTCACTCTGACTGGTTGGTTGATTAATTCTGATCCACTTAATTAGAAAGCTGCCAATTTCCCACGTGTATACTAATAACACAGAGAACTGCTGTCATTGACTGTTACTGATGGCTTCATTAGGAGTAAGGATCACGGATGTAGAGAGGCTAAACAGAACTGCGATGACAAACTGAAAAAAAAAAAATAAATTTCAGCATGCTCGTGTCACGTGGTCTGTACACAGAACGTAACCAGATCCAAGCAATGTATTACAAAATAATGCTCTAAAGTAAAATAACACTGGAGTTTAAAAAACAAATCAGGGTGAGAGTGAAATTTTATCTGCCCTGTAGTCATGATGCATTTCAACTGCAGGTGAAACTTCAGACTGTATTGGGCAGATTGCATCGTTCATCCTGGGTAAATAAACTTTAATTCAGTTTATTTGTATAGCAACCATTTAAATTAAAAAGAACAGTTCCCTTTCATATCCAATTGCATGCAAACTTACAGTACCATCTTTAACTGGTCACCTTAAAAAAGAGCAGAAAGACATAAAGCTACTATTAAAACAGCTACTATATGAAGTGGCTATTTGGATGGTTAGTTAGGTGTGTGTAAATTTGAACTGTAATATTCAATATATTGTATTATTTTAGTAGTTAGTGAAAAAAAATTGTTTTGGGAAAAATAGTAAAATATAAGCTTTGTGAAATTCTGTGATACTGTGAAACCATATTTGTTCTTAAGATTATTATTATACTATATATATATATATATATATATATATATATATATATATATATATATATATATATATATATATATATATATATATATATATATATATATATATATATATATATATATATATATATATATATATATATATATATATATATATATATATATATATATATATATATATATATATATATATATATGATAAATGAATATGTTCGTGCATATAATTATGAGTATATTATCCATTGCTTTTTGGGCACAGAATATTCCCTCTTTTCAGACAACACACTTTAAGAATACATTTTTTAAAAAGCCTTGTGCAATATTTTCCCCAAAGTTATGACAGATGCACAGCACAGATGTAACTTCTCTCTGTTACTGGAAGCAGAGAGATCATTTCACGGCTGTCAAGAGAGAAAAAATGTTCTAATTCTGCGCCGCACTGCAAATTTGACATAAACACACAGAGCATGAGCATGTTTGCTATGCTGAAATATTTTGTCTGCTTTTCAATTTTGCATATGTGTGATTTTGTTTTGAATTCTTTTTTGTGTTTTAACGTTTTTCTATTGTGACTATATATATATGTAAAATAAATAGGATCACCAGGTAGAAAATTGAGGGAACTTATTTTGAAAGTGTTGGAGTGTGGGAACTACAGCATAGAAGAGTGTGGACATGTATGCCTTCAATGACGTTGGTCTCACTCTAAATGACAACTTATTTGTTTTCAATTACATGTTTATGTTTTTTCGGCTTTAGAGTTTAAAAGCAAAGACGTGGCCCCTAAGCAAATTTTTCATAGTTGTCTATTCTCCTACAATCATCTCTCACTAATGAGCTTAGCCAAAATTGAAAAGCTGCAGATTTCATGTAATGCTGATATATTGCTTTGGTTATTTGGGGAAAAAAAAAGAAAAAAAAAAAGTGGAAACCTGATCTATGTTTGTATCGGTCCCTTTGCCATTTTGGCATCTCCCACTCCTCTCGACAAAAACCTATTAAATGTGTGCCTCACAAGCATTTCAGTGCATGAAAACAAAAGCACACACATCATCCACACAACCTTTAGGGAGGTCAGGTTTGGCATCAAGTTCCTGCGTTATAAGGTTATATTTGCCAGATTTAGGTCACATTGAAATCTGAAGGATGGCAAAAATGGAAACGAACCGTTTTCACAAGAGGCCATCTCTAATGTTTCCATCTGAGAGAGGTTGTTTGCATTGGTTGACATTCACGGCGCTTCCCACAACCTTACAAATGTGGCCCCGAACTCCTTTGAAGTCAGCTAGAATTACTTATGACACAATAAGCTGAAACAATGAGTAGCAAAAGAGACTCGAATTGAAAGGGCAAAATCTTCTCCTTACCAAACCCCATTCAAAATAAGCTACTGTCGTCTGCAAAATTATGCATACCCTCAGAACCTTTCTGCGTTTTATCATATTATACTCAGAGTGTAGTTATTTTGGATCTTTTGTGATATACCAACACAAAGAAGTGCATAGCTGTAGACTTGAGGAAAGACATATGCTTTCAGTTTTTTCATTGTTTCTTTTACAAATGTAAAAATATTTCATAGGGTAGTCTGATACTCTATAAATGGAAAAAAAAATATGTGACCAACTGCTTTCAGGAGTCACCTAAATAATTAATAGTTGGACACTTGGGTGTAATTGAATCAATATTCAGCTGTTCTGTGAAAATTTTAAATGTTTGTAGAGGACAGTGGAGAATAAACACTTCATGAAGACCAAGAAACACAGCATGAAAAGGAATGAAGATGTGGAAAACTTTGAAGCAGGGTTATCTTCTGAAAATGGAGGGAGCATAGAAGAACCACAAACTTACCAAGACATGGGCATCCACTGAAATGGACCAAACAAGCAAGGAGAGCCAGGAGGGATAGAGTAACTCTGGAGGAGCTGCAGAGACACACACCTCAGGGAAACAGGGAAACTGTTAGTTGTGATTTCCTCAAATCTGGTTTTAGTAGAAAAGTGGTTATGAAAAAAGCAATGGCTGACAGAGGGCCATAGCAAGTCTAGCTTGTAGTTTATCTCAAAGCATGTGTGAGCCACAACAAATGATTGGAAGAAGAAGATGCTCTAATCAGTTGACCTCTAAACTGAACTTTTCGACCTACTTGGAAAGCTGGATGTTGGGCAGCACATCAACACAGCACATGTTAGTGGCAGCATTATGCCTTTCTTCAACCACTTTTTGAAACATTGATAGAATTAAGTAAACCTTTCAGATTACAGCATTTTTAAAAAGTTCACACATGAAATAAGTTAAAACATCGAGAAGAGATTTAGCACGCTTTCCATCCAATCCAGTAGACCGTGATCTATTCAGCAGCTCTCTATAAGCACAACACTAGCAGAGAGATTGACAAAAGATGGCATAGCTTTAATTTCAGTAAAAAGTTGGTTCTTCAAAGAAGTTAAAAATTTCAGTTTGTAAAAATCTTTCAAACCCTTGTATATTATTCATAGAATTACTTTACCATGCCTATCCAAAACAAGCTCGCTAAGATGCAATGACAGAAGCCTTTGATGTGGAAAAGTTCAAAGTGTAGGAAGTGTAGGAAAAGGAGAAGCTTCAGCAGAACTTAAGAGGGAACATGTTTTGCTGCAACTTTAAACCTTGAAAATGGAAAGTATAATGATGTTTTGTTTTTTTTTGTTTTTTTTCCAATATGCTCTCCAATGATTAACATCTCAGTCTAATCCCAGCTTGGCACAGGGACTTACCCAGAGCTTCCACACTGGCTGTGAGCCAGACTGGCACTACGACTTGTCTTCCTACAGACAGAGGGATGAACCCGAGATGAGATGGGAGATGTGGGGGCCTGGATGGACCCACTACAGACACAATACTGGCACAGCGACAGGAGACAGCAGTCAAGTCTAATCTCGGCCTTTCATATGTCTACAGCAAGAGCACAAATGCAGAAATTCTTCATATATGTAATTTATTTGGTTTCTGACCTTTTGGTCAAAGAATACAAAAGTGCATCATCAGCGAATGCTTTATTCAGTGTGAAGCCTCTAATATCCAATTAGAAGCTTCATCACAAAAGCCTATGTATGTCTAGTCACTCCTCAAGTTTCTTGTGTCTATATTGCACCAGTTTGTTAGGAGATTGGGGCAGACATTTGGACATAAAACACTGTTAATAGTCAGAGCATCATTAAGGGATCTTTTCTCATAACTGGCTTCATGGGGGGCAGAGGAATGATCAAGAATAATCTGCTGTGCTTTGTAGCCACCTAGGTCACAGCCTGCATACAAATCTGCAATAAGGAGGAGAAGCAGGGAAGGAGGGAAGAGACAGGGGGATCTGAAACAGTAGGTGGGTCGGAGAGAGGCGAAGAGGGGAAGAGAGCGAGAGAGACGGAGGGCGAGGAGAACCGGCCACAATGAGGCGGGTCATTTACGTGTAGCAAGTTCAGACATTCTGTGGGCCCTTATGAAGGGACGCAAAAGGAAAGGGGAGGCTATTTGGGATAGTTTGTGGTGAAGGGGGTACTGGTGGGGGGTGCCTTAGTGGGCAGAGGGGGGAGTCTTGCGCAGGCTGAGGCCCAGAGCTGTATTCAGCGGGGGGAGGCCGCTCCAGCTCCAACACTACTACAAAGCTGGACTCCTAGGGTTCATGAATAAGGCGAGGAAATGATCAGAAAAAAAGGAAAAAGAACCCTGAGAGATGTTTAGACAGATGGCCCACTTAAAACGACGCAAGGACACAGGCAGAGAGAAGTGATTTTAATGAAACTTCAAATTCCGCCAATAATTGATCTTTCTTTCTCGCCCCTTAAAATCCCAGCTGAAAAGGTGAAAGTAAATTTAATGTGTTACAAGTGCCTTTCCAAAAGACATTAAAAGATGGTGCTCGCTTTATGTCCTTTAGATTGAATTAAATTGACATCATGAGCAGGCGTTGGAAAAGAAGCAGAGAGATGAGGGGGAAAAGAAAAAGAAAAAAGCAGAGGCAAGGAATCAAATGAAAAGCGTTCAGAAAAGAGCTGCGGTGCCAAAGAAAATAGATAGCAGGGGACTTCTCCTCCTCCGGTCCTTCTTAAAGGGCCACTGAGAGCCTTTGAGGGAGAACATGCTAGTCAGTATTTTTAGAAATTTCATTTGATGGGATTCTGGCAAACATCTCTGCTCTGGGCCTTAGATGTAATATCAAATGTTACTTGCTGGGGACAAGATGATGTTTTATGAATTTAGCAAGTATGAATTATTAATGAAGAAAGTGCTATCAAATATCTGTAATGTGCAACTAATTATGTGATGGACAGAAAGGACCAAAAAAAAGGTATTTTATTATTATTTCTTTCAAATTGACGGTGATTATCTGACCATATCAAACTTTTACACTTGGATTTTTTTTTACCAGAGTAAAAAAAAATAAAAAATATCACTGCGATTCAGAATCTGTGCAGAAGGAGCAAACTGAATGTAAGATATTGTTGGGTTGAGAACGGTGGACTAAGGAGGGACTGAGGTCACGTGGCATGGAATCATTAAAACAGCATGACTTTTCCCAGAAAGGCATAAACCGTCTCTTGAGAAGTATTGTCTAGTCGTTATTTTACTTTAGTATAATACTATGAGCTCTGTATATGAAGGTGTTTATATACCTCTGTGTCTATTCAAGCTTAGTCCTCTGCTAAGACTCTTTACAGGTGGCTTGAGACAATGCATCTATTATTGACACTCATACTTTGAAGTAAGGCAGGAAGTAGTTATTATGTTGTCATCTGATTACGTGGCAGATTCAGCAAATAAAGGCCAAATATCATCTCTACTTGTGTAAGGCGTTGGAGGGGTGTAGCTGGTAGATAAGAAGAAAAGGTTCCTGCAGGCAGACAGCATACAATTTGCCTGTTACCATGAAACAACCATCGCTGGCTAACAATTAGCTGCTAACGTAGCTAAAGTTGGTGTGCAGTCCTGGTGCTATTTCTGTTTTGTTTTTCTTTTTTTCTTTTTTTTTCAATCTGGAACAGAGAGGTTAAACATGAACATAAACCGAAAAATAAATTTTCAAAAACAAAAAGGGAGCATTTATTTCAACATTCTTTTGGAATGAGGCAACTGTGAAATTAGCTTTGAGATAATGAATTTAGAAACCATAGCCAGGGTTTTGTCCAACCTAAATAAGTGATGGGGACATGTGTTTGGTAACTCAACAAAAGTCTTGTGCCAGACATTATCCATTATCCACAAAACAGGAGATTGTGCAAAGTTAAATTTTTAATTTTCTCCATGAAAAAGCCACAAATGCCATCCATTTCTCGTGAACGCAGCATCGTGCATCATCTTGTCTCGTAGTATATTACATCACGGACAGAAATATGAGGAAAAGAAAATCACCTTTCTGCCTACAGTAGTGTGGGCAAAAAGGACACAGGAGCCTCCTGGGGTGCGCTTTGCCAGATAAACGCTGAACAGCGGAGGTGTGGTGCCAACGCACGACCTATCTTTTATAATCATAATCCATTCCCACCGCTATTCTCCTCTACGAAACAGTATCACTCACAGAAATCACCAAATGAGTGTAAGGATAAAGGTGAAAGAGCATTTACAGTGAAGAAACTGTGTGCGTGTGTGGGTTGAAGAAGCTTTTCACCAAGGGAACGCCTATTAGAAAATCCCCTGAAACCAACCTGCCTATCCCACCCACAGTCTCCCTTCGGCCTTACCCAAACCTATCAAGGCCTAATCATACGCTTGGATTTCTCTTAGACGATGCAACCATAAAATTTCAGCAGTGCTGCTTTACCACACCGCTTCAAGAACACGGCATCGAATTTAGAATGGTGATGAAATCCAAAATGCCTTGATTGTCATCCCTTTTGCCTCCACGTTACCAAACCAAACATTTGAGCTCTGTTTATTCAGAGCTCTCTCTCCATCACTACCCTCATGTTTGCATGCTGGTGTGTTTGTGTACGTTTGCCCCGAGGCCCATCCACCCTGCCCGGGGTCTTCATTACTGAGTGAGGGAGCAATAGCTGTTCTGCTTGGCCAGCGAAGGAATCAAATCGAGGTGCCACAAGAAAAAAAAAAAAAGTCTTTTCCAGACTTTGTTTAATCAGATGTTTTGTTTGTTTTTGTGGTTGAAGAAAGCAATCATAAAGCAGACGATGTAACTTAAACATGCATAATATTTGAATTCATTTCTATGGAGAGTATCTAAAACCAGTATACATTAACCACCATATACAATAACAATTCTGAAACCCAACAGCAAGAAGAACAATATGTTTACACTAAATTGTATTGTTTTTTGTCATAAGTTAATTGAAAACATTTAAGACACTTAACAGTTCATAGTTCTTTGAAGTAAACTGAAAAATAAGTTTCAAGACACAGTTATTGTTAGTTTTGCTAGATTGTCTGGTATTTGGTAGATAAAACAATGAGTCACAAAAATATTTCAGAAGTTCTTACTAAAACCAATAAATAATTAAAACCAAACAGAAATAAATACAATAAAAGGAAGAGATATCTTCCACTATTTAGTGGTCAATATCTCCACCAGGGACAAGTTTAATAAACCTCGACACAGTGGTAACAGCCAAGACACAAAGACTACCGCTATCACCACCCAATGGAGGCGACCGCTGTCTTAGCCAAAAGGCCGAGAAGCTATGATAATCAATTGTTTGTGTGGAACATTTGTCATTTTAATTAGCGACTAAAATAATGGAAGGTATCAAAGCTAAAGGCAACATGTTTCATCCATGGTAGCTACATAACATGCTCACATTATCTTACATAACCAAACAGCAACTGATGTACCTCATTATGGAAATACCTTTTGACCTAGAGAGGGTTTTAAACCTTTCCATGTTAATGATTGACTAACAGCAAAAGCCTAAAGCTGCAGCTAATTGCTAAAAATTTAATACACCAAATTTAAGACACAAGCAGAGATTTTTAACATCCAAGCCAATCAGATCATCTCATCCAGATCCAACTGTACTTTATCTTTCAAAGAAATGAAAGTAAAAACAGAGAAATAGTGAAGGAAACGGTGATACGACAGCAGCAACATTCCCTTCAGAAACCCAGATAACCATGACCTGCCTGACCCGTTTGGTTGGAGTTTCAGGTTTCCTGCAGTCATATTTTACTAAAGTTATCTGATAATTGCAACAATTTTATTTGATTTTCTTAAACTACCAACATTTAGTTTATTAAGATTAAGTTATTTATCTACTAAACTTCTGTCTTTCACTTCTCTGAGTTCAGGAAGTGAAACACCCTTCAGGAAGTAATATGGACTCTCATTGGGTCGGCGGGATTAAACCCAAACATCTAATGTTGCGTCATATTAGCATGAGACACACTAGTACGTCTCATGCTAATGGCAACGATAACATACCATTGTCCTAACAACCAAAACAGACCGAATGGTGCATTAAACTGCTGTGTTGTGAAGTGGACACAAGGCTCCAGGGATCCCCCTCCAGACTCCAGAACCTTGGGGGATTTCAAGGCATTCCAAGGAACGGCAAGATTTCCTTCATTTGGTTTCCTCCCAGTGGGAAGCTTCCAAATAACCTCCTGAAAGAGGCAGACAAAAGGAATATTTTACGATTTCCCAACATCCCCACCTGAGTCCGTCTGATGTGAAGGAGCAGCAGTTACAGTCCGATCACCTCCTGGAGGATGGAGATCCTTACTTCACACCTAAAAGAAAATCAGCAACATGGAGGAGAAAAACAATTTAAAATTTTAAAAGAAGTGTATCCCAAAGCTCTGTAGTTTTTGTCAATAGATGAATAAACATTCATCCAGAAGTGTCTTTATCCAAAAAAAAAAAAACAACAAACACTTATTGGTAAGTAAGAGGCAACAATGATATATTCAGTATATCCACCACTTATCTAGTTTGTCCCAAAATTTCTATCAGTGGACTGATCACTTCAAGTTCATCCATCCATCTTCTTGGGTATGTATATATAAAGATTAATTATTGATTTATAAATATATCTACAAATTCATATAAATTTGTGTATATATATATATATATATATATCTATATATATATAGATATATATATCTATATCTATATCTATATATATCTATATATATATATATATATATATATAGATAGATAGATAGATAGATAGATAGATAGATAGCTAGATATCTATATCTATATATATCTATGTGGGAGGAAGCCGGAGAACCCGGAGAGAACCCACCATGCACAGGGAGAACATGCAAACTCCATGCAGAAAGACCCCGGGCCGGGAATCGAACCCAGGACCTTCTTGCTGCAAGGCAACAGCTCTAATAACTGCGCCACTGTGCAGCCCTGATATATATCTATCTATATAGATATATATCTATATATATATATCTATATAGATATATAAATATACATATATGAATGTCTGAATGAATTATATGAATTTATATCTAAATTCATATATTATATTTATAAAGATATAGATACAGTATATATAGATATGTATGTCTATCTATATATATCTATATATAGATATAGATATTTATATATAAATATAATATATAGATCTATCTATATATCTATATATAGATATTTTATATTTATATATATATTTCTAAATATCTGTATCTATATTTATAAAGATGTCTATTTATTGATTTATAAATATATCTACAAATTCATATATATATATATATATATATATATATATATATATATATATATATATATATATATAGATAGATAAATAGATAGATATAAATTTAGATATAGATAGATATCTATTTCTATATATTTATATCTTGCCCAGAAAGATAAATAGTTGTCAAATTTTTTCCAATTTGTATAAGTTTAGACTTCTAAAAGTCTCATTTTGTTCCATGTTTTTTGCATTTTCTTTTTCCAAATCTCCCATTAATTATTAAATGTGGTTTTCTTATTTTCTGTTTAGAATTAGAAATAAAACTCTTCCAATGGATGAACATGAGTACTGATGTTGTTGAACGTGGGGGAAGCCGGAGCACCCGGAGTGAACCCACAGCTACACAGGGAGACGTTTCCCACTGTGCAGTCCTGGCTTTTTAATATTGAAATGTCCAATTAACAACAACTGTAGCTCTTTTTCCAAATCCCACCAATCACCCAACCCACACCTGGCCCCTCCCTCTTTTAAACCTGATCATCTGGAGACATAGTGTCTACGCTGTTTGGCCTTTTCTTCCGTCTTTAAACTGCCGCAGACAGGATGGAGTCAAAAACTTTTTGAATTGCCTCCAAAGTGAAATTTTTGTCTTTGGGCTCTCTTCTTCTTCAGAGACTTTGTTCTCTTCATCTGACTCTTCAGATGGTTGTGTCTCTGATTGCTGAGGTCTCTGGATTCGATCTTCATTTACTGTAACCTTTGTCTGTGGAGGCGATGTTCTTAGTTTTTCTGTAAGACCTACAGGAGCCTGATCTGTTACATCTTCTGACACTATGACTGGTTTTATCTCTATTTCCTCTAAAGCTGTCTGTGGGATCTCTGCTGCTTTTTCTATATCAGGTTTTGGTGTCTCCGTGTTTTGGACCAAGTTTTGATCAGCCACTACTGGGTTTGAATTGTTTTCCAGTTCATATTTCAATGCTGTCTTTCTCCTTTTTTTTACATTTTGATTTGATCAGTGGTCTTTTCTCAACCTGCTGATCCCCAACTGGTTGTTTTTCAGGGACTTTTTCATCTTCAGTCACCTGCTGCAGTTTATCAGCCACTTTTTCATTTTTATGAATCTCAATAATGATAGTAGCTCTCTGATCCTTGATGATTTCTGGCATTGAAACTTCTTCTTCTTCCTTGTTTTCTACAGAAACTGTCTCTTTGTTGACTGTTTCTAATTCACAGGCAGCTTTCTTTGCAGACTCTCTCCTCTTCTTACCTGCTGATCTCTTTAATCCCTTGGTCTGCCCATCCTGATGCCCATCCTGATGCTCATCCTGATGCCCATCCTGTTGTGTCTCAGATGACTGTTCTTGGAGCTCAGTTTGTGTTGAGATCGTTTGATTATCTCGTTTCAACTGGCATCCGGATTCCAACAGATCTACCTCAGTTTGAGTTGAAATCGTTCCACAGACTGGTTTCCAGTGACTTCCGGTTTCCAGCTCATCCATCTCTGTCTGTGTTGAAACTGTTTGAAGGACTGGTTTCAACTGGGACCTGGTTTCTGGTTCCTCTGTCTCTGTCTGTGTTGAAATGGTTTTCAGGACTGGTTTCACCTGGGACCTGGTTTCTGGTTCCTCTGTCTCTGTCTGTGTTGAAATGGTTTTCAGGACTGGTTTCACCTGGGACCTGGTTTCTGGTTCCTCCGTCTCTGTCTGTGTTGAAATGGTTTTGAGGACTGGTTTCAACTGGAAGCTGGTTTCTGGTTCCTCCGTCTCTGTCTGTGTTGAAACAGTTTGAAGGACTGGTTTCAACTGGGACCTGGTTTCTGGTTCCTCTGTCTCTGTCTGTGTTGAAATGGTTTTGAGGACTGGTTTCACCTGGGACCTGGTTTCTGGTTCCTCCGTCTCTGTCTGAGTTGAAGCCGATTGAAAACTGACTGGTTTCTGTTTTAGGTTTTCCTCTGAATCAGTCTGAGTTTGAACAGAAATTGTTGGTTTCCTGCTTTGTTGTCTCTCTGAGAGGACTTTGCTCAGCAGATCTTTCTGCTGTTTTAGTTTCGCACTCAGTTTTTTATTTGTATCAAACATTTCGTCAAGCTGATTCATTAAATATTTTCTAAATTTGATGTGTGCCAGTTCAGACTCTTTAAATTTAGCAGCACATGTACACTTTGGTTGAGTAGTTGTCAAGGAAGCTTCCTCATTACTTTTTTGTACCGCCATTGGAACGTTTTCCATTTCAATATTCCCAGCAATAAAATTTATATCAGCATGAGGTTCTGATTTGGGCAGCGTTTTCCAAACCGTCTTATTTCCCCTGCTGGGCGAAGCTACCTGAAGACTTTTGTTTTCCAGCAGAGGTCCATTATTACTGTCAGTGTTTTCAGTAAAACATGACAGATCTATGGTAGCATCAGGCTCAGGAAAAGATTTCCACAACAGTGGCGTTTTCTTGATGGGTTTAGCCTTTGATTGGTTTTCCCCTTTCTGATCCAGTTTCCTCTCTGGTTTGGAGATGTTGTCCTTTTCAGTCACCAGTTGTGTTACCGAAATCGCAGGTTCTTCTGTATAAATATCCTTATTTAAAGAATTGTCCTGATCTCCTTCTTTAGGCAGAGAAGTCTCCAGCTTTTCAATATTTTCAGTGTCAGACTTAAGGGGCTGTTCCTTCTCTGTTGTTTCCTGAGGTACAGAGATCGATTCTTGTTCTTCCAGTGAAGTTTCTTCCGTTCCTGTAATCTCAGAGGAAATCCGTTGGTCAACAGGGGCGTGTGTCTCCAACCAGACACTGAACGGGATCTTCTTCTTTTTATTGCGCCTGGTTCTTGGTGGCTGTTCCCTCTCTACTATTTCTATTTTCTCCTGCCCCCCAGCGGTGGACTCTTCTCCGCTGACCAGGGATTCACTCTGCTTCTCAATGTTTCCAGCAGAAATCTCTTGGTCAGCTGGGGCGTGTTCCTCTGTCCAGGTTTTAGTCGGTACCAGGTTATCCACAATAGGCTCACTGTCAGGTGTCGGTCTGTCCCCTTTCTGATCGACTACCTCCAGAGGTTGGGCGATCGATCCATTTTCCATTACAGGTGAAACCTCCTGCTGTTCGATTTTCTCAGCAGAAGTTTTCATCTCTTGCTGCTCCAACCAGACAGCAAAAGGCACCTTCTTCCTCTTGCGCTTGGGTCGGTTGGGTATCTGCAATTCCCTTTCAATGATCTCGAGTTCAGTCTCTTCGATGCTACGCTGGTTAGTCTCCATCGTAAGCTTTGCTTCTTTCAGGTTGTAAGCAAAAATCAAATTTCTAGAATTTCGGTTAAGATTTTACGGTAAGTTTGATGTAAATCACCAAAGGAAATTTGCACCAAACAAAGTTGTAAATCTGTAAACTGCTAAAGATATTCTGGATGTATCAACAAGGCTTCTAAAGGCTGTGATGAAAGTTGATGATGTGAGGAGCTTATATAATGGCTGGTGATGTCAGAATTCTGCCTTTGGAGTCACGTTGTGACGTCACATTGTGATGTCACAGTGTCGTTTGATATTCAGAGCGGGCTTGTCTGATGGATTTTTTTATTAACAGGACGGATGCGCGCGCAACCTGACTGCAGAAAGAGTCAGTGGGCTTTTAAACTGTCACTGGTTGCCATAGTTACCAGTGACGTGCGGTCAGGGGACGCAAGTGTGGAGTAATTATTTCTTATTTAGCTTAACCAATTATGATTAATTTTTTCTTCAAAATTGCAGAAGTTTCCCATTTTCCCATTCAAATGCTCGGAAGCGAAGTGAGACAGCAGCAGCTGCGCCTCACCTGGGATTAATCAACCTCTCACTATCTGCCATTCTATGAGAGCATGCTCCTACTGTCTGTACGTCACCAATAAAATGGTTATAAAACATTTCATATCTGAGCTGATTTTCCATAATTTAGCTTATGTATATAATGTACAGCAGGGGTGTCAAACTCCAGTCCTCGAGGGCCGCAGTCCTGCAACTTTTAGATGTGCCTGTGCTGCAGCACAGCTGAATAGAATAATTAAGGCTCTGGAGAACTGATCTACTCAAGGTGGAGGTAATTAAGCCATTTCATTCCAGTGTTTTGTACCTGTGGCACATCTAAAAACTGCAGGACTGCGCCCCTCGAGGACTGGAGTTTGACACCCCTGATGTACAGTGTTTTTTGTCGCCAGCTGTGTGTGTAACGTGTTTCGTGGCTGAGAAGCGAGGGGGCGCTCATCATCCCAGCTATTGTGACTCCACAACTGCAGAGTAAGAGACAGTAACAGCGAGCTAGCCATGGAGCTAGCCATAGTGATCATCAATCATTTAAAACGGGTCTGTTGTGGTCCCTTTAAATCGTCTAAAGACCTTCCTGTCAGTGGAGGCATTACACCTACGAACAGAAGTGACATACTATGTTCAATTTGATTTCTATTACATTCAAGCCTCTAGAACGTACAAAACACGTGTTTTCTTATTTTAATATTTTATTTCATCTCAGAAGTTGTATCGAGAGTGGTTGTGACAATAGGGTGTACCTTCTCTAAGAAGGAATCGTGACCATATCAGATGTTATGCTCTAGAGACTTTTAAAACAGGGATATACTCTACAAGAATATCCCACGCGTTAAGCAACTCATGGAGCACCACTGAATTGACCATCTAAAAATGGAAATGTTCGTCAAGCTAAACTGATTGGCCAGGCAAGGTGAGCATTGATCAGAGAGAGATCCAAGAAGAGGAGCTACAGAAAATCTACATCTCAGATGTCAGCAGATTGTTATGCATATCCCAAATCTGGGATTTCTTTTCCTTTTTTTTTCTTTTTTTTTTTTTTTACAATTCTGCTCCACTGTGTGTTGGTCTGTCAGATAAAAATCCCACTAAAATGCTCTGTGGTTATAAAATGGAAAAAAATGAAAAAATATGATGGGTCTGAAGACACAAAAATGCTGGCCTATCCAACTGCTCTGTGATTATAGTACAGCGTAATTACCACAAACTTTCCTGGTTAAAACTGCACTGCAAGGAGACGCCTGCACTGTTTTGCTCTCAACAGCTCTCGGTATTGATTTTCACTTAAGTCTTACCGGTCCTGCATACACCTTTAACCCTCAACCCTTCAGAATATTCACCTTGGTACATTTTTTCCGTCAAAGTACTGTGGTGACAGATATGTGTCCAAGTGGCAGATAATCTTGTCTTTTGACATCTATGCTGGATCTATTCAACTGGGCACAACAGGAGATCAGATATGAGAGGCTCTCCTCATTTGTCTGTCCCTGCTCTGTCTCTGTCCACTTGACCTTGCTCCTAACTTCAATTTTTCTCACCTATTGTTGCCTTTTCTGTATGTTGCTTTGTTTGTGGGAAATAATGGCTTCCGTTTTAAGAAGAAAACACTGTGGTCTCTATAGATGCGCTTTTATTTTTGATAACTGTAACCATAACAAGAACACTCCAAACTGGACTGAAAGACATAATGGAACCAAGGGTGACACAAGAAAGCAATGCATGCAGTTCTCGCCAAGTACTCTACATCATACTGTTCTAGTGATACACAATATGGCTAAGTGATAACACTTAGTATTACATATCTCACATTTTTTATTTGTTTAATTTTCTCTGGTATTCTCTTCGCATCGACATTTAAAAATGATCTTTGCGCTTTTGATTTCAATACTTGTTCATATGAATAAATTGTGCAAAACATATTATTTGATGCTTGAGCCAGGACAAAAATATCTAATATCCTGTTGTGATTTTAAAGACTTTTATATTTTTGTACACATACAAGCCTGCTTTCACCACAGAGCCAACCAAGCCTTACGTGGTGGTAGAAAATTAAGTTTGGAGGTTGATTATTCCATCTGGTTAACATTGGAATATTCAAAATGTGGCCATTGACTAATCGACCGGAGGTCTGAAACCATGTCATATTACTTCATGGTGTGTTCCGGTCCAATTCAAAAATATTTCATTGATTCCAAAATAAAAGTAACTCAAACTATCCAAGTTTCTTCAAAGTGTCATTACAGTTGTAGAGATGGCTGTGGGCAGGAAGGATCTTCTGTAGCAGTTTTACAGTAAATCTTACAAAGAACTGAAGAAGTTTGTGATGGAATAAACAAAGGTTACAGGGTTTTGATCCATTATATTTGTCATTTCAATGAGGCATCCTTCTTCACACAATTTTTTCCAGAACCATCAAAGTGACCCACAGAACAGAACCAGTCTTCAGTTTAACTTTTTAAGTCACGTTCTCTGACGGCAGTAAAGATTGTGTAAGCTTTTAATCTATAAACAATGAGAGACTTAAGCTTTGTCAAGAAGTACACCCTGCTCTGAGTTTATAGGCTAAGTACTTTGCTTTCAATGTTGTAATTATTATCAACTATTGTTGTAGCAGTGCCTTGCTCTCGTCTCTCCCAAGAGTCTTTTGGATGAGCCCGTTTTTGGGTTTAGGGTTAGTTTTAGGACTGTGATGAAGTTTATAGTTAGCAATGTACTGATAACAGCCAAATTTAGAGTAGAGGTTGGGACTAGGCTATAGAAACGAATGAAAAATAAGTGGAAGAAAGTGCAAAGTCCTTGTGAAGATAGAAAGACATATTGTATGTGGGTGTGTGTCCATGTTGGGAAGGAGGGGTGAGCAGATTTTAATGCATGGTCAGAGACAGGCATCATCGATTTTGACACTAAGTGAAGGACAAGGAGTGCAGAGCTCGATTCCAAATCAATGACACAGTCCAAAATGTCTGTCATGCCAAACTGTAAGGGTGCCAGGTGTGTGTGGAAACCACAAAGCGACACACATTCAGTAAGACACACACAAGACAAAACTTTCGCAAGCATAAGGAGTGAAATTCAGTTCGTTATGAAGATTCTCAAAGCAAACAAGTCTTATCCCCAATGACGGATCCGATGTTGATTCTAAAATAAGAAACTTCCCAAAGAAATTGCATGGCAAATGCAAAGAAGCACCATTTCAGGATCCTGCAGAGACCAAAGCAGTGGGTGTATTATACTAATTAAGCAGGGCCTCTGTACTCAGACGTCAATAGGTTCCATCAGACTGCACATAGCTCCTATAATGGCCCATGCACAACCATAGAGGGAATAGAGCTGATTTTACACCTGCACATATGCACACATTTAAACAGAAAGATTGGGCTAAACGCAAAGACGTCAATTCCAAATTTTGTTTTACACTTTAATTTATCTAAAAATCTAGGACTACATAAATGGCCAGTTTTTCCTTATTTTCTGTTGGCTTTATGTTGGCACCGTTTTCTCTCCAACTTTTTAGAAATCAATAAGGTAGCCAAATTTAGGCAATTGAAAGCGGGGAAAAAACTCAAGTACTTCTGATACTCTGACTGGTTAAAGGGAAAAAAAAGAGAGAGATGTTCCACAGAAAGGAGGAAAGAAGGAAACCTCTGACTGTTATCTGAGTGGAGGTGCGAGAAGAAATTCAAATGTTTCGTATCGAGCAATCCGAAATGAATTGGGCGAGCAGAGAGGAGAGAAAAGGAAAAAAAAAAAAAAATCAATGGAGCTCTGGCTGCGGTGAAAAGGACGGCATCACGAATGGGATTTACCAGTGGGGCTCAGCAGCTGCCAAATAACCTAGAGCTAAAGAATTACAATAATACTGATGAAGTGTGTGAGGGCTTTTAGGGGCATTGCTGGAAAATTGCACTGATGGAAGCATAACAGTGCTGTCTAATTCAAGTATGCCCCTCCGCTCATCTCGGAAAGGCACAACAACAGACACACTGCTACCTTTTATAACCAGGAGAAACAGGTTTAAAGAAACACAGAGCTTTTCCTGTTGATCTCCATTGTGATGTGCGGATGAAAGATTTTGGATGTTGGAATCTCCTTGATCCTTGTGCATCCACAGTTGGCGTTGTTTGAGCAGTATGGCACCATATAGCACAAAATGCAAATCTTATTTATTTCATTTTGAGTTTGCAGCTGCAAAGAGGGGAAAAAAAAAGAAAACAGTAGAGGAAGGAGGGAGAGATGAGATGGGGAGGAGGGTGAATAAAGAGATGAGAGGAACAAGCTCCCATCATCTATTTTTATGCTGCGTTTAATTTACATTTTCTTTTGCTGCCGATAAAAGCAGACAGGGAACACAAGGACGGTGACACCCGGAGAGCTCCCCGGGTCAGAGGGCTGCAGTTAACCTGTCAGAAGCAGAGTACTGATTAGAATAAATCTACACACTCACTAGAGGTCAACTCCGGCCTCTGCTACTGATGTGACCCACCACTCTTTGAGGCACGTGCATGTCCACCTAGCAGACACAGACATAGAACATGTGCGTGTGTGGTTGAGGTGTCCATATATGAACACATGAAAAAAAATTACAATAAAATAGAATAAAAAATAAAAATAGATTCCACAAATATTCACACCCCCTTAAACAGACTGTTCTCATGTCAAGACCTCAAACTTAAACAGGTTTTTTGTTCTTTTTTTTTTCTTGCAGGGGAAGGGGTAGTTTTCCTGTTTACGTTTTGATAATAGGCTAGTGCATATTTGTGGATTGCAAGAAAAGGAATTTGTGATTGTAAATTGCAAACCCTGATATACTGACATACCACATACATGATGGTGGCAGTGTCATGATGGGGAGAATCAACTCAAGAGTTACATAAAGCTCCATGTGGGGGAGGATGTGAGCAGCGTGTACATGAGCATGATTGACACAGGCTCTGAGTGATTGTTTCTGAGCGGGAGCTGTGCATTTCTGCAGGTAGCAGGAGTATCACTGAGTGGAGCCAGAGTGGCTCGATTTTTTCACACATCGTCGGTCTCACATTACACTGTCAGGATATAATGAGAGTTTTAACAAATTACAGCTTTAAGCGAGGGGTCCAAAGTTATTTTTGCATTTGCTTTTGTGCTTTTAAATATTTCTTTCTGATAAATAATTCATAGATTGTAGATCTTAAGCCATAAAAATTCATTTTAATCACCTACATTATTTAAATAATTGACATTTGTAATCTTTCTTTAAAAAAAAAAGAACATTTCCTGGTACTGTACTGTTACTGTTTATACATTATCTGTATCTGTTTCTTGCTGCTTTGTTTGTATTGACTGGTCTGAGCCCTTGCGTCCTTAAAAAATGAAGAAGAAAAAAAAAACATCAATAGGGATCTTTTCAACACCATTTTCCTTTCAACCTAGCAACAAAAAAGTAAGGCAGACTTCTGTAAATGGAATTATTATGAGACGGCTACAAATATAAATAGTAATTCTCTCCTAAACCCCTTTGCTTGTATAAGTAATAATTACAAAAAAGTGAACCACCCAGCAGATCCACACCTCCTCTTCAATGTGTCTGCAAGGGGAGGGTCAGCTCAGAGGGTGGGAAGCCTAACGCACGTAAACACCAGACTCCATCTCTGGGGCTCAGAGGGCAAGATCCCGCGGCCGTCTCGCAGAGGATGAAAGGGCTATCGTTGAATAAAAGAGCGAGGTTGCCGGTGTACACAAACGTGCACGCAGAACGTCTCACTCGAAGAGCTGGAGGCTAACAGTATGGGATACTTCTTGGGCCCACACCTATGGCGGGTGTAAAGCCGCCGCTGAACGTGTTGGGGCGAATGTGAGGTTCCACGCTGGAAAACAAGGAGGCTGGGGTTGTGCAGTCACAATTAATCTGCAGGTTGTCTTCAAAAGGGTAAAAACTAGATTTCCATTTTTGGGAAACCTAAGAATTTGGTAAACCAATTGGAAAAGCTTACTGTCTTTAAACTAACCTAGTGTAAGTGTTACAGCGTTAATGAAAACAAGGGTCAGCCGTTGCCAACACAAAGAAAGAGAAACATTTCTGTGTCTTGAATTTTTATTTTGCAATCACATGGGAATGTAAAAAGAACAGCACTGTTCTTTGTATGCTATTGGACTTTGTGTCAATATAATTCCTCATTTTTCTCCATATCTTCTCAATTTTTAAACATAGGAAGGGCTCAAACTCTAACTTATTATTATTATTTGCCATTTCATGGTAAATAATAATAATTAATTCAGAGATTCTTGGGAAGGCAGCAGAACCTGTCACATCTCTTGAATCCCAAGCAGCAGGAGGACTTGCCTAAGAAACCAGTTTGACTTCTTGGTCATCTCTCAGCTTACATTCAGTCTCCCTGGTAACCAAATGCTCTACTGGTCGATGGGTGGTTGTAATCTACGCTACTTCTATCACTGCGTCAGATTTTAAGTCAGACATGCGCCACCGCATTAGAATATGGAGTCATATGAAGGGAGGTGGGGAGATTTTCACAGAGCAGGTTTTAATGCAGAACTCAAATTCCAGTTCATCAGCGACTAGAACAGAGTTTGGCGAAGGCAACACTGACAAGAACAGAAATTGAAGGCAGCAGGATATTCACACAACAGTGTTGGTAACAGGTGAATTTGCAAAGAACAACAGGAAGAAGTGGGTCGATGTACTAAAGCTCGGGACCCACAACAAAACTTTTTCATTTTCAACAGATTTTGAAAAGACTTGGAGTTCACACTCACATACATGTTTCAGCAGATTTTTGTTTTACAACTGAGAGATTGAGTATCACACGTTTAACAACTGGACCTGCAGAGGGATCACAGGCTGCAGGATTTATCAAACCAACTAAAGGCACCTGAATGCAACAAACATATGGTGGAAAATCGTGCGAGGGTGACAGATTGAAGGAACAAAACACACCAGTAGGTAGCGGTAACGGAAGATATTCTCAGTATTTGGAGAGATTACATTTCTGTTAAACTCTCACATGAAATGAATAAGAGGCAATTGTTTCTGATTGTTTGTTTGTTTGTTTTTTTAAAGTTTCTTCATGTGAGATTGTTTGCTGGCTTTAGGATTACTTCCAGCTTTGCCTTTAATCTAAAAATATTTGACTTCATCATTTATTGCATTTTAGTCGTAAGTAGTCATAACTGTGACAGTAGTTAGTTGTTAATATGTATGATGGCCACTGCTGTCTTTCATTTCTGTTTATAGCGTTGTGTAATTATACAAAACGTTAACAAGAAAAATTTAAAAAAAAAACCTAAACACTCAGCCAATGTGAGTCCCACCCTACGTTTTTGATTGACTGTTAGGCATCATCCAGTAAATGCTGTAGCAGACGTTCCCCGCCTGGGAACTGGTGTTAAATGTCCACAGTTTTAAGGCAAAAAAGGAAAAGCCATACTGAAGACTTAAAGACAGAGGGGTGTCATGGACATGGACTATTACAGTGAAGCACAGACCAATGAAACAGAAAGTTCTGGAAGCCAGAAGGCTACAGAGGTCAGGGATGTACATCAGATGGCTGCCTGTAGGTCAGGAGGTCTAGCAACAAAGTTCTGGAAAATGATCCACAATGATCCATTAGCAAAAATTCGGCGGGTGAGCTGAGATTTGGCAAATCAGTAAACAAAAATTGGGAGAGCATTCCAGAGCCTCGCAGATCCAACAAATAACTTCCAGAAGTGAACTCAAAGCTGGCGAATCGAGAAATTATACTCTGGCGGGTGACCAGGAGTCCGCAAGATTCTTTGTCTTCAAGCGCTCACACCTCCATGCAGCTTCTCCTCCGTAACAAACTGTCTATTATTTTCAGACATGATCAAAGGTTGTCCTCATGTAGCATCGACTCCCCTGCGTTTGTCGCACATGGCGCCAAAAATAAACGTCCTTCTCCTGGAGGAAGAGATGCTGCCGTGAACATGTTCACAGCCTTTCTTGAAAGACTGACAGGTCATAGTTGGAAAAAAAATTTGGAGCCATCAAGTCATCAATCATCTCTGCTCAGGGAGAAAAAAATAAATAAAATAATATATATATATATATATATACAAACAGAACTGTTTGTTCAAACTTAAGTGTGAATTAAATAACAATAAAAAAATAAGTGGCATCATTTATCCATTCTCTAGCGCAGTGGTCCCTAATCTTTTTAGTACAGCGGACCGGTCAACCGGCACCGTTGTTTCTGAGGAGGGGGCGGGGAGGCGGCGGATGCCATTGTTGGCAAGACGTAACTGACAGCATCCGGTTTAGAATTTTCAAAATAAAAGCTCATCCAGACTCAATGCATAGAACGGACACATTTAATTATTTGTTGCGCGGCCCGGTACCAATTGGTCCACGGACCGGTACCGGTCCGCGGCCCTGTGGTTGGGGACCACTGCTCTAGAGGAATACTCTAGAGAATGTTTATGTTATGTATCTCTTTTAAAAACAAAACGTTGATTGTGATATGCTTAATTAACTGAATTTAAAAAAAGAATCCCACCATATGTGACTCTGTTGGTGCCTATTAAGTCAAGGTTAAAAACTAATTCAAAATCCATTTTCAGCTAATATATTACCATCTGCTTTTGTTAGCATTCGAGCTCCTCTGGTTCACGTTATGTGTTTTGTTTTGCTACAAAGAGGTGTGACACAAAGGTGCGACAAAGACAGGGGTTTTCAATTATATTTTAATTGTCTTTTTTCAATAACAGTAACACCGTATGCATTTGAGACCTAACTTTCACAGTGGTTGCCGTTCGTAGCGAAGACACTTGCATCTTCAAGCAGCAAGAAAAATAAAGCATCAAGAGCTACAAGTTTGTTCAAATGATTTAATCTCCGGAGGTTGCCTCAGTAGTAGTTTTGTTCCCCTCTGTGTTCACAATCTTGTTTAAAACCTCGAATGTAGAAATAAGATTTAAAAGCACATTTGATTAAATTCCCTTTATTTACGGGCAACACCTTACAGGAAATCAAATCAAATCAAATCAAACTTTATTTGTATAGCACATTTCAGCAGCAAGGCATTTCAAAATAAAAGCTCATCCAGACTCAATACATAGAGTCTGGATGCATTGAGACTCTATGCGGTCACGTACGGATTCAAGTGTCATTCAGATGGTTCGCCTGATTCATTCTTGACTCTTATGATGACACTGGTCTTCTGAAATACTCCGACAACTAAATGAAGCAGGTGTTTATGCAGCATCCTCACTGTAGCCCATTATGCCCACAGGTATCTGGTTCTTTGTGTGAGTCAGCCAGAGACAGGAACAGATCAGTGGTGTCAGAACCATCAGGCCTCAGACTGAACAGAAGCCGGAGAGGGAGGGGGTCAGGTCAGGGGGAACGCTTTCTTCCTCTGACCTATTGTTCTTCCTCAGTTTGAAAACACACCGCAGCTCTTTCATCCGCGCTTCTGCAGCTAGAGAAACAGGAAGCGTCGGCATCACAGACTCCATCCATCATCTGCAGCTAAAAGACCTGTCACATTTATAGACTTTTTGACTCTCATTGTTATCCACTTCTAACACCGCAGCGTCTCAAAGCTACTTGTGGAAAAGAAAGGCCATTGTAATCTGAATACACAGATTTTAGTTACATGCAAAGTGCGGGCGATGCGACGTCAGATGGGGAGGGATTAGAAGATGTGTTATGATATGCCAAAGCAGAGAAGATTGTTCATATGGGACATGGAGTTTTTTGCTTTTTTATGCTTTTATGCAGACTTCTCAAAATGTATTCAGTTTCTTTTTTATTCAGCCTCTCTCACTCAGCCTTGCCAACTCCCAGCCACAAAAATTAAAAATCGGCTCTCGCATAAGTTGCTAGAAGTCGCTACATAACAATAGGAAAAAAAGTGTCAATATCTAATGCAGTGATTTATTTTAGATAAAATGAATTTGACATTTAAATCCCAAACTGACTGTGAACCAGGCTGAGATCAGCCAGCTGTACTTCCAAGCATGTGCAATTCATTTGCAGTTTGGATGTAGATGGGTCATGTTCTCACTGCAGCTGGGAGGGACTGCTGCAGAAAGACTCAACAATCTGTGACTGCTTCTGGATGATGGAAATTAGCCAGCGACATTCTTAGACTGCTGGCCATTGGTAGCAAATAACAATTCTTCCTGTTAGATGTATATTCTACAAAAATAAACACATCAATGTCTTCTGAACTCCATCTTAAAGTAAATGATCTTTGTTCAATTCAGACCAAAGTATTTTTTTAACTTAACTCATTTACTCTCACTGTTAAGCTGGCTGTGTCACAACAAAGTCACCTAGTTCTCCAGAATAAAATAACGTCCTGGTAATTTCAAAGTTTGACAACAAAGTTAAGCCTTCTTCATTTCAGGTAGTTAATTGTGCTACATGGTTAGTGTTTAGAGGATTAACCATTTAAAACAATAGTTTTGATTTTATAATGAGGACAATTTTTCCCAAAGTCATACAAATCTCAGTCAGACAGAGGAGAACAAAACCATTCTTAACGTACATAGAGCCGTTTTAGTGCAAAAGCACTGGATTCTTTTAAAAATTCATCATCATCGTGTTATTCTCCTATCAGTGGTTTGAGGATAAAGGCACATTATGATCTTTAATCTATTTTATATCACACTCTATAAGTTTCCAAAATAATCTATTGCATCTTATAGCTGTTTTCCATGTTGATTTAAATGTTTAGCAGGATTACAGATAAGTCTTCATTTGTACCTTACTGCAATGCAGTGTCATAGGTGTTATAAATTTGATTAACTTATTTATATTTCTGTTGACAGTGATTTGAAACTTGACTTGCAGGAGAAAAATGACTTATGACAAGTAAAAAAAAAAAAAAGTGCTGATGATGACTAAATTTAGTTTAAAAAATTTTTTAAATTAATCAATTAATTAAATGTTTTATTAATTTTAAAATTACTAAAAAATTTATATATATATATATATATATATATATATATATATATATATATATATATATATATATATATATATATATATATATATATATATATATATATTCTAGCTGTATCTTCTCTTAGAAATTGGACATTTAAAAAAAATAAAAAAAATAAAAATCTCTCCTGATTTAAGCTCTTCGTTTTCAGGCCGACCGGGGTTGTTCTCTCAGACAGGCTTAACACTTCCTCATCTCTCCTTCACCTAGCTCCAGGTCAACTCTAATAGCAATCAATGAAGGCTCCTGCTACAATAGCTAATTCAATTTCCCTGGACCAGTTTTCTCATCAGAGCTCAAGGTCCTGTCCCCAGCTGATAGGGCCTGAGAACATGTCTGGAAGTGTGAGGATTTATCCAGGCTGTCAACCACTCTTCTGTAATAGACACAGATAACTGGATTTCTGGACAAGAAGGGAAGGTGAGGAGCAATGTGAGATGAGAAGCTCACCTTCCCGCCTGCATCCCCAGAATAAGGTGCACCACATCCACAAATGCCCCCCTTCCACCATTAAGAAGAATAAGAAAAAAAAAAAAAAAACTTAATCAAGAGACCTCAACTCCTGCTTGGCTGTCTTCAACAAGATTTCAGGGACTTAGAGCAGGAAGGATGGAGAAGGAGATCTAGAAGGAGGTGGGGGAGTGTGCTAGTTGTCTAAGGGGTGCCAAGGTGAGATTAACATCTGTGTGGCTTCTGTTCACTTACCTGGGGATCCCAAATGACTCCCCCGCCTGCAAAAACTGTGCTTATCCCAATTGGCAGGGGAAAAAAAGAAAAAAAAAGAGAGAGAGAGAGAGAGAAAAGTGAGAGCAGACTGGATAAGAAGAGAGGCGGCACCCTACTCTCGCTGTCTGTCAGCTGGCGACCCATGGGGGCAGAGGTTTTGAGGAGAGAGGGATCAAAGAGGAACCAGAAAGGAGAGAGAAAGTGGTGTGTGAATAAATACAAGGAGGGGAAGAAAAAAGAAAATGGAACCAATGATCCCCTTTCTGTCTCCTTCGATCTCTGCCTCCTTTATTCCACTCGCACTTCCTCTCTTTGCTCGGCCACTCTGCTCTCCTGGACAGTAACCCGCTGTCCACAGCAGTCAAAGCAAATAATGCAAGGGGGAGAGCGAGGCCTAATGTGCGCTTGTACATGTACCGGGACGGCGGCGCACACAACACAAACAACTGAGACACAACAGCCCCCTCGGGCTCCGCGTTCCGGCTCTCACACAGCCTCTGTGAAGTGTGTAGCTGTGTGCGTATGTACGTCTATACGCTGTAAACATACGTGCACACATGTTCCACCATCTTTCTTCTTGCGTGTACATGCACGATCAAATGTCATGTTCAGCAGTGTGAAAGCAGATATTCTCGCGTCTCTCGCACCATTCAGGATCCCCGGTGAGAAGACATCTGATGGCAGATGCTGCAGTCTGATGGCGACTGAGTTATCCAACCACACCAAACCATTGCCTCTTCCTAACTCAACGTATGTGCCTCGCAATTATCCACACGTGCATGCACATATGCTCATGTATGAATTCAAAAATGCTACTAAAAGAAATAAATAAATAAAAATAAAGGAGGACAATTTCGTATTCAGGGAAGGAGGCAAATCTTTCACTTTGCAACAAAGGAAACTGAGAACAATAATTCTATTCCTAATTCATCAGACATGGTGAAGGGATGCGTCTGAGGTCTTGAGTGGCGTGCCGGCAGTTGTCATCTGTCTGCCATGCAGCGAGTTAAAGCCGCCGTGGCAGCCAGCTTCAGACTGGCCTACAATAAGCTGGACGGCAGCCAACGTGTCTCCTCTTCAGTCATCACGCATTCTTTCTACCCACACAGGCTGCAGAGAAAAAGGCCCGATTTGTACAAAAGGAACAAACCGCAATTCTGTCTTGGGAGCATGAAATTAAAGTTTAGCATTTCGAAAATTTCCCAGAAACGTCTCAAGTGTCTTTCTTCTTTTTCTTCTCCTTTTTTTTCAGCTGAGCTTAATGAAACGACACAACCCGCTTGGAGTGATTAATGGAAATGTCAGATAATTGCGTCCTGGCAGCGTTTCATTATTCTGTGTCCCCCCCCCCCCAAAAAAAAGCCTCGGCTGGAGCAGGAATCCCGAAAATATGTAATTTAGCTCTGACCTTTGGCAGAGTTCAGCAGGTCCCCCATCTGTGTGCGAGGAGCTGAGAGGAGCAGGGAGAGAAGAAGAATGATGACCCCTTTAACAGCTTGCCTGCGACTACCTGCTGATCCAAAAACACTGGCCAGACATGAAGCCCCTGCATAGTCAAAGGATCAAACAGGGCCAGAAAATACTGCTTATTTCAGTGAAACAGAAAGAGAGGGTCTTGGGGTGGAAGGGAGGTAGGAGGGGGAAGCTTGTGAGGTTATGGGGGGATGGTGGGGTGTGGATGTCCAGTGGTATGTTTTGTGCTACTTTAGGCAAAAGGGAGAGGACAAAAAAAAAAAAGAGGGTGGAAAACTGGGATCTTAGACTGATACAGACAACGAGAAGGGCAGGAAAAGCCCTAACTGGTGTTCACAGTCTGCAGATTCAAAACCAGATACAATATTTCTCACATTATGGTCTTGCAAACAGTCCATGAAGCATTGCACTTCAACAAGTTTCCCAAAGGTTTTAGAGGGGAAACATTCCCACAGCATCACAGATCTTTCACTATACTTAATAGTGGACATGAGGTGCCTTTCACAAATTCATACCAGTATTTAGTGCCAAGAATTCAGCCTTAAAACTCTCACAAAACTGCCCACTTTCTGTACTGACTTAGTGTCAGACATATTCTGTTACTTTTTTTTTGGGGGGGGGGGGGTGGGTGGAGGTGGGGGGGGGTGAAATTCCTACTAAGAAAACTACCCTTTGTTGAAGGTCAGTGATCTGCTCTTTCGCAGGGCATTTCTCTGGATCCTTACCAAAATATGATATTGGCAAGAAATGTCCCACATTGTATTTATCCTGAATCTCCAGCTATCTGGTCTTAACTACTATCATTGCTACATTACACTGTCAGGTCAGGAGGCTGGCTACCCCTTACATAAGTCAGGTGGTTCCCACTTGGTGACTCAGAGGTGTGACATTGGTGGGTCACCTTCCATGCTCTACCAGTCCTTTTGGAAAACATGTTCATACACTGAAAAGCTGTGTAAATCCAAGCTTTAAAATGTCTTTTGTACTTCAACTTCCAATACAGTTTACTCCACATGTTTACTCTTGTAATAACAGGACAGAAAATACTTTTTACCTTGGAATGCCTCCTAAACAAGCACCAGGTACAAGCACCAGGTATGTATGCAAAATAGTTGCTATGGAGACCTGCTGACCACAAGATACCACCTTCACGTCCCTTACCTCACTGTTTATGCATGGTAGCAAGATTAAAAGGGGTCCTCCAGACCTTGGTGGCTAGGACCGACAGGCCTCAGTGTCACGCCACATTAGCGCTCCAGGTAAACAAATAAACTCTGATCAGTAACACTAAAAATGCCTCAAACTTTATTTGTATAGCACATTTCAGCAGCAAGGCATTTCAGCTACTCATAGCTCCCTAAACACAATCCGGTACAACCAAATGAATATTTCTGTTTCCAAAATATTCAAACTGAGGACATTTTTTTTTTTACCCTTTCTAATCCATCCTGAAATAAAATATGCATTCATAACAAATAACTTTACACCAAAATTGGATATGTATATATGCATGCCTTGCAAAACACTAGACTCCATTCAGCTAGAAGAAAGTTAATGCGCCACAGCTGCCATTAGCAAGAGATAACCCACACTTTGACTGCGGGGGGAAGAATAAAACGACACATACTGTACCATTTGAAGCCTAATCCCCTTTTATATTCCTAATTAGGAAACAACAAGCAATAAGCCTCTTTGCTGAGCTGACCCACACACACCAAACTCACATGTGTGGGTGTGTTAAGATCTGAGGAGAACCATTTTCTCTGTGGTCTTTTTTATTTTTATTTTTTTTTTACTGATTAACGTTGCCATTGAGCTAAATCCTCTGTGGAGGTATGATTTCAGCAGCTTTTGTCACATTTGTTTCTTAGTGGGCTTATGTAAAAAAATAAAAAACAACAAAAAAACAATGAATTCCTTGAACTATTATGGAAGGTGGAGAATGCCAAAATCAGGGTAAGCAATTGATATTAGTTCATTTTTAATTGAATTAGTTACAATGGTCTGTAATGAAGTACAATTAATTGCATTTTAACATAAACCCACATGGACAAAATAAGTAACAGGTTCAATTAAAAAAAAAACAAAAAAAAAACAAACCCTCTTGCTTCTATCGAATGAATTTGCAAACAAGCCCAACAAACAATGCATGTTTTGTTTTTAATCTGTCATTTAGGTTATTCAGCCATCAGGGTTGTGCAAATGACTCTCAGTTTTCAGTGTTTCAGGAACACCTGAAGAGAGAAGAGGCCACACATCCTTTGCTTTCCCGTGCCTTGTGTGCAGATTTGTGTGCACACACTCAGGCGTATAGAGAAAAGCAGCTGGGGAAGCACAAGGACAGGCTTGTGTGAAATGCCCACAATGGTTCCAGAGGGATTAATTTCTCCCACTTTATTTGTTTATTACTGCATGGTGAGCAACTGGGGTAGCAGAAGCAAAGCAAACAGGATAGAGCACAGAGAGACTTCTTCCTGTGGCTTTTGATACCACAGGAAGTTTTAATGTAATAGTTACAGTGAACACAATGATGTACAGAGCACTGCAATGGTTTCCTCCAAATTACAGTAAACTTTCTGTTACTTGCTTCACACTGCTGGCTTTTTACGCTGCCTTACCAAACTATTCATATCCCTTGTTTTTTTGCTTTTGTTTGTTTTTTTACATGTTGAGACTGAAAATATTGTTCTTTATGGAACTGGTCATGTGTTAACCGAAGGTGAGTGTAGAGAAATGCAGGGGAAAAGTAGCATTTTTTTTTTCCCCAGTTCACAATTATAAGCTATGTTGCGTTGGTCTACTATTTAAAATCCTACTAAAGTATACTGTAATACAATATGTGACCAAATATTGAACAATTGCTGGGGGACTAGCAATTTTCCCCCTAAATTTCGATGAAGCATTTTATAGAAACTGTCTTTGCGCTATCGATGCTTTTAAAATCTTTACTGTTTGTATTGATTTATTCTACTGGTTGATTAGAACTATCTCAAATTTCAAAATCTGTTCAAAGAAAACGCATTGTTTTCATTAAAAGACTGAATTTTTTTAAGTGTTGACAGTACGTGGTCACTGTTGATATATATGACAGGAATTATGATGGATCTAACATTTTCTAATGCAGACATGTCCCAGACAAACATGAGGTGGCCTCATATGAGAAAAGAACTTCATGCATCTTTATGTCCATTCTTATCCCCCCCTTACAGGGTTATAATGGTTAAAAAATCATTTTAAAACTACAGGAACATCTTCTGAACGGACACACCAAGACTAGATCAGCATGTTAAATATTAGATAAAAGCTGTCAAATCAATCAAACTTCATTTGGGTTCCTGAAATCACCCAGGAAGAGACTGACCTCCTTTTCTATTAAATCCAGATATTTTTGTACCTTCTTAAGCCACATTGCTCCCTTCTCACAGCAAGACTCTCACTCTGGCTTTCTCACACAAGAATAATGAAATAAATAATTTCAAGAACACACACACACACACACACATAGAGAATATTTCAGAGAAGGTCCTAAATAAAGTAGATATAGTACTAATACACACAAGCACACACAAATTAAAACATAGTTGCTCAGGAAATAGTTTGAGGACATTAAGCCTTACAGTTAACATGTCATGAACCACTACATATTAAATTAAGCACTTCCTAATAAAGATTATTTTTAGGAATTATTTTTTTTTCTATTATAAATTGAATTTAAGCAGGTTTCAGCAAAGTTTTATAACATTTAACAGAAACCTATAAGGTGGGGTATTGTAAACAGTGCCTTGCAAAAGTATTTTAACATATAGTTACAGCTACAAACTTCAAAGAATTGTTTTATGTGATAGAGCAAAACATAAAAGAGGCAGAAAAATTATTAATTGTTTTCAAGTTTTTTCCTTTACTAATAAAAATGTGCAAGAAGTGTCCGTACAGTACAAACAAATGACTTCACAAATCAGCACCATAGGGTAAATGGAGTCCGTCAGTGTGCAATATGTTTCTCGATATAATTGGTGATGATCTCAGGTATGTGTTATGGAGCATAAATAAAAGTTATAAAGATCAAAGAATCTGACAGGTCACAAACGTGGAGAAGTTTAAAACAGGGTTAGGATATTTACTAATGTATACCAAACTTTGAATATCTCATGACGCACAGATCAATTCACCATGTAAAAATGAAAAGAATATGATGCACTTGCAAACCTACCAAAAAAAAAAAGGAGAAAAATCACAGAAGTGACCACTAATCACCAAAGGTATTAAGGAGGAGCTGCAGAGATCTATAGCTCATGTGGGAGAAATTAGTTGGCAACTAATCTTAGTCATGATGAGACTACTTTAAAATGTTTTGGTCTGTAGGCTTCACCATTCTAAGAAATCCACATCATTGTTAAAATGTATTGGTAACAGCATTTTGCTTTAGTAGATCTTTTTTCAGTATCAGGAAAACAGACAATAGTTGATGTGAAGTTGTACAGTGCAAAGCAGGGATAACTCTATTAGAAAACCAGAGTCTTTAGACTTAGATCCAGCATTTGAAGGATGCAACTAAACACTGAGAGAAAGGCTCTTCAGACCACATTAAAATTGTCATCACATCACATGTTGAAGTAGAAACTTCTATCTTCTCTACATGTATGGTGTATATGACAGAACAGAGAATCTATTGTTAGATTCTATCTGATCTTGCCACCATGTTGGGGACTAAATAATACATTTAGTGAACACATGCGTGAAATATGCAGAGGTCTTGTCTCAGTTGAGATAAAAAAATAATAAAACAAAAAATTGCACAATGGGATGTTACTGGGCCCGGAAAGCTACAGAAAACATGTTGGAGAACAAGCCAGGCTCCTACTGAAATAAATTTGTTTTTCTAAACAAATTTTTTATTAAATCCTGGTCCTGATCAAGGCACAAACAATTAGGAGACCCTGAGTAATTTAACTCCTGATGCTAGTTGTTGATGATTGTGATCTGTGGTGATTGTATGTCTGTTCAGTAATTTCAGTGGTGTAACAGTAGACATACTTATACTAAATACACTCGGTGCACCCCTTGAAGGTTTGGTACGCATGTGTACGGAACAGTTACAGCAGTGTTTTATACTTAAACACATGCATAATGTTTGCATGCCAAACTAGGAGTGGAATTGGTGTGTGTGATGTCACAATAAAAAGAAAGAATCAAACTGCGATTGGTCTGAAAATATAGAACTTGGCTTCGATGAAAAATGAGCATCAGGTAGTAAAAAACATTAATTAGTCAGAATTATAATTAAATCAACCTCTGTCATCATACAATTAGCGTTTGAAATATTTTAATGTGCTCTGGTCCGTTTTGTGATGCGTTTGTCCATCCTTTAATTTTCAGCTAATTTTCAGCTAACTGGCGAAATGATATTCAATTACTTAATTAAGTATGATCCAGCTGCGTGCCATCTCTCCACACCGGGGGCTGTCTCCCTGTGGGACGCTGGTTTAAGCTTCTCTGCACTAATTAGCACAGTGACATTATCAGACTGTACCTGGCATTCTCTCCCACCTTAAGCACTGAACCAACACCGACTGCAAACTCAACATCACATTAAAAGAGAATGTTGTTTATTTAGGAGACAGTGAATATTTTTGTTTTCATGTTTTTAGACAAAATTATTTTTCTGAGTTATAGAATTAGGATATCTCTCAGCAAAGAGATGTCTTGTTGTATGCTGTCAATGGTTTGGAGTTGACATTTTTTTTGCATGTAATCCTGCCAATAAGTGACAGAGTACAGTGGTTTGCAAAATTGTTCATAACATAATTCATTTACTCAGTATTAAAACTACAAACGTGAATTTTTTTTCCACTGGAAGTTAAGTGATAGAGCAACACAAATTATGACCGAATTGTGAAGTGAATGGGAATCAATATAGCTTTGTGGGAATCAATAATTGAAAATACAGTACTTTAAAAAGAGTTAGAAGTGATGGATGGATGGATGGATGGATGGATGGATGGATGGACGGACGGACGGACGGACGGACGGACGGACGGACGGACGAATATGAAGTCCTAAACATTGAACATCTCACAGAGCTCCATTCAAACAATATTGCATGACGGCAAACATACAAAGTAATGGCCGCCCACTTATACTGATGAGGGGTTCACAGTCCAAATGGAAGAGACTGCTGAAAGGTCATATTAGTCATGCGCTCCAAAAACTTAGCCTTAATGGATGAGAGGCAAGATGAATCCTTTTGCAGAAAGGAATATGCATCAAGTCTTGATTAAGGTTGGCAACAAACCCTACAGGGAAGACAGCAAGCATGTGGAAGAAGGTTTTCTCCATCCACATATTAAAGCACAGGGATGGCAGCATTATTCTGTTGAGATACTTCAAGGGGCCAAGGTAGCTGCTGGGTGTAAAATGGATGTACCCAAGTGCACGGAAAAGTGTGAAAGTGACCATCTTTGTTGTTACACAGAGAGCCCAAAGAGGGTTGAGCTACAAAGAGATGTCCAGTGAGCTGTAGCATACCAAATAAATGGACATCCAAAATGTAAAAAAATGACAAACAAAAAAAAAAAAACTCCAGCTTTGTGGATAGGTACTTTGACAACTCCTGCCCTTGCATTTATTGGGAAGGTAAACAATTTGATTTATTTTCATATTATATTAGGGTCTTCTGCTTTGAGCGAAAAATGCCTCATTAAAACCACGTAGGGAACCAACAAAGGATCAACACAGAGTGTCCAGTCCAGCCATGTCTACCTGACGACCGGCAGCCCAATTTGATTAAAGGCTGACGAGCCAAAGAGCCTCCACCCGCCATCCACGGCAGGCCAAAAGTGATCGCTATGGTGATGCGTAATTACAGCTGTCGGCGTGCTCTCTATCCTGCTGGCACCAATTTGATTGCTCTCAGCAACAATGATGGACAAGCTTAGCATGCCCTCCATCTCACTCCTTCCCTGTCTGCTCTCTTTATCTGACATGCACCCTTCACATGGCCACTAAACACAGGCCGGTCGCGCCATCCCGGCCCAGTTTTAATTGTTTCTCTCCCCCCGTACCGACTCCTCTCGCCACCCGTTCCCTCCCCGGTTCCTCCATCCGTCTCCCTCTCCTTTTCCCTCCTCTCTCATGTGGACAGCTCAGAAGTGCAAGTGTTATTACATGAAACTCCCGCTGTAGCATTAATTGAAGGGAGATATGGTGGGACGAAAAACGCCGGGGGGTAGTGCATGTCCATTATCACTCCTGCTTTCAACAGGTCTCACATTTGGAAACTGCAAATTGCAAAAACTTGCAAGGGCAAAATGTTTGACATTATTTGATCTGCAACCATATGGTGCAGGCAGGGAAAAGGGGGTGGGGTTGGTTGGGGGGAGCCCACCCTTTTCCCTGAAAACAGATAAATAAGTAAACAAAAGGAGGGAGAGGTGCAGGCGGCACAATAGGAGATGTGAGAGCAAACAAATCAAGAAGATAATTGTTTTTTTTAAGGGGTAATTAATGGGGGAGGTTCGTTTGCATGAGGGCATGTCAAGTGTTCTCTTTGTAGCCTCTCCTCTGCTATGCCCTTGCCTCTTACCTTATAGATGACAATGACAGTAGCCATGCTGTAGGTGCTGAACAGCAGAACCTGAGGACAGTTGGACAGAACTGCAAGATCAAATTCGCAAATAAAAACAAAAACAAAAAAACAGCCTTCCTGCTCGCTTTGTAATGGTGGATTTGAGCATTGATGAAGTCAAGAGTAGCTGGACGGAGCTTCCCATATCCTCTGTTAATTATCTGGCTTCGTCTCGGCATGCTTGTCCTTAATGTGACCTAATGTGGCTAATCGTCGGACTTGAAAACAATCAGAACAGCAATTAGAAACAAGAGCCCCGGAAATGCAAAATTCTCAAATGAATGCAGAGGGAGATGAGGGAGGTGGGGGGGTCGCTTTTCATGTCAGCAGGGCATGTTCAGACGGCATTTCAGGTTGTACAGATAAGGATGAAAAATGAGGGAAAGCAGAGAACTACTGATGCCTAAATCCAATACAAAAAGAGTGAAAGCTACTTCTTTCCCCTTTATCTGATAAAGAAACAGAATTCACATAAAATGGGACTTTGAGAAAAAGCAATTGAATTGATATCAAAGATGTTTGAAAGCAGATTTGTATCTTCTTACGTTAGTTGAATAATTTGGCAGACCTTTGATGCAATGAGCGAACCTCAAAAGAAAAAAAAAATCAGAAAGAGTTATCTCTTTGCATTTGTTCCTTTAAATAAATAAATAAATAAATAAATAAATGAAAAAAGGAGGACTTACACAAATACCTCTTCAAGGAGGTCTTGTTTAAGCTTGTAAATTCCTTGAAAGGGGATGAAATTGGGATCTGGCTATCCTGGTTACAGTCCCGGCATGGTACTGACAAAAACAGATGAGTGTTTCTCCTGAGGGAGAGGACTGTGGGTATGGAACCAGTTAGCGCTGCCTGTTATTGCATCTGATTATAAAAAGGCCACGTGCATGGGAACTTCACTGTTAAAACTAGATGATGTTTGCGCCCATAAAAATATGGTAATGCAAAACAGTTAGCTGAAGGACAGAGAGCTTTATTTTAAGGGTAATTATTGGGCGGATTTATTTGTCCAAAGAATACTGATTACTACAAGGATTTATTTATTTATTTATTTATTTTTAAAACACATGCTTTGTAAAGATTTTAGGTTTTATATCAGGGAACAACAAACTAGATTCTGTTTTACATAGACATGTCAGATGAAAGGCCAACGCAAAGTAGTACATAATTGTAAAACATTAGGAAAAGGATATATGTTTTCTTAAATATATATGTATATGTATATATTTTGTTACTGAATGAAAATGAAAAGTGTGTCATGCATACGTCTTCAGCAACAGTAGTGACTCATGATGGTGTCAGAATCATGCTGTGGGGATGCAGGGAAAGGAAAACTGGTCACATTTGATGGGAAGATAGATTTAGCTAAATCCAGGGTAATCCTGTAAAAAACTCTGAGATTAGGGAAGTGGTTCTCCTTCCATCTGAGTAACTCTAAACATACAACATTTTAATAATTCAGATGACAGCATACTAATGCACTAGAATGGCCCAATCCAAGTCCAGATCGAGATCTAATCGAGAATCTGTGGCAAGACGTAAAAGCTGATGTTCACAGATTCTCTACGTCCAAACTTGAGAGATTTTGCACAGAATTATGGGTAACATTTTCACCCTCTGCATTTTCAAGGCCGGTAAAAGCAACAAAAGAGACACAAATGTCAAGTCATGCTGAAAATGGTTGCACACCACACTGTTAAGATTTTTATTTACAAAAAATTTTCAAATTCACCTTTCACTTTCTGCTTACTTCACAATTATGCATTACTTTGTGTTAGTGCGTAGCATAAAATTTCAATAAAAAAACTGAACTGAGAAAATGAATTAGACGAAATTAGACACATTTTCTTCAACACGAGCATAAAAAAGTAACTATTACTGGAATTGTGTTTTTTTTTCTTTTTTATGGATAAAAAAAAACAACCAGAAATCTCTCTTGATCAATTACGACCCTCTCTCCTTTTCCCACCCAAAACGCTGCCTCCATTGACCAATCAAGCACAGACTCAAGGATTAGCAGGAATCCTGAGGAGGAAGTTTGAACAAGAGGAAACATTAGAAATAAAACACAGGAAACAGGGTTAACTACAACGCCTCCCTGCCAGCAACAGTGGCTCAGCTATTTTTTGCCCAATTATCCTTGGTTAACAGGATTAATTACTTTAACTTCTTTTTTTCCCCTTTCTTCCCCCTCCGAGCAAACAGGCAATAAATCCTTCCTTGTGTTACACAGTCCAAGAGGGCCATTCTAATTAGCATAACAAGTTACAAAAACATTACGGCCTTACACAGGATGGGATGCCATTTGGGACTTAGGAGGGCTATTTATTGGAATAAAATGTTTGGGGAGATTGGATGGAAGAGTAAACATGTCGTATAGTCACACACTGAAATACGCAGGAAAGAACATACTGCTAAACTGCTAAACTGACAGAGCAATGAAACCCAGTGAAAATGTGTAAAAACACACAGCAGCACAATTTGACTCATTAATGAGAAACGTGTTCAAATAATTTTGAACATTGTCACAATGTAAAATTACAAAAGGGCAAATTTCATTGGATTTTACTAACAATGAATGGAGGGAAATGATCCATCCATCCATTATCTTATACGCTTATAAGTAATGGGGTGGCGAGGGGGGCTGGTGAGAGGCGGGGTACACCCTGGACAGGTCGCCAGTCCATCGCAGGGAAAGGAGGAAAATTATACATGGCTTTATTTTGTTTTATTTTTCTTTTAAGTTAAAAAAAAAACAATACTCCAGAAATTTCTATCTTAGCCTTCCCGCCCCGGTCACTCAAAATTAGCTGAAATTAAAATTCCAGTTCAAATGACAGCGTGGAGAGGCTGAAGTGAAAAGCTACTCTGCAGGTTTGTTACCGAACATTAGGGAACAAACTTGGAAGGCCAGCAACAAAGCCATAGAGAATCCTCAAAGCAGGGTAGGGTTCTAAATAATATCACAAGAAGTAGTTCAAAGAAAGTCAGAAGAAGTCCCGTCTGCAGTTTGCGGCCCACAAGTCAAATGTGCATGAAGGTACGCTGGTCAGATTAGAGATTAAAATGGTCCAGATGGTCAAGCTATTGATTCAGTGGCTAGTTATAACTGCACACCACACTTATCAGACAGATGACAAGCATATCTATATATATATATATATATATAAATATATATATATATATATATATATATATATATATATATATATATATATATATATATATATAGAGAGAGAGAGAGAGAGAGAGAAAGAGAGAGAGAGAGATGTACAAGGCACTTTAAAAAGCAGAAAAAACAATTCTTATAACCTAAGAAATAAAAAATCACTTTTTTAGAGACAAAAGCAAAATTTTTACAACCCTGTCTGTTAATCATCCACCACTTTCTGGTCAAACTCCCTGCAGTCTGAGAGGGAAGAAAACAGACGCTTTCTAGGGAACCTGTTTAGCATGAGTCCCACCCAGTCGTCTGCTTTCACTAACCTGTCCTGACAAGTACCCAGATTAACATAATCTCATATCAGTGCAGAGGAGCAGAAGAGACCAGATGGACCTCTTGTGCACCCCCTGCCCCCTCCCTTTACCATGACTCAAACACATGAACGTAAAGTCTCTCAGTCACAAACACACACATCAGCCCTAGCTGCAGAGTGCTTCGCATGCACAACCTGGGCCCCCTCCCAAAGCGGTTAATGTTCTCCAGCAAATTGCCGCAGCTTTGGATGATGCTGTTCGGGGAGTGGTTCTCCACGTATTCACATGCTGCATCTCATCCAACGCTGCAGCCTTGACGGTTTGAGCCTGTATGGTCACTCTGAAATTAGAAGAAGAAGGAGGAAAGGATGTGCGTTTTTCATTCATTAAGAAAAGGATATATATATATATATATATATATATATATATATATATATATATATATATATATATATATATATATATATATATATATATATATATATATATATATATATTTAATAGAGGGGTAACTGAATGAAACATCCAACAAGGGGCTGCAGGCAGGGGAACTGAATTCGGGATTTTTAACACTTGTCATCTGCCGTGATGAAGCGAGCTTGTCTTTTTACAGTTTCCCTGGTAAATCTCAACAACTTTGCTAAACTGAACAGATGGGCTGGCTAATTAGCAGCGCTCAAGCTGTAAGTTTGTTTATAAAGAGAGAAAGGGGTTCCAGACATCTTGACACATTTTATTAACATATCATACCTTAAAGCTATGCTTCTTGGTGCTCACCAGGCTCTTTAGCTAGATGTGCACGCACGCACGCAGAGGCACACTTTCGCACACTCATGAGTGCTCGTACGCGCTTCACACAAATGTGCACAGATAGGCTTGCACACACTAAAAACAATAAAAGTCAGCCTTGCGAAGCGGGACGCCCTGCATGCATGCTCATGAATATGCACGATTACCTGTGTGTGCGCGTGTGCGTGTGTCTGTGTGTTTCAGGTCTTCGCAGGAGCATTGCAGAACATTTTGCTCGTGTGCGTCCACTATTCAAATGTGCACGTAAAAGACAGAGTTTGTTTACGAGGGTGTCATGCACATGTCCTTGCAAACGCAATGGCATGCTTCTCTCTCCTGTGGGACCCCTCCTAAATTCGCCCCTCCTTGGATTTGTCAGCTTTCACTATTGTGTGTCACGACACTGACACTAGATGATGTCCTAAGCAGACAAGGCTGGTGCGGCCCCCCAGAAGGGCCCATGGGTATTTAAGAGCAGGATGTGAAGAACTCGGGCTCCATCAGTGCCACTTGAGCCTCCTGCCAAGCCTCACTTAGGACACCATGGCACCAACCTGTGAGAGTGATGCTGTGAAAAAAAAAGAAAATTGAAAACTGCAAGAGGGAAGTAGAAGAAAAAAAAAAACATATATGACTTGTGGCACAAAATATTATCCATATGTTTGTTACTTTTTGCCTAGAGACGCACCACAGCCTGGTGTTTCAGCTAAAATGCATTGCCATGGTGATCCTGGTTAAGAGGCTTACATTTCGGCCCATGTGGATAGTTGCTGGGGGACACTCCCATTGCCATGGTGATGGCTACTGGGAGGACACTTCCATTGCCATGGTGATGATGGCAGGAGCGAGGCATGCCAACCAATGAGATGATGGATAGATGGCATGCAGGAGGTGTGAGGAAAACGTGACCGGAATGTCCGTTTGTCGTCTTTACCGTCATGGAGACTTTTCTTAAAATGCATCTTCATACGTGGTCACGTCTGCGACAGCCCAGGCGGCTCCCCCGCAAAATCATGCATCAACGCTTTCACTGAAGGTAAAAAAATAAATAAATAAATAAAAAATGTTGGGTGCGGGGGGGCTGGGGGGGAGGATCAGGAGAAAGTCTACTCTACTGTAAAAATTAGAAGAAAAAGAAAATAGTGCAGATTACAGATTTAGGATTGCAGATAACATGAATAATGCATAGGAGGCATGCAAAGACGGAGCTTCAAATTCAAAGCATGAAGTAATGCAAAATACATCAGAGAAAGACTTAAATTCAGTCACTGGTAGAGCAAGGTTGGAGCCAATTTGTGTCGGTGTTTGTGCGCGTGTGAAAAATGCATGCCGCCTAATTCTACATTCCACTAGTGATAATAACAATACAGATACAACAAAAGGCCTTGGGGCAACAATCTAGTGATTTTGCCTCAGATAATAGCTAAAAAGTCCTTTCACCTGCCTCCCAGCACACAGAGGGAGGGACTGATTTGAGGGCTGGTGGAGCGGGGTTGGGAATCAAGGGACCAGGGTGGCCTGAAGGCATCGGCCCAAATCCAAATAAGCGCAAGTGATAAAGCGAAAACGAGGTGCTGTAGGAACAAATTACTCTACGCTGAGTTCCTTTCTCAGGAATATCCTGTTCCTGTAATGTGGAACAAGACATTCACAAGAAGATCAATCTCAAAAACCCAAGACCATTTTATCTATCTTTAAACACAATCACATGCAGAAATCAGTGATATAAGTACATTAAGTGGGAAAACACACATTCACGACTTTTCAGTTGGGAAAGCAGCGCTGCAGCTTTTAACTCCCTGCATCGTGCTACAGCTGACAGTTCAGCAAAGATAAAAGATTTAGCTTTCTTCTTGTAAGAGTGACACACAATTCACCAGAGAATGAAGGTGTTTGTAACGCATTCAGGAGTGTGTCATGTCAACAAATTTGCCTCTGCGTGGGTAGGAGCACCTGCCAGATAGTGTCTCGTGGCACAGAACATGCACGTCCCAGTCTTTAGGAACACAAAGGCAACGCTCATGAAAGAGCAAGCAATGTTCTTGATGTCATTAGTTGTGAATTTCAAATTCACCCAGAAATCAGCTGGGTAGAGACCAGAAACTGGGGCAACAGACTAGTGACATGAGCCGGCAACAACTGAATGAACCAAAAGGACAATGAAATCTGAAGAGAAGTGATGAGTGGAACAATAGACAAGTGAAGACTAACTAAGTAGAGAGAAGCTAACAGACAAGTCCAGCGAACATAGACACAGGGAAGCATATGGAATGATTGAGTGGATAAAACAAACACAAAGGCTTGAACAATAGAAAAAACAAGTAACAATAGAAAAAACAAGTACTACTAAACTAAATGATACAAAACAGAACACCACAAATGAGAAACTATGAACTAAGAACTACATCTCTGTATGCACAATACTTAATTACAGTAATAAACAATATTGAACACACATCAGAGTATACTTTAGACAGCTTGTTAGTCCATCCTAATTTTGCTAGTGATACAAGATGCTGAGGATTCATCACATACTACTTAGACATCAATTATGTTCTATAGCATTTTTCTTCTTCACGTGCAGTTTTAGTTTCATCCCACAACAGCTCATGCTCTTTTGAAAACTCCTTGATTTGTGTCATTTTGTTGCTTTTGGAGTAATGAGTACTTCCTGTCTCAGGGCTATTTCAGCCAGTGCGTATACGTTTCACTGTGGAAAAATGACATTCTCTCACCGGCTTCAATCATCTGCACAAGTCCTTTTGCTTTTGCTTTAAAGTTGACATACCACAAAACTTGTTCATCTCTGGGACACACCCCCTGTGTCCTTTCTGACCAGTATAATAAGTATACTTAAATTTGCGTATAATTGTTTGATCATATGAACGTGGCAACGTTAGGCATCTAGAAATCTAGAAATGCTACCCAAGGATGAAGCAGACTGGTGGAGGTCTACAATTCTCTTCCCGATTTCTTTGCCTATTACTTTAGATTTTGCCATGTGTGTGAGTATTACCGGCATCTTATCCATATTTATGCCTCCCTTTGTTGCATATGTTTTAAGGGGTGCATACCTCTCAAAAATGTCCAAAGATTCTCTCTCTGCTACACTGTACTTACTTAAAAAAAAAGAAAAAAACCCTGTCGATGAGATTAAGAACAGAAGATGCACGAAGCATGGATTTCACATTAATTATAGCATAAATTATGTCAGTTTAAAATGCATTCAGTGCTGTCTGCCCTCATTTAGAAAGCAGATAGCGTTTAGTGAGTGGTTACTATAAAAATCTGATGTTACTCCTGCAAGATGATAGATACTGTAAGGTCTTGAATTATTTAAAATATTCTCTTCAGATCTCAGCTCTGGGCTTGCTGATTCACTCAAGAAAATCTAAGCGAAAAACATATTTAAAGACTACATAGCTGGCCACCAGTGATGTCAGTAACGCGTTAATTTGTAACGCGTTACTGACGTCGGACCACTTTTTTCAGTAACGAGTAATCTAACGCGTTGCTATTTCAAATCGAGTAGTCAGACTACAGTTACTTATCAAAATCACTGTGCGTTACTATCTTCTTTTGTTATTTAATCGTATTTCCTCTACGCGTCTTGTCGAGTGACCGGCGTCTCTATCGACAGAAATGTAAACAATGGAGGAGATCGCATTTTGTTGGTGGAAAAACTGGAACTATTTTGAGTTTCTGTCGCCAAGTCCGATTATTATAAACGGCTTTGGGCTTCATTTTTAAAGTCGTTAATGAGTGGCGGTTGCGCCTTTTGGGCTCGCATTTGGGTTTGGAAATAAGAGACTCATAATAAATCCCAGAATCTGTCCGTCATTAAGGGAGTCTTACTCAGTCTCTCCCTGTCCATCATTTCCCGGATAATCCGTCCCGCTGTGTCTTTGTTAATATCAAGTTAATATATTACCTCTGAATGACGTCGAGCTTCGCGTTGCGCTCCAGAAAACTGCAAAAATCGAGACTAATATGAACAGCGCAATAAACGTGAAAACAGCCACGAATGAACATGTCCGTAGTTGGCAATGATTATAATGGCAATTTAACGCTATTCTAATTATTAATATTAAGATAAGTGTCACAAATCTGTGCAGCCATCTGAGCTGTGGAGCTGCAAGAGGAGCTCTGTGCTGTGACACCAAATGCAGGGCCGTAACGCAGAACCTGAAGGTGGGGGCGTGGGGGGGCTTTAAAATCATTCTTAGAGTTTTCCAGACAACAGTGGACCACACAAATTACTCAGGTTTTTTATTTTTTTGTACTGTTTTTTCTACAATCTCCTCTTCAGTTCAACCTTATCAGTGGAGACACATTGTTGATGTTACCATTATAAAATAGCTGACAATTAAGAATTGGCAAAGATCAATGTCATTTTCACAGGAGGCGGTGCGTTGTTGTTAGCAGCTGCTGAAAGTAACTAAAAAGTTACTTTTAGTGTAACTTAGTTACTTTCCAAATCAAGTAGTCAGTAATATAACTAAGTTACTTTTTCAAGGAGTAATCAGTAGTCCGATTAAAGTTACCTTTTCAAAGTAACTATGCCAACACTGCTGGCCACATATCTAACAGAGGACAACATTGAGTAAAAACACTTGATTCATTGTCTAACAGACCGCAGTTTTCAAAACTCAATATTTAACTCAAAATTCAATATTGTTGCAAGTATTTAACTTGCAACAATAGCAAAACATTATATGAATAATTAAATAAGGCTAATATGCATAGTGAAAAGAGATTCTTTATCTGTAATTCTTTTGTGATTTTGTTGTACATTTCCATAGACGCGGCCTTAGGGAAACCCAATATGTGTGGATAACACCTTTAAAGACAGCCCCAAACCGGCCCAGCCCCTGAGGAGACCAATAGAAAGCTATGTTACCAAAGTCCCTGCAGAGACAACAACCCATGTGAAGTGTGAAACCCCTCGCCAACATGGATTTAAGTTTTCAGAGACGTACATCAGAAAGAATGGAAATATTCGGGCTGAAAAAGAGAAAAGGAGCAGGAGGAGAAGGAGGAGAATGAACGGACAAACCGCTGTTTGAAAAATATTGTTCGATGCGGTGGAGGGATGGTGGTGTTTTCATTGCTGACATCAACATAAATTTTCTTGGCACAGTTCGCCTTGCCCAGCGTGGGCCCAGCACTGGGAAACTGCAGAGGAAATTCTCAAAGCCGCAAGGGAGAGGAATCAAAGAGCCGAGGTTCGGAGACCTCTAACACACTGAACTCCGCGCTGACCCCGTCGCTCTCTATCTCACTTGTGCGCACGTAGCAGACACATGTAGAGATCAGCTCATGTAGCTACATTCTAAGACGCAAAGAGTGGAAGGTGAGCACATGCAGAACTGCACCTCTTCAGCTCCTGGTCTGAAAGCACCGGGGTGGTGTTTGGGGGTGTAGGCATCTGCACAACCGAGCAATTGAGTACAATTCGTGTTAAATTTTTTCATGTTTTTTTTTGTTTATTTTTTACCAAGCTAAAAATAGATACCAAAAAAAACCTGCTATTTATCCAGCTAAGATAATCTCTTCAGACTTTAGTTACTCTTTGTGTAAATCCAGTGACAAAGTAACAACGTGGTAGTTTTAGTCAAAGTCATCATAGCATTCAAGCGTCACAGCAGCCCATGCTCAGCATACACACCCAGACCAAGGTAAGGATGATGTAATTAGCCCTGATTTCCTTGAATCAGTGGGTGATCAGGAAGTGCGACATGGTTGGTCTCATCTGTACCTTCTGAGAGTGGATGGGTTCACGTATGAGCGCATTGTGCAGTCACAGTTGTTGAGGACTGTATAATAAATGGCCACTCTATTCTATATCTCAGTGAGTAAGCTTTCCAAGCCGGCGCCTCTGGAAAGAAGAACATGCACAATGGTCACCATAGTAAGAAGCTCGTCCACGTCACCACACAAACTCTGACAATTTGAGCATGTGCGGTGTGTGAGTAAATGCCTCTAACGCCAAAGATATTTTAAAGGGGGGAGGCAGATTGTTGTGCGAGTACGCACCACACCTAACAGGTTTTGGTTTGAGATTCCTCAACCAGAGACCATTCTGTTTTTAGACACCAGGTGAAAGAAGGGGCAGCTGGCTGGACTTGAATGAATGCTGTTCGCTCTGACCCTTGTTTGTGTTTCTGTGAAGGTGGAATCACGTTTGCGGGTGCGTGTCAATAGGCAGAGTGTCCAGCTAGGGCGTGGGAGGGCATGATGAGTGGATAAAGCAACTTTGTGAGATGCCAAGACAAAAACACCTCAGTGTGAGAGGAAGAGTCAGAGGTGAAGGAAAAAGAGGGTTTACAATACTGCTCAACCATGACATGTTCAAATCTTTCTTTTTAGTGTTTTTTTTTTTTTCCTGTCATGCTCCATCACCCCCTCCTCATTAAAGGAACACCAGCAACATATTTTAGAGTGAATTATTTTAAACCAACTGTTCAAAATGGGTTCAAGTTAAGTTTTTTTTTTGTTTTTTTTTTGCAACTATAAAGCTATAAATATTTAATTCAGGCTATTCCAAACATTGGATTTTCTAAATAACAGAAAAGTGTTGTTTCTGGTGTGGGAACACTTTATATGAGTCACCTTTTACAGGAGTAACAAGGTCCCCAATCAGAGCTATAAGCAGATGCTAGGGCCCACTGAGGTCTGTCAGAGTGTGTGGACTGTTTTAATCCACTCTGCTGGAAGTCTCCTCTGTAGGATTGTGCGTGTGCGAGCTGTGTGAATGTCTGGAACGGTGAGCACGATAAGCCACCAGCAAGATAAAAGCTGCTTTGGACGAGGATGTCACCGATTTTCCCAGATATTCAGGCGTTTAGGTCAAAACACAGCTGAAAGAAAAAATGCTAAAGTTGCATTTATGCTTTTGATCATCTACATAGGTGTGAAAAATTGAATGAGATAGCTGCAAGATTTGGCAAAACAATAGGTATGAGTTTTTTTTTTTTCCTTAATTAAAGCAGCGTGCAAACATTAGTCCAAATAAATATCTGAAATGTGGGAATTGCATTTGCATTCAGCCCTCTTGATTCACATCTGTCAGTCTGTTGGGTTGTGTCTCCACCAATTTTATAAACCAAAAGACTAAATCATTTCCCCACTCTTCTTTGCAAAAGAAGAAAAGTTAGTAAGTTAGGAAGCCAGGCTAAAAAGTTCAACTTTAACCTCATCTGATCAGAGCATCATCTTCCATCCACACAATTACGTATGTGACAATGTCCTGTAACATCATTTTTGAATATGTGTTTTACAGTTTGGCGATTTTGCACAACTTTGTGTCAAAGGGCATGAGTACATTTATTTGTTCTCTACTCCATTGTTGTGGAAAAGGGAGGTTGACTAGAGGCCTCCAAATAATACAATCAAAGATTGACCACAGGGTTCAGTGCTGCTTATCAATACACCCAGCAGGGGAGCAAATGCCCGCTCAAACCAGGCCCTCAGCTTTCCACAGTATGAGGAGCGTTAATTTATTCTATCATTTATAAAGAAAGAAAAACAGTAAAAGAAATAAATAAATATCTGGCCGTCACCGGATGCTGGCAGACACATTATCAATCAGTGCTGTTGCAAAGACATAATTCCCACTCATTGGAAAGGACAGGTGTGTTTTAATATGAAGATCCCTACGACTCTCTGTTTTGCTGATGGCATAGTTTTACTCCATGGGAAGCTTGTCTAAAGCAGAGCCAGACTGAGAGATTGGACTTTTAAGTCTGGGCCACGAGGCACAATAAACCAGACCTTGACCATGCAACAAAGTCCCAGAGCTCTTCCTCTGACTGGTTCGCCACTGACCGATGCTGTGCTTCTCTCACTGGCTTGCCAGTTTCCAAAAACCTGAATGCCAGAAACCTAGAGGCTAAAAACTCTCATACATAATAAAAACTGGCCCCCGGGCTTGGTGTGTGATCTGATCATATGAGTGTTCTCTGTAGAAAGATAATGTGACAGACTGCAGGGGAGAAGTGAGCATCAGTAAGTGAGGCATGTGTCGGGAGCTGCAAGGGTGCCAAACAAAGTGGAACAGAGCAGCCGTGTGCATCCTTCTGTTGCCCGGTGTGCAATGCTCTGTTGGCCCTCAATTATCTTTCAGGAAAATATGAAATGATGAGAATGGTTAAAAAGGATAAAATGCCATTGAAGTGCACCAATCATACATATATCAGGTTGAATATGTCATAACCTTGCTTTGGTGGTTTAGTTAAGTTGTGTCTTCATTCACTCTCTCAGCTGTCAAGTTTGACAAATTACAAGGACTCATCAGATTTCGTCACAAAGAAAGCTTTTATTTTCATTAGTTTGGAGTTTTGTCCAATGGTAAGCAAACCTCTGGCTGCAATACACTCTGCCAAATGAATTGTGGCTACTGGCTAGCAAATTAAAGTAACAAAAACACTATTCAACCATTCTGAAGACAACGAACATCTGGATAAATGTTCACTCCCTTTGAAATATTGTGGGCAGTAGTGAGAGGAGGCAACAGGTGAAAGCCGAGATGAACAGGTTTTTTTTGTCCACAAAATGTTAATTGGAACCACAAAAAGAACACCTTATCTGAATTATCAACGAGTCATATTAAAGCAAAGAGAATGGAAGCTAACATTATCATCCGCATCTCAACAACCATCTCTCTTTTGGAAGATCCTCAGCTAAAGCAAGATGTGCATTAGTAAATGCACATCAGAATTCAAACCCAAAACCTTCTTCCTTCATGGCAACAATATCATTTGTTTATTTTTGTATGTTAATAAAGGCTAATTATTTGGCGAAAAGTAATTGATTTAATAAATGTAATGTTTAAAACTATTTAAAAAATTAGAATGCTCATTTGATTTTGTTGTGAGAAATTAAAGAGTACCAAAGTCAGCAACAAACAATTGAGGGACATAGTTCCATTTCTTTTATTTAGAACTTATAACCAAGTGTAATAAAATGACTTTGCTCTTCATTAATTGCACCAGATCTTTGACCTTATCTCAAAATCTGATTCGGGCGTTAACACGTGACGATTGAGGACCCCTGTTCTTTAGCCTGTGTCCCCGTGGAGTTCCATGGATGTGTGTGACAGAGGGGCCCGGTTAGCTGCAGGCTGTCTCATCTGGACCCGAGAGGGCCTCTAAGAGGGAAAATAAGCAGTTCAGCAACAGCTGGACAAACGGACTATTATGACAGGTGGACGGCATACGGACGTCAAACACACAAACTAATGGACTTACGGTGTTACCCAAATACACAGGTGGACACAAGATACTTTTCCACATGTGGATGAAACAGCACCTGCCATGATAGAGGGCCTTAGCTAAAGTCAAATACAAATTGTATATATATAAAAAATCTTTCTTTATAGCAGATGAAGTCTACATAGTACTGCATGTTAGAGAAAGCAATTCGCCAAATAGGAAAACAGAGGTAGGTTTTAAGAAATGGGGCATGAAACATACTTTTAAGAATGAGTATCTCTTGTAGGTCTAAATGAGCTCCCCTTTAAGAGAAGTTATCCCCCACCCTTTAAATGCAGGCCTAAAATGACGGATTATTTTAAGTCAAAGAGAAAGTTTGAGGGAGCAACTAAAGGGTTTTGAAAGAGAATCTCGGGCAGTCAGGGTTTTGTTTGGGGTACGTCGAGCCGTGTTCTGTACTCACATGCTCAGTTCCACTCAGATAGCCCACAAGAGTTTTAACACACTCAAGCATGCACTAATTAAAAATCCACACGCTGCATCAATTCGGCACCAATCAATGTGCTTAATTAACTCATCTATACATCACAGCGGCGCAAGATAGATCCTAATTTTTGACACAGCCAGTGCAGGAATATTAACTATTTTACTTGTCAAACTTCACAGGGTATGTTACAGAAATATGATTTACATGACTAATGTCACCCAACACTTTCTTTTTAATTAAAATCATTATCATTCATCTGAGTTTTCCTTACCTCAAATTGCAGTTCATCTTGCAGGAAGTGCGGTGTAAATTATATATAGTAGTTCATATCTCACTGCTTCCCTTACCTAATTAATTCACCCTGAGAAACTTGAGTGAGGGAATAGTTTTACCCCTCCATCCTGGTTATTATCAAACTGCCCCCTGGAATATTTTCTCACCTTGGCTTGGTGGGGAACTTGGGATTCTTAATACAAGCCCTGCTTCTTCAGGAAGTGTTAATTTGATAGCATTCAAATACCAGAGGAGGCAAAAACGGGCCATTAATAATTTGTGTGACTTTTCTAAAAAAAAAAAAAAAAAAAAAGTTATTTTTAACATTTTGTAAAATTTCTTTTATGTTAACGTTCTTCTCCCCTATTTTTTTCCCCCACATGAAACTTTCTTGGAGCAAAAAGTTAACAACTCCGAGCTGAACTTGGCACTAATGGCAGAAAAGTTACATTTAGAAAATAGCAATGATTAGATGTGCTCACAAAGTCACATCTACCGTAATTATATGGATTTAAGAATCTTAGATTAAAATTTTTAATGGAATTTTTTAAAGTTCAGATTGAAGTGTTTAAAAACACAAAAAGAAGATTCCATATGTCCTCAGTCATCTTTTCTTCTTTGTCCAGTGCTTCGTTCAGTCGGATGCCGGGGCCCTCGCTCGGTCTCTCTCTGCTGCTGCCCAGGTCAGCTCCCCTAGAAGCGAGACTGCAGCTTTCTCTTCTGTTTGTTGAGACAAACCAGAATGGAGAACCTTGAACATGACCCTTGAAAAGACCCTTTTATTCTCAGTTCATGAGGATCTCTCCCCTCCTATTTGTCTTTCTCTTTGTTTAACCCTGACTATTTGGTGAGTTCCTGCTAAAAATCCAATTAGGTTAATTTGAAACAGTCCTGGTGAGAGAACTTTATCGGGTTTTTTTTTTGCTTTTCTTTCTCGGAGCATCAGAGATAACTAACCTAATTAAGACTCGACTTCTACCTTTGTCTGTTTGAAGTTGCAAATTAAGAAAAGTAAAAGAAAACATGTCATAGATTAGGTCTGAGATTAGATTGCTAAAGCAAACACAAGAGGAAGGACAATATCTTTACATGGCTTTCAATTGGTTAGTTCTCTTCCCCTGAGGGTTTTCACCAACTTTACCCTGTAAAAGACAAAAAAGAGTTACAACAAGGGTGTCTTGGAAAGATATTTATACCCAACGAACTTTAACATGTTTTTTTTTTTTTTGTTTTGTTTTTTTTTAACAAACTTCCTATAATTGTTTTGTGATTTTATGTAATAGACCATGACAAAGTCACACATAGGAAGACAGTGTTCCTGTCAGACGAAACCGATACAGGGATTTACTTACTGAATGCTAGAAGTTGTGGAAAACTGCACATGAGCTAAAGACAGGGCAACAAAACCTTCCCAAGGCTGCACAATGCTGGAGAACGGGCTACGGGTTCCCCCCCACCCCCCAAAAAAATAAAATAAAAATAAAAAATTACAGATACAAATGGAACAAGTTCATTTCAGTACAGACCTAAAACCAACTCAGAATTTTGGGCAGTACAGTTTGGCTTTGTCTAAGGCGTTTGCAATGAACAATGAGAAAAAGCTTTCATTGTCTACGTAGAAACATGTGTCCAAAGAAAACAAAAGAAATTGTTTTACAAAGTAGGAATACAAAGAACCTTTGTACATTTTTAAAACATGAAAACATTCAAAAAAGCTCAAAAACTTTGCAAGACAAAGTAAAAATAATTTCCTGCTATTTCAAAGCAGATAATCTGCTTGAAAGACGGCTGATGTGCTGCTTTATCCACATGTGATAGTCCAACGTGATTAATGGTGTTTTTATAAAAAAAAAAAAAAAAAAAGGTCGTTAGAGCTTATCAAACTTGTGAAGCAACCTACAGGTTGTTCCATTCAGCTGAGTGACACTCAGAAACACACAAACACACAGAGTAAACACAAACAACAGGCCTACTGAGTTTGGTTTACTCCCATCAGCTGGCTCTGACCGGCCATGCGGACCACCCCGACTTCTCAACTCCCTCTCTATCACTGGGACAGGATGGGGTGTGAGAGACAAGGGGGTAAGGATGTGTGTGTGGGGTGTTGTATGGGGATTTGGTGGGAAGAATTGAAGAGGGGGATGGGTGGAGCTTGGTGTTTGGGTTGAAGGGATACCCCCCACCAAATTAAAACCCAATCAATGAGAATCTCTCAAAGCCCCTTTCAAGCTAAACCCTCTTGCAGAAACCATAAACACCTCTACCCAGTCTCTCCTCACCACCGCTTTTGGACCAAACTCACCGTCAGTTTTCCTCCACTCTGCATCAAACAGACCACAAAAAGCTGACTTCACAACGCAGTGGGGATTAATTCCTGAACAAAGACAAATAAAACCAACCTGATTATTGAGTCTTTAGGTATTACCGTACTAGATTTGTGTTGGGGGAGCTGTGCAAGCTACCTGGAATAGGTTCAAACATTGCACCATGACTGCAGAGAAACTTAGAACAGTGACACATTTAAATAATGGATTTCTGTTCTTCATGACAAAATACAAATTCAATTTGTAATCATGTGAAAGCTATAAAAACTCTTGCAGTTGGCACAGTTTTCCTTGTGCTACTTCTGAAATCTTTGCGCTATTTCAATCGTTCAAGCAACAAATAGTTAACTCTTTCCAGTCATGATGGTTCTGACTTCTGCCATGTATAGGCTACCATTCATGAATTTTGGAATATTTAACTGTTTTCCAACTATTTTCCCCATAAAAATAAACAGGTACAGCCTCATGTGCTCTTGGCTAAGGACTTCCATTTGCTTTTGGCTAGAAAGACCATCCATCCATCGTCTATATCCACTTATTGAAGTGGGGTGAGTGGGGAGTGGTCATTAGGCAAGAAGAAGGGTACACCACCGACATAGAGACACATAGGACAAAAACCTACACACAGATATACCTATCAAATCTACCAATAATGTCTTTGGACTATGGGAGAAGGCCAGAATACCAGGAGAGAACCCATACATGCACAGGGAGAACATGCTGACAGACCCCAGACCAGGATTTGAACCCAGGACCCTCTTGTTGCACGCCAACAGTGCTACTATAGACTGGTCAAATTCTACATGGGTTCACAAGAGCAAAGTTTCATTCAGTTTTCATAAAATTCTGCTTTTTCCCACCTAAACCTGTCAACATCACTTGCTCTACAACTTAGATTCTGAGCTTCTTGGTTGAACAGGTTTTGCTAAACAAATTCTTCCTAATGTCAGTATTGTATGTAGTATTGAGACAGCAAACTTCTAGTTACAAAGTTCATTTGCTGACTATTACATATCAGAAGGGAGTATTAAATATCAAATAAACATAGATCTGTTGTTTGTTTTTTTTTTGTTACGATGAACAGACACTCAAAGAAAGAATATTTGCGAGTTGCACCGTGCAGCTATGCACTCACAACATGCTTCCACACAAACACACCCACTCACACATATACATACACCACCTGCTGAAGTAGAGACCGAGAGAGTCCTTACTGGCTAAAGCCTAACAGTGGGGAACAATTAAACCAAATCCCAGCCTTTGATCACTTGGTCATGTGAACATGACAGGTGACCATATGGCTGATAGAATGCAAATGCCAATTGGTGCTTAAAGTCTCTAGATCCATAGTGCAATGAGAAATGGGGAGAAGAAGGGAAACAAAGCAGAGTAGTCATTTGATAATTCAGTTTGAATATGTCCTCCCATCTCTCACATCTGAGTTTTGAATTTGCTTGTTTCCCTTCTTTTTCTCCTTTGCCTTCTAATACGCACAGACTTTCACTTGAACCCCCTTTTTTAAGTCTTTCCCTCGCAAAGACTTAAAAAAAAAAAGAGCCATTTGTAAGAGCCGTGTATAAATACCCATTCATGCAAAGTAAAAGAAGAACAAAAAGATCATCAGACTTTTACAACTGGACGGGCAGACAAGAAGGAAGAGGGGCTTAATAAAAGTCAGCAACCACAAACAATGGGTTGCAGATGCTGGAGTTGTTGTTTCTGAACAGTACAGTGGTGAGAGAATGGAAGGTGAGGTCACATACATATTTGTGGCAGGATGCAGGAGAATGAGCCCAGTGTGTAAAACTGGGAACGTCTCGCCGGGTAACGCATGCACTCACCGGCTGCACATGCAAACACAAAACAAACACAAAACAAACACACAAAGCTCAGAGAGGGATAGTAAGGCCCAGAGGCAGTTTCTATCTGCAAGCAGCAGGGGGAGCAGCTCCACTATTGTTCTGAGTGGACCCAGGCCCGAGGCAGTGGGCTGTGGACTTTGGGGTGGGGGGGCTGTTTGTTCAATGCACACTCTTACAAATATGCTCAAAGGGAACATGGGATTAGTGGAGGAAGAAGATAGCAGCAGAGCACAGAGCGACTATTAATGTTCTGTTCACTGACACTTTCTTTCTTTCTTTCTTTCTTCCGTCATCGTTTTAGTATAGTTCAACAAGATCAAGGGCATTTTACAAAGACCAAAACCTGGAAAAATATAGATAAACATGTTCCCATCTTTAACCCATCAAGCAACACTGATGGGTTAAAAATCGATATGATTATAAATGAAATAAAAGGCCGAAAAAGTAGAATTCTTCACCTTTTTTTTTAAATCAAAAGCAGGTTGGATTAATAAATAAGCTTTGTTCTAATTGTTGTAGTACTGTTGCTCCAATTTATCCCAACATAAGTTTGTTTATTTTTTTTTGGAAAATTGCTCACAACACCTGGGATACAGCTGAGTGTCGAGCTCCTGAGAGGCATAAATGTAGTGGTTTTCACTGTGGTGAGGAAAAGTGTCCCCCAGTGCAAAAGTAATTTTTTATGTATTCAGAATTTTGTTTTGATGACAGTGAGATTCCACTTTGATGAAAAAAAAAGAGCAACGGAACAAAGAGTATCTTCTTTCTACAGTCTTTTCATTGTATTTTATTTGTATTTGTATACAACAGTTCTAGCTTTACTCCAAAAACATTAAAACAAAGACTCCCAAAGAAATATGTAATATAAATATATTTACATTCATTGTCAAGTGTATGTTACTAAAATTTGTATGCCACCTGGACCAACCTACCTACAGATATATATATATATATTAACAGGGTTATATATATTGGAAAGCCTATTAAATGAAATTATTAAATGCATTTAATAATTTCCAATATTATTAAAACATTTTTGAAAATAATGAGTCAGTCAGTTCATTCTCAAAACATTTCAGATTGCAATGAATAGACATCTCACTTTAAGAAACAGTAGAGACATGTGGGGTTTTTTTCTGTTGTAAGTTTGTCAACTTTATAATAAATTACTCACCACACCAATAACACAACACTGGAGAAATTTGCAGAATGGAGCCACAGGACAAATTTGCCTACTGTGCCCCAGTGTGTCGTTAACAGACGGCTCGCGAAAAAGATATTGTTTGATTACACTTATTCTTGTTTGAGAGTCTCACACAACCATTGCTGGTTTGTGTGCTTGTCCTCTGTGTACCTCCTTCACAGTTGTGTGAGGACACTCATGGTTAATGGTTGTTAACAGCACAAGTGTTAAAGCATCCAAATGCAGACAATTAAAGAGCCGCTGGGCCAGAAGAGATGGATGGCTGTTGGCTGGTGTGGAGAGGGGAGAGCCTTTTATTTAGTGGTGCGCACTCTCCTTTCTTATGCAATGTGCTGGGCTGAACACAGAGCATAACAAGCCACTTCATCTCAAAGGCCGTTTCTGGACATGCACGAGCCAACTACCAGCGTCAGGTTTACCATGGATTTAAAAAGTTAAGACATACTGTTCCTACAGTTTAAATTCTTTTAATGAGATGCCATGGAAAGCTACCAAAAGAGCACATAATAAAGCATTGCTGCTCCAACCCCCACCTGTTGCTTTGTACTGCCTGACAGTTTGACAAAAAAATAAATAAATAAAAAGCTATTGTCTTTTCCTCACTTTCAAGAACGTTTTGGCCGTTTCAAACCATTTTCATAAAAATACCCAAACCATCTTGGGGTGGAAACTGAAAAAAGTATCTGTCAGCACTCTGATCTTATAGTATTTGCATTTTAAAATTATACTTAGAAATCAAGTCTGTAAAGCCACTGATTCCAGGCTTTAAGAGAGGGTAAAAAGAGGGTTGGGTATTTGTAAAATTGACTTTTTTGATATTTTCATCCTGTTATAATGTTAATCCCTCGTCACAAATAAACCTGTAGTGTTGTTTTGATTCTTTCATGCATGTTTGAGAAATTCCTGAATCCCTGGAGCCATTCGGGGTGCCCAAACACTTCACTCACAGAGCTCTGCCTGAAGTCAGAAAGAGTTGGAGCTTTCTTAAAGAGACAGAGGTTAATTTCAAACTGTCAAATTGCAAAATCAAATTTCTATTATGTTTTATTTTATATATACAAAACTTTTATAACAACTGAAGATAACATATTTATTTGGTTGTGCTTTAAAATGACACTATGTCCCTGCACATAATATTTCCCTATCCCCCCTTAACAGGGCAAATAGCCCAACTAATTAATCCGATATAATCAGCTTGCCTGTTACTCTACTCAAAATGAAATTACCACTAAAGATTCTGTATTGCTTGACATGTTGTATTATTTTTCCACATCCTCTCACCTAAAAATGAAAGCCAACATTATGGTGGGTCTGGTTGCCCATACTGTGTCAGTACACATTTGCTTTACAAGAAAAGGGATATTGGAATATTCGTCATGTGTTATAGTTGATTTATTCAATAAAGGCATAAATAACTCATATCTTGTCAGGGGGACAAAGAGGGCAGATTGCCCCAATTATTAAACACAATAATTGTGGCAAAAATTAAAGGCAAAAATTGGACTGGAGAAACATGACGACGATTGAGGAGGGCGGGAGAATGACACACAATCAAAGAAAATCAAAACAACAAACAAGAGACATATATTCGATAACTTATAGGAGCACTAGTTCAATTCCTTGCTTAGATAAACAGTGAATGAGCCAATCACAAAAAAAGCAACCATTTTGGTTTATTTATACACACAAAAAGAACTAATTTATATCCAGAAATATGCTATCATTCAGTGCAGTCAAAATCAGTTTTCACTGTCAAATGGTAACAAGTCAGCTTCACATGAGTAAGCATGCGGCGACAGTGGAAAGAAACAACTGCAGTATTGATGTTAGATGGGTTTTTTTTTCTTTTCTGTAAAAAAAAGCAAGCAAATCATGCCAAGCATTTTTATTTTCATGTGAATACAGTGAAACTATTATGTTTTTACTCAAGGTGATCAAACTGCTGGGCTGTTGCCTTTATGTTTGACCTTGCCGAGGACCTTACATGCATGTATCTGCCTAAACATGCAAACCCACGTTGTCAATGAAATTCTGATGAAAGTTTGCAAAACTTAGCATATTTTTTGAACTTGAAGAATGCTTCACTAAACTTGTAATCTTTCACATTATTAATTGTTCTTTGTGAAGGTTGAAACAAACGGAGAAAAAAAAAAAGTTAGGGGAAAAACTCTGGGTGAAGAATAGATGATGGGACACCAGATGACATCACATCAAGTCTGATTGAAGCGCATGCTGTCCCATCAATCTCGTTCTTCATTTTCACCATCACTCTCTACTCCCCGCGGAACAACAGACCGGAGTAATTTGCCACCGGCCTTCTGTCTCTGTGTTTGCGCGTCCCTTTCCCCCCCCACATCACGACCCATCACCTTGGCCAGCTCCGCAAACCCGAGCCGGGCCGACCTTGGCGTACCCCATCGGCCATTAATTCACAGCCTTTCTTGTCCATCTCTTCCTCAAGCGCTTCATCTCTCAACCCCGTCTCCCACAGTTTGAGTCGTATTTACACTGGTGTGCACTTCTGCGTGTGTGTGGTCTCCCACGGTTAGGGAAGCGTGCATGTGTCAGGTCCAATGAAGGTGACACCTTACGCCTCGTGCCGAGATAATGAAGGCTTTAACTTTACAACTCAAGCATATCAGATTGCAGCACCCCAGTCCCTCAGACATGCACCCACTACATGAGTGATCTGAATGGGTCGCCACCCTCCATTTAATGTGCACTGAGCAGTGTGCACTGTAAAATATGCCAAGAGGCTTCATCATCATAACCATCACTTACTGCTGTTTGGGATTCCGGCTTTCCGTGGTACGCGTCTGCTCAGGGATCTGCGGGCGAAGAGTAGCGTACTGCTTACCAACTGTCATGGAGGGGCGAAGGTCGGAGGTAAACTGGTACTCTCTGTAACCTCGGACCACGGGAGAGTCAAGGAATCAAAAAATCATTTAGATTCTTTACAATGCAGCTGAATGTAGTTCGGAGAGAGAGAGAAAAAAAAACCCTCCATCTAAATTCCCTGACTGGCTCCCTTCTATCCTTTCTCCTCAACTCACCTTTTCCCTCCCCCTTTTATTCACGAAGGGTTCTTTCCATAATAAAAGGAACCTGTGGAACTAATCCTTGCAAATCTCCTGTGCTTTCTGTCCTATACCTCCAGGCAACACAGCGCACCGAAATCCTCCATTTGCATGCCTAAACTGCACTAACTGTGAATAAACCCTTTTAGCTGCTAATGTAATAACATCTCCATTTCAGGAAAAAAGGAGCGGGGGGTTAGCCAGCCCTTCAGAGATTCGAGCAAACACCCCCCTTCCCTCTCCCCCCTCTGCTCCTGCCTTCCCCTCTCTCTTTTCCACTCTCATCCCAGCACAATAGGCCCAGCATACAGATGTATCCAGAGGCCCGCCTTATCAGCCACATCTTGTTAGGGTCAGCTTTGGGAATGGAAGCAGAGACCTGATTACAAGCAGATAAGCACAAACACACACACACACACACGCTGACGGAAGCTGCAAAGCAGCCTCACTTCACCTTGAAATTGGACATCGGAAGATTTAAAGCCATGTTTTTTTGGGTTTTTTTTTTTGCTTGTTTTAATGTATTTGTTGAGATTTTTTTTATTATTATTTTGTAAAATGTATGTCTGTGATTTTCCATTCATTTACAGTATTAGAAAACAAGTAAATTCTAAAACCCCAACTCACCACAAAATATCATTTGTGTTTACCTAAAAATTGTAAGAAAAACTGATTTAAATGCAGAACAAAATGGTCAGTTGTGCTACAGTACTTCACTATCTTTTACATTTATTTAAATCAAATGCAAGAAATAACAAATTCAACAATGTCTTGTCAAATAAAATCAAGCTTAAGGATCTAAACCCCACAAGAAAGAAAGAACTCTTCATTTAATATTAAATTCTCAAGGATTTATTAATCTGGCCAGGTTCTGATATGGTTTATGTCTTCTGTCAAATGAACAAAACAACAATCCAGAAAACACCATGACTGCTCTCTTCTAGCTACACTGTATCAAAGGATAAAGGATATTTTCGACCTCTATCCCTCGCGGACCTGCTGCCATGCCATACCCTAACCAGAAAACCAGGGTGCTCATGTCATCCAACTACTCACCTCTGTACGTCCTCAGTGAGGCTCAAGGCCAGAGCGGAGGAAGCCTTTTGGTGCAGCATTTTAGATCTGCTCAAATCCCTTGAAACTTAAATATTCTCTAAAGGCACTTGTTTCCTTTTTTCTATTATTTTGGCTGAGCTTAATCTTGTATTTTTACTTTAATTGCGTATTTTACATTTCATTTGTCAGTTTCTTATTTGCTATCTTATCTTATCTTATAGGGTTTTGTTGCTACTGCTTCGGCACACAACTGTAGATGTTTACTTTTGATCTGTTCTGGACTTTGTGGTCGATGAGACATTGTGGTTCTCCTTGTGGTTTTGAATCTGCTTGTTTGCAAATGATCTAGTCCTTTACTACATTATCTTAAATTATTTCAATCTAACCTGAACAAAATATGAACACAAAACATGAGAAAGCCTAAGAAATCGTTAGTCTTCACCATATACATACATAAAATCCAAGCATTCAAATTGGATGCACTATTTACCATGACTGTAGGCGTTTTCTTTGCTCAGAGCATTATTTTACACAGTCGTATCAAGATGACTGTGAGAATACATTATAACAATTATCCCCTCAAGAGTAGGCAGAAAAACAGATGCCAGGATCTGATTTTAATTGTCCAATTACACGGAGTAAGGCTGTTCCAGCCCACCCCGAACAAGGTTCTCCTCCCCAAATCCTGTTTTCAGGAAATATCCTTTTTTTTTTCTTTTTTTTTTCCCTGTGAATCAGGGCTGAAAGAGTGGAGGTAACTGAGACATTGTGCATGCTGCCTCCTCTGAGAACTGATGTTCACCACCTCGCATGAATAGCATTAACATCAAAGAGAATTTCTCTGAAACCAGCTGATCAAGCTGCATCATATGTTGCAGTGACAAGCCTATAAAACACCATTCTTTCTGCTTTTCTCTTGTTTTTTGTTTTCATCTTATTTCATCTACCACACACAGACACACACACACACACACACACCTCTAACATACATTGGTATTCTCCTAGTATAAGAAGGAAGATTCAAACACTTCAAAGAGCCAATTCCAGTAACACTACAACAGCTTCTACTTACAGATATGATAAAACAGCAGTGTCGAACACGAGCGTTGCTGCCGTGCAGCATTCAAATGCAAACACCCTAAAAAAAAAAATAGCAAATGTAACCCGTGTTACAAAACTTGCTACTAAATGTTTTCTGCCGACCCAATTTATTTCTACTCATTCTTCTTAGCCTTCACTCTTTGTTTTCAATTTCCGAATTTTACCGAACCTCGGGTTTCTACATTAACGTCTCAGTACACACGCATTTATGTGAAAACATGTGCATATATATTGTTAAACCCAAAAAGAAACGGACCTTTTTCTCCGCATGGGATGAGAATGAAGGTTGAAAATGCCTGATATTTTGAGGTCCCCAAACACACACACACACACACACACAAGCAGAAGTGGAAAGAGGAGGAACAGCTTGTAGCTCTGCCACTCATTCACCCAACCAACTCAACCAACCAAATGCCAAGCAAGCTTAAAAAAAAAAAAAAAAGAAAAACATAAAAAAGATGAACTTATTGAGGTCTCTATTTCCATGGCAACACAGAATAGTTTTGATGATGTTCCTTCCCAGTCGGCAGGCAGGGCTTGGCCGAATCACGGCACAGATTGGTGTGCCGTGGCTTGTTACTAAGGGCGGGTTTAGAACGTGCAGACAGAGAAACAGCAAGAGAGAGAGAGAAAGAGAGAGAAAGAGGCGCAGATGGTTGGAAGAATTGCCACTTTGAAGAAAACCCCAACCCACACTCACAACTGAGTTCTGCAATATTGATTTGAATGGATGGAGGGGAAGAAAACCTAGTGCCCTATGAATAAGTAAGTAATGGTTAATATGGGCTAAATCAAAAGCCATTCAAACTGAATTGAATATGTGTTCTCAATGATGCAAAGGTCCAGTGCGCCTTTCTCTCTACATGAGGGCACAGTGAACCACGGTACTGAAGCCTCCTCGTGTCATGTCGCTAATATCCTCTATCTGACAAACGCGGAATGGAGACAGAACAGCAAAAGGGGGAAATCAAAGATGAAAAATCTTCTCTGAATGAATCTCAGTCACATTTAAATGAGCCAAACCTCTTTGGTGAAAGATTTGGTGAAATATTAATTATTTTTCCGCATTAGAAATGCAAACAATGTATTAAAAATGGGATGTTGATGGACAGAACCAGTAACCAATGTGAATATCACAGTAGCAGCACCACTACTACAACTTATGAGACTCCTGCGATGACTGTTTGTGATTTTTGCTCTGCTTTTATAGTCCTAATTACAAATTTCTTCACAGCATCTGAGAGGCTCCAGTTCCTTTTAGATAAACATCATACGGACATTGGGGGTTTTAATTTACTCAGCAGGAGGAGTTGTGCTAAAAAACTAAAGAAATCTTTTCTTTTTTGGGGGAGAAAAAAAAAAAAGGAAAAAAGAGAGAATCTCCCCCAAAACTTCCTGGTCCCTCTTGGCTCTCCTTCCCAGAATTTCCTCCTCCTGCCTCGTCCCTCTACAGAGAGGAGCACAACAAGCTGCGGGAAACGGCGCGGGAGAACCGGGCCCTGCCAGGCCCCGGCTAGCAGTGATTCGTGTTCGACACGGCAACACCGCTGTTCAGACAGGCACAGCTGAAGACGCCAGGCTTGATGGCATGGCATCACTTACAGTGGCGCAACTTCCCTCTGTCGTCTCCCCTTTCCTCACCTTTTTTTATTTATTTATTTATTTTTTTCCCGCTGCCATCCCCCGCCTCCGCTCGTACCTTCTCTCTGACCCCGCAACCCCTGAATCCCCCCAGCGCACGGCGACATGGCAGACAGGCAGCCACGCAGACAGGTGACCGTAAACAATTAATCAACATTGTGACACCTCTGCATCTGCCAGGCCCAATACAGGGAGGGGAGCTGTCAGCTAACAAAACAAAGCAGCCCCCGACACGCACTTTACCACACACACACGCACACGTGTGCGTGTGTGTTTAGCAAGTGGATCAGAAGCACATGAAGAATGCCACTCCAAAACGGTAGAAGCTTGTAGACATAAAATATTTACCACACACTGAACAGGGAGTGACATGACAATAAAGCACTAAACTTTGTTTTGTTTTTGTGCAGGGCTTCATGCAATGCAATACCTCTTGGCAGTTCTGGTACAACGTCACACATTTCCAGAATTCAGTATTAAAACCTTATTTCTCATATTAATTTCCGCTATTTTAGATTATTCCAGTATCAAGAGGAATAAGCAGAGGGTTTCAGTGAATATGTTTTGCTAAAAAAAAGTCTCCCTCAAGATTGAGTGGTTTGTATTTGGAAGAAAACCAACAAAACGATGAGCTGCCGCACAGCCACAGACATATAACCCACCATTATTGTTATATATATGACACATAGGATACATTTGGGGTCATAGGTCATGTTAGAGGTTGGGTGCATCTGGAAAGTATTTACAGGGCATCACTTTTTCCACATTTTGTTACTTTACAGCCTTATTCCAAATTGTATTGAATAAATTTCTTTCCTCAAAGTTCTACACACAGATGCCCCATTAAGACAATTTATAAATTTTTTGGAGTCTTTTAAAAATGTATAAAACTTTAAAAAAAGCTAAATAACCTACATTTATACAAGTATTCACAGCTGTTGTTTTATACTTTGTTGGTGAATCTCTAATTTGAGCTTTTTCCACTGATCATCATTGAGCTCTACATCTTAAGTGGAGTCCACCTGTGGTAAATTCAGTTCATTATTAGGCTTGGAAAGCCACACATCAAAAAATCAAATCAAAATCTTTTGATTTCACTGTTCACATCAAGTCAGAGGTCAAACACTAAATCAAAGGAACTGTCTGTAAACCTCAGACAGGATTGTCTTGAGAAACAAATTGGATACAGAAAAATGAAAATCTCTTGATTTGAAGCTCCCGGTGAGCGCAGTGACCTCCATCATTAGTCAATGGAAGAAGTTTGGAAGTAGCAAGACTAGCTGGCCGTCTAAACTGTAATCGGTGGAGAAAGGCCTTAGTCAGGGAGGTACCAAGAAAGTGATGGGGACTCGGGCATTGTAATCATAAAGAGACAAAGATGACAAACCCTTCTCTTTGTTCCACTTAATTCAAAATGTGAGTTTGGTCTGTTATCCCACACAAATGCTTCCCTGGTGTCGGGGATGTTTTTCCTCCTGTGTCTCCATTGTCCTAATCCAGCGCCCCCTTTGCCCTGAGGTTGTCCTGCAGGCTACGGAGCAGAGCTGGGCAGCATATTCATATGAATGAGCACAGCTAATAAGTGATGAATGTCACAGCTGCTGGTGGCTTTTTGTCATTTGGGGACAAGGACAATATGGAGTGGTGAGGTCAGAGGTGGGATATGTGCTGCTAAAGTTTAACCCAGTGGATGAGCAATCTGTCAATGAAGAGAGGTTAACCCAGGGCAAGCTGCTCTTGAGGCTACGATGAAATGACTTGCATGATTTTAAGCTTGTCTTCAGGTAGAGGACAGTTTTTATTATAATATTATCTACCACTTTGTCAATTTTTGTGTCTTGTTTGCATATAGATGCAGAAGAGCTGAGCGTGGATGTCCACAAACACTCCTGGGGATTGTGTTAACACTGCAAGAGAGCTTCCAGAGTTGACCAGCCTTTTGTTTCAAAGGGTGGTGTGTGTGGAGGGGGTAAAGAAGGGGTATAGGGTTGGGGGACTCATTACATTACAATCTCAATGATAAGGAGGCTTCAGGGGGGTGCATGAGGCCACGGAGGAGGAGGCATTGTTCCTCACTCTGTGTTTTTGCAAACCTACAGGAAGCGCAGCCTTCTGAGACGAACAGAAGTCATAAAAGGATAAACGCTCACAATCAGAACATGTAGGCATCAGCAACGCTCACCGGGTAGAGCGCAGAGGGGAAGGGGAGAAAAACTTATTTAAGTTTAGATTAACCTGCCATTTTCATAAAGGTAATCATTATGCTGCCAGTGGGTAAACTTGTGGGATGAGAGCTGAAGGCAGAACTCAGAGCTCTCATTGGTTTCTGTTTGCTCTGAGCAGAGTGGCCATCAGTGTGAGGGGCAGGTAAGAGGGATCAGAGATGGGTGAGACGTTTACCGTGGTTTTTTTTTTTTTTTTTTTTTTTTTTTTTTATTGGTGGGGGGAGTTTAGAGGGCTTGTTTGGTGCTCGAGTTTGACTGCATCTCACACATCAAATTGAAGCAAAGTGTTACACGTGAATGTTGTGACAAATGAGACACATGACAGAAAGCAGGAGTGGGTGAGAATTGGGAAACAAGGGGAAGGTTTCCCCAGGGAATCTGTGCGTGTTAGTGTGTATTGGTACATATGTGTGCAAAGATCATGTTTCTGTGGGGATGATTTATTCTTGCTGAAAATTCTAAAGTAAAATTATGTTTTCAGGTGATTTCAGGGAAAAGATTCCTACTATGATCACTTTTCTGGAATTTGTCATTTGTATGCCATGTTTTGTTCGATTTAAGTCTTTGATGTTGCTCACTGCATTTCAGAGTCTCTATGGACATGAGAGTTAGGAAGTAAAAACGGCCTGGGAACTTTAACTTTTACAAAGTTCCCAGGGCCTTTGGAAGAGAAATTAGTCCACAACATCACAGACTCTTCACCATGCAGAAAAGTGATTATGAGGTTTTTTTTTTTCTTTGTTTGATCTTTTTTTTAATCACATATTGATACTTTGGTTCTCGTCAAACCCAACTAGAGAGTTTGATCTCAAAAATGTCCAGTCTTACTGTCACCTGACTGAAGCACGTGGTTCCAATTAAAGAGTTTCGTAAACTTTGCACATTTACATTTGTGGTGATGGAATATAGTCTTTTTGAATTGATCCCAAACAACCAGCTTTCATGTGGAGAGTGGCTGGTGGCTGTTATGGAGACTTGCTTTTCAGTTCTGGCTCTTTTATTCTTTAATCACCAATTTGACATGGGCAAGTTTATGAAACTAGCCATGTTTTGTAAACATGTGGAGACTTTTAATACCCAACACACATCTGTGTCACTTGATTAGCGTGTTTTCTGTCTTTTCCATTTTGAAGAATGACCAGGGTAAATGGGTCTCTCTCTTCCATCATATATAAACAGGCAAATAGTAAGTCGTAAATTGCTATTTAAGTTTAAATCACAAAACAAGCATCTTTTTACATTTATTTTACCGTAAATGTGGCATAGATTTGGCCCCAGTGATTATACCTAAACAATGATTTCTTGCTATAATAAATGTCATCAGGTTCATATAACTTGAAAGATGCATACATTTTAAGGCCTTTTGACACATTTTTTTACCAGAATTTCCAATAAGGTTTTAGTTTGTGTGGCACAGTGACTTTGCATTGATCATTGAAAACTTTTTATTGTTCCTGCTAACTCCAGTCAAAAAGTCATGAATAATTGAATCATGCATTTAGTATCAAATCCTTCGTGGTAGAAGGTCATGGTATCTCAGTTTGGTTTAAACATAGTAGCTTATTTCAGAAGTAACCTGTTAACAATAGTGAAACATGGGAAAGCAAGTCTTTTGATACTGCATTGCCATTCTAACTAGATAATGCCAGCAAAAGATTTTCTGGTTGCATGCTCCATCTAAGTCTCAGTGGTATTCCAGCTGCAGTTTTAAAAAAAATCTCCACATTCCTCTTTCTTCAACATTTAATAATCATGATGTTGAAATCAATATCAGCCTATAGACGTAGCCCTGGTCCCCAGAGACCTTTTGGTTCATTTAAATTAAGTTCCGAGGATTTGTAAAGGTATCAAACTGAGTGCAGATCAGTGTTTGGTGTGGTCATTAGGGTCCAGAACACCAGTCAGTGATGAAAGACTATGATGGAAATTGGACAGCGATCCCACTTGCTCGTAAAAAAACATTGACCACACTTTCATCACCTCACTGGCTCCGTCTTGCTGCACTCCTTTAATGTTCTGGAAATGACACCAGGACCTTCTTTTAAGCAAAGATTAAAAGATAACCACAGACCTTAGACACGTTTGAAACATGGCTTTATTGGTTTTGAGTCTGTTTGTGGGACTCAGCGTGAGTTGTCGCTTACGGGGAATAAAGCAGTCGGTAAACACAAAGTATAACCAAAAACTGTGGCTAACTTGCCCCATGAAGTGTATTTGTGTGCGTGTGTGTATATATTTGCACACATATTGCATTTTAGTGATATATATTTGGTACTAAAATGCAGGTCATTTTTGACTCAAACTTTATTTTGTAGTCCTCTGGACCAATTTACGTTATCTTTATATATTTCAAACTTAGACAGTATCCATCTAAAAGAATGGCCTTCCAAAGCTAAATCTGGAAAAAAAAGAAAAAAAAAGAAAGAGTAACTCAAAAGTAAATGTTTTGGTCTGTCACTTCTTCCTCCCACCTGCTCTGGCCTGCTAGGACAAACATTTAGGCTGCCTAATTATCCATACAGATATAATTGGTCCACCTCCGTGTACAGTGACCCTTGTGTTTTTTTGGGGGTTTTTTTTTGTGTGTGTGTGTGTGTGTAGGCGTGGGCAAGCACACGCGTGAATGCTTGTATGTGTGCAAATCAAGTTTTCACCTTGACAGCCCCAGCTTTAATTAAATTAAAGCAAAGGTGTTAAAGCTGTTGATTGTCACAGTGAGAGGGTGAGGAGCACATAATACAATGCATATCAATGCAAACATGAGTGACTGCAGTCCCCTAGGTGTCAGCCAAATGAGTGTGAATATTCAGCTTTTTCCCCTTCACTTAACTCTCATTTCACTCTGATGACATTTTATTAGCCGTCCCTTGGCAGTGCCATTAAGCCTAGCAGTCTGCTAAAATATGGCATGTTTGTACTCTTCATTCCATGCAAATGCAAGATGCAAATCTGATTAAGAACCACAACATTCCTATTTTTCTTGGGTTGGGATGTGGGTTTGCTGTGCCAAAAATGTTTGCTAACAAATAAATAAAAATAAAAACCAGTCAAATTTGATTAAAGTTGTCACAGTGAATCTGAGCATGTATCCAAATAAAAAACAATAAGTTTCACCAGGAGACAAATTAAGTACTGGAATGATTTGGCCAATGGCCAGAACTAAATCTGACTCAAAATCTGTGGGTGTACTGAAAGAGAGCCTACAAGAAAACCCCTCACAGTTTGATAGGCTTAAGTAACTTTGGCAAGATAGAGTTGCTATATTTCACCAAGTCAAGACATGATTACGAACTGCAAAAAAAGACAACTGTTTGATCATATAGTGGCAAAACAAAAAATTAGTTAAAGGATGTGAAAACGTGTATATATTTGCGCATTCTTAGATGTTTCTCTGTTATAGATTGACTATTTTTTTTCCATTTGCACTGTATGTACAGGATAAATGTCTCATTAACTTACATTAAAAAAGCCTTTCTCCACTTTACTTTCTTTGGTATCTTTGGTTCTTTGGAGATGGAAACAGCAAATCCAATGTTCCTTGCTGTTAAGGAAGGCTTATGTAGCTATTTCACATATTGTGTAGTCAAGGATAAATACAGTCCCTTCTGAAACTGCTACTATTTAACTGAAGAAAAGATTTTTTATCAAAATGGATAAAACTAGCACATTGTTTACCCCTCCCCCCTTTTAGTAGTTATAGAAATATTTAAGCTGGAGTCTTTTCCACCCACAGCCTCCTCTGGGTATTCACCCAACTTCTGTTCTTTATGTCAAGGCAGACTTATACTCACTCACTTGTACGGCCAATCCCTTCCTTGGACAACCTCTCCCTTCCTCTGCACTGGATATCGATTTAAATGAAAACAAGTTGCCAATCCAAATAAACACCATGTCAAGTAGCCATCCAAGCAGACAGAAATATCAGCCCAGCATGATACCACAGGGCAAAACACCACAGGGGCACCGATGCTCCTGGCCCCCCGGGGGGTCCGCAGAGGCCATCGAGGTGTATGCATGTGTGGACACGGGTGCACATACTCTTATGCTCAGCCATGCATGTATGAGTGACTAATCATGTGTGGTCTTGTGACCCTGTGCAGGACATTTATCTGGTCAATAAGTGCCGTCGTTGTTATTGTAGGCAATGTACTGTAAGATAAGCAGTTCTGAAAAGACTTGATTTGCTCATGTGGGGGAACCAGCAGATCACCTTCTGCTGGTAACAGAACATGACATGACTCTGTGATGACCTTTCTGCAGCTGTGACAGCCATGTGTTCGCACAAGAAGATCCAAATGTTTAAAAGGACATATACAATAGCGATTAGCAAAAAAAAAAAATAAATAAAAGATTTTGTTTAACCACAAAGTAAGATGCAATGGAGTATTAATTTGTAAACAACAATCACACTGAGATTTCTGGTTCACTGTGGCTTGCAAAGGTGTCCATAACCATTGACCATATTTACATGTTCAAAGTAAAACCAGAAACTTTGGTGTATTTTACTTACATTTTATATGACAGGCCAATGAGTAGCATATAACATTGAAGTGGTGAAAATAATACAAGAACTGCAAAACAGCTGCAATTCTGTTGTGATAAGGTTTAACCCGCTTTGCACATTTAGAAACTGAAAGTTTTGCCCTTTCATTTTGCAAAATCGCTTAATATCGGTCTGCCTGTATGTAGAGTGTCTGCAAAGAATACCTTTAAAGTCTGACTCCCAGTTCTTAATTGGCTGGAAGGACAACTGAAAATTTTAATTTTTATCATGCTCTTGCTTATGAATTTCAAACTTGTATTGTTGGCTACACTTCAAATGAGGCATTCCTGTACATGAAGTTGATTTGATCTAAAGCATTGTGTTTAGGGTTGTTGTCCACCTGGAAGGTACATTTTTCACCCCTCTAGTCTGTTTGCAGCTTCTCTTTTAGGAACTCCCTGTATTTTTCTCCCTCTAAGCTAACGTCAACTTTGACTAGCTTAAATTTTTGGTCTGAAGGAAAGCATCCCTAAAGAATAAAAATTTCACAGAATGGTCTATTGTCACATGCATGCATTTTTTGTCACATGGTCTATTGTCTATTCTTGAATATTAACTGAAAACTTACAGACGATGATGTCGATGGCGTAAACAAAAGGCTGCCTGTGACAGATTCACCTCCTCATGTGTGACCGAGTAAAAAAACTAAACAAAATGGCTGACTTCCTGTCCCACACCGACCTTGACCTTCAAAATAAAAACCTCATTACTCTAACACAAAAATTAAAACTAAGAACCTATTTTACAATAAATTAATGGCCATTTCCATCTGACAGCAGTAAGTTCCTCTTCTTGTAACTTGCGTAAAGGTGATTTGGGGTCAGGACACAAGAGAGCCTCCCTTAGGAATAGTGTGGACCCACAACCCCCTGCTTGTATCTTGATGTGGTCTCCCCTGGCCACCATGAAGCAGAGAGGCCATATTTAATCGCTTGGACCCCACTGAGTGCGAGAACAGCAGCAACGCACTGGGGTCATAAAAAAAAAAAAAAACAGGCAAAACTTCTGGTCTACCGGGCAAAGGGAAATATGCGGTGGTTAGGGAGGGGTTTTCAGTGCTGAGACTCTCGTGGTGTTTTTAAGGTCATGCTAATTGCCATGTACTTACAGCATGCTTTCAGTCCATTGCAGTTCTACTGAGGTGGAAGCAGGAAATGATAGGGGTGTAGGTACAGGTGTGAAACTTTAATTAAATACCACTGCAAAGGTTAATGCATAGAACGATGGAAGTGCAGTCACTGTTAAGTGGAAGACATTTAAACGTGGCCAAGAATACACCCCTCAACGTGGATAGAGAGGAGGAAGAGCAGAAAAGAAAACGCTCTGTCTGGTTCATTTTCTGAAAAAAAAAAAAAAGTACAGGTATCTAGAGGAAAGTGATATCGTAGTTGACTCAAACTGGACGATCTTCGTTCAGAAATAGAACTACAATTAATCTCTCAAAGGTGAGAATTTGGCATAAATAGCAATTAAAGCCTTTATTTGGCTCAGTAAGCTAAGGTCCTAAGATGTTTATATGCACATTTCATTCTCTGTTAAGTGTAAACTAAGATTATGCAGGCCTTATTCGTAATATATTCAGTAATATATGGGGGAGTAATGTCTCTTCTATATCCTGAAACTCTTGGTGAGTGTGTGTGGGCGCGTGTGTATGTGTGTGTAATAGAGGGGCTTGGACGTTCATGGGCATGAGTGTGACCCTTGATAATTAGTACCATCTGCTATATTAGAACACCTCTGGAGAGACAGGTGATGTTAATAAAGCAAGATGGACAATTTGGCTTGAAATTGTCTGCGAGACAGAAAGACAGAACTTCGTTGTTAAGAAGTTGAATGAGATATTATGTTATGTACGCAAGCCTAGAAAAAGAAATTATGCACACAGGATATTAATCTAGTGTATTGTTAATTATTTTTAAATATTTTACAATGTCTAAAATATGCTGGTTTGTGCCATTAATAAAAAGTATCCATAATCCTAAAAGTTTTTTTCAGACTTTGTCATGTTACAATCACAAACACAAGTGTATTTGTGATACATATTGAGAGAGTGAGGCGAGTTTATTTGTATTGTACCATTCATACAAAGGGTAATTTAAAATGCTTTATAAAAAGATAAAGAAAAAGATAAGCAAATATTTCATTAAAGACAGCCTTCTGTATTAAAATATTAAGTTCAAGCCTTTCATAAAAGGAAGAAGATGATCAGATCCCTAAGAAATAACTGACTTAGAAAACATAAGAAGAAATAGAATAAATATAGCAGTCTGATTTTTATGGTTATGTTAGAAAAAATTATATTTCCAGTCCTGGTTTAAAGGTTTAGGAAATCTATATCTTCCTATAGGATACGGATTTTTTTGCAAATTAATAGCCTTCAGACCATGGAATTTATTTGCGTTCAGCCACCAGCACATTGCACAACTACCTTTCACTCCAATTACACTGAGGTTATGAACTACTTCATATTGGTGTATCGTGCACAATTGAAATAAAACATGAACGTTTGTGCTTGTAGCTAGAAAAAGGTGAAAAAGTTGAAAATACTGAATTGGCATTTGCATGCAAAAATAAGAACACTCACTCATAAATATGGCGTATTCTTTTGAGTTGTCATTGGGGAGGAAGCTCTGGGACAAATTCAGCACAACAAAGATATCTAAAACACAAACAAACAAACAAACAAAAAAAATACACTCAGCCCAAAACCACCAATTCAAAAATATCCTCACTAGATTGAAGAAAAGAGAGCGCCCTTTCATCTCACATCCAAATTAGGCAAAGCACATATCTTATTTATCTTGGTATAATATCATACTGCATACATGAAAAGAGCATGTGCAAAAATCCCACTCAAAGTGCTGATCGTGGAATTGAATCTCAGCAGCACAGCGGCCATTGTGCGTGATGAACCGTGATGATCCCGTGCAGAGTTTCCAACCTGTGGTTCTGGTTATTCTCACCCCGCCCGAACACGCTATTCCACTCAAGGCACTAATTGGGTATTCATGTGGTGTTTTGTTTGTTTATCACTGTGTTACCACTGCAAGTCTTGGTTCAACACGTCTCATTTTCATAGCCGACATGAAAGCCAGAGACGGTGGAATTTTCTGCGCTGTATTTATGCCACGGAGCCTAATCTCAGTTAACACAAACTCGTCCCAGTCCTCTTTTGCTCTGAATTACCACCCGCAGTGGTTTTGTCCACCCCCAACCATTACCCCCCACCCATTTTTTTTTTGTTAAATAATTCATAATGCCTTCAAAACTCACACGTGATGCACTGTATCTTTGTGGATGTAGAGGAATAAGGTCGAAGACAGCAGATCTGATCATGAGTCTTAAGCAGTGAGCAGGTGAGAGTGATGAGCGTTTTTGTTTTTTTTTTGTCTTCATATTATGTTTTAAATTCATGTTCACCCTATCGTCTTTGACATTCTTTATATTTTATAAGAATCAAGCTCACTGATCTTAAGAACTATATAATTCACCAAAGTGTGCATTCCAAATGATCAACCTTTATTTTATTTTTTTTTATTTTTATCACACCCGCTGTCTTTGGCTGTTTTCAGGGATTTGAGTTTCGGGGCATACGCCTAAGCCGCTGCCTGGCTGAGAACTGCATCTGGCCTCTTTCAGTCTCACAGCTTGCGTTTGCTTCCAAACTCCCTCACCTCCATCCTTTTCCCCCCTCTCCACTGCCTCTTACTTCTCCTCAGCTTCCATATTGTAACAGCCAAACCCGGCAACAACTGCCGCCATCTTCCCAACCGAAAAGGGTATGAAACACAAGGACATAAGGACTTTTATGCCAGAGCTGGGAAGTGAAATTTGTTAAATTTTTCACTGATGATTAGCAGAACTGCACCAGTTGTTCATGGGAACTGGTTGCAATGGATTTTCGTTTGGGGACTCAGAGTAAAGTGGGCTGTAAACAAATGCTTATCCAACTTTTCAGATCATTATTTGTAAAATAAGGATAGGGAAAATCTGACTATTTAGTAAGCCTCTTCATTTTTAGCTTTACCTAACATCCTGAAGGGATTCATAAAGTTGAATAACATTTCTGAAATCGATTACAAGCACTAGAGTTAGACTGTGTGGAGAAATCCACATTACCTAGTTTGGCATATCCTGTAACTTAGCTTTGAGGATGTTTCCTAACATGTCCTTTCCTCTAGTTAGCTTAGTAACTAGCTAAAAGAGATAAAAGGGAAACACAGAATTATTTATTCTCAACAACTGCCATATTGTTTTACATTCTGAGCTACTTTAAAATGACATGGCCTTAATCTGTTGTAATGTAGACATTCCTGTTATATCCATAATTTTACAGCCCATCAATACATATAAGTAGTTCCTACCTAAAGATTCCCGTAACATATGTGCATAACATATGTCACGCAGAAGAAAGAGGCTGTGCAATTAGCTCACAACCCTTATAAACTAATTTGAGGTCTGCAGTTTCTTCCACAAAAGCAAATAGTGATCAGTTGTTGTTGGCTCCAAGTGCAAGTAAGCAACTTACAATGACGATGGATACGTTAAAGAACATAAGGGCAAATAATGGGAATGATCCGAAGTGATCGCAGGCAATACTGAAATGCAATGGAAGGAGGAGAGTGGAGAAAAATGCATGCATATGGGCTGAAATACAGAGGGAAAATTGAATGTAAATGGTAAAGGAACCACAAGAACTAATCAGAGAATAGAAGAAAAAGCTAAGGGAGAGCACAGGCAGAAGTGAGGAGATGGAAATCAGATCCCAAACATTGTTTTGTTATCAAAAGAAAATCCAACTTGTCACCACATACTGTCAATGTTGCTGTACAGCTCTAGGCTCCTCCTCTTGCAGCATTAGTGAAGCAGACATTAAACAAAAATAATTCCATGTGTTTTAGTAGAGTCTAGGGACCTACACCACGCTTTGGCAAAAACATTTCTTTACAACATAATATTCTTGTTAGTTAAGTATCAGATTACTTGTGATGATAAGTAATAGTAACAGAGAACATTTCAATCTGACTAACATTTTATAATTTTTCTGTTCTGATGTTTCTGTTGAAAGGTCCAATTCCCAGTAGAGCCAATATGAGTGAAATGCTACTCATAGCTGTTGAAGTCACAGTTTATTCTTTTACACAAAAACTATAATCAGTTTATAGTATATTACTTTGATTGGCTGCCAAAGATGCGTGTGAAGAAAACAGAAGGTATGTAGGAAAAGCACACATGGTGCCAGTGAGGAATGGCAGTAGGCTCAGTTTTGTCCAAACAAAATTGGACAGGAAATTACCAAATCTACAAATATACAATCTGGTGTCGTGAGGGAAGCAACAGAAAATTTCGTCAATTTGGAATATATTTTTTATGGTGTCTTTACATTTCAAGGACTCAATTGACACATAAGCTCTGAGCTTAAGTGACTGCTGCCTCAGCCTTACGTGATGTCAAGTTATAGACCGTAATAAAAAGTCACATTTAACATCATACAATAGCACAAATAAAAATGCCTTACATTTCTAAATTGGCACCACAACAAACTGCAAAAAATCCCACTAAAACAATCAAAATCTCGGAGGAACAGCTCTTTATAGACATTTTCTCTGTTTATTTGGTTTCTTCAGTGCAGTCTGGCACAACCGGCCCTTTAAGGACATTGAGGTTTTTGATATGGCCCAAAATGAAAATGGGCGAACTACAACAGCCCTGTTCTAGTTGCATACCAGTATTTCAAATTAACTTAAATTTTAAGTGACTTCTTTAATTGTTCCCAACATGAATTTATTAATTTAGTGTGAGTGTAGATGCTCATGAACCAAACTGAGGAGAAAGACCATGCTGATATTCAACATAATCTTCAGAGAGCAGGAAGACTACAATCTGACTTATGCCATAAAAGATGGTAACAAAAAGGGAGGGGAAAAAAATCTTGTCGTTGATGAGTGTGAAAGCAATTCTCCTTACTAAATGTGAAAAGAACTGGGGGAGCCTTTTAATGGTTACACGCTCATCCTCTCTCCACACTAATCTCAACTGCCGCTTCCTCCCAATTAGCAGAGCCTGCGCTGGCTCTCGTCATTTCCTCTCTTTATTGATGAATCGACTTCCCTATGAAACTCACCATCTTTCCTTTAGAGCCACAAAAACATCAGTGTACATAATTCTACAGCACCAGAATGTGTTTTTGGTCATTTTAGCTGACCGGCTCTATTTATACAAGTCGATTATACATGCGGATTGAAGAAGCAACATTCAGATGCGGCTCTAGCTCTGGCACCCTGGGTAGAATGGCATAATTAAATGAATTGACTAAAAGGGATGCAATGAATATCCCAACACAGTGCCGGGTCAGTACGCTGCCAAATTAAAGCCAAGGGCCAAAGGGGAGTAAACATTAATATATCTGAAGTTGGAAAGCAGAAGAATGTTTCATTATTGATGCAAAGTTTATTCATTGATCTACTGGTAGTGCAGAGGGATTTATTTATGTATAGAGGTGTGTTCGAACAATATCAGTAATGTCAAAAATTTGCTTAGAGTAGTTGTGTTTGTTGTCTATTATTCTGCGAGGCGTCGCGAGTTCACTTCCACACTACAGTGGACCACCACCTACGAACTCACGCTTCAGTATTCACAGATATTCGCAGATGTAGCTGTGGCCCCTAATCAATGTGAATACCAACAGTCAACCATCATTCTACCAACAGAAAGTATCAGACATTGTAGAGAGAGAATTGTCAAAGTAGTGGATGTCCCAACTAATTCACGCGAAAGTTAGACTGTGCCTTTTTCAAAGAGAGATGTGGAGATTGTTTTAAATCATACTCAAAAGCAGCTTAAATAATATCTTCACAAACTTGTCAATATCTTCATGAAAAATTATAAATGTTTGGAACAGCGTTCACCTGCTGCATAAACTGCACTCAACATCTTCATTTAGTAAAAATTCAAATTAGTTTGTCTCGTATTAAAAGGCTAAAAACAACTTCTGTGCCATCTTATGAATGCTTAAACCACCATTATTTTGGCAGTGGCTGATTCTTAACATCAAAGCCTATTTACCTACACAAGATGTAGAGGGTAATGGTGGCGTATCTTCAATAATCTTCCTGTATGAAACATAAACTGGCGACGGAACATTTGCAGTCAGAATAAGTTATTGATATGAAAGTAGAGTGGTTTAAAATTAATGCAAAATTATGACAGTATTTTTTATTTCTCTTTTTTTTTATTGTCTTTTTTAGTAGGAGAAAAACCTTGGACTTGATGTTAGCTTCAGCTGCTAAGACACACTAATCTCTTTATCTAAAGAAGGTGAGAGTTTCCTGCTAGAAGATATAAGACGCATACCATCTACTACACTTATTTAAATTTTACCCTAAAAACACATTGAAAATGTAAGTTTTTCAAACAAATATGTCGCCTTTCTGTTTCAAGCCACCATTTCCCATTGCTTAGACAGAAGACGAGGTCATCTTTTCGACAAATACTTTCAGAAACATGTTTACAAATGAGAATGGATAGAAAATCTTTTAGCAAAAATGAAGAGACCCACAACAGCACATGTATGTGAAGACGTGTAAATATAAAAGACAAACTGCTCATCAATATAAAGGAATCTTAAAAAATAAAATAAAAAATACAAAGAAATCTAAAGAAATGCAAAGTAATGGAGCGCTTATAACCAACACCAACAATAACCCTCCAGGAAATCCGCTACAATGCTCCGCATGGTGTCATTTTCAGCATTTTTCACAGCTTCTTATTTATCTCAACATAAAGATGTAAAAAGGATGTAGCCAATTTTCCGTTTTCTTGCTGCATTTTTATGCATATTGCCAGCCACACACAAGCAAACATGAGCAAGTCAGATCTGCAGCGAAGATGACATCTGCATACTTTCCTCACAGCTGTTTGTGAACATAAATAAATACACAAGAGATGCACATATGATGCTGGAACGCGAGGCTAATTAAGTGACAGACAACAGCTTGCAGGAAGGCATTTCCAGTGAAACCTATCACCGGTTCCATCAGAACAACAGCCACACACTATACTGTACAGTATGCAGGCTGTGTGAGCCACTTGTTGTCAATCTGTCTTTCTGTCAGGGGAAGCTGCATCGACAACATACATCGACTCCTAGCTTTAATTTCATATTATCTTCATTATACTACCACTGCAGACAAGGCTGGCCTATATCGGATAATTTTGCCTAAATGTGACCCATATGTGGCTTTTCAAAAACAGTCTGAGCAGCAGATTTATTTTTTTATTATTATTATTATTGAACCTGGGCTACTTTTGGTTCTTAACCTGACATATCTAATGCTTTTCAAACCAACATCAGCCCAACGGTCATGTTTAAATTGTTACAGACTTCACAATTGTCTATAATTACAGACACTGCTGATAGTGTAAACCGTGTCAGCTCCAATTGCACAACTTCAAAATTGGTGCACAGTCTAGTATGTGTGGCATATTATCTTAAAAGCACAGCAAAGCTTCTCTTCATAGACTGTTCTTGTGAAATTTGATGGCGACTGCATTTAAAAGCTCAAAATTGTCAGCCAAGAACTGCAGCCTGAGTGCAACTTAGATTTGCAAACTTTGCATTGGTGTTTCAGAAATCCATTTTGTTATCTCTAAGGGACGGAACTATGCAAGATTGACTTTTTTGAGCTTCCCATTATGTTATAATGTTAGCCCCTCATCAAAAACAACACTGGAGTGTTGCCTTGATTCTTTCATTCATGGTTGAGGAATCTTGCTAAAGGCTTACCAGAGGTGTGATGTGATGACTTCCTGAAGGAGGAGCTTCAGAAAGAGCAGGAGTTTTTAAACAGACAGAACCCCAATTTCAAGGCGTTAAATTATGAAATAAAAACTTCTTTTAAGTCATATTTGCTGTATATAGGCTATATATGGCATTTGCAAATGAAGGTAACATATTTACATGGTTGTGCTATAAAATGGCTCTTTGTGCCAAAAAATTACACTACCTCTTTCAAAGGTACCACAATCTTAAAAATGAATCAGTATTTTGTGTAAAGGTGTGTTACACTATTCATATTCTCAATAATGTAACTGTGAAGGAAGCAAGTATCATTAAGGCTGGTGGATAAACACTGACAGGCACACAAAATCCTTGACAACCACAAACACGACACAAAATTTTGGCCAATGATTTTGTCACTTAATCAGCTCATCTCACTAAACACCTGGTTTACAACCTGTGGTGTTGACAGGTGTTATGAGTAGATAAAAACGCATTGCAAACTGGCTGCCCAACTCACTTTCTTGAAATCTAACAAGCAATTCAATCCAACTAATTCACTTCATTAATCAAATCTGGTCAAATCAACATAAGAGGATTTGCCTGAAAACTGTGGTTGGATTACGAATGATTCTTACAGTACTAACACCATGCCAACTGCTTGAAATGACCCAATATTTCATATTCCTTTGGAGTGTGTTTGTTAGGGTCCCGTGCAGAGCCTGAAAGACATTGGTTTACAAACCAATCTCTGCACTCTCTAAATTAAACAAATTTGCATTATAGACTCTGGTGGCATGCCTCTGCATTCTAATGCAAATACAGTAGTGAAAGACCAGCATTTGCACCCGACAGATTCAATTCCTGTGCACTTACAGTTTTGCCAGAGATTCAGAGAGCATCTGCATAAGAAGCGCTCCAACTCTTTTGTTAAGTGTCACTTAAAAAGCACTTCTGGATTACAATGTGTTGTTTAGTCCTGTAATTCAACTTGATCCTGCAGTTCAGCAGAATGGTGAAGAAACTTGCACATCTCCATCCTCGACTTGTGAACTCCCATACTGCAAGTGTCCCATTAACAGTTCCTCTTGGAGGACGAGCAAAGGAGACGGGCGAGATTGCCTCACAAAGGCCCTTCTTTGTGTTTCAACATATGACACAACTGTCGGCCAAGCTAGGAGGAAGCAAGGCAATCAAAAATAATCAAGCATTCACATGAAATTAGGAAAGAGGTAGATAAAGCTTTGCCAAAAAAAAAAAAAAAGAGAGAGAGAGAGAAAAGAAAAATGCTGGATTTCCAATGCAATCAAAACTGGAAATTCAATCAGACAAGATGTGGAAAAATAAACACTTTTATGCATACACAGCCCGGTTGAGAAGATTGTTGTTTATAACTGAAGAGGGTTGGAGCGGCTCTATTGTGTAGTGGGCATGCCTCTTATTGGTGAACAGAGCCTCTGCATGTCAAGCAGAGGTGGGGCACTCTCCCGAGAGTCCACTATCACAGCAGGTTAACCTGGCACTGCTTTTCTAAGGACTGATTGCCCGGACCCCTGTAGCGTGAGGTAAACCGACAATTTTCCATCAGCAGGGAACATGGCTTTATTAGTAAAAGTAGGGGGGGGATGGTTGGAGGTAACGGAGAAAAGTGAAAGCAAGTTTACATAGTAGCTTTAAATGTGATAGGAAGGCAAAACAAAAATGAAACTCAAAAGTTTACCAAAATTAGTTTTTGGTTTTCTACGGTTAGCACACAGAAATGTATTCATTAAAACAATAAGTGAGGAAAAAAAAAAAAAAAAAGCACTTCTGAACATACTTGAGCACGAACCTTGTGAGGTTTTCTGGAGATGTTCTGCAAATATCTCTTTCAAAGCAGTCAGAAGGCTGTTAAAAACAAGCCTGTTTCTAAAGATCTTGGTTAGTGTCGAGCAGGATTTCATCTTTCAACAACTTTCTGACAGGTGAGAAAACATTACCTGACTGAAAAGAAAAAGGAAAACAAACTGCAGCCTGTGTATCAGAGATGAGACAGCTTCGGCAAGGCGAATCAATAGCATCCCCAGGCTGCAAGTGAATTTAGAGGAGTCCTTTCCTCCAAAGGCATTGCATTTTTAAGCTAAACGTGGTTAAATCTACAAACAATCCCAGGTGAGGGAAAGAGTCACAACTTAGAGGGCAAACAAGCAGTACCTTATGGTTTTCAAGGTCTCCATTTGTTTTTCCGTGTTCCTCTGTCAGGTGCAAAAAGGGGCAAGAGCGGCGCAGAGAATGGCGAGCCGCAGTGGGTTAAAAGGCCACGACTGGGATTATAGCACAAGTAGGGACCCCATACTGTGGCTTGACATGCCTAGCAGCTTACAATGCATTTTTCTCTGACAATGCAGGGTCATACACTGTCAGAAAGCATGAAATGTTTTCACACGCATGTTGAAAGACACGTGAAATGTTGAAGAGTCCCCACTTTCGAAGGTTATCTGCCAGGGTATTGCTTTTTTTTTTTTTTTAAATAACAAAATCTTTCTGCAAAGTCAACATTGAATTGCGGGAAAAACACATTTGCATGCCCGTAATGTTTGACCTCAAAGGACATTGCGACATGGTCACATTTTTTTTGTAGGTTTATTGTTCAGAATGGGTCTGACTTTTGTTCATACTTTAATATGCGACAGTCCCAAACTTCAAAGTATTTCATTAGGATTTTGTGTGATAGACCAAAAATAATATATTTATGAAGGGTACAGAAGCTGATAATGTTTTCCAGATCTTGTTTTTGTCAAATTAAAATGTTGAAAAGTGGGGCATGTGTGTGTTTTTAGTCCACTGGAGGCAAGACTTTAAAGAACCTGCTTCTAGTATAGTGAGCAGTGCATACATTGTAGTATATCTCCACCATATTACCCTCAACATGATGGTGCCACCATTATTTACTCGGTGTAGATGGTATGGTGAGGGATTGTTTCCCTGCATGACTCCTAACTGGAATTTACATAAAGTTTCCAAAGTAAAGGTGGCTGTTTGATAAACTTTTCAGATCTTGGCTTGCTTAAAAAAAAAGAAAAAATTGGAAAATTTTATATTTTTTTCTTTCCACTTAATGTATTGGCTTGTTTTAGTCTATTCCATAAGTACCCAGTAAAATACAAGGAAGTTTGTGATTTACAATATGATAAAATGTGCGATTTAACGAGCGTCTCTTGAAACAAAATGACATATTCAAACAACTATCCTTCAAGAAAACTTATTTTTACCCAAATTACTCAGGCCAGTCTTGCATGGCAGTCACCGATCAACATGTGGGCTCGCTAATCCTGCCCTCAGTGAGCTCATCTATCTGTCCATCCCGTTCTGAGACATGTGCTAACATGCCATAATAATCAGAAATCTTCCCCTGGCCTGGGCCACCACATCCTCCTGATTAGGACCTAAGTCCCGGAGGTATCCGAGTTAAAGCTTATGTTATTCCACCCTTAGCATCACTCCTCCCAGTCTGCAGCCTTTCCATTAAACGTGCCATAAAATGAGGAGGGAGACATGAGCGGAGTCAGAGCGCAGGGAGGGGAAGATGAGCTGTTATGCTCCGGGAAGCGTTCTCTGCATCTGACAAAAATATGAATTCTTCCCAGTGTGTCATCTGCATGGCTCCCTGATGCAGCAAAGGATTGTCTTTTATCAACAGCCAGCGATGACACTTTCCAAATATTTAATGCATGGGGGAATTTCTTGCTCAATCCGAATGTGTTTAAACTGAAAACTGTTTTTCCTTCAAAAAAAAAAAAAAAAAAAGAAAAAGCAAGAGACGATCAGTTTTTTCAGCAGCCATGAAAATATCATGTCATGAATCCCGTTATTTTTATGTCTTTCCGCATCCTCCCCCTATGCTGTAAGCGACAGTCAATGGAGGGTCCAATTTTTGATTTTTTTTTTTCCCCAAGTGTTGGTAGGACTCAGGCTCCTTCATGTCCCCACTGCCCTGTTGATGGGGTGTGGGGGTCCATAGCTACGGTTCTCCCAGCGCTGGAGACCTGCAGTGGGAAGTAAACTTAGCCCACTCTCCAAAAGCAGGGCACTGCACACCCATCAACACCTCCTTCACAGGTTTGCAGCAGGAAAAACGGGAGACAGGAGGAACTGTCAGTCTGCATCGCTGTGACGAAAAAAAAAGCCGCGTGTCACGATTTTTTTTTTTTGGAGTCATGTTTATATTCATGCCTCGCATGACAAATGCGGATCTTTTGGCAATATATGCATAAATGTGTCACAAAGATGAATGAAAGCACAATGACAAACAAGTGGTACCTTGACACTTTTTGTCACTTAAGCACTGGCATGTAGATACCATGCACTCCATCTGTCAGCAAAACGCCTCTAGTTACTGGATGTTTGTAGAAATAAATGATTACTGAGCTCTTGCAACCTTCAAAAAAGTAATTGAAATCGTAAATGAAAAAATGTGAGATTGATTTCAAAAAGCATTGTAACAAAGCAAATTTTTTGCTTTAAAAGGGCGAGGAATCTGATAAAAAAAAAAACATGTCTACAATTAATTTTAAAATAATTTTCACATGAATTGTTTTTATGCATTTCTTCTAAAATATAACATGTCATTTTTAAACAGTTCTAAGGTAACTTTAAACTGCAGCTGAAACTTGAAAGCACTCATGAATAGTTTAGTAAAATATTGGTTTGATGTCTGTCCTTTCAATCAACATTTATTTTCTTAGCCTGACATCCTACGTAAAATTGTGTTCAAAAGAATATTTTTGACCTCACAAAATCTACACAGTCAGAAAATGAACATTGTGTGTTTGTGTGGGGGGGGTTGATGTGTGTGTGTGTGTGGTTGAAATGTTTGTTACCTTGTGGGTGCATCTTTTGTGGCAGCCATCTTGTGTCCCTGCTAAAGAGGAGGCCCGCCTCAAACCCAGCTCTGCTATAGGAAGTGCAGTGGTAAGAGCTGGAGTTTGATTGGTTGAAGCTTGAAAGTAATCAAACAAATGAAATGACTTGTAAATTGTGCATTTTCTTACGTAAAATGTTTGCCTGATATTTTGTTATTGATAAATAATTGTTTGTGTGAAAGTTAACTTTGTTTCCTTCCTTCTCCGCCCTCCCCACAACCCCACACTCTGGACGGCTGAGGTGATTGGTCCATTTAAAATAAGAAGGTGGGACTTAACCAATCCATAGCTGGACTGCTTGATGTAGCATAGAGATTGATGCTATTTTGAAATCTTCTATGATCCCTGACAATTAATTAACCAGCTTTGTTTGCTGTACAGTCAAGATTGATCGACTTCTCTTCCCACACCTCTCACTGTCTACTCTATAACATTTGTTTATGGTTTAAACAAAAAAATACACATATTTAGCTTGTTGTTGGTGTTTTCAAATAATGAGTGTATGTAAAAAAAAAAATTTTTTTTTAATTTTGTTTTCTTGAATGCACTTTTATATATAAAAAGTAAACTGATTTAAAGAATGAAATAAAGTGAATGAACAAAAAGATAAATATTCCTTGCATGCACATGTTGTACAAAAATAACTTTTTTAATCATCCTTATTTTCAAAAATGCTGCTAAGCTTTCTGTCATTTCCAGCCACTAGGGAAGAGCTAAAGAGCCACATGCGGCTCTGGCACAGCAGGTTGTGGAACCCTGGCCTAAACTATGCAAAAAAAATGGGGCTGAAAAGTTGCTTGCGCTGATTAAATTGGGCAAACTAGTCTGCTTATGGGCAAGTTGAACAGGATGTTTAAGCTGGAAAAGTCACATTTCTTATACATTTTTCTGGGCTAAATAAAAATAGGGACTGAAACTCGAAATACACATGAAAATGGGTGACTATTCACATCCATTGTTTGTAGCAGGTTTTGACCAAAGACTAGGTTTGGGAGCTCTCGTTACTGTAGAGTTTTGCCGCTGTAGTATGGGCTGGATCTTATTGGTGCTGTCTTTTTGAAATAAACTGTGTTTCCATTGAGAGTTTCTGACATGTGAACCTTCACACTGCTACTGGAGAAATATTTTCCTCTCCTCATTTTTCTCTAACTGAGATATTGTCCATACATACAGAGAGGTAACTTCATGTTTTGATTTGTACAACAGAATCTATTGAAAAAGCTTTTGTCTAAAGGAGTTGTTGGTATTTCTGAATGCTTCTAAATTGCCTTTGATTCTTTCTAGCAGAGGTGTTGATGAACGGTGGTGCTGGGAGTTGATGGAAATGTCCAAACTGAATGTAGTCTGACGGTCTCACATATCCCAACTATTTTACATTTTGTTCTTGACTTAACTCTCAAGATGGGATGACGTAATGGACGTTCTGAAAATCTAAAACTCATTCACTATATTTGAGAAGAGACACTCTGTAAATGTTAAACTATTGGGCCGCATGAGTGCGCCGCTTTTCCATTTTTGTGGCCTGATGCTTAACTTGGACAAAAAAAATTAAATAAATTGCTGCAATTGAATTCAAAGTGAGTAAAAATTTGCAATAAATAAGTATTATGTGTCACTGTATTATTATTATTATTATTATTATTATTATTATTATTATTATTATTATTATTATTATTATTATTATTATTATTATTATTTTATTTATTTTATTTTTTTTTGCTCAGTGACGCATGCTGTTTTCCTTTGAATCTGAAGGTGGACAGCTCATTCTGTTGGCAGCTTCATTTGGAGGAAGAATAACAACTCAATTCATGCAGCTGAAGAAAGAATAAATGCTAATAAATACATGATTAACTGCATTTCTTGAGACTTATTCAAAATAAAACTTTGAAAAGTGTATGAATTAATTTTACTCAGCCACTTGTATTCTACAACAAAATCCTAAACACAACCAAAACCCTTCAGAGGTAATTAAGAGTCCTGGAATGTGAACCTTGGCAAAATATAAAAAGGTTACTTTTATTATTATTATTATTGTTAATATGAGAATGAATTACTCACAAGTGGGTTTTTCTAACACATTAAATCACTCCTGGAAGGAAGTGTTTATGCTGTATTTTATTTTGGGTTATCAGCTCCGCAGTTTTTTTGGCCTCTGACATAACAATCCAAAATAAAAACATTGACGTTTGTGGTTTTAACGTGGTAAAATATTACAAAGTTTAAGGAGTCTGGATACTTTTCTTTTAGCTTCCAGGCACCGTGTGATGAAAGCTTAAATAATTGAAGGCAAATCAGCTCCAAATGTCCGAGCTACACCGGCATACTTGTGAAACATGGAAAATAAGCCCAGAATAATCTGTTTCACGGCCAAGCATATCGGCTCCATCAATGAAGAAATATACAGAAACACCCAGAATCCAACAAGACTCGAGCAGACTGGACATTGACATGTCAAGTGCTAACTGACTGCCTGTCAATACACTCAGTGAGCAGAAAAGTCTCGCACCGTCAGGGGACTGAGAGATACAGGCGAGAGAAGAAAAAAAAAGGAGAAGGAGGTGAAAGTCAATCAAATTAGCTCCTTCCAGCTCACTAAACTCAGGAACTGGAGGTAAGCAAGTCTGGCCTCTTCTGAGAGATTTGACAGTGTCTATGGGGTGCAATCTGAGTGGCGCCCTGTTGAGCAAGGCTAACACTGATAAACCTGCAAGAAACCACAGCAGAGCTCTTCAAATATAATAAAGGAGGGCATTCCAGGATAGGTCAGGATACACAATAGATCGCCAAATGGACTTTTATTTCGACGGAAACATTCTAAACAAGTGTTCTGATTTACATGTGACGAAGCCTTCACCAACCTGTTATCTGGTTTTTGTTTTGTTTTTTTTCTCTCTCGTCTGGTGAACAGAACCCTCAGGAGAGAAACGCTCTGGCAAAAAAAAAAAAAAACGCGGTTAAGACCAGAGCGATAATGACTTACTGAATATCGTCTTCATCATGAGGCCTGCAGCCGGTTTGATCCCTGTCCCGTTTCATTTCTGTCTCATTAGGCGAAAACCTGTGGAAGCCAGACAGCCTTTGTTGTGACTTTTTTACACTTAAATGTTAAGCATATTTTACATGATGATTATTATTATTTGTTTTGAACATGATTGTATATAATTACAAAGGTGAAGTGAAATATATTTAAGTGCAAGACATGATTTATATGAATAGAGGAAGTCCTTTAATTTGAAAAATGCTTAAGGATCTGTTACTGTTTTGTCACTATCTTGTTTTGTTGACTTCTGATTGCTATTGGTTACGAACGGTTGGTTTTTCCGTTGTTGTTTTTATCGCTCTTCTGCTGAAGCCGTTCTTTTTTTTTCTCTTCAATAAATACTGAACAGAAAGGTTCAGTAAAAGAAATACGAGACTCCGTTTTGTTTGAGAAGAAGCTTCACTCCGTAACATTTTGGTGCCGAAACCCGGGAATAAGAATAATTTTTTGAATTTTCTGAACGAAGTGAAGCTAAGGCTTAGTTTAGCAGCCAACATGACGGAAGGACTGGAGCGATTGAAGAGGAAACGGTCGACTATCCGAACAGCAACGACGAAGCTGTTAACTCGACTAGAAGATGAGGTGGGCAAAGAGAGTCCAGATATGGATAGACTGCGTGAGTTCCTGTCAGTTTTGTCTTCTAAGGAGGAAATTTTATTGGATTTGGACAAGAGAATAGAAGATGAAACGTCAATTGAAGACTTGGACACTGAAATAACGAACTCACAGGATTACACGGACCGGATTCTCATTTGGAAGGTTCGCACCAACGTTATTGGATTGCAGGAGACCGCTACAGACACCCTGAGAGCGCGCGTGAGTGACGTAAACAACGGCTCATTTTCATCACAATCCAAACAGACGGTTAAACTGCCCAAACTAACGATAATCAAGTATGATGGAGAAATAAGCCAATGGCAGGAATTCTGGTCACAGTATGAATCAGCCATTCACAGAAATGATGGACTATGTAAGACGGACAAGTTCACTTACCTGAGATCTTACCTAACTGGAGCAGCTGCTCGGACTATTGCAGGACTGACAATGACAGATGTCAACTATGATGCTGCAATAGAGTTACTCCAGAATCGTTTTGGAAGGAAAGATATTGTGATAAGTGCTCATATGTCTAAATTGCTGAACTTGACACCTGTGAGAAGATCATCTGATGTTGCAGCTTTGAGGCACCTTTATGATGAATGTGAGATCCAGATACGCAGCTTGGAGTCTCTTGGAGTGCAAAGTGATACTTACGGCTGTCTCCTATGTCCAGTGTTGCTACAGCTTATTCCAGAAGACATAGCACTTGCTTATACACGGCAACAAAACTCAACTAACGAATGGAAAGTCCCAGAATTGATTCAGTTTCTGCAAAATGAAGTGCAAAGCAGGCGCTTCTGCTGACCAGACCAGGTCACACATTGAAGAGCCCGAGCCCACAACAAAAGCATGTGGGTAAGCCATCCTATGCCTGTGATCAACCTAGAAAGTGGAGCATCCCATCAGCGACTGCTTTGCACACAGCCAGCGTTGTGCCACAAACCTGTGTGTTTTGTGACGGTAATGACCATAAACCAGAGAACTGTCCTGGTTTTACAATAAGTGCACGCAGGGAGAAACTGAAAAGGCTTGGACGGTGTTTTGTCTGCCTGGGCCCGAAACATATTGCAAAATACTGCAGAGTGAAGATTTTGTGCAGACAGTGTAATCGAAAACACCACTTGTCAGTTTGTGAACAATCTGAAGCTAAACCAGAAGTCGACAGTACCAGCAATAGTGAAAATGCAGAGGCTGTGTTGTCTTCGTTGACCAGCTCAGTCAAAGTGAAGACAAATACTCAAAACACAGTATTGCTCCAAACGGTTAAGGCATGGGCTGTAGGACCAAAGGAGAGAAAAATATCTCGCTGTCTGTTAGATGGAGGTAGCCAGCGTAGTTTTGTTCACAGAGACATTGTCCGAGCCCTAGGACTGCCAGTTGTGAGGCAAGAGACACTAAACCTCCATGTTTTTGGTTCCACCAGTCCTGTAGTAGAGAAACGCAACATAGTGAGAGTTCAACTGGAAAATGTGTGGAACACTGAATGGAAAATCGAAATAGATGCTGTAGAGACCCCCGAGGTGTGCACTGCTGTAATAAAAGTACCAACTGAGCCCATTCAAGCAGAGATTAAGAAAAGAGGACTGCAGCTTGGAGACTTTCCACTAGAGGGTGCTAATGAACAAGAGTTGCAGATGTTAATTGGAGCAGATTACTACTGGCAGGCTGTTACTGGAAAGGTCCAAAGGGTTACAGATTCATTAGTGGCAGTTGAAACCCTCTTTGGATGGGCTTTACAGGGACCAGTGACTACCTCCAGTGTTACAGACACCACATGTATGCACATTAGTTTGAACGAAGACACCCAGCTGTCTAAGCAGTTGCATGCATTCTGGGAAGTGGAGTCCCTGGGTATTGTAAATAAACAGTCAGAAAGCCCAGAGGACTCAGAAATTATGCAACGTTTTGAACAAACAACAACATTTGAAGACGGAAGGTACCAAGTGGAGTTACCCTGGCAATGTGACAAAGACCAGCTTCCAGACAACTTCAGGGTAGCGAAGAAACGCTTTGAGAATCTAACGAGAAAGCTGAAGACTGATGTAAATTTATTTGCCAGATACAACGATGTAATAGAAGACTATCTTCAAAATGGCATATGTGAGGAGGTTGCAGATGGAAAACCAGAAATGAATCAACAGACTGTGAAATATTATATGCCTCATCATGCTGTAATAAGAGAAGAAAAGGCCACAACCAAACTTAGAGTGGTATTTGATGCATCCTCACATGAGGCAAACAGTCCATCCCTCAACGACTGTCTGTACACTGGACCTAACCTGAACCCAAACCTGCTAGATGTGCTCATAAAGTTCAGATTGCACAAGATAGCATTTACTGCTGATATAACTAAGGCTTTTCTTCAAATCTCACTAGCAGAAAAGGACAGAGATGCTGTCAGGTTCTTGTGGATGCACAGACCTTTAGCTAAGGACTGGAAAAATGAGGTGCGTGTCCTGAGGATGAAAAGAGTTGTTTTTGGAGTAACTCCCAGCCCATTCTTGCTTGCTGCCACCATCAGAAAACATCTCAAACAATTTGAAAGAAAACAGCCAAGGGCAGTACAGGCTCTCAGAGACTCTATGTATGTAGATGACTTTATTTCAAGCTCACCTACTGTGCAGGATGCTCTTCACATGACAACTGCAGCAAAGTACATTCTCTCTCAGGCAAGCATGAACCTCTGCAAATGGGTTACCAACTCACCTGATCTGAAAGCCATGTGGAAAAAGAATGGAGTAGAGCTCACTGGTGATACAGAGTCCAGTGGAAATGTGCTTAAAGTACTTGGATTGGTTTGGAGACCGGAACACGATGATTTTGTGTTTGATCAAAAGGGGTTACTGGACATTTTGAAAGACAGAGAAAATACAAAAAGAAGTGTACTAAGAACATCAGCCCGTATATTCGACCCTATTGGGTTTCTTACTCCTTTTACAGTCCGAGTAAAGTGCCTTTTCCAAGAGATGTGGGAAAAGGGACTGAGTTGGGATGAACCATTACCTACTGATTTAGAAGAGAAGTGGGAGCAGTGGTGTGTGGAGTTACCACTGTTACACCTGGTGTCTATTCCCAGGTGGTACCACACTGAGATTAACAAAGAGTCACACACTGTAAAGTTGCATGTCTACTGTGATGCAAGTGAAAAGGCTTACGGTGCTGTGGCATATCTTCAAGGACAAAACAACCTAGGAGACTATTACCAGTTTTGTGGCCTCCAAGTCACGAGTAGCACCGCTAAAGAAAATGACATTACCTCGCTTGGAGCTCATGGGTGCACTTATTGGAGCAAGATTAGGTAACGGCCTCCTTAAGCCACTGAACATGGAGAAAAACCAGCTCAACATGTGGACGGACTCTATGATCACGCTTCACTGGATCCGCAGCTCATCTCGTCGATGGAAACCATTTGTGAGCAACAGAGTGGCAGAAATACAAGGGCTCAAAAATCCAGCACTCTGGTCCCACTGTGCTGGCAAAATGAACCCTGCCGACCTTCTTCTGGGGTTATCATGCTCGGAGCCTTATTGAGAGCCAGCTGTGGTGGAAGGGACCCACTTCACTGTCTACGGATGAGAAAGAACTGAACATTTGTAGTGACTATGTGGTAGATGAAGTGAATGCAGAGCTGAGGTCTGGGTATGAGACTGTCGTGCAGCTCACTGGCACTGAGCAAACTGAACCTCTGTTAAACTTAGAAAGGTACAGCAAGCTTAAGACCATGTTAAGAATCACTGCATGGGTAAAGCGGTTTGTTAGTAACACAAGATCTTGTTTGAAGGTTCAGGGAGAGTTAAGTACAGAAGAACTTGGTGCAGCTAAAATGTACTGGATTAAGTCTACACAAGAGAGTTGTTTCAGTTCTGAAATATCGCAGCTAAGGTCAAAGCAAAATGTAAAGGTAGATTCTAAAATCAAAGATTTGAAACCATTCTTAGATGAAAATGGTCTAATAAGTGTTGGGGGAAGGCTGCAGAATTCAGATCTTAGTTTCAGAGAACAACACCCTTGGATACTACCGACAAATCACAAGTATTCTGAACTAATAGTTCAGTCATGTCACGAAAGAGTGATGCATTCTGGTGTAAGAGACACATTAACTCAAGTTAGAGAACAATATTGGATTTTGAGAGGCAGACAGCTTGTAAGAAACATTGTTTCAAAATGTTACATTTGCAAAAAACTAAAGGTTAAAGCAGCACAACAGATTACTGCTCCCTTACCTCGAGACAGAGTAACAGAATCACCTCCTTTTGAAGTTACTGGTGTAGATTTTGCTGGACCCTTATATGTTAAAACTAAGGACGGGTCTGTGAAATCATATATAGCACTGTTTACATGTGCAGTGACAAGAGCAGTGCACTTAGAGTTGGTCTCAGATCAGACTACAGAGAATTTCTTATTGGCCTTAAAGAGATTCATTGCAAGACGAGGTCTATGTAGGGTCATTTACTCTGACAATGCTAGAACATTCAAAAGGGCTGACAAAGATTTAAAAGAGTTGTGGCAAAATATCTTAGGATCGACACTCACAGAGTTTTTCACTGACAAGGGAATCACATGGAAGTTTATCGCTGAGCGAGCAGCTTGGTGGGGGGGATTCTGGGAAAGGCTTGTGAGATCTGTAAAAACGTGCTTAAGAAAGGTACTGGGGAAAGCATCTTTGAGTTTTGAGGAGCTCACAACTGTTCTTACTGAAGTTGAGGCAGTGTTGAACTCTAGGCCTCTGTCCTATGTAACTAGTGATGCATTAGAGCCCCAACCACTTACTCCATCTCATTTCCTAGTTGGTAAACGCTTAACTTCCTTGCCACCAAGGATTATTCCTTCACCTCACCTAAATCAGGTTCCCACTGCAAACCGCGAACAGCTAGGTAGAAGGTGGAAATACCAACAGAAACTTTTGATAGGCTTTTGCAAACGCTGGCGCAGAGATTATTTGATGGACTTGAAATCAGCCCACAGGGTGAACAGTCTTACTCCAACAGTACTTAAAGTAGGAGATGTAGTTCTTTTGGGGGAGGACAATACACCCAGACAGACATGGAAAATGGGTAGAATTGTAGAGGTCTTTCCAGGTAGGGATGGTCTCATACGTTCATGCAATGTTCGTACTTCGACTGGTGGCTTGTTACGCAGGCCCATTCAGTTATTGTACCCTTTAGAGGTATCTTAAATGAAAGGAAAATCCTACACAGATGAACAGTTGTTCATCGGGCGGGAGGATGTTGTGACTTTTTTACACTTAAATGTTAAGCATATTTTACATGATGATTATTATTATTTGTTTTGAACATGATTGTATATAATTACAAAGGTGAAGTGAAATATATTTAAGTGCAAGACATGATTTATATGAATAGAGGAAGTCCTTTAATTTGAAAAATGCTTAAGGATCTGTTACTGTTTTGTCACTATCTTGTTTTGTTGACTTCTGATTGCTATTGGTTACGAACGGTTGGTTTTTCCGTTGTTGTTTTTATCGCTCTTCTGCTGAAGCCGTTCTTTTTTTTTCTCTTCAATAAATACTGAACAGAAAGGTTCAGTAAAAGAAATACGAGACTCCGTTTTGTTTGAGAAGAAGCTTCACTCCGTAACAGCCTTTTACCACCGATGTGCTTTAAGACGTCAAACGTCCAACAAAGTCGCGTCACAGCGCATGAGAAATTAAATCATCTCCAAGTGAAACTGGAAGCTGTGTCTTCATTTGGATTAATCTCGTGTCAGGAGTCGTTTGGTGTGATTTGAAGAGGGGTTTGGAGTGAGTGAAATCAATAAACGGAATCAGAAAATGAGAAAACACATGCGAGGGGATGGGAGTTTGGGAGGCCAGAGTGTGTCTGTTTGTGTGAGTGCGTAGTAGAAGTAGTAGGGGGGCATATTCAACTCATTCCTGTGTCATGTCATATAAATCTATTTAAATATCAGCAGGGACTTTTGTTGTCTTACTGCTCCAGAGTTGAATGTGAGTGACAGCGGAGGGGCACAGGAACACCTTGGCTCTCAAGTACGAATTGTTTTGTCGTACAAACAACAGTCCCTCTGAAACTTTTTTTTTCCTTTTGGTTTTTTTTTTTTCTTTTAATCTGTCACAATAGATGTTCAAATAGAGAGATCAACTAGACGAGTTGATCTGCTGTGACTTAAAGATTAGATTTTTATGTCGGGATAACATTTTTAACCAGTGCCCTTTGAGTTTGCTGTCACTGCGAGAGAAAACAAATCAAGTGCCGCGTGTGTAATTTGGGTAATTTATGGGCTATCAGTGCTGTCTTTCCTAATAAAAACACAAAGCATTGAATCTCATCTGATCAGACTTTTACATGAGACAGGATGAGCCCATTTGGAGTCACATCAGGCTCTTTTTCTCACACGGTCTACATCTGCCTTCTCTGTTCTTAGTGTGTTGTTTCAAAAACAAACACAGCGTTCTTGTCTCACAAAGTTGAACATGTAATTTGTTGTTTAGCATTCAGGGATTGTTCACTCCATTTTTGAAACTTGACACTCGAGTAAGACTCAAAAATTCCGACTTGGTCTTATATTGTTTTAAACAGAGACCTCAGGACTTTTGAAGTGAGGTTATGTCCGTCAGATACAAGCAGCCAATAGCTTACCTGCAGTAGGTAACTTTCTAAGCATCTTCATTTTGCATATATCAACAAGATGTAACAAGAAAACAAGGTAATGTAAAAATCAACAAAATGTTTTTTGATTAATTTTTTTTTAAGTTCCTATACTTTTTGGCTTTTTGTGCCACTTTAGTTTTTTTAATCAGGGCAGACCTGGCATTCCCAGGGTTAAATAAAAAGATGATTGACACCAATTGAAGGGGTGGCCCCTTTAGTGGTACTGAAAAGCTGCATTGCCTGGTAAGTGCCATCACCAACAGTGCTCTAAAATAAAATAACCTCCTATTTGAAACAAGGCAATTGACTTTACACCAACAAATCAGTGGAAGGAGCGTAAGGTTAATTTATTTTTTTGCTTCACATTCCTTTTTTATACATATAAGTTTTAAAGTAGTGGTAAAATCTGCAACGTTTTTAAATACTTGAAGTGCCGGTTCACTATATGAGAACGGGGGTGGTGGAGGGAGGTTGGGGGGGGGGATTTCATCTCCACATGGTGGTGGGCTGTATAATACTGACTGGACACAACTGTGATATGTTCTGTTCCGAGTATGAGTTTCATACGGGAAGATCATTGTTAGCGCACAGGCTCCACTCTTCATTTCCCTTGCAAAACTCTAGGTCTCTCTACCAGTAGTTGTTCAATGCAAATGGACAAACTAAAAGTGTTTGCAGAAACTGCTGTGGGGTATTCGACACTGGAGTTGTTTTAAGACGGTAAAAGTCCTCTTTGACCTTGATTCCCGACATACTACCTGTTAGCTTCAGCCTCTGAGACAATCTAATCTGGACAGAAACTCATGGAAAACACAGAATTATCAACATCAAGTAAGTTATTAGCTCTGCACACCCTTTTTAATAGGAACAGCTCATGTAGTTTTGTTGAACTATCCCTTTAATCAAAAGCTTCCTGTGGACTTTCCTTGGATTTTCCTGAAAGAAAACAACAAGACCCGTAAAGTGCCACGAGTTTTTGTTCTGTTACACGCCATTCTCATAAAAAAAAAGGAAAAAAACTAAACTAAACCAAAAAACAGCAAGCACACACCACCCAGTCACCTCTTTGCAGAGTTGCCCCCAGGGGGCCACAGGCCTGGCCTGTGTGAACATCAAAGGAGTCAAGGTAAAACGGCATGTTTACAGGTGGGAGGAAATTAGAAGTTTCCTTACCCTTGCTTGCTTTGAATAGAAGAGGAAGTTTTTAATATGTCTGTGGAGATCAAGGTGCCATACTTTCAAAAAAATGTCATATCTTGTCACGTGTTCCTCTCTTTCACGTGTGCAAAGAAGCACATACGCTGTGAGTGCATGGGCAGAAAATCAGCGATATTATCCGGTGTGTGTCTTCCTGGTTTCTTTGTGTTCTGCGTGTGGATAATTGCACTTCGATGGTACACCTGCTCCTGTTTTGAAGCGCCTTGGCTGAAAAAGAAGAAAAAAAATGGAGGTACCTGGAAATGTCTCCTCCTAGCTGCACATTACCTGCTGAGGTGAATAAACAGAACTGGCAACTTGCTGTATGGGAGCCATATTGAGAAACTTGCTGCAAAAGCACCAGAAGGGAAGGATGCTGAGTTTTTGAGGGATTAGTGAAATTCTAACTCTCTCTCTCTCTCTCTCTTTCTTTCTCTCTCTCTCTTTCTCTCTCTCTCTCTCTTTTTGGTGGGGGGAATTAACAACAATGAGCGCACCTCGGTCGAGCTTGAGTATGTCATTTACTCTGCACCTCTCCACTTTGTGTTTCTCTGTGTGCATGAGAGGACCAGTCGAGCCAAGCGTTCTGCATGAAAGGGAGAGCGTTTAGCTTTTGAGGCTATTTGTGCTTCTGACTCTGTGGTGTTTGTGTCCGATGGGAGGCGCCTGCGCCAGCTTCCTTAAAGGAGTGAGGAGGGGTGGGGGTGTTGGTGGTGGTGGTGGTGGGGAGAGAGGGGTGGGGGTTTGTTTGTTTCTCCGCCGTGCCAGGAGAAGTGACAGCCATTCCGGCTCTTTCACTCAAACACATTCATCTGTGTGAGAAAGAAAAAGGCGGCCGCTGAACCTCAGATGAAAGGCCATGGGAGCTGCGCTGCACAGGAAGGCAGACTGTACATGGACTTCAGTGCGAGCACACCGTGAGCAGCAGCGTCACGGAGACAGACAGACAGACAGACAGACAGACAGGTGGAAGCAGAAAGAAAGGAAAAAAGAGGACACTAATTTCAGAAAAAAATACGTTTTTATTTATTCTCAGAATTTTCTTGAATCACTATACAATTTTATATATATATATATATATATATATATATATATATATATATATATATATATATATATATATATATATATATATATATATATAAATACTTTAACTTACTTTTAAGATAAAAGCAATGGGGGTAAAAAGGAAGACAGGAAACATGTGACAGTGATGCAACTTGCACTACTCTGTACAGTGGAAGCACTTTTAAGAAACTGAGCATCTCCACTTCATGCAATGTTTGTATGTTGTTATGCAGAGTAGTTCGGCTGCACTCTCCACTCCTCCTGCCATGACTCATCCAGAATGAGAGTGCGCTGATTTTGAGTGTGCACATACACTTATTACTTTTTATTATGTTTTCCTCATTTCTCAATCATAATTTTTGTATAATTTTGCTGTCATTATTTTATTGTCTTCTCTGTAAATTATGTGGGGGTTAGTCTTGTTTCTGTATTTACGGACCTGAAAGTCCTAATAAAGCTGGACTGAATGAGGACCACACATAAAGCTCTGAGCTTCAATTGTAAAATCATAAACAGTAATTGAAATAATATACATCACATTTATAAAACTATGACAGGATTTAAAAAAAAAAAAAAAACATCTCAGTGACTGAATAACTCACCATGATTTTTGTCTATGAAATGTATCTCACTACATTGCGTTATTTGGCTTTCGCGGGTTATTTTAAGGAAAATCGGGTGACAACGGCTCTGTGTAAATATTCCCCTCCACACGTATCCATTCGGGCACACTCGAATTCAATTAAAGGATGTGGCGTTTGTTTTAAAAGTTTTCTTTGAAAACATGCACACCTACGATTGTTTTCCTGCAATGTCTCTGTTGTTCCTTGCTGGGAGAGACGAGGGAGGGATTTGGGAAGTCTGGCATTGTGAAAATTAATTTGGCTGAGGAGACAAGAATTTCTAAGGGCCGCCCCCACAGGTAAGCAAATGTGTGTGTGTGTATATATATATATACATATATATATATATATATTTATATATATATATATATATATATATATATATATATATATATATGTTTCTATATATATATATATATAGATAGAGAGAGAGAGAGAGAGAGAGAGAGAGAGAGATAAAAAAAATATATATATACAGATCTCTGGAGTTTGAACAGTTTTTTTTGGGTTAGATTATGCAAAGCAGCATCACAGAAATTAAGGTTTGCGCTTGGAGTTTGAGCAAGAATGCGTTTCCATGTCTCTAAATGTATATTTCGTTCAAATTACCTATCTAAGTAACTGTTTTTAGTTTAAAACGCCCAGCGTAAGTCCTTGCTTCGTTCTGAAGGTTGCTCTTGGTTTATTTTAACAACCCCAACATCTTGTAATTCCACAGTTACACTTTTATTTTATTTTCACAAGATAAAAAGTCAAATTTATAACTTCCGCGCCTCAAGCTGTCACTCAGTCCCGTTTACTCTGTATCTTTAGAGTGAACACATTAACGTGTCCCATGCTTAAAAAGGCGAAAGGCTCATTTCTAATCAACGAGCACAATAATTTGGGAAAAGAAAGCGAACCCGATAAACATAACTGAAGTCGCATATTAAAATGAGACATCATGGCAAATTTCAAAAAATTTGAAGCTATAAAATCATCTGATTGACCTGGGCGCATAAAAACGAACGAATTCATGCATTTTTGGTCTTATGCCTATTCCTGCTGCTTATATATATATCTATATATATATATATATATATATATATAAATATATATATATATATATATATATGTGTGTGTGCGTGTGTGTGTGTGTGTGTGTGTGTGTGTGTGTGTGTGTGTACCAAGATGATCATCAATAGGTTCCTGTGATATTAGGGTTTGTGACAGCCCAATGTCTCCTGCTTCCCCTCCGTCACCCACATTAGGCAGGCCCAGCACTCATCGCCTCTGACGTATGATAGGTGCGCACGCAGTGGCATATGTGGCAGTGATTAAATTGCGTTTCATCGTTCTTTCCCGCTGGTCTCGCTGAACGCATCTGTCATATTTTGACATGAATCATAAAAATTGTAAACAATCAGGGTGATCCTTTTTTATGTTTGTTTGTTTGTTTGTTTGTTTGTATACAATTGTACGTACTTGAAAACCATTTAAGCTTCTGGGTTTAATTAAATTAATATTTCGCTCCTACAACGAGAAGAAAAATGTTACGAAACTTTTAAAACTTTTTTAAAAATTTTATATTTGTTTAATTGTATTTATTTAATTGTCCAATCTTAAAACAAAAACAACTTTTGATATATTAATTTATTAATTTTTGTTCACTAACTAAGCTCGACCGGAACTCTCAAATGACCTTTCATGATCTCTAGAATCTAACTTTGAACTGAGGCTGCAATATCGCAGCTGGCCCAGTCAGGCAGTGGTTTCTTCCGTATTTACAGTATGGCATCCTTACAGTACAAGCAACTGCGTACAAAGAGCAATGAGAGGTATAAGGAAACACACACACAAAAAAGGCGCTTCCTTTCTCTGCGGATCAATATCAGCGCAGCAGGAGCCGAACAGGAACCGACATCGACGCACTGTTGTTGAGCTGACCTTTCTCACTCTCCACGGGTCATACCTTCGCTCAGCCGAGGAGGTCAGCGGGCCCGCCACTAAAGGAGGCGATTTCAGGCATATATATATATATATATATATATATATATATATATATATATATATATATATATATATATATATATATATATATATATATATAGCTACACTTTTATTATACATATGTATATATATATATACTTTTTAAAACAATAAAAAAGAAGTAAAATAGAGGGCGGGAGGGGGGGGGGACTCTCCTCCCAATTTAGACTGGAAAATATTTATTTATTTATTTATTTATTTATTTATTTATTTATTTATTTATTTATTTATTTATTTAAATGCACGTGCTACGACATTTTTAGCGGCTTCTGACAGATTTTCGTTGAGATCAGAGCGTCTTCCCTGGAGATACCACCAACCCGTTTTTATTTACTATACATGCGCTCCGTGAGCCAAGTAATGTGAGCAGCTTGTACAACAAGAGACAGCGTCGCCTGCAGTCAAGCATCTCCGTGAGGCAGAGTGCCACTTGCTGCTGCTGCTGCTTGTGCTGCAGAGAACCGGCCCGCGTCGGATAACAAGTCCCTCAAGTCTGCGTGCTCAACAAGAATGCAAACCACTTATTCCTACAGAAGCGCGCGAAAAACATCAAACAAAACGGCATTAAACGCGACAAAAGGTTATTTCCATCCTCATCCTATTTATAGTCTTAATTTCGGCCTACTTTGACCACTTTGTAAAGCGCCATCTGTTCGAATAAAAGAAGAAAAAAAGAACGTGTTGCTTTGCAATTATGCTGAATCACAGCAGCTAAAAACACACACACACACACACACACACACCAACCCACGCCCACAAACCCACACACACCTCAAAGAAAAAAAAACGCCCCGAAGCAGAATTAATAACGTGAAGTTTGAAAAAAAAAAATGTGTTAAACCAACAGGTTTAATTCACTTCGAGGACTTGAATCGCGACTACAGACGATGCAGTTCCACGGGAAGTCTACAAACATGCAATCCATGAGCAGCAATAGAGAATCTAATTCAGCCAAATGCAGTTCAGGTTAATTTAACTCCAGTCCAACCATCCAGCCCCCATTCAGGTGCAACTATGCAGAGTACATTTTGATCCTACTTATTAGCGCAGCACAATCAAAGTCAGCTGGTTCGAGGACAATCTGCAACACAGACAACAATAAATAAATAAATAAATAAATAAATAAATAAATAAATAAATAAATACAACAAAACAGAAAAAAAAAACACAAACGACTGAGCTCAGTCAAGTTCAAGATCAAGTTCATGGCTGGTTCCCATCAGAGATCCAGATATGGAAGTTTTATTTATAAGAAGCTGAGATTTTAAATCAAGCCACTAGCTGAGACTTTACAGACTTGGTCAGACAAACTAACCACCATCCACAAGTGTTCACTGACTGCTCTCAGGATGCTTTCATTTAAAATGATTGAATATCAGGTGCTTTCTCTTTCTCTCTATCTCGCTAAGTGGGATTTGAAAGAGCATGCACCCCGAGAAGCACAGAGCCTGTCAGCATCCATCGTGAGGCAAACCTGAATATTAGAATTGAAACCTCAGGCATTTCTGGAAGGCCCTAATCCATTCTAAAGGTAGATGCCAAACAGCATGCAGCTCAAACACCAAACACCAGCAGCCGGCGACATTAACAAAAACAAAAGTAAAAAAAAAAAGATGACAAAAGGATTATTAAGCACTTGCAACACCTTTTTATTTATATTTGTAAGCAGTAAAATTCTTATCACAATTAAAGGAAGGAAACACCTCTTAAAACTTTGAACAGAAATTAGCACAGAACGAAACAACTGCCCGTGTTTGTAGCTCGTCATTGTACATATTTATAGGTAAAGAAACATTCTTTTTATAAATACTGTTTCATCTGTAGCAAGTAAATACCATAATTTAATTACAAATGGATAAATATGGCAGCTGGTATTTACAACAAAAGAAAGGAAAGGGTGTGTGGGTAGTGAACAAAAAAAAAAGACAAACAAAAAAAATAATAAATTTAAAAAACGACACGACGTTTATTTGACCTCACAATCTTTCCAGATAGTGTTTTTTCTTCTTCTTGTTCTTCTTCTTCTTCACAATTTGAACTTGCCAAGCACAAAACATCACAAGTTAAGCCCCAGCAAACTAAAATATACATTCACGATGATGATTATTGTGGTCTGTTGGAGTTAGAAGGTTAACTTTGGCACTCTCTCCAGTTTATAGATGTTTTAGTATAGTACAATCAGTTTGCCTCAGGATCACGATATTCAACAGTATTGTACAGATTTTAATGGTAATATGTGCACTAAGATTCCAGTTAGAGAAACAGCTACCTGAAGGAACATCTAAACACCAAAAGACTTGACAAAACTACCACAACCAAATGGGAACGTGGATTTTTTTTTTCTTCATTTTCTCCTTTTAAGTTCCTATTTACAGTATGAAACACACCCTCTAAGGTTTATTTATTATACACATTTTCCTCTGTTGGTCGTCATCATCGTCCTGCCTGGTGGACAATAACATACAAAATAAATGTTTATTTTTTTGTGTGTGTGCGTGTGTGTCTCCGAATAAAAAGTATATCCTGTGGAATGCCCCAGTGCTGTGAAGTGTGTGTGGCTTCGTTTTATTTATTTTTATTTTTTTTGGGGGGGCGGGGGAATTGTTTGTTTTTGTTTTTTCGAGCTCAGTCCTACACATACCACTCACTGAAATTGGAGGACAGGCCACTGTGGCTGGTGGTGTTGTGCACAGCTGAGGCTGGGGACAGGGTGGTGTTGCTTTGGGTCTCGGTGGTGGGGGACACCAGGCCCGGGGGTGTGGACGATTCGTAACCGGAGCTTGCAGCTGGCGATGAATCTGACGCAGGTGGAGTGGACTCGTGGACCTGGTCGATGAGAGAAAAAGAAGAATCAAGCATTTGAAGATAAAGCAAGGAGATGCAAAAAAAACAAAACAAAACAAAACAAAAAAAAAACAGGCAGATGTTGGCATTTGCAAACAGCTGACAAAAGTCTCATATTACCATGCTAAATCTTAGACACAACCAGAGATTTGATTATTGACAGCATAGAGCACACACGCCCACACACACTGTCCCATAAGCCAGATATATTTACCTTCATGTGTTTTCGCAGTGAGCTGGGGTGTGTGTAGGACTTGTCGCACATTTTGCACAGATAAGGCTTGTCCGACGTGTGGACGTGCATGTGTTTCTTTCGGTCACTGCTGTTCGCGAATCTTCTGTCACATCCCTCAAACTCGCACTGGAAAGGTTTCTCTCCTGCAGAAGAAAAACAACAACCAGATACACATATGAGTCAGACTATATATTTTTTTAATGAAATCGCCTCAGGTGTTGCATTGATGTAGGTAAAACAACAAGATTTGTGCGTAAAAATCCCACCCACCCCCTCTCTCTCTCTCGCTCTCTCTTCCTTGCAGTGGTGTTTAAAGTTTAGGCAGCTGATTTTAAAACGAGTGTGGATAAAGGAGGAGGAGGGGGTGAGTTGGAAGACTTATTTAGCCTAAATAATGCGCATAGTGATTTAGGAAAGGGGGGTTGGGGGTGGGAAGGCCGTTGTCGATGGGGCCTTTACACTGGAGGGATACCATTTGGTGCGAAGACAATAAAAATCTAATTAGCACGTGATCAATTTCATGTATCCCCTCAACCCCCAAGAAAATGCGTTCAAATGCGGTAATAAAAAAAGAAAGAAAGAAAAAAAGAAGAAGAAGAAAAAAGTGGCTGATAATGGCCCAGTCTAGCACCTCAGCTCATATCAGAAGGGGCGCAAACAAAAGCCTTTCCCCCTGCTGGTGCTGCTGCTCCTGCGATCCGCCACAACCAGATGCACGAGTCGAGATCGAAATATTTAATTAATAAAGCCCAGATAAAACGCTACGGGGAGAGGAGCGCAGCTGAGGAGATAAGCGCTATTAAAGCGCGTTCGTGAACGAGCTGATGCGATTTACTACACTAGCCGGGGCCGCTCAGCTGCGCACGCAAAGCGCTCCCACTGTTCTCACTGACCCATTTCTACTGGACGTTAAATTAAAAAGTAAACAGCACCAGTTCGGAAGCATTCGGTGCGACGGGGAGGAAGAAAGGAAGAGGGGGGGAGACCTGCTTTAACATCCGATGGAATAGTTATAAAAGAGTCCGAGAGCACGTTCAATGGTTGAAAATGAGCGATAGCCGCTTCGGCTCTAAATCTACTTTGTTACTACGACTGCGATCTACTTTAGTAGCCTAAAATACTCGCTCTTAATCAGATTCTATCGTGAGTTTCTGAGAGCAAGACGCGGTTAGATGACACGAAAAATAACATTACACGCAGGCCAATAGCAATTACACGAATCCTAATTGTTTAAATCAATTTACAGGTAATTCCCGGAGGTACTATTTTTAAATCTAAGATCCCTCTCCTCCCCCCCCACCCCGCGGTTAAAATTAGGGGCCTACCTGTGTGCGTTCTCTTGTGGATCTTCAAGTTTTCCGAGCGGGCGAAGACCTTGCCGCAGCCGGGGAAGGGGCACGGGAAGGGCTTCTCCCCCGTGTGCACGCGAATGTGGTTCACCAGTTTGTATTTCGCCTTGAACGGCTTGCTCTCCCGGGAGCAGTCCTCCCAAAAGCAGATGTGGTTGGTCTGCTCCGGCCCGCCGACGTGCTCCACCGAGACGTGCGTGACCAGCTCGTGCATGGTGCTGAAAGTTTTGTTGCAGCACTTCTTGGGGTTGCTCAGCTGCTCCGGGTCGATCCACTTGCAGATGAGCTCCTGCTTGATGCACTGCTGCCTCATGTAGCGGAAAAAGGCACCGGGGTGATGGTGGTGGTGGGCTGCCATGTTCATGCCCATGTTCATATTCATGGAGCCGTACTGGTTGTGCAGCTGCGCGGCCGAGTACGGGTCGGTCCTCGGGCTGGAGACCTGGTGGTACTGCTCGGAGCGCCCGAAAACTTCACCCGGCAGTCCGAGCCTCATCTGGCCGTTCAGGACGTTCGGGGAGCCGTGGGAGCCGTGCTGGTCGTGGATCCCGGGGAAGAGAATGTGGCTCTGAGTGTCTGTGTGGGAGTGATGAAGGGACCCCGCCGTGGGGCCAAAAATAGCGTGCTGGCCGCTCGCCGGAGAGGATTCTCCGAAGCCGCGGCTGCGAAAGAGAAAGTCCCTGGTGGAGTTGAAAGGGGAGCTCGCATACGACGTGACATGGGCGGCGTGGGCCCCCAGAGCCGCTGCGGGGTAGCCCGGCGCCTGGGTGGTGAAGGCAGAGCTCTGTCCCGGGGAGAGATCGTGGTTCAGCTTGAAAGCACCCATGTGTGCGGAGTCTACAAAGCTGTTCTGCGCCAAACTCAAGTCTCTGTCCTGCATCTCGCTCGCAGAGTGATGCCTGGCGAACGTACCCACTCCCAGTCCGGGGAACTGGTGGCCAGCATCAAGTAACATGTTTTATTATTATTATTTATTTATTTTTACGAAACCAGCGTAGATGTCTTCCTTTTTATTATTACAGTAAAAAGAAAGATGAAAAAAAAAAAAAAAAAAAAAAAGATCAAATGTTGACACGCAACGATGCAACTTCCAGCTTTGGAAACACCATATCAGGCGTGAATCAAAAGCGCTTCTCCGCGCATAATTAAAAGATTTCAATTTAACTATCAAGGGGGGGGAAAAAATCTAATTTACATCGGATCGAAAAATCCAAACGAAAGTGAAGGATTCCCTTGAGTCCTCTCCTCCTGGCTGTGCTTTAGTGAAACTAAGAAGAAGAAGAAAAATACTGTTCGATCAAAACAATTATCTTATTAGACGTCTTCTGCGCACGCCGAGCGAGTGTGTTTGGAGCATCTCAAGAATAAAAAAAAAACAGAAAAGAAAAGGAAAAAAACATTCACCGCGATCCAGTTTGGGCACGGATTTATGTCTCTGGCTCGGAATGAGCGCTTTATCGGCGGAGGGTCCCTGTTTCTCCGTGGACTGGCTCTACCTCCTCTTCCGCCCCCTTTAACTGGAGCCCGTTCTCTCCTTCCGCGCAGTCTCATTGGCCACCGCGCCTCATCAATCCCAGGTGCCCCTCCAATGGCAGGTAGAGCTCTGGCGACTTAATAGCGCAACGCCATTTTTCCAAGCAAACGTTTACCGCCTACTTTTTAGGGTCGAAGATTTTGTCTTCCCCCCCAACCCCATGTTTCTTTTGAGCAGGCTTAGAGGATCACGACAAGGGAGACGAGAGCGCGTTTTTTTTTGGTTTGTTTGTTTGTTTTCTTTTTTTTATTGTTGTCTTGTTATTGTTGATATTTTCAGGGTGTTACGCTGGTCATGGCAGTGAATGATAAACAATTTGTTAGATAGGAAAATAGTCATGTACTTATTAATCCTGCCAAAATCTGGCGCAGCAGCTCTACGTATTTCTAGATGTATTCAAAGTTTAGCACGACACATGTCACACAACGTCGATAGATAGATAGATAGATAGATAGATAGATAGATAGATAGATAGATAGATAGATAGATAGATAGATAGATAGATAGATAGATAGATAGATAGATAGATAGATAGATAGATAGATAGATAGATAGATAGATAGATAGATAGATAGATAGATAGATAGATAGATAGATAGATAGATAGATAGATTTTATTGGAATTTCAATCCAACACAAACCAGCACATAATAAAGTTATAAGAAATACTCCTTTAAATCTTAAAAGCATCAGCTGTCTGGTGAAACCAAAGTTGAACTTTGTGGTCTAGAAGAAACAAGACACAAAACCTTTCCAACACAAATCTCCATAGCAACATGTAGTCACATAAACATTTGCAAACTGATTCACAACCCCTTCAGCGCCATTCAAAGGACCTACAGGCGTCTATATTTAGATGGCACCAAACTTGAACTTTGACCCTTATTGCACAACCACCACCATCATGGGGAAACATTTTGGTGGTGGCATCATAATGCTGAGGGGACGCCACCACAGATAGACTCATAAGTGTGTGGCTCCATGTGGATTTTGGTGGCTTCCCAAACGACCACAAGTGGATTATGTGTTTTCGCCCTACAAACCACCGGTGCTTGTTGCTGGCGCTTTAATGTTAACGGTTATGCACAGGGCTGCTTCTGCTGCTCCCTCTGCGGTTCCCGGCAGCCACCACACCAAATGAAGCTGCATGTTCACGGTGGTGAACAGCAAACGGATCAAAGTGAGTCCTCGGTGGTCTGTAAATCTGAGGCTGTTCTTGTATGAAACGTGTCGTATTTATACTGCTTTAGTTTCATCCTAAAATCTGGCTGAAAAATACGTCCAGACAATTGTTTTCTTCTTCTTCTTCTTAAGCCCTCGTTTTCCTGGCAACTTTCCACTCAGTCTGAGCCGAAACGGTTAACACACACGCCATACATCACAGCTGCTCATTCGCTCCCCAAAGCCAAAAAGGAAGTTTACTTACATTTTCACCACATAAAAATCCACGCAGGCTCCCTTGTCCCGTTCACCACAGAGGAGCACTCTGTCAGTCTCGACTCTACGGACTCTGGGCGACAAATAACGGTGAAAGCCCAGGGAAAGTTTTTTTTTTTTCTTCTTCTTCTTTAAAATTGTGTCTCCTGGCTTGAAGTTAACGGGGGGAGGCTGGGCCGCTGTGTGTGCGCCATTCTCCCAAGTCTATTTCAACCCGCACCACAGGAAACGCAGGAGCTGATCCAAGTTCAAAGTCACGTCTGCCGACCCCTATAAGAAGTTCTTTATTTTTGTGGGAAAACCAGGGAGCATTCCCCAGATAGAGAGAAAGGCATAAAGAAAATTAAAAAAAAAAAAAAGAAGAAGAAAAAGGAAAAAAAAATCAATAGGGGACGGCTGCAGCTCTCTTCTAGCTGAAGGAAAAGAAAAAAGAAGAAGAAGAAAAAAAAAGAGGGTCTGGCCCATTGCAAAATCCCCCCAAAGAGCAGTATTTCAACAGGTTATTAGAGGCACTATATTACACATTGAGAGCCGTTCTGCAGATGTAGTGCCATAAATCACTGGAAATGTGAGTCAAAATGGGAAGTGAGAGCTCACGGAAAGCAGTGACAGCCTCAGCACTGCGTGCAGGGAAACGCCATCAATAAAACCTGCAATCTTGATCACATAAGGGGCGCTCCGGCTGCGTTGTTATAAGGAACGTTCCTCCCCTCTGTTGGCCCGACAGTATCAATATGTTGACACGTTGGAAGGTTACTTGTGTGGCTTCGGCGACCTTGCGTTTCATGGATGTTTGACCTCTGACCCGTTAAGACCACATATGCCGCCCCTTGACTCCTTTTGGTAAAATAACCCAGTTTATGACAAAGCGTCTTTGTTTTAGAGGGAAAGAGAGGGTCTCTGAGGCCCCCCTCCTCACCCCTCAACCCTTATTCTTCTTACCAAGTCTGAAACATCGTCAGCTTTTAGGTGATAAAGGAACTACAAGTCAACAGTTATTAACTCAAAATGCAAACAATTGCACCTTAATTTCCGCTGGAAAAAAAAAAAAGAAAGAAAGGAAATTCTACCCCAGCGTTCAGTCATGCATAAACCAAAACTTGTGTGCTTAAATTGCCCAGCAAGTCCAGTGACGAAATTTATAACCAAATTCAGATTTTTAAAACAATTTTTTTTTATTAAGTGTGTTTATGGATCACGTCTACATTTATTGGGGCTTGGGAAGCAAAGCTTGCAGAAAAATCATAAACAATGCTCCAGCTGCTCCTGTGTGTTTTATGGGCTCCCATGAAGCAAAGCGCTCTTTTGGCGCTAATAGAACGTATTTATTTATTTTTAACTACATAACAGCTTGTACAAAAGGGTATAATTTATTTTTATTTTTATTATATATTTTTTTGGAACTTTAAGATTCTTGAATAAAAAGCCAAATTTAAATAGAGTCACTCTTGAATTAAAATGAAGTTAAGTGACTGTTGTAACACTTAATTTATTTATTTATTTATTTATTTATTTATTTATTTATTTATTTATTTATTTATTTATTTATTTATTTATTTATTTATTTATTTATTTATTTATTTATTTATTTATTTAATCTAATGATACATATGAATATATATTTATTATAGGAGCTAATTACAAAGTTCATCAATCATCTTCAGCCTGTGGTGCCCTTGTAGTAAGTTTGAATTGAGTCAAACATTTTTTTTATAGAAAATGATGAATTTGACGTCATCTACTGACTGGGTGGGAAACAAAACGAAAAAAAAAAAAACTTTTGGGGCATTTTGCAGTTTCATTGCTGCTCCACACCCTGTCAATTGCAACACAGGAATCAACAGTTTTAAGGTGTGTTACTGTAGTTCAGAAAGAAGGAGGAATAACACATCTGTGATAGGTGAATTTTATCATCTAAAACAGGGACGTGTAGCGTCACAGTACAACATTCATAAAAACTTTTAGAAAAGGTGCGCAGGGTTAAATGTGACGAGATTCTTTTTTTTTTTTTTTTTTTTTACCCAGAGGCAATGGAAATTGATGATCGGGTGAAGATATAATAGAAGAGTCAATAAATAAGTATACACAATTTTATAGTAGCGTAGCTGTGATTTTTTACTTACTTCTGCGTGTTTAAAGGCAGATTTAGTAACCCCAGATTCACACTTGATTACATTTGAAGAGCAGAAACTGGGATATGGAGGATATTAACAACATCCGGTTCAGAATAACAAAACCTGGAGTGTGAAACAGTTTTCTTTTTTTAAATAATTACAATTTTATTTTCTACTGAATTATATGTAACATTGTCATTTGTTTTTCTTTGTCCCTGTGCATTTATTTATTTATTTATTTATTTATTTATTTATTTATTTATTTATTTATTTATTTATTTATTTATTTATTTATTTATTTATTTATCACTGTAATTTTATATTTTAGATTGGCGTGTAATGTTTAAATCTTTTTCTTTTTTTTTCACTCGTGCGCTATGGTCATGTTCTATGTTTTTTTTGTTTTTGTTTGTTTGTTTGTTTGTTTTTTGGCAGAACTTGTTTACCAAAATTCCTGGATCTTAAATAGATTTTTCTTTAATAAAAAAACAAAACAACAACAAAAAAAAAACAATGCATCCCTGGTGTGTGTGCGTATTTTCCCCACTCTCTTCTACAGTCTAATTGTCATCTTACCATCTTATAGAAAAGCAAGCATCTGGTTTATTTATTTATTTATTTATTTATTTATTTATTTATTTATTTATTTATTTATTTATTTATTTATTTATTGGCAGAATAATAGAGAGGCATTTGGAAACACCACCTCTCGGGGTGAACTGGAATGCACTTGTCGCGTAAACTGATATTTCGGTCATCCACACACGCACCGGCATCAGTAAACACGCGCGCGCGCGCGCACACACACACACACACACACACATTTAGAGAAAGAGAAAGAGAAAGAGAGAGAGAGAGAGAGAGAGAGAGAGAGAGAGAGAGAGAGACGCACAAACCAGATCCGCTCGGTAACTTTGTGAGTACAACTTTTTGGAGTCAACAGCGATAAAGAGAGTGAGGGGGCGGAACCCTGCTGAGCCCCTGCGCTGAACGACAGCCAATCGCTTCGTTCTCCTAACTGCCAGTCACCGAAATCCGTCCAATACCCGCAGTGCCATTTCTAAACTGTATTCCCCACTGTGTCCTCCAACTGTTGTATGTTCTGCCAATCGCTTGAGGACAGAGTGGGGAAAGGAGCAAGCAGAGTTAGAAGCCGGACAAAAGAACTTATAGAACCCTTATGTACATATTTTCCTCATGTTTTAGAGCGCAAAAGCAGCTGCGGAGAGCGCGGATGGACTTGTGTGTGTAAGTTATGGAACCCCCTTTAAGCAAGAGGAACCCGGCGATAAGATTAGCGGATTTGGCAGCAACTCAGCCCCTTCCTCATCAGAATATGACAGGCTTCCCGGGGCTAGGGGGGCATCACCCTCTCTCCCACCATGCCCACCTCCACCCTGGGGAGCTGGGCAACGACCCCGGAGTGGCACTCACTCCATTTGGACCCGAGCACATGGCACAGACAAATGCTCTCAAACTTAGCCCGTCTCAGCACATTCAGAGCCATCCCGAAGCCCAGACCGCGGCATCTTTTACTCCTGCTCAGACCACAGTGGGTTTCCCCGTGGCTCACCCCCACTCAGGCTACTCAAGCAGCAGGGACTTCATCCTCAGGAGAGAACTCTCAGCCTCTGCTATGCATGCACTTGGCGACCAGCATAGTTCCGCCTCCTCCCCTCATCACCATGGCATGTTCATCTCGCCAACAGGTGCTTACGGGCACGCGGAAAGTGGGGCCCATTCACTTTTCACTGGACTCCACGAGCAGGCGTCCCCGGGCGCCCACCACCACCACCATGCCCTCAACGGGCAGATGCGCCTGGGTCTACCGGGGGACATCTACGGCAGGCCGGAGCACTTCGGGCACAGGCCGGAGCACTATGGCGCGTCCTCCCTGCACAGCTACAACTCCATGAACCTCAACGTCAACATCGCCGCCGCCGCAGCCGCTCCTCACGGAGCCGCGGGGGCGTTTCTGAGATACATGCGGCAGCCCATCAAGCAGGAGCTCATCTGCAAGTGGATCGACCAGGAGCAGAGCCAGAAGAAGCCCTGTTCGAAAACCTACAGCACCATGCACGAGCTGGTCAACCACGTCACGGTGGAGCACGTCGGCGGACCCGAGCAGAGCACGCACGTCTGCTTCTGGGAGGAATGTCCGCGGGAGGGGAAGGCTTTCAAGGCGAAGTACAAACTGATCAACCACATCCGAGTTCACACCGGGGAGAAACCATTCCCTTGTCCGTTCCCAGGATGCGGGAAAGTGTTCGCCAGGTCGGAAAACCTCAAGATCCACAAGAGAACGCACACAGGTCTGTAAAGCATGCTTTTCTGCGTCCAAAACTTTGAGAATATATATACATATATGATCGCTGAGCATTTCCAGTGTTTGTTCACATCGTGCGCAATTGCGCACAGATGGAAGTAAAACGTTTAATGCAAGAAAAAAAAAGAAAAGTAAAAAGGGATTGAGGAGTAAACATTAATTACGCCTCTTCTTTAATACTAACCTTTTTCCCCGGCTCACTGGTCCAGGCGCCCGGAGGAGGCGTGAAAGGATTAGAGCATATGATTTGTAAAACGTGCTTACGTACATACTACTGCACGCGTAAATGTAATTGTCCTCGGGCGTAGGACGCTTTACGCCATAGCAGTTCAGATAGACTGGGATCCAAACAGAGTGCAACTGAATTTCATTCACCATAACCCTAACCCTGATAGGATACTTTAGGATAAAAATGGGACAGTTTCTCTTTTAAACATGCCTTATATGGCGTTTGTTATGAATAGTTCACATATATACAGATATCATATATATATATATATATATATATATATATATATATATATATATATATATATATATATATATATATATATACTGTTGATTTGCAGCAAGAAGGTCCTGGGATCGATTCCCGGCCCGGGGTCTTTCTGCACGGAGTTTGCATGTTCTCCCTGTGCATGCGTGGGTTCTCTCCGGGTACTCGGGCTTCCTCCCACAGTCCACAAACATGACTGTCAGGTTAATTGGTGTTTCTAATTTGGCGACCTGTGCCTCTGGTTCGGAACGTTGTCTGGAGATAGGGACCAGCACCTCCCAACCTCACTAGGGACAAGGGTGTAAGAAAATTTATATATTTATATATGTATATGTGTGTGTGTGTGTGTGTGTGTGTGTGTGTGTGTGTGTGTGTGTGTGTGTGTGTGTGTGTGTGTGTGTGTGTGTGTGTGTGTGTGTGTGTGTGTGTGTGAGGTGATCAGGATGTGACACCCTTTTTATAGACAGCAGGGTAGATCTTATGGTAAACATCGCGAGAATAGTGTGTTCTGCTTGTGAACAATATGTGTTTGGGTGTGCAGTCAGATAAAAAATTACTGCGTAACTAAAAGGACTCTGCAAAAGCTGTTTATTGTTGTTTTTACATTTTTTAAGATTCCTTTTCTAGGTGACATTTCTATGCTTCTCCTCAGAGGTTTTTTGTTGCTCTTATTATTTACTGCTGCTGTTGTTTGTGTTGGAGATAATTGTCTATTCCTGTACTGTCCAAGTACAGGAATACTTGGTCAGTATTTTTTTTTTCAGATTAATTTTCCACTAAGTGACTCCCAATTGCTTTAATAGAAGTTTAATATCATTGCTGTTTTTCCTCAATCTCTTTTTGAGATGATCTTTTTACTAAATAACTTCTTTGTACAAATTTTGTCTTAACTTTTTTCAGATGGATTTTTCTTTTTTTCCCCTCGAGTTAACTTCTTAGAATTATTTTTTAGATTAACTTTCAACTAATGATGTTTATATATGAATTTATAATAGATTAAAATACCCTTCCTACGGGGCATTTCTGTCATTATCTTTAGAGTTTTTCTAATCTTTTGTGTGTTTTAAAAAAAAATCTTTTCGGAAGATAATATTACTATTTCACTAGTGTTATAATTTTAAATATTTTTTTATTGACATGAGCCAACGTTTTCCGGACATAATCAGGTAAAACTTGATGCCTATAAAAAGAGTATAAAATATAAGTCCAGCTTTAAATTGTTTTAAATTGCACACTTGTGCCTCGGAAAAAAGGGAAGAAAATGCTGTGCGACATTACACAAGCGTCTCCTGGTGGTCTCCCGAGTGCCTTCCCCCCACCCTTCTTCCAGCCGCAAACACGGAAAACCAGAAGGCCTGGAGGCAATGTTACACGTGTTCAACAGAGGAATGAAGCTTATATGTTGGGATAAGTGGGTGTGAAGCAGCGGATGGGTATTCAGTGGCGGAAACACCAGCTTATCTTTAAGATTTAACGCTGACAAGTTGTGTTGGAGTAGCTCCAGCGTTCATTTTCTGGGTTTGTTCTGGCAGCTTCCAGACCCACATGATGACTGTGTGCGTTTCTCGTTTGTCCAAAGGAGAAAAACCCTTCAAGTGCGAGTTTGACGGCTGCGATAGAAAGTTCGCCAACAGCAGCGACCGCAAGAAGCACTCTCACGTCCACACGAGTGACAAGCCCTACTACTGCAAGGTGCGGGGCTGCGACAAGTCCTACACGCACCCGAGCTCCCTGCGGAAACACATGAAGGTGCACTGCAAGTCCCCGCCGCCGCCCCCCTCCTCCACCAACGTCGCCTACATCTCCTCCACGAACAGCCTGGTGGGCGACCACAATCTCTCGCCGGGCTCCGAGGCGCACCGGAACCGCTCGGCGAACCTCTCCCCGCAGGTCACCAACCTGAACGAGTGGTACGTGTGTCAGGGGAGCGGGGGTCCCAACCACCTACACACGCCGTCCAGCGACGTGCCGACGTCGGATTCGGAGGACGAGGACACTTTCAGAGGTTCAGACCCAAGGACGATGCTCTGATTGCCTGTTTACAAGCCGGACCAGACTATAATCAACTCGGCACTGAGTTGACCCCTTTATAAGTACTGACCACCAGAACCGACAAATGCAGCTCAAGAGTACAGACTGTGGATGCAATGCAGGTTATATATATATATATATATATATATATATATATATATATATATATATATATATATATATATATATATATATATATATATATATATATATATATATATATATATATATATAATTTCAACCTTTAATCAGACTTTATATTTAAAGATCACTTCTTCTTAAAATTAATCTCAATTTGACTGATTTGACTTTATATTAAATATTAAATAATTTACACACCTGTTTTTATTAAGTTTCACATTTTGGACTCAAAATTGAATTTTTCAGTTGAAAATATGTCACGTTATGTCACACCAGAGGGTGGGGGGTACTGTCTTCTGCCTCATGAGTGACAACAAACAGATATTGACGAGAATACACAGGAAAAAGAAGAAGCAGAAAAAGCAACAGCTTGGTTTTGGCAAAAAGTGATCAACCGAGTGTCTGAGCAGTTCTTGTTTTACAGATTAAAAAAAAAAAAAAAAAAAAAAAAGAAAAAAAAAACCCTTTGGATGAAATTTTTTTGTAATATTTAAGAACTATTTAAGACTGTATTTTATGCAAAAAAAACAAAAAAAAACAAAACAAAAAACAAAACAAATGGAAAAAACACACATACACACAGGCATAACACTTGTTTATATAGAGTCCAGTTTAAAAAACAAAATGTCCCCCGAGACCCTAAAAATGTCGACTCTGTATGGATTTGTACATATGTAACTGTACCGATGCTTGTGAATGTTGTGTAGTTTTATTGACGGAGGGGTTTGTTTTGTACATTGTAATTTATTTGCTGGTGTCCGTGTTGTTAACTGGAATTACAGAAACACCAAAGAATAATATTAATAATAATATTAATAATAATAAGGATAATATCAGTTTTGGTGATGTAAAGAGCCCTACTGATGTTCGAATCTTCTTTTGTTTTTTTCCGCAAATTTATGTTGATTTTTATTTTTTTTTTTAAGATCTGTGCTCTGTAAAAGATGAAATCATCTACCTGGATAGGCCGTGAAATGTGAAGAAAAAAAAAAAAGTCCCTCCTCTCGCATGCCTTTTTGTAGTGATGTGTCTTTCATATTGAGGTGCATGATGCCGGTGGACAGTATGGATTAAGAAACAAAACAACAACAACAAAAAAAAAAAGAAAGGAAGATATGAATCAGTTATGACTGTGCAGACCCTTGATGTTTCAGATTTAATTTACAACACAAAACTCTTGGTATATTTAATAAAGACAGTCAGGAGAAACACAGTAAGCAAGTGTGGAATGATTGCAACTGAAGCCAAAATACCTATAGTGGCCTATATATTTTCAGGTTTATTAAGAGGTTTAAGGAGGTTGTCCCCTCTTCTTTAATAGCCTTGTTAAGAGCCTACAAGCCATCAGGCTCAACAGCAATGGGGAAAGCTGAAGTAGCACCCTTTTTCTCTTTAACATATTCCCAGAATCAGGCCCAACAGGCCAATGAGGGCTGATATAAACTAATCACTGAGCTAATGGGAAAACTTACAGCCCCCCTAATGGCGCTAGTTCCTGAAAAGGCTGCGACGACACAAAGCGGCTCAGGCATGAATCATTCATGGGAAAAATAAAAGATAAAAAGATATCTGACAATAAGCAAAGACTTGTATAGAGTGTATGAAGAAGGAAAAGGGAGGTGGGAAGTGGGGGGGGGGTGGTGGTAAAAAGCAGGTTCCCCTCTTATTTCCTCCATTAAAAAAACCCCGCAGAATCTCACTTTCAAAGAGTTGCCCGTCCAGTCTATAGAATCAAAATTGACCGGCGTCGGTTTGTGCGAGCACTTCAAAGCCTACGCAGCTTCTCATGGGGAAGGCCGCCTGCTTTGACAGTGTTGCACACCGCGTTAGGATTTCTATGGCAATCGGGCAGCAAGACATTCTCATTTGAATATGTCCGGTTGCACTGTCACTAAACGGAGGCCAAGCAAAGCACGGGTGGGTTGGGATGGCGATGCCCCCCTCGCCACCTCTTCCTCCCGAAGTGCATGTTGTCACTGGCAGGTACAGTAGGTGGCATTGACCAGAGTTACAACAACAAAAGAAATCTCCAAAGAAACTTTTAGTCTTGTGTAAGAAGAACACGAGGATAAAATAGGAAAGGGGGTGTAAAAGCAACTATTTCCTGTCGGAATTAAGACACACCTGACTCAGGTCAGTGTGGAGAATTGAATGAGAACTGGAAACTAGCTCCAATGCTCATTTAGAGCACAAAATTAGATGGTCCGACCTGGTGCAAAAGAAACTTTTATTAAACGCCGACTTCTGTAGATTTTTCTTTGAACATTACGATAAGTTTTACTAGATATGAAAAGGGGACAAAATACCACAATATTTCACTTTTCTGGGCACCCCAACCAATATGGTGGTGTGGAAACACCAGCTTTCCACATTAGGAGGGTGGGGGCTATTAGCAAATCCTTAAAGTTAGCTAACACAGTACTTTCTTCTAAGAGTGACTGCAAGAGAAGAAAGAATTAACTTCTAAGAGTTGCAAAAACATGCAAATTTATTTATCTGTCCATTACGAAAATATGGTTTTGTCTTTTTTATTTTTATTTTTTTTTTGCCCTCAGAGCGTGCTACAAGTTTTCACTACAACTTCTGACCCTGCTGCCTCCTTACTGTACATGGCAAATCAAATAATGGGAACATTAGCTGTAATTTCACAGCAATTTATGGCAAAATTAATTATCTCATTAAATGGAGTTTGAACTTGTACATTATATCAGGGTCACTACTTAGGTCACAAAAGAAAATAAAAAATGAGAGCACAGCTCAAGTTGCTATCACTAACTTTTGCAGAGGTTAATAAAAAAACTAACTTTTGCAGAGGTTAATAAAAAAAAAAAAAAGAAGAAAATATGAGAAAAATTGAAATTCTGCCATAGCAACAAATTGGAGGATGGGACAAGTTACACCATGGGGTCAATTGTAACCCAGAACTTTTGACGAGGTGTGTAATTGTGTCAGTGGTGTGTCTTTCCAGTAATTCCGAGACATTCCGTAAAAGATCATCTGCACGTTTCGTTCCCACTTCATTTCAGAGAGATGTGCAGAAGTGGCTGTTTCAGCACAGTGAAAGCGGTAGGCTTTTTTTTCTTAAATCCCGAGCTGCAGGACTGATCTGCTGAATATCGTCGCGTTTTATGTTAATGCCATTTTTAAAAAATTGCTGTTTTGAAAAATACAAACATGTTATGTTGTGCGGTAGCTAATAACGAACACTGTGGGGAAACGTTAGAACACAGTGCCTCTAAAACTTTACAGTGTCTAATAAATTATTCCAGATATCATCAAAAGATGAATCCAAAAGTGAAAAGCTAAGAATAAGTAAGAACCAAGTAAATTACCAAATTAAGGAATAATTACCCTGAGTAAAAGTAAAGACCATGAGTAAAAGTTGCTGGAGTTGCAGTGTTTTTGTTTAAAATTGTGGATTATGTAGGTGTAATCGCACACTCATTACAGACGGATGAATAGTATCAACTGAGTTTAGATATGTTTTCAAGTTATTACCCCCATTTTCATACTTAAGTTGCCATTTTGGCTCTTCCAGCTTCCACTTCACACCTGTACATGACAAAGACAGGTCACAGAGAGCTCACACATCTCACTTATCATTTTATTTAAATCAATATTGTCAACTGGAACGCATATATTACACTGTATTCCCATATAGTTTAGGTTCTGGTTCTTGTTTGCGCTCATCGAATGTGACCAGCTGCTGACGTGTTTTATTTTATGAGATGACTTTGAAGGGAACAAAAATTTACTTTAACTACCCGGTGTCAAAGCAGGCACAGATGTGGTGAGTAGGAAATGTATGGTGTCATTTCGCACCCTAAAAGGTCAAACTGGAAGCAAACAAAAATGCAACAGTGCAAAATTCTTGAAGAGGAAAAAATAGCCAACAGTTGTACTACTACTACTATTACTACTACTACTACTACTACTACTACTACTACTGCCTATGGCCATATTGTCAATGGATGATTAATATTTACAGGGCAGAGACGGGAAGCATTAGTGTCAATTAATAGTTTCTAAACATGGTTTCAGATAGTTGTCTGTTTGTAGTTACCCCTTCTTAAGAGGTAAAAGAATCCATTTTCAAGATTAGGGTTGGCATGAAAAAATAATTGAGCTACACTTCCTGAAAAAGCATACATTTTCCAATGCAAGCAACTACAAATTTTTTGAGAAATTTTCTAATAAATAAATGAAAAACATAAATTGGTTGCTGTGTTCTACCGCCATTGATTCTTATGGGCCCCCACGTAGCCACCCCTTTCTAAAACTCTCTGTAGACGCCCCGGTAAATAGGTTGCCCCCCCCCCCCCCCACACACACACACACACACACATGCCCACCCCCCCCCCACCCCCCCCCCCAAAAAAAGGAAGAGAAGCTCCTGTTTGGAAACATATGCTCCAAAATAAACACGATGGAAAATAAGCAGAGACACTCCGCGGCCGCATTTCTTTCTTTTTTTTTTTTAAAGGAGGGGGACGGAGTGAAGCGGTCACCCTTCAGCGAGAAACGCTTTGAAGTAGAACTTATTATCTGAGGAATACTTTTTGGGTTGTCCTAACGACGCCGCTGAATGGGAAAGGCGCTGCTTTTGTCAGCGATTTGTTCTCCTTTAGTGGGATGTCCGTGGAAATCACTTACATGGGCCACCTTAACATATACTGCCTGCAAATCAGTAACTGGCAAGAGTCAGACATGCAGACGCCACTTTGGAGAGGACAAAGACGGGGGAGGAGGTGGGAGTTAACTAAAAAGACGGAGAGAGGGAGAGAGAGAGAGGGAAAGAGGGAGAGAGAGAGAGAGAGAGAGGGCGGGGGGTAGAGGGGTTCCCAGTGAGAACTTTGCTTGCTTCTCAATTGGGCCCTTTAAAGGGGTTGAGCGATAATTTCTCAGACGAGCGTGGACCCAAAACAAACGCGGACTTGTCAGCGTTTACAAGCTTTATCCATCTCCTGAATGCTGCCGGCACAGTGCGCACGAAAGTTTCATGTGAAGCGGCGACAAAAAGAAGTTAAAGCGTCCTCTGAGTGTGTGATCAGAGAGCACCTGCAGCCATGGGACGGCTCACCTCTCCGGGGAATCCGAATGCAATCGAGACAGAAAAATAAAAAATAAAAATAAACGATAATAAAAAATAATAATAATAATAATAATAAAAATAATAATAAGATGATGATAATAATAAGAGTATTTATTTATAGAAATGAGAAAGGAAGTGTCACTCTTCAGACAGTGCGCCCTAAATCTCCAGATTCCATTCGGCAGACCTGCAAACACCTTGCCACGGTTTTGGGCACACACTAAAATCACACTTTTCCTGATCCCTATTGGGTGAAAACTAAGAACATCGAGTGATAAACGGAGGCCAAGGCCCCTGAAAATGAGGGTTATAACAGAGCCTGAGTTTAATCAATGTTTACCCAACTCTTGTTGACAGAATAAAGCTGCGCTCTTCACCGCCTTTCCGGTAACGTTTCACAGGTTTTGTCAAAAACGACATAACGGCGCAGGATTTGTACTTTTAAAAATAATTCGTGTGCGTCAAATTGAGCGGAGGTTCTACCTGGTACATGGGTGTGGTGTTATATTACACGAGAAGGTCCGAAAACAAATCAGTCCAGTTGCCTCTCTCTGTCTCTCTCTCTCTTTCTCTCTCTCGCTCTCTCTCTCTTCCATCGTAAGTAAAGTGCAAGTTTTTGAGACTGCTCAGCGAAAAGTCAGCCTGAATGTTTTTTTTTAATTATTATTATTTTGTACTTTTCCATGCTCCACAACCTGGATGGGATACGTTGGTCTTCAAGTTTAAGACGCAAATTTGTTGAAGCTTTTTTTTTTTTGAGCCTTTGAAGAAAGTTTTGAATAGAGACTTTTCCACCCTCCTTTTGTCGGATGTCTCCAGGGGGAACGTCGCGCCTCTTCAGCCCTGTCCCAGCAGCTGTGCTTTCACCCTTTAGCCCCGGTGCGTTTCGCGAAGGAGTTCCACATCTGACAAAAAAGTAATCATCGGAGTGTCATTAGCCTATTATTATTATTGTTATTATTATTAGCTTTTTTTTTCTTTTATTTACCTTTTAGTGGAACTTCAATGAATTAATTACACAGAGCGCACATCATATATGTTTTTAATAACGCTATATAACGGTGTTCTTCAAACTTTAAGGCCGTTTTAAGGTGCCTGATATGCAACGCGTTCTTTGCCCTGTCTAATCAGGGGCGCTGCTAGACATGGAGACGTACTGGGGCACAAGATCTGAGTCATAAACCACAGTCTACACCAAAATGTATGTAAAAATAGGTGTGACTTTGTTATCGTGCCCCGAAAGCACACGTAGAACACAACATTCATAAAAAAAAATGAATAAATAGCGACTTTCTTTCTGTATTTTCCTGCAGTATTTGTGATCTAAATCGAACGTTTTAAAAAGTTTCAAAAGCTTCAATGTTTAAATGCTTACTTGAATTTTCTGAGGTTGTTCATGCAAACTCAGTCCCTGCCCACACATTATTCTTCAGTCTTGCATTCATTCTTTAAATATGTTTATCTAAGTCGTGCGACTTTTTTGTGTAGTCTTTAAAAGTTGATGTTAAAGCACTAGATGAAGCACAGCCCCAGTGAGATGGGCCTTAGCATCACCTGTGCTTTAGTCCTTTGCACATTATTTTTTCTGTCAAAGATGTCATTTAATATACATTTGATTTGCAGGTCAAAAGTCTCATCATTTTAATCATAAAAACCATCCATGTTTTTAGAATGAAAAAGGTAAACAAAAAAAAAAAATAAAGAAGTAATTAGAATCAGAGAAACAAAAAGGCTGATTAAAGACACAGATACCGAGCAGTTATTCTCTAAATTTTATGAATTTCCAAATCCTGCTAACATAAACATCAAACTTACATGAACACTTTTTAATCTCATCTGTTAAAGAGCTGAGTCTCGCAAACGTATGGGGCTGGTTCGCAGCGCTGCACCGCTGTTCAAAGGAGCACGATGCATCACTCAGAACCTGACATCAAATCCGGTGGCTTGGTAACATCTGTGGGGGTACGGAAACTTGGTGCCGCTCCAAAAAGCCCCATCCCAGGTCTGGGAGCTGCTCCAAGGCTGCAGGTGAGGGGGAGCAAGGTCGTCCACGGACAACCGCATGAGCCAGCCGCCGCCGTACCTTGGCCCTATTATACGGCCCACCGGCCAGAAAGTAGAAAACCGAAGTGCAGATGAGCGTGAGCATGCTTCCCCCGGCCGCCTCTTATTGAATGACAAGGCTTTTCTAAAAGCCTCTAAATGCAGGATGTAGGCCTCAGCGAAACATGGAAAGTGGGGATGAGAGCGGGTGGAGGGAGATGGTCAGCTACTCCATCAAAGCGCGGCAGATGGACTTTTTAGTGATCTGTATTCTGATTTGTGTCCAGGGATGATGCTGTTTGCATGATACTGGACAGAACAAGAAGACACAGCGTCACTTCTGGCAGCTTCTATGACTTTGATGGCCTTATTTTTATTGTTATTATTATTTGAAAATGCTGCACTTTTTTTTTTTTTTGACAGATTTACAGTTTAAATATGTTGAGAATACATGTGGATCAAATCACATATGACCACAGTATTTCAGCCATAAATGTTTTCGATTTACATATGTCTCACATGTGATCACGGTGTAAAAGTATTATGACTTTTCCGCATTTTATTTCATTACAACCACAAACTTTAGTGTATCTCTGGGGAACTTACTAGAGCATATAGAGCAGAGAGAAGTTATACATGACTGTAAAAAGTATTTTTTTAGTTTAAAAATTTTGAAAAGTGTGATGTACATTTGAATTCATTCCCTCCTGAGTCAGCACTTCGTAGAAACAGCTTGTGTCACAGTTACGACTCATAGCATTTTGGTGTACGTTTGCACATTCCTCTTTGCAAAATAGAACGTGAACTTCGATTTTCAAGTCTAGTAACAGATTCTCAATTGGATTTTGATTTGGGCTTTGACTGGGCCATGTAGACATTTTGCTTGGAATTAAAGAATCGCGGTCTCTCTTGAACGTTAAAGTCAGCCTCAATAGGGTTTCTAACAGGATTTTCCTCTACCTAACTTCCACCTCAACTCTGACCAGCTTCCCTGTCCCTGCCGATGAAAACCCAACCTCACAGCATAATGCTGCCTCCCCCATGTCTCAAAGTGGAGTGTTCTCAGATGTACTTGCTGCATTGTGGCGAACTTTAAATTTAAATTTCTTTCTTTCCCTTTTTCTTTCAGTTACGGCTTTCTTTTTGCCACCACACGTAGAGGCCGACTTGGCAGAGTGCATCACTCATAGTTGTCGTGCTGACTGATTCTCCCACATTAGCAGTGGATCACGGCTGCTCCTCCAGAGCCACCATAAGCCTCGTGGTCGGTTTAGTGGTTTCTAGAAGGGATTTGGTACACTTCTCAGGTTTCTTTTCTATCACTTTTTAAAATGTTCAAATCCTTTTGATGGTCTGCACTACTTTCTGCTCATCTGCTCCACAAAAACTCTGAAAAAGTACACTGAACTTTGTGGGTTTCACATTGCAAATTGTAGTCAAGTTTAAAAGATGTTTAAAATATGTGAATACTGTTTTCCAAGTCCCAGTAAATCTGCTGGCTTTCTACGTGTCGGATACATCCATGAGGTTGCACACCGGAGCAAAGATGCACTTCAGCTCTTCATAAATAAAGGATTACCCCCACCATTATGATCCTTGGTAATGTAATTCAAATCCACGCTTCTTTCTTTTCCCCTCCCTCTCATTTTTTCAAACTTATCTGCGATTGAGAAAAATTACTTCAGCCACATAGAGCCAGACTACCACTTTATTCAATCCCCTCTCTTTTGTACAATCAACCCTCTTCATTGTGGACAAAGATTGGCATCAGAGGCACATTTGGAAAGAACTGTGTGCATCCGACATCAGAGGGCTGGCCCCTGAATGCATCTGGGTTTACTGCAAGAAAAGGTCAGCATCCAGAGAGGGGAGAAATCCCTCTTACACAGCTGGGGAGGGAGGAAGATGGGGTATCTCTTGGGGGTAGAAATAGAAGACAAGGGAAGAAAAAAACTCATGTCAGTACACAGAGAGGAAACATGAGCAGGGAAAAGTCCAGCATGAGTCAGGAAAATAAAGGCAAGACAAAAGAGCGCATCCACTGAGAACAGGCAAAGGTATAACTCCTCTGACTTTCACCATAGCTGAACCGCCGCACATGCACTGTGGACAAAGTGGTGAAGTTGGTTAGCAATCAACCTTTGCCTCCAGCTTATCTGTAGGAGATCTAATTCAGCGTGATAAGCCAGCAAACTAATGCTAAAGCATCCAGTGTGGAGGCTGTGGAGTCACCACAGCCTCTTTCAGCACGAGGAGCCGAGACCTCCCTCTGACTTCACGGAAAGGTCCATATGGAGCCTCAAAAACATCACAAGCATCACACCTACTAGCTCTCAACGACTTGACTTTGGCGTTGGCTGATATGGCTCTGACTGTCCAGAAGAAAATGTGGCGTCTTGATGTTTCCAACTGACCAGGGATAAGCCAGAAAGGAAATATGGTTGACTGGGCAATAGGATTGAGATACGGAGGTCTCCATCTGGCCCAGAGCTTCAAAGAGACGTGGGCTCAGTCTGGTGAGGCCCCAGATGAGGCTTAAGGCAAGAAATGATTGAATGCTGAGATGACTTTTGGTGTTACTGCTGTCCACAGAAACAATCATCCCTCTACCAGCTACTCCAATTTCCTATGACGTTGAATGCACATTTGGCTCTAGAGTATGTTTAAAAAAAAAAAAAAAAAGATTTTAAAGACAAAATGTAGCTGGTATGCTATTGTCATGTTATGGTAAGCTTGAGTTTTTGAACTATAATTTTATATTGAGTTAAAAATAGCAAATTTTAACCATGTAAAGCCAAACATGCTGGTTTTAACTGCAGACATTTCAAAGAGACCCATGCCCCACCATCTCTCAAAGTGGGTCCTTTCACGTGTACTTGCTGCATTGTAGATATATCTTTAATAAGGTTTGTGCTTTCCTTAGAAATCTGCTATTTCATAAACAACCTGTTGTATTTACATGTTTTCCTTAAAAATGGAAAATGCATAATAAAAAATGAACCAAGTCTATAATACAGTTTTAAAAATCTTTGTGTGAAAATGTGTGTTTTTGTTTGCTAGTACAATGTTTTGAAAGCCTTACGGGACCATTGTGATGCCAAACAAGAAAAGCGGTAAAGTTTGAAAATCAATATCCAGATGTTTTCCTAATGGCATTCAGTAGACAGCTAACTTCTTTTTAATTTTAATTTTCTATCATTGATTTCTTGTATTTGGCTCTAATAGGATAAGACAGCGAATGACGGGTGATTATTCATGAGCATCACATGTTTTATGCAGTTGGGAATATATCTACACAGTCAAATCTAGCTTCCTTGTAAATAAGAAAGCATAGATGTTTTACAGCCAGCTGATTGGCAGTGTGCAGAATTAGACGGGGGAGGAGGGCAGCAGCGCTGCGTCACTCAGTGCTCCATTCAGCTGAAGAAAATCCAATCGCTACAACACTTCCTCTGGGACATCTTTAAAAAAGTAGCAGAAAATTTTGGAGTTATGAAACCCTAACTGTTTAAAATCTTGGAGTACTTTGATGCCAGTCACTGTCCATAACTTACAGAATCAAAAACACAAACAATGCAGCCTGCGACTCCTTCCTGTGACGGTACAGATGACAGCCATAATGTGTCTGCTTCTGTCCCAGAGGACATTTGGTGCTGGACTGTCCCGATCACAAGACTAATTGTATAATTAGGCTGGCTCCACCGGGGACGGCAACCTTTTGGCCCTTTGGAGACACTTGCCATTGTTAATGACAGTATATCTCTGGAAATATTAAAGCTAATCCATCTTTGGCGCTATTAAATCTGAAAGGTTGTGATTTCATTATCATGCTTGACTGATGGCTCGACACATTCCTGTCCGAAAGGATAACCTGTAACACTCGTGGTGCACAGGTGAATCTCAATCAATGAAAAACGTCAACAAAAAAATGAATACATTCCTTACAGTAATTCAGTTCAAAATGTGAAGCACATATGTAGATTAGTAACTCTCAGAAGGGTTTATCTCAAGTATGTATTTAAGCTAGTTTTGTCTTAATGAAAATCAGCCATGAGTTTCTCCAAATATGAATCAAATTGTGACAGGTCACACACACACACGCACACCCGCGCGCGCACATACACACACACGTACTCAAAGGACAGTGAACCACAAGAGGTCATTGCTAAACTAGCTGGCTGTTTAGAGAGTGCTATATCTTAGCCTGTTGGTAGAAAGTTGAATGGAAGAAAAAAGTGTAACAAAAAAAAAAGAAAAAAAAAGTGCACAAGCAACCTGATTTCACCTGATTTACTGGCCACATACAGAATCTGAGAGGTTTGGTCTAGAGGAAGCTGAAAGGCACCTGACACTCTTTACACCTCGGCAGATTTAGAGGCTGATTGTGTCAGCAACATGAAATACTAAAGCAGCAATCCGCACCAAAGGAGACCTGAGAATTGAGAGTGGATACTGTGCAGCACATGGGCACACTTTAAAGAGTACGGTAACATTATTGAATAAAAATAATAATTCCTCATTCATATTTAGTTTTGTGTATCTTCTGTATTTCAGAAATGTACAGCTGAAATGTTCCAATTTGTGTTTCACAAATCTATGCGAGTTTCACTTTTTAGCTACTGAAATATACTTTCAACGATGATCCAATTCTTTGAGATGTTCCTCTGTGTAACAATTTAAAGAAAGAGATTCACTCACTTTTTCATTCCACTCAGGTTTAAGGGAGGAGAAGAGTAGTCCCAATGTGTTCATTACACTGGGAGTGTGGGAGCAGTGAGGAGGGCGGAGGGATGCTGCCCAGCTCCTCCTTTGATTGTCAAAACAACCATATGCAGCGTTAGACTTTGTCACAGGTAGAAGTTGGAGGCATGAGCTCTTGACGAAGAGGGCGGTGACAGGAGGAAACCAGGAGGGGGACCACAGGCACGCAGGTGCTCCAGTTCCGTCTGGGGCCGTGGCGAGGTTAGGCCACTTCTTTATCCAGGAGGGGCCCCGTAGGTGCCCTCATTAAGCAGGCCCCTGTTGCATCGGCAGAGGAGAGGTGCGACTCCTCACACTGGAAATCCCCCTCCCTCACCTGGCCCCTGTCCGTCTGTCGCAGCTCCTACAGGGAGCTCTCCCAATCTGAATGATAATAAGCATAACACCAACAATAACCCTGCGCAGGGCTAACCCCCTGTTAGCCTAATGAAGAACTCCAATAAACTAAATCATCTCTTGGAAAAACAACAACGAAAACAGAACTTTGGCTCACTCACCCAATTCCAATCTGCAGCTCATTCTCCCTCCCCCCTCCATTTGTTTATGTCTAAAGATGCACATCTGAAAAAAAAGCAACAAATAAAAGTTTGTTGAAAACTTCCCCTGCAGCACGCTGTGACCGAGATTCAAAGGGCAAGCGGTGCTTCATTAACTGCGTCCCCATTTACTTTCCATCCCCCCTGAGTCTGCCACAGAGCGGATTAATGTCAATTACCTGTCGTTCTGCAGCATCCACGCCAACAATATGGCGACGCTGCCATACATTTCCCAGACATTTCCCAGACATGACGTCAAAAAGTGGAATCAGTGTGAGATGCAGTTTCAGTTCAGTACATTTTTTTTTTCTTTTTACTGAATTCAAGTTATGAATTTCAGATGTGTAGTTAAGTTTTTGCTTAAAGATTTTAGTCGATGTCATAATGGATTATTGATGTTTATGGGTGTAGGCCCAACCTATTTAAACCGAGGGCTCATTAAGCGCACGCACTTCACGTGTTTAATTGATTCCTAAATCCCAATTAGCAAGTGGTTTGGATTACAAGTTTTAAATGTTAAATAAATAAAACAACAACAATAACAAAGTAATGAAAAAAAGGAGCCCGAGATATTGCCAGATTCATTCAGACAGCCGCGCCGGAACGTGGTTCCTCTGTAAAGAGCCACATAAAAAGGACTGACCGTATATAGTGCAGGACAAAGAAAACACTATCCAGCTCGAGGACCAATAAGGGCTTCCTTTCACTTTTCAATCACTCGTGGTCCTTGCTCGGGATTAAGAGAGGGCTCTTGACTCCGTCTTTGACACAAAACCAGGAGTGCTTGTCTGCAAGTTGAAGAGGGCTGGGGCGGAATAAAAAGGGGAAGAGAATAAAACGTGAGTCCAGGGTTATCGTGTTTAATTGGATTAGGTAGTGTCATGTTGAAGCGCGGAGAGATTCACCGGGATAAGCGCACAATTACCCAAAATAGATATTTAAATAAACAAAATTTATTTAAGGAATATGGCTTTACCTTTTTAAAAATAAATAAATAAATTGCTCAACGCACTATTTTTCTTTGGAAAAGAGACAAAACAAAAAAAACCGCAAGTTTCTAGTCACTCCGGAGCTGCGCGCTGCGCCTGACTGAGCGTCAAGCAGCGACGGCGATAACAAGGTGCGCGCAGCTGTGCGTGCAGGTGCGCGGCCTCCACCTGCTCTGCCGCGACGAGGGAGGGGGGAGGCCAGTGCGAATCAAAAGCATCGGGGTCTTGATTATGCGGAGAGATCAGTGTTATTCCGCCCATGAAAAAAATACAAATAAAATGCGCCGATAAAACAAATTTTGAATTAAACAAGGGAAATATATATATATATATATATATATATATATATATATATATATATATATATATATATATATATATATATATATATATATAGGATCATTTGGTAGTTTCATCAATGTCATTTGGTAGTTTCATCAATGTCCTTGAGCAGAAATTAAGTTTAAAAGTTCAACGACCCGTGGCGCCACCAAGATGAGTGGGGCGTTGACAATGAATTTGCATTTTTGTAGAGGAAAAGAAGCGTGTCAAATAAATGATTAAACTGTCTTTAAATAAACCAAAGTGACAAAAGAGGATCTCATTATTGTATTCCGGAATAATTTTTGCATGTTTTTTTTTTTTTATGAAAACATAATTTACACATCAAACCAGCAAATTTTTAGTGCAAGTACCCGGAGTGATAGGGACTCTAAGGATCAGGGTTCCTAAATTTTAAAGTCGCCTTAGAATCAGACTGAACGCAACTCTTGGGATTCTGTTGTAGCTTTTGTGACTGGTCATGTGTTATCTGAAGGATCCTTATATGAAATAGCTCCAAGTAATTGTTTAAAATATATTCTTACACGGCAGATGGTGAATACGAACAACTAGTGATACTAGAAAAAGATGATCTGAGGTTGCCGGAACGAAGACTTTTACTTGAATTCTCATCAACACTATAACCAAAATGGAGCAGCTGTTGTTAGAGTTTAACCTTCATTGAACAAGCTAAAATGCATGATTAATACATCAATTACTTGAATGGCTAATATTCCATATCTTCACAAATTCATTTTTATAGTGTGAAGGAGGCAAACGTATCATGATCCGAGCATAATGAGAGCTCAGAGAAACGCCTGCATCAGTACTCCACTGACGATAGAGATTTAAATCTTTACATGATTCTTTCGTGATGGACGAAACGTTTTTCACGGAGAAGAAGAGGACCCTCCAGGAAAAAATAAAGAAATAAATAAAAGATTGACTATATGAATTACAACCGTTTTTTTTTCTATCAAATTAGTTAGAGACAGGCGTTACACTGTGATCTCACCTCCTTGTCATGTGACCACACACCTCAGCTGACGTCTGCCTTTTATTGGGTTGCTCCAGATTACCCCCCACCCCCCTCTGTGTCAACTTTGACCCATGCATGTGGGTTCAGGAACAGCGGATATTATGCCACTTTTATTAGTTTCATTCCGTGACTTAAGTTGAGAGGTGTTACATCGGGTAGAGAAGCATTTTTCGTCAGGCTGCAGGGAACTAATTAAACACAAAAACACGAGGTATTCTGACAATAAAGACGACCGAAATAACACACACGATGGTCAAACGCGACCGAAAGAAGAAAGATAAAAATGACCAAAAAGTTGTGGAGACCGTTTTATTACACCACCCCTCCTCGTCCTCCTTCTCCTCCTCTTCCTCACCCCTGGCAACAGCAGACAAAGCGGGCGGGTTTTAGTGGTCTCCGCCGGGCCTGTCAGCCTTTGATCTGGGCCCGTTAAGAAGAAGTGAATCGAGGAGAGGGGGGTCCATGAAAGGAGCAGTGGAGGAAGGTAATGTCACCAAAAATATCGTTTTTTGTTTTGTTTTTTTGTTTTGTTTGGTTGTTTGTTTGTTGTCATTGTTTATTTTGTTCTCAATAAGTACAAAAGAAAAAAAAATCATATTCGTTTTAAATGGGGAGATAATCTTAAAATCGGGGTGATTAGAGCTAAAATTGCTTATAAGTCCACACTATAAAAAACGAATATGAGGCTATTAAATTTTAGCCATTAAAATATATTTCTTTCCCAAACACAGATTATGTTAATATAGAAATAGTGTTCAGTAGTGGATAGAACCTAAAAGCACTCTCTGTTTTACTGAGGTAACAAATCCTGAACTTTCTACACTGAAGGTCTTGGTAGCATGTCCCGTTTGACATGCTAAAGGTCAAATGGGATAATGGCAAGGGATCTATGTCTATATGGGCTGTATTATGAATGGATGAACTTGGTAAAAAGTTGAGAACTACCATCACACTTGAGTTTTTTTTGTTGTTGGAGTTTAAATCCAAGTCTAGCTTGCTTAGTGACAATGCTAATGCTAAACTCAAATGTGTTAGCAAGCTGTACTTCTCAACCCTACAGCTGTTGCCAATTACTATCTTAGCTGTTGTCGGAAAAATAATTTCTGCAACTTCGCTTAAACAGACTTAAAAAGTTTATTGCTATTTTAGTAGCCATTAATGCTTAACTAGCTTAGCAAAAACAAACAAACAAAAAAATAAATGCTAGCTAACTGAGCCTTCTATAACCTGTGGCAGTTTTTGCAAACCTTAGCTGTGATTTTATGATGAAAAAGTTTATATAACACTTGAAGCATTAATCACAAGCTAATTCTTATTTTTATTTTGTTTCAATGAAACGTCAAAAGCTACATATTGTAATTTAGCTGTTTTACTTGTGTCTTTTAGCTAATAATCAATTGTAATTTGGACTCAGAGATCAGATTCAAATGTGTTGACCTGTAACATTTAGGAACATAATTTTCTCTTATCAGGTAACCTCTAAAAGTTTAACAGCGCAGAGGTTGAAAACTCAAGAACAGAGATGACCTGTAAAGGGCCAAATAGTTAGTGAGTAAACGCTGAAAAGGCCAAAGTGGATCATGTTTTTCCTTTTTTTTTTCCCCCTTTTTTTATATATATTCGCAGCCTCTTGTGCAAATCCAAAAACAAACCAAACAAAACATGCAAATAAGCAAAAAATTATTTTTTTTCACTTCTGTTAAACATATGGTAAAGGTAAGTTACAGGAATTACACATTATTTCTGTCTTTGCTAAAAAAATAAAATAAAAAGAAAAAAATAAGAGGAACATTTAGAGCCCCTTTTAAATTGAGTTAGTAATGGTATAATGTGCCAGCTGACGCAGCAGAGACAGGCCTTGGTAGATTTCACATCCAAGCTCACTGTTACGGTCATCAAAGCGGCTTCACAAATGGCTTATAATCAGAATGAAACATTAAGATGTATAAAGTCGGTTGCCAGGGTTAATTTTGTCACATATGTGGTTAAATTTTTATTTTTTTTTAAAAAAGAGCTCGCTGTAATATTGTTTAAAAGGCCCGATGGCTCACACAAAAAGCACCTCTTTTTATTTATTTATTTTTTTTACTTCAAAATGCATCGTTTTATGTCATTTTATGATCCATTTAGTGGTCAAACTTGAAGAACGCAAAACAGAAATTCAGAAAAAAAATGTATTTAAAGCGTTTTAACTTTAAACTGATAGGAAACACCGAGCGTTCAGCTGTCCGCCTGAGGGGCCGCGCATGAACGACCCTTCTGTCAGTTTCTCTGGCCTGAGCTTAAATCACTACAGCAACAGCAACTCCACAACTAATGCAGACAGCATTATTTAATGTTAATCAGCACAAGTGAAACGTGTCCTTCCCTCTCAGCTCCGTTATATTAAAATAAACAAATAAATAAATAAATCCTCTCAAACTGCGCCATGCGCACGTAACTGCGGCATTTCTTATTGCTTCGGAGTAAAATCTGCCGCTGCAATTAGTCTGTCATACATCGCCATTAGAAGTCTATTAAAACATCAAGTCATTATTTGAGGATCCCCGGGCAGGAGGGAGGCGGGGGGAATTAGGAGAAAACTATCTGTGCCGCACGGGTCCCATTTGGATTAATGGGGAAATATGTAAAACATTTCGTTTTAATTTTCCTCTCACGGTGTTTTGCATACGAGCCTTTTCTCTCTCTCTCTCTCTTTCCCTCACTCTCCTTCCGCTGAAACGCTCATTATTTATGAAAGCAATCTCGACCGGCACATTACTGGGCTATGAAACGCAGCTCGCTGCCTAATTGATTCCCCGTCACATTTTTTTTTTCTGTAAGGTTCTATCTAATCGTGTTAATTGTAATTTAATCTCTCAGGGAATACCGGAGACATGTATTTAAATAAGGCTGCCGAGCGAAGACGTGAATTTGTATTACTGTTAATATTATTATCGCGTTATTATATAATAGAAATGTCACGCACAATTGCGTAGCAGAGTCAGACTCTGATAAATTCCTGTAATCTACAGAGATGTTAGGGTGAAAAACAATAGAAGAGGAGGTTTCTACTGCATTAAAAACAAAACAAAAAAAACCCATATAAACCTGTCCAAATCATTTGCTCCATTATCCTCATGAGGAGGTTACTTTGTCCCTGAATGATGCCCGTGTTGCAGTTTCCCCCTCCTCCTGCTCTGAGGTCTTCCTTCCTGTCAGTGGGTGGGGGGCACCTGTTGGAGCAGAGCAGCCTGCGGAGTCAAGTTGTCCCGTCAAACTGGGCTCCTGCAAAACTAAAGTCACTCTGTTACGCTCTGGTGGGCTTGCAGCGTGGGGCATTCACAACCAAGTGAGGCTAACTGGCTTTCTGAGGGCCTTTCATGCACCGCCACGGCACTCTGAATAATAAAGCTGTTTTACTGTAGAAAATAATGTTTTAATTGCCTTAGAAATTCACTTGAATGCGGCAACATAAAGCCAAAGTCATTCTCACTAAGTAGGACGTTTTTAATTTGACACTTATTGCACTGTGTTGCACCTCATGTGGTTCTCCAGAAGCAGCGCGGTAAACAGGATTGAATTGGAAAAGACAATGATGGCAGCTTAAAAAAAAAAGAAAAGAAAAGAAAGAAAAAGGTTGTTGGGTGTACCCAGATTTTTTCTGTCCTGGATTCTGTTTCGGAGCTGTAACAGAAACTGGATCAGACCATTGTAAGTGAAGACAGCTGCCTGAACGGTTGCACTTCAAATTATTGCAGTTATTTTGTGTATCTTCAGATTTCTGTAAGCACGTTTTGCTTTGTTTTTTTGAGAATTTTCTAAAAATAACACACATACAGTACACAAAAAGAACTAAAGTCAACAACCTCCCTAAATATATATACATATATATAACTATTTAATATCAAAATAGTGAATTGATATGCATTGTTATTTTATGGCAAACAAACAGCTGAAATGTGTGTTCAAATCTTAAGCCAGAGCAACACAACAACAACAACAAAAATATGACCAAATGAATACTAGTAGACATTTCCGAAAAATAAAAAAATTAGTGAATGACAGAAATATAGACAAAATTAACATAACTTTAAACGGTAACAATCTAACATTCAGTTCAGTACTTTTTTCTTACTCTTTATGAACTTGGTTTACATGTGTGCGTTTCATACATTCCACCTACTCAAAGATCAAGTGAACTTATTCATTTTATAACTTATTTGGCCAAAAACGACAAGCATTTTTGGATTGGATATTTTTAACTGGAGCGATTTTTAATGCAAATGTGCAAAAGTTTCACAAGCAAGAGGAAAACATTTCAAAGTTAAGCAAAGGTTAGAGAAAAATATGGCAACAATCTGCATTCTAAGTAATCAAGGCAAACTATACGCTAATAGTTCTACAGTTTATACATTTGATAACATCACAGAAAATCCAAAAATGGCTGCAAATATTATCTTTCAATCAAACAAAACATGTTGTTTTTACATTAGAGTTTGAAAACAAGCTAAATATGTTCATATGGCAGCAAAGAGTGAACCAGTTTTGAGTCACCGATGTGGCCAATTGCCAGTGCGATGGCTTACTGTCAGGGTCTTTGGCTGGACGCAGGAGTCATTTCTGTCTCTCTCTCTCCCTCTCTCTCTCTTTATTTATTTATTTATTTTTTGTATAGACAGGACTGGCATGGACACCGGGTCTGTCCCAGACACAATACATCATACAGTAAAGGGAAAGAAACATGAAAAAGAAAAAAAGAGAGAGAGAGAGCGGGGTTGAGGTGGGGTAGAGGTGGTATGGCGCCTTTCATTACCATGGTCACCAATGGCACTATTAACCATTCGACACCCCCTCAATTATCCTCCCATCCGCAGTCAGAGAGACAAAGCCTCGGTCCTGGTCTGCTGGAGCAACATGGCCACTAATCTGTCTCTCCTCGAACATCACACCCACTTCACAGCCTCTGCGAGTCAGACAAGTGCTCCACAAAGACCCCTTTTGTGCTTTCATTTGTGACTTCTTCACTCCGCTCATTAAGGAGTTCATTTTTCATGTTCCGCTGAAGCTATTTTCGACGAACGCTGCTGTAAGCACACGTCGCCCCGATGTAGAAAATGAGTGAAAATGTTGGCGCGCACAGTTTACTTTCAGGCCTTGCAGTTAAAAATAAAAACACAAATGAAATTGGGAATTTCTTCTTTAGCTTTCTTGGCGCAAAAACGGGAGGACGTTCGTGTGAAGGCAGGCGGCGGAGGTCCCGAGTGGAGCTACGAGGCCCGAGGAACGGACCCACCACAACAGAGTGGTGTTGTTTGTTTACCCTTTGCTCCCTCCCTACCCCCCCTGCCAGGACGTGCTGATGGGAGAGCATTCATCATGACTTTTGAAGCGAGGGAGGGCGTGGGCGCGCAGGCTGCACGGTGACATGATGGTGAATGCGCCATCAGAAAAACTGCGCAGGGTTCATTTCCAGAGGACAGCACTGCTCACACTACGCACACACCCCAGCACATTCAAGTAAGATTCTGAGAAGTATATACATGTACATAGCTACATATTCCTGTCATAACACAAATATAAACCGTGTTTTCCACTGTAATCTTGCACCAGGGGGATGGTGTGTAAAGCTTTTGAAGTGCTCATTTTGTCTGTGAGATTTCCAGTTTCCTGTCCTGCTTCAGACCTGCGGCCCTTCCGATTATTTCTTCGACACCGCCGCAGCGAGGGTCAGGATGTTCTGAGCCTGCTTCAGCGAGGGCAAGTCAATCATGCTGCCGCGGAAGGTGAACGCACCCTGAGGAGAAACACAAACACTGCACTGGAATCGCACGTTTCATACTTTATAATCAGTTGCAGAAGACACGTTTCTGTCAGTATTTTGGGAGTTGGTATAATAGCATGGGTTTGCTTTTTATTTTCTCAGACATGAAACCAGATAGACAAAGGAAGAGTGAAAAATAAACAAATAAATAAAATGCACACACAAACACACGAAGGGCTTGGCCGAGGGACGGCTAAGATATGAATCCCTTCGGGCGCTGCCCTGGCAGGGAGAGAGAGGTGGCGGGCAGATTGTGTATTACCTCAGCAGACAGCCCACAGAGCTCGGCACACAGGCTCCAACCATGCACTAAATTAGGGACAATAATATTGTACACTTAATTGGCCCAACTCCCCTCCCCTGACTGTCCTGAGAGTCACCCGGGGGTGTACAGTATGCAGCCTGAGCTATGGAGGTGTGCACACAAAGGATCAGTGTGAGCGTTGAAGCAGAGAAACAGCCGTGTCATCGCAGCGTACGGGCAGCAGAGAGATGCTGGCCAGTTACAGATGGGTCCTGTAAGAGCTGCTCTTTTATAACACAAACAATCAGGCAAGAGCCAGTATTAGATTTCTATGGCATCATATTCTCAAGTAAAAGCACTGCAGTTTCAATAGATAGGGCTATTTATGCAAAAAAGCAAAAAAAAAGCAACAAAAAAAAGGAATACATGTATCATTATTCTTTTATACTAGCTTTTATTAATACACAAAGAACAATTATTCCTGCTGCTGTTTTTACAGTAAAAATAATTACATGTAACCTTTGGATATTGTTATTTTGAATTAGATGCACAGACCTAAAAACCAGCCTGAGTACAAAATAATTTCACTACTAGTTTTCAAGTGCTTATATGAAAGATCGCTTTAGTTATTTTCTCATTTTAAATTAGCACCTAACATTGCCTTGTTAATTAGTCAGGCTGTCTGCTCAGGGAGAGCATGCAGTTGACTTTTTAACATATACACGGCCTCCTAACTGTCGTTATAGTCATATGTTGCCAAAACGTTTGTTTTTTTTTTAATACAAAATGTTCTCTCTAAAAATGCAAATAGGCATTTCTTAACAGGAGTGACGGTAGACATGCCTTTAATTTCAAAACACGTCTGGTTTTTCAAGACCAGAAATGTTTTAAAATAATGTAGTTCAGCTTTCTTATATGAGAGGAGTGTAGATGATGAGCAGTGCGTAGAAATAAGTGGGGGTGAGGGGGCTCTGGAGTACTTTATGCTTCATACGGCCAAATAAAACAGCTCTGATCATGTCAGGGCTTCAAGATCTGTGAGAACTGTGCGATGTAAAATTGTAAGAGTTTTGATCATCAACTTTTTGAATCTCCCTCAGTAACAACCCCATGCCTAAATACAATAAATAATATTAAAATCTTGTTTGGCGTTTAAGGTCGAAACAAAATCATTACAGAGAAATGATTCGTGATTCTACATCTGCTATTACCTTTCCTTCTTTCTGATGCTGGTCAAAAGCAGCGATGAGCTCCTCGGCCCACTGGACCCTGTCTTGACTCGGGGAGAACTCCTCCTGCACAGCCTGGATCTGCCCAGGGTGAATGACCTGCTTACCTGCAGAGAAATACACAGACACACACCCACACACACCAGGACATTTAGCTCTTTTAGTCGAAGACGCATGTTTCCCAGCATAATGCTGGTCATTTTTGCCCCTTCAGCATTTCATTTTGTTGCGTTTATCTTTTTTTTATTTTTTTATTTTATTTCCTTAAATAAAGGGAGCAATCTTCCTGGGGATGTTTCATACCCACCATGCATCAACTGGTACCTGCTTTAAAAACTGTCATTCTCTCTCTTCTGCTCATTCACACAGTTTTTGTTTTGGCTCAAATTATTACTTTATATTTTATAGAAAACACAACAATGTGCAGCTATATATCAAAAAAGAGACAGGAGGGGAGGGGAGGAAATCAGTTTAGAACTTCTATGCAAGAGATGCAATATGAATAGGAAGATTAAAAGGTAATAAGAGAGGAGAAGATGAAAATACACAACTGACTTGTCTCTGACTGCATGTCCAAACAGACTGAGGTGAAACAGATGGGAAAGAAACCACAAGAACTTCATAAGAGTTCACTACAGCAAAAGAAAAGTCTGTCGCTAAAAAACAAACTGGAAACTAACAAGGAGTTATGTCTCTGTTGGTCACAATCTCACACATACACACACACACACACACCCCCACACACACACAGACACAGCCATCTTCTCCGTTAAATGTGGCCGAAGGCTGTGGATATAATCCCATGTACATTTGCAGATCAAACTTGTAGTGATAAAGTTGAGGGTTATGAACATGTCTGGCGAGAGCGGCGGCTCAGCGGCAGCCAGCGGGAACTCGACACTTTAGGGCTTAGCTCTGTCGCCAGCAACAAATCCTTCAAGGTGGCAGTGCAGGCGGGCTGCACGAGCGAGTAGGGTAAAAAAAAACAAAAAAAAAAAGTCACAGAGGAGAGGGCAGGAAAAACGGGGGGAGGAGATAACCTAGTTGCTTCATCAAGCTCTGCCCACCCCAGTTAACCCATGAAGAAAAGATCAGGAAAAGGTCACATTAACTCTGAGGTGTTTGGTTTGCATTTTCACATCGTAGTAGACATAGTACGAGAAAGCAGTTTTATTGAGAAAAGCATGTTATACTACAGTAGAATAATTACAATGCTTTTGCTTTCATATTTTTAAACTTTTTTTTTTTTTTTTCAAAAAACAGACAAAAACAAAACAAAACAAACAAAAAAAAACAAAAAACAAGAACTTGGCTGGGGGTAGCCAACCTACAGGATGGAAAGGTTTGTACATCAGACCTAGAAACCTAGTAGTATTATGTCCATATGACCATATTTTGTACAAAATATGGTCATATTTTACTACAAGAAAGTGTATCTTTATGTCAGCCCATCTGCGTGTGTATGTATGTGTGTGCAGCTGTTTCGGACAACAAGAGAACGATGGCTCCAACACGGCGGTGACTCAGGTGCCCTTGGTTACAATCCATTGGTTCTCCTAAAATGCATCATTCACGCCCTGCAGCCAATCCCTGGCTGCCGTGTGGGGCCGGCACCTTATTGGACGACGGCTATTTAGCAAAGTGCTCTCAGGCGAATGATGGACAGGGTCCTGGGGACTGAAGTGAAATGTGGTCCCTGAGAGCAGAGGAATTGTTTCTCTAGCTCAAAAAAAAAAAAAAAAAAAATGCAAACCAACAGCTCAGACTATATAAAATAGGAAGTTAATAAAATATTTAACTACAATATTATGAAAGTTGATATTTCATTATCTTCTGGTGTGCACATTGGTTCAAAACAATTCTGTCCTAAGCTCCCCAGTACGGAGCACTGGTGTTCTGTACTCTGCGCTTAATGGGTGCTGCTCCCAGCTTAGGTTGTGCCAAGGTCAATTACTGCGCAGGTAGAGCTTCTGGCAGCACCGTATTATTGCTTAAGCACACATGGGCCAGTAATAGCTACTAACCAAGATTATACCGAGTGCCCACGGCTTGTACGGCACTAATCCACTGCTTTAAATGCTTCTGCTCCCTTTCAAACTGAACCATTTATTTCATCAACCAGCTGTTGTCCCCCTCCCCAGCTTTTCAACCTCATGCACCGAGAGATAAACTGCAAATCTGTCAGGCCCAAACAAATACATACAATTATCAAAAAGGATTTTTGGTCTATTCTTGCCTAAGCTTGAGGAATCATGTGCCGAGTGTAGCTCTGAAGATGCAGAAATAGGATAGACAACAAAATACACACACGCACACACACGCACACGTATGACCCTGCAACACACGGGAGGGTGGAAGTGGCAAACAAGGTCACCTGGATGAGTTTCAGTGGGAAACAGCAAGAAGTACAACCTATACACCGATATAACATGATGTGCAGGTATTTTGTGTGCTTCGATACGCGCCCTGTGACAAGCAGGTCATTGATTCAATATCTCTTCTTTGCCATTTTTGTCCCCCTTCCATGGCAACATGGCAAATGCCTTGAGGAACTGTAGAAACCACGAGATTCAGCTACTTATTTTCCCACTCCCAGTTTCGACTTCTTGATGGATAAAATAACTAAATGAGATAAAATTAATAAAGATAGAAAACGTGGCACATTCATGAAAAAACAAGCAAACCTTCAAACCTTTTCTTAAATAACTTGGTGGAAACAGTAAAAAACTACTGCTCTGCCAATACCAGTCAGAATTTTGTAAATGATCCAACTGTATAGGTATGTATTTGACATTTTAAACTAGCAATGATCAAATGTGGGCAAGATTCTTAAAGAATGGTGAAATAGTCCTTCAACTTAGAGCTGACTATGAAATGACATACCAGACACCAACTTCAGGGTCATTAGCCAGCTGCAGTTAATAGCTATGGTTTCTTAGTATGTATAACGCATACTAGATGGGGCAGTGCTTCCCACTGAATGGACATAAAACTGGGCTAAAGGAAATTTGTTAAGCGTGCAACTGAAAGTGTCGACATTTTATGAGAGCTAATGCTGCCCCCAACGATATGCCGCTCTGGACAGAGAGCCATGGCCTCAAAAACCGGCACTGACTAGAATACAGACTCCTCAGGATGCAGTTGTCTAAATTAATAACATTTACTGAGAGTGGATGCAGACTCTAAATTGTTCCGTTGTGAAGCCCTATATCATTCTATGCCGACGGCGTCATTACAAAAGAACAAATCTAAATAGTAGGACATCTTGAGTGCTTTTAGCAGATGAGACCTCTGTAATGTTCTCCCACAGGGAGGATCCAGAAATGATACGGCACGCAATTAATACAACAAAAACTGATAACAACGGGAAGCAAGCGCAGTTATCAAAGGAGCACCTGGAGGATATTAATCATGATTACAGTCAGAGAAAGAGGCAGAAATGTTACCAGTGAAACCCATGAGAGCTCCCTCCTTGGCCTGTAGCCTCAGTCCCTCCACATCTTTATAGTCGATGTAAACCAGGTCGATGGCCTGCAGGCCAAAAGCTTTGGTGGTGACCACCACCTTCTGCCTCGCATAGAGCAGCTCTCTGGCGTCCTTAGTCCGCGTAGCACCTAAGGAGGGCCGGGAGGCAAATGCAAGAATGCTGAGGTAGAAGAGTCAGAGGTAATAAATAACACTTACAGTGACTCTACACTTAGAAGGAGGCTTTTTAAATAATCCAACAGGAGGGATAAACATTCAAATACCCAGATTTTCATACAAAACCATTACTTACCTTTCAAAATGTTCAAATTTTGTTTGATTACAACAAAAAACATTCAGTTTTATTTTGTAAGGGAAATATGGGATGGATCGAAACAAAGCGATTGTTTTGAAGTGAAAGGAAAACGATACATGCTTTTCACGACTATGAATCTGAAAAGTGCGGCGTGCCTTTGTATTCAGCCGCCGTGAGTCAACATGCACAAGAACCGCATATTCACAGAGAAAACGGCAAGTGCTTAGGCGTTCATCTCTACCGGGGTTAGATGTTTAGAGACGGATCATTTTTGCCCCTTTCTCTTTTGCAAAATAGCATAAGCGTAACATTCTTTGAGTTCATTTTCAAGTCCCGCCAAATATTCCCAGCTTAATTCAGGTCTAGACTCTGACTGGACCGTTTTTACAAGTTATTGTTTTCATCTGGAGGCGAGCCTTCAGCTCCAGTCTCAAGTTCTCTGCAGCTGCTGAGAGGTTTGCTTCTGTATTAAACTCCATCTTTCCGTTATACTCTGACCAACTTTCCGGTCTCTTTTGAAGAAAAGCACCTCACAGCATGATGCTGCCACTACCACGTATCTATCACCTTTGTGTGTTTAGAGTGATGTTATATCTTGTTTTTCCTGCACTCCATTTTATAAATGAAAAGGCCTGTTTAGCTCACGGCTAATAGTTTTCCTGTAAATGGTGAACAGGGGCATCGTGGCTGCTTCTCTGATTAATGATCTCCTTACCCCGCCTGTCAGCTTAGGTGAAAGGTGATGTCTTAGTCTGTTTGTTTAATAATCTAACCCTGTTTAAAACTTCTCCGCAGTATTATCCCAGCAGCATCTGGCGTATTCCTCGGTCTTCATGATGCTGATTATCCACTAATGTTATGTGACAAACTGCTGAGGCCTTTGCAGAACAGCTGGATTTGCAGAGACTAAACTCAACACACATGGGCTTTGTTAACTAGCGAAGCGATTCCTGAAGACAAATGACTGCACCAGATATTATTTAGTGGTGCACATATGCACGCCACACTTGTCACTACTCCGCGTTGCCCAATCGGTATCAAATCCAAACAAAAATATGTCGTTGTTTGTTGTTTTAAAGTCACAAAGGTGGAAAGGTTTTTCCACCTTTAAGTGGTTTGAATATTTTTGCAGAGCACTGCACAAAAAGTAACAGTGTGAATATCTAATGTACTGTTATTCAATTGTGTAGAAATATAAGCACAGAGTGTGACCGACACCTATGCTGGCGCAGAAGTCATCGGAGCCAAACACCACGGCGTCATGGTGGAGCCCGGCCCTGGGAGCGAGTTGGCGGATTTCCTCACACACGGCCTAACAGAGAACAAAATACATCAGCATAACAGTAGCAGGAGCAGCCGGACAGAAGAGACACATTTTCAACATCAAAAAAACAGAAACAGCCACGAGCAAACAAAACAAAAAGGAAAAAATAAAATAAAATCTGTGAATTCATCGCATGGATTAGTTCTGATGTTTTATCAGGAATATATAGTCTGGAACTCTACAGTATTTTTGCAAAACTGCATTTTTTTTCCTTTGTTCTCTCATGTTTCTTTTAAATTATATTTTGACTTAAAAGATAAAATTGTATTTCTGCACACATCTAACAGCATCAGTAGGGAAATATTAACTCTTTCATCTAGGAAATTGCTCGTTAATTTATTGTTTTGGCTAGAAATCTGCTCAGGGCTCACTAAAAGATTGGAACAAAACATAATTAAAAGCCACACAGGTGTTATAGATAAAAGCGCATTAGACTAGCAGCCACAGTCATGGCTGAAAGAACAAAAACCTGGACTGTCTGTAGTAAAGAGTGACATTAAGTCGGATGTTTTACAGGCTTTGTTTTTTTTTTTTTTTTTTTTTTCCCAGCTACAAATTAATACCGCCTCTAGCTGTGCTGCAGCAAGTTTGTTACCTGGTGTTCAGTCTGGGCGAAAATAAAAGCTTTGCTCAAGAAAGCAGAAACAGGCAAACCCTCGTCCCCCTCCTCTCCTAACCACCAACAAAACACACATGCACAGGCGCACACACACACACACACACACACACACATACGCGATCACAAACGCAGTCGGAGAATTATACTGAAGAACTGACAGATGAACTAAAAGAAGGACTGCCAGCTGGTTACTCCCCAAATCTGCTCTCTCTACCCCTCCAAGAAGCTGAAGGTCACGCTGCACTGTTAGGGAAATCTGACTGACTCCAACTGAAATGTCCTAAAGTATTTTCTCGCTATGAGAATATTAAATTAGCACTAATTAAACAATGTCAGGACGTCTGAGGACGGAGGGCATTTTGAGAGGCGGTGCAGGAGCTTTAGATCCTTTTTCTTTCTGGATGTTGTCGAGTTCTCCTCATGCTGATGGAGTCTTTAATCTAAAGCCAACGATGAACAAACAGCAAAAAAAAAATCTCTGACGTTTGCAGTTTCCCTTTTATTTACTCGCAATCTACCTTAAAATTGAGCAGGCCCGCAGCTGTTTCCACGAAGGTGACGAGGCGAACGGGTTCTGTCAGCGTCCGTCCTTTCAAGTTGTGCTGAAACCTGTCAACAAACTGAACACACGGGCAACGTCTCAGGCTACGCTCATTAACAGCACCCACGGTTTTGTGTGACTGGGAGACAATAACGCTCTCAGCAATCGCAATAAATTAATTTACTTGCAGCGCTTTCGACCAATCGTGTTTACACAGTCCAAATAAGTGGGAAAATAGGTTTTTGGTCACACAAATATCTTTAACTCGGAGAAAAAAAATAATTTTCTCATTCCATTTTTTATGTAGCCTGACACTATTTTTGACATTTGGTTGAATTTGTCAGTGTACTTTTATCATTTAATCAGTATTTACAAATAATATAAACAGCATAACACATTATATTAACAGCAACCTTTATTTCACCAGATAAAAACCTCACTGAGATCCACAATCTCTTTTTCAAGAGGGACATGGTGACATAGCAGCACCTTTTACAAGTATCAACATTTACATTCAACCAGAGAAATAGATTTGTTTAGTTTTAAAAGCACCAGGCACTAGATTTTATCCAGAGGTAGCAGAATAAAAGGGGATGGATATGCTACAAACAGCAAATGGGAGCCAAGAAATGGCACAAAGAGTTGCAGTGGAAATGGGCCGAATGCAAATTCAAAAAACAACAAAAGCAAGCTACAAAACTACAAAACTGCGCACTGGATTTCAGTTAAGGGTAGCCAAGTAAAAGGGGCTGAATACAAATTTTGTAAACCACAAAAGCTGGTAAGAGACAGCTTGGAGTGAATATGAATTGTACAAACAGCAAAAGCTAGCGGGGAAATTATGGAGTGGATTTTATTCATAGGTGGCAGAGGAAAGGGGTTTGAATGCATAATACATTGCGAAAACAACGTAATCATTTTCTTTCAATTGCACGCCTTTGCAATGTTGAAAACTCTGTCACTTTAAATTTGGATGCGTTGTTCTGCGGCAACAACTGTAAAGGATTACAACTGTTTTCAAAACCTCTGATAGGATAAAAACGGCGGAGGGGGGGAAAATGTCTTCATATGTTGAAATCCCTTGTTTGACGGAAATCCCGACACCTTTATCACCTGCACCTCGGCAGCTTCAGTCCTTATTCAGAAACACATCTGTGGAGGCTCACGTGGTGCAGGGAGCAAGCACAGGAGAACAGCAACAAAAGCAAAGAAATAAAATATTTTACATTAACACCAGGGTTCCCCCCTTCGTCTGAAGTGTTCTGCTCTACCTTCTTTCAGAGGTTCTCCTCCACTACAGCTTGTGCTCCCCTGAGAGAGCATGCAGACATGTAAATGCACGCACGCACGCACATGCACACAGAGAAGAAACAAAAGTGCAGGAAAAGGAAGAAGAAACAAGATTTGGGACGTCTTCGAGCGTGTTTTTAACCAGCGCATTATTCTGTTTTCTGCGTGCCTCCTCCGTGGCGGGGAACAGGGGCGAGCGCAGCAACAATCAGAGAGCGATGTGACACTTTGCTGAGGCCTTTATGCTGCACGACTCCTGCTAATATGCAAGCTCACCTAAAGTAGGGTTTTAAAACCCGAGTTTAATTCTTTGAAGACCAAAGCATTCCGGTTTTTTCCAACAGACCAGTTCACAGCTAGCCCTGGACTGCCAGTGGGGTTGCCCAAATTCCTAAATCTATCATCTGGAAACACACAAAAGCCCCCTCCGTCAGATATTTCCTTTCAAAGCCAGACAAAAAGAAAAAAAAAAAAAGACAGAAAGAAGAGAGAGCAAAAGCTCAGAGAAGAAATGTCTACCTCCGAGTTCCCCCTTCCTCTCCGTCTGTTCCTTCTTTAATACATCAGAAATAAAAAATAAATAAATATATATATAAGCATTACAAATAACCCCAGGTACATCATGACTATTTGTCCAAATGAGGAGCACAATAGCCCTCACAGTCACCACTCTTGTTCTGAAAACTGAAAGAGTGGACCTCCATTGAAGAGGTTTGGGAAAATAAAAAAAAATAAAAAATAGAGGCAATTTTAATCATCTCTCCATTCAATCTCGGTTGGATAAATCATATCGGGGAGATTTGCATAAATACAAACCATCAAAGACTTTTCATCTTCAAAGAGGTTTTCAAGACCCAATAGGCTTTGTACTGTAATCATCTGAGGTCACAACCCTGTGGGAGCAAGGCTGCTATGGCAACATAAAAACTAACGCTGGGGGTTTTAGCATAATATGCTCCCCTCCCTCGCCAACACAGGAAGGGTTTTTTTTTGGGGAGGTTGGGGTGGGAGTGGAGGGGGTGGGTGGGGGGTTCTGACACTGAGTGTGAAAAGAGGGTGTAGATAAACCCATTTATGTGACAGAGAAGACCCGGACTGATGTGGCCTCGTTGTTGAGGAATCCAGCAGACGTCGCCGCTGGCCGGGCGAGCGGTTTAGGTCTTACAGAGGGAACCAGGTGATGGCTCCACTGGACAGAAAGAAAAAAAAAAAAAAAAAAAGAACACTGCCATGATTACATGTTTCTGTCCTTCCTCAAAACTCTCCTCTTCAGCTATTATACACCTTAAGGGTCTGATTTACGAGCATAAGAGGCGCTATAGTGGCTGCTTATTGTTACTCTGACACTCACAGCAACCATTAACTGTCAATGGCTATCAAAACTAAGACCCTTTACGGTGCTATTTAGGGCAGAATTGAAAAAAAATTTAATAAATAAAAGAATTGTTACAAGGGAAGAAATAACACCTCTTCTTGCCATTCAGAGCCACGATCCAAACAAGCCCTCTGACAATTTTCGACTCGCAATCATGAAAAGAGAAGGAGGGAGAGACGGGTGCGAGAAAGGAGGCTATAGTGGGACAAGTTTCAATTAATTTTCTTCAAAAGGGGGCCAGATTAAATGTTTCCGGCCTGCTGAAGTGTTCATTTCACAGAGGGGAAGCGGAGAAAAGGGGTTGAGGGGAGGGGCGGGAGGAGGAGTAGAAGAGGAGGAGGAGCGGGACAGGGCGCGATTCTTTTGGTCCCCGGTGCACACCAAATAGTGTGGTGGGCAAAGAATGCGCACGGCTCCGAATCCGTGTGAGAATTGTCCTCGAACAAAAGAGTGCGTGTGTGGAGGGGGGTTTACGCCTGTTACAGCCCAATAAGGCCTGTCAGTCACACAAGAGGCTGGAGGAGAGCAGAAAGGCCGGGCAAAAGAGTTCGGCACAAAGAGAAACAAGCAAGTCCATCTTTTAGCGACAAATCAGGCCGAAGGTTTCTGTGCCAATATCAATAAAATAAAAAAAAAGGAGTGAAAAATAAACAAGTGACGGATTTACTGCCCGGCCTAACAAGAGCGGAGAGAATCAGACGCATGCTTACAACGCAAACACACACACACACACACACACACACACACACACACACACGCGCGCAGAGGGAAAAGTCTGGGTAAGGGCACAGACGGAAAGAGCTGTGAGGGACTGAGGTGACATCGGATGAGCATGCATGACAGAGTCGAAGCCCAATGCAGAACTTGTCTTCGTCTCTGGAGGGTGCGTGCGCCTGCTGGTGCAGAAACACACAAATAAATCTCGACAGAAGCGCGGTAAGCTTAATAGCCAGCGTGTAGGTGGACCTGAATAAACGTACAATCAAGCGCATTAGTGTCACGAAAAGAGAGTACTGGGGGGGGAATAGCTGGCAATTATCTGCATCATAGAGCTTTTAATTAGCCAACTGTTTTTTTTTGTTTTTTTTTTTAATCTTGCAATAATAACAATAATAATTTTAAAAGAAAAAAAATGCATGACAAAAGTGTCTTTTTGAAGAGAATAAAAGTAGTGCAGGATGAAAAGCTGGAGCAGTGAATAAGCGAACACCTGTCAGCAATTATGCTGGGAAGAAAGAAAGGGCAGCAGGAAATAGACGTGTTCTAATTAAAACCACTAGTTAAAAACTTCCTGCGCCTGCCACTAGACCATGTATGCGTACATATTAGTGTGTGTATGGGTGTGTGCGGGGACGTTCGTGTGTTTGCGAAGGTTTCCAACCAGACCAGACACATGCCTTTCACAACAGATTTAACTGAAGCCTTTAAAAGGCTATATTAGCCACTTAAGAAAAAAGTTCAACAGAACATTTGCCTGTAATAAAATCAACCCAAAAATGACAAAAGCTCAAGCATTCAGAAGTTTGAAGCATATTTATTATCTTTGAACTATTGCCATGCAAACAATGAAAAAAGAAAAGAAGAAAACTGACATTTATAGTTTTTATTTTGTGGTAAGTGAAGCATATGGAGCTGATCAAAAAGGTCTACATTAATGATGTCCGTCTTTCCTGACCTTTGAGAACTTGACATCCGTACAGAAGCCTTTTATGGAAACCCACAGGCACGGTCAATGACAAACAAACGGCTCTTAACTATATGTATTTATATTATTTCCACAGAATGTAATACCTATATCAAGGTCAGGTACAGTGGCCCGATTATTAAAACCCCTTGTTAAGGCGTCAGACAAGCTCTTGAATAAATGTATTCTTTTATGCAATTGCACCACAATATTTACTAATTGATATTTGATATTTACACCAAAATATTTGGAAAAATCCCAGCCTGCAATTTGCGTTACATTCATTTTGTATGCATATAAATATATATTTTTGTATATAAATATATATATACCTTGATTGGGTATGATTTATTTGAGCAAAATTATCTGAGCCACAAATACTAGCACCACCAAATGTTTCTATAAAGCAAATGCATCTAAGACATGTTTTCAATTTATACTTCATTTTCTTATGCTGACCCAAGTGTCTTCATGGTAATCCATGACTTCCTGTGTTCATTGGGTATAAATATGACACACTGTGTTCTTGTCACTCTTCAAAACGAAAAAGACAAGAGAACGTGTCAAATAAGGAGTACGAACAGACATTCTTTGTATAATTAGTATAAATAAATAAAATGATTTTGGCAATAACAGTGATGAGGTTAAACTGATGATGTGTTCAAAGCCAAAACATCTCAGTGTGGCTGTGATTGTTACTTTTGCAGTTTGAGGGAGGGCTCAAAGTCTCCATAGCAACCATTCGTTTTAGGGAATTACATCTTTACCAGAGTTGCCAATAACTGGGAATTGTTCCTTATAAAGTGCTAAGAGGTTGTGATTAAAACAATTTTGGTGGAGATGCAGCTCTTGAGTGAAGGAGCCTCAAAGTTAGTTATTTTCATAACAGCAAGGTATTTATGATGAAGCACAAAAGCTGTTTGAAGAGTTTGTTGAAACATATCAACAGTTCGACCAGGCGGCGAGAGACAACAGGAAGGATACATGGAGTACAGCAAAGTTCTGTTCATCCACATTAGCTTTAAACTTCAGCTTGTGCTGAAACAACCATTTGTAAATGTTGGAAATCTCAGAGTGGAGACCAGCATTCTCTATGAAATGCATACGAAGGCTGCATATGTAGCTACTACCCAAAATATACGTCTAACCCAGACACAAAACCAATGAAACATCGACTACTAATGAAAGCCTTTCTTTAAGTGTGTAAAGTATTTTTATTTTATCTAAAATGGTGAAGAAAAGAATATTATTATTGAACACTGGAAAAATAAATACATTTTGGACAGCTGGCTATGTAGCTTACCCATTTGGCTTCTTGAATGTCCTCCACTTTGGGCAGCATGATGGCTGGAGGAAGAACCTTTGCTTGAAGAACCACTTGCAGATCGGCCTCAGCTAGGCCACTAGAAACCGAATTTATCCTCACACACTTCTCAGTCCGGCCCAAGTCCAGCTCTCCCAACATCTGAGCGATGGTCTCTCTGGCTTCAGCCTACCAAACAGAGACATAAAAGACACACACACACACATCAATTATGATTATTTTAGGAACCTCGTAAATCTATTGCAGGTTGAAATTAACACAAAATGCGCTCAATCATTTTAACTGTGTGAAGTTATTACATTCATTGTGGATGAAATGAGGTTATTTTAATGATGGCTTGCGTATTTCAGCAACCACTTAACATTCAAAATGAAAAGTATATTCATCAAATTATAATTGAAAAACATGACAGGAATGTAATCAAAGTCAAATGTCCTTAATAGATATGTAGCTGTTTAAATTACTTTGAGCACAAGCACAAAAATAATAAGAAATGAGTGATCAAAGAGTTTACACATCAATTTGGCATAAATAACACATAATAAAGCATTTAAGAACCCCCACTGTGAAAAAAAAGAAAAGTTTTTCTTTCCATCTTACCATGTCCACAGTCTTAAGAGTGGGTGACATGAGAAAATAAGCAGTCAGTTGACTGGCTGAACATTTCCATTTATGAATCAAAAAAGTTATTATTCTGGAAAGATTGGCTAGAATACATTTTGTACTCTCCTGATAAAAAAAAAAAAAAAAAACAAAAAAAAAAAAGACAAATGTTAGAGAAACATTCTGTGCAATAATTTCTTATAATATATCTGACTGTGTGAAGAAATCTTGTGACACTAAATAGAAATGAATTATTAAAGAAATGCTGCTTTTCAGCAAACATGGGTTTTAAATGAATAAAGTAAAACTTCACGCCATTAAATTACTTTGTTTACACTTTGCAATGTTTATGTCTAAATGTGAAATACGTGCAGATAAAATGAGTCCCACTTTGAGTGTTGCATCTACAACACAGCAACATCCAACATTCAGTTTGACTGTACCAAAATGAAGATTTTTGCATCAGTGGTCAAGATAACATGTAAACATATGCAAAATAACTATTTGTATATTTCTAACTGATCAAAGCTGTTTCCAACATAAACTTAAGATCCTTTAGTCTCATAGTAGCACCTAACCCTGACAGGAAATAGTATTCTCTTGCCCATAAAAACAGATGTGTTTTGAGAAGAGTAGATCTGAAACTATCTCTCAAATGTACAGAAAATAAGATTCTGCTGAGAAGATCACAAACATTGACCACCAGCATGAATCCCATGGATACCTGCACAATGAACTGTGGTTTTCCATCTCCAAGTTACAGAGAGGGTGCCGACTGAAAAAGAAGCACCTGCTCCAAATTCAACATTTGAACTTTCAAGCTCCAGATATATACGCAGCTGCCAATATGGACAAACTAAATCCCATCTGGAGAACAGTTTTATGCTCAGATGAAGCTAATCACTTTAAGGTATGCGCTAGATATCATTTGCAATATTAATGATTTGTAAAACGAAGTGAGGAGGGCAGAAGTCAATGAGACACTGCTACACACTGCACAAGGTGGAGAGACTAATACAATATATTTTAACTTAAATTAAAAGGTATTTTGATGAAAACTGAACACAGTCGAGGGTTGCAATCAGACAATGACCACAAACATACATCTTAAATGGTCCTGGAAAGAATGAAGCATGCTACCATAAATATTTCTGAGTTCAACTCAAGTGAATATTTTGAATCTTGCTTAAAAGTGTTAAAATTTAGAATGTGACTGGTTTCTCTGGAGCCTACAAATGGAAAATTAGTCAAATATGGGAGTGAATGTGTAAATTTTAGGCTGTATGTATAATTATGACCCTTTGTGGATCTCAGAAAACCCACAAGACATTCTAAAAATCTAATTTAAAGAATTAGATTCTTGCTGAATTTTGTATTTTAACTTTGGTCCACCACAAATGTAGCAATAGCTTATGGTGGCTCAGAGTTGGAGCTGTGTGGTAATTGGTGTTCTTAATAATATGTTAATGGCTGCATTATTCAATTCTAAGACTTTAGCTACTGCTTCCATTCACTCTTGATGCGTTTCAAATAATTACTAAATGGGTCATTAAAAGTAAAATGTTCTAGTAACACTTACTCAAAATAAAAAGAACATGGAGTGCTAACACATGCACATGTGCATGAGTCACATGCTGGTCAGAACTGGAGCAGAAATAACAGCTTCTAGAATTTTTGTTCTGAAGGGATTTTGACAGATACATTACCATAGTAAAATTTTACCCTCACAAGTAAAACATGTGCCTAAATGCTGCTGTAAATCCTTATCAGATAACTGGTCGGCTAGGTCTCTCAAGCTACTGTTTTCAAATGGTTCACATGACATCCTCCTCCTTACTGAATGAATATCCATGTACATTTTCACCTCATGAACTCAGCCGGAACTACAGACCTGCCTTTATTGATTTCATCTTGCGTTGGCATTGTGTCATGCAGACTCGAGTTTCACGTAACTCTTCAGCAACTTTTAGCTGTGTTTTCTACTCACCTGAACTCAGTTGTTTTCACACTATTTTTAACATTTCTCCATTCTGCACATGAAAAAAAATATGGGCATTTTGAGATGAAAGCCTGAACGCAATTGGAAAGAAAACATTGTAAGATGATATACGCCTTTAAGGTTGTTGTTGATGTTAAATGGAGGCAATGATTTTAAAATACATACTTTTATGTCTCATATTTATGTTTAAATCATCAAACACAAGACAATAATATCAAAGACTACCCAAAGAAACTGATAATTTGTGCATCTGTGGAACAATAGCTGTGCTAACATCTCCCTAAGCAATATTTACTTACCATTGACTGTGATATGAACCTTGACTGTTTACCCTTTTCCTTATTTGCTAATTTTTTATTTGCTTTAGTGCCGTTTTTAAATCCTGTTTTTTAATTTATCTATTTGCTTCAACAAGAGTGGTTTCCCAGTTCTGTAAGAATGTTCTAATAATATCCATAAGCTGCGCACGCCTGAAATGCAAATATATATTACGGAAAAAGACAAAACACCGGGTGCAGTCTCACGTTGTTTTTGTGAGAGTCAAAAACCATGAGGGTGCAAAAAAAAAAAAAAAAAGAAAAGAAGCCTACACACCCAATTTCTATCAGCAACCAAGTGGCACAAGCAGCTTTACTCAAACCAGATGCTGCAGCTGCAGGAATTAAGAGAAAACATTATGGAGTGGAGAGAAAAAGTCCAGCTACGGGAGAGGAAAGAGCTTCTGTGGGAAAAATGTGGTCTGAGTTAAGCAGTTTGAGGAAACAGTGGCTTGAAAGTTGTCAGCTCAAATTAGAAGCTAAACTTTGATATTTTTGCATTATATATGTCTGCATAAATGCAATAAAGCAATACATCGTATATGTATTTTTTTTTTTTACTTAACATATAATTAATTAAATTATTGAGAAACTATTTTCGTGTGTTTATTGTTTAGAATCGGTGCAAAATATCTTAACTGTGTTTTGATTGGTGGACTGACCATTTAAGTAATGCAAGTGTTGGCATGGAGGAAAATACATGGAGGGAAGCAGCATGGAAGGGCTACAGTTCACAGCCTGTTGTAAAAACGTCAGAGAATGAAAGTAAACTTGACTTTAGTTTTATCTGAGCATTGGGGAAGCTGTCAGGAGTCGCAGGACTGAACAGTTTATGCTCTGATCTCCTGGAATGCAGAACTATACTTGATATTCTGAACGCTCCTCCAATATCAATAAAATCCAGTATCAAACTACATATCAAAGATTTAGCCAGATTTAACAGGGGTCACAAGGCGGCTGAACTGCTCTGTGTCATATACGCCTCCCTTTTTCCTTTGCTGAACTAGACGAGAGGGATCGTCACACCATATGATGAGTATGCTGTGATCTTTGACTTTTACACAAGCCCTTCTCTCTCTTTCTTTGTCCTGCTGCCGGCCTCATAAGCTCAGGCGGACCTGCAACTGTACGGAGGTAACTTAAAACGGATGGGCGGATTTATGAAGCCCTTAAATCACTAATCATAAACCTGCTACTTGGTGGATGAAATTCTGTCTGTTCATGGCAAAAGGGGGAAAACCGATCTGTGAGCACTACAGGCCGGTTTGTGTGCCCAAAGTCACAGAGATCCTTAGCCAAACAAGATACACAGAGAACCAGATGAGATCAATAAACAGGGTTTATACTATTCACAGATCAAGTAAGACAGTAGTAATGCAAGCTGCCACTTCAAAAAGGGAGCCTCTGTGAATATTGTCTTTCTTGTTTCATGTAAAGTGAGACTCATCATATGGATAGCCTCTTGAACTTCTCTCAATTGCTGAATCCGATACCAGAAACGGGCAGGTGATGATGCACTATCCTTCCCTTCATCTGCCTTTCTGCCTAAAGAAAGAGATTATTCTGCTAGATACCTTGACCCCAGAGGTATCCTGTACTCCAAGCTTGAATAAAGCTCTTTGAAAACAAGATATTTTACATTAATGGACAGCCATCCAACAAGTTGCTTCAAAGCTCCCTCCCCAATCGCCTGGTCTCCCACGGAGAGCTCACCTCAACGTCAGCTCCGTCTACCCTTTCATTCCCTCCATCATTCCCATCATTACAGGCCGACACACACAAGCGAGCGAGCAGACAGCCAGGCGGACGGGGCCGCGGTACGCATAGACGCACACGAGAAGCTTTTCAAGTGCAGAAGAGCTGACCTTCCAGGAGAGCGAGGGCAGCTTCTTAGCACGCAGCCTGAGCCTTGACGCTCAGGTTCCTACGGAGTGCTGTGTATATGTGACACAGCATGGCTGCTGCCTTGTAGACACCACATCAGACCGGAACGTCCAAACTGATGTGTGTACAGTCCACAGCAGGACCAGCTTCCTCTTCAACATCAGATCATGGATGTCTCGCCCTCCTGTCAAGCTGCTTGAAACAAGCGTTGCCTATGGAGAGCCTATGTGCGCAAGTTCACTTAGTTGACACATTGAATTTAAATCATTTCTCCTTGCAGCTAGAAGTGCAGCATATACTGAATACAAATTAGACGAGATGAGGTGAGTGATATAGATATTTTTAATGAGCTAATAGGGGAATAAACACAGATTGGATGTTATTAGTCAAATTTCTATCCCACAATAATTCCAGTATTTCAATCCATGTTTCACACTATGGACAATTAACACAGTGGACCTTAAACCAATGAGTAATTGAGGTTTGCTCAGTTTGATAGTTTTCAGATTGTAGCTCTCTAAGTCAGGTCCATGGTCCTCGGAACTTAAGAGTTCCTAAGATCACGGTTTTCTGCTTTCTAATTTCTGCTCCTTTTGCCTAAAATCTTCTGATCAACTCTTCCAGTTTAAAGGTTTGGAGGCCCAGAGAGCTCCAATAATCTGTCCAAACTGAGGTATTTATTTCCCATAACTTCCCCGCTTCCTTTTTCAGTGGTAATTATTTTTGAAGCGTCTCGTATCATGTCTTCCAAGTGTTGACGTGGCTTGACATTTGTACTTCTGTCTTCTGCCTTATTGTCTACTTTTTAACCACTGCTATGTTCGGCTGATTAGTCACAGAGACATTCAGAAATAGTTTTTCTGAAGTTCAGGTCAAGTGTCAAATCTTTCCCTCTAAGTGCAGGTCAAAGATCGTCTCTAATGTTTTAAATCATTTTATCATCAAATGTGTGCCATCTCGTGTGCCATTGTTGTAGGTTAAGAACTCTAACCTGTCTTAACTGAACACATGAACACTTTTCTGCATTTCCCTATCCGTTAAAGAAAAATAACAAAGTGAAATAACATCCACAGATGTAGAATTTCTGAATTAATCAATTAGTATTTCAAATCTTAAGTTTTTGGAATGTAAATCTAAATCCAGTCTGAAAGTTGACTTTTACTACTTAAGAGTAACTTTAATGCAAGTCTGAAACTTGAGTCACCATTCCTCATAACCCATTATGAATTTGTCCATCTGTATATAAATGTCCCAATCGATCCAAGTCACTTCCATTCATTCTCCACTCAGATTGTATGATCTGAGTGGATCTAATCCATACTTGATGTTTCTGGTTGTGGCATCTGTAGCTTACATAACTTTCTTTGAAAGAAGCTAAACATATTTGAGATACGTCTTAGATGTTTACCTCTGGGATCCCATGATATGTGTACCTATCCAGAACAGTCCAGATAACCCCCCAAAATTGATAGGTCCACATTTCAGCTGTTGTCACCTTGTCTCTCTTTAGTACATTTGACCACATTCATCCATTCCAAATACCCTCCTAATGACCTTGCTGTATACCCTGCTGTCATGGATCAGTGAGTTGTCTCATTCATCATGTCATCAATACAGTAGAAGTGGCCGATCATTACTGCCTCTGAAAGCCAATATCCAGAGTCACTCTTTTTGAAAATCTGCCTTTATATGACAATTGCATGTGTCAAGAGTAGGAAAAAAAACATATTTGTTTAGATGTAAGGAGAGTTGGAAATCTTGATTCACAGTAAAAGTGGTTGTTTTCCACTCTTTTTTTTTTGTTGCACCTTTTATGAACCGGCATTTTGCTACCTGCTGCGCAACTCACAATGCCATTTAAAAAGAGCTGTAGACTCTTGCAAGTGAAGACTGCCTGCCTGAAGTGTTGCTGCATAGCCATTTGTTTTTCTTCTGTCAGTGCATGCGTGTCAGGGAGCGTGTGTGTATGTATGCACGTGCACATATGTACGTGCATGTTAGCAGGCTTCAAGTCATAGTGAATGCATTCTGACAAGTGACATGCTGCACGCCAGAAAGCCAGAGTGAGATGACTGTCTAATTCAAGCTACACTGATAACTGAGATGTAGCAGGAGGAGATTCAGACCTTCAATCTGTCAGTTGGAGGCACAATGCGTTATGTGTTATCCTATCACGGAGAGACAAGAAGACAGAGGTAATCGAATAGAGTAGGAGAAATTTGTAAATCATGATACCTGCTTATCAAAGTTGATAAAAACTGACAGACTTTGGGTAGGAAAGCAGCAGTTTTTACACACAGTTAGCATGCTAATTAAGCATGAAAATATATAATTAATGCTCTTTGGAATACAATTTATCCTATCTGTAATGGGAAGTGACTAAACAGATGTCCATCTACCTTGTGAAATTTAATAATTGTGCATTTAATTTCGGCTCATTTTGCATCAATTTACATTGTACCACAAACACTAAAAACAATATCAACAATAACAATCTCAGGGGACATACTAACAGGAATGTGGATGTAATTTTAAAGGGTTAGCTTGGATTTTTTGAAATGGAGTTCTGTAAAGTTACTATTGGTAATAGTTTCCTGCCCTGCAGAAGAAAAATGTCACATCACCCTGAACGAGAAATATAAATACTGCTTCTCATGTTGCAAAACCTCGTGCCATGTCAATTCATTACATTAGTAAAGAATTGGAAAAATGAGCATCTTCAATATTGTTACTAAATACTCCACCCACCACATCGACTCTCTGCTCAAACGTTTTTTACAAATCCCACAATGCATCCAAAGTTCCTCGGATGCATCGAGGAGATAGGGGGTGGAAGGGTAACAAGCGTCTCTTATTTCTTGCAAAACAGGAGATATTTGCTTATTTTGCACTATTTTCTCACCCACATCTGTGCTCACCCTCAGTCTTTGATGCTCCCTTCTTCTTGTAACCCTCCCTTCTCCGGCATAAGTTGCTCCCTGGTGTTGAGTGTACTGAGAAGCCCACTGCCATGGAATGATGTGGGTTATGGCTGCCAGTGAAAACACAAGGGTGTAACAGGATAATGGGAGCGTTCGGGAGAACCTCAGCCCTCACCTTTTATTCCTTTTCTTACTACTGCCGCTGCTATTTCAATACACTTGAGTTGACATTTGAAAGACTTGCAAAAGTTGCCACGGAATCAACAAGCAATCCATAAGAAACATGCTTAAACGAGCTTTGCCATCACCCATCTATGCCCCATGACCTCTTGTCCGACCACAGCACTCTCCCCATGAGGTCTCCAGTAGTTATATGACACCTAAAATCACACGTACATTTTGACAGACAGTAAAGCTCGGATTGGAAGGGTTTTCTGATCTGACCAGCATGGAGTCCATTTTCTGGTTGAGCAGCTCGCATCCCGTTTGTGAATCTTGGCAGCCTAACTGGGAGTTTCTCTCAAGTCTCTGTGGTCATGTGAGGTGTCGGGCAGGAGTAAAAAAAACATAAGGAAAATGTGTATTCATCTACAGTGGCTTGGAAAAGGATCAATACCCATTGAACATTTTCAGATTTTATCATGTTAAAACCACAAATTTCTATGTATTTTGGCGGAGATTTGATGTGATAGCAAAGTAGTTGTGTACTTCCACTCATTTTACTAACTGTAGGGTTGAAAGAAAATGATAAATGGGTATAAACTCTTTAACTTTTTTTTAAAAGCTATGAATACAAGTCTGCAAAGTCTGGCATGTAATTGTTTCTCTGGCCCTGAGTCAATATAGCATTTTCTAAGGCAATTATGATGACCCGTCTATTGAAGTATTTCTTAACCAGGTTTGCAAACAAGTTGAATAATATTTGTAAAGTCTTTGGAAAACTGATTATTCTTAGTCAAATTTGATGGGTAGCATTTCTCAGCATGAATTTTTTTTTATGTTGCCAACACTTTCCTTTGACCATACTAACACAATAATAAATTTTGATCTAAACCATATTTGAAGAACCATTGCTCAAGTTAGCTGCCTTACTGATTTAGCCTATGCTTTAACAGTCATATTTTGGTAGGTTTGCAGTTGCTCTATAATCTAATTTTGAATTGTGGATTCAATGGTGCTAAACAAAACGTTCAAAGCTAGGGATGTTGTTTCATAATCCAATCATCTCCCCATCTCTGACTAGTCTGTTGTGTTCCTTGGTCTTCATGATGTTATTTACTCAACAATGATTTCTAACAGACCTCTGGGGCCTGCACAGAACAGCTGGATTTACATTGAGTTTAAACTCCACACAGGTTAACCATTTACTAATTAGGCAACTTCCCAAGGCATTTAATGGAATTTGATTTTATTTAGGGGCATCAGAGTAAAGGGTGCTGACACAACACAAATAAATACAACATTGAAAACCACTTCCTACTTATGTGCTGCTTTGTGTTGATCCACAATATAACATCTAAATAAAGCCACTGATGTTCATTGAGAAAGTGGGGAAAAAGTTAAAGTGATACGAATATTTTTACAAAGCCCTGTACATGTCTTTCATATTCCAATTTTGCAATATCACTTTCCAGGAGCACTCTCCGTTAAGACCATACCTGACTGAATCCGGTTTTAAAGAAGGGAGCAAAGCTTTCTGTGTCCTTTGGAAAAGCACACTGAGCATTGAATCGAGGTCATGCAGCAATTGACAGTTGACTGCATAATTTATGTTAAGTTGAAAATCTCTGGTGTCAGACACAATTCATGCATACAGCATGGCTCATGCTGACTGACAATCAGACAAAGGTAATAGACTGTAATAATGTAATCCATACAACAATGACCTGTTTGTCATTCAACCGCTTTTAATGGAGGCATGAGAAAACCTGTTCCAGACCACCGGTAAATGGTCCAATTGGGCATATAGAATCACACAAAACACCACTTTTAACCCCCTCCAGCCACCCCCCCCACTACCCACTTTTACCCCATGCTAAATGAGCCATTCCAGAAAGAATATGGTTAAGGAGCAAAGTAACTCAGAATATTCAGCAAGTAATGCAGAAAATGTATACCTGATTGAGTATTTTCTGATTTTTACTTATGTGTACATTTGTCTTGCTTACATTTCTACTGGTAATATGATGCTGGCAGTGGGCATCATAAATACAACCCATTGTTTGAATATTAGGGAAGGAAAACTTTTTATTTACAGTCATATTTCGGTTAATAAGTTAAGCAGTGTGCAATGACCTAACTCATCCCCTCTGTGATGTTAGTCAGAGAGTAAATGTGACAAGAAATAATCACTATCATATCTGCAAAATAAAACAGAGTCAGCTTAAAATATCAGCAATAGATCACTCTAAGCTCTAACTATCGGCATCTGTTTTAATTTCTTTGCACGTTACTTCAAAACTTTTACAAAATCCTTCAGCCGTCATTTGTTAACCTCATATCTTGGCTCATGTTTTGTTACAGGATCAAAAATCTACATTACCACAATTGAAGCACACTTCCTGATTTAAAAGCTTTAAAAGCTGCTGAGTGCCCACGGCTGGAGCACTGACACTTCACTAAGCAGCTACGTTTCACACTTCAGCGAAGTTAATTTGCCGTATCTACCCAATAGCTCAGGGTCTCTGAGGAAATGCAGCAAACCCGGGGTGAAAACCCAGGGGGACGCTGGGTTCAGGGTGCTGTTTGTTGTCTGAATGTACCTAAACTGAAGTGCACGCAGGCCTCTCCATCTCTGTTTTATTCTTACCAACTCTGCTTTTTATGCGCAAACGTCTGTGTGTGTGTGCCTGCGCGCGGACATTAGCACATACAGACGTGTGCGCATGTTTCCATTGTGCCCGTCTTGTGTGCGCTTGCCGGTGTGTGAGAGGCGCTCCCCGTTGTGTCGGCCGCGCCACTATGCCATCTGGAGAGGAAATCGAGTGTGAAGTACAGTATAGTTTGGGACCAAGCTCCGTGGCAGCGGCTCAGCAGTTAGTTCATTAGTTCCAAACTTCCAGGGATTAGGAGAGACTCTCTGCGGCAGGGAGGCAGGGGGGAGTCATCGAGGATGGAGGGACCCATGTGGGGAAAGGAGAAGGGGAAAGAGGAACACCAGGAGGAATACTGGACCAAAGGGCACTACGAGACAGAGAGGGAACATGGGGGAGGGAGAGATAAACAATTGTAACCCTAAGGACACTAAAGAGGGGGAGACAGGCAATATAGAGAACAAGACGGCAAGGGAGAGAGGAGGAGAGAGGACAGGTGTAGCCGTCAGTTCCGCTCCAGGGTTTTAACCTGCCCTCCTTATTCCTCCACCCCACTGATCATACAGATATGATGATATGTGTAAAAGTGTTAGAGCAGTCAGCCTTGTCTTCCCCTGTTTTTCTTTCCTCCTCCTTCTCCTCCTCCTCCTCCTCCTCCCCATCAGGTCCACAGTGACAGTTAGCAAACTCCGGCTGCTACCCTTTACTCCCTTGTCTTACCTCTCTACCCTCTTAAACACTCACTATTTCAGCCAATGTGAAGTGCAGACATTTCGTGAGTCAAAGTGGCAATTACCACACACAATTCCAGATTTCAACTTTCAATAGAGAGGGGGTGGGCTGATCATGTACGTTTCTTGTTTAAACTCATAAACTTCCTTTTCAGGTGAAGGTGACGGGTAATGAACAGAATACATCAGTGGACGTATAATAAAACGGTCAGCAGCCCTATTTAAAGCACATCCATGCATATGCAGTGACTAAGTTCACACTTCACCCGGTCTATTGTGGCCTTCATCTAAACACTGCTTCAAGATGACATTTAAAAAGCCAAGCCTGTGCTTTGCTCCCATTAGACATGCATTACAAGACTTTGAGTCATTGTTGAGGGCCTTGCGAGCCTTCCCGAACCCACAGAGCGGACTGTGTGGTTGTCATGGTGAATATAATCGCAACGAGGCTAGACACTGTAGACACTGTCAGCGCGAACACACACACACACACACACACAGCAACGTAGACTGTAATAGCTAGAACTCCCATTCATTTACCGATCAGTGGGATCCATTGGCTTAATGAAAGACGTTATGAGGTATGTTTGGAGAGCTTCCAGCAAAATATGTCAGCACAGATAAGGCAAAAGTGTATTTAATAACATCTGATCTTAGTAAAAAGTATGCTTTGCACTAAATATGGTGAATAATTGTCATTGGAATTTACTAAAGACACCCATGCAATCCAATTAAGGAGCAAAACTTGTTCGACTTTAAAACGTCTTAAACTGCTTAACTGTTTAAAAAGACAATGAAAAAGGTTGATTTCTAATCTTATAGATAAAACAATTATACATTTTTTAGTTGTTCCAGTCACAAAATGTGATATTTGCCTTTTACATAGTTAAATGAAAAAAGTGTTTAAAACGTGAACATTTAAATGTGGCTAAAAACTAAATGTTTCACGACTATCAAAATTAAGGAATTCTGGAAAATGGCTGCAATTTACTGCTTATAAATCCTCTGCAAAAATCCTAGGAAATAGGAAAGATAAATGTCTTCAAATTCAAATCTCATATATCCAAAACCAATCTGATGCCCAAATAAGGTACCAATTTCGGAAGAAAAGCCATAAACCAACAACTATTGACATTTAATTCTTCCAGGAATAAAAGGATGTCAATACCCTGAAGGTATTGGAAGAAAGGCAGTGGGGAAGGCAAATTCATTTATGGAGCAAATTACAGCACAACAAAGAAACCATACTGTAGCTTAGAAGCATTCCACATTGAGCTGAAAGCTAACACGGTGAATAGCAATGTGGTGGAAAACCTGTGCTGATGTTTAAAAATGAGAAAAGGAGGAAGCAATGGGATGATTGGGTAGAAAAACCACTGATGTAGAATGCAATTTTCCTGACGTTAGTGTTGGTATTTTGATGTGCATTACTCAGAGGGCTGCATGTGGAAGACAGAGTGGTAAACCTGCTGAGGAACATTATTTTCCATCTTAAAAGGAATGGTTCTACCCTGTTGCTAATGCATTTTTGTCTTCAATTGCAACAGCACATGTCAGGGTGACAAGTGCAACCCACCAGCTAATCGCTGACATATAAATAAAAAAGGCTTTTCAGAAGAAATCACTCACGTCTTATTCAAAATATATAATAATTCCCACCAAATCCAATCAGATATACAGTGATTGGCTAGTGTGGGCTAATGTGTGAAATATGTAGGTTGGAGCTGAGCAGTTTTGGCAGGAGTCCAGCCTCAGACTTTTTCCACTAGCCTGCATGGCGCCTTCTGTGCTGCATTCTTCTCCACGTTTCCCCCTTCAACACATTATAAAGACAGAAGCTCTGAGATCCACCAGCGCAGGGTCACAGTTTCTGGCCTGTCACTCACACAGGCCATCGGCTTATTGTCTTTGTCTACTACAGGAACAGCCTCCAGCCATATCAATCATCTTTATTATCATGACTTAAAAACCTTTGTTGTTTAACTTTTTGCCTGGGCTGCCCCTTTATCCGGTGCTCCAATCACGATTTCATGGGCAGTTCACCCGGGCCAATGGGGAGGTTGAGTGGGCAGGAGGAGAATGCTTTTAACCTGCTGCATCTGGCGCTTTCCCACTGCTCACCCAGTGGGACGTGGTCACCTTGCTTTAAAAGGCTGATAGGGGGGCACCCGGGGCTTTTCTGCAACCACAATAGGGTGAAATGTGCTCGTTTTAAACATCTCACTTAGGTAGTTTTCCTTTTCAGTGATTAAGAGCAAGCACCTGTCTGGCGGAGGGAGGTGGAATTAAAATCAGCCAAGATCACAAAATAAAGCATGTGTTTGTGTGTTCCCTGCTATCCCGCTTATAGCAAGCTGATTTTCATTTATGCGAGGAACAATAGGTGCTTTTTTTTTTTTTTCCTTTTTCTTTTTCTGTACCTTTTTGGTGAGGGCCACGCCATCCTCACAGTCCAGAACGGCGCAGTCGACATCCAGCAAGGCCAGTTTCTTCAATTTGCGTTCATCATTGCCAGGGCAGTAGAGAACTGCCCTACGGGGGATGTAGCGCAGCGAGGAGCCAGGAGACTGATGGTGATGACAGCATGCTTGGGTATACAACTGCCAGACTGCAGGCGGGAGCCAGCCGTTCTTCCTGTCAGCACAGATATATACAAATGTAAGTGCACACTGGCACAGGGACATGGGCATACCTTTGTGAATGTGGCACATTTAAACAAAAATCAAAGCATCAACCTTTTTTTTTGTTGTTGTTGTTGTTGCTGCATTTCATCATGTTGGTAGCACAAACTTCAGTATATATTAGTGGAATTTAATGTGACGGCTCAAAACAATGTGTTGCATCATTGTGAATTGAAAATAAAATAACAAAATTGTGGTTTGCATTTGTAATTATCCCCTTTGTCCGTACCCTGATATCCCTTAATTAAATCCAGGGTTGCCGTAACAAGTCGCTTAATTTTTAAACTAACTAAAATTACTGTATAAAATACAGTTGTTTTGTGAAGTCTGTAGAAAGTTCCTTAGAGAACATTAGTAAACAAATGACATCAGGAAGACTAAGGAATACAACAGACAGGTCAGGGAAAATGTTGAAGAGAAGTTTAAAACAGACTTATGTTTTCAAACAATGTCCAATGCTCTGAGCATGTTACAAAGCTCTGTTCAGTCCAACATCGGAGCATGGAAACAGCATATCTACAAACCAAACAAGATATGACTGTCCACATAAACTAAAAGACCAGGCATGGAGAATTATTCAGAGAAACTGCCAGGAAGTGCATGGTAACTTTGGAGGAGCTGCAGGGATTCACACCTCAAGTGAGACAATCTGCTGAAGGACAAATAACGTATTAGTCCTCAACCCCACAAATCCGGCCTTTATGATGCTGTTCCTTACAGAGACAGGGAAGCTGGTGAGAGTTGTTGGGAAAGTGGATAGAACCAGCTAAAGTCTAAAAGCTGGGGAAGACGTTTAGCTTCCTTTGTTGCAGTGACTCTGCACTGCAATAAAGGAAGCTAAACGTCCACAGATACTAGGGAATTATTTAGATCGCAGATGTCAAACTGTAATCCTAGAGGGTCAGTGTCCTGCGACTTTTAGGTGTGTTGCAGCTTCAACACACCTGGATCACAAACTTTACTCACTACCTGAATTCTGTAGAACTTGATTGTATGTTGAGGAGTTGACTTAGCAAAGAGTGGTAGATTTACCAAGTCATATTGCAGATCTAAATCAATCTGTGGAACTACAAAAAGTGTCCTATAGACACTTCACATCCAGTCTGACTAATGTGAGGTCAGACTGGACTTCACATTAGTCCAGTCTGACTATTTTGCCAAATAGAACTTTCTATTTGGCAAAATAGAAGTGAAGTCCAGAAAAGTTTGTTCTGTACATCTACAAAGCTGGTAGGGACACAAGCCAACATACTTGCAGATAGGTTCTACTACAAAGTGTGCACTTAAGGAGCTGAATACAAATGCACACTGCATACACTTTAATTAAGCCATCTATGTTTTTTTTCTCCACATCAGAGGTATGCAACATAACTTTATGCTAATGTTTTTCTGGCTTTACCTCAGCCACATGGAGAACAAAGAATTAAACTGCACCTAAACCACAAAGAAACTGGTAAAGATCTCTGTGCCCCAAAATTCCCAGGAACAGCCCGATTGCATCATGATCTCTAAGGAAAGACGGGTTTTCACACAGCTGGTGATAGGTATAAAACCAAACACTGAGCTCTGTTCTGTCTCTTTTGCAGCTATGTTGCTACACAGGAGGGACCTCTGGACCTGAACGCCTTGATCTCGCTGGACGAGTAAGAGACTGAATCTTTGAAGACTGAATCTTTGGATCTGCTAACTCGGATCCAAAGTAAAGCACAACCTGCTTTTTTTGTGCATCAGGATAGCCATGCCTGAACCTGGCTCCAGCTGGAAGACAATCTGAGCGTAGATTCTCCAAGACGAGACAGGCGTCTCTGACTATGGCAACAATGCCGGTTTCCCCTCTGCCTGAGAGAAGGTGGCACAGGAATAGCAGCACTGTGTGCGGAAAGTGAGCAAAGCGCCCCTAAGCAACCGCTTACTGTTATTCAGAACCAGTAAGTGATTGTGTTCGGTCAGAGGTAATTAGATTAGGGCAAAACAAGTTAATTATTGTGCATTTCACTGTGTTTTGCTGTGTTTTCAACAAGAGCAAGCCCCAGAGCTGCTAACTTGATGCCATCAAGCTACAGGCTAAAAGTACTTAAGTACTTGTAGTCTGGCACTGTGAGCTTATTCTGTTGTGTCTGTTTTGTCTTCCTGTTTCATTAGCAACTCCAATGAATACATGGCAGCATAAAAAATAGATATGGGTTGTCATTTGATCTGCCTGCATGCTATTGCTGTGCAATGGCCAAATTCGAGACATGGGATTACTAGACCTTCCATCTGCCCACAACTTTGCAAGTCCATGCAAAAATTTTGGTGCCATCTTGATAGCCCATAGTTACCTTCCACCTATCACCATGATGGCAGATAAATACAGCATTAAGATTGTAAAATGTTAGTGATTTCTAATGTTGAGCTGAAGGTTTTATTTTCTTAATAAAAACTGGTTTGTTTCCAAGAGAATTTGTTTGTGATGTTTCCTTCTGTAGTGAATCTTATCTTTTGTTCTATAGTACCATCTCTCCAAGCAGGTATTCATAGAGCAATAAGTGACAAATACAGAGCAGTGCAAAAACAGTCATACTCACCGCTTTACTGTCTACAATCAATCAAGATCTATAACAATAGTCTTAATAAAAAAATTAATTGAAAAAAATGCCAGTAATCATCAAATACACCTAATTACAGCGATAAAAACCATTCCTGCCGATAATTCTCTCTGGATATAAGAAGGGTAGACAGTACGCTTTATCTGAGCTGGGCAGAAGAAAATCAAGAACAAAAAGGGATTTCTGTTAAATAGGGGTGCTGAATTATTCTCTTTTTTTTTGTCTTTTGCTCTCCGACGGAGCTTAAGTGACTTCAATAGCTTACTAATCCTGTCAACTACGCTTCCCTATGCCCTCCAGCTCCAATAAAGTTTAATCTACACAGAGATGTTGGAGTTGGAGCAGGTAGTTAGAACCAATTCAGAAGGTTTCAAACACTTCAGTGCTTCTAGGCATAAACCCTACAAACCAGAGGCCTGGGAGAAAGTAACAAAGATGAGACAAATAGACTTTGGCCAAAACCATGGGAACTGTTGGACACATAAATTACTATCAATACAATTCTTTAGAACAAGTAAAATGAGTATTAAAGACAGAATTTTTTTCATACCAGACATCAGTAACAGCCCAAAGAAACAAAAATTAGAGGAAAATACTAAAAAAAAATAAAAATGAAGTAATAGATTTAAAAAATCCACAGTGAGTATCTGAAATATTATATCTGAAATGTTATTTAAAAAGGCATAAGAAAGTCAAGAAACCATCTGAAATCTGTCAATATAAAGCATTCCTGCTGCTATGTACACATTAAAATCAGCAGGTTTAATATTAAAACATGGCTTATAAAAGGATTTGTCATAATCAAAGTATTACATTAAGCAGTACAATAAATAAAAGCAAAGAGACGTTCTCAAGACAAAGTCTTACAATTGCAAATTGGAGAAATCATTTGGAAAATGGAAAAAACACAATTTTACCCTGAACTAGTCACCGCAATATTATTTTAATCTATAAAAAAGGAAACTAAGCAAAGACAGGGTTCAAGACAGAAGTTTGTGCTTTCTAAAGACAATGTGTGAAGGAGGTAATTCAACACAATTTTGACTTGTATACCAACTGCTGGCCAGCTATTTTATCCCTCCAATGATCCTATCAGAAGTGCGAATGGAAACTGATAAAAAGTCCCAGAAGGTATGCAATTCTTCTCTCCAGTAGGTAAGAAGAGTGAGGGAGACCCCAGCACTCTTGGTTCAGGGGTGTTTTATCTTATTATTTGCTTCCTTTTTTTCTTCTTTTCCCCCCTCCTTTTTACATCACAGGTTATCATACCATGGGGCTGCACTGCAGCTGTAAAGCGGTTAGACTCAGCCACAGTGACAATGTTTACTACTCTAAGATCAGAGGTAGTTGTGCAGTTAGTGGGGTTATATATTGCTTGAAGGGGCTGGTTCTTATTAACACAGAGACCGCAGCAGACATAGCGCCACAAAAGAAAATAGAGGAGGATAGAGGTACGAATTCAGGAAGAAGGGGCTGAGTCATGTATTTGACTCCCTCAGGTTAGTTTAAAACCTAACTCATATGTGTTATATTTCGTTCTAATACCACATCGTTATAAATAATCTTCTTGCTTTCCTTAGTATGACAGCTCTGCCCATTGGATCAGCAGCACTTTGCAAGCATTTTTGTGTGCATTTCTCTCCAGCTAAGGACAACTGTTCCCCAGGTAACGACAGAGCAATTGATCTTCAATACAACAGAAAAGGTGTCGGATGATCTGACACGCTTGTTTCAACGTCTCGGTACAGCCTGAGTGTATTACATACACCCTGAAACACATATACTTGGACCTGGAGCATTTTCTTATTCGTTAGGTTGATGATTTATGTGCCAGTTAATTATATCAACCTTCTTACCTTTGAAAATACTTGCCATTTTAATCCTGACTTGTCAAAATTTTTATAGTTTTAGTAGCTCAAAAAATGTTATGTCATTTTGAAAGTCTGAAGTTGAGAGTATTGGCCGCATTAGTTATTTCAGAAATAACTCACCATACACTGACAATACATTTTCAACTGGCCAAAACCTGTACAAACAATCCTGGCTTAATACAAGCTAACACGAAATTAGGCTATTCTTACTTTAGTTCCTGCAAAGCCACAGAAAAAATGAGAAATGTTCGAGTGCCTTCACAGACAGCAGGGCTTTGTATCTGTTTGAATAAGCATAGTTATGGTGATTAAGACCAACAAAAATGTAAAATGCCTTTTATCTACTCTGGCAATGTAAGGTCGCTCTCTTCTTAATCCAAAAAGCAAGGTTTCTCAAGGGTTGAACAGTTCCAAAAGCACTAAAAAATACCATCACACAATTCCTACACTCCAAATGCATTTAACCAGATGTGCTTCAAAGTGTCTCAGTGACCGGAGCTTTCCCTAAAAGTAAAGGAACACTCACCTTCTTCCCTTTGTTGAAGGAAATTACTAAAAGAAGGCCTCTTAAAATTTCCCTCACCTACGACAAATTCAGATTTTGTTTGGTAATATTTTAAATCATTAAGACTGTCATGATATCGGAGATAAAGGAGTGCTATCCATTGCTCTTATTAAAGTAACACCACACCCTGTAAGCTACAAGTAACATATATGCTGTGCAATTAACTGAAAAAATGGTGGAATTAATGAACGAAGGAGGGATGGAAGAAGAAAAGTAGGACAGCACAAAAGAAGGAACAAAAAATGAAAAAAGGAATGAAGGATGCAAGAAAGGATGGATACAATAAGGGAAGGATAGAAGAAATGAAGGAAAGAAGGAAGCATGCAACCAAATTGGAAAACCACAAACTGAGGATAAAAAATAATGGATATTTTTTATGCTCTATGTTTTCAGTTCTTTTCCAGAACTGAAAAAAAAGTATTTGAATCAAGTTCCAATCTTTTCCGGACAGCATAGGAACTTTGATCACAGAATGTCTGGTGCCATCTCATCTCACATCCAGCTGCTAACCTTTGACTTTGGCCATTTGCAACTATTGGACAAAAGTTTGTTGACTGTTTCAGGGTGCTTCCTGAGAAGCTTAAAATGCTTCTAGTGTAGTTATGAATTGAGGGAGTTCGGCTTCAACCCGGCACTTAAAATGCATAAACTAGAATCTTCCTGGACTAATCTTAAAATATGCTGAGCCGGATAATAATTACTGTGTCTAACTTTAAACAGGTCACACTGTAAAGATCCCTGCCACTGATTAGAATGAATTTCTAATAAATATTGCTTTACAGACAGTTTGTAGTAATTGCTTCATTGTAATGATCCGAAGAACACTACTTCTTGCAACTCTCCTGGCTTCCACATGGCAGCATAATCGCCTAATTCAGGTGCTAATATTCATCCTACTACATGAATTACTGCAGATAACAAGAGGCCCACTCGAAAACACACTCTGAAGACAGCCTCCCTCTCAATATGTAGATTTCCACAATTATCTCCAGCCTGACGGCGCGAGCAGAAGCTGTGTCTAAAACGCACAAAATTAAAGATCTGCGTTTCCACCCCACAATAATAAGGCACTTCTTAATGCGTGTACCCCGTTTGGTGGTCTGCAGTGCTTAAGAATTCAGATTAAATTTGGTGAAAGAATAAAAGATGAATAAAGAACAGGGAGGAAATCGATGCTTCTGAAGTACCAACAAGCCCCCCCCCCCCCCTACTTCACCAAAAGCTGTCAGCAGGGAGGAAATAAAATGGTCAAGAAGTCATCAATATTTACCAAGCTACACGTCTACCTGCCTGTCTGACACTTGGCTTTTTAAAGAAAGAGAAAGCTGAAGCATTCCCTCGCATCTGCTCAACCTCCCAGCATGATGCTGCAATGTGTCTTTTCTGAATTACCCCCCCTCCCCCTCACCCTCTCCCTCTCACTACGCTGCTTCAGAACTGGAAACACAAGTGATGGAACGGAAATGTTGAAAAATTAACCAGAGACATCCAAGACAGGTCAGAGGACAGAATCAAACACTTCTTTTCTACTTCTTTTGCCCCCTGCTTCCTTTGCTTGCCCTCCAGCAAGTTGGAAGCGCAGGATGAGCAATCTATTCCCCTCCAGATTAGAACAGCTGGGGGCTGTAGTGTTTACAGCGGCCAGGCTTTCGTTTACAAAAGAAGGAGCAGGGGAGACAATAGGATTCTGGATATGTTACACTTTTATTAATGTACTGCTAGCCCTGCGTCTTTAGACAAAAAAACAAAACAAAACAAAAAAAAACACCACTCCTTTTGAGCATATCAATACATCTGAGCAGCTCTATATTAATGGATGATGTTTATATGTGTTACTGTTAAGCATGAGTCGGTATAGGAGTATTTACACAAAGATTTTAAAACATTATTACCAATGCACAAACAGATTAGTTTGTCTCTCTTGTCAGCAAGGGAAAAGTGTAGTAAGCTAAGCCAGCAGTGCACAGCAACAGGTGTGGGAGGGATGGTGGTATGCTTGTCAATGCTCCACATATTCAGAGACAACGCTGGTCACTAAAGAACTAAATATACTTTCTCAAGGTGTTATCAGAGTATTACTATGGACGGCCTGATCACTGGCTGAATTCAACAACTGCAAAAACATATTTGATATTGCCTTTACTTATGGTAGTCACTGCAACTGAATCACAAAATACTACAGCTTAAACAATGTAATGTTACTATATATTTTAGAATAAAAAATGTGCAGGTTCTTGTATTTCAATGTTTAGTCTGATAGTGTTTATCCAAGCTGTAATCCAACAGGTGTGGGAGGGGCACACCACTCTGTTGTCTACAGAGAGAAACGTTACCTTTGACTTCAGCAAAGACACAAAACAACAACACAAAACTTAGTAGGGCTCCTTGATATTAGGAAGCTTAATAGCAATATTTTTCACCTCAGCATTTATGTAACCCTTACCATCTTGGCCACTATCATCTGTGCTTTTTTAGTATAAGGGACATTGGTAGTAAAACACGTAAAACATTTACAAAATAAAAGTAGTATATTTGGACTTGCAGCTTGAATTAATACTAAATGTATTTTTGGTTTAAAGTTTTTATGTTGAATAGAGCAGACAAGTCGGGAAAAGGCAGAGCCTCAACGGTGGTCAAGGGGTCTTAAGAGGCCTATATCTGCAGTAAAAGGTTATTGGTTTTTAAACCATAACTCTTTAAATCTGAGGTATACATTGATCCCGATAACTGGCCCCCTGCCTGATTTATAACATCATAAAAATGGTCCTGGAAGCTTCGTGTATCCGCCTTCAACCCAAGTCTGCGGTTCTTTTCCTTCGGCTCCAACTTTCTTTCTAGTTGCTCAGATCACACCAATAGTTCTGTGTTGTTCTCAGCTAGTTAAATCTAGCAACAATAGTCCTCACAATCAACTAAACCCTTTCCTTATCCTCTCATCCATGTCCTCTCACCCCTTTCCAGTCTCATTAATTCAGGTTTTAGGCCTTAATCTACACAATGGGGTTGAAGTCATGGCAGTTATCTTCGCCAGCCAATGCCTGTCTACCTGTAATCCCTCCCAAAATCCCAGGAGTTTTCCCAGCTCACAAATTGGCATACAATGCTTTTATGCAAGGTCTCTGAAGCAACATTTTCTCTCCTCTTTTTTCATTCCTTTGCATGAAATCAGCTAACCCCACTTCTTGCTTAGAAGGATAAATGCATCTTAATCTACATCACAGGATAAGAAAAAGTCAGAATGCAAAAGACTGAAAATGCAACTTTGTGGTTTTTATGACCGTAGGTAAAGTTAATTAGTTGTTGTAACATAATAAAATCAATCAAAATTCATCACCAAATGTGTGGAGAATACTAATCCTTAGCTAACTTTTAAAAAGAAAAACAGAATGAATTCATCATTAAAAGTTAATAAAGAGGGGGCTCTGAAAGGTCAAACCAGCCACTCTATTCCAAGAGGGCATAAGGGGGTTAGCTTTCAACTTAGCATTTTTATTGACTCTGGCAAAACAAAATGAGCAGACTCTGAAGAATTGTGCACTCTGCATTGGTCATTTAGGCCCTCAGAGCCCATTGTAGTTGTTTGAAATGAATGAAAGGAAACCCCACTGGTGGAAATGCAGTGGAACAGTCCCACAACAGACCACAACTGTTCCCTTATGCATGAAAGGCAGGGACATAAAAGACAAGATGGACTTCTGAGGTAGGGCCAAAAACAAAGGCAACAAAAGTGCTGATCACGAGGGGATGACACGACTTGTCTCAGCAGAAGGAGCAAGGAGAAAAGGGGCAGGGGACAATAGCACTCCCGGCCAAATGACATGTTGAAGAATTGAAAAATCTACACAAGAAGCGTCTTCTCAATTCACTAAACCCACAAGAGCTGAGTGATTGTGGGCTGGATCTTGGTCAAACTGAGGAGCGGGTGGGCAAAAAGCAGCCCACAGCTTTTCTCTGTCTAACTTTTCTTTCCAAAATCTTTTCCCATTTTGGCAAACAACTTGGCAAGAGCAGAGACGGGCTGGGGTGATGCCTTTAGTCTGCTCACACCAAACCAAACCCAAACCAAGACTAATCAAAGGACAACGGGTTCCGCTCCCGCAGCTTCCGTTTTGATTTGCTGGATGTCTGTGTGTCTGAGCCATTTCTGTTTGTGGCCTAAGTGCAATTATGCTTCTGCCCAAACTCCATGGAAACTGTCAGACGGACAAAAATGTTTGCTCTCACTCAAAGACCATCCTTGTTTTAGTGACTCCGAGTTGCTAATATTAAAGCCAGTACCTTACCAATTTATTAAATACTTCACTGACCTCTGTAGCCATTTTCACCTTGATGATCTCTCCATTGGGAAAAATGCCTAAAGACTGTCTGTCTTACCACCTACAAGACAATCTTCTCTATAGATTCCTTCAAAATGTCCTATGAAAGAGGTTAGCTCTGGTCCAGCAGTCAAATCTGATCCTCAAGCCTCACTGACCTGCATGTTTTCGTGTTTCCTTGCCGTCACACACCTGACTTAGGTAATTAGTAGATTTCTGAAGCACCTGAAGTAATGCATTTTTTAAAAATCTGGTGTGCTGGAGCACAGATCCATCTATAACACGAAGGGCAGTGAGCTCTGAGGACCAAGACTAAGAACTACGGGTCTAGTCAAAATAATTTCTTATTCCACTCAGGTGATGTCCCTAGGCGTAAAAATATAGCAAAGCAAGTTTGCTCAAAGCAATTAATGGAAGAGTTCAAGGTTTCTCTGAAAGCTGGTCAATACAACTCAGCTCTTCTTTGATTAATTACATTATTTTATTAATTTACTAACACTGAACAACAACCCACGGCATACCAAGGCATTAGAGAGATCTCATCAAGTCAATAAAAGGAGCATTAGAAAAATTATAATGCTACCCATTTTATTTTATTTTTTTATTGAATGTCTAACATGATAGGTCTTACGTTCCTCCAATTCAATCTCCGATTGGCTGATCAGTTCATCATAATGTCTCCAACCCCCGAAACACATGCTGACTTGGTACTTCAGACTCAACCTTAACAGGTTCAGAGGTCAGAGCAACCTTTTTTAAGAACCAGTTAGGATAAATGTTTTTATTTGCTACATTACATTAGGCACGTTCTTTTTTAGAAAGTTCCACTAAGATTTATTTTGAATTTCCTCTTTACAAGCCATGGATTCTCCATGGTATTTTAGAAGAAAAATGTCTGTCATTAGCAAGTTATCTAGGGGAGTTTATCCTCATTATATTAAGAATCCTATCACAGCATGACCCAGAGACTGAAACCAACCAGCCGTCCAATGACCTGAGCAGAACATACAGCCAGCCTGCCCGAGGGAGACACCCAGCCAAATTTAAACAGCTTTTTAAGCACAGACTTTTCTGACAGCCAAGCTCAAAGATATTCAGCTGGTGTAGCAGCTCAATCTCTGATCAAGCAGGAACAAATTCCCTGTCCTATTGTTGTGGTTCTGTTGATGAAAGCACACAGGTCAAGTCAGATTCCAAATTTTGGTAATCTCAATTCACGTTCCCCTTAAAGGACTAAAATTGGGGCCTAAAATTCTTTATTGAGGCTTACAAGTGACAGATAAGATCTTGTTAAATAAGCTTTATTCTTTTTAGATAATATTTTAAACAGTCGTCCCCTATTCTTAATTCAGGTCAGTAGTTTGTAAGGTATTTTTATACATTTGTCTATATTGTTTTTTGTATTAGTGAATCTATATTGCAATATTTTGTTACTGCTAGAACAAAATATTCTTCTCTTTTAGATGTTCTTCTCTTTAGATATATTTAATTGAAGTTAAATAATAAACTTTAGCACATAATTGTAAAAACAAATGAAACAGAAAAGATCTCAACTTTAAGTGAGAGAAAATTGCCATCTTTGTGCAAAGAAAGGTCATCTTAAGTTTTAAAATAAATGACGATCACTTGTTGAGTCACAATCCTAAGAGGTCACTCTACAAGTGAGGGCCGTCCTCCGAAGCAGCCCGAGGCCTATCCCACAATTCTTCACATACCAATGGTCCCTTTCACTGGCCATCACCCAGGCTGATTAATGGATCGATGTGGGAATTGATTAGTGAAGAGGAGGTGGGAACAGTAACATAGGTCAAACGTCAATAATGTTGCACCGACAAAAGGTGGAAGACATAAAATGTACCAGTGATAGCCTGCAGCCAGACCTCTACCCATCAAAGCCCTGGTAGGGACAACATAAAGGCCCCAGTGCATTCTCCAGCCTACCCTGCCCTCCCTCCTCTCTGCTTCTTTTCTCTTGGTAATGCTGTGTGTAAAAGTGGCAGGAACCATTCTGGGAGCTGCTTGTCAACTCACCTTCATAAAACAAGCCGTAAAGCAGCAAATAACAGGCTTATATGGCTTCATTACGCCAGATACGCAGGATCGCAGCCCTGGGCTGAGGGGTGAGGGGTTTGTGCCGGTAGTGGAGGGGCAGGGGAAATGTTGGCAGAACAGCATTTTTCTCGCGGAAATTTGTTGTTCCCAAGCCAACACATGCATACTAACAATACCAACACACTTGACCCCTTCAACTTTGCATTAACTAACAGATACAGCAGAAAGGAAAAGGAGCATTGAATAGTTGTCAAAACATCCTAACGCATCATCCAACTTCTTTCTATTCATGCATTATTTTTAGTTATTGCAGCAGCTTTCTTTTTCTTCCTAGTCTTCCTAGAAGGTTCTGTTGGCTCTGTGTTTTTGTGTTTAGCTCAGCATCTTTCATGGACGGAGTTAATGATGAAACTATTGCTGTTAACAACTCTGTGTACTCTTTGTTTTTCTCGTCAATAAAAAGTACTCCTGGTTTAGTGCTGTCTCTTCCATTGCAATGAATGAATGTGAATTCAAATTAAATGGATCTGGCTTCTATATAATTGAATAAGAATTGCTTGTGAATATCTTGTAAAGTGTTACGGAGAGAGATTTGCTGAGAGTGCTGCTATGCAAACAGATCAAATTAATCTATTGAGTAAAATGACAACAACAGTCTTCTGGCAAACATTACTTATAGCCTTGAATAAGAAGTGATATTGTAGCATGAACGCAGGGAATGAGACAGATAGCTCATTAATATCTGACAGTAAACTGTTTGCCATAAATAGAGGTTGGATATGAGAGAAATGTTTATTTCATGCAAATATGTTCAGCTTGTTTCACAACCTGACAGCAGGGGTTCAAACATGGTCAATACTTCAAGTTCTATCTCCAAAACAAATATCTTTGCTTACCTTTTTTTTTTTTATTAGTCTGTCTGGTCAACCAATGGGTGCATTAGCAAATGTGCATTTATCCATTTACCATGAATTTGGAATAGCAGCCAATTCATTCCCCTTGAACAAACTCAACTCTTGTCTTCGAAGGACTTGCTTGGTACAAAATTAATCTTATTTTGTTCCGCTTCAGATGTTTGTTTTTCTTTTACATATGAAGTGTAACCATTATACTACATATCAAAGATGAAAAGTCTGTTGAAGTTTAAAGCTTCAACAAAAACTATAAATAGCTTATATTAGCAAGTCAAATGTGCAGCACGGAGGGCTAGTGGAACATCTGGTGAGCAAGCTTACACTATAGATTCACAAAGGTAAATCTCCCTATGTGTGCTTATCTGTCATGTGTGCAGTCCTAGTCGTGTTGCGATCGGCTGCGTGTTGGTTGCTGTAAGGCAGCAGCACAAACACAATCGCTGTGATCAGTGTTTAGTTAATTACCACCTCAATCAGCATTAGCACTCTCTAACCTGGGGGTGAAGAGGTGGGGGGGAACTGCGCACTCCTTTCGAACGCTGACACTTCTTCTCTGAGGGGAGGGTTTCAGTGTCAGTATTACAGTGCACTGGAGAAAAGAGGCAGATGAGAGGTGGGAAGCGCACTGCACAACTCATGTCACCGATTCTGTGTCAGGGGGAGACGGAAAGAGACAGGGAGTCGGAGAGGATTGATTGGTGTTTACTTTTAAGCAGCCTCTCAAACAATGGGCAAACCAAAGAAACCAGCATGCACTGGACCATCTCCCCCTGACGCGCTCTCACGGATCAACAAATTCATCCCCCCAACAAGATACAGACTGTTATCGTGTGTGTCACATGATCACACACCGGTCAGATGGCCTAATGGAGCCTAGCTGGATGCAAACTCTAGAGCAAAAAAAAAAAAAAAAAACACACACACATAAGGTTGGCAAGGCTTCAATGTTAAAACAGTAACACATATGGACAAGCACAATATAATCATTACACACATTTGGCACAGGGCCGAACAGACTCAAACGTGTCGCCATCAAACCATATGGACGCACATATCCTAGGCTAATCTTAACAAACACTGCGACGCAGACGCATATTCACGCCTGCCCGCAGACACACATATCCGGACCGCTGAACAGAAATGCCATCTTGAGCCCCCTGGATCACCGGGGCCATCTGACACTGTGGTGCCTGAATGCATTACGACTGGCAAGGTGGCTCCACTTTCCATCTCAGTTCGGGCTGTTACATAATCCTCCTTGATATGAATGCATTAACAACATTAGTTCTGCAGGTGAGAACACTTTGCACCGCTCATAAAATAGCGCTGTGTCAAATTGGCACTATGAATATGGTTGCCGTTAAAATGAGTGGATATAAGGCAAATGTTGCTGCATCTTAAAAGGTTAAAGTCTTCTGACTATATCCAGTCCAAATTTGTTTTTAAGGAAGTCATTGAAATGAATAAATGACATTTAAATGACAGATAACTGCCACAATACAGAGATGTATCAATCGATTGGTTGAAGATTGGATTCTGCACATTTTCCTCTCGATAAGGTAAAATTTGATTTTCTTTTTTTTGCAACTCATTAAATGGATTAAAACTAAGAACTCCCACCATTTTAAGGCCTATGAATGCATCAAACTACATCACTTTTTACTACAATTTGTTTTAAGTACAGGATATGTGATTTTATGTATTAATTGGGATACTATTTCAGTATCAAAGTAACTGCTGCATATTTTTGGCATATGTGGTACAGTCCATATGCCAGGAAAAACAAAAATAAAAATCTGTATAGCTGAAAACCAGAATCAGCAGGTCAGAACTCAGAGAATATTGGAAACTGGTATCATCCTTATAAACTCTGGTCAAAGTGTTAAGCATTTCTTCAACTTTGTGAAAAAGGAGAAGATCATTTGCCGTCATGGCAACATGACTAAAAACACTCACTAGCTGAATAAAATCCAGTTTAGTCCAGGATTTTATTCAGCAATATTTATAGACACAACATTGACAGTGTATCATACTTAGCTGGGATTATTTAAATATCTGGCTTTAATGTGAACGGTACCATTTCTGGTTTTTTGCTCCAACTACTTTACACAGACTCGAGCGCTGACTCAAACACTTCCTAATACTCCTTCCTCGGGCCCTGGGGAAAGATATCTGGCAGAAACTAAACATCTGTGACATTTGTCGAGTTTTCACTCTTGTGGGGTATGAGTCGTGAATGAGCATAAGGGGACAGTTTTGGATCACATTCCATTGTAATTAATAAACGAAAACCAAAACAGTCACACTCCAGCATAAATCTACCTCAGATCTCACCATGTAAGTTACCTCTGCCCCCAAGTGGCTGAACATGATAACTACATGCATTTAACATGTAAAATGTATTTAGATGTGAACGTTCAAACGCTGTAAAAGCTATTTACTACTGCATCTACTTTGAAATGCACCGTTATGTTAAAGCATCTCTTTGTATCTTTTAAAAGTAACCAGAAAAAGTGTTTACAAATTAGGAGGAATCTTTAAGTGGTACAATAATATGCTTCCATTTTGGATCAAGTTACAACCTGTATGTTTTAAAATAAAGAGGTTACCCTGTCTTTATTAAATGTTTTTAGCAAAACATGGCAATCAAAAAGTGCATTGATAAATCACCATTCCTGCATGTCACTACTGAATAGGGGGGGCACTTTAAAGAGGAATTTGAGGTAATAAAGCTGATGCTCCCTATAGTGTTATAATGACAAATGCTTCATTCTTTTAACCAACAGGGATGCCTTTTGCCCTCAACTTCTGCCCAGCCCCAAGCCTTTAATTAAGACTGGCTTAGGGCTGACTGATCCTGACACACCAGGAAGTTTCTTAAAAATCTGACTGCCAAAACCATGGAAGTATTATATAGGCCAGCACCCCCCATAGAAGCTTGCAGTCACTCTGCAAAGTCCACATAAAGGGGACTGTAAGCTGAAAGCCCCTCCAGTCAGTCTATGGGCCCCAGTATTAATAAGTTTGGCTTTGGCATTTTGCATTAACCCTTAACTGCAATATGTAGTTTTTAATTTCCCAATCTTGTGAATTCTTGGAAATTGCTGTATGCTCTATAGTCCAGAGTTTATACATATGCTGGATGGTTAAGTAGTTGAGATTAAAATAAAATGTTAATTACCTCATGCAAAGTCTGTTTAAATATTTTACTGCAATTTGTCCAAATCAGAGCACCTCATCATGAAATAAGCACAATATTTCCCCACAGATAAAGCAGTAATGAATGCAGGAAGCTGTAGTAGAACTGTGAGATTGTCAGAGTGTCTGAGTTCGGCAGGAGTTGCGCACCACATGGAGAGAATTCCTGTTCCATCTCTCTGCATAACACAGCCATGAAAGAGAAGAAGCTCGGCAAACAGTTTGCAGCTTTTTCATGGGCTGTAAAATTGCTCTAAATCGGAATTGTTTGACAAGATCAGTTTTTACAAATAAAATGCATACCACAATACAAATCATCCAGGGACTTTTAAATGGTCTACAATAAAGCTGATGAAAGGTTATTTCACACTCCGAGATCTGACAAGAGAATTGATATTCTACAGCTGATTTCAGCTTTAGGCCAAACAGACAGAAAGCTATGCAAAGCTGTCATCAGTGCTCATACTTGGTAAGCCAAAGCAATAACTCGTAAGATTTCCACTTTCTAGACTTTGATTCAAACACCAAGCATTGTCATAACTGATCAATTTGAATTACCAATTTGTTTGTCCTGCATTTTAGAAATACATAGACCCTCAAATCCAGCTGATTTAGATGACAAGACAAAGGTTTTTGTCTTTTCTTTTTTTTTGGTAAAACATATTTGGATGCTTTACTTTCTAAAATAACAGACGAGTTCACTTCCTGCATCAAATGAAACACTATACACACCCAAAAGATACTTCAAACCTACATTTGACTTTGGGGGAAAACAGAAAAGTTTATTTCACACGAGGATGAAGAAGAAAAAAGTTTTTAAAAGATTTTAAATGTATTAACTTAATAAAAGATTCATAAATATGTTTAAAAACTGCAAACACTTTATCTTAAGCATTGCATGTGCCTGTCCTGTTCAACAGACACTACAATTACTCTTCCTTGTAATTTGATCTAGTGCTAAATTACAGTTTTAAGCAAAACAAAAACCAATTCCACACTATTTTCTCACACAGAGACAATTACAATTGTATTTATAGTGCCAAGTGATCATCTAGGCCAGTAAAAGTTGCCATAAATCAGTTTCATGGTGAAGCACAAGTGTCATTTAATCATAACATTAACAGTTGTAGAGTGTGAATAGATGAAACAGTCAGAAACAAAAACACAAACCCAACTACAATGTGGAAAGTGACGGGGAAAATAGCAAGGCCCTGTGTTGCCCTATTGCTCCCATAAGGGTGTGGTGTAGGTGGGTTCCTTCCCTTACTGGGAGGATCATGGAAATTTAGCTCAAAGTCCTTTTTTACATTTTGTTTGGCACCAACTCATGTTAGAAGTCCGAAATGATAGTTTTGAAGCTCTCTACTACACGTGCAAACACACAAGACTAAAGACAGAAGTTTACTTTCTAGCATATTTTTTTTGTCTTTATTATAGAAGGTGATAGACAAATTGTTCACAGAGATCATTTCTACAAAAGAAACCTATAACAGGGAGATTAATTTGTTGCTGGTCATTTCAACTCAGATTTTTTTTTCAGTTTTGGACTTTTTGAGCATACAATTGTGGGTTTCAAAACGGAGACGTTCAACTTGGGAATTTTTGGTGCTCCCTTGAGTCTATTTATATCTGCTTTATCAACTGATCATTACAAGTCATTTCCCCTAGCCTTCTCGTCATTTACTGCATGAAATTGTGCTCATGTGACTCCAGTACATAACCACTATCTAGAGGTTACCTATACTTTTTTGGGATTTCATTAGGAGTCAAACATTTTCATATTTGACAAAAATCACCAAGTTAAGGGCATCAGAATACCAACCAGGGGAATTTGGCTCAGTGCAATATAAATAAGCTCAAAATTACTCATACCAGGCAGAATTTTGTTATTCCAAAATGTTTCCTCTAACTGGAAAATCTGTAATGTTTACCCAATGATTAATGAGATGGGGCTATACAAATTTTATGGTGTTTTTTTGTTTGTTTGTTTGTTTTTATTAATAAATAAGAACTGATCATTTATTTGACTGACCCTACTTTTTCCATTGGTTTATTATCTTTTAAGAGAGCACCCATCTTATTTTCTATCAGAAAACATCCATCCATTTTCTGTGCTCCCCACCCTTGCAGTCGTGGCTGGAGGGACTGGTGCCATGTCTCCAGCGGCCATTGGACAAGAGACAAGGTGCACCCAAGACAGGTCATGAGTCCATCTCAGGGTAATATAGAGACATACAGGACAAATAACAATTCATGTCAATTAATCTAACAGTGATGATTTTGGACAGGAAGAAGCCAGAATACCCAGAGAGAACCTACACCTGCACGAGCTTAACATGCAAACTCCAAGCAGAGAGACCCCAGGCCAGGATTTGATCCTAGTATGAGACTAGAAAATCTTTATGGTTATTTATTTCCAAAATTCATATCAAGACTTATAAGCTGTGGATAAATCCATGGGCATGGGCTTGTCTACATATGCTTGTCAAATGAAAGTAGATGAGTAGATGAGTGTGAAATGGCAACTGTGTACAAAAAGAGTGTATGAGCTAGTAAACTGTCACTCAAATTCATTCTATGTTTATTCAAGGCTGCAGAAAGTTTAACAGAGAATTAGTTGTTTTTAACTAAGGGGCACATTTTATTTTATTTTTTTCCAAAGCTCAATTATAAATGTTTGTTCTTTTTTTTTTTATGAAAGATTGATTTGTATGTTTTCAGATAAAAACATTGTGGACTTTAACGTTTATGACTAAAACTGTTTTAATCCTCACAGCTGAAACTTGTAACCTTTTCTGAACAGCTTTTTATCACTGTCACCCTGTTATGACCTTTGATGTCTGAGCCTTGGTAGCCTTTAACTTTTCTGAGTAAACGGAAATATTAGCGGATCTATTACAAAAATATATCAAATACGTTAAGTATTAAAATAGAAATTTTTTAAAATGCTATCTTGTTAACGTGCATTTCTGCTGCTTATTATTAAAGCGCTGACTTAATTTTTTAAATGTGTAGAAGTAGGGCATTTCTAAATAGCTTACACAGTCCACAGACTGCATCTTAAAAAAGTGTAGACCCCAATAAACTCTCTGTCTTTTGAAATCGGTGTCCTACATGCATTTTTACAGTTGAGCAAGCTGTTGAGTCATGGACACGTGAGCCCAAAACACAGGGAACAATTAAACTAAAGTGGCTACAGTTAGTTGAGTCACCCTTTGTTTTGTATGTAGGTTATTGAGGATGTTTAGAAGGGAAACAGTCATCTGATTGTCAATTTAACCTGATCAGTTAGTGAAAATCCATGACAATTGACTGACCAGTTATCTGAGTTTGTTTCTGAAACTAAACAAAAAACAAAAAAACTCAGAAACAAACCTGCAGGTGCAGGTCTCCTTCATATTAACCATGTTACTGCCTGCCAATGGCAGTGCAAACAACGGGGCCATTACTGGCTCACATGTAGCCAGCAGAGCAGACATCAGGTACGGGACGTCATTAAGAAGATTCCATTTGAAGTTTGTGAAATCTTTCCTGAACAGCACAGAATGGGTGTTGGCATATTGTTACTGGAAATGCCTGCTGATTGACACGGGGCATGATGAGTGTCGTGCTGCAGACTGTTTTGACTGGACTGAAGCCTAATGATCAACGAGTGACTGAAACTGTTGACGTGAGGATTTTTATAGCTCTCACAGAGGCAGTGGGATTCACTATTATTCTTTCCCAAGATCCAAAGAAAAGTGAATCTGTAAGCAAATACAGGATGAAAGTTAGGTTTCTGTACGGTTTAGCAGGTGGCTGTAGGGTAGCCCCCTCTATGCACCTAAACCCCTCACTTCCCTCTTTGTAGTATAGCTAAACTTCAAAAGAGTCTTATCACCGTCACATTCCCTTGGAAATGAACACAGAAATGGAGACCGGATGCAAAGGCTTACACTAGGTCAGGCTAACACAAGAAGTAAAGTGTAGAAATGCTTTGAATTTTAGCTTGTAAAGGGAAGAGGCTCCTGTACAGGCCTCCTGACCTTCCTACTCAACTTCCTTCCTGACAAGTGAAGGAACGCTGTGTCACATTTAATAAATTGGTAGTTGCATGCATTTTAAAGGTCTCTCAGAAGTCTAATTCAGTCAAGATAAGACTTCAAGACAGAGAAACCAAAGCGGTTTGGTGGAATCAAATTCACAAGCCTCAGCAGAAGTGGTGTTGTTAAGTCTTGTGAAGATAGAAATAAAGTACGTGTGTGTGTGTGCATGCACATGCATATGTAGGATGCTAATTACCAGTTGTTTGGAAATGGCATAACTTTCAAAAAATTGTTTGGCTGCAAAAATGTACTACAAAGCTTATAACTAATTATTGCAGAACTATTAAAATTATCCATCCATTAATACTTTTTTTGTTTACTCTCAGAAATACCCAGTCCCCTAATGATGCAGATTTATCTTGGAATTTTCACCAAGACATCCTGAATAATGTGGAGAAGGGGGGGTTCCAGAAGCTAATGGCAATAAGGAGTATGTTGCTTATGTGCAATTTTGTACTATAATATAGAAGATCAAGGGAAAATGTGGAGTTTTGATCTTTTCTTTTAAAATATCCTAGTACGTGTCTCCCTGGCTCTTTATTCTCTTTTCTAAGGCCAATTTTGTCTTGCACAAAGTCCCCACTTTGACTGTGACTTTATCCTGTATTTTCCAATTATCACCTTTTAAAGGCCAGCTGGGTGCATACCAAACCATTGGGGGCCAATTCCATTTGCATTGCTCAAAGTCATGGCCAAGTACTTTCTTGCTTAAGTTCATATCAGAAAATCTTAAAGGTTGCAGCTGAAAGTCAAACTAGCTCAACAGCTTCAACCAAATAAACTGATAGGATACTGTTCTTTCTCTTGAAATGTGGTCCAAGAGGTTGAAGAACAAACTTGTCAATGCTGAGCTAAGAAAAATGGCTTGAAAGTAAAAATGTCTACATAAATCAGCATGAAATGCATGACAGCATTCAAGCATTCTAATTTCACTTGGATTACGACATTTGTTATTGGATTTATGTTTACAACTTCAGCTACATATTTTGAACTTCTCAGTATTTTTTTTTTTTTTTAAACACTAACTACCTATCATATTATCCCTGCCCTTTCGGTATTCAGTGGGTCAAACTTCTAAAATTCAAAGAGCTCTAACCAATCAGGGAATGGACAAATAATCTGAGATCGTCCTGGTTTTGGAAACATTGGAACAACAGGAAAAGATTCAATTGTGTTTTCTTGAAACTAAGTTATTTCAGCAGGTCCCCTTATGTTCAGTTTGAGTGGGAGGTTAATGGTGTAGGGGAGCACTGCTGCCAAGAGGGGTTCAGATCATCTGCTTAATATTAAGGTTGGTGTTGAGAAATGCCGACATCAGGATACAGCCTTTCAGCACTTTCTTTACATGTTAGTGATCATGTTGTTATTGTTACTGCGTTGCATGTGTAAGCTCGTTGGTTTTGCACAGTACTGAACAATAACTTTGCTGTCTGCGTTCAATCCACCCTGTACTTAATACAAAACATATTCACTAGTGCAAATCTGTGTTTGACTTCCTCTCTTCCCTCCCCCTCAGACTGAATATAGTAGCATTTAGCTGTGAATTAATTTTCATGTTTGCTTATACCCTGCTGAGGTGTGATGCCAGTGGTGCATAATCAAGAACTGCAACACTGCATACGAGTAGATAGGCCTTGCCGGCATTTATCCTGTGCAGATTTGTCAAGCAGGAAAACCTGAAACGATAGAATGAGAGTCAATAACCAGGACACACCGCAGAAGTCAGCAGAAGGGAAAATGGACATTTACCTCAATCTGTTTCCTAATAGAGGCCATAGAGCAGAGAATAATTTCTGGAGTGTGGCGTGCAGCTGTGAGTGTGTCCTTGTGACAATGCACATGTCTCTGGCCATAGGACAAGACAAGCGCTCAAAGCCACAACCCAAACACCAGCCGCCCTTAACACAGTGTGTCTAATGCTCCTATTTAGTGTTTGGGGAGCAGTGGCGCATGGCCTTAGGTTTTCGGGCGGGGAGAGAGGGTAGCACCTAGCCTGACAGCTGTGCCCTAAACGGAGGACAAAAGCCTGAGGAAGTACCGCATCAGCGAAGATGCGACTGAAAGCCACGGCAATTTGCTTGTGGTCACTCTGCCATCTGATTTTGTCCATCATCGACTATTCCCCTCTAATGTGTTCTAGCCTCAAACGCTTTTCCTCGACTTGTAAGGCATCATTAAGTGAGTTCTGGTATAAAGGATCGGCATCAGCACAACATTTAGAAGATCAAAGTATAAACTACTAATTCATAACAGAGTATTTTTGAACAAATACGGTGAACACAGACCACCTCCAGTGAGCAAATCCTTTTATTGTAGTTTATTTGTAATCTTTTCATAGGAGGGAGTCATTTTTTCTTTGTCAGTCGCTGTACATCAAAGATGAACTAAACCCACCATGCTGGTTGTGTTTGTATGTCTGTGTTCAAGTGTTTAACACCACAGAATAAGGCATGCTTTTAATCTATTGATAAAATAAGTGTCCTCATATCAGGTTAACATCTAAGCAAATAAATCAATTTGGGAATAGCTTTTTTTTTTTTTTTTTTTTTAGGGGGAAACACTAAAAATTGTATTTGATGAACACCCAACAGACCATGAAGCAGTATAGCCTTGTTTCTTCCGAGAACAAAGACTATCCTTGCTGTTCATAAATGCCAATTTTGTTCATTTTTCCCCTCCAACAACTTATTTCCGTTTGAAGCACTGACAAGAACACAACACTGACCACATTTCTGTGTGCGGTCAAGCTGGAGATAAAATTGTAAAGCCACTTAGCACCCATAATCAGTTAGTATAAAAGCTAATATGACATTATATTTGCAGAGGTACAACAATCTGCAGGAAGGGCTAAGAAAAGCAAAAAGAGATAATAAGCGCTCATTTGTTGCCGCATCATAATTATGCTGGGGTGAGAATTTTGAATCCTAAATGGTCTCTTTGATCTGAACAGGTGTTCACAGATGGATATGTAAGATTATTGCTTTAATTATTACCAGAGATCAAAGCCTGTGTAAAGCCTGTGTCTGATTCTTAAATATCTAGTTTCCCTCACAGTCTTTGAGAAATAATACTAAGTAGATATTGGAAAATACATCTGTCAGACCTCCTGTTAGGTGATTTGTAAGACCATTTTATTGTGATTACGTTTGACATACTGAAGTATTATGTGAATGGAAGCCCAGCAAGGTAGTTGAAACATCAATACAGGGGTGAAAAAAGGGGCTGCAGTCACAATTCTTACCACAAATTTCAGTAGCTATCCCAGAAATAAAATTGAAAGCCAAATGTTTAGTATCTCATCCAACCAGGAAGGTAGTGTGATTCCTGTGTGTGTGTGTGTGTTGTGGTTGGATGGTGAGTTGAGGGAGAGGAAATGCAATCAGCTGTCAGAACTTTTATAGGTGAAGTGGTTTAAAAATCGCCAACATATTAGGGTAAAATTTTAACATTCCTTAAAACATTTTGCTTATTTCCTGTAATTATGTGGCTGTGCTTGCCTCAAAAATTGCAAGATTAAAAGTCAGTTTAATTATCCCACACTGGAAAGAATTACTTTACATATCTGCATTTACAAGCGTCATCGTGTAGTCTGTAGACTTGACGTTTATGGAACAAAAATCCAACAGCCTCCCATTACTGGGAGGCTGCTAAAGCAAGATGAATTACAATCCAGCCAGAAAATTCTGTGTAACAAATACATGAGCTGAAAAGCTATGAGACATCTAATCGCAGCATGCTTTTCTGTAATATTCAACCTAAACTCCGTATTCGTCAGACTGCCTGTGCTGATGGAGGTTACTGCGACTTGAAATTGCAAGTGTTCACTTATTTCCTTCATAGACAGTTGGGAAGATTTTAATTGTGTAATTTGCATTCAGGACACTGCAACGCCTTGCAAAAGTACTCACATCCATGAACTTTCTCACATTTTGTGACATTAAAACCACAATTTTATAGGGACTTTATTAGGACTGAGGCAGGAGGATGGATGACCACACAGCAGCTCTTCTTATGTGGAATGCAAAAAGGATCCATGAAGGGGTGAAGTGGAAAAAAATGTGGCTGACATTGGCATTCATCTCCCCTTAGTCAGAACTTTGTAGGACCCTCTATTGCTTTCAATACAGCGGTAAGTGTTTTGTGGTATGAGTCTATGGTTCAGTTATGAACAATTACAGACAGGTTTGCTCATTTAATAATAATAGTTCGAGCTCAGTCAGAGTGGACGGACAGCATTTAACCATTCCAGTGTTATTCACCCATCTACTCTTGCTCTCACCCTCTTTCCTGTCCCTCCATCCCCCACAGTATGATGCTGCCACCACCATGTCTCCCTGTGGTGAAATGCACAGGACTAACATGCTGCATGTAGAACAAAATCTTAATCGAATTTCACCACAGCACCTTCTCCCACACCTTAGCTGTGTCCCTTACAGGGCTAGTGGCAATCCATTCACCAGTTTTGTTTATTATTTATTTATTTATTTATTGTATTTAATATTTTATTTTTATTAAACAGTATTCTATGAGAGATTCAGAGCTTTTGATATTGTTTTATAACCCAACCATGCATTAAATTTCTCCAAAACTTTATCTATGACCTGCCTGATGTGTTCCTTAGTCGTCATGATGTTTGCTTACTAATGCCATCTATCAAACTTCAGAGGCGTCCACAAAACAGCTGCATTTTTCAAGAGACAATATGAAATACACTACTTTTTTTTTTTTATTTTGAAGATAATTGTTCAGTTGTACTTAACACAGGACATCAGAATAAATTTTCAAATTTTAGGTGACGTACTTTGCTTCCACTTAATCAAAAGCCACTTTGTGGTGGTTTATCACATCTACTACAACTAAAACACACTTCATGTGACACCATATGGAAACGATGATAAACATTTGCTGAAATACATTAGCTTTAGACTTATCTTAGACTTACATGTGATGTCTTATCACCATTTGAGTTCAGATTAGCTTATTAAAACAACCCATAACCATTCAGAGACAAATGAACAATGCTTCTTGATTCTAATATGAACTGACTGCAGAGGTCATGACCACAAGCTGTTGTTAGTTCTGCAAACTGTAGATAGTCATTTCAAAAATAATGAACAGCCAATAAAAGCTAAAGAACTACAGTCAAACTCTAAACAACTACTGCACAAGTCATTTTTAAAAGAATTTAGAAACAGAAGATTTAGTAGTTTTTCTCAAGAAAAGAGAATCAACATGTCAGCCTCTCTTTTCTTTTCCCATTTCAAAAGCATTTCTGATTTGACCAAATGACAAACGTGAGGTATGTCCCTTTGTGTTTTGTTGGTTTTATTTTCCAAAACGCTAAAAAAAATCTCATCTAAACCATAATGAAAGAGTATGAAATGTTAAAAATCTGCATCTCCGAGACAGTGAGTGTCCTCAGAGAGCATTAGCGCAGGCATTATCTCGGTGAGCCAGACTGTTCGGTAGTAAACACCCTGGCAATTGGCCTTGTAGTAAACTCTCGGCGGAGCTGCCGCAGCAGAGCTTGGAGTGTTGTAACCGTCCTGGCACGGAGATGTGGGTCACGCTAGGCTGTCCTCTCCCTCACCCCGCCACCGCAGCCCCAAACCCTGATGAGATTAGCCGGCCAGCCAGAGGCTCAGTGGTGGTAAAACACAAACACCAGTGATTACGTGGACATTAAAGTCCGATCCCCTCACACTTTAGCTTGGATCCCCTTGTGCGGGGTCACAAACAGGTTACTGTCACGACTATGCTACCATCGGCGTCATACTTTATGCAGAACTGCCTTCCCTCCCCCCACCTCCCGCAATTCCAGACATGAAAAAAATGTAGCAAGTTTCTCCACACAAAAATATGAGACAGCAACAGTTTAAACTTTCCAGCAACCTAACAAAAGTACATGTCTACTCAACTTATCTGGTAGCCACTTGAAAAGAACAAGAAGCAGCTTATTTGTCCTCCTATTAGTCTTGCATGTTTGGCTCAGAAAAAATTAATGACCACGATGACTGGTGAGTTGAAAATCAGTGTCAGAAATGGGATTAGGCAGGTTGGAATGCCAGGCTAATCACTCATCAGCGACGGCCAGGAGAAACGACCTCCTTAAGGAGGAGGGGCGGCTTTTATAAAGCTTTGATTACTGCGAACTCTTAAAACCGCATCCGATGAGTAAAGACAAGCGCTGGTCCACCCCCACGTTTACTGGGCCAGTTGCCCCCTGGATTCCTGTAAATACGTGATGTCATAGAGCTTAATGATGCCCAGACTAACACAGCCGAAGAGTTGAGAAAAAAAATAAATAAATATTGCAGAGCTGAAATTAAAAAAATAAATAAATACAGTATTTAAAGCAGAATCCAGTCTAATAAAAGGTTGCGTCTCCATAATGAATTTTATGTCTCTGTGGGATGGATAATCATGTAGATGAAAATCATCACTTTCATCTGCACTCTGTCAGGAGCAAAACATCAAAAGCAAAGGTTAGATGGAGAGTGCCCAAAAAGAGAGAGACACTTTCTCCCGTTCTCCCAAGCGCAGACTGGAACGGACAGTTGTTTCCAGTTGCTACATTTAAAAGGGCCCATCATAAAGACTGGCGAGAGGAAACAGGATAAGCGATCGAGCCAAAGCAGTAAAAACAAACAAAAAAAAAAAAACTCTCTGGGAAACTTGAAAGTCACACAAATGAAGTCTGTGTCTGCCATCTGGAAACAATAAACAAACAAAACCCAGCAGCCAAACAAACACCACAAAATGGCAGAAGGGGGGAGAGAAACAAAGAGAGATTTAAAAAAGAGCGAGAAATGGTTTCAGACATTTGGACTGTGAGTATGTTGAATGAATGACAGCGAGAGGGGAGGGTGTCGGTGTTAAAAATGTGTGCGGCATGCATCATTAGCAGACACTGATGGGAGGACAGACACAGACACAGGCCTTTGTATAAAACAGCCTTTGATGCTAGGGAGATGGCCCTGCTGTTTGAATGTGTGTGGTACCACTGAAACCTGGTTCTAATGAAGTGCAGTGCTAACAGGAGGCCGCCTGTCTGTAACCAGCGCCGAGATGAGAAGTTACCAACAAGTCCCAAATTCAGCAAAATACCAAAACAAAGTAGTCGGCTATCTGCTCTTTGATCAGAAAAACACATCATGTTTGACACGTTCTAACAGGAGGTTTTATTCTTTTTTTTTTTTTTACAGGAAAACCGTTACAGTGTACCTCAAATTTCACAGAACTTGCTCATGTTATGTTTGGTATAAACACTGAAAGAAAAATGAACCTTATCTTAGGTCTGTTATCAGTACCCCTTTGCTTCCTAGTGCCAGTAAGCTGGCTGAAAGAAGGCTGCTACACTTTACCTTCACTTACAAGAAAGACAGATTCAGCGATCTGGAAACAAAAGCCGACAGTTATTACATGGAAACTATGGGTGTTTTCACACATCAGATATTTAGTCCATTTAGCAGCAACTGTATTGACGCCACCTCGGCTGCAAAAAAACCCCTAGAGAAGTTTGTTTATGGTGCAAGCATAATCCATCCTTAATCCAACAACTTCCAGGTAAACAATGCAAGCTTGAGTGAACATCTTTCCCGTAAAACAATACAGACAATCCTGAACATTCTCTTCATGGCTGTTATCAAACAACAGAGTGTGTTCAGTCCGTGTTGACTTCAGAGCCGCTGACACACAGACTGCTACAGGACATCCTTGCTGCCTACTGCCATCAACATCTACAACAACTATGAAGCAAATAGGATGAGTTAAGACATTTAATTTGCCTCTAGGATTAATAAAGTATATTGGATTTTAGCTGAACTAAACTAAGTTGTGTTACTTTACAGGATGCAGTAAACAAACTAAAACAATGGCAAAGTTTTATGTGTAAGGCATAAAACATTATGCAACTTTCACAATGTCTTATTCGGTATATCTTCTCAGATAATTTTGCCTGAATCTCTCTATGGACCTCCGTGTCAGCTCACAACACAGAATGTGCTTTCTGTATTTACATTTGGAATATAAAAGAATCTCAATTTTCATTGTTTTTTGTGGTCTTAATCACAGAGCTGTGGCATCAATTACATCATAACTTGATGTCTATTTGTGGCCTGTCGCCCTGTTCTCATAGCGAACTATCAGTCTTCCTGAACCGAGCCCTAAAGGGCTTTATACGCTGTAAACAACAACAAATAATGTTTTGTTTAGTTTTAAAATCTGACTTTCTACCTTGCAACAAGATGTAAATTAAGTATTTAAAGAGAAGTTTTGAAATTCTTAGTTTTAGGTGCATCTGTGTGAACCTGGCAAGCAAATATAAAACATATGATGTAGCAGCCTTCTCTGAGCAGGCCAACAGTTATTTAACATGCTAGAAACCCTAAACCACAATGGTGCTAATTTTACAAGTTGTCCAACATCTGTCTCACTCGGTGTTGTCCCAAATGTCAACTTGTACCTTCAATGTCAGTCTGACATTGAAGGTATGTTAATGAGTAAACGTTAATGACTGAGAGGAAATCGTAAAGAATGTAAAAGAAAGAAAAACAAGCAACAACTGTTCTGGGGAGATTCACAAGCAATGGTTTTCTGGCATCTGAAAAAAGTGTAGCGCAATAATATAATGTAGTGTAATATAGCAAGCGTACTTCATCACTTAAATGAAATGAAACCATACACACAACACACAAGAAACAGCGGATTTACGGCTCTTGTAGAATCAAAGAAATGATTCCGTCTGGATCTACTGGGATAAATTAAACGACTAAAAAACTGAGAAGATCCATACCATGAATTGTAATAGAATGAAATGACATTATTTAATTACTTAGCAGTCACCTAGTTTAAATGTACATATTGGTCATCAAGTCAGAATTTATGCATTATCAAATGCCCATTATGTGAAATGTCCAATTGTGCATTTAATGAAATACCTATAGTTAAAAGGTGTGGAGTAATCTCATTCAGTTGTTAAATAACAAAAGTATTAACTTTTTTAAGCAATAAATGCAACTACAACACTAGTTTATCAAATTTCTTTCTCGTTTTACTGTATTTCTTTAGGGCTACTATGGATATCTTGTTTAATAACTCACTCAAATTCAAGCTCCAGTAATAAGGTCATTACTTGCTGGCATTACTTGGTATCTTAGAAACAACATATTTCTCACAGCAAGTAGAGAACTTGTTCAACACAACACTGCATATCGAGAATTACTTTCAGATACTCCAAACAACATTTCCGCGACCAATTATTGAATTCCAGATACTGATTAGATAAAGCATTTGGAAAAAATAACCTACCTATCCGTTTCCATTCCCAAGGTCTAGTGACAACACTGACACCAAGAGGTTCACTTAAGGACTGCAGCCCTGGTTTTGTACATTAGAAATAACCTCACATAACACGCATATTTAACATGTGTGTGTGAAAGGGGAGCCACAAAAAAAAAAAAGAAAAAGAAACATACATTAAAAAAAAGCCACACATGAACATAAATCCCCTGCTGAGCTTGGTTAAATACTCGGCTATAAAATGGGCCTCTCATTAGTGTTCTGTGTATCAGACCGGAAATTCTGGGTATAGTATACCTCATCGTCCTAAAACTACTCACCATCCACATGGCCACAAGAACAATGCATGGCTGTCAGAAGACTAAAACACAACTCTGGCATAGGAGAGGACGGAATCAGAAGAGTTTAAGATTTGAATCATTAATCTAAGTTAAATCAGTCCCATCTGCTTTATTACATTCACTTTTAAACATTGTCTGCTTTATAACTCCACCGATTCTGACCTGACTGTGATTTGTCAAGACATAAAAAGCCAGTTATTAGAACAACATGTAATAAAATCACAAAGCATTGCATAATCTTTATAAATGATAACCTAATCACCGCACTCGTATTGGCTCACATCTGTAAGCAGAAACATGGGTCTCCCACTTGTGTTGTCATTAAAAACAGAAACTGTTTCCCCAGCTCCTCATTTGATCCAACCCCCACGTTCAAATCCTTAACCACATAAACCGCCCGTTAGCCAAGTCCACCCCATGTTTCGAGAACAAAATTCTTTTGTTGCAATTGTTCACACATTCCTCCCTCGTCGTGTTTATACAGATGCAGCTCCATGTGCTCTCCGGGGTCGTAAGAAGTCCTACACCGCGGCCCGAAGATGTGCTGTTGATCAAAGGCGTTGGAGCTCGAGGAGGAGCGCTCGTTTTTAGTTGTTTTTGTTCCCTCTTTCTTCTTCTGTGGGATACAGGTTACTGCATCCATCTGCTGGCCTCATGTATCCACCTTAGTCAGTGCTGAGACAAGTGTAGGCCTCTCTTCTTGCTGTCTCAACCATGTTTACTCAGCTGGTTTCCACAGCAATCGCCAGGACTTTGTTTTTGCACAGCAACATGTGTTAACTTAATGCTCTGTAATGGATTTCAAAGGCAAGCTTAGCAGGTAATAGGGCAATTTATCGATTCGTTTGCTTAAAATTAGTCTTAATTGTAAAAGAAAAATAAAACACACCTCTAAGAAGATTTAGGCTCAAGACAGAAAAAAACAAACAAACAAACAAAAGCTAACACATTTTTTTTAAGCTGCGCAAACAATTAAAGAATAGATAAACCACATAATAGTCAAGAAGACATGAGGGTTAAAGTTGCCTGCCCAGTGTGCTCAGCCCTTCCTATATGTGCAGAATTTGGTTACAAAGTCCCAGTGGTTGTTTTCTTGCTTGATTGGATTATGGCCACACACCTTAAGCTCAGCTTCCACCACCAATCAATGAGGAAATGAGGTGTCAACACTCTGGTGTTTATTCAACACTCATTTATTTTTCTACCGGAAGCTAAGAAAAGCTCGGCCACAGAGGCCTGCCAGATGGGCAGGAGGTAGTCTGGTGAAGCATTTAGAAGAACAGGAGATTATTAACGGTGTTAGCGAGTCTTTATTGTATGGAATTAGTAAAATACAGAGTTCATTTTCTTTATTGCGCATTTGTGTAGCACAATAATGTTTTTATAATGACTTTTTAACTACATTAACACGGTATAACATTACCGAGATATGCTAACATTTGTCTCCGGAGAGGAGACGTGCTTTAAAGCTTCAAGCTGAGCATCCATTTGACAAAGCTAAAAAAATGTTGATGAGAAGACAGCAGAAAGTCTGTAATGCTTCCAGTCAGCATGAGGTGCCATCAACATAAAATTCTGCACAGTAGCCGCCACTTAATACAACCGGGGCAATCGAAAATTCCCCTTCCAGTTATAGACCAATGCCGCTGCATTACTATTGTAGCATGAATGCCAAGTGTCTGCACGGCTTTATGCCCCCTCTTTTAATTGAAAACGTTATAGGGGTGCATTACACTTAGGTTTTTTATAGGTAGTGCTATAAAGCCCTAGCAGGCCCTGTGAGGGGAAACTGCCCATTAACTTATAAGGTCCAGGCCTTGGCTCTCTTAATTGACAACCTCTAGGCTACTTTCATCACTTGTCGACTTCATAGTGGCAGCCAATGCTTCCTCCAGGATGCTGTTGCATCTTTGACATGAGGGTGTTTGTGACAAAGAGCAGTCTGCCGCCAACGCCGCGACGAGAGCTCTAGGCTGTCCATAAAACAAGCACACGCATTCCTTCCAAGAAGGCTGCATTTAACCACTGAACTACTGGGTCACAGAAATACACGGCAAAATTTGGTATGAAGAGTTTCTGCTTAAGAGTCAGTAGTAGCGTATTTCTGCAAAAGAACATATCCTGAAATGTTCGTCTAACTTCATGTACACTTAGAAAATTTGAAGTGCAAAATTAAAAAGGAGATAGCGTAATGGTATCTGTGAAAACTTCAAGTTAAACAGTGCAAGCACAGTGTTAAACACTTATAGGCAGACCTACAAGACTGGTGTGAAAATCACTTCACACTTTAACTTAGCAAGACAGTCAGTTTTGTGCCTCTGGAAATTTATGCCTCCCCAATTACACCCGCATGTCACAAAGTAGCTGACAGACTCACAACTACCTCTGGAATTTTAAAAACACTCGTACAGAAATTAAGCCGTTGTAAGTTCACTCCTCCGACGAAACACTAAAACTGTAGAATTGCTATCAGTAAAACTCCTGAAGTGTAATTTTGCAAGATCATTCAAGATCGGTCAATTGAAAAAAAAATAATTATATTTTTTTTGTAAGAACTTTACAAAGATTCTAAATATGTAGTCACACAAGTCCTGTTAAGTCAACTTTAATCAAAATGTCAAAGGTTAATTTGGGAAAGTGTGACTATGCAATTGAACTCTGATGTGGAACAAAAAAGCACACTCTGGACCACCTAAAAACCTAGGTCTTGGTTTGGTTGAAGTGAACTGTAGTGCAGTTCGAATGATATATGTGAATGCAAGCGGACTGGAAGATGAACGGGTTTTACAAAGGGTATGCTGGGTTTAACACAGTGCCATGTGAAAGCAAACCACGCTTTCACACACTAAAAATGTAACAAATTTTGGTCAACAACTGAATCAAGTCTACTTCGTTTCAGATATGAAAACCTGACACCAAATAGAAGAACTTAAGTCCTTCTATAGTGTCTTTGAGGCAGGATCACCACTACCTTTTTCATGTTTAAAATTCCTGCTTTTACTTATGTATGTATGGATGTGTGGATGGATGAATGGATAAAGAATAAGTTTAAATAAAAGTATGTTTATGTATTTGGGAGACACTTTCATCCAAACTGATTTACGAATAAGAACAAAACTGGTCTTAGCAGAAAGACCACTAGTCAGGCTCTGTCAGAGGTGACAGTGTACAAATAGAGTTTAACTATAGAGGGAGAGCGAGTGGAGCTGAGGTGGTAAGGAGGTACAGTGTAGGTACTCAGGTAAGAGGGATAATATGATGTAAATGAGGCAAAGTCCTGAATCAAACCCGGGCCAGTTGTGTCGAGGACTGTAGCTTCCTTATGCTGCACATGCTCTACCACTACCGCCTATTATATTTTTCCAGACTGTATTTTGCTTTTCCATACTTATCCACAATTTGAAAATACTTCAAACCAGAGATGTCAAAGTCCAGTCTTTTGGAGCTGGCAGCCTTGTTTAACTTTTATTTGTGTCCCATATACAATACACCTGAATCAAATAGTGAATCATATCCCCCCAGAGTAAAATTAAGACATACAATGATATTTAACCCAGTTTTATTGAAACCGAGACATCTAAAAGCTGGAGTACACTGGTTCTCAAGGAAAGTTGTGCTTCAGGTAAATGTCGTACTTTTCCAGACTGTGTAAGAACACTTATTACAAAAATAAAAGAATGAAAATAACACAAATTGCCATGTTGATCTTAATATAGCTGGACTAATACTTCAGTTCATGCAAAAAGATATACCTATTAAACTGATAAGCGTGAAAATTTGCAGTCAATAATAATTGTCAAAAATCAAATCCTTAATTATAAGGTCACAAAAGTATAAAATAGTTTTTGTTCTTTTGTTAAACAAAATATCAAACTCAACTTTTCTCATCTAGCATGAACACGTATGAGAAATCACAGAGACGCAAAAACTGAGACTCCATGAATGCAAGGTTTGTGACTGCTATTGAAAAGAATCAGATAGGCATTTGATTTATTTATTCAAAAGCCTATCTGGTTATTTGTTAAGGCTATGTCTATTATCCTCACTTTAATAAATAAAAAGAAACAAATTAGATGGACTTTGTTTTCCACAGAAATTCTGCACACTTAAACTTTTCCAATAATTGGTCACATATACATATTCTCTCAGTAGCACGCAAAATCTATATACGCTCTTCAGAAGAAAGCTCAAAGAATTTTAAATGCATTAGATTATTATTATCCAACTAGTTAAATTGTTATGGCCTTGTACAATTTTAGGATTTAGCTGAACTTAAAAGTCCATTGACAATGTTCAAAACTTATAATAAGTTCTTTACTTGTTTTTTTTTTGTTGTTGTTTTTTTAAAACATAAAGGTCAGGATAAATATTAAAAACAACGTTTGGTTTGATAAACTAAACCAACGATCCTTTATGAGTTTGTCTAAAGACTTAGCAATAACTCCTTAGAAATAGCTTTTTTGAAAAATATACAGGAAAAATGCTACTGTTTTGATTTTGATATTGCTGTGGATACTAAAAGAACTTAGCTACCAGATATTTTTTCTGAAATGTTTAAAAATTACCAACGTAAAATAAATGCCTTTATTTTCTGAAATATACAGATTTGAAGTTCATTAACATTTCGGGTTACTCCAAGAAATAAGACTAGCTTAATAATTGTGCACATGCTGTATGTCCAAACATATTAAAGTCAGTCCATTTTAAATTCTCACATGCCATTAAAGCTATATTGATAGTTATTTATTTAACGTAAAACCTGTTAAATATTACCATGACCAAAGTTGAGTGTTGCAACATATGTTTACATGACACACATGACCGTTTTCTCCAGTAAGTTTCTCACAGATGTTGATCTTATTTTAGTTTGACAAAAGCATGTCTAAGCATATATTAGTTGTATTGTGTAGCCACAAAACCTCTATAAGCATTGCTAATTCAAGTTCAAACCCTACTGTACACTTCTGTTGAGCAAACAAAGCAAGTGACCTTCAGCTGACCGCAGCAACATAGCAGCAGCCAGAAATGTTGTCTGGAAATGATTTCTACACGCAGCAAAAAAATACTAAGAGTTATGTAAACATTCAGAAACAGACTTACAGTGCAGGAAGACGTCTCACAGCTCTGACAATGTGCGCAGCCATGTTTCTCTGTGACGCATGAAACAAGTATGCAGCGATTGGCCTCAAAAGGTACTCCCACGTGCTGATTTAGTCATGTGATTGGATAGCGTAGTAAGAGGGGCGGGGCTTGGGCTCCTACAAGCACATGGTAAAGTAAACAGGGAAGATGCACAGAACTTGCTGGCAGCAAGAGACTGCTTAATGTAGACTTTTGTTCTGTAATAAATATGGCAAATCCGTATATTTAAAAGTTAGAGTGAAATTCATATCTTTTTTTATCTTTATTATGTGCTGGTTGCCTTCTTTTTGATTGCCACGTCCCAGAGAAAAACGTGAAAAATATTTTTGGAAAAAAGCTCAAAGAGAGAGAGATTTGTGGGCAAGGCATTTCACCCCAGGAGTTGTCTCTCACAGCAGTGGTGAATTACTACCACCAGCATCAGCCAGGTTCTGGTGTTGTGGACAAATGACACGCAGGATTTCCCGTGAGGAGGTCTGCAGGGGATTGGCTTCAAATGTCATAGTTCAAGGGCAGTTTTGTAGCCTGATTTCAGAAATGTGTGCTGATGCTTGCTTGTCTTACTGTACACCTTGAAAACTGGAAAACAAAATGTTTTAGTTACTTTTTTTTCCCATTGCTTTTCGATAAAAACAATTTTATTTATCTACACAGCCGATAATTTAACAGGTTGTGGTACAAATATGTTATTTCAGTCATTGTTTAAGGTGAATTGCTGTCCCACATTACTTAAAGAATTTGAACTGTTGTGCATACAAGAACAGAGTTTTTGCAGGTATTATTCAATTATCTCTTTAGATTACTTGCAAACAATAAAAAGGGGAACAAATATCCTATTACCATGATTAAACTATTTTTTTTTATTTCATTATGATTCATAGGTGTACCAAAAATTATAGAACAAATTAATTTTGCACACATTTTCAGACATTCTGCTTGTTGTCTACGGTCATTTGAAGACTGTGTTCGCCTAATATTAATGACACGTAGTGCTCCTTTAGTATGTAAAGTATGATTCGTGGTGCTATTTAAGACTAAATATATTCAAGATGCCAAATTTGTTTTTTTTTATTTTAAGCAAGACAAAAGTGTAGAGACCCTCTTTCAGCCAGCTGCTCAGCTAGTGCATAGCAACATTTCGGTGGAGCTGTGGCTTTTGTCTCACTTCTTTTTGAAAGGAACTTAATTATATGATGGGATATTTTTAAGTGTTTTGAGATCTTGGTATGCCTTGATACCAGAAAACATGCCAGAAAAGGATGATTTCAAATAAATATGACAAAAAAGACATTGAGCTAAAAACAAAAGATCCATTGCCAGTTTTCCTTTTTTTTTTTTTTTCCCATGATGTAAATCTTAGAAAAATTGAGAATGTTTTGACATCTAAATAAAGCAAGGAAGGGTTCAAATCAATTGAAAAAATAAAAATAAAAAATGCGTCAAAGAAGGAAAATTCCATCTATGGGTTACTTGGAAACTACTCCATTCCCTCCCCCTTCTGTTCATTGAACACAATTGTTGTCCACTAATCCAGTTTTGATAGCATTTGGCACACTTTCTTTGGATCACAGCAAGATGCTCAACTTCCATTCTGGTCTCCCCTAGGAACCTCTGAGCTCGGGAAAGGCAGCCGACACCAGGTCGCGCCAGAGCGGGGGGCAGGAGGGGAGTAAGGTTCTCTGTGTCCTCATAAAGCACAGAAAATTATTTTTTGATCCGAGTCAACCCCAGACACATGCACGCACACATGGACCTGCTTGCAGGCTCATCAGACTGGCAGTTAATTTGAGATATATGCTGAATGCACGTTTATTCTTGTCAGTCTGTTCTGTAGTTTAATGTCGCTATCACCTAATGACCCCCCGAAAGACAACAGAATATAAAATATTATGTCAAAAGGGTAAGCTTTTTTTTCCTTTTTTTTTTTGCCCGTGCCTCCCTCTGTAGTCCCCCCGCCCCATCCAAATGTACAATGCATCACTAGGCCTTGATGCCTCAGAAGTCTGGGTTCATTAAAATCTTGAACGAGTGCCAAAGCTGTAGTCAGAGATAAAAAGAATATGAAAGGATAACAAAATTTATGGATGGCAAGACACCACCTCACCCTGGCATTTATAATAAACAAATGGTTTCTGTTTCCAATTTAAATTTCTCATTATACTGTGACTTTTGGAAAATGTGTTTTGATTTACCAACATTTTATCTGAAAAAACTGTATAATTGATTAGATTTACATGGCTCTGATTTTGATGCTGATCGCCTGCCTCCCCCCCAAACCCTCCGCAGCAGCCCCCAACCCACCTCCTCAACCCCTACCCCCCTACACCCCCCCCCCTAAAAAAAAAGATCTGAACAGCTCCTGAGGCACATTAACATCATATAAAACAAACCTACATATCAAACAGGCTTTTTTTCTGATAAAATAATTGGTTTAAAACCGGCACAGAAGCCAATTCAGCCCTTTGAACGGAACCTCTGTGAGGGCACCACAAAAAAAAAAAAAAAAAGTAGTGAGATAGACTTCACAGCCCAAGTGAGATGGACATCAATGCAGTGTGCCAGCAATGGCTGTATTAACCCATGGCTAAATCCCATCAGACAAATGTCAGTGTATCCGTTATGAAACCATGACATTTAGATCCAAGGTCTCCATTGTGGTTTTGGAGGGAGCCGATGTTTGTCCATTCTTCGCCTCCATCAAACCCGCGTAGGCTATAGCCTCACAGTCAACTGTACTGTGAACATGAAAAGATTAGAGATCATAGGGCTAGATTTATTGCATCATACACTTTTAATACTTTGGTGACATTGCAAAAAACAATTGCACGCAAAATGTAACAATCATTTTTTCATTCAATTTTTAAAAAAATATTTAGTCTGACATGCAATGCCTTGGACAAGTATAATTACTACTTGAAACTTTTCACAATCTGTCACACTACCTGAAACTTCAATCTCTGTGTTTCAGATAGACGAGCACAAAGCCCCACAAAGTGGAATCCTTGTAACACTTAACCGTGGTTTAATCCAAACCAGTCTGTCAAGCTCAGGCTATATGTTTAGGAATTTTGTTCAGGAATGTGAACTTCCACTCCAGTCTTTTGGAGCCTCAGATTTTCATCCAACACTTTTCTGTTTCTAGTCATCCACCTTCCCTTCACTTTTGAGCAACTTTCATGCCCCTCCTAAAGAAATGCTTCCCCACAGAATAACGCTGCCACCTCCATGCTTTGTGGCGAGAACAGGTCGTGTAAGATGGAGCTATTCAAAGGTTAAGACACTGTTTACAAAAATACGACTTTATGCTTCTCTATGCTTTTTCTTGGTCTTTGTGATGCTTTTTGTTCACTAACGTTCACTAAGAAACCTGAGGCCTTCAGAGACCAGCTGTATGTATAATGTGAAATGAGAAAGTAAATTATGTTTACTGATTCAGTGACCTCTAGTGACAGTCGGCTCCCATTTTTTTAATGCACGGCTGTTAGAATAAAGGGGTCTGAATACAAATGCATACCACACTTCAGATTATTACTTGTTAAAAATAAACTATTAGACATGTTTTGACTGTCTCTCACATAAACAAAGGAAAATACAAACAAAAAATTAAAAGAGAAGCAATTTCTTTATAAAGCCATTGTAGGAATCCAGTGGAAAAATATGCAGTGTTTTATTTTGAGCATTTTAAGTCTATAACAATGAAAGCACAAAAAATGTGCAAAAATATCACACCTACTCAGTGGCAGCCATACTTCCGAGACATGCCAACATGTGGCAAACTCCTCCTAATTTACCCCAGACAACCTTTCCAAACATCACCATCGTCACGGCAGCACACGAGCATGAATCCGGTCTGACATATCACGACCGCTCAGGTGTCACGAGCTGTGAGGAGCAAAAACCACATTCAAGAATTGGACAGTGTGTCATAAAGATCTCATGTTAAGAGGGCAGCACCTATGAGCTACGTGGCTGAAAATCACGTGACGAACAATTATTGCCTCCTTACATTAGTTTAACCCCACCTCCCTCTATGGCTTCCCCTCTCAGGCATCGGTTGGGGTGAGACTGTTGGGTTGAGGCAGTGGGAAGCAGAGATTGGTGTAGTTGGCAAAGAGGAATAATATATTTATATATATATATATATATAACCTTCATTACTCTGCTTTTTCCTCCTCATTTTCTGTCTCTCCACTAACGGCGGCCTAAATCAGAAATTACAAATGATATCATGACAATTTTTCATGCTCTTCAGACCAGTGATGTTTTACCGACTCATTTGCTATGATACCTTGTTACGGATCCAGCTGTGAATCAGGGACGATTCACGGGGCTAGAAGCCCGCCCCCTGCTGAGCCTGGCCAATGACCTGGAAGGCAATAGGGGATGCCAGTGCCTGCAGCATGTGCTGCACTGACAAAGCAGCAGGGCACCGTCAAAAACCCTCTTGTACAAACTTTGCAGATCACTCCGTTTTTAACAGATGAGTAAGCAATGGTGCTGACTTTTTTTTTTTTTTTTCCTTTTCCTCTGCCCTCACACGAGATCCATGGATTTTCCCTTTGCGGGTGTGCGGCTGCGGCTGATGCACAGCAAAACCCTTGCCCACGAGGCAAACAGTGTAGCGGTGCATCGGGCGTAGAAGGGTGCAGATAGCATGTGGCAGGGTCACTGAGCGGGTTAAGCAACAATTCAGTCGAGTGCCCATAAAAGAAGCAGAGTGCTGTTGGAAAAGACCAGCACACCAGTTAAAGAGGCCCAGCGATCCAGATTAAACTCTGGCCTTTGAACTGGAATTTACAGTTATCACATTTTCTTTCTTTTTTTTTTTTTACTAAAATGCAATAACTTATTTTTCTCACCAGATTTCTTCTGTATTGTTTTTTTTTTTTTTTTTTTAAGCTGTGCTGTGTGAGACAAAGCGTCATCCTAATCCATTCATTAATTTTTGTATTCATCAACAGGATTTCAATGGAGTTAAAGCTGTTTGGGTTTCCAGTTCAAAGCCCTCACGCAATCCCAGGGCCCTGATGACTTCTGCATTACTAAAATGATGCTGCCAGGACTGATGGAGCTGAGAGTGTCAGTAGGCATTAGCCTTCACGGCCCAAAGCTGGTGGACAAGATCAGACTGTGCCCCTTGACCCAGTCCGCCGCCAAGTTACTGACACAACAATCAAAACAGGCAGAGAGGGAAAGGGCAGTGCAACAAAGGATCTTTTAAAAAAAATAAATAAAAATAAAAAGTTTACCCAACAAAGATAAGAAAAATATGACAACATGAAATATTAATGTGGAATAAGCCAAGAAAAAGAAGAGGAGAAAACATGTACTGAGACATCTCTGCATGCTAGTCAAATCACAGGAAATGCTTTAAAGTTTTTCCTTTTTTTTCCCCCTGCTTGGTTCACTCTGATTCTTCGTCTCTCACTTCATTTAACTAAATTAATGAGCAGAGCGAGCCAGCACTCTGAAAATTAACTTCCTGGCCATTTTATTGGTGATTGATTTTTCATATTTCACTGTGCTCGTGTAATTTGGCAATAAATAAATGCATTTCCTATGGTGGCCTGTAAATAGAGGGTGTTTTTTTTTTATTTACTTATTTTTATTTTTTTTTTTTAAGCACAGCAATTTAGGAAGCAAAACAAATAAGGAGGACAAACGTCACAACAGTTGTGCGATCTGTAGGTTCCGGGTAGCAAGCTTGTATAGGAATGTCCACTGACACTGAGCACAGTGGGGTAGTGGCCTTGCAACATAGCACTGCTGCAGTGAGAAACACCTACATCAGAGGGGACCTAAAGCTGTGTACACATGGTTCACCTCAGGACAAACGTGCTTATAGTACAACGTCAGTGATGGGCTCCCTCTGTGCTCTCTGCCTGTGATAGTGCGCTGGATGATGTTCTATAGCATGCTGAGCGGTAAATCACACAGCCATGAAGGATAGAGTGTCATTGTCATGAAACCTGTTTGTAAGGTGATGCTTTTATGCAAAAGTGTGTGGTTGGTGGAAAGCGTATGCTTAATTCTACTGATTTCTGAGCACAATCTAACTTATATATTCATTTCAGGGAGCGTTGGTGGATTTTTAGTTGGACACTTTGAGTTCATGGAGCAAGTTATGAAAGTTTATATATACATACATTTTGTACTTTACAAGAACTCAATGCAGAGTTCCTGGGTTGTGCTGATCGATCCCCTCCGTGGTAATAATTGCGTAAAATAATTGTCAGACACTTCATAAGATTTTGCTTTTTGCATTCTCATCATCTAATCCCTCAGAACGATCTGTACTATGCCATTGGAAAGACAAATGTCTCTGTTGTAGATTAGTTCTGGCTCCCAACATTTTTTGCATTTCACCTGACAAAATAACACTTAAAGAGGTTACACTGTGTTAGCACTGTTACCTTGCTATAAAAAAGTTATTTGGTTGAAATCTTGAACATTCTGTGTAGTTTGCTTCCCTTGTGTCCTCAAATATGCTAGAGGCATGTCAGTCCTTTGATGGCCTAGTGACTTGTCAGCCACTACTCCCTCTACAGTTGTGAGTGGCTATGATCATTTATACCAAATGGATGGATGGATATATAATTTGTCATTTATGGGGTTGCCAACTTTTACTCTTATAGAGTGAGACTCAAACCACTCTCCCATTAAAGAGCTACCCCAAGTAAGAAAAGCACCTCACCTCAGTGTTTTCTGTTCCCCACACATCTGTTTGTAAATGTGTAAAATAAGCAAGAAATTATCTCTGATGCACTCATCATGTGCAAATGCCTGCAAACTTCCTCTCAAACGTCCTCAAACTTCCTCGTTTTCAGATCGATGCTGTCTACTTTTTCTCATGCTCAGAAGTTTACTTAGCCTTGTTACTAATGAGACGGGTGACCATTTTCCACGTCTGCATGCTTTCACCAGTCATGAGTAAGGCACCATTTATGGATTTTAATATTCCAGGATGATGATATCCACATGTGTTGCATCACAGTCGTTAGTTAACAATGTTCAGAAGACGCCTTGTACCTCAAGCCTGTGTTAAAGAGCAAATAATGGCATGCAACTTTACAGTGTCATTACTCTCTTAAAGTAGACCACAAAGCATTGACTATCCAGGTTGTTCACCTCCAAGTGCAAAAGTTGGAGTGCTGCACTCTGCGACTTCAAACGTACTTCCAGCTACAAACTCATTTTTACAACAGTAGCGGTCCAAGTTGTGGTTCAACCATAAAACCCAACTTGTGATCAGCAAGTTTCATTTATCGATGTCTTACTTCTGCAAGTAGAACTAAAATCCCTTTAAAATAAGAAGGCATTTCAAGTCACACCAGCCTCAGTTGTAAGCAAATTTGTCACAGGCTTATCAAGGCCTAATTACCGAAATGAGCTGGCGGATAACTTCACTCCCCCCTTGTCCCCTTCCCTCGGTCCCTCTTCCTTCTCCCCTACAGCAGTGGTCAGCCTGTAAAACCAGGACGTGTTGTCACCTTTATGATATAAATACTAACACACCCTGGGCATAAGAAAGCTGTCATCAGAACATTTGTTTTCCATTTTTCACCACCCAAGGCACTTTAATTTGCAAAAGAAGAAAAAGAAGCAGACAAGGCGTTAAGAATGTGCCACCACACTAACTATTTTGCCCTTTGGTGAGCTCGGATGATTAAACAGATGGGGCTCAAATTCATTCTGTTTCATCGAGTGCAACACGTTTGTTTTGCTTTCCATTCAACCCGTTCTCACCTCAGCACATCACTTGCAATTCCCGCATCAAGACTAGAGGCACAAAACACGCAAGTGTGTAATTTTAAACGGGCATCTGAAAGCGTGGAGAGCATTTATGCTCAGCTATCAGCGACATCTGTGAAAGCATCTTTAAGCATCCCTTTTTAATTCATGCTCTGAACTTTGACTGGGCCATTCTAGCACTTGAACACGCTTTGATATAAACCATTTTATTGTGTCATGACAGAAGGTGAACCTCTGGAGTTTCCTTTTTGTTCCGATATTGTGCTGTATTTAGCTCCTTCCGATCAACTCTTACCAGCTTTCTCAGAGCATGACACTACCACCACCATGTTGTGCGATGAAAATGGTGGGTTCATGTTGATGTGCAGTGCTGGTTTCCCACCTCACCTACCGTTTTGCCTATAGGCCACACAATGGCAGTTCTTGCATGAATCATGCACTGTTCAAGCCTCTTCTTTTGCCACCTCTCACTTAAATAAACAGAACAATATAAAAAAAAACTGCAGTTCGGTCCCACACAAAGCACAGAGGTGATTCTCCTTGTTTTGTAGCAGCAAGCAGGAGATGCTAACACATTCATGCAAGCAATCAAAGAAGTTGTGGAAACAACTTACAGATGAGTTATATGTTTTTGTCTGACGCCGAGGTGCCTATTTTCTCATGACACCCTGTGCAACTTTAAAAAAAAAAAAAAAGCTAAATTCAAAAACCACCTCATGAGGTCTCATACTGTGATCAGATTGCACAACGATGGAGGTTTTTCTCTAGGTAGGTGACTTTTTGAGGCAATAGCACTGGATTTTATTAAAGGGTATGAAAGTAAAGTGGGCTTAACCCAAATCCAATCAAGAAAATCCAGATTAAAAAAAAACAAACAAAAAAAACACAAGCAAACAAACAAAACACAAGCCTTTCACTTGTGTTGACATATCACTTGAAATGTACTTTTATTTGCAAGGGTTTTTTTTTTTTGTGGGAAACAGAGACACATTTGTGTTTCTTTTTATGCCCACACAAACATTTTGGTGATTATAATTCACGAGTGCATGTCAAGCGAACTGAAAGACAAGGACTCTGCCAGAGCTGCGAGATTTGACCCACGCATGCAAGTAAGCCGTAATGACCCAACTGCCCCCGCCGTACCCCAGCCACTCCTCCCCACCATAAATAGATCAAAGCACATCTGTTTTGGTGTCCAGCAGCCACACATCTATAATTGCAAACTGGCCTTAATGGCTCAGAGCGACCCATCAGACACTAAGCAGTTTGGACACAGGGGATACTAAAGCATATGAGCATGGTGGAACCAACAGTAATTGTTGGACAGGGAATTCTCTGGAGCCAAAGCAGCGACCTGTCTGGTCTCCACTGGACTGAAATAGATATCACAACTTCAGCCTGGGGACGCTGGCCCGTAGGCGCTGAAGCTGACCACGCAGCTGGGATTGAGGATGTTCAGCGTCAGGAAGCGGGGTCAAAACTTAAAAGTCAGGAATGAGTTTCAGATTCAGGAAAACGAAAAGAAAGAAAGTTAAAGCATGTGGGATGTTTTTAAACCGAATTGGTTGGCCAACGTATCCGACTCCTAAGCAAGATCTTAAAAGTTTCTGTTTTGGACAAAAGCGAAGAGCCGTAACGGTTAATGATGTCAAATTAGCTGTAGGAGTATCTGAGCTGGTGTTGGTTGAACGGAGTGAAGCAGCAACTGACTGACGAGAGAAACCTCAAGTTGGCCACTTGTCACAGTGTGACACTGATTCGGCCTAATGAGCGTAGTGCTGTCACCGCACATCTGCCTCTCATTCACTTGTAGAATCTGGCAGACTCAAGGAAAAAGAAAAAAAAAAAAAAAAAACCTGCTGGAGTCGCTGCTCGATGCTGGAAGTTGAGACGCTGCCCACCTCCATGCTTGCCAGATTGGAAAGAAACTCAACAAATTGTAGTCTAACAAGAGAATCAAACTCAGTGGCAACTGCTCCGAATTTTTGAGCTGAACCTTTTGTCTTACAAACACAAGATAGACGTGGCAAATAAGGCAGGCTGAGGAAAGTTAAATGATACAGCACAAATGCAGGTTTTTATTGGTCACTGAGGAATAACATTTGTCCTCGGGGCTGACCTGAGGTATATGCAGTTTTATTAAGGCCAACTAATGTCTATACCTGCTTATTCTTGCAGGATTTTCAGCAGCAAGCCAATTTGAAGTGCTCTACAGGATTAGAAGAAAAATAAAGCAACAAACAATTGTGTAGCAGTGGAAAAGTAAGTTGAAGATCAGACTTCACTTTAGGATGTTTCAATTGTCGTTTATCAGAGGCAGTTTTAAACAAATGGGTTTTTAGGCTTGGTTTAAAGGAACTCAGTGTTTGAGCAGTTTTGCAGTTTTCTGGAAGTTTGTTACAGACAGTGCACAGCCGACTTAAACCAGAAGACCTGAGAGGTGAGGAAGGCTCATGCAATGGCAACAGGTATTTTGGTGCTAAGTCATTCATTTATTTATAAGCTAACAAAAGTATTTCAAAATCCAGCTTCTAAGCCACAGGGGGAAGAAATCATTTTGACTAAAACTGAAGACATTACTTCTTTAATTTTTGAAATGCACTTTAGGCGATGGAATGCCGACGTTGTAATTGTCTTCATGTGTCCCTGATGGTTCGGGTCTAAGTCCATCACAATACCTAGATTTCGGGTTTGATCACCCGTTTCTACAGCTGTGATAGATGAAGCGGTGTGCTGACTCTAACTCGTTCCTCTTTTGTATTAATGACATTAATTTCAGTTTTGTTTCTGTTCAGCTGAAAAAAGTTATGGCACATTCACGCGTTGACTTGTTCTAGGCAGCTGTTCAACGCTTGAATGTGTTCACCTGATGATATCCTGTGTCATCTGCGTAGGGGAAAACACCTGATAATAGGGATGAGTTTACTACAAATCAACACAAGGAAAAAAAAACCCTCAAGATTGAATGAAAATGAAATTCATAGACTTCTAGCAGGGATACAAAGACATTTCAAAGGCTTTTGGTTCTTTGGTGACATCCTAGATGAGTCAGCAATGTGCTCTTGGAGTAAATTGGGTTGGCTTGTTCAATGATATTTTCATATTTTCACAAAGGGCAGTTTGTGATCATTTTCTTTTTTCCTGTTCTCGATGATCTGTAATACTTAGGTGCAATAAAAAGGTAATAATAAATCTTAATATTTTTTTTTTAAAACACTGTAAAACAGCACTTTATTTATTTAACAGCCTTCTTATTACTCTTGAGTACCTGTTTCGCCACCATACAAAGCGAACACTGATGATCAGTCAAAATAATGTCTTAAATCAATTTTCCTTTTGTGAAAAAAAAAAACAACAAACAAAACAAACAATACCACAATGTTTTTACCTAATACAGAAAATGTTTGAATGAATAAAACAAGCAGGCGAGACTGTAAGCTCTGTTAAGGTTATGATGATCAGTTCTGCAGAAGACAGCAGTTCTCCCATCTGCCCCGACTCCAAAGGCGTCTTTGCAGACCGAGGAGCAGCTATGAAAAATTCCTCCTGGGCATCCTCCTGGAAACTAACACAAAGGTTTACTAAACATCAATGTGGCGGTGGCACCAATTATTGTTAATATACATCAAATGAGCCCCGGCCCAGCGCACTAAACAGACTGATCAAACCGATGATGGCAACTGTCAGTCTGCTCCCCAGTGAAGAGAGCTGTTGAAATAATTAGTCCTTGCCTGGCGAATAAAACAATAATTCAACAGCAGACATGACATCCGAAATATGTGCACTGCCTCAGATGGCTAAAAAAAACGTACCGAAGCACGTTTTTTCCTCTGAAACTGAGAACATGGCCACTGCTGGGTTTTCTTTGGTGAAATGGATGATGGTGCAATACCAATAAAGAGGAACAAATACCAGCAGGAGGAACAGATACTACACTACGGGTTATGTGAATGAGTTTATATTGTTAAAGACCGCCTTTAAAGATATCATTTCTTTTTGGGATTTCTAGAAAATATGAATGACAATATGTTTTGTTGCGTTATTTTATTTTATTTTTTTAAATACACATTTAGATTTTACAAATCAAAGTCAGCTTTGCAGAAAAGCACAAACAGAAATCCAGGCCGAGCTGAGATTAAGTTCAAAATATATCAAAGCTGTTAAAAATATTCGTCAAACGAAAGGCAGAAGTATAACTAAATGAAAACTTAAGGCTTCGAGCATTATGTCGATGCAAATCCTGAAGATGGTGCTGCTCAGCTGCCTTTCTGATCCTTTTGAGGATGTGAATAGTAAAGAAAAAACAATTTGGCCAAAAAAACCATTAAGTTTTTTTTTTTGTTTTTTTTTTCTGGAATGCATTATCTCGGCTGAACGTGATTACACTGACCTGCTTTCACTACGACCACATGACAACAATGCTACATAATACATATGACAATAAGGAAATGTTATTTTTTATTATTAAGAAAGCCAGTATTGTATTTTAATTTTGTAATTTATTGAAGACATTACTTTGGTGACTGATATATATACTGTATATACATCAACCTGGTAAAGATCTGTAAAAGGCCTTAAAATAAATCCTAATTTTATCACAGTCACACTGAAAAAACAACAAAAACAAAAACTCAACTTGGATATATAAGCACATTCATTCAGTTAAGTAAACACAAAATCCCAAGTCGGGCAGTAATTGTTTTTTTTTTTTTTCTTAGTAAATCACAAGACCCCCATTGATTGACACCCTTAACAAGTCCAATAAAATAATTGCTTTCTAAATCACACTTCACTGCTTTGTCCTGTTGTGTCTAGAAGGTTTTAAATAGTTACACGTGGCTTTCTGTTTTCCTTGGTATGCATATGATCTTACAAAGAAGAGAGAGCACACCATTTAAAAGGCTGATATGTGTTGATTTCTCAAGATCTAAAAGACAACATTCGACCTGATCATATCTACCGTAAGAGCAACAATAAGAAAGCTTAGAACAACTGCAACTGTGATAATGAAGGCTGGTCAAGGATTCGACTTTAGCCGCGAAGCCCTGTAAGGAGGAAGTTACAGAACACACACACAAAAAAAACTCAAAAGCTCAAGTTAAGAAATAGTTATCATTTTGTGGTGTATCAAAATAACTTTGCTTCAAAACTATTCTCATATCTTCAGCAGAAAGGTCAATAAACATGACAAACTGATTAACCTTTAATGCTAGCTACTAATACGCAAAAAAATCTTGTAGAATGTAGAAAACTTTTAGTCCACTTTTAGTCAGCGTTGCATGTTCAAAAATGGCTCTTTGTGTGTACTGTTGTGTTGAAACAAGCAGACTTTCATAAGACTCTTACTTCTGCATTGTTTCTCCAATAGGTTCTATTGAGAAGCAGAAGTGAAACAGAAACAACGAAGCCAGCTCCTCAAATTTCGGAAGCTTTGTGAGAGTTTTTGTCCTAAAATGCAAAAGCTCTATCCTAAATTCCAAAACTACTTTTTAGTTCTCAAACATGAACGCTAATTCGAGTTGAAAACCTGATGAGCTTATGTACCAAGAAGTTAGAAAATTTGATTTCCTGTGCATGTTGATGGGTGTGAAGTGGTGAGCAGTTGAAAGCTCTCCAGCCACAGAAAGCTGGTGTGCGTTTTTAGCCACCAGCCCTGATGTCAACACCATGACATGCTAGATCAAGATTAGCTCAGGATGGACTAGGAAGCATTGTGGACATTTTTGGAAAAAGTCTGCTGCAGCAGGCTGTAGAAATAAAGTTTCCATAAAGCACAACCTTCCTCTTTTTATCTCGACCCACGATGAAGCTAAGGCTCAGGAAGGGACTCGGAAAGTGTTTGGTGAAAAACAGCAAACAGCTCATCAGTGATTATGGTGACGAACACGAAGCAAAGTGCGAACGTGAAGAATTCACGCGAGTGCGGTGAAACAGCAGACGGGGTCTGAGCAAGGCAGGCGGCGGCTGATGTGTAGGGGTGCTGGGGTGGGGTGGTGATGATGAGACCAGACATGAGCCACATGAGGTCCCCTGACAATGCAGGAGTCCCCTGCGGTAAGTCCAACAGTCTGCATACACATACGCGCGCGCGAGGACATATCACACTGAAACACACACGAGCAAGCACGCAACTCATTTACTAAACAAATACACAAAACCACGAGTAGGAGCTGATGAATAAAAATTACCCGAAGTAGTCGAGCAGTTTGCTCAAATGTAGCTTGGTCTTCAGCACTCGTTGAATTCTTCTCTGATTTATAATGATTGTTCTCCCTCTAGTGGTTATTTTTATCATTACAATTATTGTGATGTCTGTCTGGCAGATTTTTAAACCCCAAAATTCAGGTTCTGAGAAACATTTTGTAAACTAAATCTATTAAAAATCAGTAAACAAGTATCTCGGTGTGTACACTATGTGTACTGAGTAGTTTATAAAGGCCAGGTTTTGCATTATTTACTACAACAATACAACATGGCATGGAGATCAGACTGTGGTGCTTCTGAGAAGTTAAGAAAGCCCAAGTTGCTTTAACAACTTGACCTCATTTGCATTGTTGTTACTTCTAGTAACCTTGCAGGTGCAAGGTTCTGTTGGAAAATAAAATCTGAATTTCCATAAGGATTTGTGAAAGATAGAAGCATGAAATGGTCCATAATAGCCCCATGACCGCGGATGAAGTTGGCCATCAGGAACCAAACTTTTCTGCAGCCTTTCTGTTACAAACTGAAATCATAGACAGAAACCACTGAGCCACAGTTTAGTCTTTTTCCCCCTCTGCATAGGTAAGATGTTTCTCACATTGTCTTTGGCTGAGGACTGGTTTAATAAAAGTGATGGCACAGTTGCAAATCATGTCCTTGACACATCTGTGTGGGATAAACTGTCTCCCAAACTCCTGAATAGGTTTTGTCTCGCACTTTTTTCCTTCCAGTAAATGTTCTCTTGTCTTATATTCTAAGAACAGCCATCTTCTTTCGCAATGACCCATTGTGGAGAGTATACAGTTTCAACATTGCTACAGCAGTTCTTTATTTTCTTTTGATGTCTTGAATTCCTAATCATCAAATCTAACAGAAATACACCCTTGTGAAATCATAGACATTTCATATTTTGAATGGAATTACTAAAATAAATAACCTTTTTGATTAAATTCTAATTTTACTGAGTTACACATGTACTGAGAATCTATTCATTTCCTTCAGTACTGATTTTATTTTCCAGCTGCCTTGGCTAACAGGAGCGACCAACTTAGTGTGGATAAACTGACCCCAAAGTTGGAGTGTATGTGTGGTGATAGGAGGGGTGGGGATGGTGTTGGGTGGATTTCTTACAGAATTCATTTTGGCAGCAAAAAAACACTCCAGATCTGGTTAGGCACCGGTTTGTGGAACCACGCTGGCTTTTCCACACATGTTGTGGACACCAGAAGTCATTCCCAGTTTGGCTCACCAACACACCACTGGTCTCCCTTCCAACATGAGGGTGTCTTTAAAGCGATATGCCTTCCGGGGTTGTCCTTCTATGGGCTTGAACTGCACCATTCACTATTGTATAACTCTCTTCAAATCAGTTTGTCCTACTCTACCCTTCTCCTCCCCCTCAACTTTTTTTTTTTTTTTTTTAGCCCACCCCTGACTTAACATGCAGAAAAAGGTCACATTTCTGAGAAGTGACTTCCATGCGTGTTCCATGCTGGGTCGTCACTTTCAATTTCCTAAGACCTTTCATGTCACACAGCCATCAACCCGGAAAACTCCAAAACACTTCACTACACGCTTCCTGAGGCAACTTCTCAAGAAAAAGAAATTAAATCGCAAAAATCATTCAAAGCAGCTTCATATATTGCTGGATAAAAAAATAATAGAATCTGCCTGATTTTTGTTTCATTTAAAAAAAAAAACCTGAAATCAGTTGCATAACATTTTCACAGTTACTCCTGTAACTGCGGAGAGCGTGCACGAGGAGCAACAATTATCTCATTCTTTCCATGTCTTCATAGGACGCTGCAGCATTTAACACTGAGAGACCCTTGGGGACACCTGGTGGGGCCCCAACAGACGGCTGTCCTTTCCTTTTTCCACAGCACCGTTCACTTGGTATGAGATGTTTAACTCTGGGCACAGAATTAATGGAGCATGAAATGCAGGCCTTAAGTGCAGCAGGCTCCTAACCTGTAGGTGACACTGTCTGCATGGAGTGTTTAGCCGTGACCTAAGTGAGCTGTATTATAACTGCATTTGACTGGTGACAATTAGTGACCTTTTGCTGATCCAGCAGCCATCCTTTTAAATTACACTTGCGTGACGTTTTTCAGCGAGGACACGCGATGAGATACAGCACCGAAGGCTTCTACTGTACTTCTACTATTGGCTGGCAGGACAGGGGCAGGACAGGGGAGAGGCAGGGGAGAGAGCGCACCGGGTCAAATGCGAGGAGAAAAAGTAGAAGTACTAGCAGAATAAAAAAGGCCACATGTGAAGTAGAAGAGGATTTGTCACAGTCCGGCCTTGTGAAAAGTATTTTTTTCCCCCCTTACATTTTGTTCGTTTTCGCTATTTTGGCGCACTTATGTGTTTTTAATATGAGACGAGAATGACGTTAAGTACAAGATACATTTTTCAAGTGAGGTCTCCATTTATTAAAGTTAAAAATAAACTCTTTTAAGTCAGTCTTGGAAGACCCGTTTTCTTCTTCTTGTTGAACCATAAACTTTGACCTGAACTGAGGCAAATTAAGTCTCCAGAACTTAATTTGGAGACTTAAGTCCACTGAGAGATAACTTACCGTAATTGTTCTCAGTGTGATCTGCAGAGCATTAAAGTCAGAGAAAAGTATTTGAATACCTTTTGCCTTACAGACTGAAAGGTGTCAATGTGTTTGTTTCTCATCTTCCATTAAATTACTTCAGGCTGCGTTATGATGTCCTTCTTTTATAAGATGCATTAGCTCTTTTCTCTTAAAAAACAGGAAGATGTCAATTGAAACTGCATTTGTTTTTTTTGTTTTTTTTTGGTTATTATTAAATGATATTAAAATTAGTTTCATGATGTGAAATGTCAGAGTGTGAGAAAATAAAACAGTTGAATTCTTCAGGGAGGAGAAATCATTTTCTCTCTTCGGTGTGCTTTTCCTGTCTTCTGCTTACTAGGCAACAAGTTCTGTGAGCATTTATTTCAGTATTTCCTATTTCATGTAATGTTTTTAAAGTTATGGGATTTTGTTGTTGTTTTCAGATTGCAACTTCCATTCAAAAGAGATGATAAAGTAACTACGCTATACATCTTGAATGACAAGTTTATCAAAATAAAGTTTCTTTTTTTCTTCTTTCAAGACTGCAGTATATCATGTTGAATAAGAAAGCTCAAAAGGAGATCGGTAATGGTAGCTAATTTAGTTTATTTAAAAAATGTATCAGTAGTGTCAGTTTATTCAGAATTTCAATATGAGGTCCCATTTTTGATTCAACCCCGTATAAAAACCAGCAAAGGTTAGCTCTTTTTAAATTGCATCCTCTCTAAATTTAGATTTTTGAGTAAGTTTAAAGTAGACTTATTCTCAATAGACATAACTGAATGAAATTATGTCACTGAACTTACATGACACAAATGCAGCCAAGACCATCCTTTCGACCTTGCGTTTAAATATAACTTCTTTTTCATCAGAAGAATATAAATATTTGTTTTAAAGGGGGGTATTATGTATTTTTTGGGCGCACAGCTATATTAAGTGCAGTTGTTATAAAAACGCTGTTTATTAAGCTAAATTTCACTTCACGTCATCTGGTGCTTTGAAATTGATTTCTGTCTCTTTAAAAAAAAAAAGCCCAGACCCTTTCTCTTTCTGACACTCCCCGTTCACCACATCATCACAACAATGCCTCTCCATGCCATTCAGTTGTTGCAGTTTACAACCATTCTTTGGAGCGTTGTAGTTTGTCTGAAAAGTCAAACTACTGCATGTCTGCAGTTCCACCGGGTGTTTGTCACATGCTGCTGCCGCTAGTCTAGCGGCAGCTCCATCAGTGAGAGCGGAGAAGAGAAGTGCTTTGTGAGGCGGGAACTCTGCTGGAAACTGAAGCTTCAAGGTGGAGCTTTGGCTAAATAGGTGGTGAATTGTTCGAGCAAGTGCTAAGGCACCACTGGATATTTAACAATTATTCAAATATGCATGGACTGATCAAAGCAACACTCTGAGTAAATGTTTGGTGAGGAAATCACTTTATGACATGACATAAAGCTCAAAAAAGTCAATTTTACACAATGATCTCCTGTAATGTCCTATTCTGGAAATGCCCTGCACAGTAGAAGAGTCTCTTTGGCTGTCACAGATGGATTTAAATATCAGTCTTACACTTAATAACTTTGCATTTTCTGGTTTGAATAGGTTACCCTGAATTGTTTGGTTAAATGGGAAAGTACCTCAGGCAAGTACACTAAAAACCTGATACAAACTGGAGTTTTCCAGTTAATGGCATTTTGAGTTACTTCTTATCTATTCTGTTGTTCAGTCATAGTTTTACTTGTATTTTAAGTAATTTGCCTGTAACGTCTCCGTATTTTTAATAAGTTTACAATTCAGTTGCTAAGAGAGGCCCCACGTTGCGGCTTCCTGACTTTCTTACACGAAGCAAACTTACACAACCGTATTTCTACATCTATCATTATTCTCAGAAGTCGAAGCTACTTAATGGGAAAGTGAAAAAATGAGTCTCTTTTTTCACCTTTAGCGTATTTTCGCATTTTGATTGTTGTGCTGGTGGTTGAGATGTCTGAGTAAATGCGACACTGACTGTTGGTGACTCATCCACACATCACAGAACGGTGACGGTTTTAACTCTTTTACAGACGCCAATAATGCTTCAGCTTCCTCTCGTATCTTCCACCAGCATCGCCAGGGAGCTGCCTGCGTTCAACCCAACTTTACAGCTCGCAAGCTTGAGAAACCTCAGTGACAGGAACTTAATATAAAACCTCACTATCTCTCCATCTAACCTTTCTACCCCCCCTAAAAAAAGTGCTACACCTGCTGCTTTTTACTGCTGTATACGATATTTTTATGTTAAACAAATGGACTTGTTTGTTTGAAAACCCGTTGAGATCAGCAGAGAATGCATATACCTCCTTTGTAGTGCTTTTTCGGTTCTTTACTGCAGAGGTCTCCACTAGTCTTATTGTGAGAGTTTCTACTAAGTGTCTGAAAAAATAAATTTGGTTTATTATATATTTTATTATATTCTTTATTTCTCCAGATTTAGATCAGATTGAATATAAAATATGTTCTTCAAAGGAGAACTAACTGGAGGTTAGATGCAATACTGTGCCATCTCCATCATACAAAGCAGGTCTGTGCTCCTATAGTTGCAACAGACTAACTAATCTGTTAGTGGGAAAATGTAAAGAAAATTCAAAGGTACCTTGTTGCATAAATGCGCTCAATGTTAATGGTGTCTTTACAGCCAAGAAAACAAGTAGTCTTCCTGAATTCATTCCTGCTACCAGTTTTACTGATTTAGATAAACATCACATACTATTAAGAGGCACATGCTCCACAACTTACATAATAGAGGAAGCACTGAGTTGTGAGACGTTCTTACTCTCTGACAAGTCCAAGTTTCCCAAGTTTTCTGTTGTAAGTGAGGTTGGATTACCAACATGATTTATGTTTACTAAATGCCAAAAATAATGAAACAGAATCTTTAAACCGTATTTTAACTGCAGATGTTTACATCGATTTTCTTAGTATTTGCTAAGACTGTATTTACAGTGTGTAAGTTGGACTAAACTTTCTGGGTTTCCCCTCACAATACTTAAATACTTACTCCTTACTTTTTATACTCTGAAAACTTTATCCTTTTTAGAATCCATCAAACTGCCCTGCTGTCTGCAAACTTTCCCCAATTACTCTTAAGATCATTTTCTACTTGGGAGATCTATTGGGTGCTGGTTAGTTGAAACTTTCTAAATAACGTTCTATCTCCATGATTTTATCTGTTTTTGGAAATGCACCAATGACGCCTGGAACCAAACAAACCTCGTACTCCAAACATCCACGGTGTTTTCAGGCTTGGGAGTCTCAAAGTCATTCTAATCCAATATCGTCTAAGCAGGAGGACAGGATGTCTGTTATATTTATATTGAACACTCGTGAACTTGCATGTTCTAGGATGATATGAAACAAGTTTAATTCAATTGTTAAATGCATTCAGACAATGAAAAGTTACAATTACCTGGATGTTTCAGATCTCTATCGTCTGGAATAAAACCAGAAACTGAAACTTTGTCACTTTTTGGTATTATGATGATACAAAAAACATGTTCATGTGGAAATATTTATGGGTCCTAGTAAAGATACACCACACGAACAGCAGAGACTGAAACCGTCATTTGCCAGAGGAAGCACAGTCGCTCTGATATCTGATCGAACTGGAGCTCCTCACCACATCCATGGCTTTAAACACTGTGTGACCTTCTCTGCAACCGCATTTCTGTTTTCTGCAGATACACATGCAGGTAATGTAAAAAAATCTATTGTTATTGTGATATTATGTCAACAAAGTCTTTAGCTGGGCTTGTAAAGACGCATCTAAATTATTAAGATAAGTACTGAACAAACAACATTTAGTACAAAACCAACAAGCAACGTTTTAAAAAAAGCAGAACAACATAACTGACCATTTATAAGGTTTAAGTACATTTTGACAGTTTGAGGGGAAGCATTTAGAAACAAACAATTGACATGATGTCAACAAGGGAAAACATCTGTGATGAACTGAAAAAAAAATCATTCCTGCCGATCATCAATTTCTTTATGATTTCAAAAAATTTGGTGTCCATATTTCAGCAGACAAAAAGACTAGAGACAATCAGAAATTACTCAAAACAGGATTCGGCGTCCAAGCAAAGTTCATTCAGTGGTTAGACTGTGAAGTTGAGAACTTCTGTCAAAAACCTCAGACCAGCATCCCAGACCAACAGTTAGCTTTAGTGAAAACCAAATGGTAGACCTCAACAATAGAATAGAACAGAGTACAGATTTTGATATTCAGCTTACTTGTGGTGTCCTGAGTCATATATTAAAACCATCATCTTCCTTTATCAATTTAAATATTTAAAAGGCAGTATAATGTCTTTTCCATCTTATCTGCCATCTTATACCACAATTAAGAAACTATGTTACCACCAGTTCTAATAAAAATGCAGCATGTATCAAACATAAAAGAAATCAGCCTCCGTCTCTTTAAGAAGCTCCCACTCTTTCTGATGCTCTCCCTTCAAAAAGTCATCACAACAATCCTCCTCAATATGCTGTTTACTATTGTTCTTAGGAGCTTTGGACTGAGAAGTAAATCCTGTGATGAGTTCAGCAGACGCACAGTTCCAACAAGTGCTTGCTAATTGCTGCCACTAGTCTGGAGGAGCTGAATGGATGCTCTGTGAGGCAAAAAAAACATGGCTGGAGACTGCAGCTTCAAGGAAGAGGCGTGGGTAAATAGACTGCCACCAGAGATTGAAGCATACCTCAAACATGCATGAAAGAGTCAAAGAAACATTCCAGCATGTTGTGCAAAACACAAACATTACCGAACCCAACAATAGTTCACAGTGGTCCCAGTGAACTCCCCACTGACCAGACCAAGCCAACTGACCAAGGCCTGGGTGCATTTCATGCCACTTATAGCAGGTTTTAAACACACAGAAAGAGATCCCCGTAGTGGTGGGGTCATCAAAACTGTCTGGTCTAAAAAGTGCTTTAGGCTTAAATATAGAATTAAAATTTCATAAGGCCGACAAAACGTCTGTAAATCATACAAAGATGTGGGAATTCATAAACGCAAACTTAAACATTGCTTCATTTCATTCTTTTTTAAGTCAGGAAATTGTAACAATAAGTGGCAAATACTCTGTATTTTTCCCCTATTTTAAACCTCAAAACTGATTTAGTCCAAAGAGATGTTATGTGTACAGTACTGCTCTTATTCTGTTTGTATGTGTTAAAACAGGGTAAAGATGGTCTAAAAACAAGTCTAAAAATTTTCACATTTAAATTGAATGTCTACCTAATTTAGACTAAATTGTTCTCTTAGATAACTATGAACCTTTTACAGATTGCTTGGATGTATTTTCATCATATGAAATGTTCACTGGGAGTGACCCTTAGCGGTCAGAATTTCAAGAAAAGGTGTTCATAGGTTGTAGGTTTCTCACCAACCCCAACCTAAAAATTCAATAATAAACAGAACTGCTGCTATTTTGGACTTTTCCATCTCATTAAGTCTTCCTCATACACAGAGAAATGTAGAACCTCTGTACCCTAACGTGCTTCTACTGTCTGAAAGTGCAAAGAAAAAAAAAAAAAAAGACTGTTATTAGCTTGTATTGCTAATTGCAGTTCAAATGAAGCCTAGGCGAAAATTCAAGCTGGGAGACAAAACACAGCTGTCACACATCAGACACTCACCACGCTCCCGCCGCAGCCAATCAGGACAGGTGCGCTTGCACCGCTTCAATGTCGTCGTTCACGGATCCCTTCAAAGGACAAGCTTCCCGGATCTTCTTGCTCGTCAGCCGTGCTTGACCCACCTCCTCCCATCTCCACCATCATCCCAGGGACATCTTCCTAGCTCCCTCTCTGGTTCAAGCCACCACCAGTATTGGACTGAAGACTACCCTGAGCTAAACCTGGACCGATCACCTGCCTGGTGATCCTCAGCTCACAAGTCTTCCGCCGGGTTCGAGCGCCAAAGTTTCTGTATCATTAAATCTTCTAACTGCTTCTCTTTCTCTGTGTGAGTCTATCCAGATTGAAATGACCAGTGAGGCAAAAATCCTTAGCCAGTCCAACTGGTTGAGCTGGAACACCAGTTGTATTTATAATGTGGCTCACAGGGGTACTCCTGGTTTTTGCAACAGTACAAAGACATAGACATGTGAAGTCAATAGTTCTCTCGACATATTCCCCTTGAGATGTGTGCACACCTTTTGTACTGAGTGCCTTTTTGGCAGCTGTTGGGAATGTGAAATTCTGTAAAACATTTTTTAAGTAGATGTATTGTACTTTATTTAGAGTTCGCCTCTGTGTGGGTGTGTGTGCGTGTGTGTGTGCGTGCTCCGCCTGTAGCACTGAGGCAACTAACTTCTGTTGATAACGTGACAAAGCTTGAAAGGCTGGATGAACAGAAGAGGTGGGATTTTTACTCTTCATACATATGGCACAGTTATAAAGGTGCTTCAAGCCTCTCAGCTCACAGTAAAAGCTGAACACAAAGCCTGAGCAGCACTGACAGTAAAGTACACCCGCTGCTTTCCTGATCCTTGTAAGTATTGTGTGTTGATTTGATTTTAATTGGTGGATTGCTCTTTTGTTTATTTGCTTCTGTCTACAAAAAGACGCGGCATTAACTATGTGATTCTTTCTTTCTTGTCCAGGTTGAAATGGCTGCTGAGAACTTCACCTCGGGTCCCACTGAAGCCCCTCCGAATGACAGCAGCTGTGATGTCTTCGTCTACCAGAGGGCTGCAGTGGTCCTCTTCCCTATTTTCTACTCTGTGGTTTTTATCATCAGCGTGTGTGGGAACTGCCTGGTGCTCTGTGTCATCTGCCAGAGGAAGCAGAAGTTCAACTCCACGTCGATCTACTTGGTGAACCTCGCGCTGTCTGATGCTCTTTTCACTCTGGCGTTGCCAGGTAGAATCATCTACTACGTCCGGCACTTTGACTGGCCCTTCGGTGACCTCCTCTGCAGACTCACCACACTTCTCTTCTTTGCAAATACATACGCAGGTGACATGAAGCTCCACACATCCTTATATCACAAGAGATGACTTTATTTCTATGTTAAAGTGGCACAGTTATATGACCGAGTTAAAGGGTCTAGATTGTGAAATTGCTTCTGCAAGTGATTATTTTTAATCCGATGCCAATCCTCTCCATTTTCAACAGGCATTGGCTTCATGACCTGCATCAGCCTGGACAGATACCTAGCTATGGTGCATCCTCACCGCCTGCAGTGCTTACGCAGCACAAAAGTTGTCCGCAGGGTCTGCTGCCTGGTCTGGCTTCTAGTATCTCTGGAAGTCTCCCCGCTGTTATTCCGCAGCATGCTGCACGTGAGGGGAGATAAGCGGACCTGCATGGAGTACTTTAACTTCGAGGGCTCTCGCTACACCCCTTACCTCTTAATCCTGGCATGCTTTATCTCGTTTTGCTGCCCGCTCACTGTCATAATGGCGTGCTACGCCAGGATCAATCTGAAACTGCGGGATGCGGCCAAGAAGAACTCTGTGACGGGCCGAACGAGCCGAAACCACAGGGCCAACACGATCATCCTCCTCATCCTCCTCACGTTTGTCCTCTGCTTCAGCCCGTACCACCTCAACATAATGCAGTTCATGTTCAGAAAGATCAGCCATCAGCCGACTTGCGAGGAACTCACAGCCTTTAAGATGTCCCTGCAGGTAAGAGACATACTCTCTGTTGACGTCACGCGTTCTTCTATATATTTTTTAAAAACTTTTTTCCTTCTTTGTTGTAATCGATTCTCACAATCAAATCCACAGATTACGGTCTCGTTAATGAACGTCAACTGCTGCCTGGATCCTGTCATCTACTTCTTTGCCATAAAGACGTACAAGAAGCGAGTGATGAGCCTGTTTAAGGACTATCTGTATACTTCCGCCGCCTCCTCCAAAGTGACAGCCGAGAATAGCAGCAGCAACACCTGAGCCAAACCACAGAGAAAAACCTAACTTAAGGGGTTATAAAAAGACCCGTTTTCTCTCACCTGATGAGGTTGTTCCAAATGACTATATATACTCAAATGACTATATATATATATATATATATATATATATATATGTGTGTGTTTGAGTGTATTTTTTTGTGTATTTGTACAATATTTTTATTCCATTGTATTTGTTTCCTTTATACCAAGGTTTATTACCAAATGATAAACCACCAGTAACAGTGGAAACATGTAGTACAACTATTTGTTTTCTGTGTTCGAAGTTTGACGAAGTGCAGAATCCTTTCATGCAATTATTATTATAATAATATGTTGTTGTTTTTTTTTTATTATAGCAATATTTTAATTGCTTGGTGTCTATACAAGAAAGAATGCGTAAGCTCTACTAAAATCAAGGACAATGTGCATTGCAACAGCTTACGCATGATTTCAAAAATCTAACAATATGCATGAAATTTGCCAAATTGAGAACATGTTGCATTTCTCTTTGCCACCCACATGTATCCTCTGCGTAGGAGTACGTAGATGAAAATCACCACTTCCTCACCCACCTTTCCTGCTCCCCCACTCAGGGGCCTCATTCCTGCTGCCTTCCACATCTTGCGGTGAGGCTTTGGTGTGCATGTGGGTCTAGCAAACATGCGCAGGTGTACTCTTTGTTTCGAGCAAGTCCCATGTTTAAACTTAACCTTCAGCACTTCCTGAGTTTTTGAAAAAGACGCCCGACAGGTTTGCATAAAACTGTGTCAAAAAATTGTGTAATATGCAAATATTGAAGTAGTTATTGTGCAATTATGTCACAAGAGAAGATGTATATATATAAATATGTTTATAATTAATTACTAAACATTAAAAAAAGACATAAATTAAAATGAGGTTTATTCTGATTTTCATTCATCATGATGGTACTCATAAATTCTTTAGAAAAAATGTTGTCATATATCATCTGCTAAAATGGAAAAGCGATCTGCACATTGTAGATAGACAATGAAAGGAACAAAAACAAAACAGCTATGGATTCTTGTAATCTACCCAACAAATCAGGAAGTGAAACGTTCTCTAAACTAAACAGAAAATCCTCATGTTCTGCTTTAACAAGAACCAAACAGCACATCACCATCCAGCTGTAAATACAGTTAAGACACAAATAATTCAGACCGCAGGCAGATTTATTTTTTTTATTACCTTCTAATTTGACCAATTCTGAGAGGAAATAATAAAACGTTTTGGAGTGACATAACTCAAATTTCACAGAGAATTATTATTATTTTTTTTTTTTCTCTGAAGTCAGTGTTAGGTTAAATTAATTAGCTCCCCTGGTAAAAATATGTAAAGGACCTTAAAAGAAGAGGCATATTTCATTGCGGTAGCATAATCAGATGCTGAAATATGTAGAAATGTCCAATATTCAATTAGGGGACATTCATTGTGTGGATAAAAAAAAAAAAAATTCCCACTTTATAAAATTACAGTATGGTGCAAAATCACTACATCGATATACAGGGTCTCTACATCCTGAATATTGCCTGTCTTTAAGCATACAAAACCTCAAACTGTTATTATTAATTCAACAAAAACAAGCAAACGTGAAAGAGATGTGTGTTAAAAACCCGAGTCGACTGAAGCGAGCTTCTTCCACAGGGTTTAACAGTTCAAGCAGTTTTCTAGTCTGGAGTCTTCGGCTGCCAATACGACCACAGGGAAGGAGGGCATCAGTATCAACTTCTGTTTTGGTTACCCATCAATCAGATTAGGGTTTCAGACACTCTGTGATGTGCCTCATGTGCATCTTCAGTGGCGGCTGAAACACAAGAGATGAAAAAGGAAAGTTTCAAGATCTTGCAGTGGCCTAGTTAAAGTTCACACCTCAGCCTTATTCTAAAGCCTGTCTTTTAACGAAAACCCGCAAACTTCAAAGAACAGAAGGCACGTTGAAAAGAAAAGTGGCCTAAAATTTATCCACGTGACGTAAAGATGGAGTTGAAGGAGGTGGTTATTCTATGGCTATTGAGTCACTGGGTGTAGTTAGCTTTCCTTACACATTTTGATCATCTTTTTTCCCTCTTTCTTTCTTTTTGGAGGATGTTTTTTGTAAATTTATGGTAAAATTAAAACTGTGGTAGCTCCTGGTACAAATCAAAACCATATGTTTAAAAATGGACAGATTTTATTATTACAGCGACTGTTTAAACTTTTTAAAACAACATAGCATCAAAAGTGCATATGGCTGATGTATAGATGGTGACGTAAGACAGGAATAACCCAATTCTGACCTGAATGTGGTACGAGGTGACGCAGTTCAGAGGTTATTGATCTTAGTTGGAGATTTATCAGCTAACTCAACGCCACCCCAATGACACGTTTACTGTTGACTAACAAAGCTGTCAATGCTAAATAGCATAGTTTTATGAAACACTTTTACTGGCTATACTAATATTAAAAAAATTAAATGTAGACATGGTCAAATAATGCTGTATTTTTTATCTTAGGGAAGGAAATGAGTCAGTTTTGTTACGTCGGTTTGAAAAAAGGTCAACAACTTCTGTTAGATGAGACAGACGTGTTGCCTCATTTTAAAGATGGGTTTAGCTGAAATGTCATACTGGCCTTTTGCCCCCACTCCATCCACTTACTCATATGTTTAGTGCATTGGCACGAATGTTGGCAGTGGGGTTCTGAAATGAGTTGTGATGTGCAGGAGAAATAACATTTCTTCACTATGTAGGAAACAAAGAGTAAGTTTAATTTTCTGATAAATAGAGTCTCAGAGTAATTAAAATGGGGAAAGCACTGGGTTGTAGAAGTCCAAAATATTGTAGTGGTTCTAGCTAACAGTCTCATCGAGCTTTAGCAAAAAATAGAAGTTCATTTTGGGCTTTCCTGTTTAGACTCCCTGTTAGGTGGAGTCCCCAGAAACAACTGACATGATGGTAGGCTCGATAAAGATGCTGGCAGATGATTCTGCTGCAGCTAATCTATTCCCTGCTCATTATATTTTAGTACAAGCCAATTTCATCATTTCTGCCCTATCCTTTCAAGAACAAGGGTTGGTGTGGTCATAGGCGTTTGGGTTTCTGTAGTTTGGAGGAACTTTTTTTTAATATAGTGAATTATCATTAGTAATTCACTATCAGTATCTTTGTTCTTCTAAAACTATCCTTCCATTATTTTGTTTAAAAAAACCTGAATTATCTAAACAAAAGGCATCAGGATATCAACAATTCATGATGTCACGAAAAACCTTTACTGCATTTATGTTGGTTTTTTTTGTTTGTTTTTGTTGTTTTTGTTTGTTTGTTTCACTCATCATGATTTAATTTATTCAACTTTTAAAATCTATCTGAATCAGCCTGACCCTGTCTGAAAAACCAAGCCTCCTCCCACCCTAATAATTGTTTTTGTGTTTTTTGGATCTAACAACTGCAGCCAAGATTTTTGCAAGAAGTGGCAAAAGTAAGTCATTGATCATTGATTTGTTTTTGATCTGTGGTTTAATTTCCTTAGAGTGTTTCTTTTACCCACTTCCTGCCATTGGGGCAGACTCTGTTTCAGTGTTTTCTACAGATCTCATAATAAAGTGTTCATGTTGAAATTGAACTCAAAAAAATGCCGTCAGTCACTACTAACTAATTTTTTACAGGTGGAGCTGTCAGACATTTTAAATTTATTCAGATTATTGTTTTGGGATGTACGTTACAAAAAAGCTTTTTTTTTCACAACACAGTATGTTGGATAATAAATGGAACCATACGGTGAAGTAACTTTAGCCGAAGTTAACAGCAACTGTTATTTATCTTTTTTGTGGAAACGCTTCACGATAGTCAAACATTTTCTCAGGGCTGCCACCTAATTAAATACGTATTTTATCATGTGAAAAGTTGCACAGTTATAGATTTGTTGCTGTTATATTCAAAAGGTTTTTTTTCACCATAGTGACCATACTTTTGCATTTCGTCACCCTTTTGCATAAGTGTACCACCACAGCTTTACAGATATGTACACATGTATATGTCAAGTTATTTGCCATGCTAAAGCTTGTTCAGTTTCAAACAGGAAACAGCCTTTTGAGGTTTCCTAACATTTCTTCATGTTACTAATCTGTTTGACCTTGTTCAGGCTTGTGTTAGGGACAGAGCTTGGTTCTAGTTCAGCTATGACTGTGCAGGGGGCCAGAACGCGCCAGAAAGGTTGACAGTCAATCACAACGACGCACAAAACAAAACAAAACAAAAGCGCGTGCATAGATTTTCACAGAAATTTTCACCGCATGCAGGTGTAATATGAGGGATTGCTGCAAAATGAATGACTTGATGCAGTCGGGTGTCTCCTGTCGCTACATGCTCATTATGGGGACGGATTTTTGCAAAGTCAGTCACTCAGTGCAGCTGACTGTGTTTCCTTTGTCAGAGCTTTTAAGAACTGATGTAAAACTACCTGAACTTGACTGCATTGTTTCTTAAATGACGACATAGAGCACTAGTTAATTGCAAGCATCTTGCTTGTTGCAAACAGTAGTACAGATTTGTCAACCATGATGCTAATTTCCAACATGTGGCTGTGTTATGTCAGATATCTCCTTGTTATCGTTTTCTCAAATGAACTATGCTACAGGATGCGATGATGCGCCTGAGTCTGCTTCTTGTGTCATGCCGTAGACTCTCAGTTCCACAAGTTTAATTTCAAAAATAAAATTAGTGATTTTGAAAGTGAAAAACATTGCGTCTTTTTTTTCTGTGGTGATCAGAGAACATCGACACACGCCAGATTATACAGATGAAGAATTGGTGGTTAGAAGCAAGAACGTCTTGGCCGACGCAGCGGAACAACACCAGGATATGTTTGTTGGCACGTTGCACACAGTTGGGCAGCAATATTGTGATTTTTAGTTCAGAAAACTGAGACAAATGAAAATAAAAACAATTCTGCGGTGAATTGTTGAAAATGCTCACTCAAGGTGGCAATGGACTTTGTTAGAGTTTATTTAGATTTGCAAAAATGTGCTTTCAAATGAAATACATTATTTTATTTTAATCCATTATGTATAAAAACCTTGAAACTATCAACTCAATGATGGACTGGCGACGTGTCCAGGGTGTGTCTTTATACCAAACGGTGTCTGGAGACAGGCACTAGTCCACCACATAACCCTGCAAGGATAAGCAGGAGAATTTTAAAACTATTTTTGGGCAACAAAAAGGAACATTTCAAAGAACCGGCAGAAAGCACAGCTATACTGCGTGGAGGAGCGTCTTTATGAAAACTGACCAACGGATTGTTTCTTTTACAAAATAATAACTTTCTAACTGCAAACTGATTTAATGGCACACAAAGTACAAACTGTCCCATTAAACTTCCCCAGCAGTTAATTTCTTAAAAGTTAATTTTGAAGAATTACAAGCATTTTTTGACATCAGTCATGATGAAATATTTAAAAAGAGACTCACGGTGACAGAATCAGCACAAGATTGCATTTTTTAAAAGAGGAACTCACTAAATGCTGTTTCATGGGACTTAAAGAAACAACTTAAAGAAACAAACAAACCTGTCCAACAGTTACATTTATTTAATTGTTCACCATTACGAAAGCAACTGCTCTAAATTCAAACTCTGTACTTCAAATTCACGTTTAAAGTACACATGAGGGGTACGACACAAATAAAGTTCATTCTCCAATTATTATAAACTCTGATTACTAACGGTTCTTTACTGATCCTCGATAATAAAAAGGTTGGGGGCCATTGCTATATATGTCATCATTTAAGAAATAAGACAAAAAGGAAAAAGTAAGTAAGTTGCCTGAGAGTCAAGTAAGAGAATTTCTATTTGTAATGTTGTTGTCTTGTTGTTTTGCAGTGTTTGCATGTTCTCTCTGTCCTTGTCATATTTATGTCTGGGTTTTCTTCTATTAATATAAAAGCTTGTTACTGTAGTCGAATCAATGCTGAGTTCAGTGAATCACAACAGATGTCCTTCAAAACAAACAGATCAAGTTTATTAACAGCAACATACTACATATTCAAACAATGCCGTCAAGTTCAGGTAGTTTTACATCAGTTCTTAAAAGCTCTAACAAAGGAAACACAGTCAGCTGCACTGAGTGACTGACTTTGCAGAAATCCGTCCCCATAACAAGCATGTAGCGACAGGAGACACCCGACTGCATCAAGTCATTCATTTTGTAGCAGTCCCTCATATTACACCTGCATGCGGTGAACATTTCTGTGAAAATCTATGCACACGCTTTTGTTTTGTTTTGTGCGTCGTTATGATTGACTGGCAACCTTTCCAGCGCGTTCTGGCCTCCTGCACAGTCATAGCTGAACTAGAAGTCTGTCCCTAACACAAGCCTGAACAAGGTAAGACAGTCATAAGGGTGTCTATATGTCTCTCTCCTGTATTTTCACTCTCTGTAATATTCAGTCTATAATATGACATCATTTCATTGTATAGGTATGAAACAGTAGAGATATAATTTTTGCACACAATCTAAATGATCTAAAGTGAATAGATATCAACTCCACAATCCGACCAGAAAACTGCTAGGCCGAAAAAATTATCCCTTTAAATTCACAGAATGTTCTTATTTCGAGAGGTAGAGAACAGGAATAACACTGCTGCCATCCTGTGCCTTGCACATGTTACAACACAAGTGCTTGCTGTACACACTGTACAGTGGATAACGAGCTGAACCCTCCGCAGACGCAGTACCTGTCCCGAGCCAGAGGAGAGCGCGGTGTGGCTGCAACACATAATGATCTAAAATGATTGCATTTCGTTAACAAAGAAGAAAACAGGATGCCTTCTGATAATTTCTCAAATGATGTTGTTTCAACACATCCTGTGCCGCAAGTGAAATTGGGTCCCGCCAAGCCGTGGTGCAACTGGGACATGCCTACCACTGTAAACGGCCTGCGGTCCAAAGTAAAGTTAATTTTTTTCTTTATTTATTTTTTTAGTGTTTATTATTTGACTTCAGGTGAAACAGGTGTTTGAAGATGTTCATATGAGTTTTATTAAACAGTTTCGATCATTATCTCTCTCTGGTCGAGATGGGAAGTGGTAGGTGTGAATCTCCACAGTTACTAGTTTGTTTGTTTTTCGGGTTTTTTTCTTCATAAAAGGAGAAGCAGTGAGCCTCAGGAAGCAGATTAAAGAGCTATACTCGCTTGCACGTGTCCAGCTATTTATCTATATATATATATATATATATGTTGGGGGTTTTTTTTGTTTTTTTTTCAAAGTACAGTAAACCTGTGTCATACTGCGAAAGTCGTCCACTATGTGTAATAAAATATTGAAAAATGGCTGATGTGAGTTTTGTAACACAGTAGTTTTTTTCTTCTTTTTTTTTTTTTTTTTTAAAGAAGATCTTGTACCACAGATGTTTCCTGTTCTGTTGCAATCATATCTGAAAGCCACATTGAAAAAAAACAAAAAACGTCAGAAAAACCTTCCATCGGATAATCTTGGCCTTTATTTACAAGCAAGTTTTCGAATATTAAAATTTTGGGTGATAGCACAACCTGTGAGAAAGCAGACAGGTTACTTTTAGTCATGGAAGATTTTGGATATTTTCTTTTCTTTTTGTGACCATGCTGTTCTAAATTGAAGAGAGGAGAAGTCTGCAGCGCTGTACTGCTGGGTAGCAGGCTGTGGACGGCGTGGGGCCTCGAGTCCGTGCCCTAATTTATGCTGTTGCGTGTACGGGAGGGCGCTGAAATACCGTGACATCCATACCCAATGCACAACTGTAGGTTTTTGCTCAGGAGGAAATCCTTTTTGAGGTGTTTTGCCCTCTCTCAAAGTTTCCCTTACCAAATACAGGATGTGCAGAATGCAGATTATCATCAAATGGGCTTCAGATCGTCCTTTGAAGATAGATTTTTAGCTCCTTTAGTAAAATGACTTAATATTTTTTTTAAAATGCAAAGAAATATGTGTGACTATTTGTTAGTTTAACATCACTGTGTTCACAATAAAATAACAGCAGCAGCTGACATTTAGGTTTTTGGGTTATCAGTCAGCGAAGGGTGTGATCCAGCCGCCTGAGCCTCCATGACTCAGAACCACATGGCCTGGCCATGAGGAAGTCAAACTGCTTCCTCTCCCTCACCACCGGAGTTGTTTTGAACTAAAGAAGTATGTGGTCATTAAGTAGGTAAATGTTTAAGTGGAAATATTCTATGCATGTTTCAAAAAAATTCTCCAGTTTTTTTGGAGCAGAAGCATTTCTCTTTTTTTTTTTCTTTTCTCACACCTGCACAGCTTATGTGGAAGGTGTATCTATTAAACCTTTTTTTTTATTTATTTTTTTTTTAGAAAAAGGGAAAACCTTTAAGATATTCTCGTGTGACATACACATGCCATTACTCTGCACATTTTGTTTTCGAGCACATCTTAGTGGCACCCAAAAAAGGGCGGGAGTGATTTCAATTTCAAGGTGTTAAAACCACGCAAAGACACTTGTGCACAAGATATGCTGGGTGAAAAATAGCAAGGTAGGAGTGTTTCTTTACTGCTGAGCAAATGATTAAGAATACATTTGATTATTAGTCTAAATCATCAAAAAATATTCAGCCAAAAATGTCTGTTTATTAACATGACCAAAGCAACCAAAGTAATCTCTATCCTGAACTATTTAAGCAGACGTTTTAGCGTTCCTAATTACACACTTAATGTTGAAGCTGAATGAATAAGAGATGAAATGCATATGAAGTCCAACTAGTTTCCCTTTTTTTGTCTAAATGTTTTGCTATAATTAGCTTTAGATGTTCTGAGGTTTTCTTGTTTGTGTTGGTGCCGATGATGAATCACAGACCTCAAACTATTGAACGAAATCAATGCAAGTCAGAGTTGAACTAGTTTTAGAGGTGTTATCAGAGAAAAGAAAACTTTTGTTTTTATTCTGTATCTGTAAACTTATCAAAGATATTAAGCCAGACTATTGAGAAATGATCGATTGCTGAAGATGTCTTTCTGTTTAAGTTGGATCTGATATAATGTGCCCGCTTGCCCATGAAGTACGCTACATGACAAGTTTGGGTGATGGTGATGACGGTGGTAGAAGTTTGTCTTCTAACAGGTGGGTTCCCCCTTCTCCATCCATCTCTGTCATTGTGTCCTACAGCCAAGGGCGTAGGTTTGGTCTAAGTTTTGGTGGGACCTTACAACTTACTGACCAACCCCCCCAACCAACCATTTTTGACCAGTGTGGGGGGCACCACATTGGCTTAATAACCCCCAACCATAACCATAACTTGATCATACATCTTGTGTATACAATCAGATACAGTCATACTGAGCAGATCAGTTCAAGAACACGTAACTTTTTCCTTTTCAAAATTCCTATTCTAACTCACATTCAGTGCTGACCTTACTAAACACCGGACTTTACAACAAATGCGTCGCGTGATAGATATCTAACTTATGGGTCCACTCACTGTACTTACAGCCGAGGTAGCGAAATAACTTCTAATGTCTGTCGTCCTTTTCTTTTTTGGTGGCGACATGGTCTCGGAGACTCATAATAAATGTCAAACTCAGAGGAGACGCGTTCACTTTCAGCACCATGGACCAAGCTTCCGTTCCGCGTGTGGCCAGCTGGCCGCCGCCTGTTGCAGTCAATCAAAGAACGTAGATCCACGTTCTTTGAGCCAATAGCGGCATGGGTTGTCATAGTTCATAACAGAGAATTTTAAAATGAATGCTACCACTGCGTAATATATTGAAATATTAAACTAATCAGTGTAGATTTTCGTTTATTTATTTTGTTTTTGTTAAAAAAATACATATGTTTTTTTTATTTTATTAATATGGCAAAAATTGGTCGGGAATATTTTATATCCCTTGAATATTGGTCGTGACCGTCCATACCCAAACCTACGCCCATGCCTACAGCAAAGACGCTTCACCCGCTTTGCCTGCTGGTGATGGTCAGAGGTTCCGGTGACGCCGGCACATGGCAGCCTCGCCTCTGTCAGACCGCCCCAGAACAGTTGTGACTGCTATGCAGTAGCTTGCCACCATCAAGTGTTAATGTATGTGTGAACTTTAGGGACTTGATAAAGCACAGGCGAGTGCAAGAACTATGAAGCTCACTGGAAATTGTGTGCTAATAACAACCCCCCACTGTGAAGAGAGACCTGTCAACTCGAACAACATCTTTGCCAACAGTAAAGTGTCTTAAACATTTCTCTTGGTCTGGCTTTAACTAGAATGAATGGATTTGTTCACCTTCTCCGCTGCCATTGCCAAACTACAACTACAGATGAACTACAAATCCTAAAACAGTGCAGAAAATCAACGTCATCGTTCACAACTTTTCCCTTTGTTTGCTGTTCTTCCGGAGAAATTGAACTCCACTGAAGGGAAATGAGAATTGGAAGAACTTCCAAAGTGGTCCAAAAGAACCTCCTTCCTTTGTCAGGAAGCTCTTAAAGGCCAGGATAGCCTTGAAGAGCTTCCTGGCTAATTTGCACATCCAGCAGGTCACATTTTAGAGCTTTATTAATTGTCCTTCATATACTCTGCTCCAATTTATTCACAGCATCTTTGCTGTCCATTGCAGTCCTGTTACTTTCAGTACTCTTAGGTCTGTAGCCACATGCCTGGTTTCCCCTCAGTCAGAGTCAGAGTTTCCTGTTATCATTCTTGCCCTCCAATGGTGTCTCTTGTTGTTATCAAGCAGTTTCAACAGTTAATCTTTATAAGTTCTTCACACATGGCTTTTCTGGCTTCCTTGACAAGCAGAAGTTTTTGGTTAATTGGTCTCTGCAAATGTACCTCAGAGTTTGTGCATGTAATGTTGTTTGAAGTGTGCTGCCCTTGTAAGGGTCTTGTGACCTGTAGATAGGCACCATCAACCCCATGACCTTACAAGGGTAGATAAAAGGCGTATGTGGGAAGTGACAAGGCAGATGAATGTTGGAATCATCTGACTTAATCTCCCATCCATTAATTTTCTCTAACTACTTAAGAGTCACAGGGATGCACAGGGCTGCCGTCTATCTCCAGATGCCCAGGGGCTAGAAGCATCGTACACCCTGGATAGGTCAGCAGTCAATCCCAGTTGATGAAATCACTGGAATTTCATTCACTGTAGAACCATTCTAACCAGGGTTCTACATAACCATGCTTAGAACTCTTCACGGGGAAGAACCATGCTTTGAATGTCTTCTTGCTGCAGGGCATGTGGAACATCCTCATTTTATTTTGTCTTAAATAAACATTTTTGTGTGTTTAAAGGTTTTGTGTCAAGTTGGCCGTTGAGCTTTACATCATGTTATAATGTCATTCGCTCATCCAAATCCATACTATTACCTGGCGTGTTGCTTTGATTCTTTCATGGATGTTTGAGAAAACTCTTAATCTCCGTGGCAACCATTCAGGATGCACAAACACTTGGTCTCACCAAGAGTTTGACACAGTTTTGCGCAAATTTGTAATGTAAATGCAGCTTACGACTGTAGCACATTTCTGTTTCATGTACTTGGGCTCATTAACTGCACATCCCACTTAACCTACAGCTAACGGATGCTAGAGCTACCACCACTGTAATTATTCCTTTATCATTTTGGTCCTAGCTTCTGTAACCTCTTTGCATCGATTCCTTATATGATCTGAGTTTATTCCCTCTTTCAGTTCAGTTGTCTCTTATTTCAGTTTTGGATTTGTTCTTTCGCATTTAACATTTATCCTCCCGTGACAGTTTATTCCTAATGTAAATTTAGTCATCTCTTATTTTAAGTGTCAGGTTTATCATTTTAGATTTAGTGCTTACATCTGTTATTGTTCAGGTTTCCTTCCAGTTCCATCTTTGTTTTTGTCCTCTCGTTCATTTTGCCTTTTTTATTCCCTTTTCCCCCAGCTGCTAGTCATCTCCTCATTAGTCTCAACTGCAGTCAGTTACTGGTAAGTAGTTCATTTATCTCCAATCGATGAACATGTAAATGTACAGTAGATTATCGGCAGCTAAATATCTGTACTGTATTCACTTCGACGGGAATCTACTGTCAGAATAAGTTGCAGTACAAATCACGTGAATTTACAGTAAAATGCTCTCTGTGGCTGCCAGTACTTTACTATAAATTTACAGGATCATTTATTAGCGCGTAACAGAAGAGAGGGTTACACATGGTTCAAGTTTATTTTACCAAGAATGTCATATATGTTCATAAAAACAACATATAGAAGGGGAATTAATTATTTCATAGCCACTGGGAGAAAAGCTGATTTGTCTTTGATTATCCAATTCAGCTCAAGACATCAAAACAAAGGTAGTCTGCTTCTGAAGTAAGTAACGGGGACTTCCCTATTTTCTCACGTAGGCCTATATAAGAGGAACACTACATTTCAAGTTAGTATGTTATAACAGGTTGTTGTGGTAGAGTTGTAAAATAATGTTGTAAAATCAGTACATCAACTTAAAAGAACGCACTGTTCTAAAAGAAACCAGACATTACTTTTTTAAAAAAAAACCAACTAATTCGGACAGAGTCAGCATCCTGACTGAAGCCACATCCTCCTCTTAGTGAACACATGGCACGCCACACTGTACGATACCCAGACTGTCTCTTCTCCAGACGTGGATCGATGACTGACAAGTTCTTGAAGCCACGTGGAAGAGTGTAGCGTCATCGGGCTTTTTCTTCAGTCTCCTTCGGGGTTTTATCTATAAGGGAGGGGATATAGCATCACTCAAAACCCTCGCAAAAGTGAAAGAGGTGGAGAACGAGAGACAGAGCGCGAGAGAGAAAAAAAGAGAGAGAGCGAGAGAGACAGACAGACAGACATACGGAGAGAGATCCACTACAGGATATTTTGACACTATGGTTAGTGGCAGCAGATATCAATCTTGATTTCTGAATGTCAGGCTGTTTCCACACCAGCGAGTGAGATCTGCTGCGCTGTTGGGCAACTAATTGAAGCTGAACAACGTCGGACAAACATCCAGTGGCTCGATGTGAGTTCAGTGCTCCTGGACAGCAGAAGTTTCCATCTGTGAGGTAAGCCTCGTTTCCAAACTTTATGGTTCTTATGGTTAGTTACCATGTAGTGAAAGTGCCCTTCTACTCATCAAAAATCAGTTTGGCGGACTTCTTGCATTTCATTTCCAATTAGCTGCTTATGAGACTCCTAAATGAAACTGAATTAATCAGCTTTTTTAACCTCTTTGTAGGGTGTATATTTTATTATTATTATTATTATTATTATTATTATTATTATTATTATTATTATTATTATTATTATTATTATTATTATTATTAGCTTGCCATTTCATACAAAGAGAATTTGCCACTCTTTGAACCGCACCTTTCAAAGTGCTAAATCGGGCACATTATTCTAGCATCGTCCGAGGAACAATGCCACTGCGTTTGCTGCTATTTATGGGGCAGGAAGCGTGTTTATTCACCAAACTGTAAAGCAAAAGCGAATATCCTGGAGCCGATTGTTATTCTGGCTCAAACAATGCAACTTTCCAACGTCCAAATTATGTGCCACCACGCCGCGGGGAAGTTAGCTTCCTCACGCCCAAGGCTGTATCACTTAACACCTCGTTGTTTTGCCGGGGGGCAACAATGTGGCAGCTGCATGCGGAATCATTGTAGCAGTATTTTTTCGTTTTTACTTCCTTTGAGTCACTGTTTGCTGTTAAAAACAAAAAACAAAACAAAAAAAAATCATCGGCAACCTGGTTGGAACCAGGACATGCTGAGTAAGTCAGTTGTGTTAATAAATGCATTAGATTAATGTGTGAAAGGCTGTGATCATATCCAGTCTGATACTCGCTGTTTTAGTCTCATTTATTGCCACACTGTTAAAGATATATTAGATAATAATGCTTGCAAACCTCTTCCTTCTCTTTCTACACAATTCAGAACGGAGCTGTGCTTCCTTCTGTAAAATGAAATACTCTTCTGAGCTTTAAACAATTATGAAAAGATTTTAGTCCGTTTTTTAAAAATGTAGTTTTATCTTCAACTTGTAAATGTTTAATGACTATTCTTGGTAAAACGGTTTAAAAAAAAATAATTTAGGGTTGCTTTGTTCAAAAAGAGCCACAAGATGGCACAATTTTCTAATAAAACAACTCTGAATTTCCACCTAAATGTGATTTTTTTAATAAAATGTTGGTTCCCATACATTAAGCTTGGTAGTTTTAAACTACTGCTTTATCTGTTTCATTTAGTGTAACTCGTTGGGTACAATTTAAATCAAAATCCTAATTCATGTCTAAGAGTTAATGAAAATCATTCTCTTGTTACCAAAATAAGTCTCATTGTATTGCTTTTAGTTTTAGAAAAGGAAATTAGCACGCATGACAGCAGCAAGTGTCATGTGTACATTTGTAGAAAATGTCATTTTCCAGTTGTTTGTCAGTAAAGAAAAAATGAAAAAAAATGAAAAAACCTGTGGCTTCTTGACTTCCTTTCTGAGAACAAAGGTGTTAAATTTGCATGTATTCTAATGGAGGTCTTAAGGGCATGAGTTTAATTCTTTCCTGTATGCTCAGTAATGCTCTCTGATTTGCTTTCCTGTAGCATGAAGGAAATGAAAAATAAAAACAAAACTTATTCGGACTTCTTAAAAATTTGACTTTGACAAGTTCTTTGCTTCCTTTTTGCAGTAACCGGTTCCTGTAGCTTGCAGATGGGTTCTGCATCTGCACCTGCAAGCATGGCCGTCGTAACCAACAGCACATGTGACACCCTGTATGACCACAGGAAATACGCCCGGGTCCTCATACCTATTTTCTACTGTGTTGTTTTCACTGTTGGGTTGCTTGGCAACGCCCTTGCCCTCCACGTTATCCGGATAAACCTGAAGAAAATGAACTCCACCACATTGTACTCGCTCAACCTAGTCATCTCTGACATCCTCTTCACTCTCTCTTTGCCTCTGAGGATCGTATACTATGCTCAGGGTTTCCACTGGTCTCTAGGTGAGGCGCTCTGTAAGATAACAGGCTTTTTGTTCTACATCAACACCTACGCAGGGGTCAATTTCATGACTTGCCTCAGTGTGGACCGCTTCATCGCCGTGGTCTTGCCTCTTCGCTTCGCCAAATTCAGGAAAGTCAGTAACGTCCGCTACATCTGTATTGGCGTGTGGATGTTGGTTCTGGCGCAGACCCTCCCCCTACTAGGAATGGACATGACAAACAGGGAGCCACAAAACTTCACCACCTGCATGGAATACCCCAACTTTGAAAAGGTGGATTATATTGAAACCATCCTGATTGGTGCAGTCATTTTGGGCTTTTTCATCCCTGTGGTCACCATACTGGTCTGCTACTCCATCCTAAGCTCCAAGCTGCATCTCACAGCCAAGAACAACCACCTGACAGAAAAATACGGCCGCAGTCGCAAGGCCATCGGCGTGATCTGCTGCGTGTCTGTGGTGTTCGTTGTCTGCTACAGCCCCTACCACATTGACATCTTTCAGTACATGATTCGCAAGCTGGTATCCAACCCCGATTGTGCGGACCTCACGGCCTTTCAAGTGTCGCTGCACATCACGGTCTGTCTGATGAACTTCAACTCCTGCTTGGATCCGTTCATTTACTTCTTCGCCTGCAAGGGATACAAAAGAAAACTTCTGAAGCTGCTGAAGAGGCAGGTCAGCATTTCCTTTTCCAGTGCAGTCAGGACGTCGCCCGAAGGTTCCTCAAAGGACTTCATCGACGGGCACAAGATGCAACACAACAGCGAGAGGCTCTTGGAAAGGAAATCGCATGAGAATGACCAAAGTGGGGAACCGAGGCAAAATGACAGCACATACAGAATCTCTTTCCACATGAACAGTACCTAAAATATACCCCTGATGGACAACGGGAGGCTTTTGAACCAATGTGAGACACATTCTTTAGTACATTTTTCAAGAACAATTACTGCCTGTTAATTTAAAACAGAATATAGTGAGTATGAAATATACTGTATCTATACTGTGTTTTCCTATGAAATTAGGGATTAATTTGACAATATCAAATTAATCCTGACACTGAGTATTTCTCATAGCAACCCAAAATCACAGTAGACCTTAACCCCCGCAGGGATTATTTGAATAATAATATGCAATGTTAATAATAAACTTTGTTTAGAAAGGGACAATGTGCAGCTCCAACATAAATGTCACCATTTGATGCGCTGTACCAGATCATACAATAAGCTAATTCACATCTGCAGTCTCTATTTTAATACATGGCAATGCATAAAAATATGAAGTATTGGGGAAGAAAATTGTAATTATGATTTTTGTGACTGATGCGCTTAAACAGTGTTTTTCTTTCTGTTCCTGATGGCCATTACTCAACAAGTGGATAGAGCTTAGTTCATCAGCCAACCTTTGGACAGATTTTACATTTTATTTGAACCAAATATTATTTTTATAAGAATTCCTCTGACAAATTCTGAGATGGTTCCTATGAGCAGCAACATGTTGTTCCTTCAAGCATTTTTATTTTTTTGGGTTGTAGGGTTTTTTTTCCAGACTTTGTAACAATTTGATGGGCTGGATTAATAAAACTGAATGATTTCACAGAGGAATGTTCTCCAAGATGCTTAGAACTCCTGAAAAACCAAGAAAGAGATATTTGTTATTTAAGTTAAATGTTCTGTTTTATCCGTTTTATCTTTTTGTACAAAAATAAAAATGTTGTGTGTAGTAATCTGTGTAGATAATATTTCCAGGATATGTTAGTGTTATATGTGATTATTACTGAAATAAAGGGAAGTTATATTAAAGTGCAAATGTCTGTTTCCCCTTTTTAGCAATGGTAACAGAAAAGTAAATTAAAGGATTAATACCTGCTCTTTCTGTGTGTCTAACACTACTAAGCTACAAAAAAAAAAAAAAAACTGGATGTTGAAATCTGCCTCCATTTTTATTTTTGGTGTACCTCATGGATCGGTTGTCAGATCTCGGTGTTTGAGACATATTATAGCAAATAATTTGATTCTGTTGCTTTTTTCCAGTTATTTGCATCTCTGGTTTTTGCAGAACAGTCAGAGCATGTTGCCGTGACTTAATAGTTTGTTTGCAGCGAAAGAAGCACATGGTTGTGGTTTGAAAAAGGCCAGATATGAAAACTGTACCGACGTGCAAACACCAGTGTCATGACAACAAAATGTGTCATACCGTCACCCTCACCCTCACCCTCACCTGCGCTCAAATATAAAAACACATCTATTTTCTGTGGTTTTGCTGGTGGCTAAATGGTAACTGGTGCCAATGTAGAAGTAAATTAATTCATTTTCTTAGAAAACTGCAAAACAAAGGATTTTTGTGAGGAGAGGGACCAGCTATGGTTATGTAAATTTCTAAAATAATAGAAATAATTTAAAAAAAATGCAAACCTCAAACTAAAATTATAGTCAAAAAGTGGGAAGCTAAGGACCATAGTTCACCAATTCACACCTCTAAAGTTTCAATCAAAGCTGAAGCAAACGCTAGACCAGAGAAATGGTGCAAAGAAAAAGCAAAGTTAAAAATAATCACAAATCAATGTTAGCCAATGAAAAGCTTCAACAAAACCTGCAGACAAAAATGTCCTTGACTATAGAATGCCCAGTATCTAGCTCTTTCCTCTTTGGCCTGCTGCAATATGAGAGGTGTAAAAAAAATGAACAAATTGTCACTTCCTCTTTTTTGTCAGGAACAAAGACGTTTTCTCATATATCAATGTCCTGCATGTGAAAAATAATGCCAAACTGAGGTACTGATATTACAAGGGGAACCATTTTACTTTAAAAAAATTACTTAAGGTATGTAAGGTTGTGTGTGTGTGTGTAGGGGTGTGTGTGCGTGCGTGTGCGGGAGCATGTTAGGTTTTATGTGTGAACGATGAACGTACTTGGAAAATAAAGCCTGATTCTGATATGTTTTATTTCAACATTATGTTAAACCATTTACTTAAAAAGTACATAAAACATAATTAAATGTCACACTATATTTGTACAGAAGCTTTTAGTAATAATCTTTATAACAAAGGTAAAAATCACTTGTTGGTTGCCTTTCGAGCTTTTTCACATTTTGCTATAACCACAGACTTTCATGTCTTGGATTAGATTATGTTAGAATTGACATTTCTTATGACAGATGAATGGCCAGATTATAATTTTTTTTTTACATGAATAAAAGTCTGAAGTGTGTGTGAGCATGTAAGTTTAAAATATCTGAATCGACACTCTTTGGTGGTTGTAGAAACCAGCTTTTGCTGCCCGTCCAGGTGCGGATCATTTGTGGTATTACACATCTCACCCAGTTTCACACATGGTTATTATTTTTACCTAAGTTCCTTGCTGCTAATTCTCAGATGCATTCAGACTTTGACTGGGACAATTGTTTTGCCTGCCCTGCGTTCAGATCCATCTTCGTATTAGCGCTGACCAGCTTCACGCCTTCTGCTAAAGCGTCCTCACAGGTTATTATTGCCATCATCATGTTTCACCGTGTGGATAGAGTGTTTAGAGTAATGTGAAGCATTTTTTTTTCTTACCACATATTAAGTTACTCAGACTAGTTCTCTGATTATTGTTCTTCTTTTGCAGCCTTTCAGTTTAAGTGGAAGTTCGTGTTTTGATAGCGTCTTTTTTATGACATACCCTTTCCATTTTTCATCATTACACTCGACAGTGTTCAGAGAAATGTTCAAACCTTGGGATATTGTTTTTAACACCTCCACACTTTTAGAGCTAACCTTGCCGTAACGGTTTACGGTCCTTGTGTTCTCTAATGTAATCATGTATCCCATGGGGGGGTTTGTTGTATTTTGCTATTTGCTTGTGTTTGTTTTCTGATCATCATTATCAAAAGTCTTGCTCAAGTACTCTTCCGTAACTGCTCACCTTTCCCCTGATCAGCTTGTCACTTGGTTTCAGTGTCGCTCTTTGCCGCTCCTCTGCGTTTATGCTCTCTGGGTTTTCATTGCTCATTGCCGGTTTCATCAGTTTTATCCTGTCCCATCCCTGTGCTCGTCTCATGCCTTCCCTGTAAGTTTGTGTCAGATTTTTTATTCAAACCTTCATCACCCTTGCTTGCAGTGGCTGCTTGAAGTTCAAATCATTTTATTGTTAAAAGAAACCCAGGTTCTTTTGTTTGACGTTGATTGGCTTGACTTTTAATTGCAGTATTTCTGTTTCATGGTACGTTCTTGTGCTTCTGTCCTTAATGAATTGAAGGGACGCTTACCTCATAAAGTCTGGTGAACTCCGAACTGTGCTTTTCTCTTTGAGCAAATATCAAACACCCCTACATCTTTTAGTCAAAAAGAGAATGAAACCAAGGTGACTGCTTCACATCCACTTTCTTCTGTAATCTCAAACACTTTTCAGATAATCTCCAAAAATGCTCACCAGAGGGCACTTTTACCCAAAAACATACTTTAAACTTTATAGCACAGTAACTTACTGTGAATGAAATATTTATAACAACAAAAATCAGCGTTACGAGATAACAGTTTTGGTTCAGTGCTTGTCCGAAACTCCTGTTGTCTGGTACTACAAACTGATAAGTCATTACATGTTAAGCCTCTGAGCCCTTCACAGAACAACAGGATTAATACTGACAGTAAATTGAACATGGATGGACTCTGTTTAGTAATTACGTGCCTTCTAGTTGAGCTTGATTTTTATTTAGGGGTGTCAGAATACAGAGAGATGAATACACAGCACACTTTTCAGATGTTGGTTTACAAAACATTTTTAGAAAAAAAAACGTGAATATTTATTCTGTACTTTGTGTCGCACACAATCCCGACAAGATACATCAAGGTTTGCCACAAAGTGTGTAAAAGTTCAAGGGGTAAGAATATGTTTGCAAGGCATTGTTTTCATAGCCCCGAATATCATAAATAAACTCCCACAGGGTGAATACACAGAGCTGAAGCTCACTGCCACGTCAGATGAGTAGTTCTCGTATCAGCACTGACATCTGGCGAGTGACATTTACTACTGTGTATTTGCAAGAGCTCACTTGTTCCACAGGAAAAAAAAAGATTAAAAAAACCCTGAGATTGTATCAGAGTTTGTGGCTGAACTGCTCCAAAGAGAGAAGTTAAAACGTCACCACAGGTATCAAGGGGGAAATTTATGTTCTTTCCTCTAAACATAGATGCGCAAATCAAATGATCAGTTCAAAGAATTATTTTTATCCTCTTTTTTTGTTCACTTTATTTCATGGGAAAATGAGTGCAAATGTAGTTTCACAGAGGAAACACCAGAAGGAGTGTTTCCTCTGGTCTCTGGTTATCTAAGACAGTAGATAAGGCAGCAATCTACTGTCTTAAAGATCAAGAAGCACTTTCTGTTACAGAGCGGCTTCCTGCTTATTGTTTTGTTGTTTATTAAAACCTATTTCTTCAAAAATAATTTAAGGAAAGATGGAGAGCATTAAAAGACACTTTTATCTGAATGTTAAGATTTTATCCAATGTAAACAACATAGACAGAAGGCTGTTTGAAGGGGATCAAATGTTTCTGTGCCTCTTTTAAAAGTATTTCTTTTCATAACAGATTAACTTCTATTATTAACCTTTTTATTAAACTCTTTCTAAAACTTAACAACATTTGTTTTCTGTTGTATTTGTTTATGCAAAGTCAAACTGAAATATTGTTTGAAACTGATAAAGATAAGATCATACTTAAATGTTGAGGTCTAAAAGCCTTGACGTGGAACCTGGTGTACTTTCATTTTTATCAGTACTGTATTTCCAAGAACATTCTTTGTAATGAGCATAACCCCAACATCTGGACTTTGAAACAACACCAATCAAAAATGTTTAATTTACATATTTTTGATCGGTGGTCTAGGTCTTAGAAAGAAAAAAAAAACATGGGAATAAAATGGGAAAAATAATTAAAGCATGTTTATATTTGATTAAACATATTGCTGCCTATTGTTTTGATCCTAGCAGCAGCTATTAAAACCATAATTAAGCTCTTAAGAACATTGATTCAGATTGTTTTTAAATTACTTTTATAAAATACAGAATCCAGGTGTCATTATGAGCACAAAAAAAACCCTCTGACTCTCAACTTGTCTTCCACTTTATCTAACTCCCAGTATCTTAACATGGTTACACAATCTATTTTTATGATACTGTTCCTTTACTGGGCCAACTGGACCAGTTATTATCTCCAAATGTGATTAATTGTGAGCAAGTGTGGTCCACAGCAACGCATTGTTACGTGTTTAATATCTTAACCTCTTTGTAAGCTTGCTTTTATTCTTTTTTTTTTTTTTCTGTTTGCTTTCATTCAAACGTGTCCCTTGCTGATAGTCTAGCTGCTTTGTTTGCAGTAAACACTGCATTTCACACATATAATTGCCATCTGCTTTATCGCCTTCTCTCTATCGCCTTGCCGTCTTTGGGGATTCGGTGAACCTGCTTGTTTTAAAGGAACAGCCTGAAACTATAAAAATGTATCAAAATATCCCAGGATTTAAATGGTACGACAGCTGTTTGCCGTTTTCCGACGCTGAAATATTTGGGCTCTCGGCAGAGGCGATTCAAGGTAAAACGGGGCCTCGAGAAATTTTTTTTTTTCGGCCCCCTTTGAAATTTTTTCATGCCTCATCGTTTTTGAACTTGGCCCATCTTGATTAACAGCAACTAGTCGGCCAACAATTAATTAAAATTTGCTTTCCAATGGCTCAGTTGGTTTGTATCTACAACAATTAAGATGAAGCACACATTTTGATTTTCTGTTTATATTTGATTTTAATATTACTTTTGTAAGGCTCTCTCTAACTTATCTAATTTAATTCCCACGTCGTTCAGTAGTTCAATGATGAAAACAAAACTTGAGGTCTGGTAATGTTTTCTATCTGCTGTTGATACAGTTTCATCAGTACTGCATCGCTGCTTCTGCAGCTGAGTTAAAGAGAAAAAGTTCAAATTAAAAACTATGAAAATGCATAGCTTCTTCAAACTTATACCAGAATGTGACTCTTAATGAGGTCTGAGCTATTTAACTCAGAAATACTGAACTACACCAGTGAGTTTAGTATTTAAAGAGAAAACTTAAATTCAGAATTAAATAAAAAAGAAGCATGTTCTGGTTTTTAATGAATAGTTAATATATGTCTTATCAATGGGCCAAAAAGTCAGAGATAAAATCTGAAACAAACATAAAGAGTTATTTCTCAGTAATCTTTTTTTTTATTTTTTTATTTTTTATTTTTTTTTTACTAATAGTCACTGTGGGAATGAGATGAAAAATTTCCCCAACCCACACAAGATTCTTATTCTGATTATTAATCGAAGGAACAAACCTTTTCATCAACAATGTGTTGGTTCAAATACCAGGGAAGCAATGTAAATGTATTTTTTTCCCCCGCAGTGCCTTAAGAACAAAAACCAGGTTCTATAAATGTTAAGTTCTGCTCCAAAGACTCTGTGGACATCAGAGGAAGAAATGACATATGTGACAAGGAGACAGAAGCTAATGAGCCACTAAGACAAAAAATAAATTCATTTCAGTTGTTTATTAACTCAGCAGTTGCTACCTGGAGGCACTTTGCAAAACAAGTCAAATTCATTGCAAATTATTTATTTATTTAATAACCATTAGACTCCCTCTAGAGATCAGGAGTTTAGGGAAGTATGAAAGCAAAGAAAGTACTTTCTGTTCTTCAGGCAGAAATGGAAATATATCCCAAACTCTGCTGGAAGTTCACCATGAACTTTGATTTTTTTGTCACCTGAGCAAATCACATTCCCTCCAAGTGGGTATGGCGTTAAAAAAAAAAAAGAAATGTGAATGTGTGAAAGACAACCTAATTCCCACTGTAAGTACGGAGGCGGATTTGTGATGCTGTGGGTCTGTTTCTCCTTTAACAGTCCTGGTCTTGTCCATGCAGATAAATTAATTAAAATAGGTCAATACTAAGCTTTTTTAGAAGGATAAACTAACATATGGCTAAATGAACAGAAATAATTCACCAAAAAAAACCTACATTGATTATTTCTGTCATGATATGTGGTGGTGGAATGGGGAGGTAGACGCTGTGGACCCAGGTTGTTGAGAAAATGACGGTTTAATGATGAAAAAACAAATCTCCACGCAGCACAGGTGACAAACAGCAATAGCTCTCACACCGGTTGTAACGGCTAAAATCCTGTATTTTAGGCTACTGGTTGTTGACTGTTGAAGGCGTTGGTCTTACGTGTGCTCTATTAAGAATTCCGGATGCCAGTCTTTGTTTTGATTTATAATAAAGTCGTTTATTGTTTGCATAATGTCCATCGTTGCTATTTCCATTGCAATTCACCTACATTCTGACATCGAACCTCAACCAAAACACAGTAGAAAACTGTTGCCCCTTCTTATCAACAACACCTGAACACAATCATGGTTGACCTTAAATAACCCATCCCCCATTAGACACACAGAACTCAAAATGAAATACGCCCCCTGGTGGCGATAAACACAGAAAAGGATAAATGGCTCCTACACCGGTAGCAACCGCCATTGACAGGAGACAGAATAGACGAGGACCCAAGAAGGAACAAAAGACACAGGTGGATTTCAAAACACAGAGGGTAATCAGGGAACACAGCTGGGAGCAATCAAGGTGTAAGACGGGACAACACTGAGAATCAACTGAACACAGAAACCTAAATAAACACACAGACAACCCAAATCCTCACAATTTCACCTTAATCCCAAAGTAAATCTGTTGGTTTGAGCTGAACAGCAGAGCGCATGAGAGAGGACAGAGTACGATGGATGATCTCTGTTTGTGCGGTCCAATCCTTCAGAGAAACCCAGAGCGTAATAGTGTCAGAACGTGGTCATACAAACTGATAGAAGAAAATAGTGCCAACCCTTTCCCCACCAATAATTCTGTTTATTTATTTTTTTTAATACAGAATATTTCCCCTATTAAATAAATGTTCTCCAACTAAAGATTAGATTTTTATCTTCTAAAAAACATGCAATAAATGAATTCATTTTGAGTGATTTTACACGTTTTTAAGCACTGTAAATATAAGCTCAACCAACATGTTTACATAAAAAAGAAAATACTAAGTAGTAACAGTAAAGAAGGATTCAAGGAAACAAGAATGAGACACTGATCATCTTATTTTTAGGCAGGAAAGGGTGTAATACTTCACGTCAGCCTCTAGAGGACAGTGTACAACAGGTTAAAAAGGTGATGATAAACAAAAAAAAACAAAAAAACAAGCTTCTAGTAAACACCTGTATCTACCTTTACTGACTGAATAACTACATGTGCGCGCGCGCGCACACACACACACACACACACACACACACACACACACGTATCGCGTAGTATGGGAGGAATTTACAGGAGCATTTTGTGAGGAGTGAGAGACTTAGTGAGGCAACATGACAAGTATCAAAGAGAGGAAAACATCACACAGACTGTTGTCATAACAACATATTGCAATGAACGCCAAGCACCATCTGCTCCGAGATTTTTTGAGACGCATCAAGAGGACGAGTCGATGGATAATTATTAACCGGGAATAAGAATTAGACTGAATGGTACAAGCGCTACTCTTGAAATACAGCGACGAAGTTTGTGTGCTGCGGTCTCAATTTTGAGAAGTTCGGGGGAGGCGTCTGATTTCTGATGTAGCATCGCATTGGGGTCAGATACTACAGTGGCCGCATACAGAAAACAAACAAAAACAGGAAGTCGTTCTTAACTCGCCTGGTTTATTTCACATGAACTAATAACGGGAATTGAAAGTAACTGTAGGAGCGGGGGGGAAGAAGTTATTTTATTGCTCAATGTTCTTTTGGGCCAAACGTCCTAATTTATGGCTGATAGCCGTCGAAACTCAAATTAATCACGCGCATTAATCTGCATTCAATTCTGGCGCGGGCTGACCTTGAGCGTTTCACCTGAAGTATGCGCTCTGCATCCATTAAGTCGACGCGATGTAAACCCATCTCACAGCATCAGCGTGAAGTGTCTATTACCACCGTCTTATTTCCTGTTTATATGGCAACTGCCTCAACATCCTGTTTTTAATTACTTCTCTCCGGCAGCAGATGCTTCTCGCAGCAACCTGCTGTGGATTACTCCCCTGAGAACTAATGTGCTGTGACAGACCCCACTTTTCCAATCAATAACTCGCCCTAAATCTGCCATCTCTCTGCCTGCCAAACACACTCCCACTTCTAATGGCACATCATTTTCTTTAAGGGGGTGTAATTGCGTGTTGTGGAAAAGCTGCAGCCTCTCTACCTCTGTGTGTGTGTGTGTGCTTTTCTGATTCTTCTCTGTTCCGACCACGCTCGTACTGTAAAAGGGAATGTAAAAGTGCAGAGGCTAGAGCACACAGGAAGTGATGAGGGGCTTTACACAGCGTGCAGTCTCGCCACCCCTGCACTCACATCTGACAAACGCACTCACTTCCCTGTTTTGACTGTAACAGTTGAGACATTTCGACAAAAAGAAGTCACTTTCGCTTCACAAACCTGTTGACGCGAACTTGTCAGGATGTTTGTTTGATTCACGCGGTAAGTTCAGTGGCCTCGGTCTTTCTGATTTTGTCCACATTTCGGTTGATGATGGGGCAGATTAATGGCAGATGTAGTTTATAGTACGTCCTCAATGTGTCTCCTCTTGCAGATTTAAATTACACGTGGGTTTTATGCGTACATCTATAATTCTCTCGCCTTTTTCATCACTTGTTATTTAGTATCAGGCCGTATAAATTGTGTAGTTCAATGCAAAAAAGGACCAAAGAGCGTAGAAAGAGGGCACAAAAAAGGTAAACGTTGTCTTGATCAACAAACTTTTCTGAGCCTTTGTTACTCATAGCTAAAGTGAATCTGTGTGTTTATTTGTTTTCTTTGTATTTTGGTTAATTTCTTTTCTAATTCAAATTGTGTTGTAGTTAATGGTAGTTTTTCTTACAGTATATGAAAATAATTACCAGGACTGACGGTCATGTTCCGCAAATCCAAAAAAAAAAACACCACAGAATTTTCATATTTAGGGGTGGCAACTTTCTATTTCAGTCACTGTGGGACTTTTTTGTACTTTTTTTGTTCCTCCATAAGAGAAACACTGACTAAACTCAGAGAGAAAATGTCTTATTAACTTTTTTCTTTCAAATGTGTTTTGTAGATTTGACCAATTTGATATCTAACGCCAACATAAGTAAGTTGAAATCCCTTTTCTTCTTCTTTTTCTTTGTTTCAACTGGTATTTTAGTTAATTGTCTTAGTTGATTAAGCTGAAGTCTCTGACTGAGGAAGGCCCTCTTGACATCACTCTAATTTTTAGCTGAACAAATTCTCTGTCAGATTTAACGACCACTCAACAAAGATTATTATTAACAAACATAATTATGTGAATGCACATAAATAATCTAAATACTTTCCCAGTCCAAACTGACCTGAAGCTCTAAAATCAGCGTTTTCTCATTTGAACTTGAGTTTAACTGCATGAGAAGTTCTCTGCTCTCCATTTTTTTAAACAGTGAGCTCAGTGTTTATTATTTCCAAAGGTATCAGTTCACATGAACACAAACCACAGGAAAGTTGTGATCCATCAAAAATTAAGATCTGGTTAATTAGAAATTGCAAGTGCTTTTTAAACATGCATATTATACTACACACTATTTGCTTGTTTATTAAAAAATAAACTTGCCACAACTCTGAATATTTTGTCAATGTAGACATTTTTTCCCCCTTCACTTCACAAATAATAGTGTTACAAGGCCTTTAGGGTTGAAAACAAAACCGCTCTAATTTGTATACTTCACCTGTTCTTGGCGATACAAGTCAATATCAACAATGTTAGAATTAATAGGATTTTGGGTGTGTGAGGGGGAAAAAAAAGACAATTAATGTCAACAGAATCATAAGAGAGAGAGACACATGTGAAGTACAAAAACCTTAGAAATAGCTCCATTATTGTTCTGGTTTCTAGCACAGGCAGGTGCAAAGTAGGCCACTGTGTGTCTCATAATAAGAAGTTCCTAAGCATGGCTGACGTAGTACTAAGCTATAGATTCATCTGAAACATTTGCTGTTTCTAAAATATAAAAATAAAAATTGAATGTTTATCTCAGTCTTACAGAAGAATTTCTTTGGTTAGCAGAAACAGAATCAATTCAAAGCAAGATAGATGTCTAGACTGTTCTTTAAAATTTCTCTGTTTGCCCAAAAAAGCTGCAGGTAGAGGGAGTGTACAGACTTGGTGTTTACGCCCTGTGTTTTCTGTTGCTACAAAGCCCTAATCAGGAATTTCTACTGAATAAAATACAGTCTGCTCTTAAAGGAATGGTCCAGATTTTTTGAAGCAAAGTTCTGTGTAATTATGGCCAACAACAGTTCCTTACCAGTGATGAAAAGAAATAATTTTGCCTCAACTAAATCCTGGAGAGGATGTCAAACAGCTAGTCAACAGGGTCCTTAGCTTAGCTGACAATAGGCATTATAAAGCGATTCAAGCTGAATAGAAATGCATCTGTAGCATTTAACTCTATATTGGGCATTTTTTGTTCTCTCAGCAGAACAACGCCATTACAGTGCTGCCGACTTTATTAATTTGCCCCAGCCAGCTGATAATGAGTCTACTGGGATAATTACCAAACAGCTCTTGGTGGACTTGCAACAGACTGACCAGGCGGATTGATACAGTCGCCAGTGAAATAAAACTGATGTTGTTTGGCTGAGGAGACAGCAATATGCTCTTGCAAGCATGAACCCTCAATATGCACCAACTAGTGTTTTATTTCAGAGATATGAACTGTTTCAGATTGATTTATTTTATTTTGAAAAACATTTTTAAAATGGCTACACTCTCTTTGTTTAGGTGTCAGCTTATTAATATAATCAGACCTATTTTTTACTGTTACTTATTACTTCACTAAACCCATAAAAGGTCATGGTCATTAAAACACATGGCTGATATAATTTTTTAGAATGTGTTGTTTTAACTAGCTTTCTTTAAATTTTTAGTTTTTGCATTATTTTTCTAAAATATATAAAAGATTTGTTTACATATTCATTTAAAGTTGATGCACTTGTTACAAGGTTCACAGCTATTTCCTTTTACCTCCAAATCTGTTTTTTTTAACCCAGATGTTAAAATGCAGCCGTGTTTCTGGTGAAACTCTGTGACTGAATCTTTAAATCTAAAGGTGTCTTGATGAAAATGAACACCTATATCTTCCTTTATATATATATATTTTTTTTTTTTTCAGCATGAATGTGGATCTGAACTCCTCCAACATGTCTGTGGATCCTCTGGCAATGAAGACGGAGCAGGGCCCAGTCGAGTATCGCATAGCTGGCCTGGTCTTCTACAGCTTCATCTTTGTCATAGGAGTGATAGTGAACCTCACTGCCTTGTGGGTTTTTGCCTTGACCACCAAGAAGAGAAACTCGGTCACCACCTATATGATCAACGTGGCGCTCGTGGACCTCACCTACATTTTGCTCCTGCCTTTCAGGATGGCTTACTTACATCAGGACTATTGGCCCTTTGGAGACATTTTCTGCCGGATCACAGCAGCTCTAACCATCTTCTACCCCTCCATGGCCCTGTGGCTGTTCGCTCTGATCAGCACTGACCGCTACATGGCCATTGTTCAGCCGAAACATGGCAAGGAGCTGAGAAACGTCCCAAAGGCTGTGGTGGGCTCCTTGGGGGTGTGGATCATGACTCTGGGCAGTAGCGTACCCCTACTCTTCTCTCAGGATGACCCCGATCGCATCTCCAATTACACTACCTGCATCAAGATGCAAGACATCATCTACATGCGCCGCGAGAACGCGGTCAACTTCGTTAGACTCATCTTCTTCTTCCTGGTCCCCATCTGCATAATGATTGGCTGCTATGTCGTCATTGTGGACAACCTCATCCACGGACGCACCTCCAAACTGAAGCCAAAGGTGAAGGAGAAGTCCATCCGGATCATCATCACGCTCATCGTGCAGGTGCTGGTGTGCTTCGTGCCGTTCCACATCTGTCTGGTGCTGCGCTTGTTGGGAAACGACGAAGACGGCGGCTTCAACACGTGGGCCGTCTTCACAACTTTCCTGATGAATCTGAGCACGGTCTTGGACATCATCCTGTACTACATTGTCTCCAAGCAGTTCCAGGACAGGGTGATCAGCGTGATCCTGTACAGGAACTACCTGCGTAGCGTCAGGCGAAAGAGCCGGCACACGCACACAGGAAGCGTCAAGTCGCTGAGCAACCTAACCAGCGCGATGATATGAAAGTCCGTGGCACAGATACTGTACCAACAATATGCACACTAGATGCATCACCGTGTACTGTTTATGTATAATTACCTGAAGGATCAAGAAACTGCAATTAATTTTCCCGAGTGCAATTTACACTCACAGTATGGAAGTGCTGCTGTTGTGGCGAAAACATCTGTGTTCAGAGCTGATTGACTCACCCATGAGACTTGAGTTGTTTCCATGCCTTGTTTTTTTTTTTTTTTTTAGTGTTTTTTTCTCTCTCTGCTGAAGAAAGCATATGCGGCACAGGTGTGACGTGTTCAGGTAAAAATGTAACTGTTTAGAACAAAGCATAGTTGTGCACAAGCGTCAGAAACCTCAAGAAAGCAACATGAAGAGGGTCTGAATTGTTCCACAGGAAGCAGCGGCGGGGTTGTTAAAGGTTGACGCTCGGTTGCTGCACCACATTTAACAGGTCCTTCCTCTTCAGCCTCTCGGCTCTGCAACGGCGGAGTGAGCAAATCTAAGCCATGAGTGATGCGTGATGTCACCTGTCTGCTTTGCAAATACAGCGCACGTGTTTGACTTCTGCCATTTCATGTTTGTTGAGTTGAAGATCGACCACTTGAGACAGGAGGCAATTTCAACACCCAGCACTGACAGTAAAGGTTGCTGTGAAGGTTGCTTTAAATGAACCGACCAGGTGATGGCAGCATGGCACAGCTTAGACGCTATCCACCTGCCAGAGCAACACACACACACACACACAAACACACAGTGCTTTTCAAAACTTTGGCAGAGTTGACAGCAAAATAATTTTGTCTCTGTTGCATGGCAGCAAAATATTTACCTTTCATTCATTTAGATTCATAAAAAACATTACTGCATCCGTTTTCCAGTTAACAACAGTCATAACGGCTTCCTCCACCAGGAATCTGACTAAAGCGTGTTTATGGTGCAATGTGAAAAGTATTGATTAGGTGTTAAATGATTTAGTTGCTTGGAGTGCATTTACAGTAACATGCTCGAGAGATGTCAGAGAGGCTATTTACAAGATTTACTGCAACCTTAACCTTTAAACAGAAAACCTTTTTCAGCACATGGATGTTTCAGTTTCAGATTTCTGCAGCAGGTGAGGGAGGTATTTTATTCAAAATGTCTCTTTCTCGTAAAAATACTGAAGTTGGAGCAGAATAGGGGGCAGAAGAGGCTTGCAGGCAACACCAAAATAAACATTTTAAATGTTAGGAGTTGCTGCACCAACGTCAAACATGCAAGGAGTCCATCTATGTTGATCATCCAAAATATATGCTATAAAAAAAACCCTCAGAAAAGAACAACTCTTAGTATATACTCTCTGTAGTAAAACTTGGTGATGACAACAATATATTTCTGAAATCAATAAACCTACATTCAATTCCCACTCTTCTTAATGAGGTGCCTAACAAGGCATCACCTAAACAAAAAGCATTATGAAACCCTGGTGGTCCAAATATTGATTTCTGAAATCTTCTTGAGCTACAACTCAAGTATTGTCTTGTTTTCAAAATAAAAAAATAAAAAAAATTCTGGAAACAGCATATTTCTTATTTGGACTTTTTGTCATATTCTGCAAATAAATACTCAAACTGAAGTTCGTCATTATATTTGGAATTTTTAGGGAAATGTCAGTAATTGGGAAACTGAAACATAAATTAGTTTAAAAAGACAAAAGTGTGCATGATGAAAGTTCAGAAAGTACCCCTGAACTTCATAAGCAGTAAGAACAAAATATCTGAAATAATAGTCATAAATAAATAGTCATCTGAAAGCACAGCAAAACACGTCTAAAATAAAGTTTTTGAAACAAAGCATTTAGAAAACAGCAAAACATAACTTTTTTTGTTGTTTTTTTTTTAAGTAAACACTAGAAATTGTCAGGAAACAATAGCATTTCCCAAACACTGTCAGTTAAATAGTTAACAATAAACTGAACAACACTGGATAACTTCAAACACCTTAAACACTGGCTGCAGGTCATTTTGTTCCTGTGCCTCTTCAGGGCCCCACCTTACACCCATGTGTTACCGCTGACTGAACATGTGCTTTCCATTACACATTTGTTCATTTCTTCATTTTCCTTAAGGGACAGTTCAGGGTTTTTTTTTTATGAATGTTTGTGAAAATATTCTTGTAAATCTTCCCTAACCTACAGTAAACATGTAACATGTGGCAGTAAGTTTGTAGAACAGTGAGATCAGAGGGGAAAGCTAACAGCCAGTCAGAAAAAAACAGCTTTACTAAAAGAGAAGAGGTTGTTAAATGTCTTTATCGGAGTAATAAGGTGTTGTGTCCAATGAATATAAACATTTTTTTTTAGCTTAGGATATTTTAAATAGATAAATGAGATAAAATAAGGGGTGCATCACTCTGAGAATTGCTTTTGTTTTCAATAACGTTAAAGAATAGACCTTTAAAATAAGCCTTTAAGGTATTTGTTACCGAAATTTGATTAAATTTCAAAATTGCAAACATAAGAAATGTGAAGGCACAACAGTGGGGAAAAAAAAACAAAAAACCCTCAAGCACCAGCAGTACTCAGAAGTGGCTGATCAGTGTAAAATAGTAAATACAAAATAAAAACCAAACTTCTGCTCAATCTGGTAAAAGATTCTGGTTTAATGGATGTTTTTCTGAGCGTGAACGCCGTTGTCTTTACAGTAGCTGCACCCTGTCTGCATTCTCTGGATCTCTGGAAGACATTTGGCTGACTTTTACAGTAGTCACAGGTGAAGACGAGGCCGCTCTGTCCGATATAAGGGGGATAGATTTACATTGTGTTAAATAAGAGAAGGCAGACAGCGGGATTTCCATTTCGCATGCGATATTGGCACCTGCACTCCATCATATGGTGATAGTTTTATTGGCTAGTGGACTACCGGTGGATTTATAGCTCGGGAGTCAAAGGTTGTAGGAAACATCAGAGGGTCGTCTATCTGTCCCACCTGTTAGACATGAAAGAGAGAAAAAAAACATCCACGCTGCTCAAAGCAACTGGCATTTAAAACAATTAAGTTTCCTGTCAAGTCCCTGTGATGAATTATCCGGAAGCTTTACCCGCTGTAATTCTAAATCTTCCCAACAAGTGCCTTTGTTGTAGAGAAATTAATGAAAACAAGATTGTCTTTCATAGGAGCTGATCTCACAGCGCGACAGCCAGCTGCTCTTCTTTGGGAATAAAAAAAAAAAAAAAACAGTCAGCATTAAACACAGCTCACACAAAATACTCTTTTTTTTTTCTTACCACTCGTGTGGAAAACAAATCAGGCGGCAGGCGCAGTGGCCATCTGTTTTGTTATTTGATATGTGTGAATACATGTTGTAATGACTTTGTTTGCGAATCGCTCTGCGCGGCGGAACACACGAGAGCTCTCGAAGTGCTGGAGTGTTCAAAGCTAATCATATAATTGGACACAATAGTCGATGACAAATGGAGACGCTCGGAGCCAGCCAGCTGGGGAAGTGAATATGTAATCATTGTAAAATCATATCATTTTTGCATATTTGAAGACAGCTTAATAGAGTTTGCGTGTCAGCGCGCCATCAAATGATGATCAGAGGCAGTTCTGCCGCATTTGTTTTCCCGAATCCGACTTTGTTAGGCTACTTATCTTCATCTTGATTAAAAGTGTTTTCACAAGAGTTTGCGTCTCCTGTGTTTATTTGTGCTCCGCTGTAGCCTGACTGTGGAAACAGACTTGGGACAAATGAGTCCCCTTTAGAGTTTCTGAAGACAACCTCAAGAAGAGGTAAACAGCTCCCAGTGATTACTCCTCGCCCGCGGTATTTCGTGTCTCCTATTTACACGTACAGAGCCCTGTGAAAGTATTCAAACTCATCAAGCTTTTTCCCCGCTTTTTGACAGAACGCAACATCAAAATCCACTGCATTTGAGCAAGATTTTATTCTATTGACCAACACAAGTCAGGAAGGAAATGAGACTTGTCTTTCAACTTTTTTGGCAGCAGTTCCAGCTGGATTTGTTTCTAACAGCTTTAGACATCAAGAGACTGATTTAATAGCTTAATCTCAGTCTGACTGAGAGCAACAATTTTCAAGTCGAGCCATACATTTCTTGTTGGAACTTCTTCAACACTCTCATGTTTTAGTTTAGCCACCTCTGTCAGCTTTTCTTCTAGGGTTTTCTGGTATTTATCTCCATCCATCTTCCTATCATGCTCTGACCGGCTTCACAGTCTATTCCAAAGAAAAGCATTCCCCAACATGCTGCCACCATCTGCATATTGAATTGGGCACTTCAATGTCAGGTGAGAAATTGCACTTCGGTCGTGTCTGACTAGAGCAGCTTACATGAATTGTCCAATATCTGCAAAAGGGGATGTTTTTATGTATTTCTTTTAGAAATGGCTTTTTCGGGGCGTGCTCTGGTGGCGTAGAGGTTAGCGCGCCCCACGTTTGGAGGCCCTCAGTCCTTGACGCGGCCGTCGGGGGTTTGATTCCCGGATCCGACGACATTTGCCACATGTCTTTCCCCCTCTCCTTCCCCCTTTCCTGTCAGCCTACTATGAAAAAAGGGACACTAGAGCCCACAAAAAGTCCCCCTGGTGGGGGAAAAAAAAAGGCTTTTTCCTTGTCACTGTTTTGTACCAGATTTGTGGAGCACACTAAAAGCAGTCAGGTCAACAGACTCTCCGATATGAGCTATGAATCTCTGTAGCTCTTCCAGAGTGACAATAGCCCTCTTGACTGCTTTTCGGACAAGTTGCAATCTTTCCAATTTAGAAAAATGACCAGTTCTCAGAAGGTTTGCAGTTAGAAGACTGCTCAGAGATAGGGATGCTACCTTATAACCTAACTCTGCTTTGAACCTCTCCACAACTCTCTCCCTGATCTGTCTGCGGCTCCTTGCTTTTCATGATGCTGTTTGTCCTCTAATATTCTCAAAAAAATCTCTGAGGCCTTCGCAGAACAGCTGGATTTATACTTGGACTGAATAACACACTTTTGGACTCTATTAATTAAAGGATCTCTGAAGTCCGCTTGTTGAACTGGACTTTTATTTAAAGGTATCATCTGTTATGGGCAATAAAGATCTCTAGCATGCCTCTGTTTGCTAAATAAGTAATGTCTGAATGTCTTTTATTCAGTGGCATCAGAGTAAAGAGGTTGAATACAAATGCACTTTTAAATTTTTATTTAGTAAACACTTGGAAAAACTATACCTCCTCTTCTACTTCAAAAAAGACGTCCTACTTTAAGTTTCATAACATCCTACTAAAATACTCCGACCTTTATACTTGAAATGATGCAAAAATGTGAAAATGTTCCAGCTGTATGGAGGCTTTTGCAATATGTTTTTTTAACTGATTACTTGCACCAGCATCACCCTGATTATTATCAGTCCAACGGGATGCGAAATGTCTGTAACGGCGTCGTTAAACCCTTTACATCTTTTTACACCCAAACCGGAGCTCACTGCCGTCCTGTTTGAAGCCCTGTTCCCCCCACTGTGTTCCCATACATCACACTTCATGCTGTTCCCATTAGGGACCACAAGGACATGAAAGGGAGCCTATAATGTTATATAGATACAGTACACGTCCAGCCTCGGCTGGGACCTCTCATCTACTGTATGCGCGGTGTTGGCAGCCTGCAGCTGCCTGCATTTACATCATTTAGTGTTTCTCTCCAGGGCACTTTAATACGCCCAACCTCTCCCCTGGTAAACTTTACAATAGGATGTTGAAGGATACTCCTGGACTGCCATAGGAAATGAGAGGCACATGTGTGTGAATGTAGCTTTGCAGCAGTGTGACTCCCCCTCTAAACTCCCCCCAATACACACATACACACACACGCACACACACACACCGTCTCTTGTGATGCCGAGCTTAAGGGCTCTGCAATGAGACTAATGGATTCCTTTTGTGGACAAAACTAGGTTAAGCACATGAGCTATTGTTTTTATCTGTGTTATCTGTTCACGGCGGTATCTTACAGGGGTGTTAAGTATTCCTCCACTGCGCATATTCTTCAGAGGCAGTCTCCTTCCACTCTGCGTTGTGTCTCCATTAAAAGGTGATAATCTACATCAAGGGCTTTAAATGCAGCCAAACTGACTCTGGTTGACCCCGCGTTCAGCGGAGGAGAGGAAAATAGAGGAAATGTATGGCCTCGATTACGACTGTGCCTCTTTTTCAGCAAATCCTTGTGCTGCTGATTCACACACAGCCAGCCACCATTAGTACATATAAATAATGTAAGGCCCTCCTTTCTCTCTCTCTCTGTGTGTGTGTGTGTGTGTGTGTGTGTGTTCCTCCCCAACCCTTCTCACTCAACTCTCTGCTCAACTAAGTGCCTGCATGGAAGCCTTGGCCTCCTCCTTGTCATGTTCTCCATAGATCAGATTTATTTTAAGTCTTTATAGTGGCACGTTCTCCGCAGCGTTGCGTTCGACGCACGTGGGGATGTTTTTAATTGTATCATGTGAAGTGGAGTAGGAGCTCCAGCGGGGGACCGTGTCAAGTTGTGTTAATATTTAATCCGCTCCCACTTTAGTTCCTCCATGATCCGCCGTACGGCGATGGGAGCCGGATGAGGACGCGACGTCGCAGGACGGGCGAAGATGTGATTAAAGCCAACGTGGCTAATAGAGGTGGTCTCTTTCAGGGGCGCCGTGTTGCGGAAAGCCGGTGTCTCTCTTTAGTGGTGAGGCCACACGCCGATGTGGGGGGTGGAGAATACAATGGCTGCTGACTAACTGATGCTCTTACCTCAGCTGATGTTCACGTAAACAGAGACAGAGATGCAGCGTTGCGCTTGTGTCTGGGATAAATATAAGCATACGGTTTTCAAGCCGGGGTGGAGTGTGTGTCTGCCTGTGTTTTGGAGGAAGAGAGGAAAGGAGGGGAAAAACAGGAATGGATGGAGGGACGAGGGAGGCCTTCTCGCGTCCTCTGTGTGCACGTCACGTCTGCTCTGCTGGAGCTCAATTACAGGACCGATACTCAGAGAGGAAACTTCATCATGTTGTACAGATGTCTTCACTAGAGGATAAAAACAAGAAAGGGGGGGAGGGCGGGAGGGGAGGCGACGCATGTTGTCATTTAAAGTGACACGGTTGGTGTTTGTTGGACACAAACAAAATGAGAAACAGTCGGACTGTTGGATTCCCGACAAACAGGTGAATGTAAGAGTGGAGCGGAAACCCACTTAGAAGGCTGGAGACGAGTCGCCCTGATGGGCAGAGCAAACACCTTAACCAAAGCAGAAACGCTTTACAAACAATGAAACCAAGAAAGAAAAACTGCAAAGCATTCATACAGAAAAATGCTGAAAACATCAACTCAAATCTGAGTAGTAACAGAATCTAATTTAAAACTGTGAATGTAAAAAATAAATAAATAAAAATGACGTTTGGTGAGAATGGGGAGAAAGTAAGATGAATCATTTTAAAATGGCTTGCAAAGCGTATAAAAGCAAATAGGTAACAACAGAACAAAAACAAAAAAAACTGAACAATGGATCATAACAGAAACGGTTTGTACTGTTTTAAACATCACATGAACAAACATCTTAAAATGCAGCTGATCAATGATTGAGTTCGTGGCTTTGGCACCTCGGGGGTCAGCGTGTCCCGCGAATAAGAACCATTAACCCTTCTGCTGGCTGAATTAATCTGAAACAATAACTTGTAAACAATAATACTCTTTCAGTGAGCCATTCAGTTCCATCATAGTAAACATCTTTTATAACCCAGACAGCTCTATAAAGTGCTTTAGGCATCATTGGGCACAGACCATCATTAGTCAGTTGCTGTGTGTAGCTCTGAATAAACCAGGCGGACGGTGATCTTGCGCAGACACCGGCCCGTATCTATTTTACGCTGTTTCATTTCAATCGTGACACAGGCGGCGCGCACACTCCACCAACAATGGCCGTGTTTTGCTTTAATTTGATTAGGTTTTGTCTCAGCGAATGCCAAGTCCTGTTTTGCCTCAAGAACATATCTCTTAATCACGTTCCATCCAGGCTGTGTCTTTCATCTAAATCTCACAGCCGTGGCTCACACCCAACTTTATTTCGCTGAAAGGTAGAGGGGGAAAAAAGAAAAATGCACGCACACACACGACAGCACATCCAACAAGAGGGAATACAATGACAAAAGCCTACCTCTCATCTCTGTCACATGAAATGATGTTTTGTGTTTAGCCGCGTGCGCGCGCGTCTGCGTGTATGTGTGTGTGTGTGTGTGTGTGTCTGCAGGGCTCAGATCCATGTTGTTTGGTTTGCTTCTCCATTAAGAGAGCTGTAAAGGAGAGGGAACAGATGGCTGCTGGCCCGCTCTGTCCTGCATCCTCTCACAACTGCCACACTTCCTGTGCGTCCATTAATCTTCCCTCACCAGTCCTGCAGCACAACTTTATTAAAACAACTCAGGAGAGAGGGAACAACAAGCCCGCGCAGCTGTCAGGAGCCAAAGACAGAACCATTCGTCCACAGAAGAACGGCCTCGGATTCCTGAGACGCATCTGTAAAACAGCTCGAGTGGAATCCGCCCGGCTTTCGGAGCACGCTCAGGAAGAGCAGGCTCACCGTCGTGGCGGTGAATGTTCATTTGGAAGCTGGTGCAGCCACAGACTCCGACCGTTTGCCCAAGCTTAAATACAAGAAGGATCAAGATCAATTGCGGGGAACTTAAGTGTCAGTGATCAACACAAAGTGGTCCCTAATTTTGAATATAAAGGAAAAAACGATAAATGGTTTTTAATAATATTTTTCCAAGTATAAAGTGAATTAGGCCTGTCTGTCTGGGACACATTAGAACTAAATTACATTTTCCTGGGATTCAGCATCTGTCCCTTTCTGGAGACATATGACATTTTCTGAGCTTCATATCAGGCTTTTCTCTCCAAACTGTTGGGGTTTCAGCTGTGTTAAACCTCTGTGTACATATTACAAATGCAAGCGATGTGATTAGATAAATTTGACAATATTTACAGAAAATGCTGGAGTTTCTAAGAATGTCTAAGGACTCCAATTCAATGTTGCGACTCCCACTGAAAGCTATAGCAAGAATAAAGACGCGGAGTTGTTAAAGTTTTCTCTTTTGCTGACTTCTTCCTGAATTAAAACCTTGCTGACACTACCAGCATGTCACCCTGGAAATACCGACTTCAAAGTGACCAACAATAGTGCAAAAACAATAGCACAAAAAAAAAAAAAAAGTTTTCTTCAACAGGTGTAACTGGTAAGAGTTGATGGGCAGTTGGACGGAGATCGATGCAGGACAATGATGGAAAGATTATTATTTGAGGCTGAAAAAGACTTGAAACAGGGGTCAAAGGTCACATTCCAGCAGGGAAATGTTCAGTAGAAAGGGTTAGATAATTTTTTTTGTGTCAGTGCACAGACCTGAATCCAACTGAGAATCCATGTAATAATAATAATAATAATAAATAAAATGAAATCCCTGTAATATCTTCCTTATGATACAGCCCTACTTTGGATTGGTCTATCCTATGGATGATAGAAACTGACCGAACCCTAAAACACTAAGAAGCATCGATTACTTTTTTTAGTTAACTGGCGGTAAGTCAAATTTGAATATACTTCCCTTAAAAAAACCCCAAAAAAAACAAACATCTTGGTTCTTGGATTCTGTAATCACACAAGGCCTTATTTTTCCCTTCCTCCTCGATTGTCCTCGCATGAGGAAATAAACTAGACTATTTACTCTTCCTGTTGAAATTTACATGGAGTGTTGTTCTGTCATGAGAAATACTCTTAGAACAAAGCTTTATTTGGTCCTGCACTCTGTGCCCATAACAGTCAGTGGGCAAATTGAAAAATCAATTTCAATTTAAATTATTGGAAAAAAGAACTCTACAAGCCCGAGATGAAAAAAATAAATAAAGAAAGAAAGAAAAAAGAAAAACTCCTTCTTCTAGATCCCCTTTAATTGGAAAGTCATTTCTTCAGGGTATTCTAATGGTTCTAAGAGAAGATTGCAAAAGAAAGTTGATGAGCTGGTGGAGGGGGGGGTTAATAGCGCGTGTGTTTGTGTGTGTTGCACTGACCCTTTGTGTTTTATTTGCTCTTCCACGCAGCTCTCCATCTCCTTCCCCCCCTTCCCTCATGACAGAAGAACCAAATGAAGACTAATCCAGCGGGCTCACACACACTCAGACATACACTCCCTCACGCCTGTGGTCACTCTTTTTTTTTTTTCCATCCCACTGCTATCTGTAGGGAGTGTCGGGGGCTCCTGGGTCAAACTAAATTAACCATGCAGCGCGCTCACAATTGTAAAAATGTAATTGACTTAATAGATCCAGCCCTGGTGATTTGGATGCGTGTGCTGTGAGTGATTCTGCATAAAACCGCTCAGACTACACTTGAAATGTAAAAAAAAAAAAAAAAAAAAGACTGACGTTTTGATAGAACGGGTTACGCAAATGTTTTGATTTGCTTCCAACTCCCAGTGGATTAAAAAGAAAATACAAGAAGAAGACTGCAAGGTGAGCGATGGTGAATACAGTTTGAAGTGAGCAGCCATTTTTATCCATCACAAAACTCAGTAATCATTCAGTCTAAAACAGCTAAATATTACTGTTAGTTTTTTCAAATTATTCGGTGTGATTCAAAGCAGAAGTTTTTTGGGAACAAGATCAACTTTTCTGCAAATGTAGGTAAAAAATATACCCACTTCTTCCAAATGGACTGAACTTGCGTAGCACTTTTCTGGTCCTGCTGACAACTCAAAGTGATTTTACACTATAAAACTCATTCGCCCCGCTGAAGTCACAACATTCACGCTCAGTCACCAACATGCAGATCGGAGGACAACTTGGGACGGAGTTTCTTCGTGCTGTAGGAGACATCGACATTTTGCGGGGGACTCGGCTTTCCAACCGCAAAACAATAATTCTTCACCCTGAGCCGTCCCCGTGTGTTACGACTGCGACTTGGACTGGTTTAACAAAAGCTGGTGCGTTGGATATAAACATTTAGCAATTACCCTACAATGAAAGATCCCACATTTTGTTGGTTTAGTACCTGTGAGCATCTATCATGTGAATGAGTCTGAAGAGAAGGTTAGTCCTGATTTCTTCTTTCGTTTGCAGTCAGAATTGTTGACATCTCAGGTCTATCACACCTGTTTCTGCAGATCCATGTATCACCTGTATGACTCGAACAGTTAAATCATTCTCACTGCTTTACCAGCACAGAAAAGCTATAAACAGCCATCTCACCTTATTTTTTTTTTTTTTTTACCTGGATAACAACAGTCAAAACAAATTGCATTTTAAAGCTTATTCTGTCTTTCATGAAAAGTGACAGTGGCACACCGCGGGATCTTGACTAAATCAAGGTTAGTTCCATTTTCCTCTAATGCCAAAACCGCCTCTGCCTGTTTTTTTCCCCCCCACATCAACTTGTTGACACAGAAAAACTGCGCTGAAACATTTCCATTAAAAAAACAAAACACCTGTTGAAATGGCAATCAGACACGAAAGAGGTCGATGTCATTTTGAAAAGGCCTTATGAGAGAAACAGAGATGTTAAATGGCGTTGGCCCCAAATGACACAAAAGGATGAGAGGATATGAACATTTTTTGGGACCAAAGGACTGAAAGAAGGAAAAATCACGAAAGAGAGAGAAAAAAACAAATAAAATACATTCACTCTCTGGAGAGAGAAAGAGAAAGAGGGGGGTAGAAGAAGAGAGACGAGCAAGAGCCCAGCTCCATTTCCGCCTAAGAAGCGCAGAGTTAAAAGGTGGCCCCTGTACAAATGAAACTCAATTTCACGCCACATTATCCCTCCCTGTTCTCTTTCCTGGCTTTCATTTTCATTAAGACCAGAGACAATCATAAATTAATAATTACTGCCGAATGTCTAAGCGCAGGGCACAGTCCTGGCACCTCCTCTCGCCTCTGTGGTCTTCCATGTTCATGCTTGCAAAATGTTAATTTAGGTAATGTGGCCCAGCCCTTGTCAGATAAAAGTGTTTTGTAGTATTGCTAATAGATAATGGTCTATCTGATTAGGTGACATTAGTCCTATCTTTCAGACAATCACGCAGAACCTTCCTAATGTCTCTCCAAAGACTCGGGACAAAACCCAGCAATCAAGAGCCACCAAATGCTGCTTTCAGTAAAAAAAAAAAAAAAGAAAGAAAAAGAAAAATACTCTGCTGCATATGAAGATGGGTAAGGAATTAGCTCAGCCAGGCTGTTGACATTATTCTGCTATATCCAGTTAAACCCGAGATTATTCATGCCTCTGGCAGATTTGGGTCTAAATTTGTTTTCATTCAGCCGAGAAGACAAGCACCTCTCAACGATAATAAAACAATGTTAAAGGAGTATGGATTTAAAAATAATAAAAAAAAGTTTTTATTTACATTTTAATTTTAAAAAATTACACCTTAATCCACTTCTCATCAATTATCAGAAAATACCGTTTAACATCACAGCAAACAAACACTTCTTATAAATGGTGATGCATATGTCAATATTTAGAGTCTTAAAACCCATCTTTACCAAAACCATAAGCTTTTCTAAAGACAGCGTTTTATCAAAAACTTTATGCTCACAAACAACTTTGGCCCCCTGGTGGCCTAGCTATTTACTCCCTGAGATCCCTGCAGGATGAAGTGTGGTATAGCCTTTACCTTCAGACTTGCTCCTTCACTTAAATCCCAGTTTCTATTTGTTTCATAATCCTGGGATACAAGGTGTTTTAAGAGAGAGTGTTTCTGATGAGTCAGAAGAACTACCTCCTGCCTCTTGGAGTTTTTCTCGCTCCCCCAACAAACCTCCTCCATCTTTCCCACAGAGACAGTAGTGGTTTATGATATGGGCAGCTGCTCAGGATGGCCTAAGGAATAAATAAAGGGAAGGGTGTGGCATGACCACCGGATATAAAAATATATATATATTTAAAGTTTGGTAATTGTGGGGTGAACCAATCTTCAATTCCCTTTATACATGCGCTATCAAAAGGCCCCATGAGCTGAGGGCTTGCTGCGTCAGATACAATGACAAAGTTCACACTTGCATTTAGGCTTGCACAAAATCAGTTGGAGTGGCTTGTTCAGGGCACCACTGATGCAGGAAAAGCCTCGGCGCATTAAATATTTCTCTAAATTAATTTCCCTACATTGCTAAATAGTGGCCACACGCCCACGTCATGTGACCCAGTTTAAAAAGTTTTTTGTTTTTGTTGTTGTTTTTTTTCAAGAAACCAATGAATTTTCTGTCAACAGAGATGCTACAAACATCGATATCCACTGTCAGTGCCCTCATATGTTGTTACAGCATACTGCAACCCACTTTAGGGAAAAAAAAAATAATAATAATAATAATAATATATATATATATATATATATATATATATATATATATATATATATATATATATATATATATATATATATATATATATATATATATTTTTTATATATATATAAAATTACTAATGTTTCAAACTTGAAAGATATTTTACGTTTTCTGGCTCTAAAATATGATGCAACGTGCCGTTTACACTTAAATAAACCCTTCATCTTGTCAAACAGAGTAGGAAAACAACAAATTGTGCAGCGTGTGACATGAAGCAAAACACAAGAAGGCGGAATAATCACATCTGGACATACAGTCTTTATGAGTGCGTCTCCACCCGAAGCCAAGTGAATCAAAGACATCGGTGCAAACTGTTTTTTTTTATTTATTTATTTTTTTTTTTAAAGTTCTGAATATGTAATCAGCAACGCTGCCTTTCCACACAACGGCAAAAGTGCAAAGCAACACCACATCTATAATGCACATTTGGTATTTAAAGTCTCCGTGCCTCATGGTCATATTTGTACTGAATTGAATTTATTACAAAATGTGCAGTGATATGAAACATGTAGCTGCAGGGCCTCCTTTCTCACGTGCCAACGCAGGAAAGGAAAGAGAGGAGGGAGAAAAAAAAAAGGGCTTCAGATCGAGAAATAAACAGAATATGTGAGTAATAGCCCACTTCGCACAGGCTCGTTGGAGGTGAGCGGACTAAATCTGTCGCTGCGCCGCAAAGGAAACGGAGCCATTAAATGAATAAGGTGGACGTCGTTCCTTGGTTTCTTTCACTCCAGAGTCAGCTAAAGTTTCGGGGGCCGAGCTGCAAGCGCCAACTCGGGCCCGCGCTCGACGAGAAGCGCCGCTTCCTCGTGATTGATTGCCCGCTGTGTGTCGTATTGTTCTTTCAAGGTTGATTGAAACTTTAACCTCATTTTTAATGAACAAAAAAATAGAAAGAAAAAGCTTGAAATATTTCAGGCCTTGAATTTTTACAATGCAGCACTGAATTATGCAGCAATCAGTCAATTATTCATCTCTGTGGCCGTGTTATGGCCATGCTTTAAAAAGCATGCAAAATGGGAATGGGGCAGACATTGCTGTGTCAACACATTTCACTCAGAAGTGCTTACAGCAGAAAATTCTCTCTCAATGTCGATTTCATATATTTCTTTTTTTTTCTCGTGTGTTTCTGGAGCGGTACCTGTTCTGGAATTATCCCTGTGGAAAGCAGTCGTGTCCCCGGAGTAAAACTGAGGAACTTTGTGAATAACTAATCATTAAAAAAAAAAATCTGTTGGAGGTGCCTGAAACAGTACAAGAAGTAAAACAGCTTAAGCATGACCATTGAGCGTGGTCAAAGAAGTTTATTACACGGTGGTAGATTGAAAAATGGGGCAAAGTGCATGTGATTTAAAAAAAAATATATATTTATAGAGATTTTAATTATACCTGCAATTGCATATTTAATCCACACTTAGCCAAGTGAGTGATCACTGAAATTGTTTCAGAAGTTGGGTTTTACCCTTCACCATTTTGTACTTTTTTGGGGGTTTGGGAATAGAGCATTTGTCCGTGTTTGTTGTTTTGAATCATCCATGTGTCAGTCACTACCCTCCACAGAGATGTTTCACATTCACATTGAGAACATGTGGTTTAAAGTAATTTCCTATGCTCTACATGTAGCCTGCTAAACAGAAATGTATAGTTACACATTTGTTCTAGGAGTGAATATCAAACCTGAGCGGAGCCACAACCGAGGTCTTCATTTTACTCACCTTGAGAATCTCATGCTGGCCGACGACTTCAGTAAATAATAATTTTAAAAAAGGCAAGAGGAGGTTTGTTATTACGTCACATTAAAGGACCCACCGGCTAGCTTGCAGAAACAACAAACTTAGCTATAGTATTGGAGTCACCAAGCAAAGAGATGGTGTTAAGTGAACCCCCGTATTTGCGGTTCACTCTTGGCGGATTCGCCTATTTGCTGATTTCTTTACAGAGCACATGTAAAACATCTGAAACAAAATACAGCTTGGGAAACCAAAATAGGTAGGTGCAATGCTAAGTGGCGCAGCATGAGCTGGCTTTGGAGGAGCACCTTCTTTGTTTTGTTTTGAGCTTTTTGGTTGAACCCTTAAGAGCAGGGATAATGAAGACTGTAGAGTATTAGCATTTATGTAGCGTTGTTATGTTTTCCACTATACGTATTAATGCATTTTACTGTATATTTGATGATGATTGAAACTATGGAGATGGTTGAGATCCATAATCCCCCCCGTGTCATGTAATGCCCCGTTCATCTGAAGCTTGTTTATGACAACAACACTATCTTCATCTTGATAATTTATCTGTTTGATCATCCTATTTTGAGATTGTGAGCATAAAATAATTTTTTATCTCTTCCCTAGTGTCGGGGCAACCCAAAAACTTGGATATAAAATACAGTCGTTGTGGTGTTGCTCCACTAGCAGTTTCTGTATGTCCCCTCAGGGCTGTGGACAGGAAATCACTATTATGGACTATTGCAAATACGTAGACCATTAAAACGTAATAGCAGTTCAAAGGTTTCCAAGCAAAAACTGGTAAAGCATTTTTCAGGTGTAGTTTTTTTTTTATCTGCTTTGTTATTTTCATCTCAAGCTAATTGTTAGCTTTAGGCTGAGACACACTACTGTGACTTTTTGCTAAATGCACACACTAAGAGTTGTCTATTGTGGTTAAGATATTAACAGCTTATAGTCTTTCAATCTAAACCAACTTAAACAGGAAAGTGTGAAAAAACAGTTATAAAAGACGGCACGTTGTTCAGACCTTAGACAAAACAGAGAGCGGAGGCTAAAAAGAGAGAAAGTTATCTGTAAATATCTGAAAAACACAAAAGATATTCACCTGACAATGTTGGGCCACCTTAGTCGAATTGATCCACGTGCTTCTTAGGTGAGCATCGTCATCATTATCATGATGTAGAACCTCGAAAGTCTTAGGCAACAGCATTGAACTCACATGGTTTATCATCAACATGTTAACTTTATTTGAATTTGAAGTACAATGAAAGAGATGATTCGAGAAGCTATATAAGTTATCAGTGACAACAGACTTAGACACTCCATTAAGAACAAAAAGGAACAAACACATCGTGAATGGGATACGCTTCCCTTCTTCCTCCTCCTCCTCGTCCTTCTCCATCTCCTCATCTTTTTGATTGTAACACATAAGGTCTAAATTGTTTAGCAGATAAAGGACTGACATCAGCTTATGACTAGAGAATATACACAGGTGTTGCAGCACCACAATTCAAAAGTCTTTAGGGAAAGGAAAGTATTCTTTTTTTTTCCTCATCAGGATATCCATGAAACACAAAAACAAAAATGTGTTAAACACCATGTAATAAAGTGGTATTCGCTTTTTAAAAAGTAGCGTCCTTAACTGATTGTATTCCAAGCTGGCACGTGATGATAATCAGACCAGATACTTACAGAAAAAAAGGAAAGAAAAAAAAAAAGCAACAAGGGGTGCTGATTTCAAGAGCGTCTCATGACGACAATGTACAGGAAATTCCGAGAAATATTTATCTTCTGTTACGAAGATTATAGTACTATAAACAGCAAAAGTCTTCGTTTTTGAGATTGAAACGTCGTTTATCATGGTTTTTAGAATTGTCCGGGCTTGGGCGAGTCGGCCCCGGGTTATTTGTTCAGCACAATATAGGATTTATTAAATATCATAATTCCAGGACAAACATTTACATGCCTGCATGCTTTCTCACCAGAAAATGGCAGCTATAGGAAAGGATGATGGCTCAGAGATAGAACGAAAACAAGAAAGGTTTATATAAATGGTGGTATTGTTTGCCTAATAGCTCTACTGCATACACAATACCTCTTAACGTTATATACACATACCTTACGAGTCCACTCGGGGTTCAGCAGAATGCGAGTCTTCCTATCTTTAACATTTAGCTCTTGTATATACAACGATGGTAAAAACGGAACTTGATTGTATTTTCATCTAATTTAGAAAACTTGAAAATCAAACGTCGGTCTTCTTTCTTTTTGATGACCGCGTGGACAGATTCACATTTTTTTTAATCCCCCCCTTTTCTCCACAATGTTCATGTTGTTTTTTTTTCTCCTTTTTCTTTTCCATCTTTTTAGCTTCTCGGGATTTATGTTGAAATACAAAAACAAAACTTCAGTCGAATTTTCATTTCAAAGCTTTCTCGCTGGCTGCGATACAGTATAAAAAACATCTTCAGTGCTGTGAACTTATTAGGAGTTATTACCAACAATGCACCTCGGGTACATTTTTTATTATTATTTTTTTTTTAATTATCTTTATTTAACTGTGCTCGGTTATATGTGTTTATCCTTCACGTCGGCGAACCTGTCCGCGTCAAACAACTTCAGGATTTCCTCCCGCGATGAGAAAGACTTCTTCGTTGAACAATCAGACTCCTCCAGCGTTCGGGGTGGGGGTTGAACACAGCATTTCCACCTACGAGCAGCTTGAACTCTCTTCAACTAAATCGGCCTGGGTGAGGGGCTTCCCCGAAACCTTCATGGGTTTTTCTTTCAGTCCTTTTGTTTTGTTTATTTATTTTTTTTTATAAAATCTTTCTGTCCTCCAGCTCTTCGCGGCCTTATCAGTACATCACTGCGGTTTTCAGGAACAGTCTTCCATCTGGAACAGAGAACACACACGCACGCAGACACACACACACACACACACGCCGACACACACAGAGAGAGGAGGCAAAAAGATTAGCCAACAGCTAACAATCTGCTGACGCAAATGCACTGTTCAGGACGTGATTGTTGATGAAACGCAACTTTGAAATATTGCCCCCTAGTCTTTGGATTTCAACGGCATTACTGTGAATTCATAAGCTGATTTAGAGAGAAGATAAAGGTAGCAGCCATGGCAAATGTGATTAAATATCATGTGGAGTAATGAACTTTATTGCTTTTAAATACATAAAAAAAAGTAGAAATTAGAATTAGGTTGACTTCAGTCTGGATTAGGAACACAGTGACCATTCTATTCTTAGATAACGTTTCTTATTCTTTAAACTTCGAACTTCAACATCCTTTACTGTGATCATTCTGTGACAGGCCAACACAAGGTAGTGCACACTTTGGAAGCGAAAGGAAGCGATGCATGGTTCTCAGAACATTTCAAACATAAATAGCTGAAAAGTGCGGCATGGATTTCTCTTCAACCCTTTCTGACTTTTTACTGTAGGCCAAAACGTTAAATTCTGTTCTCATCTGGCCAGGAAACCTTGTTCTACACATTTGCTGTGTCCTCTGTGGGATTTTAATTTCTATAGCTTTCTTCAACATTGACTTGTTTTCTTGACGCTCTTCCAGGCTTATGGAGTGAACAACTTTTTTTTGTGCCTACAGGTTTTCAGCATGAATCTTTGCAGCTCCTTAAAAGTTAACATGGGTTTCTCTCCTGATCTGTTGCTATTCCTTTTATTGGTTTGGGTTAATTGATTTAACATTGTTCTCTGAGATGTCCAAAGCTTTGTTTAATGTTTTGAGTCTGATTCATATTTCTTGGCTGGTTACCATGGATTTCATTTAGGGGTGTTGCTGTAAAAAGGGACTAAGTAGAACCATCTGTACACATTTTACACACTGATATGTGGACACTATTAATTTTTTCTTCCACTACGCAATTATGCACCAGTTTATTTGTCTGTCACATAAAATCTAAAAAAACAACAACAGTAGTTTACTGTATTGACACAAAATGTGGAAAACTTCAAGAAGCATGAATGCGGTCGAAACCTGCTGCATTATCAAACCGACCTAAGCTGTCTGAACACGTTTGTGGCCTTCAGCTCAGCCGCGGCGCTTCTTTTAAGCATAATCCAGCTCTTAAGTCACAACGCGACGTCTCTTGCGTGGATACTGTAAAAGGCTCCGTCATGTAATCTCTGAGCGCTGGCCACTGCCAAGCGGACAGACTCTCTTCTCACCCGCGTGTTCGCCTGAGCGAGCAGCGCTGCCTTTTTTTTCCGAGACAGTAAAAAGAGATCTGTTAGGCGCAGCTCCGAAGCCTGTCTGACGTTTATTACCTTCACATTCACCCACCCCCCTCTCACACCCACCTACCCCTTTTCTCTCTCTGCCGGAGAACGCTTACAGTTAATGCCTTTAAGAAGCGTCTCTGTGGCAAGCGGGCCTGAATTATTCAGCCATAAAGAAAGAGGCGCACAAAGACATTTAGCAGCCCTGCTTGTCGGACATGACACAAGCAGAGCAGGACATCGGGAGACGGCCTTTGACTAGCCGGTTGTAACGTCTTGATGCAGGGTAGATCCTGGCCTGGCGGCTTAGGCCAGCTTAACCTGTCATGATGGGTTTTTATGTGTTTCATACAGACAGGGGTGGGGAAACAAAAGATTGTCGTGTGTGTCTGACTGTGTACACAACTCGTAATGGGGCATGTGTACACGCTAGGGGTTGAGCCAATTAGTCGACTAGTCGACTAGTCGACTCTAGGACATCTCGCGAGTTTTTACATTTCATGTCGACTAGTCGCAGTCATGTGATTGCCGGTGCTGATCTGACAGCACAGTATACGTCACAAGACACAAGAAAAATAAGTTAATACATTAGTTTAAATGATATGTAGATGGATGCATATTTGTGGTTTTACAGTGTTTTTAAAAGGAGATGGAGTTGCAGCTGCAGTCGACTACAAAACACGAGCCGTCTAAAACTCGCCCCCTTCCCGCTAAGGATGTCACTTAGCCGGCTCGCGAATGTCTTTGTCACGACGATCTAACTAATACATTATGATGTTATGTTGCTGATTAAATAAAGATCTGTGGTAATGCCATCTAAAAGATGTGCGTTTCCTTTTGAATGTTGGTTTCCCAGCAACTTATTATTTATCATAAACTATCCCGATGTTTTGTTGTTTCACTTGTTGCTGTTCTGTGTAAATGCCGTATTTTTCCGTGAAAACGGGTAATAAAGCCTGTACGTTACTCCAAAGTTTGCGTCTTGTGTTGCTATGACATCACAACGACTAGACAACTCGACATCGACTCGACTTTTATCATGTTGACGTTGACTAGAAAATATCTTAAATCGTTCAATCTGCTGAGTCAGCAGAGCTTCCTGTCGCGCATCGGGCGGAGGAGAAGCAGGTGGTTTCGTTGAATTCAGCTGTAACCAAACGAGATCCGTTCATAACAAGTTTAGTTTGTGATGTTCCAAAAGCACCATGTAGTCAGTGTGATAATTTGACTCCTATAGTAACTATCCAGAGATCATCAGCATCAGCCGGTGTTTAGAAAAAAAAAAAGTCAGACCCGACATTGTGCAACAAACTTTTCCCCGCTGCTCACGAAGAATGATCTGTTTATTGCTCTTTTAATTCTCCATAATAGACTTAGTAAAAGCAGGAGAAGGGGAGTGTGTGTGTGTGTGTGGGGTGGGGGGGGGGGTCAATATTTGCCGTGAAAATAGCTAATAAAGCCTCCAAGTAGTTGTGAAGGGTTTTTGCGCTTACGTCACTATGACGTCACCGCGACTAGTCGACATCGACTCGACTATTATCATGATGTAGTCGACCTTAAAAAATATGTAGTCGTTCAACCCCTAGTACACGCACATACACACACACACACATGGGCTAATTACCCGGCACTGCTGTAGGTCTCCAAGGCATTGCTTCAGTACGAGCAGCAACCACCACCGAGTTTTGCGTAAACGTCGTTACGGCGTGAATGCGGCGGCATGGAGGGCGAAGCGCAAAACCAGCCTGCCTTCACAACAGTAATTCATAGGAGGGGTGTTAATGAAAACAAAGGCGATTTGATCGTTGGACGGATGATGACGTTTCATGTGTTGCCGAGAGGATGTCACATATCGGCATGTTTGACTTCCAGCAGCAGCTCAAACCTGCGAACTTGACTCGCAGGTCTTGATGCGAGCGGAAACGTTGAGACGTCGTGACGTTCTCTCTCGACTCGCGGGGCCCTCATTAAGGCGCGGCAAAACTTTCGCATTTTCACATTCGAATCGAGATGAAAAGTTCATTAAAGAGAATAAATATTTCAGTAGGTGCTAAATAAAACAAGGGGAATTTTTTGGCTTCTCTCAGCACAAAATTCCTTTGAAAGATTAATTAATACATGTAAATTATGCAAATTATGCCCATGCAAATATTTTATGAAGACAATTAAGGGATCCATTAATTACAGTCTTTTTTGCTTCAGTGACATTCATTCATTTAATTTTAATTTCACTTTAACTGTTTTGATGTTTAATCTTGCAACAAAGAACTTTATCTGGCTGCGTGCAGGGTCGTGTAAACCCCGCCGAACGCGTCGAGTGGGGAAGGTGGCGTGGCGGAGGGAGATGCGGGGGGAAGATACTGGCACGTGCGCCCGTTGCCAGGCGGCACCGGGGCGAGGCGCGGGCCCCCAGCAGCTCGCCTGCCTGCGAAAAGGGCCGCGCTCCCCTCCTTGGACCCGATTCAAAACACTGCAAAAAAGCAATTAATAAACACAGGCTGTGTTAATATCGCAGAATTAGAGAAGTGTGACAAAAGACAAATAGAAATAATTAGTTCTCTAAAATTATGCCCTCATTATTATTTTTTTTTTTCCTCCCTCCCCCTGTCTGCCTCCGTTCGCATCCTCGAATTTGGAGTCGAGAATGCACCCACACATTTCTCTGTCTGCTTCGGCGCCGGTGATAGGCTTGTTTTTCTTTCTCCCACCCCTTCCCCCCGTTCCTCGAGTTCTCTTCCTCCTCCTCTTTCTGCTTGTGTAATTTATCAACATCATTTTTTGCCATTTGAGGTTAATTATACAGCGAGGCTTGCGGAGGTAGAGGAGACATGGGTGGCAGACAAATGCTTCTCTAATTGAACAAAACACAGAAAGAAAAAAAAAAAAAACGTAACGTATTCGGTTTCATTCCACTCTTTGAGGCAGTGATCAGAGTGATTGAGAGACCCTAGAAAATTATAAGCTCTGTTGTCGGAGCCGCAACTGTTTTACAGGGTCTGAGTGCAAAAAATAAATAAATACCTTGCCGCGGCCTCAGATTGGAAAGCGGCTGCTGTTGCAGAGTAGAGAATACGACGTTTTGACGCGGTTAATTTCAAATATTGTACAAAGTCTATGGAAGAAAAACAAACAAATAAAACTGCTTGTGAACTACCTGACTGCACTGAAGATTCCTGGAAGGAACCGGGACGCCGAGAGCGTAGAAAAGGCCCAGAGAACCTTCGAGATCTGAAGACGATTTGTGTGGAAGAATGTCTCAAGAGAACCCCCGAGCAAAACATCAAGACTATTTTCTTCACACAAACGTTTTGAAGTTGTCATTACCAAAACGGGGCTTTGCTGTTTAGTCTTTAATCAATTTCAGTGACTGTGTTCAACGCGTCTTTCCTGTTTTGTTCTAGTTTGGCTTATTACACGTGATCTCATTTCAATAGACTGAAAAGAAATAGATTTAGTGACAAAAACATTGGTCTCTATTGTCCTCCTTGTATATTTAAATATTTCTTTTGTCACACAAAAGTCTTTATGAACTTATTACTTTTCCTCTGCTGCCATTTTTGCTGCATTATTTTCTCAACAGCAACCCCTTGTGTTCAAGAGAGTAACTCCAACGATTGTAATGTTGCGTTCACTGAAATCTGGGAAAGACCCAACACAGGAGTAAATTGTGTTCTAGTTGCACATTGAAAAACCAATATGCAATCGTAACACCATGCTAATTGTACAACTTGCTCGCACACATTCGTCATTGCGTGAAGACGTTCTGGATTTAACTTGTTTTGTGAGGAAAAAAAATACTTAAAGTGCCTTTATTGATCGAGCTTCTGTAAGTTTATTAAGTCAAATCAACACAAGAATATGTTGCAGTTTTTACCACTCTTGTAAAATTATCCTCTGTGAGAAGGGAAAAGGGAAGCAACATTTGCTAAATGGATGAAGGATGCAAATACAAGGAAGCATCTTACTAAAAACACTAAAGCGACGAAGGCAAAAGGTCACAAACGAAGACGAAGCTAAAGGAACTGGATATTTGGGAAGTAAACTGTCAGAAACTTCTTCGCCTTTAAGGGGGAAGGAGGGAAATACCAATTAGACGGCCTAAAAATACCCTAAATTACATGCAGTAATCATTCATCTCTAGTTTTTCATATTGGTTCAAGTAGACTAATCACACATTAAAGACTTAACTAAAATATTCTCTGCGTGCAAAGTCAGAAACTCCCCCGACCTTATTTTTCGAAGCAAATTGCATGCAGCATCTTTCCCAGGGTAAATTGGGACCTCTCTCCTCACTGATAAGGGCAGTTCTGAGCGGCGCATTAAAGCCAGACGTTTGAGCAATAATGAGGATATTCAACCTTTTCACGAGGTGTCTCGGATCTGGGTAAACACAGATAGAAGGCGGTCCGACGGAGGTTATCGCAGCGGTGGCCTTCCCTTAAACACAAACTGCACCCCCAAGGCTAACAAACAAACAAATCATTAAAAATGTACAAGGCTTGTTCATAAAACGGATTGATTTGCTCCGATTATGAGTATCAAAGGAGGGCTTGCTCTGCTTTTTTTTTTTTTTTTTTTTTTGTGACTTTATGACTCATTATAGCGTCTTGAGTAGTAAATATGTAGCTTTTTCGAGAGCGGTTGTTTGGTTTTACCGCGTTTAGACCTGCCGCCGCTAAAAGTCAAGTAAAAGAATAATATTATTCTTGGGGAAAACCGATGATCTTGACCTAGTGCTGTGGCCCAGATGGTGGTGTATGTCTGAACAGCAGGCGCAGAAACACTAATGTTCATAAACTGAAGACGTGTGCGTGTTGGGGTGTGTGTGTGTGTGTGTGTGTGCGGAGGGAGAAGGAGGGGTGGAAAAGGCAGAGAGAGTGGGGAGAAAAAAAAGAGAGCAAAATTGAGGGAGAGAGATTTATTGTCTCATCTGAGCCCCTGTACCTTGTATTGTCCTTTCAGCATCTGTTCTTCCACTGCTGCGGTCACTCTCCATCTCAGGGGTCAGAGAGTCTGCGAGAGGAGAGGGATCACCGCCGTTAAACATGCCTGACATCCACCTATCAGAGCCGTGCTTTCACAGCATCATTCATCGCAAACTAGAGAGTGAGCCTTGCAGACATGTCTCTGCTCAGTGTAACCATGTGCCTCTCCGTGTGATAATCTCCAGCGATCAAAAACTATACCTTTATATTATTTTTTGGTTCTATTACCTCTGTACTGTACGCTGCTACAGCCAGACTGATAAATCAGTCACTGAACTTTGCTTCAGCAGCCGATAATTTCTAAGTGCTCCTAAGACACGGTGGAGGTTTTTTTGAGTGTGCTCCTTGTTTTAAGCAGGCCCTTTACATTGGCACCTTTTTTAACATGACATGTTCAGAACATGAAGGTGAATCATGGTGAATATCTACGACTGTTGTCATGAAGTGTCATTCGGTAAATAAAGTTGACACTTTTAATGGACTTTTAATGCAGGTTTTAGTACAACTTTGTGTTGCCATTATTTACCAAACGACACTTTATGACAACAGTCATAGACATTCATAAAGGCACCCTCGTACTCATGACAGGTGTTATGTTTATGATAGTTTCACTCCTTAAAATTAAGTGTTACCCAGTTTTTTAATGTTGTCACCTGACTGTACTGACAACTGGTTAGTCGAAAGAGGGCATTCGAAGAATCATGATCAAAACAGTTGGTAGTTTGACAATAGCAGGAGGGACTCACTAATTAATGAAGTAAATAATAACAAAGGAAAGTAACATTTGCCTGCTGCTCTTATGTTTTGTTTGTGTACAGTGAATGTACTTAATTTAGTGCCTCGCAAAATGTTACTGCCTATTGACATTTTGGCCAGATGAAAGGTACATACTCTAATGTACATTATTGGGATTTGTGTGTCAGGTCAAAATAAAGCTGAGCATTACTGCAAAGTGGAATAACCAAAGAATCAGTGAATCATGGTAGCTTTGGAGGAGCTGTAGGGATTCACAGTTTAGTAGGGAGAAGCGGACAGGAAAAACATCTTTATCGGAACACTGTCACTGTTTCAATTTAGTTTTGAATGCAGATTTTTGTCTAGAACATGGACATACTCTCGGTTGTGTAAAATAAGGTAAGTATTAGTGATAAACCCACAAATAATCTTTCATGAAACAGTGGCGTGCAGAAAAGAAGTTCCACTGCAGTTTGTAATAATCACATATAATAGAACCAAGAAGGAGTTTTAGTCCAGTGAGGTCAAATCCAAACTTTCTGGACATAAACAATGCACGTGAGCCTGAACGCACCCTGCCTACTGTGACACATGGGGGTGGCAGCATCATCCTGCAGAGACGCTTCTCTTCAAAAGGGACGGGGAGGAGGAATGGAGCTAAAAACAGAGCCGTCCTGGAAGAAAGTCTGGACTGCCAAAGCCAAATCGGCTGCAGCAAAGGCTTTTTCACCATTATGTGCTGCTTCATGTTGTTTATCTGTCACATAAAATCCCAATAAAACACACTGAACTTTGCGGTTGTAATGTGAGAAAATGTGAATAAGTTCAAGGCGTGAGGATGTTTTCTGCAAGGCGCTGCACAAATAGCAATACATTTGCGATACATAGAAGGGGCTAAACGTGATGTTTGGTGCTTTCTGACCGTTGAGGGAGCGCATGCTGTCTGAGGGTGATGGCTGCTTCAGAGTCTGCTCCACCTGCTCTCTCCTTTTCGACTCGTACTCCAGAGCTTCTTGCAGTTTCCTCTTGGCCTTCTTCTCCTTCTTCAAACGCTTCTGGATGATTGCTAACAAAAAACAAAGATCACAGTGACAATAAATGAGCTCTGGAAGCAAATTAGGCAAAGCATTTTTTTTTTTTTTTTTTCAAATTTGATTATAAGCCAGATCTGGCTGACAAAGATAATAGCCTGATTTTTCTTTTTTTTGTCTTTTAAATTTAGCACTCAATTATAGAAAAGCGAAAATCAATTAAACTTAAATATTTCATAATATATAAAGATTTAAATGGGAAAATCGGAGCAAATACTGACTTGCTAGAGGGAATTGAAGCTAATTGAAAAATTTATTGGGATATTTTTCATGAATTTCTCTCATTAAACATAAACGATCCGGTTAGCGTACGACTCTGATGCATTTTACATGAGGGTTAGTGCGAGTCTGGATGAGATGTGTATTTTCAATTATGTTAACAGACTACGAGCAGAAAGAAAAAAAGAAGAAAAAAAAAAACTATCAGTTTCACGTGTAACCAAGGAGGCTCGGAGTGGCTTATGAGTGTCATGTCTCCTGCAACACAGAGGGTGGTGTAAGTACATTCAGGAGCTCCTGTACCTAAATGGGTACAGGAGCTTGAACCGGAACGGTTTACGCATGCCTGCCCCCACCATAGGAACAAACACAAGGCTAACAGGGAGGACGGCGTGTCGGACAGTACCTCTATTCTTCTGCTCCATGGCGAGCTGCTTCTCCAGAGTCTCCCTGAGCTCTCTCTCTCGAAACAGCTCCATCTTCAGCTCCGTCTTCTCCAGCTGCACCTGCTTCTCCTGGGCCCGAGCATTGTCAATCGCCACTTTGAGCAGGCCCTGCACCAAATAAAAAGAAAAAAAAGAAAGAAATGCGCATATGTATATTATCAGGACGAAAAGACAACTGGCGTAGGAGTGCCTGGGGATGTTTGACTCCCTTTGGTCAAAGCTGAGAAATGCAAGTGTGACAAAGGTCCCAGTGGTTGTTTTTGTAAGTGCAGCGAAAGGTTCTAACAACTACTAAATGATGGAACTGGATGCGGATGGACACAACAAGATTTTAGCTTTGTGTTGATCCATCACAAGACAGCCTGATAAAACAGACTGAAGTTTGCGTTTTTGTCGGGACAAGACGCAAAACGTTCCAGGAATACTTTCGCAAGGCGCCATACTTGAACCAATCACCGGTAAGAAAAATTGGATGGAAAGGAATAAAAAGTTTTTCTAACTGTGAAACTACTTCTGCTTTAGACTTTTTTGACTTCCTGTACAGAATTGCCTTAAACAAACTTGATTACTAAACAGATTCATTCAGCTAAATAACATTCAAATCAGGCTCCTAACAGCCTTGTTTCAGGGATACTTTGGATGTTTTGAAGTGAGGTTCTATTGAGTATTTGTACGTAGTCAGGATGATAATTCTGACTGTAAAAGAAGAGTAAGAAGAATCTCGGTTTGGAAAAAATGGGGGAAAATTCTCACAGAGAATAAAGCTAATAGCTGGTCCCAGGCCTCTTGCATTAAGTTCAATTGAAGACTTTTTAAGACCATTACGCTTCATAAATTAAGTTACCTACTAACCCATGTTAAACTTACTTAAAAGTATATGTTATCTCAACATAGCTAAGGGTTGTTTGACCTGCATGTGAGTGCAGCGCTATTACACAGTATTATTTTTTTCCAATTTGCAGTGAGGGCTAACGGCTCCCACATACTTGGGCGTACTGTGCACATTCTGTGAGCAGAGCAGACTCGAGTGCACTACCTGCGAACGTTTGAGACGTCATCGTCGAGCATACCAATTTCCTGCATTTCCCGTGACAAATTCCTCCATTTCCCACAATCCAAATGGATGCTAGCGAGCTTGATGAGCTACTTGGGCGAGTGAAGTAAACCCGAGTGTTTGGGGGACCTTAAGTCACATCCCAGGTTGAACTAAAGGCAGCTCGGAGACAACAAGGGATTTTCCTGTTGTGTTTCCAGCAAAGGAACAGCAAAATCTAGTCCTGGAGTAAATAAACAATACAGCATAAATTCCCCCGATGGCACGTAGTTACCTCACAGCATGACAGGATCTTGAGCAAAAACTACGACACAAGTAGCAAATAAATGCCAACAATTTCTCAACCTCATCGCCCCCCCCCAAAAAACCCTAAAGATTTTCTATGAAAGAAAACAAGCAATGAACACAACCAACTTAGACTTACCGTGAGACATCCGGAAATATAGAATACTTGCGAAGACCTGAAATTTAGATGATCAAATTTACGAGTGTTTATTTATACCCTAAATAAAGACAGGTCTTCGCAAGATGAATTTAAAATGAGATTTTAACAATCACTGTCAGTGAGTAGCCAGTGTAAAGTAACTATGACATAGATGTCTAGAGATGTTACCCTCGGTGCAGGTCAAATCTAAAACTTTCATGCCAGGTTCAAGTTTTTTTGTTTTTTTTTTTCACCACCAGGGGGTCTTTTGTGGGCTCTAGTGTCCCTTATTTGAAAGTATGCTGACAGGAAGGGGAAAGGAGAGGGGGGAAGACAAGCGGCAAACGTCGGCCGGGTCCGGGAATCGAACCCGCGACCGCCGTGTCGAGGACTGAAGGCCTCCAAATGTGGGTCGCGTTATCCCCTACCCCACCACAGCACGCCCACGATTTTCTAAACTTTAACGCTCACTTTTCCATCTAACAATTCTCAAGTTCCTTCCATTTCATTCTTTTTCCATAACAACAGGTCTTCAGTGACAATACCCAACTTCATCTATGCAAACTATAAACTTACTTAGAAAGAGCTATTTTGCTATCTGTTTAAAGCTTGACTCCTGAATCACATAGTTGAGTCAACCAACCCAAATTGCAAACATTTCCAGGTTTCAGTCTGTTTTTAAAGTATAAATACAAAATTTGATTATAAAATAGTTGGCGATGGTGGGATTTTAAGCATTGAGCACCAAGAAACTCGTGGATGGATGGTTGGCTGGCTGAATCCAACTGTTGGATCGTCGAATAAGGAATTGAACAATTTTCCCTAAACTTCTCCAGACCTGCAAGTATGTGATTATTCTCTGTAAGCTGCTACCATATCACTGTTACTATATGTCCGCCAACTTGAATGCTTTTTACATGCAACTTTCTGCTTAGCCTGCTACCTTCTTGTCAATGCGTTTATATATGTAGATATCGCACCCAGATATCTACATATAGAAATCCCTGCAACGATCTGCAGGAATTTTGCAAAACTTTTGTTCTCAGAGTCAGTAAAATATATATATATATAAAAAAACCTGACTCCTGGAAAAAAAAAACAGAACTCAAGAGCAAAGTTCAGTCATCCAGTTTGAACATTTTTGATGCTCGATACTGCTGTTTTGATTTTTTGCACATAGTTATGCCGTTTTTAGTGCTTAATATTAATTGCAGTTATTCTTTTTAAGTCCTCGATGTATTTTCTTTACATTTTCCTCTAGATTATATTAAACAATAGCAACAAAGCCTTTGGCGTAACATTAACATGAACCAATGAATGAAGGAAGAAAACACCGACTGCGACAAGACGATGTAAGGCTCCCCTCAGGGCCCTGACTCAGACCGGAGATGGTACCTGTATGTTGGTGAGAAGAGTCTCTATCGATGACAGGCCGTCTGGGAAGAGAAATGGCGACGGAAAACCCGGAGGCAGAGTCTGTCCGGCCAGTGACAACCTCTCGTAGCTGTCTCTCGCTGTTGGAGTGCACATGGAGTTGTCTTCTGCAACGAAAAGTGAGATCAAACATTTGCTCAGCCTGGGAACCAAAAAACCGTGGGGCACCTTTTGTCAATCCGAATGTTCCTCACCTCACAAAACGTATAGAAAAAACAAAGAAAAATTGAGATTCTTTTGTACTGTTTCCCCCTTTTTTTTGCATAAAGTATTAAATAATATCAAGCAAAAACATAAATCCAGCAGCAAGACCTATTTAAGAGATGTCATGCGGATTCCAAAAATGGAGGGAGGGTGAGGGGGACAGTGCCGGCAGTTTGACCCCAGAGACTCGGGCTTGCTTTGTGCGCGCACGCTCGGGTGCCTGTCAAACCTAAGATGACATCATCCTCCATTCATCACCGGCAGAGGGGTAGGGCCCTGCCATCTGCTGTCCAGCCTCTCCACCAGGCCTCGGTGGAGAGGAAGAGGAGCAGAGGGAGGGAGGGCGAGCAGGAGGCAGACCAGGCAAACACATGTACAGCTTGCTTAAACTAAAACAGTATGTCAGACACTGACACATTAGATCTGACACATGTTTTCGTCCGGTGAGCTTTTACTAAGCCAAGAGGATGTAAGTGCTACCATCCCGGTGAAAGACGGTTCTTATTGAACCCCCTGCATGTCTGCACTATTAATTCTTTCGAATGCTAATTGAATGCAAAGTTGGTTGGGTTAGGTTGGGTGGTGGTGGTTGGTGGGCGGAGGGGAGTTTTAGATATGGAATGAAAACCTGGCGGCTCCCGCTCTCATCCAGTATTCATATCTGTTTATGTGGCAGCCTGAATCTTGTACAAACAGCGAGCGGAGCTGAACAGCCCCCGCCGCTTCCCTCTCTCTCCCTCCTCCCATCAATATTCACCAGCGCCAGCCAAGTGCTGGGAACAGCTGGTCTTACATTAATTAGTTTAAAGTATTTATTTCACCCATCCTCAGAGCAGATTGAGCAAAAACATTGGAGATTATTTCAAGCATCTGCAAATGCCCTGGAAACATCCCGGCGCCAAAAGTCGAGTGTTCGGATTCACAGTTTAGGTTTGTAATTTGGAGAACACTTTTTTTTTCTCTTTCTCTCTCTCTCTCTCTTTCTATGTGTGTGTGTGTGCGTGTGTGTGTGTTTGTGAATGGGGAAGTTGGTAAAATACGCACCGCTGGTCCGTAGAGAGAGCAAACAACCTTTCTCCCTTTTTCAGATGGAGTTCACTACTGTTGATTAATTAGAATGGATGGTTGCCTAATGGATTAAAATTTGTTTATAATTTGACTTCATAAAAATAATGAATTGCCTACTTTTAAGAAGGCACTCCTGTGGTAATTTATTTCATCTGCAGCAGTTTTATTTTTTTGTTTTTTTTTTTTTGTTTTGTTTTTCCAGAGGTGGGCGTCGAGATTCGTGAGATGCAAAATGCGCTCTCTACCTGCACAGCGGAGCAACATGAAAGTCCCATTTTATCTCAATAAATGTAACTAATCAAAGATCAGAAGCATTGCGCCTGGCTCCGGATCAGGTTAATGCAGACGTACCGCGTGCATTATATATATATGCATGCATCACCCACCTCCAATAAAATCACCATAACAACTAGAGACGTTAGTAGACCTCAGGGAAAGGTCTGCTGTTCTGGCTTTGTAATTGATTTGTACTGTAGGCACTTTGTCCCTTATTTAGTGTTGGCATTAATCATAAATCATTGCTTTAACAAACTCCGGCTTCCCACTCAGCAGGCCTCGCCTCCCAACACAAACGTTGGATCACAGGGAATATTTGATGGCTTTGTTGCAGGGGGGGAAACAACCTGTCATGCTCTGGGAAAAGCAAACAGCGCGTTGTGTTCGACAGACTCCCAGCCACCGTACAGCACCTCTTGTCAGATAACATTTCCACCAGGAGCGATGCATAAGTACCGGCGTTTGGGAGAGGAAAGAAATACGGAGCTAATGGGTGGCTAATTTAATCAATGCAATCAAACGGAGCTTAATGAAACTAAATGTAAATTTTAACAGAACAAGATCTGGATCTGCAGTTTCCAGGCAAGTCAAATAGCGCTGCGCCTCACCCAACTCCTTACCCAACAGGCTCTCACCCAAGTCTAGGCTTTAATCATTTGCCACTATAAAGGTGTACTGAGATTTTAAAGACTTACAGTTTCAAAAATGAACATTTCACAAAATTTTCCCTACAGTTTAAGGTGATTTTCATGACTATAAAAGCTTGAGGCGCCTTAGTATGGAGCACAAAGCAGCACGCCGCTGCTTCTATTCTACATGTTGCATTGCAGGTCAGCTGGCTGACCGTCACTTTCCCCGCGTTCACAGGAAAAACAGAAGAAGCGCTTCAGAGATAATGTCATTTGATAAAAACACAGACAGTTATATTTTGGAAACTTGAGGACATAACATAACCACTCTTATTGAGATAATTGTTTTTGAAAACTATATTGGGTTAGCTACATGTGGAATATCTGTCAAGTGGCTGACTGCAGGCTACCGGAGCAGACAGCCTGACTGAATTACCAGCTAGCATTGCTAATATCAGTTTGTTACGCTCGCAGTTTTTCTTGAAAAATATCAGAAACAAAAGAAAAGTATGATATTCTCACTTGAAACTAATTCTGTTTTTTTTTCCCTTTTTAAATTTATGTTATAGTAGATAACATTTATTGCAGTTAACATTTATTGCAGTTAAAGTGGATATATTATTTTCTGTAGCAATTGGACTCGTTATTACGTTTCTCATTTAAACTCCCGACATTGCGTAAAGTTATATACTTTTGTCCAAAGCTTTTGCAAAATATCAGGCATGAATATTATAAAGTGTATGAATTTGCATATTTGTAGTTCATAGAAGAAAAGTAAAAAATAAATGTATATTTTTTAAATTTAAATAAAAAATAATCAGTTATTTGATTATCATCAGTTATTTAATACAATTACACCGTTGTATTTTATTCCCGGTCATCATGCTGTGCCGGCCCATGCCTATAGGTCCCCCTTGCTCTCCTCCCTCTGCCTGGCTCCAAACCTTGGCATGCGTTTGCATGTTTGCTTCTCAGCATCGCTCTGCAATCATTGACTTCAACTTAATTACAGCGACAGGCGTTGGGAGTGATGGGGGGGCCGATGGAGTAGAGTGGAGTGCTCTGTTTCCAGGTGATATTTCTGCGCTGGCAAGACTGCCAGCAGCAGCTGCGAAAGCCTCTGGTGCTTACCGTACGGTGAGGGTACAGATAGGGTCCCCCCATCCTCGGTTCCCTCCCCACCCCATCCTACGCCTTCTCACTATGAAATACTGCATAGAGAAAAAAAAAACACTAGCTGGTCACCCCTTGTCACAAATAACATTTCACGCACAACTGTTTCTGTGGATAATAGGAGCCACAAATAAAAATGGGACGCTGTAAATACAATGCATTCTGAATGAAATGCCATAATTTAAAACAGCAGCACCCCCCGACTCCATCCTCCACCAGCACTCTCTCCATCCTCCGCCTCCACCCTGCTCTCAATAGCTGCAGAGGGAGTCCTTGACAGTGTGGTAGCAATGATGAATCACCTATCCAGTTAATTTTCTCACTCCTCATGTGTTGTGCTACTAAAACAGGAACCCAAGAATTGACTTGACAAAGTATGAATGCGAAAAAAAATAAAATAAAATAAATCACTTGGAGGGATCTGGGCTTATCTCTAATTTACATGTTGTTAGATTTGCGTTGCAATCGGCATTTGGACCTGGCACAGAAAAAAAAAAAGAAAAAAAAAAGATGGAACCATGATAACCAGAGATAAGACATTGAAGAAAGAAAAAATCCACACTCTTAAGCCTTTGAAATGTTTGACGGAAAAAAGTCACAGGGAGTGGAGGGGAAGTGGCCTGATTCGAAAATGTGACAGACACACATTGCAATCTGTTGTAAATCTAGAAGAAACCTTGGGAAATTTAGCTGCAATCTCTGGATAAATAGCTGTAATTGACCTTGGGAGTTGAAAATGTGCCATATGTTTCTGGTTCCTGTGTTTGAAACCGGCTCCCCAAGGACTTTTACGCCGAGTGCTCACACAAATTCAGAGAGAGCTGCAGAAAATAGGAAGACAGGCAGATAGGGAAGAATGGAGGGAGTGAGAGGTAGATGGTCGAAGATGGATGGACGGGTGAGGCTTAGTCTGGGGTGGAGGAGGCTTTAACAGAATGAGTGAAAGAAGGAGAGCGTTCTGCCGGCCAGTCAGTGTGATATATTGACAGGTGACGCCTTTGTCCTTGTTCCTCCCAGCAGGGGAACCGAATGCTAAACCTGGATGTTGTCAGCAGAGCCCAACACGCGAAGCGCAGGCGTTCCGCTTTCACTGAGCAATTACATTTGATTTAACCTGCCACGGTGCGGCGGAGAAACCGGCCTCCCCTTTTCAAGCGGAGTAGTTATGACCTCTCGGACGGCCATTAGCAGCTAACGCAGCATTATTCCACCTGCACTTAAAAGCACCGGATTTGGAAAGAAATCTTGTCAAGGGAGATATCTGTCTTTGGCTACCAATGCACGGATGCAGCAGGGTGGGTGGGAGGGGGAAGTAGTTGCATGCAATTTGAGCACTTGAAAAAAACATGAGCCTGAGCTGATCTTGCAGATGATGTGTCTGCACTCTGAAGAGTCTTTTAAGAAAAATAAGGGGAAGAAAATGATTTAAGAGAAGTTATGATTTCACTGGTGATTTATTTTTTGCTGTATATATTCAGAAAATGACAATTTACTAGAGGTGGAACAAGGTCTAAACTGTATTAAAATGTTTAAGTGTTTTGTCTTTTTTTTTAAATGAAGTCTGTGGATACAGATGGGAATTTTGGAAATTGACAATCATGGAGCACCGTCTAATCAGAGTATTTTATCTAATGACAAAGGGTTTCTTTTTCTGTTAGACTACCTGGATCCACCATAAAAACCCTCCACATTATCAATGATAATGTCTTTCCTGCAGAATGCAAAGGTGGTCAGCATGAGTGAGATTTGTGCTCAGTGAAGACTTTTTGGAGCTGCATGCACCGAGTAAGACTGTGCTGAACATCCTCGCTGATGAAGGAGTTCAGAGGAACAATTCTGCAATTCTACACTGTGTACTGCTGATGGAACACAACACAAATGATTATATATCTGAAAAGTATCAAGTCTTAGAAAATATGCTTTTTCTTTACACTCAAATTAAACCTATGATCTATTTGTACAAAACTATTTAGAAAAAAAAAGACAGGTATAGCTCAAAGAGCTTTATAAAGAGATCAACTTTAACGAATGTAATTCATTCCCGAGAATTTGGATTGTATTTCTATTAAACTGTAAGAATTTTGGATAAAAACCTTGTAAATAGATACATCTTTATCTTTTAAATGTGGATTTTGGAAAAAATGCAAACGGAAAAGATGGAATAGAAAATAGGAAAAGAAATTAACGATAATTTGTAAACAGAAAAAAAAAGTACAAGTATACAGAGCCCTTCTTGTGCAACTGGGTATTGAGCGGTAAAGAGAAACAAAGGATTGTGACATGCTAATGGTTAGCAAGTCAATGAAAAATTATTACACAGATCTAATCTGCACTGTATATTTCTAAACAGACTCGGTTATATTTTAAAATGTTTGTGCGGCAGCGCGGTAGGTACTGCTTAGAAAAAAAAACATGACAAAGTGACTACAGAGAAAACGCCACAACTAGCTCAGTTAAGTTTTGACTGTCAGACAAACTTATAAGAGGCAATGTGGTTAGTTATGACTGAATTTAGCCAATTATTGAAAGCCCTGTTGACGCGCCAGTTGTTGTTTTACTATATGAATATAGTAATGGATAATGTCACTGGAGCATTTTTATCATCATTACATTTCCCTTCACTCTGTAAAAAAACAAATAAGCAATATTTGCAGGAAGAATATTGCTAATTTGCGTATTCAACGTGCTCTTGTGAACCTAGATTGTCTTGTGAGCTGAACGTATCGCGACATCCCCACTGTTTACTGTGGCATCGACTCTAGGAGCTGGCGTAGGTTGATTGGTGCGAGACAAATTTTTCTGCAGTGTGTGTGCGTGCGTGCGTGTAAAAGCGAAGCAGAGAAGATGTAAGCAAACAAAGAGCCTCAATCATATACACATTCATTACACACATGCACTGCAACACCACACTGATGTGCCCTCATCACATTTAAGCTAATTTCCTTTTCATCACGGAGAGAGGAAAATGAGTGTTTGCCCCATCCCTGCTGAGGGACAAAGTCAAGAGCCCCGGTCGGTTTGGGCTAGATTAACAGGTAACATTTGGCTCCCACTCTCTTATCACAGCATGAAAATCAAACCGCGTGTTTTTCCTCTATCGCTCCCTCCGTCTCCCCCTCCCTAATGTTCCCTTCACTTAGAGATGAAATCGCTCGCTGCACAAACCCATTTTGGAGAGAGGAGAGAAGGTGAGTGGGATAATCAGGCTGGCCACTGGGCCGTGTTTCCTAAACGCTCTCCAAAAAACATTACTGTGCACAGGCATAAAATTAGCACCGGGGACCTTAAAATGTTGACATTTAGCATGACTTTTTGGAGAGTGACACCCTCATATTTTCTTGTAGGATATCATTAAATTTCAACTGCCCTATGGCTGCGCGTTTCCATTAATAACCAATTCAGTGTGTCACCTCTCCCTTTTTCTCTCACTCTCTCGCTTGCCACCTTTTCCTTTTTTCCTTTTTTTTTTTCCCGAAGTAATGAGTCCATTGCTTTGCCTTAATAAATTGAATCGTATTCTCAAGGCCGTATGAAGATGGAGCCACAGATGGACAGGCTGCATGGAGGGAAATAACCATAAATCCTTTACTGTCAGAGAGGCGGTGTGAGGTGACAAAAGCAGACAATCACAAACAGTGATCACACCGAGGAAGGTGGGTCCTCTCCGCTACAGCTGTCTCCTGCCGGAACGGCTAAAATATGAAGCATTGCTTTAACTGATGAGCCCTGCTAATGATTACCTGCGAGAGCAATCAGAAGGTTGGGGGATAATTGTTAACAACTGCCTGCAAAGTTTATTAGCGCCTCCAAAGCAGGGTTAAGGAAAAGCTTGTGCAACAGTTAGATCGCAGTTGTGTAACAATACTGGTGTAATTTTGCATGATGACTGAATAAAATTTTGAGGAAAACAAATTCTCTAGATGTTGGTTATAACAAAAAAAAACAACAAAAAAACAACAACATTAAATTCACCTTTTGTGTATATTTAAAAAAAATAAAGGTTTTCTAATTCTCAAATGGTATTTTAAAGAGTCTACATTACGTGCAGAATTGTTTAGTTTGATTAGTCTGACGGCTTGAAAATTGAATCAAGAGATGATCAAATGTTACCCAAGAAATGTGAAATAGTCCTTTACTTTAGGACTAAGTAATCAAAATGTTGCTATATAGAAGTGTTGGTTGACCCTTGACCCTTTGAAGTTTCAGTCTTTACGGGGTACCTAAATGAGTGATCTGGCACAGGACATCTTGTATCAAATGTGTTTTAACTTGCACCCACACTGGAGTCATTTCATAATTTGCCTATATTTTTCAACAATTTCCAAACACACTCAAAGGCTGATTTGTTTCTGACCTTATGCTCTACTTAGAGCTTAAGGTAACAGCATCTATTTACAAGAAAAGCTATTCTAACCTCTACATTTGCTACTTTCTTGTGTCTTTATTAATGATTTAAATGGACCTAAAACAGACAATGGAAATGCAGTAACTTGTTTTTGTTTCTTCTAGGTCAGTCACAATGAGGCTTTTGGAGCATGCGCTACTCATTTGCTGTCCAGATAACGAAGGGATCTGACTGCAGCTGTGGGAGGACGGGGCCACCTGTGAGAGCGCCATTGTAAAACCTGCTGCTTGTTGGCGGGACAAACTAACAAGCACATAAGAGCTCAAGTAAATGCAAAAAAAGTGACCAGAAAAATTTGATAAAAAATCTTTACTAGTGACCTATATGAAAAATGGTTTCTCGAAAACCTTGAATAGTCACTAACGTCACAAAATAGTGACTAGATTCCTTGAACCCTTGAGATACAAGGAGAAGGAAAAGATCTTTAAATTGGCGACACTGGTTTTGTGTTGTCGACAAGGCAGTAACGAGACGATTCCTTAGTCTTTTGCTTGAAAATACGGGTCTCAGAAATACTTAATTGAGCAGACAGCTTCATGTCTGGATTTCATTTTATTGGCTTACACCTTCTTCTTCAGATGAAGTCACTTGCTGACCCTCTGGTGAATAGCACTTTGCGAGACAGACTTCATCTTGACAACAAACATTGTGGCGCTTTAATACTGCAAGATCTCGTGCCACGAGCCTGAAATTGATGAAGAAACTTCTGGTATTGTATTTAATGTTAGCTTGGAATAGATTGGAAGAAAAAAAAAAAAAAGAAGAGAGAATAAGGACCAGAGAATGAGGCAAGGGAGCAGAATCTGTGTTGACTCCTATTCAGGAGGAAGATATCTTGTCTTTTTATGCGGCCCATGTCATATTTATTGCATAAAGGTCAGAGTGTTCATTTGTTCAAAGTCAGCGTTTTGCCCGTCTCCTCTCCTCTCTTCTCGTGTAATAAATGCAGGGGGCTATGTCATTATCGGACCTCTGAGGATTACAGGCTTGGCTGACTGTGATGACTGCATAAAAGCATGCAGGACTTCTTTTTTTTTTTTTTTTTTGTTTCTACCAGCGCACACCTTCAGATGAGCTCTTAATGGAGCAAGAGTGGAGACAGAATGGCATTTTGCAGAGTGACGAGCGGAGTCGGAAGAAACGAGGCAGAGGGGAAGAGGGAAGGGAAGGGGAGAAAGCAGGAAGGTTCGGGTGAGAGGCCACACGGGGAGGAATCCATAAGCCTAAGCTTTCGGTCACCATCAGGAGGAGTTAAATAAACTTTTGTCTCAGGGGAGAAAAAAAAAAAAGAAAGAAAAGAAAAAGGCAAGGAGGCAGAATAGATTTCCCTAATTCACCTATCGACTAAGAGCCCAAACTGTCAAGAGGATAATACTTGGCGAAGGACATTATTGTGAGGCGCTTTGAAGGTGTTCAGATTGTCTCTGCATATTGACCCCCATTGTCCAGCTCCGCTTATCGACAGCAGAATCGTTGAGATTAAACGGGCCTCGCCTATCGATTAGCTTTTTTGCCCGAATCATTCCCATTTCAGAAGGGGATCATTTGTACTGTAAACCCCCTCACCCCACCACCACCACCACCACCACCACAGAATCCACAGCCACCCCCCCCACAGTAATCTTTCCTGACCCGCTAATCATCAAACCATTTACGTCCTCTCTCTTTGTTTCTGCGCTCCTTTGTTTAGCATTTACCAATTCATTACAGCAACTTCTCCCGCGGCTTAACTTAGACGGCGGCTGGGGAACCCTGCTTCCATCCGATAGCGGCGCGCTCTCCAGCGAGGATGATGTGCCACCGAAACGCGCGCCCGACATCACAGCGCACATGCCAATTACATATTGATAATTAAGTATTCAAACAAACAAACAGAGAGGAAATCTCTCTCTTCCCCCCCCCCATAATCATCGGGTTTTAATAGAACAAGTATGAGCTTGGTGTGCTTGGCCAGATAGCCTGCTGCTTGATCAGAGCTCTGTTGCGTTTTATTTTCTACTGGGAGGAGGGAAGTGAAGGAGGATGATGGGGGGCCAGGGGGAGATGGGTAGAGAGAAGGTGGGGGGGGGGGAGTACAGGCAGACACATTGGTGTCATTGCCTGGCATTGCAATCCTACAGGGAGAAGCTGCGCCGCGCTGTTGCTGCTGAACGAATGTCGACGAAGCCTGGCGCTAATCCAGCCTCGGATATGCTGAGCTGCTTTTTAAATGGAGATGAAAGGACAAAGGCGGAAATGGGGAAGTGTAAACTTTAAAAAGGCCCAGGCTTAAGGAGCCCCTCGCTCTGCAAACTGCCTGGCGTTAAAGCCAGTGTTGCCCCCCCCTCCCTCCCCCATGCCCTTACCCCTCCACCATCAAAAAAAAGGAGGGAAAGAAAAAACTGATGCAAATCCATTAGCAGAGTCCTGTTTTCACAGTCATAAAAATACTTAAGAGGTTTAAAACGGGGGGGCGGGGGGGCGACGTGTTAAACGTGTGGAAATCTGTTTTGATAACATTATTCGTGACAGTGGCTTTGCGCCGCGTGAATTAATAACACTTCATTTGCAGACGGAAAGGAAGCCGGCGTGGTATTTCCAGTTAAAGAGATTAATTTTTAAAGACCTAATTGACAGGCTGGGGTTAGGCAGGATAAGCAACAGACTATAAGGCTGCAGCTGCAAAGTCAAGGTGACTGCAATACTCAGAAAGAGAGGGAAAAAGAAAGGCTTTCAACAAGCAGAATAGAGAGCAGAGAGGGAGGGAGTGAAGAGAATTAGTCTTCAAGCACTTTTTTTCCTCCCTCCGCCCCTTATTCTTCCTCTCTTTATTAGGAATGATTTACTTTCTCTGTGAAAGGATATAAAAGCTCAAGTATAGTGCCGTAATTATCGCAGAGTGAAAATTTAAAGGTTTGACTCACAATGTCCTCAAGTTAGCCCGCAGACTTGCTGGGCGATAAGAGCGTCTGCGTTCGGCGCTCGGCATCCAATCGGTTGTGTTTTATGGGGCTTTGCCGAGGAAGAGCACACACACACACACACACACACACACATACAAAAAAAAGCAAGTCTGTAAACATGATGGACTGTGGAGAACTGCTATACTAGGGGGCCCCCGTGTTTACCTTGGCAAGAGCCTGGCCCTGGCAATGTCGGGGCGGCGTCGCTTAATTACTGTTTACATGTAAATATTAAATTATACAAACAAGCCCGCCGAATGTCTCCGACGAAAAAAAAAAAAAAAAAAAAAAAAAAAATACAGAAATACAAATTCAGGGTCAACCTTATCTGTCTGCAACAGTTGCCACGGCTGCGAGGAAGGGGATCGTTTTGAATCGCAAATTTGCTGCATTGTACATAATCTTCATAATTGCTAAATGCTGTTGTCCAAGGGCATTCAGGTAAATACATTGCCATCATCTGCATAATAGCAGATGCTCAGATATGTAAAAAAAAAAAAAAAAAATCTCATCTTGTGTTCTCTGGGAGAGTACAAGGAAGCGAGAAAAAAATGCAGGGAGGCGTTTTGTAAAAAAAAAAAAAAAGATTCGACCGATGATCTTGAATGTCTCCAGTCAAGACAAGAGAGTTGATCCCTTTTGATTGCGGACCTGTGTTTTCCCTGACAGTCCGGGCTGGCAGCAGAGCACCGGTGCCTGCGGTGCATCTCTGGTATGGCTGAGTAAAGCACTTGTTCATTTGCAGTGAAGGGTAACATGAAACAGGCCTCAGCCCCTCTGATGGACAAGGAGATTTCACCTTCGCCAGTGAATGATAATGCATTATTAAATTTGCCTCTCTGCTCACTAGATACACTTAGCTGACCACAGCATATTTATCTCCCCATCCGAGGCTCACGTCTTGGCAGGAGAAAGCATTCTGTCACTTTTGAGGCATTTCAAAGATTAAAAAGAACCTCTCTCTTTTCAACGTCCCTAAAAGCATCCCCCCACATTTTTTTTTCTTTTTTTCTTCAGTGAAATGTGATTAGTGGGAGATGGTGTCACGCAATGGAACATTCATGAGGGGGAGAACAAATATCCAAATGAACTCCCCGTGTCCTCGAGGAATAGCCCCTCTCTGCACCATCAGCAATCTCTCTCTCTCTCTCTCTTCCTCTCTCGCGCACGCACGGTGCCGGGGTGGGGAGGGAAATTTGATTGATCCTCTATTGAATTATTTTTTTGCACTCTTTCATTTCAACAGGACGCACTGACAAGTTGTTTGATCATAAAGCATTATTGTCTGCCAAGTCACATTTCAGGGTTGTGATGGCTAATGATCTTGCCTCCTGACTTGGGGGAAAGTCAGGTAGTCAGCATGTGTTTGAAGCTCGCAAACGCCAAGGACATCGGGGAGGACCGAGCGAAAACACGGCTACATTAAAGTCGGAAAAGATGAAGAGAAGGAGCTCCCGCCGAAACGCGTGGAACTTTTAATGATACTGTACGCAGGCGCCCGTCAATGTCAGGGAAATATTTACGCTGCAATATTGATGCAGAAAGTTTTACCTGGACCCCAAAAGTCTGGCCCCCCAACCCCTCCCGACCCTGCCTTTTTATCACTGCGACTGCATATGCAAAGAAGGAACAGAACAAAGACTACAAAGGCAGGAGATTATCTTTCTCTTTTTTGGCCTTTTTCAGCTTTTCTTTTCCAACCATATAGCCCTTTCTCTGCACGAGCCCCGTCGGTGTTCGCGAGTCCTTTAATCAGAGCTGCACTTCGTCCAACAAACTGCATTCTGGGACCATGGCGGCATTAACGCCCATCAGCTGGGCATGTACTGGCAGGGGCAAATTACTGCTGTCCACTGCGGTTGCGGCGGCGCATCATGCATCAGAGGCTAAGAGCAGGGAGGTATGAAAGAATGTGCCTCCAGGTGACATAATACGCCGCAGCTTTCCATCCAGCAGGCTTTGGAGGACATTACGGATGCATCTCCTGTTGTGTCAACAAGTGTATATAACATTTACCAGGGAAGAGCCGATATCATATTACCAATGATTCATCCGCTTTTAAAATATGGTTTACAGAATCAGCTTACATAACGTTGTCCAGTCAGGCCTCTCAGCTCGGCGCTACGGAAACACTCAAGTGCAGGCTGCAGTATGGGCTCATGTACAGCGTCCTGCACACCTATTGGTGGAGGTGTGTAAAAAAAGCGTTAAGATTAATTTATCTTTTATTGGAGCAGCATATGTCACAATATACGTCACAATAACTTTGTACACTAAAGAAAATGTGTTTTGATTCAACTTTTAAAAAATACACTACTTTGCTACTGCCAATTTTATTAGTTCTGCTCAAGGTATGAGTCTGCTTTAAGAATTATACATATCAGAATTGTGGCATGAGCAAAGCTAATAAAATTATCTGAGTAATTTTTTTTAAGTTGGTTGAAAGAAAAAACATTTTTTCAGTGTATGCTCCCACCTTGTGAAATGTTGCAGCAGCTGAGTGGTTGTATTAACAGAAGTGGTGACTAAAAATGTGGCACAATTACTACTTAATGTCTGATTAGTTTTTTCCTAACATTTCAAAACACTTTCAGGGAGAGATTACGCTACTGCAAATAAAAACAAAACAAAACAAAAAAACAAAAACTTTATTTTAAGATTTGTTCACAAGTATTTAGGAGGACTGCAAACAAGAATGCAACAAAGTGACTGAAACTTCTGCACTCCAGCATACGTACAGTGCATATGGCTTGCGTTCTGAAACACATTTTCCCAGAGGAAATCCAACGATATCCACTGTTTGATGTCCAAAGACTGAGTTTACAGCCAAAAAGGCTTCCGTACCTTTCAAATTTTCCCCTTGTTTGTCAGCTACCTGCTGTTTCACGAGACAGAGGCTTGTCGGAAGCTATCACCGCAGACTTGCTTTTTGAAGCAATTCAATTAGTCACATATGAGGCAACATTTAGCAGTCTGCTCGCCTTTTCTTTTTTCCTCTTTTTTTTTTTCTTCCTTCCTCTCACACACATAATCTTAGCTCTCTATATTTCAGTCTGAGGCAAATTTTGGACAATAAATCGGACCCAAGTTCAAAGAAAAAAAAAAAAATAAATAAAAAAAGACACCATCTGGTTACTCCACATTGGGTGACACAAGTTTAGAATCTGTCTTTTTTTTTTTTATTTATTTATTTTATTCAAAAACAAACAGCTTTGTCCTTCCTCTGCACAGACAACATGAAAAAGAAGAGACACGCTCACAGGATATGAGCGATGAGACATTATAGCGGCTGTCTCGGAGGTGTCTGGCTATTTAAATAGTCTCCATATGAGCCGAGGCTCTGCATCCTTCCTCCGCACCCACCGAACTCTCTTCTGAGAGTGCACTGTGAGAGATTAATTTAATGCTCTGCCAGGATCATAAAGATCAAACAAGTGGAGAGATATCATTAAACCACTGGAATGTTATCTCATTTATCTAAACAAACCGATGCGATGAACAAGCCTAATTAAAAAAGCTCACCATAAACAAAGCTGCGGACGGCGAGGCCTTCCATTCCCCCCCCCCTCTTTAACAATGCGGCACATTTATTTTATTAATCTAATGCATCGTGTATCATATCATTACAGTTCAATATTTCTATCATTAATTTTATTCCCTTCACTTAAAGCTTTTATTGGAATTACTTTGGTTATTAGTTGGTTCTAATGTATTGGTTACCTCTGTATCTTGCAGCTACAATCTCTCTTATCTCGCTGCATAAACCTGTGCATGTTATTCAAATTGCCTCATTTATTATGATAGCTTCCTCATGTAAATTGTGCTGACTGCTCGCCCTTGCACAGTCCTCATTAGACTAATGAAAACCTTCAAACGAAAAAACTAAACAACCTGCCAAATAAAGGTCCGGGGTTATTATGAAAATTACAACTGTTGGAGCCGGGAGAAGCTCTCTTCATTAATTCATGCTCAGCAAATTGGTAACTAATTTAGTTGCACTCCTCTGCATTAATGGGTTATTTTATAAAAATGTTTTTCCACAGCCGGAGACCTCTGGTGCGCACTCCGGAGAGCTCGGAATCCTAATCAAGTCCGGCGACATATTAGGAATTGACAATCTGAAAGATAGCGCCGTGTGTGTTTGCGAGCGGACGCGCACGGGTCAACTAGCTGGAGCTGAAGGGGTGACTTGCTGCTTTTTATTTATTTATTTTTATTTTTTTTCTAGGATTGCAAAGAAATTACAGTCATTTCATTATCAAGATACAGAGAACACACTTTGGCTTTGTTTGCGTTACTCTTTTGTTCTTCTGAAATCCCCCCCACACACACCATCTCCCCTTTTTTTTTTTTTTTTTTTTCACACTCATGCACACACAGTTAGGCGGTTTGTGACCTATAAATTCAGCTCATGATCCCGCTAATTATTACTATTCACTGCTTCACACCCCGCGTGTGAAGGTCTAACACGGATCTTCACGTCAGCCCAGCCATAGGGGAGCGTACAGTCCGATGATTTCCACAGTGGTTTTAATATCATTATCAGCTGCATCCCACCCTCCATCACGCAGAACAGCACAGCTAGTCAACAGGGAATACGGAAATCTATTATTTGCTTCAATTTGTGTTTAATCTACAATGCTTAGAAATGTTTTCTATCTGGAGGTTCTAATTGCTTTTTGACAAAATAATATTCAAAAAACAATGAAATGGAAAAAAATAAAAACACTTTTTTTTCGCCTCCAGGCTCAGTTAAATGAGTGGGTCGAGTCAATGTTAGATACGAAGACTCTAACTAGGACTGATTAAGATTAAGATTGAGCATTTTAGCAACACACATCTGCTGTGAAACAAACAAAGGTTGCTGTGTTGACAGGACCCTCAGAGCCACTTTTAGGTAAGGTGGGTGATGTATTAGGCTGTGGGCCTTTTTCTCTTTCAAAGCCATGGGAACCTTGTTAGAGAGGCTGGCGTTGTTTATTATATTTTTCTTTATAGTCCTGCTTTTTTAAGTTATTACTAATAAAAAAAAACAATAGTCTAATGCTAAAAAAAATTGTTGACAGGTGACAAACATTAGTTTCATTTTTCTGTGTTTATAACATTGAGGCAAGTTGTTTAGCAAACAAAACAAAACAAAAACAATAATGACTTCTTCATTTGGGGATTTATGTTTGTACTTTTGTGTTTGGGAAACACCAGAAGAAATTATTCTGACAATCCAAATCAGCGGAATACACTCAGCCATAGATCAAAACAATTTTAGCAATGTTCAGATAATTCAACCTGGTCTCTTTTCAAACCCTAGCGTTTTACTTGTTTGTTTTCTATAGAGAAGTTTAATAACTACTACAATCTTTCCATCAGCATTTGCTTCTCTAGTATCTAACAGCCAAAGTTGACCAATTAGATCTTATAAAACTTAAAAAGAGTCATAATAGAGACATTTTTCACTTTCACAAAATGATCTGTGTCAACTGTTAAATGGTATCCATGTTTCTTTTCATGTTTGGACCGGGAGAGGAAGAGAACCAACAACATTTTCCTTTAAGGGAGGTCCAGGCTGGGATTTTGAAAGCTGAACCTTATGTCTTCCATTATGCACACATGGCGGAGCTGTCGTGTGTAAATTGAAAGCAGTTATTTTTGTCAGTAAAAATTGAGCTTTTGGCAACAAATACCCCGAAGCTTTTGGTGTGAAACAAAGAACGGATCTGTGGTAAAGTGCCTCGTGTGTGGAGGACCTGTGATGCTGTGGGCCTGTTTCTCCTCCCAAATCCCTGCAAAACCTGTTAAGAGGACATGACATCTTGACGTCTTTGAAATACTGGGAGATAAAGCTCTCTGCCAAAATAAAACAAAAAACAAAAAAAAAACATTTCAGCTCCCACTTCTAATCCTTTGGAAAACCAATGGTGTGTGCTGAAAAGAAGGGAGTATTAAGAACTCTGGAACATCTAGGGATATTTTACATCTGTGATTTAGTCAGAAACAATTACTTCTAAATGTAAATCACAGGTGTCAAAGTGAAGGCCATGGGGGCCACATCCAGCCTGCCATGGCTTTTTATGTGGCCCTTGAGACTCCAACACCAAATTGTCATCTTTTTGTGATTCTGCGATTGTGGAAATTCGTGCAAAATCAACAGATTTTTCTTTTTCACGCTAATGCGTAATTTTCCCACAAAAATGGTCAAAAGCACTGGGTTTAAGAGAGTGCTAACTCATACCTGCATTTGGCAGTGTTTACTTTTATTTTTTACTTTTACTACAACGTAGTAAAAGTGAAAAAACTTGATGTCAAGTTAACGTCATACAGTTGCAAATTTCCATGTGAATATTTCCCAATTAACCTTGCAAAATCTGTGATTTTGATTGCAAAAAACCATGAAAGCAATCACAAAATCTGGAAGGGACTGATCAGTACTATTTAATACTAAGAAGTACTTAATATTGGGCTGCACAGTGGCGCAGTTGGTAGAGCTGTTGCCTTGCAGCAAGCAGGTCCTGGGTTCGATTCCCGGCCGGGGGTATTTCTGCATGGAGTTTGCATGTTCTCCCTGTGCATGCGTGGGTTCTCTCCGGGTTCTCCGGCTTCCTCCCACAGTCCAAAAAAACATGACTGTCAGGTTAATTGGTTTCTCTAAATTCTCCCTAGGTGTGAGTGTGTGTTGTTTGTCTTGTATGTCTTTGTGTTGCCCTGCGACAGACTGGCGACCTGTCCAGGGTGTACCCCGCCTCTCGCCCGGAACGTGGCTGGAGATAGACACCAGCAACCCTCCCGACCCCATTAGGGAAGAAGGGTGTTCAGATAATGGATGGATGGATGGAAGTTAATATTACTGTTGTCTTGCAGCAAGAAAGTCCTGGGTTCGATTCCTGACCTGGGGTCTTTCTGCATGGAGTTTGCATCTTCTCCCTGTGTATGGTGGTTCTCTCCGGGTTCTCCGGCTTCCTCCCACAGTCCAAAAACATGACTGTTAGGTAAATTGGTCTCTCTAAATTCTCCTTAGGTGTGAGTGTGCGTGTGTGCATGGTTGTTTGTCCTGTCTGTCTCTGTGCTTATCTGCGACAGACTGACAACCTGCCAAGGGTGAACCCCGCCTCTCGCCCGAAACATTCGCTGGGGATAGGCATCGACCCCACTAGGGAAAAGGGTGTACAGAAAATGGATGGATGGATGATATGGATGGAAGTACTTACTGAATGCTGTATGTATTTTAACAGTTTTTTTAATAGTTTTTATCAACACATTCTGGCTCAACCGGCACATTGAGAACATTCATGATCTTGATAAGGTCCGAAATGAAAATGAGTTTGACATCCCTTCTTCAGATCATACAATCTGACATTTGGGAACCACTAAAATAGATGGTTCCACTCACCTTTGTCAGTGTGCATCCTTTTCACTTCATGGCTCATGTCGTGGGCCAGGTCTCCCTCTTTAGGCCCAGGGGCAATGTTGGGGGACAGGCCTAGAAGGGCTTGGTTCATCGAGAGCCCGTTGTGGTGCGCTGCTGCAGAAGGAACGCCAAGAAATTACTAGGAACATCTACAGACTTTACTCTAGATTCTGAAAAAGAAAACAAAAACGCATTTGGTTATGTTGTTTGTTGCGCAAAAAGCAAACTTACGTATCCTGTCTGAGGAGCTTTCTGTGTGGGCTGGGGAGCTGGACACGCTGCTGCTGCGGTGGGATGAAGGGTGGCTGCCGGGCCTCCTGTTGTCTTCTAAGGAGGGAGCAGGGGAGGGGCTGTCCGGCACACGTTCCTGCAACCCCAGCAGCCACAAAACACACACAACCAAAATAAACATCTGATGCAGATACAGAATTACACCACGAGAATAAAAGGTTCAAAGCTTCCGGAGTCATAAACAAACAAACCAAAAAATCAATAAAATAAATACTTTTTTATTTTGAGAAAGGGTGTCATTGTTTTAAAAAATGTACCTTTATAACAGAGGTGACCATTCTGGAAGGCAGACTCTGGCCCTGGGCAGCAGCAGCCATGTTTGCAATGGTGCTGAGGTGGTTCATCTGGCTCATTGCCATGGTGACAGAGGCTGGGGGCAGGCTGACCGGGATCAGGGGGTGTGGCATCATCATGAAGGGGAGTTCCAGGCCTGAGACACATGAAGAGGAGACTGTCGGTTACTCAATGATGCATATCAAGAGTGAGATAGTCACAGGTGGGGACTATCTCACCCCACCTGTGACTAGGGGAGGGGGATCTTGTGGTGCTCTGGCAGGAAAATCTCCACCCTTGGTGGTAGTAATTAAGCTGTCAGCCCTGAGATGCTCTTAATAAGAAGTGTCCAGTAACACTAAAGCTTAACATGACCATCTGTTAGGAAATACAAGGAAAAGAGGCTGATGTCAACTGTTAAGTACGGTGAAGGACCTGTAATGCTGTGGGTCTGGTTTACTTCCAAGGACCATGTTGGAAGTAAACCAACATGGTTTACTTCCATGTTGGTTTGTCCAATTGCATTTTAAATAGCAATTGGACAAAAACTGAACAGCCTAACACTACTGTTCATCAGGAAAAATGTGGACAAGTCAAGAATGGTAGAGGATCTGTATTGATGTGGGCTTCCTTTTCTTCAAAAGGGCTTGAGAACCTTGTAAAAAAAAATGTCCAACGACTCTCAGTCTAAACATTACAGTCTATTTGAAAAGTCTGGAAAAGAACATATGTCTAATGTTGAGTAAGGCGGCGGTTCTGTGATGGTGTGGGCCAGTTTGTTCCTCTAAAAGCCGTTTAAACTCTGAGCCAATAACATCAAGGCTTAACAAGGCCATCCAATAGAAAAGAAGGGTGGAATAAGTTCAGCTAATTGCAGTACTTCTTGGAAATCATGTTAACATAAAATATATAAATATTTTACTATATGTTAAAAGTAGCTGCTGCTTCAATAATAATAAAGATAATGGGGATGAGACTTTATAAACTGTATTATTAAACTACTTGCAGTAAAGATATATTAGTTATTCTACAATGAATTAAAAAAGGGGGCACATTATGGAAATCGGCCCAATACTTACATGGGAAAAAAAAAAAATCCCTTTAAAAAAAAGGGCAATCTCTGAAGCCATTACCCAAATGACTAGTTAAATGTGCAAATGACAAACAAGTACTGTTAGTCTACAGTGTGGCAATGTCTTTAGGCCAATTATCCCCCGTACTAGAGAAACAGAAATAGACCAAAAAAGGGTGTGAGACCGTACAATGAAAGGATTTCCATTTTCTTTCATATGTGCACAAATGAATCCATTACAACGCGCAAGATATCTTACAAATGTTTTAAATTATTCATCTGCCGCCTGGCATTTGTCGCCCTAATTGGGAAAAACCGAAGACATTAGCCGCGTGAGAATGTAAAAAAATGTCTATTAAAGATACCATACGGGGGGTAAGGAGCTAGTCAAACAGTGGCCCTGTACTTGTGCTTGTGAGCGGCTTAATGAAAACAAGACGACTTTCAAAGGACAGGAGCGCAGACAGAAGGTCAAAGCTAGGTGTCTGTGCCTCCCCGCTCAACCAGCGCACCCCTCTCTCTCTCTCTCTCTCTTTCTCTCTCTCTCTCTCTCTCTTTCTGCTTCCCCTCCTCGGCTCTCCTCTGGGACTTTGAACTGAGCGGGATCAAAAGTGACTGGAAAACATTTTGGTCTCGTTCCTTCGCCACTCAGATGCTTCTCCTCAAAACTGCTTGAAAGAAAATAGAAGAAGAACAAGAAGAAAAAAAAAAACTTCATAGACACTATTGGATCTGATTGAGGCTCTCCGTTGATTTTTTTTTTTTCTATTCCTTTTTTCTCTCTTTCTTTGGCAGCCTGGTTCAAGGTAAAAAAAAGAAAGAAAAACCAACAAGAAAGACAGAAAGTAAAGCAAATCTGCATGAAAGAAAGAAAGAAAGAAAGAAAAAAAAACACGATAGCGCCAGCCACAAAACAACTCCGGTTCTTTTTTTTGTACCAAACATCAGTAGCCAAAGGGCAAGGAGATCTGTATGGCGAAGCCTCTAAAGAGAAGGACACTGGTTTGAAAAATGAAAGGACCTGAGAAGTACTCCTCTCTGTCATTCCACCTCCTTCCAAAAGAAGCATTGATTTCCATAAGAAAGATAGCACGCAGTTTCTCAGTGGCGAGTATTCCCAGACAATATAAAGCAAAAGGGGGAGATTAAAGAAAGACGGAAGCCAAGCTGCACCTCGTAGCGGCGCCTCCGCCGAAGCTCAGACTGAATCAATTACCACTCGGCAGGCTAAGCTCAATTAAAAAACACCACAGAGGGCCCTGATTGCGGGGGTACTTATTGCTGGACAACATGGTAAGGTCTCGGCTACCTATCAGGCTTTCAAGGCCACTCAAGGGCCGGAGTGAAGAGACTTATTCTGCCTTTGAGGTGGATGCATTACACCCATTCAATCAGGCACCGTGACTCGCATTAGGAAAGATTTTCGCCATATTAAAAAAAAAAGTAATGGAAAAGCCACCTAAAAATCGCACTAAGCCATTCTGTGTTTCTGTAAGAACATCCCTGGACTTATCTCCGTGTTATTCCTTGTACTCGACGGCGTATGAAATCTCACGTCCCCACCTGACTGACGGCCTTTCAGGAGAAAACACTGGACTTGTGTTCACGCCAAAGGAGGGGTATTAGTCTTGCTTTCACAGTCGGCCCGGCCCCTTTCTTGTCACCTCGTCCCAAAGTGGTGTTTCTCCCATAAAGACCTATTCAGGCCGCAGTTAGGGAATGTGCCACAGACCTAACAAGGCTCCACCAAATCCCTTTGTTTGTGGCTGAAAGGAGCCAGGTGAGGAAGAGATTATTCAGGAAATGGGCCGGTTTTTGCGAGCAGCTAAGTGTCATTCACGTGTAATTTCTTTCTCGTTTGTGATGTAAGTTCCAAACATTACACTCTGGTTTAATAAACAACATGTTTTTATTTGTCCTTTCTTTCCCATTTCAAGGAACCAACAAAGTTTGAAGGGTCGATGCCATGCAGTGGATATTATTGGCACCAGTGACAAAAGGGGCGTAACAGTTCATTCATTCAGGGAGAAAAAGCTCCGATGTTAAGAAATAATTGTTGTCCGATGGTGGAATTACTGGGACGCCTACCAATACATTTCTAAAAAAAAATAAAAAATTTAACTTAATTTTTTTTTTTTATAATTTTTGCATTATTTATCCTCATATAACCTAATTAAAGTGATCTGGAAATGTAAAAAAACAACAAAACAAAACAAAACAAAAAAAAATTGTTTTGTTGGGGATTTAAAATGCCATGAAAGCCATTTTTTTCTTTAGCTTTCTGACTACTACTAAGTTGGACATAGGCTCAAATTGATCACACAACCTTAAATAGAGAGCAAGACGTAAAGGCATCCAAAGCCCACTGTTAGGAAACTGGACAAAAGAAAAGGCATGTTGGGGTCACCATGCAAACTATTATCAGGAAATATTCTTTTCTGTCTTACCATGAAAAATGTAAACAGATTTTGCCCAACTCTACCATGAAATTGAAGCCATGTGCTCTGGTCACATGACATAGCACATCAGTAGGACTTTCCGGTAAACGGTTGAACTGGGTTTGGCACAAAGCAAACGGACAAGTACATGGAAAAGCATCGTTTTAAGTTTGGTAATGGATCTGTGATGCTATGGGTCTGTTTCTCTTCCGACGGCTCTGGGAACACGGTCATGTTGCATAGAAGCCTGAAAATTGAAATACCAGGATGCTTCCTAAAGAAATTTGAAGTCCTCCTACTCGAAGCTGAAAATGGGTCGTTATCAGGACTTACAGCAGGATGCTGACGGAAAAACATCTGGACAAATCAAGACAGAAATGATTCAACAGACACAAAATCAGCCTCAGTGACCTTAACTAAATCCTAATGAAAATCTGTTGGGTGAGCGGAAGAGAAAAGCATATGAGAGGACTCTAGACAATCTACAGATATTGAAGTCCGTATCTCCCAAACTCTTTGGTGTGAGATTATGCAACAGCAATAAAATGTGTTTATTTTAAAGCTTTTGAGGCATCTTTACCAAGGGTTTCCAACAAGTGTATTTTAGCTGTGCTGATCTCACATATGTAGAAGTTTGGACTTGATGAGTTGAATTCCTACAGCAGGTACTCGGTACTTCGCACTCGGCGCACCGCCTCACCTGGAGGGCATCAACAATACATTTGGAGTAATTTACCTGAAGTAAGCCTGAGGGAGCCCGTAAAGGTGAACTCCTATTTACCGTCATTAAAACTACAGATCGCTTAATACCAATATAAACAGCTCAGCTATTATGTTGTGGCGTGCTTTTGCGAGTTCACGCTCGGATGAGCAGAGATCCGAATCGCATTGGATGAATTAAAACAGCTCTCGGTAACAGCGTGATTAAAAAGCTGTTACATCAGGGCTTTTTCGGCAGTTCCAGTTTGCTTAACGGAATCGCACCAGAAAAAAATAAAAATGAAAAACAAGGTTCAGCGTGTGTTTTTGAATAGATTAAAGAAAAAGTGAAATTTATTTTGAGAACAACACTTGCATTGACTTTTGCTGTGGTTAATCTCTTTATGAGAACACGACCTCAACCTTTCTGGCTATAAAAACCTACAGAGGGAAATAAGGGGAAGTAGAGCTAAGCCTTTGTCATTGAAAATGGTATGAGAAAGCAAGCACCCTCCCTCCGCACCCCCACCCCGAACCTTAACTCTGCTGTGGACAGATTTCCCCTGACAAAAATTAAACTAGCTCCTACTTGGCACTTTATTATCTCTTCAACTGAATGATTTATTGTTTGTGGAGAGAAAGAAGCAAAGAGAGAGAAGGGGAAGATTACATTTCCACCTAAAGCTCAGGCTTGATCTTGTTTTTTTTTTTTCTTTTCTTTTTTTTTCTGTCCAGGAAAAAAAAAAAAAAACCTCCCGACAAACAATAATGTCAGCTGTAATTGATCGGAGGTCGCTGGCTGGGCCTGCAGTAAAAGCGCACTATTTAAGCGACAATCGGCCCTGCGCTCTTCAGACGCTGGCTAATGAAGCTGTCTGTCTGGGCTATTTACCTTCTCTTAAATGGAAGGGGAGAGATGTACTGTAAGAGACAGGGCTGGAGAGGATCTGCCTCTCGCTCCTGTGAAATAGGACCTGCACATGCCTCAGGAATGTATAATTGGTTGCCGCAGCCAAAGCCGGGGATTCGGTGCTAATTAAATGACTTGTTTAAAGCCTATCTGTCTTTGTTTGGGAGGCTCTGGGCTTCAGAACAATGCATTGTAAATGCTGTTGTCAAACAAACATTCCCAGTTATCCTTTGATTGGAATTGAACAAGACAAAGGGCTGATTTACTCAATGCTAAGCCTCTGGTTTTTCATGCTGTTGAATATAGTTTTCTCTTTTTTATTTTTTTTCCTCCTTCTGATCTGTCAAAACCAACAGGAACAATCCAGTCAAGCAGCTAAATAGACCAACTCCCTGCACAATCCAGCCTTCTGCAGCAAAACAATCTGAGTTTTTCTGCTAATTGCTCTTGTAAAATGCCCCCATGTTGCGCTTGTGTTTCTCCTACAAAGGTGAGGTGGGGTTACGGAGTCTTTGTTGTGGTGGTGTTGAAGATGCAAGTACTCAGGCACCCCCAAAAAAGAAATGAATGGCTAATGATAAAGTTCTATAGAGCTTGGGGCGGTGTAGCTGTAGATCGGTTGCTATAGTCCTGGATTTGATTCCTGACCTTGGCTTTCTATGTCTTCCCTTCTTCTGCCTCTTCTAATTTCCTGTCTGATTACTGTCAATATAGTAACCAGTGGCACAAAAATGTTTCAAATCCTTGACTGTAAGGGTGTGACAAGATGTGATATCAAAATGATGAGACATTTCTTGCTAAAGTGAAGTCTGTCTCACGATGTTCACTTGGTGACTCAGCATAACTTCGTCTGTCGAAGTCCGTGTTGCTAGACTCAATTTTTAACGTAAGTAATGAAGTTGTTGTTGAGGTGCTTTGCTGTGTTATCAGACTGACTAGTAACGACTGCTCACTGGGGTGGTTGACAACTCTCGATTTCAACAATCAATCGATAATTGTCCACAAATGTTTGTGGATTTCAACAGAAAAAGGGTCGGGATCAATACGCCCTGTCTTCTTACCCCCATCTTGTTCCCACGTGTCGCCATTTCCTCTCTTCCTACTTCCATTTTGTACCCATGCAGTCCACTTTGATTGGAATCCTATAGACAGTGTGGACAAATTTTAAAAGGTGAGAAAGAATATATACATGGAGCCTGAAAGTGCAGATGGGTTAATGTGACTTGTGTGCTAGGTTGACCACAAGTCACTCTTTTTCAGACTCAAATTTAGAACATTCCTAATATATAAACACCAAGGCAAGATGGGTTTTCCCGCTCTATTCGTTATCAACTCATTACCAACCCCAATGGTGAATTTGCCTTCAAACTCAGGAGTGTGTCGAATGGCCATTTTGTTGTACTTTTGGTAAAAATGGTAATTTAGATCACATTTTAAAATTAAGTGCATACGAGAGCCTGTTCTTGGTTCGGTAGTCACAGATTCATCTATTTTTGGATTTTTCTGAGGAACACTGACTCAATTGACTGTTGCTCCCATAAACTGAGACACGGAAGACCACTGTGCATATTAGCTCATGTTAACATATATTTGGTGTTTGAATTATTAAAATAGGAGGCGTTTCTGGTCGCAAGTATTATATGACTTCAGCTATTTATGAGTGGTTATCGTCCCTCGCCATCACGAATAAAAAGATTCAACTGTTCATTTCGCTTAATGGACTATCGTTTTGTGATTTGTGATCATTTTGTTATTATTTATTAAAAATAAATAAATAAAACCTGCCATTTTAATGCTTAAAGCACACCCAGGAATGGTATGGAGGGATCTCTGCACCCGATGAACCGACCGAACACGAGCCACCGCCTCCCTAAACGTCTTTGAACGAGCGGCGTAGAGACAACACAGGTGCCCAGAAACATACCTTCTACTACAATCATACGAGGAGTACACACACAAATGCAAACAAGGAAGAAAAAAGAAAAAGAAAAAAAAAACAAAAAACAGACACACACAGATGGCAGTTTCAGTCAAGGCTGGTGAGTCCTGTTTCTCATTAAAACACAGAGGGGGGAGAAAAAGGTATGGCGCTTTGATGTGGCCACCCACAGCCCTTCAGTGTCATTGAATGAAACTTTGAAGCTTTTTGTGTTTACACAGTTAATCTCGATAATAAAGCAAACATCTTGCCTTTGTTAAATACCTGCTCTCAGCTCGGCGCGGGCGTGCACGCAACGCCCGGCTTGAAACGGACGGCATAAAAAGAACACATCATCGGCGCAACAAAGAATGGTAAACATGAAAACACTCGAAAAACAACGGCGGCGTACGGATGATTGCAGGCCAGACATGAGAACACGTGCGAACAATATGCTTTACATTCGGAAAGCCGTGAGGATCGGAATGGACTTCGGCCTCGTCCGCGTCAACAAACGAAACGGCTTTAATGTGAAAGGATAAACAAAACAAAACAACATTTTTTTAAATAAAACAGAAAAAAAACGATGCACTGATTTCATTCAGGTGGGCGAAGATATCCTGCCAAGACACCTCGTGTAACGCGGCAGAAAGCATGATAAGAAAACATTTCTGATTTGATGAGGTAACATAATTGCTTCCCAATGCAAACCCACCAGAGTGTAACATGTGCTGGAAATTATCAAGGAGGCAGACAGAGGTGTTTGTCCTTAAAGGGTATTAAACACACACACGCACACACACACAAAAAAAAACCCAAACAAAACAAAAGAAAAAAATCCCACGGCAGGCAACTTTTATGGGATAATTTAAATCCTCTGCTCGGATGGCGCGCATTCCTTATGAAAATTGAAAGATCAATCATCTCTGTGACAGATCTGTTGTGAAAGAAGTTCTTCCTGTCTTTTGAAGAGAAAATGCTAAACATGTTTGCTCCACCAGTCATCACCCTCTCCCTCCTGTTCCCCCCCTCGCACTGCCTCTCCTCACCCACCCTCCTTGCAAACATCCCCGTTTCAGCTGTCTATTTGTCTCTTTGCTGAAAATGTTAACGAACAGAGCAATAATCAGGCCATATGCTTGCATGTGGCAAATCTCATTACAGTAAATGACCTTTACCAACCAATGCCAACATTCTTGTGCTTGATAACGCAGAGCTGGGTGGGGGGAGTTGGGTTGGGTGGCACACAATGGTGGGTTTAGTTAAACACACTCATGAGCGGGGTTGGATGTGCCCGAGAGAGCCAGGCCCTTCTGGACGCATTAGCCAAACAACGCTCGCCTTTCTAATTTGGGTTCGGAACCAGTCTCGCTTCGCATTTGTCTCGCATCGCTCTCGACGACGGCGACGACGCGCTCGGGCATCCGTGCGAGAGGCCCGACACCCGAGCACTTGCAATGAGCCTCCGAGCACGGAGAAAGTGCTGCGAAGCAGACGCGGGGAAGCAGAAGGAGAGCGGCGCTATTGCCAGCAGCTGTTACTACTGCGGGTGCAATATATTCAAGTCCAATCAATAAAGCTCCTGCAGACAGTGACACCCAAGCAGACAGAGGAATCATTTTCATCTGATACTTAGAAAAAGCTCCCCCCTTTTAAAAAGATTGCTTTCAGTCAATGACAACCAGTTGTCATTTGACTAAAGCCCCTGAAATGAAATATATTGACGAGTGCTATCAATCACGAGGCGCTCTGCCGTCATATCCTGTTAGCGGAGGGGGTCGGCTTGCACGTGGTCATCGGATGATCTGTTTTAATTAGAAAACCGGCATCGCCTCCTGCTGCGTGCTTCAGAAAAAAGAAAAGAAAAAAAATTGCAATAATGCGGATCTATTCTGAAGTGAAAAGAGTCTGCTGATTCACCAACGAGGCAATATTTGAACTAAGTTGTTTGGCATTGAAGGAAATTTCCACAAGAAACACTGAAAAACGACTTACAGTACACCTGTGAGCAGCAGTGGTGGCTCCTGCATGAACGGTGCCCTGGGCACGCCCCTCCACATGCCCCCCACTAACTGCGTTGATCTCTTCACTCATGAGAGGATTAGCAATTATTTTTTGACAAGAACGAGTTCAAATGTCCACACTATTTCAAATTAAATTCTGACTCGATATTGTTTTGTTTGTACAAAGACAGTAGTCTTTTTCTTTTTTAACTTCCCCAGTAAATGGTAGAGAATAAGCCACTTCAGGTTTGACGAAACTAAGTGTTGCAGATTTTGAACTTGAAATCGATGTGGAGACTAAGCACTTCTAAATCAAAAAGGTGAACTGCTTTGAGTCATTTAGTTGGTAATGCTTGTATACATAGTGAGCATTGGTGAACCTGCTCTTAGGCTGGTACACCAATGGTAAGAATAAAATATGTACTGATCTATTAATTACCTTTTAAATCTAATAAATTACAACATACATGGGTAGGTTACATTATGAAACTATGGAAAAGGTTTTATAAAGTTTGGTTTGCAAAAAAACAAAAAAAAAAAAAAAACAAGCTAAATATTTTACACTATGCAATAGAGATGCCAGAAAACATACAAAGTGGGGCAATATTCTTCTGCTTTATGGATCATGGAGAAAAGCAGAAGTTCCCCTGCACATAATTATTGATTAAACAACTTTATTTGGTGAATGTTCTTTCATTTTGAACTAGCTCACCCCCAGCATCTGGATTTCATAGAATTGGACTTGGTGAGGTTAAAGATGTCTGGATTCACTATAGCTGAATGGTTTAAGTATCCTAATTCAGAAAGAACGAGAAAAAGAAAAACAAGCCTTTCATTTCAGGCAGAACGGAACCGAGTATTTCCATCACACTAACGCTCTTTTGACTCTCCACCCTCATTGCTGCACAAGCGGACGTGTTTTCCAGTGTAATCACAGGAATGGAGAATGTCATTTTCTTGCTGTCATCACAGCGTCATCAGCGTTACTGTGTACGCCTGGATATCATTCCTCCACGCTAATGCGTCCCTCTTACACATAATCAGAGTCGAATGGGAACACATGATATCCAGGCTGCGATGCGGCTGCGGCCCAGGACACGTGTGGGAAAAAAAACAACAAAAAAAAACGCTCCCGTTCCATGCGGTCGCACGCCACGTACACTCCACGTTCCCTCCCGACCTGCGAAAGCCCATCATCGCTGAAAGGTTGAATGTCATTTATTACACGTATCACATTTACACCAAGTGACATTGTCTTTTCAAATTGCGTTGATCTCTTCACTTTCAAAGGTCAGCCCCTCGCCTGGCTAAATTCAACCTGACAGAGAATAGTGAGGAGGGGACAGCCGAACACATGCATCACTCCCGCATCAAAGAGCTCCAAATTAATCTTTCCAATTAACGGAGAACGAGTCCTAATGCTGATGAAGGCCGACAACTAGACTGGTCAGTTGTTTTTATTTTATTTATTTATTTATTTATATTTTTTTACATAGCTCTGCTCCTGGTGTTTGAAGCTAACCACAAGAGACAATCAAACAAATATTTCTCTGTCTCTCTTGGTACGTCTCATCCCTGCAACCCTGCCGCCACTCGAATATGACAAAACTTGATATGGATCATTACAGAAATAATGTTTAATCAATCCCCCGTCCTCTTCTTCCTCCTCCTCCTCCTCCTCCTCACCACTGCTACCACCACCATCACCCGTTATTGTAATCTATTTTTGCAGTTGTGTGGTTTGTGTGTTCTTGCAGTTACATCGGTGCGCCTCGCAATTTCCCAATCATGCATATTCAAGTGGAATACGCTGATGCTTAACAGCCGACGCAACAGGAATTAGAACGAGGACATTAGACTTCATTAAAGGGAGAAATGATTATCAGGTTTATCTTTTGAAATGTCTATTAAAACGGGTGCGCCGCTCCTTCACTTATCTGTCACCTGGCTCCCATGAGCCTGGCGCACTAATAGAGAGACGGTGAGGGCCAAAGCCCAAGAGGGAGACAGAGAGCCATCAAGCTCTTCACTCAGACTGGAAGGCTTCCTGTCTGCTCTGCCACTCTATATACAGCTCGGTGTGTCTGACTCGGTTACCCCCACTAGTCTCCATTTCCCCCAACAGCGGCAGCTTGAAAAGACCCGATTTCGTCCTGCAAAGCCGCCTGTATCGAAAGAAGAGCTGAAAAAAGTGAGACTTTGTGTGCATGAATTAGGCAAGAGCAAGTTCTGATGCGTTCAAAGACATTACTTCCAGGTTCCCCACACATTTTTCAGGTCAAAATGACATACTTTAAGACTTTAAATATAGATGTGTGGATAAATGGATGTACAGCAATCGGGACTGAGGCAATGGGAAATGTTGAAATAGTTTATTTTTTTTATTTACTCATATCAAATTCCACACTTTTCCAGACTAAGTAAGAACTCTGGGATTCTCCTTAGCCTGTGGCAACAATCTCTTCTCTCCAAGAGCTTTGTCTGACAAAAGCTCCCATAAGAGCACCAGGGAGGAAGATGGATGAAGTTGCCCCCAGACACTCATATCAGGTCAGTGTGTGTTTTATCCCCTAATGGTTAGGGTTAGGATTGATTAGGAGGGTGATACCAGATCTGAGCCTGAGGGCCGTGTGTTATGTCAGGAGGAACAGGAAGTGGCAGCCTTCCTTCCTCCCATCGTGGCCCACATTCGGCAGGAGCCCAGGCCACCAGCGCCAGAGTGAGCTAGCAGGTTTTCTTGGAGCGTGCCGCAGTTAGCTCGTCGGATATGTCCTTCCACCCTGAGACCTTTATTATTAGAAAGGACATAAACAGACTAATTAAATCGCAGCAGTGGAGCTGGGGCTGACAGCTGGCGCTAAGACTATGACCGAACAGATCCCTATCAAAGAGCAGGGAGTCTCTGTGTGCTCTGCCATTGTGTGCCTCTGTCTGTTCACAGGCTTTACTTTGACTTACATTGCTTTGGCAGCTCTACAGCGTGTTTTAAAGTATTCACACTCCTCAATATATATATATATATATATATATATATATATATATATATATATATATATTTTTTTTTTTCTCATATTGGCCTGTTACAACAAAGATCGGTGTGTCTTGGGGGAATTTTATGACACACAACCCCAAAAATAATGCATAACTGTGAAGTAGAATGAAACGGGCAATCTTGTTTTGTAGCATCCCCACAGCATCACTCTGCCACCACCACGATGCAGTGCTGGGTTCATGTGCTCAGCGAGACATGTTAGTTTTCCAATGATGACTGCATCAGACTGAAAAAGTTCAACTTTGTTCTCATCTGACCAGACCACCATGTTTTAGCTGCGTCCCATGACATTTGTGTTTGTTCTTTTTTGTCTTAAAACTCCTCCATAAAAGCCAGATTTGGGAAGCACACAACTAAAACTCTTCCTGAAATAAGATTCTCCCACCTGAACTGTGTCTCCCTGCAGCCCATCCAGAGTTAACATGGGCTTCTTGGGTACTTCTAGGAGTAATAATCTCCTTACACAACCTGTGAGTTTAGGTGGGGGACCATGTCTTGGAAGTTTTAAAATTAGGATTGTTTTACAACCTGTACTTGTTTTCAACTTTTCCAGAAATTGACTCCTGACCAGCCTGGTGAGAAACTAATTGAATTACACACAGTTTACTTACTTACTCGACTTCTGAGGGAGGACTGCAAATTATGCTACACCTTCCAATTCACAATTATACGTTATACGTTACATAAAGTTCTAACACAACACAATTATTTCCTATGGCTTCTACCTGAAAACAAAGCAAATAACTTCCTGGGATATGGATACTTTCGCAAGACACTCTAGATGTGTCCAGCTCCTAAGTGATAACAATAATCTTTTCATCCTAATTTCCTTCACACATATCCTAATGTCTTATAAAGCAGTCCAAAGCAAAGCATCCAGACTCACTTGTAAGGTTCCGAATGTTACAAATGCTTTCCAGCAGAGCGGTAAACACGCCAGTAATTAGCGCACGGCGTCCGAGCTGACTTCCGCCGGCTCCGCAACACGGTCAAGCGCAGACCCCATATAGAGAGGAGCCTAGTGATGCATTGATCTCAGAAAATTAAGGCTAACTGGCCCATATTGCGGCATCTTGATGTACCTTCTGGATGAGCCGTGTGCTCTGCCCGTATTGTTAGCACGGTAAACAGGACGGTTTTGAATCAAATGAATACACGCTGAATAATTAATGCGCCGTAAACCCTTATCGCTACCCGTGTGCACAAAACGTAAAAGCACCGATGATGAGAAAATATGGTTTTAACGAGTCAATAATGGTGAGTGCAACAAGAACGGCCTAATCAATGAGGCTGCAGCGTTTGCAAACAAGGACTTGAATTATAACGCCAATAATTGATCTCTTCCATTTCCCCCATTTCGCTGCCCCCCCCAACTCTCTTTCATTCGTGTGATGTCATTGTTTATCGACTGCTTGGTGCCAATGAGGGATGATGGGAAGTTTCAGAGTTTGTTTTTGCTCTGACTTTTGCTCCACCCTGTATTCTCTTTCCCCCCCTCCCCAGCTCTTCCCCACCTTAACACCCCCACCCCTTCTCCCCCTCCTTCCCTTTCTCCATTTGTAAATTTGCAAGCTGTAGCACCAGCTTAACCAAAAAGGATTAAGTCCCATACCCAACTGAGAACACAGATAATGCTCAGTAATTGGTAAAAAATGAAGATGAATGGGACAGCTAGATAAGGACCAATTAGCTGCTGGGAGTGTACAGCTGTGGTCTCCTCACAGAGCGCTCTCAGGGGCCAAGGCCCGCTCCTTTTGTAGCAATGCAAGCAAAAAGGCAAAAAATAAAAAATAAAAATAACACCCACGCATTGGAAACACCTAAGCATCAGGGTAGGTCTTGCAGGAAATTTGCCTGATGGCCCACAGAAACAAAAACGATCATCTCACACCTTCCAGTCAGGCAACTCTCCAGGTACTCATCAGCACCCATTCAGCTTCAGCCCACTTTCACATTTCAGAAGCTAAAAGGATCCTAAAAGTTTTGTAAAAAAAAAAAAAAAAAAAAAAAAAGTGGTTCCGGAACCGGACAGCAAAATCGGTGAAAGAAAATCAGCGACTGTTGTGTCTTCTCTTCCTGCGGTGTTGTCTTTCGGTGACTTGTTTGGTCGGCATGTTGTGGCATCATCTGGCTGATGACAGCGGAATTCCCATATCTAATTACAAACAGGATTTCAGCTCCATTAGTGCTGTGTGGCGGGGCGTCAGATGAGTGGCAGGGCAGCACCCAGTGGCCAAAGATGGATGCGGGGTGTTAGACGGAGACGTAAGTGAGACATGGCCGAGAAAGTGGCCTAAAAACGAGACGCGTCTTATCTTTCCCGTCTCCGCATTTCTCCAGGTCAAGGGAAAAAGCACTTTATTTTTTCTTGTGCACTCCGGAAAACAAAAGCAATTCCTTCCCTTGAAATTGGCAGGTGTTTGTTAGCGGGCAGCTGACAATATTTTTGCTGCCAGTAATGAAGGTTGTAGCCGGGGTCAATGCGTTGGGAGGGGACGGCGCGGGCGGTTTATCCCCCTCAAGGCCGAGCGCCACACGTGTTTTCACTCGGTCTGTGATCTGTAATTGTGGCATTTCCTGAGAGGCGCAGGAACAATCCACATTGTGCTTTGAGAGGGCTCCCTACTGCACAACTAAAGACTGCGAGGAGAAAAAAAAAAAAAATCAAAGACGGACCCCCCCCACCCCTCTAATTCCATCTCCCTTCATAATTATTTGTCGTTTCTGCTTCTTTATCCATCATTTCTTTCCCATGCACATTTTTTTTTCCATCTCTGGTTTAATATTTTGGCAGAGGGTTGAAGTTTTTTCCCCTCATAATTAATAACATTGATGCAAACAGGAATGTCTAATTGTAATGAATATTTAATGGGAGAGAGAAACATTAGCCTGTTCAATTTACATCAACACAAAGACGGCAGTGAGCAATCCAACTCCACAAACAGCACAGAGTGTCCTTCACTGGCTGGCTCTCTTTAAGTGCTTCACAATTAAAAATTTTTGTTTTTTAAATTAAAAAAAGGACTCTGCTTCAGACAAACACCAAGACAAAGCACCTGTATTTTTGCCTTTTTTTTTTTTCCTCAGTCGGTTTATGTAGCGGTTGTTCCTGATTAAACGGATCCACGTCCTGAGTGGTATTATCAGAGACGCGCACATTAACATATCAATTCCTATCTTTGGTCGTCACATGATTTGTTTAAGCAAACATGTCCGTTCCGTGTGGCTTGGAGCTGGATGATTATAATATGTCAGTCGGTCTCCTAGGAGACGCTTGTGGTCGGAGTCGGACTTTAAAACAGCGCAGGGAAATTCCCAAGTCAGCAGCACTGTGAGCAACAGTTAGACTGCTCTTAAAACAAAACTGCAGCCAAAAATACTTTCCCTTCCTACCCACACCGTGTCACTAAAGTGATCCATATATTTGGACTGCTTTTTAATAATGGTGGAGATTAACTAGATTTGTAGATTTTATGCTTTGTCGACTCTGACTGTTGACTAATTATTTTTTTTCCTAAGTAGGTCATGCTGACAACAACTATCTTTAAGGTGGAAGTTGACACCGAAGGAAGAGGTATTAAAATTAACTATTTTCTGAAGAGCCTCAAAGCTCCTAGAAAGGAAACAATTTTCCAAAAAGGCATTCAGGGGCGCCTACAAACATAAACACTCACTGATGTTTAAACTAAGGCTGCGTAAGACAAGAAGCTATATATTTACCATAGTTTGATTATAAAATAACAATAGTTTGATTAACACGCTTTATCATCGACATGTCTGCAACGTGACCTGAGCCTTAGCAGCCAGGTCAATAAGATCTATATGAGTAGTGGTCATAAAATGCAGCAAAAGTCCTTCAAAGTAGTAAAATATATTATTCATAGGTGGCGTTTTAATGCGTAGGACCTAAAATGTTACGGTCTACCAAATGTGGCACCCAAAACGTCATGGCTGCAATATTGCAGATGCTGAAATTGTGATGCCTATTAGCATTAATTATATTGTATAGATGTTCAAGAGCTAACTTTGCAAATTGAGCTAATCATGCTCAAATCTAATATAAGATGTGAAACAGTTAAAAATGTGACTAATGAAATCCGGCTTAACTGTTGAACTGTGTAACAGAGTTTGCCCTCTCTCTCCTTCACACACATGGTGACGTCGCCTCTGGTCCAACTATGAATAAAAATGACAGTTTACGAAGGCCGCACAAATCCACTTTAAAACTTAAAATTATTATATTTATGATTTAACAATCCAACACATAACAGTGTAATTTGTTTTGGATCCAAATAATTTTGAACCATATCTGGATGTGGTTCATTGCTTCACTCAGGAATGTGCAAAATACAAAAAAAAAAAAGAAAGAAAGAAAGAAAATGTATGCTACAATCTGTAAAAGAGAAAATTAGATTTTTTGTTACTTTAAAAGTTGGGTTTTATTTCAACACATAACTTATATAATCTCTTAAGCCGAAGGACTTAATGGTGTATATTATTAATGAGCCAGATAGGTCCACAACTTTGTGTCATTTTGGAAAGATTTTTACTACGTAGATTTTACTTTACATGAAAAATGTCAAATTTGTTTTTATTTATTTTAAAACACAAATTGGATTTGGAGTAGTTCAAAACTTTACTAAATCGGTAGTGTAGAGTCAGAAACAAGACTCTGATGAGTGATCATAAATCAGTTCAAACTAAGCCTGTTTTTTTTTTTTTTAAGTAAAGTTACAAAACGCTTCCATCAAACACATTAGAATCAGAGGGGGCGTAAAAAGAAGAAGAAGAAAAAAGAAGGCGGCGTGCTGCTTCCTTCGTTTCATGGCTCCACAGTGCAGAACCAGGGCCATATATCTCCAGCGTATTATCAGGATGACTCCTGCTGGCCACCCTGTCACAGGAGAGTGCTTGATATAAACAAGAGATTGCTGCGACACCCAGTAATCAATATTAGGATGGTTTCAGTACCAAACATCATTTGTCTCTCCGAACATTCCTTTGACCAAACGGAGCATTAATTCAAATCATAAATCTGAGCTGATTTAAATCCGAGGAGAGACAGAGAGGAGGGGGGTTTCAGGAGGGAAGGGGGCGCAGGGGGGAGGAGAGATGGAGTTTCTCCCCCTCTAAGTCTCCCCCCCCTCCTTCTTGTCCCTCGCCGATTTCTGACTGCCTGCCCCTAATGATTTATTTTCTACATTTCTGCGAGCGAGAGATTTGTCCATACTCACTGACAGGTCACCTTCAAACGCCAGTGGCAGACTGTTCATCACCATGCAGACGAGCATCTCATCGCTGCGAGTAAATATTAAAGGAAAAGAATCCAATTGATTGTGGATGGGCCTGAGAGGCGTCACTGCCATATATTTCACTCAGAGAGCTAATGCCGCGGCCCACACCTAGAAGCACTCCCTCCTTTTCTTTTCTATTTTTTTTTTTTTTTTTTTTACTCAGAATTATGATTCTTCCGGAGAGCCTTGTGTTGGCTGGCTGCGCGACTCAAGGTTACAATTTAAATTGTAAAAAGATAAAACAGTTTCTTATTAGCTCCATTGCCACAGCCTTGCTGTTTGGTGCTCACATTTATCTTTATTTCCGTGACCTCGGAGGCTCATATTTTCCCAATTTTTTTATTTTTTTTTCCCTCTTGCCTTTTACACACTCCATTCTCTTGGAGTGATGACCTCACGCTTCGTGCATTTTTTGCATTGTTAAATCGGCTTTGAAACACATCCTGTTTTCATCTCCCGCGCCACAATCTCCACTGTGTCAAGAGTTACTTTAGAAACGGGGCTGTTTATTACAGTAAGTGAACGGAAACCTCGATTTAGCGTCCCATGCTGCAGGGATTTCATCTGGTTTATAGTTCTGAAAAGGCCTTGTGAATCTGCCCCAGCGTACATTATCAGTCTCTTTAATTCACTAAGTGGTTGCGTGTGATATTACAGAACTCCTTCTGCTTTTTAGGGCTAATAATTAATTGAAACGGCACATTGTGAAAAACCAGAGCTCTCACAGCAATTCAATTAGATCATGTTAAAAAGCTCCTAGCCGGGGTAAACTGTGTTCACAGCTTCACTCTGCAATTAGGCCCATTTTATTTATTTATTTATTTTTTTCCTTTTGACGTTATAAACTTCAAGAGAAAACAAGACTCCCACTCGCGCCGAAGATAGAGGCTTCACTGCATGCAAACACATCGAACTCGGCAGCTTACCGTGTCACAAACAACTGGGAAAAAAACAGCGGGGGATCTGGATGAACCATGCAAGTCTTTGGTTTTAAGTTGAGCTGTATGAGTAAGGTCACTGACTGATTCTGACTGAAACCTGACCACCGAAAGAAGTTAAAGGTTCAAGTTGGAGCATAAGCAGAGATTGTATTTTTGTTTTTCATTCCATGCTTGTCAGCATATTTTAAAAAAAAAAAAGACTTTCAAAAATATTCTTACTTTTCAGGTTTTCAGTTGTTCAACGCATTATCTCTCCATTCCTGTGACGCACTTGCTGGCTTATTCAGATTTTTACTATTAAGTCTGTTCTGCTCATTGTGTTGAACTGCGATATGTATAAGATCACAGGTGGAAATGCGTTTTAATTTAAGAATCAAATGTACCACATGTTGACCAATGAAATAAAGAGATGTTGTGGGGAACCTGATAGAAGAAGTAGTTTTGAATCTAACAGGCGTTAAAGATTTATTCACATCTATTCCTATTCAAAGTCCCCAAAACATTATCTGAGTTCTGCAAACCTCAAAAAATCAAAGAAGATGCAGTTTCACGATCCATTTATTGGCTGAAAATGGCTTGAATTTCTTAGTTTTTGATGCAAATAATGAGAGGGGAGGGGGATAAAACTCAAAAGCAAAACGACTGTCAGGATTTCACCTGCTGATGAAACACAATCAATGGGAAATTGGCCAATTTGGATCAATCACTGCCAGACTGATTGGTGCATATTAAGCTGAAGTTGAGCCTCTTATTTTGGTGATGTTTTAAAGGACTATTTTGCTTCCTCTTGCATCTGAAAAACTTCGATCTGCTCCTTTCCAAGCTCTATAAAATCAAACATTTTCCAAATCTCCTCAAGATGATCAAACACAGATTTTTAAACTCATTTGCAATACCTTTATCTTGTTGGTGAAAGTGTTCAAAAACAGGAACATCAGTGGTTTGTGTCGTCTTCTAATCTGGACCAAGTTTGAAATAACTGTGGATCTAGTTTAAAACCTTGACACAAGTAGGGTGCCAGAAAGTGGAATAAAATTACTCTGTCAATACCTCAGACATCAAAACATTCAACAAGCTGAACATAAAAAAGTTTCGATGTGGTGCTTTACAATTCACCTTGTGCTTTTTCTGCAATTAAGATTTTTTATTTCATCTATTTATTTTTGCTCTAACATGAGAAAAAGGTCACAGAGTCTGAAAAACTCAAAAACTTTCCTCCATAGTTTTTTACATGTGGATTTAAAACAAATAAATTAACTTAAATTATTTCAATATTTGAAACACACACATATAGATAGATAGATAGATAGATAGATAGATAGATAGATAGATAGATAGATAGATAGATAGATAGATAGATAGATAGATAGATAGATAGATAGACAGACAGACAGACAGACAGACAGACAGACAGACAGACAGACAGACAGACAGACAGACAGACAGACAGACAGACAGACAGACAGACAGACAGACAGACAGACAGACAGATAGATAGATAGATAGATAGATAGATAGATAGATAGATAGATAGATAGATAGATAGATAGATAGATAGATAACAAAAAATGGCAAGCTGAAAAAATACTGAAATGTTATTTTTATAGTACAGTAACTCTTAGACAAGCAACAAGTGCATTATTTTCTATTTTGATAACATATATGTGGATTATTCTTTACTAAACGTCCCTATGACAACCGTAAATTGTGTACAATGTGTTTGTGTCTGTACAGCTGTATTAAAATGCTCTGCAGCATGCATCTGTCATCCATTAATGCGAGTGCAGATTTGTCTGTGACAGTGCATGTGTGCGTTTAAAGGGCATCCTCACCGACGCCGGAGCTGAGGTCTCCATTCTCTCCGTCAGCCCCGTGGTGGTTGGCGTTGCCGTGGTAGCCGCTCATCGCCTCCAGCTTGATCTTCTTGACCTTCATGGCCTCGGCGATGGCTGCGTTGGCAGCTGCCGCCGCGGCCGCTGTCAGGCCTGGAGAGAGGAGGCAGACGAGACAGAGAGCTTTACAGAGCTGCCGCACCGTCTGCGAGAGGTTACCCGCGAGACCCTTCCACGGCGAGTCCAAACGACAAAACGCGCAAAACTGACTCAAACCGTAATGAGGAGGAACGCTAAATAATTTCATGTGCGGCGCTGAACGAGCTCCTGCGAAATGCCCGCATTTGTGTTTCGTCTTGTGACAGGGGAGATCTTCCTAGCAGGCTATCATGCTGATGAGATGGATCCCTGTGTGTGTGTGTGTGTGTGTGTGTGTTTGGCGGCATATGATTTTTATGAATGCTTCCAGGACTCCAGCAGTCCTCGCCGCTGTACTGATGTATTTGTTCCCTGATAGGAACCGATGCAGTCGAGATAATGGCGCACGATGCAAGCGTTCCGTGCGTGCGGCTTGTAATACGCAACGTGTTTGCGTATAAAATACTGTTTGACACGAGAGGGAAGAGAAAGCTAGAGATGCCCAAGCAACACAGGCAATGATTCTTGTTGATGACAACTTAAGTCGCGTTCAAGTGATCTAATCAACATATTTATAGCTGACGTTCCAATAAACTCCAGCTAAGAAAAGTGTAGCAGTCACTTGGGATTTTTCTTTCTTTTTTTTTTTGTGTGTCATGATAGTTTAGTTTTAAGTGAGCAATTTTTTGTAAAGCCTTTAAAAAGACATTTAGAATGAGATCTGGTAAAAAGAGAAACGATGCCTTGCAGAATTTAGTGTAACTGTAAGAATAAGACACAGACAACACAAGTAAAGTAAATGATGGCACTTTCATTCAAAAATCCACCTTTAAAAGGCCAGACAAAGATAGCTTTTTGGGGAAAAAAAAAGATAAACCTTGAGATGAGGCATTGGAGAAGTTTCCAGTTCCTCATAGTTTCAAGAACCCCAAAAGTTTCCATCCCCTGCTTCGGTTCCTTTAATGAGATACAAGAATAAAACCCTTACATATTTCTCTAAATGTATGAAGTGTAAAAGTGACACAGTACTGCTGTGCATTGACTGTCGGCTGGCTGAAAGAAGGTCCCTTCCACTTTTTTTTCTGACATAAAGGACAAATTTAGTTCTGGTCACAAAAAAACCCCAAATAGCAACGCTGTGTAAGTATATCCTCCCCACTATCATTGGTTTTTTCAGGTAACACTTTGTTAAAGTACAATGATTAGTAGGATGTCTGTTAGGCAGCCAAATGCAGGCTAGCTAGCTAAGAGCAAAAAATATTTTACCAAAAGCTATACCTTTTTTTGGCTAACTTTTAGATGCTAGAGAAAATGATGGAGAACCAGAAGCTCAGTGTTATTATTATTTTCGATGTGTTTTACTGTCTAAGCAGCAGTTTAAACCAGTTTTTAAACTTGAACTAAAAGTAATTAAGATCATTTCATTTCCGCATTTAGTATTTGTGGTAATTTGGCAATATTTCAGTCTCTTCTCACTACTTCCCACCCTTCAATGTTTGCCGTGAAAATCAGCATTCTGGGTAAACAGTTTCTCAAGAGTTAAAGAGTTTTTCTTCTTCTCTATTTTATTTTTTTTTTTTGTGAAAACTCGACGAAAAATCCTCCCGTTCCACCGTAGCTTGAAGAACCCTGTAAACCAATTACCTCACATTGGTTTGTATGCATATCACTTGAAAAATTTCTGACAAAATGCCAAATAGCTCAGAGAATTTTGCATGCATCTGCTCACGCCAAAGGCTGCTGTTCCTCCTGAGTAGACTAAATGAATATTGACATCACACTTTAAATAATCATTCACATTTCCACCGCGATCCCCCAAATACGCTGCAGAATAGCAAATTGTGACACGGTTGTCCAACATCAATCAAAATGAACCGGCTATGATTGATATAGTGAGAGTGGGATTATAGACGCACGTATGCCTGGCACACTGCAGAGATCATAAAGCACTGGTTTGTCATTGTGGTAGTTCCGGGGTTCTGGTGTATCGAACGTGACTCAAATCTTTATTCATGAGGCTGGTTTCAAACAGCAGGGACTGATATAGTGTTAAAGCTCCTCCAGGCCCGGTGAGTCTCAGGAGAGTCCTGCAACTCTTCTTGCCAACACCGGCGAGGAAATCAAAGATGCAGAGCAAAAAAAGAAAAGAAAAAAAAAAAAAACAAGATATGTACCTATTACTGTTATAACTCATACACACAATGCCGTATATCACCTGCCCTCCTTTTACACGGGCTGTTTGTAGTTGATATGCGGGCTTGCCTTACGTTTTTGACGCAGAACAAAGCCGCGTCGGCGTTTATCATCGCTAAGCTGTCACGTCTCAGTGATGGGACTCGACGCAGCTATTAGCAATGCATTTGAGAGGAGACACGAGTACAGGGAGAGGTGGGAATCGTACACATGGCTCTAATAGATGCAAACACACAGTGGGAAAAAAAAAAAACAACAACATGCAAGCCTGGACGGCCTCTTTTCTCATCCGTAGCCCAGATGGTGAGAGTCACTCTGAGCCGCTGACATGGAGGTGCATATAATTTAAAGCCTTGTTTGCATCTTAAAATACATCAGTACCATATTGACGTACAGTATACATCATGTCAGCCTGGGCCCTCTCGTTTGCAATGGACCCTCGCTTGCTGTTCCATATGCATAAGCAAAGCAAGACGAAGGGGTTGGTGGTGGGGGTGAAGGGGGTTGGACGCCATCGCCTCATAAGAAGGTGATACTTCTTCACATAATGAATGTGGCCTCTGCCCAGCCTGAAGGTCAGCCTTCATTTGTGTATAATGGGCAAGAGTCAACTGTTTTCCAAATGAGACGTATGCAGAACAGACTGCCGAGTAAATATTGAAATCACCTCTGGGCTGTTTGTGTGATAAATTCCCCCCACAAATCAGGCGCCGCTCACGGGGAGTGCCGCAGTGGAGCTCACTGACGCTCTCTAACTTGTGAGGAGAAGAGCCACAGTTTATAGCGACACAGTCAGCCTGTCCTCCGAGGTGGACCAGATTAACTGCAGGAGCCACCATGAAATGAAGAAAAGGGAAATAGGTGCATTTAGGAGAACCAAGGGTGTGGCGACACATCCAGTTCACAAAACAATAAGACACTCACAATATTGGGCTCACAAGAACGAGATGAAATTCTGGCAATATCTTTGGGAACTAACAATTCCTCTTATTAAGTTGGTTTCTACACACAGCTATGCCAGAAAATTAGACATATCCCTTGCAGATTTAGATGTGAAATCATTTTTATTCAACCAAACGGACACATAAAACTTAGCTCTTCTCTTTAGCCATTCTGACCACTCAAAGTGAATGACGCTATACTGCCACATTCCCCCAATGGTGCTCAGAAACACAGAAACATTCAATCATCCAAGGAATTGTTTGCTTGCTTAACAGGAATAAAACTCTTTTGATAATTGCTGACCAGCTTTTTGAAGGTTTTCACTTGTGTTTCGAAGATTTACTTTTAGTGATGACATGATGTGGTAATCAGATTAAAATCAGGGCTCTGGCTGGGGGACTCTTAAACATTAACGCTGCATCAATCTGAAGAAATGGTGGTCAAATGAAAAGATTACATTGAACCTAAATTTTACAGGGTTATGGATAACCTTAAGCTTAACTGTACATTGTAAAAGCAATAAACCACTATTGTAAAGAATCTCAGATAACTGTACACTGTTAGCCTTTGCTGTATTTTCTACAGCTAAATACCGCAAAATGCCCAGTAAAACTAACATAAAACATCTTTACAATTAGTTACTGTAATTTGCATTGCATTATGGGTAAAGGACATTGTATTACAGTAACTTACTGTATGTTTTGAAGTTGCAGTAATTTACTGTTTACACATTGCAGTAGTGGTACTGTATTTATAATGTCTTGTACTGTTAGCCTTTGCTGTATTTTTTACAGCTAAATACCGCAAAATGCCCAGTAAAACTAACATAAAACATCTTTACAATTAGTTACTGTAATTTGCATTGCATTATGGGTATAGTACATAGCATTACAGTAACTTACTGTATGTTTTGAAGTTGTAATTTACTGTTTACACATTGCAGTAGTGATACTGCACTTATAATGTCTTTGCGCTGGCCTAAGAATTCTATTTGATTTCCAACGGTCATCATAGATGTTTCATCGTGGTTCCCTGTTTCTGTATTTTTACTCCTTTAGTGGTTAACATATTTTAAGGCAGAAAGAGAGGCGTGTACTTTTGTTTTTTTCACATCCTAGCTAACATTAATATGCAGTTTATCTGGCTACGTCATCAAGGGTGGCTTCGCTTCCAACGTTTTTCTGATGACGTTTGTTTTAAACTCCGAAGCTTTTTCCGTCCAAGTGCAAGTGCAGCTCTGTCGCTGTGGGCTCACACTGCTTCAGCTCTTCGCAATACAGGTAAAAAAACACTTCTTAGAAAACTGTTTGAAGCCAAAACTTAATCTGGATATGTACATTTTAGATGGAGCTAACGTAACTTATAGCATCATGCTGTAATGCTATAACTTAGCATGAGGTGAAAGATAGAAAAATATGATGGTGTTATTTTTTGAGCTGGTTCGAATTAACGTTAGCTAAGGTGCTAATTTTACCGAAGGTTTTAGCTTGACTTTTGCCGCTAAATCTTCCTCGAGCGACTAGCTTTGGGTTGAGATAAGCTCAGTGCTGAGTGTCTGTTTGCATTGTTGTTACATCCTTTGTAGAAAATTATAACGTTAACTGATAATTGACCCCCCCCCCCTTTTTTTTAATAACTAATTATCTAATTATTTTATTAGATAATAAAATAATCTAATAACTGTTCATTTGTTTAAACCATGACCTTGCAAATGTTAAGAGTGCAGATTAGCTAGGTCAACAAGGATGAATTCTAACTTGTCCTTTTTTTTTCTTTTTGTCAGATGACTTTTTTTTAACTCCCAAGCTTTTTCCCTCCAAGTGGCTGTGCAGTTTTGTCCTGCTGAGTGCTAACATAGTTTCAACTCTTGAAAAGACAAGACAACAGGTAAAAAGACAGCTCTTCAAACATATTTGAAGCCACAAAATAATCTGGAAATGTAGAGGAGCAGCTAACCAAAACTATAACTTTGAGCTTGCTACAGCTAGTTAGCCTGCTAAAGTATCATTACATCTCCAACATAGTGTACAAGAGTCTGTAAATGAGGACAAAGGTGGAAAACATTCAAGTGGTTTCTGTTATTTTTTGAGTTGGTTCAGCCACAGTGGCAGGTGGACAAAAAAGTTAATTTCCAACCCTGGTTCCATATAAGGACTGTTCACCTGTTTAAACCATGCTCTTACAAATTTAAAGTTAAGTCAGTACTAACAGGTGCAACTATGTACAGGTGTAAATTCTGCAGCATTTGTACTTCAGAATTTAGAGAATTTTGTACTCATGTGAAGAAACATCAACACACAGCTAATTATCGGTTTAGTTGTGGAATAGAGCAATGTCCTACTTCCGTCAGAGAAAAAGAAAAATTTCAAAGAAAAGAGGACTCAATCTTCATCTTGGTTGATGTAATTTTATATCGACTCTTAACATAAAACACACATCTTAAATCAGAAATGTTCAAATAATTTGTTAAAGTTATCAATTCACCCAAATCACAAACATTTCATTTTTAACCCATATTGTACTTAGCCATTCAGATACTGTATTTGTGGAATGTAATGCTTTAAAAAATTCATTTAGCCTCACAAACTGTCATTCACATCCGTTGTTTCAGAGTGGTAGCAGGATGTAGGGGTAAAGTCTAGTCTAGTCTCCGCGGTGAGGTTCTCAAAAACCTGTTGTAATCTGGGTGAACTGGCCCTTTAAATATAAATTACTACCAGTAATTCATATTTAAGAGTTTTCCTTTTATGTTTCAAAGGTATCTTCCACCAAGATGTCTGTTGAGATGGAAATGACCTTACCTACAACACCAAGGGTAATCATGCTTGGTAAGAGGAATATTTTCTATCACTATAATTTTTTGTAGCAATGTATGTAATAGTTATGGTAGTCTGTACTTTTACTCACTAGCATTAGCCTGACAAGGGTTTGTCTATTTTAGGAAATAGCTTGATGTCTGCAACCCGGTGGATGGTCAGTATGGAGGAGAAGGTATTTTTCGAACCTGAGCAACTACATGACTTTGCCAGCGTCCTTGCTGTCTTTTTTGGGTCATATTATGACTTCAATCTGGAGTATCAGGAGTCAGCATCCACCACGCTGGAGATAATACAACGGTAAGTACTCTACACCAAGCCATTTATGAATTAAATTTAATGACAGTTTGACTGATGATGAAGAACCATAGCTGATTGCTGTATTGTATGTCTTCATTTTAAAAAAAATACAATTAATATATTTTATTTCTGTTAAAAGATTCTTTGTGAGGATCAATCCAGATGTTGGTACCAAATGCACAGCCAAAGTCAGTACAAGCTGCAAGACGGGAAGTCTTGTCAAGAGGAAAGTAGTCGGTGTCAACTCCCGGATCAACACCTTCCTCAAACGACTCGCTGAATTTGAATGGAGGACTTCCAACTAGGTAAGCATTTTACCAAATGTTTATTATTTTATTGTCTTTATTGTCCACCAACAAAATGACTAAAAAGATTGTTATGACATGTTGTATTTCATCGTCTCCTTGGGGACATTTGCAGGGTCTCTATACACAGTAGAATCGTTTGAATTAGTGAAGACTGACTGACTGCTTTTGCAATAAACAATCCAAAAACCTGAAGTGAAGCCAGTCCTGCTCATTCTTTATGCAGCTTCTATTATCACTTCAGTGCAATTGATTTTTTTTTTAAACAAATTATCAACTTAATGCTGCTTTATGCCAATGATTTTATGCATTTGGACATTGTCACTTCAGCTTAATTTGTCAGCCTTCCTGTTGATTTGAAAATGTAGATAACTTCCTGACCATCTCATGACTTCCCACATTGTCTGTCTTATTCTTTACAGTTCAGCTTCCACAAGATGGATCTCACTGATTTTGTTTGACGAATGGAATAAAAGTTTTTCTGATGTAGGAAATGCATCTGATATAACAATATTTATTGATATGAATGCCTACCATATAGTACATTATCACACTTGCACTGTTTTTGTGATGTATCATGTAACAGAGCACATTTAAGCTACTGTTAACTGCTTTCTGACAATGCAGCCTCTGCTGGTTTTTGACTGTTCACCATTTGAATGATATACGTGTTCATGTTGGTGCATACCTGATGTGGTACATAAAATTTGTAGTGCCCAATTTTTTTAGTTGTTCTTTTGTTGTACAGTGTGCAACAAATAGAAAAGGTTATGTAAAGATTGTTACTGTTATTGGATCCAGATGCATTCAAGTGTCCATATTGAATGAAATACAGTTCATATTCAAATGAAGTTAAGTATATTCTATATATTTTTTAAAAGTCAGTCTTTTAATAGTTTATGGCTGGTACTTGATGCACACGTTCATGTTGCTACATACATGTGCCATAAAAATATTGACATGACCTGTAGTGTGTTCTATGGTTTTGTTGTTTTATAGCACATTATATTATATTGTGACATTGTTCTTTATGACATTGCGAATATATAAATGGATTTTATGTCAACAAATCTGCTGAAAATAAATACCTGTTTTTATTCACAGTACTTGGACTAAAATTTCTTTTATGAAATTTTTCGGTTTATAAAATATTCTTGTATTAAAAATGTAAACTTTAATTTACAGTAAAACTGACATTATGTTGTGAAACAAGTTTACAGTAGACCAGCTTTACTATAAAATACATTTACAGTTTTATGCTATAAACTACATTTACAGTAAAGCAGTTATAACTGCAAAGCACACTCACAGTAAAAATTAACTGTGAAATATCATGACAGTAAAGGTACCGTAGAATGGCAATTACAGTAACTTACTGGCAACACTGTTGCCAGTAAGTTGCCAGTAAGTTACTGTAGAATGGCAATTACAGTAACTTACTGGCAACACTGTTGCCAGTAAGTTGCCAGTAAGTTACTGTAGAATGGCAATTACAGTAACTTACTGGCAACACTGTTGCCAGTAAGTTACTGTAGAATGGCAACTACAGTAACTTACTGGCAACACTGTTGCCAGTAAGGTACTGTAGAATGGTAATTACAGTACCTTACTGGCAACAGTGTTGCCAGTAAGGTACTGTAAAATTACAAGAAAAAGTCTAACAGTCTACAGTAGTCCAGTCCAGTTTTTAAGCTCGTGTTATGGAAAAAAGGTCCTGAAAATAGTGCCTACAAATCATTACAAATACTCCCTTTTTCTGTTTTCACAAATACAATATAGGTTCTGTTATGTTATTCAATGCAGAAAAAACATTAAAAAAATTGTGGAATATTCCTGCAGTTGAACCCTAATAAAACGTACAGAAGCAATTGCCAACTTAAGTGACTGGGTATTATTGCTAGAATGCTTTCTACATGTGTAACGAGATGAGCCGCTACACGATATTTGGTTGGTTTTTAAAATCTGCAATCAGTTTTTAATATTTCAGTTCAATCCAAAATAAAAATGCTTGTCTGATTCTGAGGTGGCCCTAATGTCAAAACGCATCTTTGTGCTTTCACAAGAAGTGTAAAGGTCTCCGAGGAAGCAGAGAGTGTTTTCCAGAGTCGTTTGGTCTGAGCATTTTAGATTTCGGACTGATTTTAAAAGAAACTGTTAAATGCCCTGTTAGTTTACTGCTGATAGGTTAGCATAACGTTGTTAGCAGCTAGCGGCTAGCCAGTCAAGTTTAAATGAAGTTTTTTTTGTATAACACACTTCAGCAACATAATACAGTAGCCAAATAACTTCATTCTCATAATGCTAACAATTCATTTGTGTCTTTTCTATCTTTTTTTCTGTCAATAGCTTAGACTTCTTTCACCAGACAAAGTCAAAAGTTGACAACAACCAAATAGCGAATACATAACGCAGACTTCACTTTGATGAGAAATATTGTACTGTGAGATCCTCCTAAAGGGAGGCTGTTGATCAAACGTATAAATCAAAAGCCAAAAAATTGATTCGTACTGCTGTGAAATGAACTGGGTGATCACTTTTTCCACTTGTCATTCAGTCACAACCCTCGCCCTGCCTTTGACTGAGTGACACAATCCGTGAATGGAAATCTTTGTTTTGAGGATTGTTTCGTTTCATCAGATCGATTGTCATATCCACATAATGTGGAGGTGGGGGACGCTGGTGCCCACCAACAGGTCTATTAGCCACCAGAAGCCTGAACGTCAACAAGGCCAGTCCCGCCCGGTGCTAATCTGCATTCATTACTATGCAAACAAAACAATCCGGCATCATATATTCTTTCAAAGTCACCTTTAGATTCAGACACTTTTCTGATACCAGAGCACAGAGGAGGGAGAATCCTCCGGAGCGCAAAACAAACAGCACATCATGTAGAGAGAGCCACACCAAAAAAAAAAAGGTTTCAAACAAACAGAGAATAGCATGGCACTGTCACACGGGGAGCACAAAACAGCAAATAAGGGAGACAAGGTCTGATGGTAGCCCTTGGAGCAGCTGTCATATTAAATAATAATGAAGGATCTATTAATATGCAAAGGAAGCAGCAGCCGACTGGCTTAACGCTGTCATGCCTCTGCATATTGTCAGGATCTTCATCATTAATTAACATGCTAGCTGCCCCATACCTGCGCCAATGTCAGAACATTCTTACAACAAACACCCCAATGCCTGTGCCCTCCGCAACTAACTCGGATAATTAAATTAAAATCAGATTAACTTCATGTCGGTTCCCCCACAAAAAAAAAAGAAAAAAGGAAAGAAAAACAACTTTCTCTAACACTTGATAAAATAATAATAACCAACGCTTATCTGTTGCGTCTCCACCGTTAAAGTAAAAACAATGGAAACGGGATTTATTTATCGGGGCATAAAAAGGAATTGAGACACCCTGTGTCAACGAGCACGGCCGCCTAATTTTATGCATGGACTGGCGAAGGCGATGACAAACCGGGGACGGGAACGACGCCGCTCTTAGGTACACTAAACCACTTGAACTGTGCGATCCGCATCATGACGAATTTAGTATCAATTACAGGGTGGGCTAACCTTACGACAGGCGGCGGGACTGAAAGAGGAGGGGCAGAGACACAAAGAAGTGACAGTAAATTACCTGCTGCACGCTGGAAACTATTTTAAACCTGATCGGAGTGCCGGCGGATTATGATCCGCTCAGCAGCTCAAAGTGACATGCTAATTGTACACTGGGAACATATAAATATTAGAATATGGCTCATCTTACAACAGTAACTCCCTGTGCTCGGTAAAAAGCAATAGCAAACATTTAATAGTATTGCTTTTTAAATCAGTAAGGTACATGTACGTATACATAGTTTCATACATTCAAACACATTGTAGTGCCAGATATAACCTGAGATACAAAAGCTAGATAAATGCCGTTTTCCCACGATGCTTTCCCCTAAAAAAAGAAAAAAAAAAGCAACCCAAACCTACCTGGCTGCATGTGAAAAAGTAATGGCACCCTAAAACACCTTTGTCAGCAACAAATTGCCATCAAGTGTTTGTGATGACTGGCAGTGAGTCTTACACAAGAGAGAGGAGAAATTGGTCATTGGAGACTTATTTCAGTTGAGCCACTCTGAAAGGCAGATTATGATGATTGATCTACTTAAAGTCACGCTACAACATCTAATTGGGATTTACGTCTGGACTTGGACTAGGCCACTGCAAGCTTTCATTTTGCTATTTTTAAAATAAATTCTCTCTGTAAGTCGCTGGAGTCCTCTAGCCTCAGAAATGGCTTTGCAACCCATTTTCCAAACTGACAGATGTCCATTAGATATTTTAGCCTACTTCGTGTTGTGAGACAGGTTCTCTTAAGGTGTTTTCTTTTATTATACATGTCAAAATCAGATCTGATTAAGTAAGCCCCAAAAACGTGACCAACAAAAATGTTGTTGATTAGAGTTAATTCATAGTTCAACAGGAATGGGAGTTTAGTTTCTCACATACGGTCAGATTGGTTTGGGTAGATTTTTTTTTTCCTAAATGAATCATTGTTTAAAAACCACTTTTTTGTTAAATCTGATTTTTGTCTTGTGTCTAAATTACTTTCTTATAAGTGCATCAAAAAAGCAACAACAGGAGAAATCTGCAAGGGGGCAAATACTCTTTTTCTTCAGGACATTGTAGGTGACATTCATTTCTCTAATGGTAAATGCAGTGCTCTTGCCTTATTCAAAAGGCTGAAGCCATATCTGGGACATAAATGAATTACACTGAAGTTGCTGCTTAAGTAGAGGCCAGAGTGTGAGTGGAACCCCATCCACCCTCCCTCTTCACTCAAAAGGAGATGTCATCTCAGTGTGGTGTCAGTCCACAGCAAATAATCCGATTTGGGGGGTGAGCGGGGGGGAAATCTGCCTGTAATGCATCAGCAACTGGAAAGGCTCCAGCGTACCCGCCTCGCCGCCCCCAAACCCTGCAGGCCACGAGCGCGAGCATTCGAGGGCTCGCGGCGTGTGCGAGTCGTGTGGTTTTGCAAACATGCGAAAGTGCTTCCTAAAGTGGAAATTCAAAGAAAATGGAGCTGGTGTCAAGGACGGAGATACATATGTTACCAATATGTTGCACATCGCCTCTCGAAGATCCTGTTGACTGCAGAGACGACATATTTCCGCGGCTCCCATGTTGATACTAATCCGGTGTGATTTGAATAAGTGTCCGACGCTTGGCCACGTTTCAGAGGAAGTTAACTTCAAACAGTTTGCATGGAGTAATCTCAGCAAATTAAGCACTATTACTTGAATGGCTTTCATGAATCAAGCCATAAAGTAAAACCTTTGGCTTTATTTGAGCTATATCCAGGCGCGTGTCGATGACGATTAGCTCAAAAAGCACACCGACTGTCTGTACTGGTTTTTGATCTGGATTTCATTCTATGTGACCAGGGAAGAAATGACATTTATCTGTGAGCCAGACTGAATAATGCACATTATCTTTCTGTTGTTATGGAAGGATAATGAGCATTGGTGATCTTGAACAATCACCGATGCTTCAACCTACATTTCATTTCGATTTGTGGACGCAACCACCGAAAAGATAGGAAATAAATGTGACCCAGGACTAGAATGTAACTACACCAGCAGCCACATTTATTGGCACTATTGCCCACAATATTCAGTTTTTCTGCTCTTAATGATACAGCCATTGAGTGACAAGGAAAATGAAACATGCTTCTGGATTGGCTACTTTGCCAATGCCAGCCAGTAGGGTATCAAGCTGCTTTGCGCCTAGGTATTAGTTATCCAATGTGTGATAGGAAAACGTTACGTTCCACTGAAAGATCCATGAATAGATGAAACTGCAAATACTGAACCAACAATTGGGATTCCACTGTATTTTTTTTATAAAGGGATTTTCCCCATGGTGGATAAATATACTCATATTAAAGGTCGTTTTGTTTTCAAATGTTCTAAGAGAGATTATGTTCCTCCAGCGAAAGACAAATCTATTCTAAAGCTGTTCATATACCTTCGGGTTTCAATAAGTATAAACGGAGCAGTGATTATGACACTCTCTCATTATTGTGAGCGAAAACATTTGGACGCAAACATGATGATCAACGACTACTTAGAACCTGCTACGTGCCAGTCACTTTCTGTGAAGCTTTTTGTCTAAATGTATAGCTTTCTTTTTTTCAAAGACAAAATTTATCTTAAAAATCTGAAACTTCGTGGGAGCTTTATCTTTGATAGCATCATCAAAAACAATATAATTTTTTAAAATTAAAAATGATTAAAAAGTGCTGGGAAAATTCTGTCACACCCCAGCAGGGGAGCTTAAGGGAAGTTATGAGAAGAACCTCAGTTACTTTATCCGTGCCCCCTGAATACCTCGACTAAATGTCAAGATCACAGAGTCCCTCTGGACCTAAAGGGGAAGATATCAAAAGGCTCCTTTTGTTGCTTCATGTTCTACTAAATAACCCGTCTTTCTCATCACTGTCCGTCTGTCTGTCTCGTGGTTTTTGCCTCGGCCTTTAAGTTCGCCTTTCATTGTGCGACCACCTCACCCCGCTCTCTAAGTTCAAAGCTGCAGCCATGGCTGTGAGACTCTGCTGTATTTGAACACATGGATTAGCTGCAGCTTATTATTTGCCCTACAGATGCTTTCGCCACACCGGCGTAGACTAAGTTTCTCCTGACAAAGCTGTTATTGTGAATGCTTAATCTGTTAGTGAAAGGTTATCTGTAAATAAATCAAATCTCTGCTCCAGTGGTTTGATCTGCCACAGTTTTCTACTTGGCTAAACACGGCGTGTGCCAAACACCAAGACGGCACAGCAAAAGTTGCCTTGGACAGCACAGTATCATTAAAGACATATCAGGAAGGACAGGGAAATATGCAAATCGGAGCACTTAGAGCCACCAACATCAAAGCGCCCACAAACGAAGCCAGCCACAAATAGAACAAAAGCATTAGTTGCAATAAGACTTGGCCTCGGGGCGAAGCTAGGGCACAAACGCTTGTTGTTGATTCTTGTGGCGATAAGGCTTGCTTTAGCATCACCACTGCCTATGTACATATACCAGTGGAGTGGATTTAATCGCACTAATTAGAATGCACTCAAGGCAAAATGCAACATCTACTGGAATAATCTGAGAGAAAAGATCTCCAGTCCAATTTATTCTCCTGCTCTTGGTTTCCGGAGGGGAGGGTTGAGCGGAGGATCTGTTTTTGGTAAGACGAGTGAGCGGCTGGTGTCTGGTGGTTGGGTGCATGTGTCACTTTGGACTGGTTGCCATTTCGAGGACAAGCTGCAGGGAGGCCACTCATAGGGAGGCAGTATGTTTGCGTGCATGCGTGCGTGTGTGCGTGCGTGTGTGTGGGTGTGTGTGCGTGTGTGTGTGTGCGTAATAAAAAAAGAAAGAGAAGTCACCCAGACAGAGTGAATGAGAGCCTTAGCAACAGCAACTTACAGCTGGATATAGTGCTGGTTACCAGTGGGATGGTTTCAATAAGCTCTGGTTTCAAATCCACTAAAATTATCCATAATATTTTTCCTACAATTTAAAGTCTATCCATCCATTTTCTGTTCATCCTTGCCCCTAATGGGTCAGGAGGAGTGCTGGTTCCTATTTCCAGCTACGTTCCGGGCGAGAGGCGGGTTCACCCTGGACAGGTCGCCAGTCTGTCGCAACAATTTATAGTCATTTAAGCGAAATGAGCTTAGGTGTTCTTGCTTTAACAATGTAGCACAGAATAGCTGGAGCCTCCCCGCTGACACCGTTTGTCAGCTGGCTGAAAGGAGCTTCCGATGCTTCTTCCTCTAGTTTGAACAAAGTTGGAAATACGAAAGTGGCAAGCAGGACACTACAGGACGACCACTGAAGCAGAAAACCTGACTAATTGATCTGGGTTGATCTATGTGGAGCAGATTTTGTTTTACTTTTATATGTAGCAAGCACATTTGCTTGTTAAAACCGGGAAATTAGCATGTGCTCCTAAAATGCTGCTGCCAGAGTCCTGACCAAGATCAGGATCACACCAGTCCTTATAGTATTGGACTGGCTTCCTGTTGGTGAAAAGATAGATTTTTAAACCTTACTAATAGTCTGTAAGGTACTGAATTATAATCGGCTTAAATACAAATCAGAGTTGCTTCACTCACAAGTGAGCTATTCTGTCAAAGTTCTCAGAAGCAAAGCAAAACCAGCTTGAGCGTTTAGCATCTATGCTCCCCAGCTCTGGAAGCAACTTAATCAAAAATAAACAAAAACAAAAACAGCTCAGATGTGAAGACACTGTTGGCACTATTAAACCAGGAGTAAACTCCTTACAGTTTCATGAAGTCACATAATTTTATCAGTTAATTATAATTATTTTAGCTATTTGTCTATAACGAATGCCTAAATGCTACTGTTATTCTTTGAATGTCTTTAATGTGTTTTTCTTTCTTTTTTCTGTAAAACACTATGTTGACTCATGAGTGAATTGTGCTAAAAGCATTACAGCAGCCTTGCTTTAGGCTGCCTTAAATCACACAAAACACCACATCTACAGCTACGCAAGCTAACGCCTGAAGAGATGGTGGACAGTGGGAGCCATCCAGGCTAATGTGTTGGGTCCAGAGAGGAACTCAACCTGGCCTAAAACAAAACAGCCAGGCTATTTATCAAGCAGCAGATGCTGATTCCTTAAATAGCCTGGCACAGAAACTGCTTCAAACTAGGCCATTATTGCAGAAAAAGATAGCACAACTGGATTTATCACTGGGATTTTGGTTCCTTTCCTATCAGCTGCTTTATTTTCTAATCTTTTTAGCTTGCTTTAAAATGTTTCACCAAAAAAGAAAAAAACAACAACAAAAAACTGTCTATATTTCACTTTGGGCTTGTTCAGACAATAATATTTTTGTTCCGGGGGATCAGTCATGGAAGAATTTTATTTAATCTTTTATTTATATTTATACTAAAGACATTTGGGCCCCTCATCTCTCTGGCTTCAATTAAGGAAACAAAATAGGCCCCCGCCAGCTTTGGGCCGGGGCCACAAATGTGTTACACATCCATTCTCTGCCTTTCTTGTTTTGCTGCTATGGTGAAAAGAAAATAGCGGTGAACTTTCCCTGAACCAGACTTCCTTTAATGGCCCCGGCCGTGTGTTGACCCAGCAGAGTCGGCTGGAACCTGATACTATCCAGCTCACTACGCCCGCATGGGCAATCAGATTACACGGGGCCCAACAATACACTCCACACGAGTCCAATTTCAAGCGCTACAATGCAATAAAAGCGCAATAATTGAATTCACGTTCTCACCCCCGTTTACAGGAAACTGACACAAAGCGATGGGCAAAACAAGAGAGGGCGATAACGCATTAGACATCGGGATAGTTCTGATCTCATGGCGGGATTCTGATGACTCACTTTCGGTCGTCTTTTCTTTTTGTTTTGTTTAGTTTATTTATTTTTTTTTTTTTTCCTCCCCGACGACGGAAGTAGCGACTAAGCTCTTATTACCCAGAACGCCGTTAATGCAGTGATTATGATCTGTTATAAATCAATTGAAACCACAAAAGTAATGTTAAGCCCAAGTGAGCACACTCCCTTAGTGGATTTGGTTACACAGAAAGAAAGAGAAAAAAAAAAAATAAATAATCATCTGCTCTTCCCATCTTGGGCTATCTTCAGGAATTCAGCCCGATAATGTCCTCTGTGGCTCCGGCTTGCAGAGAAAGAGCATAATATTATTTCCCGGTGGTTATGATTGAGCCATTAACCTTTTATCTCGGTCTTTTGTTTGACGTTTCTAAAAAGGTAAGGATGGAGATATTTATTCCATTTCCGCCCAGCTGGCCAAAACAAGCGGGTGAATCATTCGTCTGGGGCGTGGGTAAACAAAGGGCCTCCTTAGGTCTCTGCCAATCAGGCCTTATAAAATATTAACCCAATGTCATTGCCCTTTTAAAAATCTCTCACCTAGAATTCCCTAATTGTTCCTTTTTCTTTATCTCTGCAGTGCAGAGAGTAAATAAATTAACAAAATAGCTTTTAACGCCCCGGGTAACCTTTTAACTGAAGGATTATCTGGGGTTTATTTTTCATTTCTCTCGCCGCGATAGCCGAGCATGCCCCATTGATTGGTTTGCTGGGGTGGTGACCAGCCATGAAAACAAGGTCTTATTGATAAAACAAAGCAGCTTCTTACCTTTTAAGTGCCAGGTCAGGCAGAATTTCGCCCCCCCCTGCCCCCTCATCCACATATCCCCATGCCTCCCTCCACACCACCACCTCCCCTCCTTGCACCTTCCAAGACCATCAGGGGCCTGAATATGCTGAGCTGATGGTTTCCTCTTCTTCTTCTTTTTTTTTTGTTGCTCCAATCAAATAGTTTAAAAATATGCACACATCTCCCAAAAGAGGTTAACTATGTTTGTTGAAAGATGAGGATAACATGTCTGTGGTGTTTTCCTGCAAATTTTAAATCCCAACAGGTATGATAAGAGCTTTGATTGAAAGGAGGAGATGAAATGCTTTAAATCTAAGAGCAGAGAAAAAAAATAATAATTAAAGAAGTTGGCAAGTAAAATTAATCACGTACAAGCTTTAATCCAAAAATAGGTTTGAACTAGAATGGCAAGGAGAGGGGGAAAATTAATAAATACAAATTTCCCAATGTGAATTTATGATGATAACATATATGTCCAATTAATTATTATCTGATTAGCATGTGCTCTTTGCTCTCTGGTTCCCAACATCATCAGCCGCAGTAAGATCAGGTATGGGAGACATATTAATAATGGTTATGCAATTCCTATTATTTCTTTTGATTAATTTATTATGATTTCTTATTTCTTTTAGTTAATTGTTATGTTTGCGATATTTTGAAAATAAAAACAGTCAGTGATGGACATACAAAAATGCCAAAATGTCTCTCAAATAGCTATATCAACACAACCTTTCCTGGTGAAAGTGTAATTACTACTTATTACTATGGATCCTGGACAGAAGAGTGATTGCTTTCCACACTGAATCAATGTTTGAGACTCTTATTTTGAAGTGAGAAAAGAAGTAGCTCTTTAGTTGTGTGCTGACTGAGCCAAATACTGAAGAAAGCTCATTGGACTGGCTGGCAGCAACTGCTTTGATTCGGGTTACTTCAATGCTCCACCTATGTAAATACTTCCAGTTTTGGTCAAACATCTGTGAATAGATGAAAACTTGAGACACCTTCTAAAAATGTTTAAAGCTACTTATTTTGTTAGTTCAAACACCAAATATGCCTTATTATGCATTAATATGCACAGTGGAAACAATGTTGGCTCTACTGCAGGAGCTAACATCCACCATCTACCTTATCGCTGCTATTGGGGCTACAGCCAATCAGTGACCAGAAAAATAAATGGAGCACTAAGACTGGCCGATTTGGAAACTCCAGCCAATACTATGTCAAGTGTATTTCAGCTTTTTATATACTTATATATATTTTTTCCCCCACCAGGGGTCTTTTGTGGGCTCTAGTGTCCCTTATATGACAGTAGGCTGACAGAAAAGGGGGAAGGAGAAGAGGGTAGACATGCGGCAAATGTCGCTGGGTCTGGGAATAGAACCCATGATGGCCGCGCCGAGGACTAAAGGCCTCCAAATGTGGGTCGCGCTATCCCCTACACCACCACAGCACGTCCCAGCTTTGTTTATACTTTACCGATGCTCTACGAAAATTGCTGCATGTCTGCAAATGCAAAACCGCATTAACAAAATCTGAGCATTTTTAGGATTATTTATGTCCATACTTAAGAAAAATACTTTACCTACATGTAAAATTGACTATAAAGTCATGTATGTGGGTGCAAAAGGGATTGTTTATGGTACAAAAAGAATGTAGGGAAGGAAAAAATGACCCTATGAACAAATAAAATGAGTGTTACAAAACCACAGAAGAAGCCTTGACCACTTTAAAATGGTGGGGAACGTTTTCACTACTCAGTATAAAAGGAAACGAACATTGCTTAACAAAACACTGTAAAACGGAAATCATTTAACTTCCAAAACAAATAATTGTAGAGCTAGAATCTCAGTCAGGTCTTTCTGATGTGATTTTGCTGCGAGATTAATAACATCAACCAGCTAGCAAAATATGACACGTTCAAGTCCCCAAATGTCTGACACCATGCGGTAGACAGGTAAAATGTAAACTGAATTTTTCTTATTATTATTATTATTATTATTATTATTTATTTGAAATGTGTTTATAAAAAAACACATTTCAGAAGTATGAAACCTTTAACTTCCTTGTAAAGCCATATATGAGCTTTTTATTTATTTTATTTTTTTGGACATTAGGATTACAGTTGACTGAAACCATTATATGTTGCATGCTCGAAGCAAAACTGAAATATTGCTCAACCATTACGGATTCCTAAAAATGGAGTTTGTCATGTAAAATCTTAATCATGTGAAAAATAAAAAAAATGCTCCTAATTATGTTTCCATCATTAGTTCCATGTATCAGGTGATACATGGAACTGTATCACCTGATACAGTTCCATGAAATGAATGTACCGATAAGCTCGAGAGTGAGAGAAGTTATGTCAAACATTATCAGCTGCTCAATGTCCTGTATGTGTGTTTTCATTGTGTTCTTTTTATCCAGATTTGCTGTGCGTCAATAATTACAAATGACATTTATTTTTATCTTTTTCTACTGATTTACAAACCAAACAACTGATCGATTATTAAAAGAATTGCCTACTTCATCATTAAAGTAATTATTGGCTGACTTACCTGTGTGACAGTTTGCAATAGCTTGACAAAACGGCATCAGGAAAGAAGAGCAGAGTATTCGTTGCCTTCACTCGAAAAGAGGGTGAAAAAAAAAGGATGATTTATATTTCCTGCTGACCTTGGCAGTCTATTCGTTGTGACGATCATAATCTCAGAGTCACAGTGTGATACATGAGAATGAATTCACTCATCCATCTTTTTCATGCATCCATCTATCCTTTCCCTGATCTTGTATCTGTATTTGCATTGAACCTATTCTTGGATTATCTCAATCAGTTTTCCCCCCTCGCACCTGTCAGACACTGCCTCGCACAGGTAGCCACAGTCCGCTTATCTGATCTAGATAGCTGGATTACAGCGAGTTGGTGAGTGGAGCCGGGAGGGGGAGAAAAGAAAAACACACTTTTATTTATTAGAGTAAGGCAACAGCTGCATCCGCCTACAAACCGGGAACCTTTGTTGCGGAACAATATATCACAGATCAAATGGTGCGAAATCAAAGGAGGGAGAGAGTTAGCATCAATCCGCCACTAAAACCCCCCCTTTTAAACTGCTGTCTGTTCTCTGATCCCTGGGTGGACTAATGTGCAGGGTTGGGATCAGCACAGCAGTCAGGAGAGAGTGGGTGCCTTCCTGGTGCCTTTGTCTGGCCTCGGCGGTGATTAGAGCCATGCTGGGTCACGCCATCGCCGTGCCTGACGGGGCGCAGGAGCCGGCTGCATCGGCTGCACGTTGGCCTTGCTAAAGGACGGCGGTCAGGGTTACTACGCGCGATGAGAAAGTGTGGATCTTTACATCTTCATCCAGATGGGTATGAAGAAGGAAAAAGAAAATTGAGGATAGAAAAATATTATTTTTTTTAGACTTTGTACTTTATTACCCCTAAATTCTATATCATATTTTATCTATTTGTTCATCAATTTGTCATTCCATCAATCTAACTTTTTCCATCCATCAATCTATTCCTGTCTAGATTCTAACAATCCATCCTTTGCATATCAGCTTCCATCCATCCATCCATCCATCCATCCATCCATCCATCCATCCATCCATCCACACACCCATCCTTCCAATGTTTGTCTGAGATCCGTTCATCTATCCATCCATCTATTTCCCCATCCATTATATGTCCAACATCCATCCATCCAGCCAATCCTACAACATTTGATTTTAGCAGGTTCAAAAATGAAAGTCTGACCAGTGCAAAAATATGTGCTATACAATTGTAGTTGATGTATTTATACCTTGACAAAAGGGGCCGGAATTTACTTCTGCATAACGGTGGAAGTGGGACTTGATAACTGTGTATGAACCCTGGATGAAACTACGTCCTGTAATCACATTCTGTTAGATATTTGAAGCCTCTCAGGTGTGAAATAGAATATTGGAGCGATCTAAAGCACGATAAAGTGCCGATTATTCCCGTGCATCATTAATGTTAAAAGCTGATTCCATAATTGTACGTCCCATAACTACAGAGTCTCAGATTGTTCAGTATCACATCAACAGACTCTGATAATGAGTAAGCAGCCTTCCTACATTGTGGCGCCTGATGAGGAAAGCCTAATTGGTTGACTTTTCCATGCCTAATGGATGATTCTCTTAATTAAAAAGATACTGTACCAAATGTTAGAAATCAGATAGCGCTTAAAGTAAATGCGCTTAATCAAATGTACGAGAATGAACAGTTCCAGGAAAGCCTAAACGAGATTGGTCGATATGATTTTCGTGCCAGTATTTATTAATTGCGAGAGCCTTTGGTTAGCAAAAAAAAAAAAAAAGAAATAAAACAGAGCGGGGTCTTATCTTCAAACTGCGAGGGGAAAATTTCATCTAAACGCTTGCGCTGATCTCTCTTTTTTTTTTTTTTTCATGAACTGCGATGCATATGAAACAAGTCTTCAAAACAAGGCTTTAAAAAACTTACCCAGTCAGGGTGCCTTTGAGGATATTTAATTAAAATCTAATCCTGCATTCATTAAGGCTCACATAAATTAAGCTGTCATTCATAAGATTTATGGATTCTCATTTGCATATTGCATACAATTCATCAATTACTCAAGTATGAAAGGAGCGCATTTCCCTTGGAGCTGCCTGCTAGCCTGCCAACATTTGAAATGAGAGAAAGAGCACAACTGTCAGGCATTCACTGCAAACTTTTCCCCACAATGTCTGTGCACTGATTAATCTCATTTCCTAGGCATCCCTTACAAGATTGTACACAGTCCAGCTGCACTTTTCAATTATTTCTCCTGTCCTCCCAACTAACTTTGAAAGCAGGACGGGCTAAACGTGCACTGGGGCTACTTTAGTCTTTATGTATATAACATGTCCTTTCTTCGCCGGGGTAATCATAAATTACAGATGGGGGGGGGGGAGAAGCAGGAGGGTGTTTTAGAGATCCTAATGGAAGAGAACTGTAGTAATTCTATTGCAAATCCCATCAGGCAAATATTCTGCATCCTATAATAGCATATTTCCTGTCACATTTAGCGAAGAATACCTCCAGCAGGCATTCTGACAGAGGGAGAAGGCAGAAGAAAAAAAAGACAAGTGGGGGCAGAGGGTGGCTGGGTGACAGTGGGCAGGAAGAAAACAAAAGAGAGGGGGAGAATCTTAGAGGTAAAAACATAAAAAAAAAAATTTAAAAAAAATACTCCCTCTTTGGACACGAAGCTATGGGAAACCCAGTGTGGAGTAAGTGCTTAAACCAAGCGGTGCGTGAACGCATCCGAGATAAAAGGTCAGGCGAAAAAACAAACAGACCACTCGCGAGGACGAATGGAATTAATTGACTCATTAATATGCATGGCTAATAAAGCCCAAAATCCTAAAACAAAAATCATTGTCAACCATTCCCTTTTAATAGCTCTTATTTTCAGCTTGAGAAGAGCCGGTCTACAGGGTGTATCAATCTTAGGAGGGGTGGGGTTCCTCCGGCAAAACAGGCTTCGGGGGGCAACCTCCGTGTTGTGCGCTCATGTCCTCCCCAGCAGACAAAGGCAGAGTTGTTCTGGTGGAGGGATTAATTGAGAATTAATCCCGCTTTCTGGCAGTGGAACAGACCGGCAGTTAGGAGTGAAAGTCATCCTGAAGGGTAGTTAATTGGTTCCCCCCATCGCAAAAGCTTTGGAGAACAGAAATCAAGCTGCAGTTTTCATTAATCCTCCCTATTGTTTTGAGAAATTGTTGTAGAGAGTGACTTCAGATGGAGTCAACAGTTAAGGCTTTTAATTTGCTTTTAATTCTGCCAGCGGGGCGACAATTAACAAACCCCAAAGAACAATAGGTTGGAAAATTATGCGTTCGATTGACTCTAAATGACTCTGGAATCAAAAACCGATAAGCAATTATTATACTGTACTCTACAAACGGTAAGTACCTCAAACACGCTTTGAACCACTAGTTGTCTCAATTCCTCTCCCTTCATCTCTCCACAGGTGCTAAAAAAACCACACCTCTTTCCTTATTTGCCACATTCCAACTGAAAACTTCAGCGTAGTTTAATGGGATTTAGATTATTAACCAGGACAAAGTAGAGAATGAATACATGGTTTTCTTTCGTTAACACATAAAAGCATAAAACATTTTTTTGTTTTCAGCCCCGTTTACTCTGAAACCTTAAATATAGTAAAATTTCAGTACAACCACTTGTCCTCAGAATTCATTTCAGCAGGAAATTATGCTTTATTTTTAATTTTCCGCTGGGATTAATGAAGTACTTTTGAACTTTGAATCCATCTCTGCGTAATTTGGGTTTGTCTCTTGAAGGTTTGCTCTTCTGTGGACTGAAACCTTTGCCCGTCGGCCTAAGCAAAATAGACACACCTCAATTAGATTAGATCGAGATCATCCGCGAACACCAACTTTCAATTAATTTCGCTTCTCAATTGAATTGGCTTTGAGTAGGACATTTGAACAAATGAATATGCGGTAATCTAAATAGGCTAGCATGAAAAGAGGAACATGTAATGAGTCAAATTTTATTCCACTCCAAATCCGATCCAATAGAATGTCGATTGTGAACCTACGCCCCAGTCTCAAATCTGTTGCAGCCTGTAGCAGCTTTTTCTTCCACCATTGCTTTGTATTTAGCTTCACCCATCTTACCATTAACAGTGAGCAGCTTCCCTGTACCTGCTGTACGGAGCATTAAAAAGTCTTGCAATGGCGATAAAATAGGTATATAATAGAATATCAGTAGTGATATAAGCCTATTTTTCATTTTTCTCTCTTTCTCACCTCGGTTTCCAACATTCTGTGACCTTTAGCATTTGGTGTTATTTGTGTTCGGTGTGATCATCTGCTGCTGTGTGACTCTGTCCAACTTTGTAAATACTACATTAGCACTTAAACTGCTAATTCGTGAAACTAGCGATATACCAGCCACTAATTACTGTACTCTATACATTCCTTTTATATATGATTGCTGCACACACATTGACATTGCAATGATGAACCATTTGTGATATTGTGCAGCTGTAGTTCTCTCTGCACGGTGCTGCCTTTTTTTGTGACTTTCTTCAGTCAGAGGCTTAATCAGAACCTCTGTAATAACCAGTTACAGACTGTTGCTGGAGAACATCCATTAAATACTTTTTTATTACTTTTTAATAGCAAATTTATTTCTCTTTCCAATTACTAAGTTTTAGAAATGCATCACCAGGATGGTGGATGTGATTAGTTTCAGGTCCAAATGGACACAAAAGACAGAAAGAGAGGATGATGTAATGATAAGACAAGGAGACACAGCGACTAACAGCAGACATGGAGGAGGAAAAGAGAGTGAAGATAGTGCAAGAAAAAGAGGAAGGAGAGACAGAGAAAAAACACACACACACACACACACAGTTCACAAACAGACTCCAAGTTCAAGCAAAACAGGAAGAGTGCAGTGATTAGCATTAATTGCACTGAGGATTGGAATCCTGTGTGAAACATTAAACAAAAATTATCTACTGTTTATTCATTTTCCGGGTTTTCCTTTTTTCAATAATTAATTGAATGTAAATACTTTGAGAAGTCCAAAATTATCTAGAGAGGAAAAGAAATGTTTACACAATCAGGGAAAATGTTCCCGTCCTCCATCTCTCTCTTCTGTGTACACAGAAAGGTTAGGGGCTCGGGCCTGTTCCTTGCCGATTCCCCAGCAGAAGCAAGTGTCGGTTCCCCCGAGTGCCGACCGCTGGGACAGTGTTTGCATATTTAGATACAAGCCACCCTGTTTATGCAGCCATCCTTACCCCCCAGTTCTTACCCCCCCACCCCTCGATCAATTTGGCCAGCTGTGCTTCCCCCCCCCAACAACATCAAGACAAACAGGACAGAGTCTGACGTGTGAGCACACTTCACAGAAAGAGAGAGAGAAAGAGAAATGAGTTCAGAGGGAGCCCCCAGCCTGCGCAGCGTTCCCAGACGGGCATTTGTACTGAGTTAAAGACAAATCAAAGCCCGACGCCTCAACGAGACGCGGAAGAATCGGATTCCGTCTGCGTGCGTCCCTGTGATCCTTCCGGAAGCATCTCAGAGAGAGGAAATAACAAGGACTCAAACACGAGTCCCCGCCCCTGAAGCGGGGGCCAGACTGAAGGTGGCAGCTACAAGCTTTAAGTGTCACGTCAGTGACTGGCACGGAGAGCAAACACGACAATCGCTCCCGACAAGCCGCTAGGCGTTTCGCAAATAACTCTGTTCGGATGAGACGAGGCGTTCTCCGAGACTTTGCGTTTCTCTTAAAAGCTAAAACTCCATTTAAGCCTGGCAGGCGAGCAAACAGGCCCACTCAGCAGATACCGGGGAAGCTGCCGGGTGTGCTTGCAGCTTGATGGTATAATTCTTAATGTAATGGCTTGACGAGACATAAATCTTGGCCAAGCATCAGCGCATCAGCTCACCTGAATTCTTTTCTCTGCCTCTCTCTCTCTCTCTCTCCCTCTCTCTCTCTCATGATGAATTGTTTGCTACATCTTGGAGACTAAAACCCTTCAACCTCTTCAAACCCGGGTTTCTAATAACGCGTAGGTGCTGGGGAGAGGTGACAGCATGATGAATATCACAACAGACAGCTCCAATATGGGACAATTTTACCAGATCGATATCTCACTGCAATATCAGAGAAAAGGAGCTGATATTAGTCTACACAGTGTATTACAGATGGGGTACATTTCTTCTCTGTGCACTCCCTGTGAACCTAGGCTATATTTCATCCGTGTCGCCGATGGTTTACACGCTCACAAATGCTGTGGAAAGTAATCACGCCGCGGCAGCCACGCCAGATGCATCTGCTTAGAATTATCCATATGTGTGATGCGCCCATCAGCCCCCTTGTTCAACACACCGATGGACTTGCAAATAAACTGTGAATCACTTTAGAGGATGTTACAGGCCATTATTTCTGGCGAGACCAAATGTTTTGTCACGTTCTAATGGAGAGATCACAGGCAGGATGTGGGACATGCGGCTCTTTAGAGGAAAGCAGGGGCTAAGAGAAAGGAAAAAAGAAAAGGCAGTCGCTCGTTTTCGAACTCTTTAATTTGCAAAAAGCTTCCGCTGCGTGAACACGGCAGATGTCGGTGCATTTGTCACTGAGCTGGTGACAGTTTTAAATCAGGTCTTGTTTGATTTAAATCAAGTTTCAGTCGCAACTTCCCGACTTTGAGCTGAAGGCCAACAGACTATGTATACTTGATCCTCAAGGTGGGGAGAGCGGATAGGTAACTATTTGTGGGGCAAGCTTTAAAAACGAAGGGAATAACAACTGCAAACAGAATTCATTTAATTTTCTCAGTTAAAAAAAATACTACAGCCTAAAAACTGTAGTCAACTTTGAGGGAATCCAATGTTTTGTTTTTGTTTTTTTTTCTTCCATAACAAGGACTGCTTTGCTGAATGTTTAATTTTGTTAAAAGATAGTCCTTCTTCTACCCTGATGCCACATCCTTGTTCAGACATATTTGGTGTAAGGAATATCTATTAATACCAAGAATGAAATAAGTCAAAAAACATTGCATTTTACCAATAGAAAATATTTTGCTACCACAACAAGCCCCTGAAAAGTCTTGCTCCCAACAAATGCGTCGTTTGGTTTTAAAGTGGATTACCATCAACAAACATTAAACAAAAACTACAAAAATATTAGATTTAAATATATTTTATTGCTCTAGTTATTGTTGTGCGAGCACATTTATCACAGGAAAAGGTTATTTTGCTTATGAGAGAGACATATTTGGAAATATTCCTGAAAGACACATCAACTAAAATAGTCATGTCATCCATTTATCTATACACTTTCAGCACTTATCCGTTTCAGGGTCATAGAGGGGCTGGTGTCTCCAGTGGGCATTGTGTGAAAGGTGGGAAACACCCCAAACAGGTCAGGAGTTCACCATAGGGTCAGTTAAATCATGTTTTACATTTTAGTCTGAAATAATTTCTATCACTAAGTCAAAAGCATGATAGTTTCCCTCCAGATTGCTCCAGATTGCCATAGCAATGGCAATCTTCCTCTCCATCTCTTTGGTTCCCATGGCATAATTACTATACCTTCACTGTGTTTACCAGGTTTTATGACTAATGCATCCCGGGACAACACCTTCTGATATAAACATGTTCCAATAAATTAGCTCCAGACTCAAAAACATTTTCAAAATCCGCAAAATTGCTGAAAAATAATTAGAAAGTGAAGGCAAGTTTTTTTTTTTTTTTTTATCAGCCCAGTCATATACACGTGATTATGTCCGCACGTGTGATTAGAGGTGTGAGTTTAATTTGCGGTGAGACTAAATTATGGTTCAGGGGACTCATCACAGTCCAAACATTTGTTGAGGCCTAGATGAAGAAATCAATCACGAGTGGTCGCTGGCAAATTAACCGACGCAACTCTCTTTGTCGGGGTCGGCGCCGAACGCCGCGGTCAGGTAACGTGCGCATGAAGAAATGGAATGAGACACCTTCTACTTCCAAGGGAGATAGATGCATACAGGAGGAGAGGGAGAGAAGGAAGGGGTGAACAAAAGAGTGAAGGAGGGGAGTGCAGAAGCTGCTAACGCTTAATATCTTCACTCTCCAGGGGGCCGGGGCGGAGGGCCCCTCTGCTGTCAGCTGCAATAGGACCAGTCTTTTTGTGAGTGCCCAAGGTTCGTTAAGGGCTATTAATGGAACACAGCCTCCCTTGTGCGGGGAACTTGTCAGTGTTTCATTAGAGACTGATAAACATATAATGCAAAAGTGTCAAGCAGAGTGTGTAAGAGAAAAGGGATTTTGGGATTGAAGTGCCACAGTCATTCCGTCGCTTTTACACTGACAATAACTCAGAGTCAATAAAAGGAGGCGGGGTGGGATGGATGGGCAGCAGACACATCGGGATCTGCTGAGTCTGTTTTCTTGCAAAAGAACATATTTAACTGGATTTTTTTCTATATATATATATATATATATATTTTTTTTTTTTTTATCAGACCTCATCTAGCTGAGATAAGACAAGATGGCATATCTTTGTTGTTCACTTCCAGCAGCAAAGCCCCCAAAAAAGTAAAAAGAAAAAGAAATGTATCATATTCAATTAAAGTTTTTTTTTTGGTTTTTTTCCCCACCACTGCTGAACAAATCTGCCCACAGCTGGGACTCTGGGTCTAGTTCACAAAGTCCTTTTGATCATGTTGCACCAGTAAGAGAGTTTGGAGGCCTATGGAGTACGGGACCAAGCTGATCTTATTATGATAATTGGGATACATCAACTTCAGATGGCACTAATGGAGTGAGATTCCACTGATCAAGAGCGCCTTTTGACTGTAGAAGTTCACTTTTTTTATTTTTTTTTTGAGAGGCAGACATTATGCAACGCTCGGGTTGCGTTCCCAGCAGGCAGCATGCAGAGTCTGCCGGCACAACCAAGAGTACGCTATTAGGCTTTGGTGTTCGGGAGCAATGTAACGCCGCGTGACGTTCGACGGCGACGAGAAGTGCTAGTCCGGTGGAGTTAAAATCTCTTTCCCAGAAGAGTGAATAATTGGTTACCCTGACCGTTAATCAGTTGATTTTCTTTCCTTTCTTTCTTCTTTTTTAACCTCCACTCTTCAACTGAGAAATATCCCAAGGTTCAATAATTAAAAACGTGTCAGGTGAAAGTCCAGCGTGCTTCCTCACACTGTAAGTTCTCACATTCCCCGCTTTGTTCATCTTATTAACCTCCTCTCAGCTCACCGCGCCTTTAAATGAAATCTTTAGCCCCTTACATGTGAAATTAAAACTGCCCTCCCTTGAGCGCTTTTAATTATTCTTCTTCAGGAGAAAACTTCCACTTTTTGTCAAGGCGGCCTTCTTTCTTTCTTTCTTTTTTTCCTTTCTTTCTCTCTTTCTTCCTTCCCAGTTGCTCTCTCCTCACTCCCACTCACTGCCCAGGTCTGTCATGCTTCACTCCTCCCTCCAGCCCGTTGCTCTCTCCCCACCTTTTTTCCCCCCTTCCCTTTTCTCTTCTTCTGCAGGTCTGTTTAATTCTCACCTTGCTCTGCCCTTGTCATCAAGTCATTGAAGCACAAAGCCAGCAGCAAGGGAGTGTTTACTCATTTCCCCACTACATTACCTCTCCTATTAATCACTGCATGGAAACTTCTGGACACTGAAGCTTCTCTGCAGCCGCTACCCCAGCTGCCCTCTCAACTAACAGGGCAGGCGTTCGCTGGTGCTCGTTGAGCACACGACTTGTTTCTTTAAGGAAGCCCCGTCAAGCTAAAGAGGTGATTTGAAAGACTTGAAACAGATTAGGACTGGTATGAGATTTTAAACATTTGATGACGTTGAGCAAAACGACCGGGGCTTCACAATATTTACCTAACATTTTCAAACAGGAATGACCCAAATGAAACAATCCTTTATGTTATACGCAGAAATGAAATACTAGCAATGCTAAACTGGTCTCAGAAATAGATTATCAAAATTGGGCTAGATGTTCATTAGGCTAGGCTGCTTTTAGTTGCTAAACACAGAAGTAATTAGATGATTTTCTGCTTCATCTCTCCTGACCAGTAAACCGTGGGTCTCAAACTCCAAGAGTCAGATTTTTCTCTCACCAGTAAATGCATCATAACTCAACACCAACAGACAGATCAAATAGCAACTCTGCTCATTGTGGAAGCTTTAACGGAAGAAAAATGTTTTCTATTTCAGTAATAGTGAGGCGTCAAAGAATGTGAGAGAACAAGGAATTCAGAAAATAACAGGAAGGCTGAATGTATTACCGCTAAATTTTGTGTTTCGTTCTTTCTCAACCTCAGTTTGATATAGATCATTTTGGAAATGTCAGATTTAGAGTCACTATCCATATGGAGAGTGCTTCATGTAGATAATTGCTTTTGCAAATGGTAGATATAGTTAAAAGTAAATGGCATAATCATGATTTCACTATGTGTTTCTCACTTACTTTGATAAGTGTGGTGGGTGGCATGAGTTTTGGGTGGTTTGTAACAGACAATGGTTTTTTTCATTTATTTTGCAAGTCTGAGTGTATTAGGAAGGATTGGGGAAGCACTGTGTTCTTTATGAAGTATACAGTGGGAGAAAACTCCTAGCACCTTCACCAGCATTATATCAATGCGACTAGAAACACCGATGGAAATTTTTTGCATTTTTGAAACTTGCATGCTTTAAATCCTTGATACACCCTGATAACTGCTAACTGGCCTGTGCATAGTTCAAAATGCTAATGTGAAATTGTAGTGCGAGAAATTACACGTTTGTTGAAAATAAATAGACATAGCACTCTTAAAAGATAAAAGTTCAGGTAAACAGGACTTGTATGACATTAAAATGCAAAGTACATTATAGGCAGACAGGATGAGCAGAGGTTAGTGCTTCTAATTAATCTAATTTAATTGCATGTAAATTGTGTTTTAAATGCAGATGAGGAAAAAAGCTGCTTTTGATGAGAAGAACACACCCTCTTGTTACTCTTCACTTGTTCTCTTTGTGAAATGGAAAAAAAGGGAAAAATTGAGAAATGTCCATCTTAGAGCAAGATATACATATATATATATATATATATATATATATATATATATATATATATATATATATATATATATATATATATATATATATATTCAATTAACATCTTATGAAATTCAATTAACACACCAAATGCTTTTCCTTTTTCTTTTCCTGCCCTAATTCCCACATTCCCCGCTGCAATGGCTGCATTCCCGGCGATTATGCTCCCCGCTTGGAGTGCGCCATAAATTCACAGGTCTGAGAAAAAAAGGCTGTAACAAGAGCTCCTTAAATATGGGAAGGAGACGTTTGAGAAGATGGATCGCCGTAGGCTAGTGGTCGAGCAGCAGTGGGCAGGGGGAACATGTTTGTGAAACACATGCCCCTCGCTGCTATACTGCTCCTAATGAGGCTATGGACATAAGCAACATTATCATTAATGATTGAATACACCCCCTCCCCTGCCCCCGTTTTTTCCGGCTTTCTTTTCCTGTATTTTATTTTACCCCTGTCCTTTTGCAATTACAGCTTTACTGGATGGCCCAAGGCGAGCGGCATGCCGCATGTGTGCAGCCTACGTATAGCAAAGAAAACGGGACCCAAAATATTTGAAATGCAAATAATTGAGTAATGTAAATAGTTTTGTGAGAGTTTACTCAGCGAACAATGGGCCCTTATGAGACTGAAGTAGAACAGAGTGAGAAGGAACAGGACTGCCGGTGTGGGGAACCGGAGCGGTGGGGGTTGGAGGGATGATCCAACACAATGTGGCCCTTCTCCTAAAGCAACTTGTTATCAGGCGCTGCGCAGAGGCCCCCCATTCAATCTGCATTTAAATACATTTCAGTCCACTCACTCATTTGCATTCATTTCTCCCATTATATCTGAAAATGGCCAAATGTCTCGGCAGCACAATGCGGCAGCCTATCACGAGCCAGGGGAAGCCCACACCTGATGCCAATTTAGCCGGCCTGGATCTATTCAGCGCCGTGTCCCGATCTGACAACTCCGGCTCATCCGCATCCAGGAGACTTTTCAATTGGATCTGCTTCTGGTGACAAAATTGTTTTGCTCATTGAAGTCCCCACCCCCCAACCCTCCACTCACTCTCGTCCCCTAAAATCTCTCCCTCTTTTCCATCTCATCGTAACTCCCTCTCTCTGTGCATTTCTGCCCGCTTGGGAGCCATGGGAAAAGGGGCGGCAAATGATTCTCAGTGGCTTCTGATTTCCACTATTTGTTCAGCATTAGGCCCACTTATCTCTGAAAGAAAAAGCAACATGTGGAGAGAAAGTGACAGGCAGAAACTCAGCCTTGCTAGCAGGCCCATTGTGCGCTGAAGATCCGCATTCAAACATGAGGGGCCCTCAAAAGTCTTTCTCCCTCCCAGTCTCTCCAACTCCCCGTCTCACTCGCTATAAAACGCACACGTACTTGTGCACAGACCTCTGTCACAGTCAATTACTGCTGCTAATCTGTCCCGCAACGGAGAGTAAATATTTCATTACTTTTTCAAATAAACAGTTGGTCTGAGCTCATGAAGTGTCATCTATCCTGTGAAAGGAGCTGTGAAGCTCACATTCAATTATACCGTAAAACCGCCGAGCGTCTGAAGTTGACGCTTTTGTGCCCAGAGCACGCTAGTAAAAATCACTGGACTTTGGTGGCAACATCTTGAGATGAAAAGCCGACTCGAGAGCGCAGCATTTGCACTACACCGCCTTTTCTTCTGTCCCAAACAAAACTCTGGGAGTGCAGACTTCTTCTCCACACAATGCTCCACAGCAGGGGTGCCCAAAGTTGGTCCTGGAGGGCCGGGATCCTGCATGTTTTAGTTCTCTCCCCAGTAGTACCAACAACCTTTTCATCATGTCACAATGTTCTTCTTAGGCCTTCTAACAAGCCATCATTGGATCCAGGTGTGTTAAACCAGGGAGAGAACTAAAACCTGCAGGATGCCGGCCCTCGAGCATTGACTTTGGGGACCCCTGATCTACAGAACCGTTTTCTTAAGCTGAGAGAGAACTACTAAGATCATTTCACTTAGCAGCAACATCTTGAGGAGAATAGCCGACTCAATAGCCCAGCATTTACACTATGCCACCTTTTCTTTGCCCCCAAAGAGAACAGGAGGGTGATCTTCTTCTCCCCATAACACCCACAAAAGGGCAAAGACGGTAACAGCTCAATAATTTGCACATTGGGAGCAACATCTTGTGATAAAAAAGCTGCCCAGAGAGCCCGGCATAAAAGTGTCCCAAACTCAATTCCAGCAAAGAGGCCTTATTTTCCCCCAAAATGCTCAAGTTTTAAAAGCTGAAAGTAGGTCTTTTTGTCTGTACTCAGAAATGACGGCAATATTTTGAAATAAAGGCCTGACTCAAGAGCCCACAATGAACACTATACAACTTTGGTTTGGCCCCAAAGAAAACTCAGGGAGCACTGTCTTCTTCTCAGCACAACGTGCTCAGTTTAAAAACTCAAAGCGTACATTTGTTGGCCAAAAGGAAGACACTAGCAGCAAAAGTTTGTCTTGAAAAACTGATTTGAAAACCCAGCATTGATGCTACACTACGTCCCCAAAGAGATTCTTGGAGCATGGTCATGTTCTCAACTCAACCCTCTCACTTTAAATGCACAACAACAGGATTTTTTGTGCTGAGAGATTTATCAGTAAAGTCAATAAACTCGGGAGTAACATCTTGGGAGGAAAATATGACTCTTGAGAGTTTATAGCGTTTGAGCTAAACTACCTATTCTTTGGTCACCAAAAAAAAAAAACACCCTCCAGGTTCTCTTGCCCTGACTACATTCCCACTGTTGTCCAGGCAGCTCAGTGCAGACACAAAACTGTTTTCTCGGTAACATGCTAACTAAGTGGTGTTGTGCGAGATTAGCAGATGAAATAATGCGAGTAGCAGGGAGGGTTGGGGCACTGGCAGGGGGCTGACAGAGAGATCCCAGAGTCTACTGCTCATTAATCACTGCAGCGTCTTTGACCTTTCATTTGCCAAGGGCGCAAGGAGAAGAGGAGGAGGAGGATGAGGAAGAGGGCTTCCCAGGAAAAGAAGGGGGGGAGAGGCTAGAGAAGAAGCACAAATGTGACCAGCCAAGAAACGGAGACACGTCGGAGTCCGGAGAAGACGCCATGACACTTTCCTAATGAAGAGTGAAATTAATCAGCTTCACGGCCTGTTGGATGAATCAGGCATTTCCTGGCCCTCAGGTGGTATCAGCTGCTCTGCTTTGCTTTGCTTTGCCAGGCCTGATAGAGACCGATAGGCCCCGCTCCCATTTACACATGTTATTAAAAGATTTACAAAGATGTCTGCCTTGCTCCCTCCCTCGCTTCACACTGGTCTGATCTTTGGGAACCAGGTGCTGGAAATGGCAGCAGGGTGCGACATTAGCATAAGGCACATTTTTGGAATCTAGATGTGTGACTCCTTTGTTACATTGCCTTGCAAAAGTTTCCCTATCGCAGGAACCTTTATCACAACTTATTAGGTTGAAAGAGCAAATGCATTTTGTTCATATCCCACGGGAAACGTCAGCAGTTAAAGATGCATAATTATAAAGTGGAACAAAAATCATACATACTCTTTAATTGCCTTAAGGAGTCACCTAAATAGCAAATACAGTGTAACTGTGAAGGCCTCAGAGGTTTGTTAGGGAACATTAGGGAACAACCAGAAACACACCAGAAAGGTCAGGAATAAAGTTGTAGAGAAGTTTTGGGCTATAAACTGATATTCATGTTCAAGAAGTTATCTAAGAATGCATTATGTCAAACCTACAAACCTATGTCCACACACCTTAAACTGATAGGCCAGGCTAGGACAGCAGCATCCAAGAGGCTCATAGTAATTCTGGAGGAGCTGCAGCTCAGGTGGGAACATGTTTTGATGGGACAATAATTGTACATTCTACAGAATTGGCCTTTATTGAAGAAAGACCCCTAAGAATTTTCCACCATGAGACTTACTTTTCTTTAACTGGGACACAGAAGATGGTGTTAAGAAGGCAAGTGGAAGTAAATATAGGGAAAATCTAGAAGAACACATGTTCAGAGTGTGTGGCGGATGTTCTGTAGGAAAGTTCTGAATAACAGAGAGGAGACAGAAACGAGCAACCTTGATGGCCAAGGGGCCAAGGCAGACAACATGAGTATCCGAGGGTATCTGCTGCTCACAAAGAAAGGAAAAAAAAAAGTTTTCTGGCTTTAACAGATTGATGGCGGATCGGCTTTAAACACTTGTGCTGATTGAGAAACTCGCTACTTTAATGAGATAATGAAGTATCAGCGTTTCGCATTGAGAGTGCTATGGAAACACTCCGGTCGATCTAATTAAGGTATAAATAAGCTTGAGAGAAAACAAATGATAACACACGCTAATCAGATGAATATGATGCCTCTTTAAAAAAAAATAAACAAATGACAGGAAAGAAGTGACACAGGAATATAAACATGGCGAGCCGTTAGGATTCTGTATATAAGTTTATTTTTAACTCAAAGTGATGTTCAAGGTTAATCTAATCAGACCAATTTCACCTCTGAAGAGCCTGCTCCAGTTTAATTGGCTATTTTTATTGCCTCGGCGAGATTTTAATTGAAACCAAAGGGGATCTAACAACAACTGTGACATGTTGATGTCTGGGGGATAGTTATAAATATGCGACAAAATATGTGCATTATTAATGTGATTTCTTAATGCATTATTGTAATGCGTCCCCCGGAAACACAGATATTTCACTTCAGCGCAACTCAATTCATCCTGAATATGTCAGCAAAATAATAAGGAAGCAATTTTCTTCGACTTCAGGCTAATTTGGAGATTTCAATCAATACAAACCCCGGATAAATCCCACGTCTCGAGCACGTTTTTTTTTTTTTTTTTTCTTTAAAGACTCGAATTTATGCGGTTTGTTCATTCGCGACGTTGATTACGGCGTTAACTCGGGTGTCATCTTATTCTGAGCTTTGCTTGCAGATTAGGCGAGTCAAGAATAGTGTTACTCCCTGCACTGGAAAAGCGATGAGACCATAAAAAAAAAAAAGGAGCCATTGATCCAAGAGAAGAGATTACATTGTGTCTGACACAGGCATGAACATTAGCATGAAACTGCTGGATCAAATTCTGCACGGCAGCAGAAGCCATTGATGATATCGATCAGAATCAAAGCTTACTACGATTATACATCAGCTGCTATTTAAAAAAAAAAAAAAAGACGAAGAGCTTCCTTTCTTCATGCAGATATTTTCTCTACTTCTTTCTGAATGGGCTCTTCAGGTTTTTTTTCCCATTTGGCAGTGCTGTGATGTTAGAGATAGAAGGTTTATTAATTGCAGGCCTGCTTCCTGCTGACAGATCCAGAGAGAGTTTAGAGGCACACAGGATTCAACTCTGCAGGAGTGTGTGTTTTTGTTTTCTCTCTCTCTCTATCCCTCTCTCTTTCTGTCTCTCTCTCTCTCTCTCCATTTTTGTCCTCCGTAGAATGACAATTACTTTTAAATGGTTCCATTAAAAGTCAGGCCTATTTTTTTTCCAGACCTAACATGACAAAGGTTAGGGTAGAAGAAAAAAATAAAAGAAAAAAGAAAAGGCTTCGGTGAAATGAAGGAACCTGAGAGGGCCCGTCGTTCCTCAGCCAGAGTGGAAAACAGCACCTACTCAAGCCTGACATCTGTATAAAAACAAAAATAATCTGCTGTCAGCAGAATGTTCAGTGACTCCTATCACCCGGGCGCTGATAAAGACTCTGGGCCGTGTAAGGACTGCGCTGTTATGCGAAGGGGCTCAGCGGATCGGAATGCATGCTAATTGCTGTCAGAAGTATGCGGCGAGCCTTCCGATTTCTGGCATTGCTCCACACCTTTGTGAAGGATATGATAGAAGGGCTCTGGCTAAACAAAGATTACTGAACACTGCACACTGGCTGTAATGCTATGTTGACCGTCACAGGCAATCAATCCAGAGGTCAGTAGTGCGTCTCTGTCCTTCCAAATAAAGAAATCAGATCACGGATATTTTGCACCTTGCAGACGTATTCTTGTCTGTTTCCACTTTCTGACTCTTTACACCATAAACCTGCTAAGTGTTTAAATAGGAGGCAACTGGATTTCTTCAGTTTAAGCTCTTAGGGTGGTCATGGGTGACTGACAATCTACATCGTTGTAGTCCTCAAAGTTAAGAGTTCTTTTTGGGGATTCTATGTGATATTCCGACAGAAAGTAGGGTGTCATTGTGAAATAAAAGTGAAAATACATCGCTTTCAAAATTCTTTTACAAATACAAATCTGAAAGAGGTGACATGCCTTTTGTACTAATCCCCTCTGAGTTGAAGCTTTGCAGAATCACTTTTTTCTGTCGTAGCTCCGAGTCTATTGGAGTACATCACTGCCAGTTGTTCACATATAGAGACTGATTATAATTGTTTGTTTATTTTTTTTTTTGCTCAATCCTCTTTGCAACATATCTCAAGCTCAGTGAGATTTGATGGAGAGTACCAAGGACCCATGGGATTCAAAAGAGCTAGGTACCACTCTGATTTGGAGTTACGCTCAACTGAAAAATCCGAGTAAGTGTAGGTTCTCCGAATGACACTACAGTGTGCCAAAGATTCTCAACTGGATTAAGATTAAAACATGAACACCACTCCATTGTAGCTCTGGCTGTATGTTTGGGGTTGTTGTCCTTCTGGGAAGCTAAACCTCAATCTCCAGCAGTCTTAAGACTTCCACAACCTCTACCCTCTTCTTTCAGGTCATTTAAAATTCCCCTGTATCCAACTCCATCCAACTTCCCATCACCTCTGACCAGCTTCCCTGTTCCAGCTGAACAACAACATCCCCACACATGCTAATTCATCTTTTTTTAAAGTTGGATCACCTGTTGTTTTTTTTCAATGTGACTGGATTTTATTTTTGTGCGTCAAAAGTAAAGAGGACTTAGTACAAATGCAGATCGTGCTTTGTAACTCATTCCACTTCACAGTTAGGTGCTACTTTGTGTTGGCCAACCACATAAAATCCCAATAAGAACACAGAGACTTGTGGTTGTGAGGTTACAGAAGGTGGGACAAAATACTCTTACAAGGCAATGTGTGGTTATTCAGTCAGAAGTGCCTCTGTTTCCTTTGAAGAAAACAAAATAAAATTACAAAATGAACACTTTCTATCTTTGGTTAGATCATGCAGTCGAAGTGATTAGAAGTGAGACTTTAACATGTCCTTTTTAAGCAAAATGCGTAGAAGGACAAATTGGAAATGGTAGCGATTAATGCAACACAGGCTGCAAAAAAAAAAAAGGCATTCATCATGTCTGGTTTAATCCAGTGTGGCTCTAAAACCTGATGCTCTAAACAGGAGCAAACCTCCCCTTTTAAATAATTGATATTTTCTGATTAAATGTGGCAGTTTGGAGATAATGAATTCTTTATAGTGTGCCTTGAGCAACTCAACAGCTTTGCCCTGCATGACAGCTTTATGAGGCCGCCTTTTTTGCCCAAATTTTGAAAGTTTAACCTATGTAGATCAATGTGCTTCCTTAAAAGAGTTTAATAAATTAAAGTGCAGGGGGGCTTTTCTTTTTTCTTTTTTTTTTTTTTTTCCTCAGCGAGCAGAAAAAGCTGATGAGACAGGTTTAGTTTAATCTCAGGCAATAGAAGTCATTAACCATTCTCCCAGGAATTAAAATATAGCTTGCCCTTTTCTTCTCTCACTTATCATTAGCATCACTTTAATCTCCCCGCATTTCACACTGCTATTTTAATCATTACTTACTGCCTTTTGACAACTGAGGAACATGGCTTCGCCCCGTTCAGGCAATATCCTGATTTTAGCTGACAAAATGTAGGACATCATTTAAAAATATCTAAATTTCCTCTTCCTTCTTTTTTGTTCTCCCACTCTTTAGACCCCCAGAATGTCTGGCTATTTATAACAAAGACGGCATAAAAGACGGTGGGGGAGACTGACTGGACGACATTCAAAATGTCATTCGGGTTTGCTGCAGGGTTAACAAAATCTGAAGCGCAGTTTATTTGTCCTAACCCTGTTTTTTTTGTTTTGTTTTTTTTTGCTAATAGATAGTGAATTTCACATATTGTCCTATGTGGGTCACGATGAGTATTGGGGTGGGGGTTATTTGCCTGCCCTTGAATCAATAAGCATTTGCAACCGAAACTATGCATCTCCAGAGTAGAATATAAATAAAGTCTCCCAATGACAATGACAGATGTAGGACAGACATTTTTTTCTGTCTCCTTTTTTTTTTTTTTTTTTACTTTTGTTTCATTAATGTTACTTGTAGCAGTAAAACTGAACAATAGGAGTGGATTTGGAGCATGATTAATCCGGCGACGAAGGGAAAAAAAAAAAGAGGTCATTGGCCTTCAACCGATGGCTCCTTATGGATCTGAAGTTTGGCATTGTGTGAAACTTCCAGTTCTGCTCTTACACGTTCATACATCAACGAGGCCCCGGAGTGCCAAAGCATTCCCACGATTCCGCTTCAAAGTTTATGCAAATAGACACATTTTTGCATCATTACATTTCATTTCACTGATTTAACAGTAATCCATCTAAAGCTAGTGTAGTTCTCCCCTAAAATACATGAAATTGAACTAATCTGCTTTTCCCTCAGTGACTCTCTTCCTTCGCTGCCTTTTTTTTTCTAAAACTGTGCCAAGATTAAAGGCATTACCAAAGAACAGAAACCTCAAGTCCTTTAGATTAGTGTTCAATTACTTAATCCTTTAATAGAATGTGAGTTTTGCCCAAAACAACAAAACCGCTCAAATACACATTATTACCGCTGTCAAAAGCAACACGCTAATTAAGTCTAACAGTTACAAGAAGGTTAGAGTGTTCAGATTCTAGTCTTTTGCAAGGGAGGGAAGAAAGATCATGTAAAGCAAGTAGTCAACTCATTACAGTTATTCAAATTAAAAAAAAGAGACTTTTATTTTCGTTCCTTTTATGGTTTATGGCTTTCAGCGAATCAAAGGATCAAAATTCAACTTCTTTAGCTAATAGAATATTCTATACACTATTAAAAGTGTGGCCATGTTGTGGCCTAAGCAACAATGAGGAAGACCATCATATTCACAGATACTCTAAGTGACATGCAAAAGGGTGGTAAGTCACCAAAGATCATCGTTTCAGGAACTGACTGTATATCTGGTGCCTTATCCAAGCATAATAAAGGAAAGTTAAGTGGAAGCAAGAGCTTTGGTATAAAATAGTGTACGAACACCAGGTTTAACAGCAGCTTTAAGAGTACAATGAAACAAGGTCCTATCAGATTTTTTTTGATACACAGTCTTGACTTCTTGCGTAAAGCCACTAATAAACCAAAGGAAACGTTAGCCCGGATCTATGCTGCATGCGGCTGTTGCGAATGATGTAACAGCATTCCTGCATTTCTCAGTATGCAAGATTTCCCAATAAAGTTAATAATAATAAGGATGAATGGTTTCAAAATGAGTTGGTTTTTTTTCGACCATTGCTCTCTCTCGCATTGTCTGCCTCCACCGACGCTCTTACTACGACTTGACGTGGTTTCAAAATAAAAATCATGTTTTGTTTGTCTTATGTGTGTATACATAGCCATTTTAACAGCTTATACATACAAATGAGCTCGTATATTGTTTAACATAACTGGAATTTTGAGAAAATGTAGTTTGTATTTGGTTAATTATTTTTGAAAATATGACTGTTGGGTGTATGTAATGAGTTTTACTCATTGAACAACATTACCGAAAGAAGTCGCTGTTTTTGATGGCGTCATAGAACATGCCTGTATTTTTCTAATGAGACAGATGAGTAGAGAACTTTTTTTTTCCATTGAGGTAAATAGAGCTGTTGTTTTGCAAGCCCCATCTCTGAGTGAATACAAATACAAAACCACCATCACCTTCCCTCCGATCTTCTTCTATGCAAACCCCCGCGCCTTTACCCAACCGCAATTTTTTATTTATTTTTTTGGAAAGAAAAAAAAAAATCAACGGCGAGCTTGCTCACTAAACGCTTGGAAGCAGTTTATGAACATCTCAACAATAAAATCCCCTCGCCTGACATCAAAAAGGCAGCTCGGTTCATTTCTGATCCCGATCCAAGTTCAAAGGCAAAGTTAAAGTGATACTTCAAAGAAGCGTGTAATCAAAGACACGCAGCTGTTAAAACAATCTTTTGTTAGCTCATTGTCTTCAGAGCAGACTCTTCACAAAATCCCCAAATGAAGGGAAGCAGAATCAAATAAGTTACATTCAGACGCTCTGAGTGGGAGGCCTCGGTGTCATGCTAGAATGAATGCAACACTAAAGATTTACTACTATTTACAGCAGCTGAAGCAGTACAATACGGCTTGGTATCCTGCCTGGGGAAAACTGAACAAAAACGGAAGTACCGTGGCCCTTTTAAATATGCCAAGGGCTTCAGGCACATTAAAATATGCCCCAGACAAAAATGAGGCATTTTGACAAATTAAGTGCCTGGTTATGAAGGCTGCATTGTTATATGTGATGCCGTATCCTTGCTCGCAAACCGCAAGGCTCCATCGCTGTCTGTAAGTAGTATAATGTCCCCTCGGTCGCTCCGCCGCGGCCTGCTGCACTGTGTCATTTGATTTCCTCCACAAGGGCAAGTTGCAGCTGTATTAACAAGTCCCTATCACTACTTGATGCGGTTGAATTTTAATGCAAAGACTATTCGAAAGGTGGGACAAAGAAAAGAGTGAGGAGGGGAAAAAAGTGAGTGAGAGAGAGAAAGAGCTTTGCCAGCCCATTGGCTTGGCTTAATTTTTTAATATGCGTTAGCACCTAGCTTTAATCCGACTCTAATGTACACCGTCAGGGGTTACTGTTGAGATAGAGAAAGGCGCTGTCAATCAAGGCTTGGCCAAATTATACCCAGACTCCATTAGGTTTAAAATAGAGCAATGAGGTCTAGCGTGAGTCAATCAAATCATTTAAGGATGGCTGTTATGGTTATTACGTTCTACTTGTTATGGAACCCGCTCTTACCTTTATTACCATCAATGGCGAGTGAAAGCGAACGGTCCCTGAAATGCACATGTTCTGTTCGCGTTACGACGGTGTTGTTAATTTTCCTGAAACTCGGTCTCAGGTTGAGCATTGTGCAAAAAAAAGAAAAAAAAAAAGTGAAATAAAAATTAATAGACGAACTGAAAGTCAATAGTTAAAAATCAAAGGGTATGATGTATTCAGAAGACTTTTTATTTTTTTTATTTTACCCTTCAGATGAAAACATGCAGACCAGGAATAAAGTGGTTGAAAAAAAAATAAAGACAGGGAAGCGACATATTGAAAAGATATCAAATCAAATGGTAAAATTTCACTCATGTCAATGTCAAACTTGGTCATGTTAAATACATTTCATTACACATTCTGAGTCTTGTTTTTTCTTAAACAAGACTCACAATACTTTTATTTGCTTAAAATAACCTTTAAGCAAATAATATGCCCACATTTCTGCATTGAAGTTGTAATCCTAAATGTTGTGTTTCCATTAGCTATAAGCAGAAAATTGTCATAAATAACAGACATAAAAACTTTAAAACTTGAATGTATGTGTCAATTTATATAATGGGTTTCATAGAATTAAATCAACTTTTCAATTACATTCATTTTTTTTATTAGATATTGTTTGTGTACATACATCACTCCTCTATAATTCATTTAGGTGTTTTAGATAGTTGGGACTCCACCACACACCTTTTGTAGCAATGAACAAGTCTCTGCCATACGTCTGGCTGCAAACTTCTTTAAGGGTTGAGATTGGTCCTTTGTTAAGGTCATTGCAGAGACGTCACTTTACTGTCTTTATCTATTCTGAAGCAAGTTTTGATGTCTGTTTGGGAACCATTTGGAGCAATTAACTGCCTCAAGGGTTTCTGAACCAGTCTTTCTGCCACAGATGAAAGGAGATTGGGTGGAATGATTAGGGATATCTCAAGAACCACCCAGGCTCTTGAGAACTTACTGTGGAGCTCAAAGCTGGTGGTGCACTAGTGCAACCGGTCACAGTGAAGCAAGTTTTACATCACTGCATGTTGAGAGGGTGAAGACTAAGAAAGAAGATCCTGATGCTAAACCTTACAGTTAAAAGGCAAATGAATTCTCAAGATAAACATATGCATACATATAATCCATCGAGATAAAAAGTCTGGCCTCTTGTCATTGTGGCCGAATAGCCACAATGATACAGTATGATGAAGTACTTTTACGTGACTGGCAAGCACAGTAGTGGTTGTATCATGCTGTGGATCGGTTTTGTGGCCAGTAGTACTTGATGGCGGAAACTCAGACACAACTGGTTGTACAAACGACCCAAAACACACATCCAAAATAGGCTAACAGGTTAGCTTCTGGAACAGCCAAAAAAATTTATTATTTAGAGAATATTGGAACGGTTTCTAAAAGTTTGAGCAGGGAAACAAAACTGTTTAAATAAACTCTGCCTATTCAGCCAAGAATAAGGGTCAAGTATACAGAAAGAATTTCACCAGAAGCTGAAAGGTGTGTGATTCAGTAGCAACTTTCTAAAAGACATTTGGGTTTGGGTGTATTTGAGTCGTTTATATGATTTTGATCCTGAGTGTATAAGAAAAAAATTATTCAAACTTATGTAATTAAATAGAATAGAATATTTTTTTTACCATATTATAAGGAAGCACTAGAAGATTAAGCGTGCTTCCACCGAGCCATCATGCACCACAAAAATAACAATAACAATATATATATATATTTTTTTTTAAATCATTCAAGATATTTGGGAATCATCAAAGGAAGCAAACTAATGTCACATGAGTGTATTAAATTTAGCAAGTGTGATACGGTGTGCTACTAACCTGTGAGTCAGCAGATCCAAATATGATTGAAGACCACCAGCGCATGTAAAGAGAGAAAAGAGAGGAAACACAAGAAAAAAAGTCAAAAAATTGTATCATATAATACAACATTTCACCGTTACATATTTAATTCATAAAACAAAAATGCCACGTTTAATTCCCAGAAATAAAAAAATAACTAAAGCTCATTGTCTGGTGCTTTCTGGGCACACGCGAGTTGGACGAATGTCGCGGCATAAATAAAACATGTTGCCGGTTCATCTGTTCCGCGAGATCTCCAAAAAGTTTTTTGAGCCAAGTGACAATATGCGTAAAATGGGAACGCTGTTGTGAAAGATTTCCATTTGGACTGTTTGTAAACATGGCATGTGCTGTGGAAGTGCCAGGTTGCTCTTAACAACCCCGCTTCCAACGAACAGAAAAGTAGGGAGGAAGACAAATTGCCAAAAATGACATTATCATCTCCGTATGTGTCGCAAGGAAAGTGGATCTGCATCAAGAAAACGGAGCGAGCCCGTGTGTGTGCGAATGTGAGGCTGTGTTTGAGCCTGTGTGCGTGTGTGTGTGTGTTAGCGGGTCTGTGCGTGTCTGACCCGCTCCATCTGGAGGATTCAAACACTTGGGGGCTGTCACACAATAGGGATACGAAAGCCCGCTGAAGGATAACAAATGACTTCATGGCAGAACAGCCATTGAAATTCTTTCAGTATGTGGCATTAAAAACAACTGAACAAATAGAGATAAGAAGGTTGGTAGGTTTTGAAATGAGATTTTTCCCCCCCTCTCCTCTCCCTTCCTCTCTCCCTCAGCTTAAAAGCTAAACAAAACAAATGGAGCTTATTACTGCAGATTACCTTACACTGGACAGATTCACCGCATGAGGCCTAGTGTAAACAACGTCTTTCTCTCCGTGTTCTAACTATGTGCCATTTATAACGGTGAGCAATCATATCCACGGTACACACACCCACGCACACACACAGATAAAGCAAAACATATCCTGGCCTGCAGTTTCAAAAATGTAATTGTTTAAGGGACTGTTTCCATGTGAGTTGCCATAGCAAACACTGATAAACCAATTACAGCCTGCTATATTGCTGCTTATTTTACCGCTGCATCAACGGCGGCTGCCACTGGAGACTGATTGTTTGCGTGAGTCAGGGGAAAAAGCTGAGCCCTTCCATCCCTCTAATGCCGTCACTCACATGGCGCCGGGACGGGAAGTCAACATCGACGACAACTAAACGCTCTTTTGGATTTCTGTTTATTAAGTTAACTTTTTTTTTTTTTATCCTTTAAATCTATCATCTATCAACCCCAGTCACATACGCCAATGTCCAGTGACAAAACTAAGAGAAAGTACCAGCTAATTCCAGCGTACACTCCTCTTGCGTAAACATTATTAGGTTTGACAGATTGGTCGAGGAGGTGTTGAGTATTAAACAACACAGCTACGCTTTAAAAGAGTTTCTTAAAAGTTTCCATATGAGAAACTGACTTCGATTGTACTGGATATTAATTAAGATCAAACTGGGCTTTATTCACAGTTAAGCCCAAAATTATTCTTACTCCCAGCAGATTTGGAGTTTACTTTTTGAACATGTTTTTTTCTGACTAGTAGTAATTGTAACGGCCCAAACAGAGTCTTGACTACAGTGTTACAGAGAAGCTGTGAAGGGAAACACCTTGACGGCAAGGAGGCTTCCTTATCTCAAGAACAAGAAGATCTAAAAAAGGATAAAAAATTTAACGTAAACATGCAAAAAGTTGGTCAATTATAAACAGTTTGACTGATTTAATTATTATGAAGAGGCATTTTTGTTTGGTACAACCTAAATAAACAAGAGAGGGGTTTTATTTTAAATACAAACAAACTTTTTGGTTTAAATAATCTAATCCAATCTGTGCCAGGAGTCCAGATAATTTCACGCTGAACTACAGGCGCATCTAAATCATTCTCATATTTGGATTACACTGAAAGGAACGGAACTTTCTGGAGCTAAATTTGGACAAAATTCAATGCTGTGTACTTGAGAATGAATTTGAGCTGGCACTGTGAAAACATTCAAAGATTAAATCAGAGGAAGCATGCAGAAACCTATTTTCTGCAACGCAGAAATGATTGCATGTGGTTCATTCTGTGTGCGAAAAGCGCAAAAGGGAGCAAGTATAAGGAATGCTTAAGTACAAGGATCTACATTCTCTAGAATGAACACACAGTGTGACTAAAAACACTAAGTCCTTATTTAAGATGTTTAAAATAGCTTCAGATGTCAACACCATTATATTCATTTAGTCTGTCCTAAATAATAATAAAACCGCATTTTACAAAATAAAGCACATTGCTTTCTCTGTTTCCCAAGTCGTTTTGTATCCTATAATAGTAATAAGCCTAAAACCAAGCCCAACTTCATATGAGCAACCTCCCGCTGGTAGATATTTATTTTGGTCATATAACCTCCCTGCTATAAAATAGATTGTAAGCGTTTTCTGGTTTATGTTTCATTAAACCATTGGCTGGCATAACATGTAGGAGGTGTACAAAAAAAATACACATGACGTGTAGAAGCAGACCCCTGACAGATGGCTCCATTTCTGTCTCACAAAAAGACAGAGACCAAAACTAAAATTTTAGTTGGCGAAGGAGATGAGCAACCGGGCTCCATCAGCAACACATTTGTTGTTGTTTTTTTGTTTTTTTTTTTCTTGCTCTACTATGTTAATTCAAACAGTGGCTATAATCTACTTTTAGACTGCCACTGTCTGTACTATACAGACAATTCTTTTTGTCTGTATAGTAGAGAGGAGGTCCCAGTGGACACAGCTCAATTTCTTTTCACTTTTGTTGAATGTTCAAAATTTCTACAGCATGTCAAGGTTTCTGAACATTATCCATGTCCAAAGCATACACTTTTAAACTGGAATTTATACAGATTTATGGGATATAAGTGCAAATAATGAACAAAAAAAAAAAGAAAGTCCAGTCAAAACTGGGCATAATTGTCCAGCACTTTGCAAACGTTTTATATTTTTATTCTGTTAGTAAAAGTTTAAAAACTCTGAGTTTTAGTGCTTGTTTGATGTATAGACCAGACCAAGTTTTCAAAGCACATACAAATCCAGCTTACTGCTCTAATAAGGTCTCTAGGTCTACAAGAAATTTAAATAAGTGTTGATCTGTTCGAAATTCATTTTATTATTTTTTTTCTATCTGCTTTTGGTTCCTATATTACCTGTTTTTTAAGTTTGTATTTTTTTTCTATTCTTTAGGATCAATCATGTATTTTTTTTTCTATACTACATTTTCAGGATTATAGTTAATAAAAACAATATTTACAAAAACAAGGTTTAAGTGAAAAGCTCTAATTAAAAATGTAATTGGCTTTTATCTGCCCAGTAAAAGCCAATCAATTTCACAAAAGTCAAGTTTATGTGTGGCAATTGAAATATAATGAATGTGAATCATTTACAAATTCTATTTATTGATACAGGATACTGATTTGTTAAATCTTTTAAACAACAAAGTGAAGATTAAAAGTTTGGAAAATTGACTGTAGCGACCAGAGATAATGATCAGGTCTGACCCTCCTTTCCTCCAGGATTTATTACAGCTCTGGGGTCAGGAAAAGGGCAGCTAAAATCTCTGCAGACACCACACATCCTGCACTCAGACTGTTTTGTCTTTTACTTTCAGGTCAGCATTAGAATAAAAAAAAAAGACAACAAAAAAAAAAACCCAGCCACCTCATAGTCAGTTTCTTCCCTCCAACTGTCTCTTCGATTTACACAAAGACACAACAGTCTGAATAGTCAGCTTCTCTGCTGTGAAGCAAGATAAGAATATTTGCACTTCTTCTTTCTTTCATATATACAATTAGGCTACAAATTGGTCTACAAATACATGTACGTTGTATATTTTTATGCCTGAGTCGTTCTGAAGTTTCTGAAAATAAATAACAAAAAATTATAAATTCTAAAAAGAAAAAAGAAAAAATCTAACATTTTTCCAAACCGAAAATATTTTTTAGCCTGTGGAAGAACTTCACTTTTCCATGCCTACCGAGCAAGCTAAGCTGCTTTGCATCGGCTTCAGTGAGAAGTTATTTTTTTCTCCATGGTGACACACTTGTTGATTGATCCCATCCTCATGATGGTTGTAAAAGTGTCAACACTGATACAAAAATACCATCAGTGGAGTATTTTCAGAATTTATTTTATTTTTTTTATTTTATTTTATTTTTTTTTTACAAATAGCAGATATCCAACATTAAAATGGTCAAGAAGAGTGTAGTGTAAAAATACCTGTTCATTTTGGGTACAAGAGGAAGCAAACACTCAGGCAGCACGCAGAAAAAAACCTGAGCCGAATTTATCAAGTGACCTAGTCGGCCTAACAATCAGGCGTTAAAGAGAACAAAAGCCCATTCCAAATAAATTCCCACTGTATTTGTGCTGGGATTTGATTTACTGGCCTGTGGGGAGGCACCATTTGGTAGCACAAGAAGAGGAGGAAAGAGGTAGGTGGTGTCTGACAGCCGAGTGTGTCTGAGTGTGTGTTTATGTGCGTGCGTGCAAAAGGGGGCTGTTCACCAGGGGACGCCGGCTGGGGGTGGAGTGGTGGCGGCGGTGGTGGTGGAGGGGGTGCTCATGTGCCAGAAGTGTTTATTGTGTCATGGTGATTTATTGAGTGAGCTTCATTTCACTGAATGTTCTCAGATATTTATTTCCCTAAAGGCCCCACAAAGATATGAACAGGCCTGCATCCACATATGTCATCATTGCCCATTTTACAGCGTCAGGAGATTTCTCTCAAAGTAAGAGAAGGTGGAGGAGGGGGGTCGGAAAGAAGAGAAAGAGGTAGAGGGGGGAAACAGCTAGTGGCGATCAGGGCACCTCTCCATCAAAGCCCTGTAAACAATGGTACCTCAGCAACACAGAGAAATGGCATTTTGGAATATGGCTGACGACTTCTCGCCGTTCATCCCGCCTCCTCTCTCTCACTCCGCTCTGCGCTGCCAAACACTTACTTACAGAGCATACATAATTTAAAACTAGACTTTGAAGGCCTACTCAGCAATGTAAAAGAACTACTTTGAGGTCCAAGTTGTTGCTGTAATGTGAATTCTGGCTCCTTAAGGAGAACTCAAGACTCCATTAAAGGCCGTTTTGAAAGTGACAGAAACCAAAACTATCGTCAAAAAGCTTATGATTCACGAGCCGTAGGAAGGCGGCGGTTCTCGCTGCGATAAAAATGGAAGTAGTGGATAGGGTGCTTGGAGAGCAGGTGAGCCCATGCTCATTCTGAGCTTCTCATAAGATGGTCAGACGGTTGAAAGCCATGTGTAAGAACTGCTATATTTTCCTTATAGTTTAAAGCAAAAAAGCCTCCTGCTTCAACTTCTGCTTGGTTTTACCTGACTGTCCCCCTCCCACTGTTCGACCAGGAACTGTTTCAGAAATGTATGATCTGGATGATTCTTATTCTGCGGGGGTAGCGAGTGGGTGAGGCGGCCAGATGGTAGGAGTCTTTGATTCTCCAGATGGCTGTTCTGTGTGGTGCTCAGTGACACTGGGCAGGCTCATTGACATGCTGCCGCCCTCCTCTCCGTCTCTTCGCCTCCTCTTCCTTCGCCTCCCTCCTCCAGCACAGACAGTGTTGCGAAGATGGATACCAGCCCCCTGGCCTTTAGCTGCAGATCCTGAGAGGATGGGACAGGCCTTTCCATTTAGCCCAACAAAGAGAAACATCAGTGTTTGGGATCATATCGACGACCCCCATTTGCCACTGTCAAATCTAAGTGCGTTCTCTATGAGAGTAAAAGTTGAGGAAGCACTGATCTAGAGCCAATTGTGGCATGTCCATCTGGGGTCTACAAGTACAAGGTAAAATCGTCGAATGTTGAATTAAACCAAGTTTGTATGAAAATAACAGAATGAAACAATAGAGGTCCCTGTTATTTCAAAGTAGATAATGGTCTAAAGAATGTAGTACTTATTAGTAATGGTACTTATTGGCCACAACATAGTGTGTAATCAGAGCAAAATTATTTCCCACAAAGGTGAAGTTTGTTCGGGCAAGTGATGTCCAAATGTTAGCGTCTATGGTGGAGAAAGTGATTCCAAAGGAAGTCTTATTTTGAAGGTGAAAAGGAAGTAGTTCTTAACTTGCCCTGCTATGTGGACACAGTAAGCTAATAAAGATGGTTACAAAAGCAGTGAGGAAGCCTTTACCACATTTAAAAGGTTGTCCGACAGCTTTTCTGGTTATCGGTAGAAGACAAAATAGTGACTGATCTTGTCGTACAAGATCCTGTGATATTAAAACTTCACAAAGTTTCTCGTTGAGATGGCTGCCGTCTCGCGAGCATTAGCCAGATGCAGTCATTATGCCTTCACCTGATGAAGTTGTAAGAGAGGATGCCCCATCTACCCAGCAATCCCAGCAATTTGGGATTCCAGTCGAAGCAACACATGCCAACAAAGTGACAGACAAGAAAAGTAATATCGAAAGCACTGCAAGCTGAAGAGGCCAGACATCACTCCAACAACCAATGGCTGAATGTGAATGCAGTCAAAATGTATCTAAATCTTATCTAAAGTTGGCATCTGACCATAGCCTCCTACCCACTCTAAACTAAAGGAATATTTCACAGTTTCAGATTAATTATCTTTAGTCCAATATTTAAAGTAATAATGAAACATAAATAAAAGGCAGTTACTGGCATCAAATTATGCAAAGGTTTTAAGAAGTGACTGTTTTTAACCCTCTAAACGTTTCTGTTGTAGTGTCTCTACGATTTAGAGATGCAATAAGAGAATAACAGAACAGTGAGTCGAGCCTTAGGTTCACCTTCAGTTCAGAAGTACTGAGCAAAGCAGTCCTGGGTTAAATCCCCATCCACTCATTGCACACCTTCCATTTCTTTGTATGTTCCTGTCTACAAAACTGTCAAAGTAAAGGCCACTAATGCCCCAAAGAACCTTTAATAAATAAGTAGACGTACAATAATAGAAGTTCTGTAATTCTTATGGAAAGGACCAGAAGTCAAACACAAGTACTCCAAAAGACTCAAAGGTTTTTTTTGTTGTTTTTTTTCGTATCAATGTTTTACAAAATTGTTGAAAAGGAAATACTCCTCAATTATTGCTTCTGTTTTAAATTATTATTTAATTTTTTTTTTATGAGCTTTTAGGTTAAGTGGTCAAGTTCACAAGTAAATACGGGCCAAATCAAAAGTTTTGAAATGACCAGCATTTTTTCCAGAGCTATCTTTTCTCCCACCTGCTGCCAGTCAGCTGGCTGACAGATGACTGATGCAGTTTTATTTTCTCCACCTGTTATATCTAGAGATGAAGTTTTGTATCATGAGCTTTTTCATTTCATGAATAACTATGTAACACTTCCATTTAGCTTTAAGGTTTTGCATGTCCAACACAGACCACAGCATCATTAACAAGTCTTTTTGTCAGTGTGTATGTTATTATATCAGACTGACTGCTGACAGAGAGAAAATTGTCATCTTGACCCTCATCATTATTTTTATAAAGGGTGGTGGGGGGGGAGGACACACCCTAGCCATACTCACAGGTGAAATTGAATCTACATTCATGCACATCTAAATTAGCCAGTTAAGCAAATCTTGGCCTAATTTGAATGGGACCAGCTAAGACGGTGTTTCTGCAAATCAGCCGAGCTCCGGCATTAAACACTCCCCACTTTTATTCCCTGACCCCTGGTGCACCTCTCCTTTCGGGGTCATATCATCATTACCATAGTGCAAGCTCAGAGACTGAGTTTCTGTGTGCCTTAATTAATGTGTGTTTATAGGTGGGGGGCTGGAGGGGTGGCACAGGAGTGAGTGCACTTAATGAAACATTGCTACAGTAGCCTCCGGGGCCCAGAAGAGACAGCTTCTCTATTGTGCTGCTGATTCGAACGGGCTGTAAACACTTAATTGATCTGAGGAGCATATTTCGCTGCACATTCCAGGGAATTCTTGTTCGGATTGGGACTGTTCATGATTACTTTTTAACTTCTCTTTCAGGGAGTCGGAAGAAAAATAAGGCTGTCTGGAGTCTGTTTATTTCTGCAAAGAGACTCTTAATTAATGATAATCTGAAGTGAAAACAAAAACGAAAAAGGGTTAAAACCATACATCTTTTAAGGCAATGTTGATGTGCTGGCACGTCGGTGTGTGCGTGTGGGTGTGGGTGTGAGGGTGATGCCACTGAAAACGATCTCTGGCTGTTGTGATGTCACGTCTGGGAGTCATGGGGGTGCGGGGGATGCAGAGGGGGGGTACTCGTGCTATAAAAAGGACTGGAGGTCCCTCTCTTGTGGCGGATTGCTTTGCTCTCGCAAAGAGTGATCCAGTGTTGGTGTGTGAGCGACTGTGTGCGGGTATGCGTGTGTGTGTGTGTGTGCGCACTGGGGCCGATGACAGGGGCCATGGCCTCCACACCCGGGGGACCGCCAATGAGAAAGAAGCATTTCCTCTAACATTCCATGGGTCACAAAAACAATTTGCCCAGAGAAAAGTGGCTAAACAGCCACAATGCAGCTCGGTGGAACAGGGGAGGAAAAGGCTAAAATTAAATTCCACGTTTGCCTTTGTCGTTCAACTTTGATGGGAGAAATACACCAATAGCTGACAATTAAGTAGACAAAGCACATCCGCATTTAGAAAAAAAACAAAACAAAAAAAAAAGACTCCCTGTGTAATTACTGAGTTTGCTCTGTGTGTACTCACACAGTTGTGCAATGGAAGAAACAAATCCATTCTTCACGCTTGGATTGCTTTGCGATTACTGTTAATGGAGAACACCGAATGGTTCCCTTCTTCATTACTCCGACACATGAAACATGTCTGCAGCCAAATATTAACAATGCGACTGACCGGTCGCCGCGTTGAAGCAGGAACTACTCATAATCTGTCCTCTTCTGTTGGCCGTTTCCTCTAACTACAAGCGCAGAACATCAACAGCCAGCTCACACACACACACACACACACACACACACACACACACACACACACACACACACACCCACGTGCACAAGAGATGATCTGCTGTCAGACCATAAAGATCGTACAAACTTCCCCTGAAACTGCAACTTTATAATTCTATTTATGTAGTTGCAATACTACTGCTGAATACTGCGATAACAATCCTGTCTGCCATTAATCCCAATCTTGGAATAACTTGAAATATAATAGCCGACAAAAGATTGCAAATAAATGATGCCATCCCAGCAGGCCATTCCGATATCGGACATCGTTAGGGGCATAGGATATTTGCCTACGTCACATTTTGACGTTTTCAGACAACAAGAAAAAACACAAATGAAATATGGGGGGGAAAAATATGCATTTAGGACTATAGCAAGTGTTCTGATAGGGTGAAAACATAGGCAATTAGGCAGGGTGACATAGCAGTGTAAGGAGATCAATAGTAGGCAGATGTCTCAATATGACTCAATACAATTGTAATGCAAAACACTGTGCAAAAAAAAAAAAAAAAAAAAAGACCTTATAGACTTAAAGTAAGATTTTCCAAACAATTAAAAATTAAATTAAAATTATGTCAAATCATTAAATACTTATTCATTAATTAATTTTAAAACCATCCAAGGCAACACAAACTTTTATATAGAAAAATAATCTCTTATTGATTATTGGAGATAATCAATGTAGGAGAATTTCTTGGCTAAATGATTTTACTCGTGCAGAATAATAAACCTGAAGTTTTGTTAGAGTGACGGGGGTCGCATCTTTGTCTTTCTCGTAAGGCTGAGAAAAGTGTTATGCCCGACTATTCAGCCACCTGACTAGAACTGCTCTGATGCGCTTCGTGCAGCTAGCAGAAACGATGGGCCCTTCACTACTTTCTCCAGCACCATGCCTGTCATCAAGTGCAACCCGGAGTTAGAGGTTCTACCAAGTGGAAGGCATAGGTGATAGGGACACACGACTGGATTGCTGCTGAGGCACGCAGACCATGTTCTCATCCTTTCTCACAACCCACATGGGCCGACTTCTGGGACGAGCACAGAGAACAGAGCGGACATTCCTCAAAATACCCCCGATCTAGGACGACTGAAAAAGAGACAATGACAAGTGGATGGTGCAGTGTTACTAGGACACTAATCTAAGGACAGGGAAAAAATAAATAAGAAGTCTTGTCATATGACCGTGAAAGACTGCTATGGGACGCAGGTTTACAGAAACTGCACGGCTATGTTGTTTTTTGTTTTTTCCTTTCAACTCACCGAAACAAAAGTTGTTTCGAGAGTGCTGCCAGCCTGTCCTCTCGTTGGCGGAGTATTAAAAATGTGTTTAGCAGCAGTCTTAAGAGGAGTTGATTGAGGGTGGAGGATTCTCCCTGAACACAGTGCTTTCCCTGGGAGAGTGAGGCCAGATAGTTAATAGGGGTCAGAGCCAGGGCTGAAGTGTAAATTGGCAGGGGTGCATCAATTAGAGGGTGGCAGAGGCTAGGATAAGGATAAGGAGAGAAGAGCTAGATAGAGCTGGAGACAAGCATATAATCTTTATCACCGCTGCAAAATGCAGCCGGAGGTCTGTAAGGCAGGGGGAAAAAAAAAAAATGAAAAGCTGCAAATCTGCACAAATTAATAAGGAAGGCTTTATGTTTGCATGTAGAATGAATTAGAATAATCGCTGTGTCAAAATAGGCACTTTGTCTAGCTTTGTATGTTGATTTGTATGTTCAAAGGCAAACAAATGGTGCATATTATTAGAAAAGAAAACATGGAATGCGATGCGGTAGCAGTGTATTATCAGGGTTTATAAAACTACCAATGCACCTATGTATGTTGTAGGTGCATGCATCTGCTCCCGCATGACTTCCTTAAGAGGATTCCTGGCGGTATTATATTTTTAAACAGCGACATCTATTGTTTAGGAGTGTAACTGCAGTGGGAGGAGCACAATTTAAACAAGGATGTAAACACAATACTGTCTCTTTTAAAAAAAAAAAATAAGTAAGTTTAAAATGGGTAAGAAAACAGTGCACCAGATTAGATATAGTTAAAATTTGCAAAAATGATTGTGAAGCATATTTTTTTCTTAATTAGTTTGTTTTTTAGCTTTCAATATTGTACCGACATGTTCGAGCTTTTTTTCTTTGAAAACATAATACTTCCTTTTATTGTTAAATCACTTGCAGTACAATAGAAATAATGATTTTCAAAACTACGGTGAGAGTTTGAAAAGGTGTTGAAAAAAGGTGGTGAACTTTGAATGCAAGCTGTAGACAATACCAAAGCAGGAAGAATATCTTTCTACTCATGTTCTAAAATGGAGATTTTTATGTTTTCAATTACAAAACAGGCAGGATTTGCTTATTAATTGAGCTCAGTGAGGAGGAGGCTAACAACTATTAGCAACATAAGCTAACCACATTGCATTTTTCTGTGGGATCCATTAAAGGAGGTTGTAAAGCGGCATATAGACATTTACATGAGATAAGAATCACAAAAAAGGCAAATAAATAGGTTTTTACATCAGCTGACTTTTATAAGGTAGCCATATTGGATTTTCAGATGAGGGTTGTGGTAAAACTGACTTTTCTACATGAAATTCTGACTTCAGAGAATCTTTCTGTAATTTCTTTTCCCCACTTTGAAACTTGCAAATTCTAATTTCATAGTAAAAAAATAATGGCATCATTTTCAAACCGTTTATTACGTTTAACTGGAGGATAGAGCAGGCCAGCAGAACACCTGGCTATTTAAAGTCTTTCAAAAAGGAAAAACAAATGACATTTTGTTGAAAGTAGAGAATCACTTCCATCACTATTTAAAGGCAACACAGTATTAAAACCCCAATTTGCAAGTAACATAGGTCATATCTGTTTAGCTGACTACATGCAGAACAGATAGCCTAACTAAATCATCATCAACATCAGTTTGTGTGTGTTACTCTTAAAGACCAAGTGGTTATCTATAAGATTGTGAACAATACAAACTAAAAAAAAAAAAATAAATACACTCAAATATTTCATGGTTTTGCTCATAATAAAATTCAAGTAAGAAATGTTAAAGAAATCCTTCTAATCAACATTTACATCAATTTAGCCGCAGCAAAAATAATCCTGTTGTGCTTTAAATAAAAGCAATAAAATCATTTTATACTATTTAGTTAAACAAAACACCTCTAGGTGTTTCTAGCAAAGCACCTAAGAGCTGTAGTGTTATCACGAGAATCTGGAAGACAATAAAAATACAACTATGTTGCTTTTTTTTAAAAAAAAACAAAAAACTAAAAGTATATTAAAGGAGAAGGAAACTACACCCGCAAGGAGATAAATGTACGACAGCATTTGTCAAAGTATACAAAAAGAAAATGTTAGCCTTTAATCCAGCTTGGTTTTTATTTAGCACAAAAGCAACAACACGGATCCACGCAGATCCTTCTTTCCATATGCAGGAGTTATTCACCAGAGATGTTTCATTATTCTGTGCTCACCTATCCAAGTGATCCAGATGATTTGAGCAGTGAGCATTGGAGCAGACGGCCACTACAGAGCTTACATTTGCAATCTTATACCGTTTAAGTGTATATTGGGAAAAAAGACAATCTCGCTTATTGAACACATTCACCCTGGAGGGCAAACTGCTACGGTAATGAACACCACACTCTCAGAGAATTACAGTGTCCTTTATCCTGCTGTAGTGGAGGATGAAAAAGGATCTGGCGGACACATACACTCAGGCACACAGAATTAGGTGGAGGGGCAGAGGGGAAGAAGGAGGAGGAAAGGAAAAAGAGAGCAAACACGCATTTCGAGACCCCGTAAAACCTGTAAACAAAATCTGTGGAGCAGATAAATTATAAAAAAAAAAAAAAACACGCCACAACGCAATTAAAGCCAAATTCAATTTGAGCACACACTGTCCATCTGTCACGGTGAAACAAAAGCCGAGAACCTCCATTATTACCAAATCCCTGCTCCCGTTAATTTGCTTTGCCGGGAGATTTTTCGTTTGAGGAAGCGAGCCGTAGTTAAATGCCAGGGCTGCTCACTCAGGGCGACGTCCTCTGAAAACAGCCTCCAGATGCTCCCAATCAGCCTTCATCAAACTGCCACCTCTTTCTCCACAATAAGAATCGCTTTTTTTTCCCCCCCCTCCCTCAATTTCTCTTTCTGATCTTAACAAGCTTTCTTTTTTTTTCTTTTTTAGTTCACTATGAACAAAAACAAGGATATCTCAGGAGGAAGGCACAAAAATCTCCCAATGGAACAATGAAAGTGAGATATTAAACAACAAAACATTTTTTTTATTGGCGTGTGCTTTTTTTTTTTTTTTTTTACCAGGGGGGGTAGTGTTATTTTTCAAATCAGAATGGCTCTTAAACAGGTGGAGGAATATCAGCTGATGGAGCCGTCGTGTGCATCTGAGATCTTTAGTCATGGTCCAGCACTTTTGGCGAATTGTGTGCTCTTCCTTGGTCGTGGTGAAACAGAAGCACTGCTCTTCTTAATCCTGTTTGGCCACTTTAAGGAGGAAAGATCAGAGATCCGTACACCCAGAATCTGAGAGCGGCGTTCAAGGGACTGAGCTCTCACTGCTTTATGCCAGAAAGAGGAAAATGATAAAAAAAAAAACTAAAAAACATCATCTTCAAAGGTGGGAGAGTGTGTCAATTTAAAATCAGAACAGTATCTGCCATCTTTATGCCTCTCAAGCTACAATGCATCTCCGCTGATTAAAGCACATCAAAGAAGGCTCTCATTCATTCCTCAGAGCAATGAGGGGAGATTTTAATTGCAAAATGTTAAACCTCACAATTAAAAGGCTTTCTACTAAGAGCTAACCCAAACATGGCCATTAAGGACGCCATACAAATTAGCCTTAACGCGAAGGAGGCTAAGGGACAGGGGACGGTGCTGAGAGGGAGTGCTGCGTAAATGATAATCTTCCATCAGAATCATCTCAAGGCACCAACAATGCTATTAGAGAGCGAGGATACAGCTGGAGATGGGATTTTCGGGATCTCTGGACAAGCCTGCTAATGAAGGGATAAACTCCACCACCCACCCACTGCTCCCCCCCGCACCCCACCCAAAAAAAAGGAGAGATTGCATTTTCTAACACCAACACATTTTGATACGGTTTCATATGCAGCTCCATCCACAATTACTGGAAACACTGGCACAAAAAATAAAAATGCATGTGGTCGCAAGACAACTTTGTGTTGTAGTCCAGCCTGGTTTGTGAGAGTAATCAGTGCTCTGACTGAAGATATAGTTAGGTATAGTACCAACTTGAAAGCAACCACTAAATTTAGTAGATGTTTATTTTTGCTATTATTGTTAAAGTATGTTCCACGCCAATGAGCGTTGTGGTTTGCACGCAGTAGATCCAATGATGGGTGGCATTTCCAGGAGTGACATTCGTTTTCCCAGGCCTTGATTTGGTGTACAATCAAGATGGATGTTAGCTCCTGCGATTGTGCCAAGATGCTCTCTCCTGTGCATGTCGAGGTATATCGGATGTTTGAATGATCAAAATAGCGTTTTTAGAGGGAGTTGCGAGTATTTGTGGAGTTTGGCTACTGGCGGAGTGTTGTGGGTCTTTACTCCTGCAGTCAGTTTTCCATCTGTCTATAGGTATAGACATATCCTAGCAGATACTGACAGCAATGTAATGCAAATACATAATTGGTACCTATGGTACTTTAAAATGGCACCACTGAAGTCTTTTGGGTTATTTTTGTATTGAAACCTTGTTTAACAGAAACCTGTGTCATACACAGTGTGACGTCGCCTCTGCTTCTAAAATTAATACCTCCAGCCTGTGGAGCAGTCCTGAGATGCCCAAGAAAGCTAAAAAGAAACCTGCTGTTAATTATAGCTCTTGGCTGCAATCAGTATGAGGAGGTCAAAGCTTTACTAAAAACAAAATTGCCTTTAAATCTCCGATTTGAGCATCTTTGATCATATCTGTACCCTGGGGAAACAGAAAGTCATTGATCACTAGTTAAATGTTCCTACAGAGGAAAAAAATAAATAAATAAATTGCTACATTTATCTTATAAAGATTATCTCTTATTACCACTATTTAAAAAATTACTCACATTGAAGGTTATAAACTTCTCAGTTTATCAGTGAGACTTTCCCACAACAACAGGAATTTATTTTTAAGGCTTCCCACATGCCTACTGCAGGTTTGCCAGTAATAGCGGAGGGTGCCGTATTCATTAACAAACAAGCACATACGGTATGAAACAATTAAAATAATTACCAGACATGAATTTACAGATGCAGACAAGCGCAAAACCACACACATTTCCACGCCGACAGACGCACACGCACACACACGCACATACCACTGAGGTGTCGGTGTGTCAGAGAGAGCTGTGGCTGCCATGATAAGAGGCTGACAATGATACTGTACAGCTATTAGGCTGGAAATAACCAGCCAACACAAACAGTTGTCAGGCGAGCCCATTGTCAGGCCGGTGGATTTACGGTGGAGCTTAAAGAATTTAGCAAAGTGCACCGACTTTGTAGATACTTTCCTGAGCCTTTTCAAAACTCGGTCTCCTTCAAAATGCCGGAGTGTTAATAAAGCAAAATAAACAGTGTGGCAAGGTGTGACACTAAGTGAGTGCATAAAGCACGCAGACATGCATGCCTTCTTGTAGCAAGCATAAATCCCACCTTTTTGTTTTTTTTTAACAACCCCTTCGAGTAACAACACTGTCTAATTAAAATTCACATTTCAGCCACAAAAAGAGAAAACAAGCCATCTTTGAACAATCCCGTCTGCCCCGCGCCCTGGTCGTGAAATTCCAGATAAACACGGCGATACTCGGAGAGCGCTGCCACATTAATTAAAAGCCCTGATAGACGCGGGCTTCCATCTAACAGACCTATCAGGAATTAAATTTGTATCAGCAGCAGAAAGAGCAGTCGAGGGGGTCCCCCAGGGGGATTAATGAAACAGACTTTCATAGCAGAGGCATCAGAGCCCCTGGGCCGAGGGGAGGGGGACGGGAAGAAAAGGGCCAGCCGCAGGATGTCATGTGTGGGACCGCCGCGTCGCTGACCTCTCATTTCATACTTTAATAAAGTCGCACCCAGGTGTCCTTGATGCCTTCCCGTTGCCTGGGGCTGCGGGAAAAGCCAAACAGGAGGCGGCCATAACATAATTCCGAAGGCCCACCCCTCCCCTGTCCGCGCTCCCCACGCAATGTAGTGTTCTATACATCCACGAGCGCGCCGGCATGCGACGCAGACGTCCGGCTTTTATCTTGATGGTACAGATTTGAGGCCTTTCTGTCGAGATGAAACAATGCTCCGGTTGGGAAACGTTCGGGCAGTTGCCTCACTGGCATATTTAGCTCGAGAAGTACACTTGTGCAATCCAAAAGTAGCAATGTTTCATCAGTCTTTCTGAACCAGACCTCAAAGCTGCTCCGTGGAGAGCAGCGTTTCTGTCGTGTCACTTTCGGCTTCAATGATTTACTATCATGTGCAGTTGGTTACAGGAAATTGGAACAGTGCTGACTTGCTTTTGAATTGTGGTCGAGACAGTTTTCTGTTGAAAAACAGAAGCATATTATCTCGACGGGGGGAGGCAGCAGATTTAGAGATGTACAGTATGCAATATGTTATCGCGACGCTGTCGGCCCAGACAGCTGCTATCTGTCATAAACTCCGGCTATTGTTGGCCACACAACGCAGCAACATGTGACCTAATCTAGATGAGCAGCCGCTGAGCAAATACTGAGTGGAATCGTGTCATTTTTAATAAAGCTGTTTTATGGACTCCAGTCAACAGAAGCCAGAGGAACAGGGTGAAACTTCCTTGTGCAAATGATACGGCAGCAGGAGTTTCATAACTTCCTCTGCTCAGACAAGCCTGTGGCAAGTCTCCTAGCAGAGAAGAGCAGAGCAGTAAAAGAGAATAACCCGGGCCTTATCGAGATTTCACAGAGGCGTTTCTTTAATTAGTTGGAATATTTCTTGCTTAGATAATGTCAGCTGATTGATAACATGTTGCCATGTGGAATGGAGAGGGGCCAACCCTGTGCCTCCTTGATACGCAGACAACGGCCGATTGAATAGATTTCACTAGTTTTGAATGCATATTTACAAAAGGTGTCGAATAACTGAGGGCAGAAACTTTCCCCGCGGTTTTATCGCCAACGTCTAACCGTTATCTCGTCGCAGTGTTTGTTAAAATCAGCCGGGGAAAGAAGGGCTATCTCTGAGACATTAATTGTGCAAACAAGCTTTCGGCACTCGGACAGCCCCCCTAACCTCCACCCCACCTCGGCCTCTCTTAACCCAAACTGGCGACGGAGCAGTGATGGAAAAATAATTAGCGTCGCCGAGGAAAAGTTTCCTCTCTTTGAGATGCTCGGTCCAACGCGCGGGGGTGCCGGCCCCAAAAACAATGTTGATCAAAGCACGTAAACATCTGGCGCAGCGAGATTCCTGCCCCTGGGACAAAAAAATATCTATTTATGTTCCCCAAGATTAGCACTAAAGATAACCTTCCCCTGCTCACAACAGAGCGCTTAGGATGAGGTAACACTAACTCGCAGTCTACCTGCGTACACCGCACCCCCTCACCCACCTGTCTCTCCTCTAATCTTTGTTTTTTCCACAGACTCACTCCCACATTTACACATTCTCAGGCTTTTGTACTCCTGTCGCCTCTCCCTAACCACCTATCTCAGCTCCCTCTCCCCCCACTCCTCCCTCCTGTGCACACCTTTTCTCTTCACGGGGCAGCAGGTGTTGAGTGCTTGTGTTTATCCCCCCTCCCTCCTACCATTCCCACTCACTGGGCTGTGCTCTTTCCCTTTCCCTCTTCTTTTTTTTTTACCCCTTTCCATTTCTGCAAGTGTCTCTCTGTCTCTTTCTCTCTCTCTGGCAGCTGCTAGGAGGAGGGAGGAGGCTATAACAGCTGCACATGAGGGTGGGTGGAAAAAAAAAAAAAGCACACTAGGAAAACAGCTCCAATCCCCTCAGGGTTGTCAGCTCCAATCCAGCCCCCCAAGAATCCCCCCTCACCACCACCAGACTTGCGCTTTTTAACCAAGCAAACTGAGGGAAAAACTGTTGCAGTCTCAAGGCCTTTTCTATCAGCTCTACCTGAGTGATGAGTCTTAGCTCTCCGATGGACTCCGTTAGGTGATTGCCGGCATGAGATCCTCACAGTATAATAATAACACAGTAGCGTCACAGTATGTACGTAATATAAAACTAAAATACATTATATTATCTAATTGTGTTTATTTAACAGCAAGAAAATCCATACTACTGTTAAAATAGCATTGATTAAGAAATCCCAGAAATTATTGCGATAAACAATAATGTTGTTGCTTTGAGGCTATCTTCAAGTGATTTAGTGGCATAATGATTAAAGTTTGGCCTTTCAAAGATCAATAAACTTTAACACTTAACACTCAAATATTCCAAGCAACCCAAAACAATTTAAAAAAAATAAAACCGACACACAACTAAACAAAAAAAAATGCAATTTATTACGAAGTCTCTGTAAACAAAATTGGCCTTTTGAAAATATTAATCATTAGAATGGACATTATCAAGCTCATTTTAATTCATCATATGATTAATTAATTTATGCTTAAACTCTCTAAATTTTCAACATTTTTCTTAAGTGGACAGAATATAATAATTTGTCTCGGTTGTGATCTTTATAGAGTCTAGCAGCAAAGATGCCCAGTGAAAAAGACAGGGTGACTCAAATAGTCCTGATCGAAACTTGGTTGATCAGAACCTCATCGATCCGATGGTTTTCCGATTGGTTCACACACTACAGCTCACACCAACAACAACTCTTTGATGTCGAAGTTATTCCTGACGGAAGAACACTATTTCTTATTTGATTTTGATTCAAAAAAGAAAAAAAAATAATTTTTTTACTCTATTCTTCCTAGAGTAACATTAATTACAAACAGCGCAGGTGGCCACTTTGCACTTAAGACATGCAAATATAGTCTTAAAACAGCATTACTGTAATAAGTGTGATAGGCTGTGTTTCACTAGTTTGAAGATCGTGGATGTCTGTGTTTTCAATAGCAAAAATATTTACAGAGATATTTTTGTTAAAGTGCAGCGGCCTTCTTTCATCCAGCAGCGGGCAGCGACAGGTGGGGGAGGTGGACAGCTGCACGTCACATTAAAAAGGATGTAAATTGTAGGAACTGTTTGACGACTGATTGTTAGTTGGTTTTGACACCGTAACTTTTTAAAACCTTGGCACTCACTGGACACCAGTAAACCAGTCCATGGATGGTGAAGAGCTAATGCTCTCAGTGGATCTCCATCTAGCAGTGTGGCTTTAGAAGTGTCCACTTAAATCCACTTCCTACCACTGAATCATTCCCCCGTTTGTAAAACATGTCACTTGCAAATGGAAATTTAGCTCCAGGTGCTTACATCTGTTCGAGGAAAACACAAAGCGTCGGAAACCACCAGGTTGCCTTTTTTTTTTTTCTTTTTTTTTCATCCTCCTCAAAGTCTGGGCTGTCTGCGTGAGTGCGTGTGTGAGCATGTGTGGGGGTGTGTGTGCGTGTGTGTGTGTGTGCGTCGTTTTCACAAACAGCATCAAAATACATGAGATCAGCTCTCAGGGCTTTGTTCGGCCCTGGCAAGGTTAGCCCAGCCTCATTCCAAATTTCCTGAGGGGGAACAGAGAGAAAAACGATTCCGCGCAGATAAATCACTCGCACAGATCAAAAGACAAATCAACGGCAAAGACGAGAAGATGCTGACTCGCGGAGAACAATGGAGACAGTGGAGACAGTCGTAAGATCAACCAGCGCCGCTCAATCAAAACCTCCGAAGCCGGGAGTCTGGGCAAGCTCTGCCTGAGCACTGGGGCTGGGAAGAGAGCAGATCTTGGTGGCGCTCCTGAGGAGTTCTGAGATTTTTATTTTTTTTTTTTTTGGGGGGGGGGGGGGTTCAGAGGCGCACAAATAGGATTGAGTTTCTGTCTCGGCAAACTCATCTTCCCAGGCTTGATTTAAGAGCAGTGCCCAGAGACTAGGAGATGCTCCTGTTTTGAAAAGAAAAATGGGAGGAGTAGGAATGAGATGGGGGGGGGCAAACTATCTGATATAAAGCAGCAGCGTGGGTGCGTGCGTGCACGTGTGTGGCTGAAATATGTGTTCAGCCAAACTCTCCAGAAGAAGTCTTGTCCCATGCAGCCCTTCACGCACCACAGCCTGCGCTCTTCCATTAACTTCTTCAGTACAAGCAATAAATAAACACAGAATCCACAACTCTTTACCATCCTCTCATCACTGCTCAGAGTGAAAGTGTCACACAGTGAGGGGGGGGGGCCTCTGGGATGCAAGACAGGAAGCAGAAGCGCCCTCGCTAATATCACCTTTTGATCAAACCACTTCAGAGATATCAGAGGACGCACTTTCCACCGACTCTACAAAAAAAAAAAAAACACAATCCGGGGGTCATGCAAAAAAAGCGCCTTGTGACTTTGCTTTAAAGTGTATTCCATAATGGAGAGGACGAAATTATGTTCAAAAACACAGCTCACCAAGCAGCACTGACAGCCACCATTTGATCCCCCCCTCCTCTGAGATTCCTGTACGATAACGCATCAATTTAGATTAAGGTGATATGAAAGAGAAATGTAAAGTAGGGCTTCAAGAGGGAGGAGCCGGTGCATTTGAGATGAATAAAGAGATATTTAAATTAACGTGTCCCGCTTCGGCATACTTACAACTGACCTAGGAAGTGTTTTCAACAGGAGAAAACTTGAAAACTAATATTTGAGACCAGATAATGTTAAAGATAACAAAGTTGAAACCAGACATTTACGTACATTGATACACTTTTTTTTTTTGCTTTGTTTATTTTCTCACTGTCTGATTAAATCAGACTAAAGGTTTCTTGATTTAGGTCAAGTTATGATTGGTTCACATTTTTGGAGTTTCATTGTAACTTTCTTCAAATTAAGACCTATTTGTCCATGAGTGCATATTCAAACTGTAACTTGGAGTAATGGCTTCTTCTTTGCTGAGTGGTCTTTCTGTCCACATTTGGACAAGACTCATTTCACTGCTCTACTGGGTGGGTTTTCCACACATTTCATGTTCATCTTTGGGACACTAAACTCTCTCCTTCCAGTATGAACAGATTAATGTGGCACCTTCAGGCATCTGGATATTCTACCCAAAGATGAACCGAGTCAACGATTCTCTTTCTGTATCCATTCTAAAGTTTTTCCATTTTTACACAAGAAAGCATTGTGTTGTCTTAAGATTTGTCTACAGTTGTGCCTCTAGTTTGCTGAAATATAGTGAACTGACCTATTAGAAGCTTACAAAGTGATGACGTCATCATCTGGGCTTTTTCACTAATTGTTTAAAGGCATAATAATATTCTGAGTCTGAAGAACATTAATGATTCTCTTGGGGTTTGTTTATTTAATTATTCTTCCATTTAAAAAAAACACAAAAAGATTTGATAATCCTAGCTAATGTAAAACCTAAAACAGCATTGTAAGTTCACATTTCTTAAATGTGAGTGAGAAAGACAGCACATGTTACTATGGTCAATATACATATCTGGTTTCAACACGAAGAGATTTGCTGAAAAAATAACACCCCAGCGTCTTGACATGAGGCTTTATTCAAATATAGAAGGTGGTGGGTAGAGAGCCTGATGAGGTCAGAGGTGTTTCCCTAATAGATTTGTGCAGAGAAGGTGAGAGCTCGATTCAGGTGTCCCAAAACTACAGAGGCTGTATCTCTCCAAACAAGTACAAGTTTAGAAGATACTTAGCGCTACTCTGGCCTAAAACGGAGGGAAAAAACAAGCCCCGCTGCCACAACAAAGACAGGAAATTCAGCATAGATTCCTACTTCTCTCTTTTCTCCTGCCTCTCTATACCTAACAATCCTGGTAATGGAGAGAGAACAGTGCCCGGAGCTGGCAGAGACACCTGCGACATATTTTCTCCCCCCCTCTCTGCTCACCACCACTCCTCCTCCTCTCCCCTGCTTCCACCCTCCCACTCTTCCCACCCCCTCGACATTAAAGTCCTTCACAGAAATCAGAATTTAATAAATCACCCCAGAGCCTGACAGAGTTTATCTCCGGGGGTCGCCTCCACTGTGCAGAGACCCACAGACAGACAAAGCGAGGCCCGATAAGATGTGAAATTAAATACAGTTAGCAGTTTGAGACAAAGGAGGGAGAGTGTCAAACCGAGCTTTGTACGCCATAAACGGCTGCCTGTATAGTCCGTACAAACACACACGCACGCAGACGTACATTCATTCCAAGCACTCACAAACGCCAGAGACAAGGCAGGGTGATTCATTTCAGGTTTCCTCTCACATTTAGCCTCATTTGCATCCTCCACTGTCAACATATCGCCTCTCCCAGATATGTTCAAGAGCTCTCATTAAACGTCCAGGGGATGACATCCTTTTTCTTTTTTCTTTCTTTTTCTTTTTTTTTTTTTTTTTTTACCCGGATGCGCCATTATTAATCACCAGCTCCACTCCTATGCGGACTCATCTCCATCACGGATCAAACGCTATCTTCCCGTGTTTCCTTTCATTCAGCAGATATCCCTGACACCAGTCATCGCCGCAGCTAAGGGAGACTTATGGGAGAGCGTCGGGGCTCCGACGACCTTATGAATGCCGTACATAAGCGTTTAGCACAGAGAGGATATAAATGTGAGGATTTGCTCAGATCCGTCTGCTAACCTCCCGCCTGTGCCATACGGGACACGATGCGGGCCCTGTTCGCACTAACCCAGATTTTTGGCAAAGCAGGAGAACTTTCTTGCTCCGTTTATGTCGACCGACCAAAGTTTTCTGTGACAAAAGTAGGTTTGCAAAAAAGCATTTTGGAGTGGAGTGTTTCCTTTAAACTTCTAAAATAAAACAAGTGTTTTAGAAGATACTTTTAGAAAATACAATGTATTCATTTTAACAAACTGGATGCATTGAGACATTGACTAGTGCATGGAATATAACAAATACTACCTCACCGGATGATCAGAAAGGAGCCTGCGTTCAACAATTGACACTGGAGAAAATATCTAAGAAATGCATTCCTTTGCAACTCTAGCTATACATTGTGACCATCATGCTACTTCAATGCAACTTTTCCAAGTGTGTGTAACATTTTGCAACAAATGCACCCTCTGTTTTTATTTTAAACCTTACATGTGCTTCTAAAATTGAACATGTGCTTTCTGAGAACCACTCAGAGTTACAACAATGGGGCCAAAAGTGACAGAAAAAAAACCCTCATCTCTGCATGCCTCACCCAAAAAGCAGTTGGGAAAACAAAAAAGTAGCCATAACCCAGGTGTGACAGTCTTTGTTTTGTATTAAAGCAAAAAATAATTCCATCCTTAGCGTTTTTCAGCTATCAGCAGTGCACAGCAATAAGTTCCACTTCTTCTCTCTGTCACTCCGACATTTCTCTGTCTTCTTATTCAGATGGTTTTAAACCGTTGGAAAAGTGCAATGGGACATCCAGAGCTTTTTAGAGTCTCATGTGTTTGAAAATGATCCCTGTGGACTCACAATCAGCCAACTGGGTGGATCTGCTGATCAAGCGGATCAATACAGCCTGCAGACTCAACCAATGTAACATCAGCATAGGAAAGGAAATGGAAAGAGTTGCCATTTAATATCTGCTAACAAATGGTTGCATTCAAGCGACACAAACATTTTGCGTTTGAGTATTGCTGAAATGTCTCCACAAGTATAATAGGGGCATAAATACAAGTCAAGGTATTAGATACATTTCTTTGTGTATTTGTTTTCCTTTGCTAATTTTTGACTTTAGTATTTTCTTATACATAATTAGAAAGTTGGTGATATCCTCTGGAGGCCATGTCTCCCAACTCTGGCAGGGAACACACTTACAGAAGTTGCTATAGAACAATTAGTGGCACTTTGAAAAATGAAACATGCTCTGTATTATGAAGGGGCATGATTGCAATGCCTCCATATGAGTGCACAGTAATATTCTTTTCAATTAACTGAGGTCTCCAGTTCACATCAGGATATGGCCGACCTCAGCTTTTTAAAGCTGTTTTCCTTTTTTTTTTTTCCCCTTCCCTCCCCACTCTGTAGTTAAGAGAAAGCACAGTCAGGTTTCCAGGAAGACGTAGCGCTGGTCACTTAATGGGCTTAGCCTGGTCTGCGGACCTGACCTTTCACTTTAACAATGCCGAGGCCAGCAAGGCTCGCGGCCTGCTCTGGGAACACGGTGACCCCCGGGTGAAGCCTAATCTAACTCCCGACTTCGTTCTCCCTCTCTCTCCACTGTCCAGACAGACAGCCTTCATCCACAGCCTCCCTCTGTTGCTCCGACTGATGCCTTCCTGCTGAGACAACAGTGCCAAGGAGCTGTCAACAGGCCGGTGCTCAGCGGGCCCCGACAGGGTCTCACACGCAGAGCCCCTCGGGGTCTGCGCAGGCACTGACACTCTGCGCTCGGGCTTTGAGTGCCCCCCCAGAAGAATGTCGAGAATGACAGGAATGCCGGGTGCCACCGAGAATCACGATAACGTTCTACCATCTAAGAGCATGATTAGCGCGTTCTGTCTTCAGTCCGTCTACGGATGAGAAAGGGAAGAAAAAAAAGAGGTTTGCTGGATACTTTAGGCTTGACAGTGCACTGCAGTAGCTTGTCATTTTAAATAACTTTATCCTGCCCCTCCCACATCACACATATAACCATCAGCCACACACGGGGCGCCAGTTAGCCGTACTGACAGACATTGATTACTTATTATTATTAGTATGTGCGTGTGTGCATTGGAGCTTCAAAACTTAAGCTGACAGTTTCAAACATTTCCCAGTTCTAGTATTCAAAGAGCCTGCACATTCATTTCATCTGCTGCTCTTTTCTCATTGTGCATTTTGAAAGGCCATTTGGAAAACAGCATCAGCTGGAAATAACACTAGTCCACATAGTGTGACAATAGAAGCAAGTGCTGTGTTAAAAAAGATTTCTATGGCTTGTCTGTAAGTGAGAACAAGGAGAGCAAACAGACCCTTAACCAAGTGTTTACACTGCAAGAGAACATACAGACCGGGCATGAAAACCTCATGCTACGCTAGTTTTAGCTAAGCTAAACAGAAAGAGATTTCCAGGTTTTCTCTGTAGCTTCTAAGGGGGCGACATCGTGCTGGTTTGTATCCTGTCTACTCAGACGTGGAGAAGAAGAAAAAAGCTGAATTGAAGGGAATGATTTCACACTCGAATATCAGGAATAGTGTTTGGGTCTGTGTTGTTGACAGATAAAAAAAATAAAAATCCATACTGGTAAAACTGCAACATTTTTAGAATACGCCTCATTGGACTGTTAATGTCCCTGCTGACGCGTCGCTGTAAAACGCTACCAAAAGAAAATCAGAGCTTAATGAGCGGGTACCATCGATGAAACTGACTGGGACGAATGACTTCGCCATTACTGTTTGCGTCTTAGTAAGAAATCTAGTCATTTTCTGACATCTGAATAAAAATACTTATTAAAACAGTAGTAAAACAATATGACCGAATTTCGTAGCGATTTCTACTTTTTTAAAAGTTGTTACCCGAATCTGGCCTACTCCTAATGCAGACACATTCACATGGCTCGCCGCTACCTTCTATCCGGAAAACAAGACTAACTTTTCCATCAAAGAAGTTAATTCATCTCTGAATGTTTTAAAATTTATTTATTTATTTTTTTCTCCTGATCAAATGATGTCCTGTGAAAGGTTGCTCTTTCTTCTCCCTTGCAAGTAAACCATACAAAGCAGTGTTTGATCTCCGAAATCCGATCTGTATTTCTAGTATTGTCTCCAGTCCTTACTGTGGCATCTTAAAGGTCAGGAGTGAAAGGCCATTTGATAACTACAGAAAGACCTTTCGGCTTTATTACGCTGCCTTTCATCTCCTTTCCTGCCGAGGTTAAAACAAAGCACGGCATCCTTTTGAAAAAGAAGGGATAAAATGGATCACTTTGGAGCCTCAAGCATTTTTTTGTCACTAGGGGAAGTCTGGCACCCAGTGCAGGAGGGAAAACTCTAGTGGGATGCATTTCTGGAAGAGATGATTCTTCCCAAGCAGAATTAGCATATGTCCTCTCAACCTTCCACCAAACCTCTCAAAGAGACCCTGAAATCCTATTGAGATATTATTACCACTCAAACAAGGCATTATTAGAGACATCTAAAGCAGGTGTGTGCACACTAATATGGGCACACACACACGCGCGCGCACGCAATCACAGTTCAATGACACCCACTTCCCTCTGAATATTCCTTTCTTTTTAATGGTAACCTTGGGAGACGGGGCCGCACCGGCGAGACACTTAACAGCCACTAGTCTGAGAAAAATGTTTTTGATATGCTCGTGTCATTTAATCATCCGCCATTCTGCCGAGGCTGGGCAGGACAATTTTGCAGGATATTAACTCCAAACTAAACCCCTGGCTTGTATCATTTGTGGGGCCAGTCAAGCAGGAGTCCCAGGAGGAGCGGAGACTTCCTCCTCACAGTCGTAGTAATCTAAGCTTGACTGGCTTGCGCACACACAACTAATCGTCAGGTAGACTGAACCGTAGAGAAATAAAGGAATCGGCAAACGCGAGGCAGAAATGAAGACGGTAAATGGAGGATAAATGGATTTGGGATGGTGGCAAAAAACAAGCCAAAAAAAAAAAAATCCACACATGCGACAACGCTGCGCATTAAGCTGCAAGGCAATACTTCCACACCAAAGTTGGAGATGTGAAGAGCATTTGTACAAATGTCATCTTAGCATGATCCATTTGGACAGCCCACATTGCTTAATGGGGTAGGAAATTCATTTCTTTTGTTCTGCTGTGGGAGATGCTGCATGATGTGATTCCATGCAAAATATATAAAGCTATTACAAGAAAAGTGCTCCACTCTGATAGTTGGAGATGGAGCAGAGGTGGACAGGAGAAGGAGAAGTGTCTTGTGTCATGGATGCTCTCTCTATTCTTCGGCAGGCAGGAGCGTCACATGTGCACAGACAAAGCGAGAAGAAAGCTAAGGCAACTGATGAAAACCATTTTTTTGTTCCTTCACAAAGAACTAGGTCACCCTCTCATAATTGTCAATCATGCAATAAATCTCTCTGTGGCACAAATGAATACAGCATTGGGAATGAGACAAAGCTTATTGGCATGCTATGTCAGCTTGACTCAATTCATCCTCCTTTTCACACAAGACCATTCATATGTGAAGTTTTGCGAGGGGGTCTCCCTCTCTCTCTCTGCCTGTCTCTCTCACTCACACACACACACACACACACCCATACACACACAAATGCATCTTCTTTCTCCAAACCAAAGGCATGTCGTTACACCCAACATGTAAGTTGGATGGGGGTTAATGTCTGTTGACAAACCATGTTTTAGTCCCTATGGAGGAGATCTTAGTGTGTTTTTTACACAATTTAGGAATAGTAAGAATTAGGCGTAATATTGAAGAAAAACAAAGTTTTAAAAACCACAAAACTTTTCCAACATGCAGTTCTTATGGTTTAGATTATTTGATCATGTTGCCCAAGAGGTTCACAGAGTGACCACAGTTTTTGAGCCATACTGTCCGGCATAGCCTCACTTCTCCAAACTGCTGCGACAGACTGCTGGTCAGCCAATTACAGTTTCCATGGGATCACAAGAAAGGCTGAGACAAAGATTTAAAACTATAACAAATGTTTTATAAAGAAAAGACTGTTTCAAAGCTACAGCTGGTAAGACATCAACAACAAGTCTGTTAAGCTGCGGACTGCAGGCCGGCTACACAAGCAGATAGCCTGACTAATCAACCAGCTAATTAACCTGTTTTTTCTACTTGTGTTCTCCTGTCAACACAAGAAACCATCATGTCCAATAAGCACACTACTACTAAATTAAAATGTTTTGGTACTTGTCAAAAACTTTTGGGCCAAAAATACACCAGTTGCAGTCAGAATGTCTCTGTGCTTTCCTATTGTTCTACTTGTGTTATTCGCTTACGTCTTCTTCCTGAAGTAGGCGTTGTTGTTAGCACAACCTATGAGTTATGTTTTTTTGCATGGTGCATTCAGTGTTTGGAAAAAGATGCGATATTTGAGTGTTTAACCAATCGGTGTCAGAAAAGTTGAAAATCAGCCACTTCCTGCCACCTACCAAACTCTCTGTGCAACTCTCTTTGCTATGCAGGTTTTGCGTTTTGAATATAATCAGATTGTACAGTTATGCGTCTTGATTTTCATACAATGAGAATCCCATAGTAGTCCTTGCCTAGTTGCAAAATGACTAAACTAACTGTTGAAGACACAAGCAATGCATAGGCCAAGTAAAGCATTTACAAGTTGAAAATATGGCTCCAAACTGTTCCAACAAGACATACCTGGTCCACAGTACAGTGCTCTGCTTTTCCTGCAGCCTGATTGGCTGCGAGCGTCAGATTGACACAGCACTACACGAGGCTCTATCCGCGGAGGGTTTGTGTCACATCTCCGAGGACCCGACTGTCACTCTTTAAGAGGAGGGTAATAATAGCCAGGCGCCACAGCGAGTGGTGGCACAGGCGATTTTAGAGAAACATCAGGGAGACGGTGACATTTGAGTCTACGAGGAGAGAAACCCAAGCGCTGCAACCAATAAAGACTCTCGCCGATATTCTCACTTGGCTCGCCCAGAGAGACGCACGCAGAGGCAGAAAACGGGAGAGAGAGAGGGAGTGAAAGGCGCAGGGAGATGTCAGTGTTAGATGAAAATGTGTTGACCTGATGATATTGATACCCCACGCTCATAACCTCTACAGGTGTGCGGAGCCGTCGAGAAGCAGCTCCGGGTGTGACTTTCATTGGATAAAAAGCAAGAACCACAGACCTTCAGATGAAGCAAGCTTCAACGCTTAACTTTAAACTGCAAGCAAATAAAAAACTGACAGCAAATATTAAACCAAATATGTTGGACTTTCTAATATAAACGGCACAGAAAGTTCCAGCTTTCTTTCAAGTCTGACCTGATTTTTTCAATTTAGTTTAAGGACTGTACCATGCAACGATAAGAAAAATCTTCTACAGGTTATTTGATAGGGGCGGTTGTTTAAAAATCACTATAAAAAAAAAATGTAAGAATGACTCATCTTTGAGTTTTTATTAAATAAAAAACTGCGCCAAAGTACAAGATGTTGGTTAATGCATTTCTAGACAAACATTTGTGGGAGTTTTTGCATTTGATGCAACTTATGAATGAAATGCAAAAATCTACGTATTTGCCCTAATCACTTATCAGAGCTTTAAGGGAAAAAATGCACAATTCCAGCCTTCCAGTACCTCTCTACTCTTTGGCATACTTCCATCAGATTTTATTCTGGTCTTTTTTCATTAAAAAAAATAAATAAATAAAAAACTGCAAAGTTCACCAACGACCTCGGGATTAATGACTTCATTTTGATTGATTTTTAACTTGCAAAATTATTTTTTTTTTACTTGTATGAAAGACAGATCTGGAGCAATCTGACAATCAGAGTCAGACTTCAAACAGTGCTGTAAGACATGTTGTCTAGATATGACCTATTTATGTATCTAATGGAGACTATCACTCACAGATATGCCATGTCTGGCAGCATTCAGAATTAGAACATGAGGACTTAACAAATATCAGTGATGACCATGATCACGCTTCACTTCCTGATCAATAAATTCTTTTTTTTTTCTCTCTTCTGCGATGGTCTGCATTTAAACCTTATGACCATAGGGCTGTTTTTTAAAAAATATTATTTCCAGTTCACTCATCTGATGAAACTGACTGAGCAAAAGGCTTTGAACCGCCTCAGAAAGTGCTGTGACTCTCAAGTGTAATTAGCTTCAGGGCTGTTTTTCAAGCTAGCACCAGGTAAAAAGATTAGATAGCGATCAACGCTTTAATAGATACCGTTGGAGTTGTTCCCGCGCTGTGCCCAACACCTGAAGTTAAAAGAAGAAGAAGAAATAGTCGCTTTCTGTGCTCTGATGTCCCACTCAACCCGGCGAGGAGAGCAGCTGGCGTTAGAACCTCACACCTCTTGCCGCCCCGGTCGGGGTACAGTGAGTCTCTGCTGAGTCAGATCCAACCACCGTTTAAGAAATGTCCAACAATAATGGAGATAACTTGACTTTGACGGAAAAAGATCAGCCTTCATAGTTATTTGCAGCGTAAGACTACTCTAAAAAAAAAAAAATAAATAAAAAAAACATTTTTTCTCACGCTGAAAATTTTGTTGAAGTCAAATTAAGATTTTTTTTTTCTACTTGCTGAAAACATTGTAAATTAATACTCTGACTGTAGATATTTGCAAGTTTAACCAGCACCTGTTAGCTTATGATTTCCCCCTGTGGGAACTTTGTTGCATGTTATCTTGTCTTTCCCGTTTTGAAGAGTGACAGAGAAATAGGCCTGCTTGACATTTGTTGTAAAATCAACTACCGGTAAATAAAACTTCCTAAGCACTTCAATCAAATTAAAAACACTAAAGTAAACCAAAAGATAAATAAAAAGAATAATAAACTAAACATTCATTATTTCATTAAAGGCGTTTTAGGGAACCAGGTAATTTTATCATCTGAGATTTTGCACAAAGAAATAGATTTAACCATGGATTTTTTTCCCCCCAATTATGGAGTTAAAGGTTGAATTTCAGCTTAAAAATCGGATATTTTATCACGTTAAATTAAAACAAAATCTAACCCATGTCAAATTCAAATTTTAGCCAAAAGTCTAACTTCTAGATTTATCAAGCAATCCCTTATTTCTATTCTATTATTAATATTAAATTTTTTCACTTTTGGGAGAAATGAAGGGAAAAACCTGGATGACATAGTGGGATTTAGTTAGCTGACAATCCAAGAGTACAAAGGAGTTTTTGTCGGATGACATTCCTTTCTTGGCATACTTTAAATTATTAAGAGGGACTCCTTTTGTATTGAGCAAAGAGCTCCAAAAACATTGACACTGGAGAAATAACATCTGCATGTTTACTCAGGAGAAGATTCATCCCTGATAGGTCCGGCAAAAAACGACGAGGGGGAGAAAAAAACAAGGAGAGGAAATTTGTGGAATCCCATCTGAGATTGCTTCCCTGATGGATTCCTTTTCCTGTCAGCTCAGACGAGAAATGAAGCTGGGGAAAATTAACTCCTGATACAGCCACGCTGAATTAGACAGAGAAGGGAAGAGAGAAGGGGGGGAAGAAGGAAGAAAAAAAAAAAAAAAAAAAAAAACTCAACGCACTTTTTAAGGATTCCAGCCTTGTCATTTTCAATTTTCTGCTCTTTGGACATGCTTGTATTCAGATTCCCCAACATCTATTCGGCATATCAATCCTAATTAGACAATCTGGGCCCACGAAGGATGGGAGCGGAGTTATTTGCATAATTTAATCATAAATACTCAGTGATACATATTTCCAAATGCATTTGTACAATTATCTTTTCATCCTTGGGGCAAAAGTATTAATATGATTAGGCAATAATTCTTTAAAAAAAAAAAAAAAAAAAAAAAGAAAGATGGGAGAAAAAATAGAATACCAGCAAGTATGCAGTCTTTTTTTTTTTAACTCCAGCTCTGGGCTATATGAAAAATTAATTAATTTCTGAGGAAAATCAATTTCTCCATGTGACCATATTAGACAGAGCCCAGCAAGGGCCGGCATTCCTTCTCCAATCAGGAAATCTCATCTGCTCCCTCTAACTTCTGTCAGTAGCGTTTAACATCCTGGTACAAGCGGCGGCGACTTCCGCCAGTGCTCCCTAAATGTGCAGTAATGTGAAGGGGACCCATAAGGAAAGACCCAAAGTAGATGAGAAAAATCACTCTTTAGCATCTAATAGTGGATCAGTCACACTGGGTAGTCAGCCGGCATGCGAGAACTCAGCCAAAATAGTTCAGATCAAGACTTTAAAGCTACAAAACAAACAAAAGTCGTCTGATTCGAATCTCTGGTTGTAACTCTACTTTCACAAAAGTATCAAAATATAAACAGGTGTGTGATGCGCCTAAAGACTGAAAACATTGCCTGTTCTTAGTTTTCATGCTCGAGATTATTGGAAGGAGAATCAAGTTGTTGTTTTTTCTTTTCTCTCTCCTTCATCCTTTCCTCTGCCGATCACCGATCAGAGCCGATAACGGGGAAATTGGCCAATCCCAACCACTCCCCTGATTGATCGGTGCGACTCTGTTTAAAACCATTTGATTGCGCGAAAGGAATTAATTGGCCATTCAATCACCGCTGCGGATCCAGTAAAGGCATGCAAATAAGACAGGAGCACAGACAGCTAATGCATCCACAAGGCAAATTAACAATACGGGGCCTCTTTGCCATGCAAATAGCCTCCAAATCCACAAACGACATTAGACAGTGTCAAACAAAGCCTCTCTAACAAGTGAAATCTGTGGTTTTTAAAAGAGTCTTGGCTCGGCTTCATTTGAAGCGACAGAAATATGATCCTGAAAGAAAGAAAAGCCCAAAAAGGGGAGAGTGTGTTTGGTTAAACAAGCTGCTTTATGGACGTTTTCCCAAAAAAAAAAAAAAAAAGAAAAAAGAACAGTTTTAATTTGCTCTTTTTCCAGCTCAGTGAGTGTCAACTCAATAAAGCAATTTTGATTTTCAAGGAGGCTATTTGTTTGCACAAAAATAAATAAATAAATAAATAAATAAAAAACAAAACCAAACAAACACCTTGCCACCATCTGCCAACTGCACAGTTGACTTGAGCACATGTACTGTACCTAATCAAATTTAGCAGATCCCCACTGAAGGATTAAAATGTGAGAAAAGAAGAAAAAAAACTTGAAATGCTGGGGCTTTTTTCCTCTCTCTCTCTCTCTCTCTCTCTTTCTCTCTTTACTTCAATAAAGAAAAAGACGATATGAGAGCCAATTTGGCTTTTAGAGAAAGTACTTCAACAGATTTGGATTTTAAACAGCTTTGTATACCATTATCTCTCGCTCTGTCTCTTCTTTTTTTTCCATTCTGTCTATCTTTATCTGTCTCTCTCACTCCCTCTTCTCCTCCTCCTCCCTCCTTCTCCTTCTCTAATCAGGCATCTGTCACTCTGTTTTTGAAGTTATTATCGCCCGAGCCTCCCTCTTGGATGTGGTTGCCCGGTGACGGGGGTATCTTAGCACCCACTCTGACTGGGAATGATTTGAATGGAATCCAGAAATCTCCCCTGAGTACCTGTAAACACATCCGCGCCTTGTAGAAAACAAATATATTATAAGAGAGCTCAGCAGAGAGGAGAAGAGAGGAGAAAGGAAGAGGAGAGAGACAAGCTGGCACCCTCGGTGGCAGCTCACACTGAGCGCTAAACAAAACAATTACCGTCATTTGCAAATATGTGTGTTTAGGCATAAACACTCCTGAAGTAGGAACAAGAGAGGTGAGCGCTCTTGCTACACTTCCCAGTCACATCAGCATCAAATATATATTTATATAAGTGCGTTAAAAAAAAAGAAAACAAAGAAAAAAAAAGAAGAAGAAGCAAAAACGTGGCTTTCACTGCGACCTGACAGAAACGAGCTGAGGAAAATCTATTTAAGCGGGGCGTGGAAGTGAAAAAAGCCGGGGCTGTTTCCCCGGTGGTGGGACACCGTCTAGGGCGTGCGGTTAACCTTCAAGGAGTAGACAATGATTGTCAATTAAAACCACTGCCCCGGCATCGGATAGCCACACACACGCAAACACACACACACACACAAAAATGAGACCAATGAGAGATATGCGATATCTCTGCGCCGCCCTCGTGTTATAATAACCTTTCTGAGAGTTCAAGTGTCACGCAGCAATAAGAACCTCTTTTCTTTTTTTTTTTCTTTTTCATCCCACTGCAGGGAAAATGAAAAGGGAAAACAAGTACCTTGAACATGGGGGGCTCCTACAGGGGCTCTTGGAGGGGCCACAGACATAAAATGTAAAGAGGGGAGATTACTGAACCCGGATCAGTGTGGAACACTGGTAATCTGGCACAAGAGCCCTTCAGAAAATAAAGAGGTTAATAGTCACTATATTTCTGGTAGTTTTTTTTTTTTTTTTTTTTTTTTAAAGATTAGCTGTAATGATCTGTAACTGAGCTCAGACAGTTCAAACACACATTTTCTTTTTCAGGGTTTCAGTTGGGATGGGCCGCAGGAATACCACAATTTCACCATATTTGCACAATCAAGATCAGAACTTTCCAACAAGTTATATTCAGTTTTATTTCAAAGACACTGCACTCACTACTGCTGCTGCTGCTCACATAAAATAACAATAATTACTTATCCCGATCTTCACTTTGATACATATAATTAGGCAAAAATTGAAGAATGAACACCTGCTAGAAACTTTTTTCAGAGTTTCTCAGGTGCTTAATGTGGACATTATTACATGTTTTTGCTGTTCTGTTCTTAACAAGAGGAAGCAAATAAAACAACAGAGATGCACAAAGAAATCAGCTGGAATCAGTTCTCAGCTTGAGCAGGTCGGACTGCTGGCTGAAAAGCCATTGAATCACTGACCTCAGCCAAGTGCTAACAGGTTGAGTTCGTACCAACACTCCTCAGTGTAGATGGTTTCGAAGAGGGAAGACTCAAGATTAACTGTGCTTTGAAAATTTGATGTTTTTGCTGCTCTCCACAGAGTAAAGCAAGAATAATCAAATGATAACAGCTGGTTTATTACTTGTGCTGTCTGCACATGTAGCCATCCAGCAGTCAACTCACATTTTAATGCGATTACAGGTCATGTTTTTTATGATCCAAAATGTTTCAAGAAGCTAAATTTGTTATTTTTGTTAAAAAACGTAAAATGTTGAGGATTTGTTTGAGCCAGCTGGCTAGCAGTGCACAGCAACAGGCGTGAGAGCAGAAAGCACAATGTTAGGAAATATCTGCTCTCTCCTGCTCTATCCTGTCATCTCTTTGTGACAGAAAATGTTTTGCTTCTTAAATGATAATTAGATTTCAATTATTTACAGAGATGAAGACACAGCAGAAAGATTACTGCTATGACTATTATAATGGTTTTCCATGTTCAGAAAGGCTTTAAAAGAGCCAAATCAATTGTGAGAGGCAAAATTTTATTTCAGCCAACTGAACAGCAGTGTGCAGCAGCAGCAGGACGCTTCAGAGCAAGCTCCAACGGAACCAGCACGTTTTCTGGAGTCTTATTACACTTATTTATTTATTTATTCATTTTAACTTGGTGCACTTGGTTAATTTTTTTTTTAAGTTTTGAATCAGGTAAAACTTAAGCAGCTTAAACAAACCGAAATACACACACACACACACACACACACACACACAAAAACTGAATTCCAGCAAACAATACACTCTTTAAATGTGTTTAAACAGCGAGCATAGCAGGGAACAACTTGGCTTGTTTGTGTCCACATCAAAACTGAAACAGCAGGCTGCAGTGGAGCTCTGTGATGCTATTCACATTCACACAGTGTGCACAAAAAAGAGAGAGAGAGAGAGACCGGTGTTGTTTTAGCACAATAGGCCGCCAGAAGGAGGGGGATAAACTGCATGTGAAATAGTAAGAGCCATTGTATAGGAGTATTATTCACTTCATTGTTATCACTGTGCCACTGTATAAAAAAAGAGCAGTGACACTGTGTGTAATAGGGGGGGATGAAAAGCTAAACTATCCCAGGCAGCAGGCTGTTGTTGTTGTAACCCGAGTGGGGTAAACCCGTGAACTCGGATACTTTTCCTTTCCTTTTTTTTTTTTTTTATCTGACTGTAAGTTGGTGGAAATAGAGGGAACTTGTTTTCACCTCCGAGGTCAGTGGGGTGTGGGTGTTTTTTTTGTTATTGTTTGTTTGTTTGTTTTTTTGGGGGGGTGGGATAGTTGAAACCTGTGTGCTGTTTACTCAAAGTGATCATTTTGTCAGCAGCTGTATCAGCGGGGCGAGACGGAGCGAGAGGCGGCACATCCCCGCAAATAAAATCAAACTCTTTCCCAGGCAACAGAAGAAGCCTTTTATCCCTGCGGATGCCTCGGTCCGTTCCATGATGTAATTCTCCAAATGGGGCAGGCAGGCGGGCAGGCAAGCAGGCGGGCAGGCGGGTAGGCAGACCTGGGTCTGAGTGATTGATTTCAGCCCAGCGCCGGGAGAACCTGGCTGCTTTCAGAGACAATTACAGTCCTGTCCGTGTGCCCGTAATAGCCCAGCACTTTAGCGTCATTAAAGCGACGCGAGGCACTGCATTATCCTTTAACCCCATCGCTAGTCGTCCCTCTTCCCTCCCCGCCCGGCCCCACCATTGACAACCCGGAGAGTTCAGCCGCATACTTTGTCACCTGAAGCTCCACGCCGAGCTTCAGAGGAGGATCTGTACAGTAGATATAGTGGGGGAGGTGGGGATGGGGGGGTTGTGATGGGGTGTTCAGGTCCTTTGATGCTTCATGTAAATGATGCTTAAGCACCAGAGTGCACAGGTGAGCTGTTGAGACAATTGCTGCTAAAAAAGGGAACGTGAAGCTTGCAGCAGAGAGCTGCACGGAGGTGTGTGAGGCCCACAGGTGCAAAAACACAGGTTGCAGGTTATTCCACATGTTTAAATGCAGCAGCAACACAACCGTTCATGTGTGACATGGAAAAATGGCTAATTTGACTAGATCACTTTGAAAATTTCTAAAAAAATTAAAAATTAAAAACAAAGTACCGTCCGAGCCTTCAGGATATTTGTAATTAAATTCTGCACAGCTCAACTTACTTCATCATTTCTTCTCCCCACATTAGCTCGACCGGTTAATTCAGCAACAAAAACAAAAAACTGCACACTTCTAAACAAGACGTGCACTAATCAGGCTTCCCTTGGCCGATTCCAGACAAGATCTTTTTTTTTTATTCTTTTCTACTGTAGCAAAATACAAAAGAAGGAAAATGTCCTCCAGGTTCTTTGAGGAATGTAACGGTTTTCAATTTAGTAGAAAATGAAGGAATAACAAGATCATCCGCGCTCTCGCATAAAAACATCTATCTGTGACATTTATCTGAAACTGGAAATTGTGCACCTCCTCGCCTGCTGCTGATTGATGCATTTACAGACGGAGAACAGGAGGAGTTATCAGTTTTAATGCATTAAGTCAACAAGCGAAATATTTCCCAGCCTTTGAACTACTCGATTGGTGCTTCTCTGTTCTAAACCGAGACTCAAAGTGACTTTAACTGCTTCTATTTTGCCGGTTCCCGCCTCACTTGTGGGGAGGCTTTCCATCATATTTGCATTTCCAGCTCATCTCTGAATGCAAGAGGGAGCGATCAATACAGAATCAATCACAGTGACAGGTGAGAGGGTAAATTTGACCAGGCTCCACCGTCCTGGGAGACTTGAGCGATGCATCACAGACGAGGAGCAACAGGACAATAAAAAATGGCTTTTAATCCAGTATTGATCTGTGCTTAAATCAGTCAGCTTTCAAAAACAGATCAAGGTTATTTTGCTTGATTTGTGGCAATGCATTCATTTGTTCAAACTATTTTTTGTTATTATCATTATTATTATTCTATCTCAATCAATGATGTTTGATTGAAGTAGAATTATTTGCACCAATAAATGACAACTTTTTAATAAACTCTTGCTTTAATAGGAGTGTTAGTATTATTTTGTTGCTACCAAAATGTAAGAAAGAAATATGACAGAATTGTTTTTTTTTTGTTTTGTCTCTATTTGTTTACATTCAGCAAATTTTAATTATCCTAACTGAAACCTTAATCCCACAAATGTATGGACTTTAAAGGAAACCTACCCTAGTTATATTTCGGTCATTAAAATATATATAAAAAATAAAAGGAGTTGCGCAAATCTAAAGGGAGAACTTAACATTTCCAAAAATTGCTAAATGTTTTAACATTTTCTAAAAATAAAAATAAAAAAAGTGGTAGAGTTGGATCTGCAGTTTATTCAACGCTCCACTGTTATCGATTTACTGGCTCAGCAGCAGACAGGCTGTATCCATCATGTCACAGCTTTTGCGTTGCACGTGTTAAAAACTTTCACTCAACTTTTTAACTGCCGAGGCGCAGAGCAGATCCTACGATCGCACCCCCTCCCCCTACGCCCCCACAACCACCACCCGATATTTCAATTTTGACATTCATCCACGATCATACTCAAACCTTTCACACGTATACACAAGAATCATCAAATAACAATATGAATAACGCCAAATCCAGCTTTTTTTTTTTTTTTTTTTTTTGCATTGAAGTTGGAGGGGGGAAGAAAAAGACCGTCTTTCCCCCCCTCTCGCATGCATGCATGCATCCAGGCATGCCGCTGCGCCTTTACGCACGGCTCTCTTGCTGGCGAGGAGGGCGCGCGCACAGCGGAGCTCCGCACTCACCTCGCGTTGGTGCAGTCGTTGTAGAGCGTCTCGAAGTCCTTCCTGGAGATGAGCTTGCAGCGGTTCACCCCGGGCTGGATGGCGCCGAGCCCCCTGAGGATGCGGACCTGCTCCACGTTGCACACGACCGGCGTGATCTCCAGCCGCTTCAGCTTGGTGTAGACCGTGTGCAGCCCGCCGACCAGGTGCTTCAGGAACAGGTCGAACGCCTGCGGGAGGCAGATGAGCTCGCAGCCGTCCACGGTGAACGATGCCACCTTGGCGCCGCGCAGCTCGACCATCTTGCACTCGTTGTTCTGCGGGATGTTCTCGACGGGCGACGGGGTCGAGTAGACGGGCTTGCTAGGGGGCAGAGCCGCGTTCGGGGTCGGGATGCCCGGGCTGCTGGTGGCGAGGAGCTCCGATCTGAATAGGTTCTGGCAGGGTCCCGTCGGCGGCACCAGGGACGGGGACGGGGACGAAGTTGTCGACGGCGGGGACGTGGTGGCGGAGGAAGTGGAGATCGGAGGCGGCGGGACGAGCGGAGTTGGTGGGATCAGAGCAGCCGGTACGGCCATGGTCACCTAACGAGAGGAAGGGGAAGAAAAAAAAAAAAAAGGAAAGCAGCCCGAAGTTCAAAGTAAAAAAGCCAGCCTGCCGAGACACCCTTAAATGAAAGAATCCTTCAGAGTTTTAGCTCCTCAGTTAAGTTGGGAAGTAGAAAAAAAAAAAAAAAAAAAAAAAGAGCTAGAGCGAAAAAAGGCGTGCTGAGTGAATTTTTTCTCTCGTTTTTTTTCTGAGAGGGGACAATGATCAAAGATAGGAGGAGGAATGACAGGAGGAAAATGAGCTGAAAAGTGCAGCACCGCTCTGTGGATGAGTTGTTGTTGTCACACGGTACAGAGAGGGAGGAGCTAGGGGACAGTGGGAGCCTTTGAAGAACATAAAACTAACTGTTCTCTCTGCTTTACTGAAATGTTTCAGCTCCGCTTTAATAACTCATTAACTCCTCACAGCGAACACACTTTTTTTTTTCTTTAATAGCTCAGACAGAGATGTTTTCCCCAGCTCATTTCTTTGTGGCTGCAACAAAATAGTCGCTCCTAACTAAACATTCTGCGAAGTTTTCTCAAATTTAAAATGAAGATTGAGAATGATGTGACCTTTTCATTTTTTATTATTGTTTTTATTTTTAAACTATTCATGATGTCATAGTTATCCTGTTTTCTCACCGAGCAGGACTCACTGATAACATTCCTTGTTTAATTAGCCTGGGCTTTTATTGTTCTGACAGCCATTGTGCTTTTTCTGTTGACAAGCAGCAAAACAAAGTAAAGAATCAACATAAAGCTGTTTTTTGTTTGTTTGTTTTGTTTTGTTTTTGGTGTGGAGGTGTGGGGAGGTGTTGCACTAAATGTCAAAACTGTTCACTGTAAATCTGTCTAATCTGAAATAAAGTTCAGCTATCCAACACTCTGACATTTGGCCATTTGCAGACTGTAATTAAAGCCATAGTTAGTTATTCTATTGTACTAAGGTATCAATAGTAGTAAGAATATAAAAACAAATCTGCTGCATTTTATCTGAATGTGTGGCTCTTGTATAGAGATTTATCTGTCTTTGGAGAATCTATTGGACAAAAGTGGCACTGCAACAACCTGAGTGTTTTCTCTAAATTTATTAATAGAAAAAATGGAAACTTTAAGAGACTGCAGGAATGTCTAAACCCAATGAGAACATCATACTCACAGTGAAACATGGTGCTGGCAGAATCATGATTTGGGGATGTTTTTTTTTTCCTCCAGTGGAAGTGGGGATTTAAGGTGAATGACATGATGAACAGATCCAAATTCTGAGCCTAAATCTTGAGGTGCAACCTAGAAAGCTGAGGATTAAGAAGGATTTATGATTTTTAGCCTCATACTGAGGCAAACCGTACAAAATGACTAAATGAGCAGAAAATTTAACTTTTGAAATGGCCTAGTCAAAATCCAGATGAAAATCTGACTGATTAGCTCCCCTGAAGAGCAATACGGACAATTAACATCCTCACAATCTGGTAGATTTGGACAACTTTAGCATGGTAGCATGAATATATACTAAAATGTAAAATTAGACTCAAAGATCCCTTAACAAAATACTAGTTAGTGTAACCTGATTGTTGCACTCTTTCCCCAAAAGACACTGTAAGTTTATTTCTGTTGCTTTGTGCAGAATAAATGTCCCCAATTCAACAGTGGTGTGTGTGTGGGGGGGGGACGCGTGTGCGTGTGTGTGTGTGCACTTCAGAGATCTGCTTTGTATAAAATACAAGTAAGTTTTGTGCATGATAGAAACATATCCTCAAGTGACTAATTGTGAGCTGATGCAAACATGAGCTCACTAATTAAACATGGACTTCAAGGTTTCGTTTCCAGAAGATTGTTTCGTTAAAGCGCCGCACAGAGCATGGAGCGGCAACGTTCCCCGTCACCTTCTGGAAGATTTAAATTCACATAATAAGAGCTGTAATATAGTGGAGGAATTAAAGCTGAACAGATGGATTTATAAGGGGAGGAGACTTAACACTTAAGAGACAGGGAACACCAACTCAGTGTTTTGGGGGAATTATAATCTCCTAAAAGAATAAAATAAAATAAAAACCATGTTTCTGTTCTTAACCTGATGAAGCTGAGTTTTGAACCAAACTTTGACATCACAGAAGAGTGCATAAAGATTCAGATAGGAAAACAGAGTGGCCCATAATGGAACAGGTTCAGATCTCTGTAGGTTCAGATGTCTGTATAGTTGCAGGTCTTATAGCAGCTCTCAGTGTCACTTTGACAAACAGTTATCCCAGGCTTCATTTTTCAGAGCTCCGTGTTTATAACGTCTCTCAGTAAGACGCATCAGATGGGTATATAGCTCCCAACTTTCATTACTCTCATTTTTTCACTCACATTTAGTAAGTACATCTGTTTTCAAAGTCTTCAGCTAACAGGTGTTTCATATCAGGCGGAGTGAGTTTGGTCCAGATAACGTTCTTGTTCTCCCTTTAGCCTATGTCCAGAGAAGCCTTAAGATAAGCAGGGTCCAATTTAAAAAAAAAAAAAAAAATTATCATTCAGAGAAGAGGGGAGCTTGTAGTGTAAAATCAATAGCTGCTTAAAATTCATTGCCAGGCAATCCGATTGCCCTTTATGTTGCTAACCTTTCACTTAAATATGCACCATATTAAGATTTCATTATATACAATGAATGTCACAATGGTTTGCCTACTATTTCTCCTGTTTGCGTGGGTCAGCTGCAAATCTTTGCACTTGTAAAGTCTGTGAAATGACAACTGCGGACAATTATGCGGCGCTTTAGCATAATTGTGAATGTGATGTTTCAGATGCAAAGGGCTTCAAGAATACTGAGTGGGCCAGAGACCACACATCGCCTGCAACGCACAATCCCCCTGGTAAAACATGGTGGTGGCAGCATCATGCTGTGAAGATCGATAGGGGTAGACAGGAAAAGTAGGTGGAAAAACATTAAGGTAGGGCATTGTGTACATAGATGGCGATATGGGAAAAAAGTTGTATTTGTCCACATTTTGCAATAATCTGCTACTTTATGTCAGTTTATTAAAAACCTCAATGAAACATTCTGTGGTTTTAATGTAAGAGAGCGTGGAAAACTTTAATGAAAGCAACCAGGCCTGTCACAACAAACAATAAATCGATAAATCACATGATAAATTAAAATGAGTTCAATAATTCTCATTTGCATGGTTTATTGTTTTTCTCTTTCTACCAAAAACTGGATGATAAAAGTCTTCAATCTGGTGTTTTGGTCTTAACTACCACATTTTTTTAGGACAATTGTGTTTACACAGACTTCATAATTTATTTTATTTGTTTTTTTTTGTTTTTGTAAGTTGTTTATTTTGGATATTTAAAATGTCTTCCAGTTGCAGTGTTAAACGTTCATTGAAATTTAACAGTTTTTTTATTCATCTTTGAGAATGTGTTCTTGCATTATTATGCCGTCACCATTATACTGCTTGAAAATTGTCTGAGAGCAACAATATTATCGTTTATCGCAATACCGTGTGGGAGAATTTATCGTCCAGTAAAATCTGTTATTGTGACAGGCCTAAAAGCAACTAAATGTCTGAATCCAGGTGGATAAACACACCATAACGCAACACAGATTATACACTGCTAGCACATTTTTCACCATCATCCTTTGCTGGTATAATTAAGCTATTGCTGCATGACAAAAAAAAAAAAGAAAAAATCATACACAGGAGCCTACAGTACAAACAGAACCAGCCTAGTGAGACAACTTTAACTATAAAGTTTTAAAAAAGCAGTTCACACAGTTTTTTTTTTTTTTTACAGAAGTACAGTACATGTGGATGAGATTGCAGTAAACAAATGACCATGTCAGACTGTAATCACCCTGCGTGATGAATGAGCACTAGAAAAGTGTTTGAAAATGTATGGATATGGGACAGGACTTGTGTATGATCAATGACACAGTATACTGTTTGATGTAATAATTTATTCACCCCATAAAGCTTTGATAAAACAATGTTGAAAAGCAATTTAAATTGAATTCATTTAAATGTCAATTCTCATGGTTAGGATTTTTCTATAATTGGCTATTTAATTAAAATAATTTTCATAGTCATTAATACAGCCGGCAACTTGTAGCGCCCTGACGTGTTTTAATTACATGGTATTAACAAAATTGATATGCTTTAGAAAGCATGGTGAATAAGAAATAATTAGACCAATCATACATCATCCTCTTATGGACATTAAGTGTATCACAATATAATTGATGAACTTAAAAAACGAGGGAGATAAATAACTTTAATTGTGCCGAGTTGGTGTACAGAGCTTTGAACAAAGAATCCTACTCACGATGTATTATATTTCAGAGGCAATTCATTATCTGTACCATCACTTAGCTCTCGATGCCCAGCACTCTCCCCTAACCTATGATTACATGACATTTGAAAGCAGTGATACTAAGTAGTCTTTTAAATTGTCCTTTTACCTCGCCTGCATAAATCTTTCAAAAAAAAAAAGAAGAAAAAAAAGAAGGCCCTGCTCCGGACGGACAAAGAGAGAGCGGCGGAGATAAGAATCATTTAAATGCTCAGAATAAAGCCCTTATTGATCATGAATATTTGTTTGTCCAAGGTTATACCGCCGTGACCCTGTCTCTCCTCAGACAACGGCCAACACAAACATGCCACCTGGGTTGAAAGGGGAGATGACAGAAAGCACTCCGAAGGTGGAGGGAGCGGGGCAGTGGGGGGGATTTTATCCCACACAACAGGTTTCTATTTGCAATCTTAAGTTACGGAGCATTTAGTAACTGAATCTGTCCGCTTTTGTTGCCAGCAAAACAGGACAGATTGAATCCGCTACGACAGATTTGTTCATTTTCAACAAAAAGTCTAATTTTGGCTTCTTTTTTTTTTTTTTTTGCTCTTGTTTTGTGCAGACTCTTTTTTTTTATTTATTTTTTATTAACATTAACAAAGAATGTGTGACTTCACTCCAAAAGTAAATTCATATTTCAGCCATTAATATCTGCTAATTTTTATGATTATGTTTTGCAGGTAATGAAATTCATTTTCTGAGAAAGTTTTAATTGTACAGCAATAAAAACAGGATGTTTAATACAGAGATTTTTATGGCCATGTTATGGACAAGACTGCTGACTTGACAGTTGTCTGGCAGACCGTCACTGACACCCTCCACAGGCAGGAAAGGCCACAAAAGGTCATAGCTAAAGAAGCCGTTTGCAAAGTGCCGGATCCAAACTTATTAATTAGATCTGCATGATATTAGATTGCATGAAAATAACGATGAATGTTGTGATGGTGTGAGACTTGCGATGAACAAAACAGTTCACTAGTGTTGATATTCTGATTTGAGTTCATTGCAACCATGGGCCACGTAGTAGATGTCCAGCTAGTAGAAACATAAAGGGAAATTCATTATTTCAGTCCCAAAATGGTCAAAATGATAGAAAAATATATGTGTACCCTATGTCGACATGGAGACAACTCTGTTTTAGTTTCCTTAATGACATCACCGGACCATCTTGATGTTCTCCAAAAATCCTTTTCTGCAGCATTAAAACAAAAAGCATTGCCGAATGAATTATTAGTTCTGTAAGCTTGAAGGCATTGTACTTATATAATTACCTCATATTTATTGCCTTCCAGTATTGTGTGCAGTGATAGTGTGACAACAATAAATTTCCGTTACATTGTGCGGCCCTAATATTAATGGAGAGTTGAGTGGGAGAAAAAAAGCGTTTGATAGAAGGATTGGTAATGTAAAAATGTCAGCCCATGGAAATAAATTTCCGTGTATCGGACACTGTCTGCACTCAGTAACTGATCGGAGATACTTTTGCATCAATGAGGCATGGAATGGAGACAATCAGCCTTTGGCTCTCCTGATGAAACCCATGTTGCTGTAAACGCTTGAGCTAGACCCTCTCATCTTCATGTTGACAACACTCCACAGAGGTAAGCAGAGTGAAAAGTACAATTCATTTCCTAGATATGTCTGTGTGTGATAACTCGTGAAGGTATGAATCCAATGCAGACCTTGCGAGTTTCCCCCCAAACTCTCAAGCGTTCTCCGTCTCAAAGCTGTGGTCCTCCTTGATGCCTGTGCATCTTGCTCAAGCACACTTTTTCCCTCCATTCAACTTTCCGTTAACATGCCATGAGAGACTATTCTTCAAGCTGCCGGCTTATTTAGCAGTGACCTTTTGTGGCTTGTCCTTCTTGTGGAGGATCTCGCTGCAGGAAAACAGTCGAGTCAGCAGTCTTCCCAGTGATCATGTTGGCCACAAAATGGCCCCATACATAAACAGATCACTCTGTGTGTAATGAATGCATTCATAGGTCTTCATTTGTATTCCAATTGTTCTATTCCTGTTGGTTTTGGACAGATCTTGAGCTTAATGACAAAACGACACGTGTCTGGAGCTACCCAAAGTCGGTCAGCTTGAACCAAATTCATTTCCCGAAGAGTTTAGTTGTTTAGTTGGACGACCCACTTCCTCCAGCGTTTCGCTTGACGATGCCTTGCTTCCCATATTCCCGGACTGTGAGGAGGAAACTGAGAGATTTGTGGATATCTAAATTGCTAAAGCAGAAACCTGTATAAACAGCGGTAATTACCGGCCCATTGACAGTCTCTCAGTGTTGTGCTCATTCTGCCACAGCCGCAGTGATTAAAATGAATCCTCATCGACTTCTCCATTAAAGCGCTGGCAGGAGCGATCCTGTGACCTTTCCCCATTGATTGAACATAACAATCACAATTCAATTGTAATGCAAAGAGAACATTTGTTATAATGTACATGAGATGCATGAGCCATTTCCTGGGAGCGGAGAAGGGTAATCAATGGAGTGACTCTTGGCGTGATGCAAGGAGAATGAGGCTGTTTGCAGGCCCTAATTCATACAGCCTGCAGTGTATGATGGAAAGCAATGATATGCATGTAAACACCCTGATTTCTCTCCGCTTGTCGTTCAATAGGATAACAAAAAAGCTTGACTTATGTATCTGTAAAGTCCAACAGCCCCGAGCTGCTATGGCTGGTTATAATATACATTCCTGGTTTAAAAAACAACAACAACAAAAAAACTAACAAAATTATTGCAGTAGCATTATCTCATACTGAAAAATGAAGGGGAATCTGAATCTTAAGAGTGCGGGGACAAAATTCAGGATTTCCCCAGGGCAACATAAATCAAACGTTCAATGTTTTAAGTAACAATCACCATACATACAACACATTTTTTTGATATTCTAGTTGACCAAGAATTCCAGAAACTTCCATTTCATGATTTTCTATTTCTCATAAAGTAGATGGAACACATCAAAACAGAAATTTACCCCACCTTCCCCCCAAAAATGCAACAAAATTATATTTAAATGAAATGAAAACACAGTGCAAAGATCAGCATGAAGGCAGGCATTTCTGCCAGGTGCTGGGAGGAAGGATCTGCGATAATGCTGCTTTGTGCACGTAGGATGCATCAGTCTGTCGCTAAAGGTGCTCTCTAGCTAAGATAACCAAACCTATACATTGGTTACAATAAATATAGCTGGCGGTTTACACATACACACACAGTCTGACTCACCTAGGATTCAATGTGAGACCAAAGTTTGGATCATATATCATGTCACATAGAGATATTGCCAGTAAGGTAAAAGCAGGAACTGCTTTAGCCCTATCTAACACGATTCTAATAATAGCTGTAATAATAATTAAATAAGAACTATGTACCAGCACATAAAACCATTAGCTGATCAAGCAAACAGTCACATACCTACAAATATGGCATATGTGATGTTATGTGGTACGTTAGAGTGAAAGCAAGGACAGGCTTGTAAAAACATAATAACTAATGATTAGCCAAATACAAGCAAAGGAAGTGACAACTTGCACAATCCATGTTGCACAGAGGAGGGGGAAGAAAGAAAGGAAAAAAAAAAAAGTCAGACAGACACAGCAGTTCCACTCCTTTCAATATGGAGCTTAAAAGCTGCACTCCATCACGTCTTTCAAAAACTGTCTTATGAAGGGTGCATGCGAGTGATGTCCTTAAGGGATTTCTTTTTTAGAAATGGGAGATTATAGTTTACACGGACATTAAACAGATTAAACCAGCCGGCTCTCTAAAGGCAGTTTATCTAATGGAGAAAATGTGGTATGCTAATTGAGAAATTCTGATGGTAAAATTATATTTAAACCCCTCTCTCTCTCCCTCTCTCTCTTTTGCTCTCTCTCTCTTCTTGTTCTTCTCTCTCTCCTCTACTTCTCTCCTGCCCCTTTCCTACTAGAAGATTCAGACTTTGGCTTGATGAAATCAAAAGACTAATCACGGCCATAAGCTGCGAGACATTAGCCGAGTGAAAACGGTGTTTGCCATGCTAAAAGGTAATTGTCTCGGAAAACTCCATCGATGACAGATTCAATTCCATTCGGTAAATGTTTAATAAATGCTGTACAAACAGGCGAGCCTATCTGGCAGCGCTTAGAAAACAAAGGGAAACTTTAATTGCTTTAATCATCCCGAGCTTTGACGTTGTTATTGGCCTTAAAAATAGCAGTTAACAGAAACTGTCCCGCGCAGGAAATTGAACCACATTTGGAGAAAGATCCACAATTAAGATAGAGAGCATCCCGAGCAGCCGGAGCCCTGACGAACTGTTGTGGCTGGGAAAAAAACATTCCCGGTCATACAAAGCTATTCAATTAACAGAAGGACCCAAGGAAAACAGCCCTCCCCTGTTATGTATCGCTTACTTTAATCAGGTCGGAAGCAATTGTGCTCATTTTGAAAAATAAATAAATAAATAAAATCCCATAATACAAACACGTTAATTAACAGATAGAAAAGTGGAAAGATCTATTTTTCATTAGTGGGGTGAAATAATGTTCGCCTTTAACATCAAGGAAAATCAACTGACTGCTGCAGTTAAACCAGTCAGCGGTGTAAATTCCCTGCCAGCATTTTTATTTAAAACCTCATTAATGTGTTTCAAGCCCAGCATTGCTGCAACTTTAATCTGCACTAAAAGGAAATAATGCGTTTCCTGCTTTATTTACCAGCCTTACTTAACAAGTGTTCCTGTACAATTAGAATTGTTAATAGATCTGGAAACAAAAGGACTTTGAAGGTGGGAAAGTGCTGACATTATTTCACAAGGGTGAAGGGAAACACACTCTAGAGAGGAGAAAAAAAAAAGATCTGCTGTAAATGTAGTTTCCTGGAACACAGGGGTACTGCAATGTTGGTCCCACTCATTAGAAAAGTCACGCAGAGGACATAAATCAAGCCCCCCGTAAAACATTTCATTGCCACACAACACTAAATTACACACTTGCCGGCTTGCCACACTGATTGTGTTTAAACATTGTAATTTTACTGTATTCCCATTAAATCCATGCCGAGCTTTACAATCCATAAACTGAGTATCTGTAATAAACGTTTATAAATGTCAGAATTTGCATTTGGAGAGGTGGGGGGCAAAAAATAAATAAATAAACCACCCGGATACTTTTTTTTTTTTTTTGCAAATATCAATCTATGAACCTTTCAACATTTCATCAAACAAAATGCTAATTGTACCTTTAGGAATTTAGGAGACAAGTGACAAGAAATGAGATGCAATGTCCTTTGGAATTAGGATATCAGCTAAACTGGAATAAATTAAAGGTGAGGGCGAAGCAAAGTGGAGGAGGACTGTTTGGGCTGAGAACAAAAGACAATGACAGGATATACACAAAAAAAGCTTAATACAAAGCTAATATGAAGCTTGAATGTTGAACAATGAAAAATGACTTTACCATTTTGCTATTCTATTTTTTTTTTAATTCAAATTATAAAACTGATTCATCAAGTCAAAATGGATTTCCATCAACTAAAACTGATGAGGACTCGGAGCTATAACTGCTTATTTACTCATTAAAAGATTGTAAGTTTAGTAAGAACATTCATGCTGAAGCAAACTGAGGTTATCAACAGAACCAATGGTAATTCAGCTGAAAGCAGGAAAGCAGAAATCCAATATTTCTAATAACATCACTATTAAACACTAACACATGTTTTCCCCAATTCAGATATTTAGTTTGCTGCAGTAAATCTGAAGCCAAAACACATCAGCAGCACAGGAGGTACAACTAAATAAAGAGTAGCACTTACTTTTCACGTATCCTTATGAACTCTAACATCAGTGTTATGAGGTTCATCATTTGACAATGAGGAAAAGACTGGGTGACAATTGCATCCAGGGAGTGTTTCAAGGCTAAACACGGCAAAAAGATCCCACATTTACCAAAAAGCAGACTTGTGAAAATTCTATGGATTGGTGAGAAAAATTTTAACTTTTTAAGGATCCTGGTATATATCTGGCATAAAAACTAAACCAGCATTTGAGAAAAGCAACGTCCTTCGGTCAAATATAGTGGCGTCAACATGATGGTCTGGGGCGTCCTTGCTCTAATACATTCTAATCTCTAACACAACATCCTAACAGAGAATCATCACCTCAAGCATGACTTTGGTTAAGCAGCGGGAAAATGATCCAAAGCAGTAAAAAAAATCCAGTTGAGATGCTGTGGCCTGACCTTAAACAGTCAGTTCACGGTCTAAAACCTTTTAATGTGGCCGATTTAAAATAATTCCCCAAAGAAGAGCGGGCCAAAAGTTTTCCACAGAGTTGTAAAAGACTCTATGCAAACATTGAAGGCAGTTTCTCCCTCCACGGGTGGCACCATCCGCTATTAGGTTTAGATGGTGATTATTTTTTTTCCTCTGGCACATGAAACTGTCTTTTAAAAAACAGCTTTTTCATTTATTCTGGTTACCACTGACATATATTGAAATTAGATAATGATCTTAAACAGCTACGGCAGACAAAACAGCCAAGAAAAAAAAAAAATGAAAAAAGAGGAAATCTTTCAAATATCAGAAAGTAAAATGTTAAAAAAAAACATAGATTATATGTATGGATCCAATTGAATTATTCTAAAACCCACAGTTTTACTGCAAACACTTTATGTTTAAAGTAAAGCAAAAAATACATAATTATTGTCTAAATGTGATCTTATAGTGATTGTCAAGAACTACAATTGCATGTCCCTCCACAGCACAAAAACGAACGCATCTTTCTAACACCCTTAGCAGTTATTTAATACATCAGAAAGTCTTGACAGGGCATGCACACTGTGTTATAATATCTCTCAGTTAGCAGCAGGTCACGATGCTCGGCTGACTTTATAAACTATGAATCAAACAACAATGATTATTCATGTCATTCCTCAAAGGTCCTTGAGAGGATCTTGATGCAGCAGTGATTCAACCTTTCGTATTAATTCAAGCTTGGCTGAGATCGGACCATCTGGGCCCTTGTATTCCATGATTAATGCCAAAGTGTTGATTCATATTTGCAACTGGGGGTTTAATAAACAAGGATTTCTGAGCTAAATGGCACATACAAATGCTGGGGATGAACTCATTCACAGCATCTCATTTGTGTTCTTAGTAATAAAGCCAACGCATAATTGCTCCCCTACAATCATCTTCCAGATTCTCAAATATTGGGATTTTGTGATTAACATAATGCGTTTCTTCCACAGAGGAAATAATCCAACAACTGTAAGAAGCCTTCAGACATATGTACATAAGATTCATTATTTGGTCCAAATTAACTTACCACTTCTACACCATGATTAAGGCTGGCAGAGAAAAAAATAATAATTACTGTTCATCATTGTGCAGATTAGGCGTCAACAAACTTTTCCCTTTTAAAGTAATGTTGTTTGCTAAACACTAAGGCTTAGCAAACAAAATTAACTTTGTAATCTTCTCCCACTGACATTCTTTTAGACTGTTTCAATGTCACAGCTCTTGGTGCAAACTTCATAAAGGAAGGTATTAGTGCGGTTGAGTGTGTTACAATGTGACACAGAGGCAGCACGCAACAGTGACCTCTACAGGAGCAAAGAGAGACATCAACCGAGGTCCTGATGGTCACTGAGGAGAAGTTAAAACCTTTCTACACGTTTTGTTTACGTGAAGACTAAGACAAAATTAACGTGTGAAAATTCACATTTAAATTAGCACATTTTTGTTGGCTAATTCACAAGTGGGAGGCCAAACTCTAGACCTTTATGAACTTAGACTGTCTTGTAAAAGTAGCCGTATCCCATACATTTTGGCGTGGGAACTGTATATGATAAACATGTACATGAAACATGGTTTTCAATTTGTTCTACAAGTAAAAGTCTGGCTCCGCATAAAAAGTCTGTGGATTCACCTTTTGCTGCAATTATAACTCAGAATCTTCAGGGAGTAACAATTTGCACATCAAAAACATGCAAAAAAATATGCTGTAGATTCTTCTCTTTTTTTTTTTTTTTTTTTGTTTAGAAAATATCCCAGACTCTGTCTGATTGAGTAAAGAACATCTAAAGGCATCAATTTCCAGGTTTTGCCAAAGATTCTCATCTGTATTGAGTTCAGAACTTTGACTGGGTTTTTCTAACACATGAATATATTTGATTTAAATCAGATTTTTATTGCTTTGTTGTTCTGCTGGAAGGTGAACCTCTACCACATTGTCAAGTTTTTTTTCACTACACATTTTCCAGTTATCCATTTTCCCAATCAATTCGGACCATCTTCCCTGTCCCTGTTCAAGATAAGCAACCTCACAGCATGATGCAGCCACAACCGTGTTTCACAGTGGAGATGGAGTTCAAGGTGATGCATGTTTCTCTCTCTCTCTCTCCCTCTCTCTCTCTCTGTCTCTCTATAAGATCCGAGAAATTCAAGTAAAAATTCTTATACCTTCTTTTTTATCAATGGTTTTCTTCCTACCAGTCATCTGACAAGTCTGACGTCGGCTCCTCGCCCATGCGGAAGTAGAGCAAAACTCAATACCTCATCCCTACCAGTAGGTGGCGGTAATGCTACTATAAGCCTTTTGCCAACCGCCAATAAAACTAAGAAGAAGAAGAACTCGGTGCCTTACCAGACACATTTTTTTGTTTTATCAGGTAACACTGAGGCAAAGACAGCAGGTAAAATTATCCAGCAAGTCCTACTTCAGTTCTGTAAGGTTATTTGTGGGTGTGAAAGCTGTATAGACGCATTTTGTACATGCAAAGGCGGGTGAGTGAACGACTTAAATAATACCAACTTGTGAAAATCTAGCTTCAGGAAAATGCTAGTGCTAAAAAACATTAGCACTAAAAGGAGCTTAAATGTAAATACCACAGTTACTGCATCAGTTACCACCGGAATTTACTCTCATAAAAATTAAGCATAACTACCTTCATTTATTTATCTTTGATTTGACAATCATGCAGTGTCATCATGACAAAAAAACCCGGCATGTTTACTACCAGTTACCTTTGTGGAGATGGTAGTTGCCGTTTCATTCAACTGGACACGAGGTCGGCTGCAGACCTTGATCCATCTCTGGCATTATTCCAGACTCCCTTTGGGTTTTGGAAATGACATAAATTGTATTTCTACCTTTAAGCGCTCAGGTAACGTCTGTCGGGATTGCATGTTCCTCCACTGACAACCTTAGACAATGACTTCCTATTAGTTTCTTCGCCTCTCTATGACCGAAGGGCGTTAGCAATGACGAACCCGCTAATGTTGACGTTCAATTCCTCCGGATAAGGGACGTGCACATCGGAACAAATAGCGACCGCCGATTGGTCAGTTGCTGACAAACTCGCTAGAATGATTGAAAGGTGGCGTCACATCAATTGCCAAGGTACAAACTTTAAAAAAAGTGCACCCATTTCTCTTTGTGTCAAAATCTAGAAAAAGTGAAGAACTATGAAAGCTTTCATTGAGTACTGTACACATTTACCTGTGGGCAAAAATATCTTATTGGTGTAATTTTAAAACTTGCGTAGCACACATAGGTGCCCTAAAGAAGATGAAAATAGGTGACGTAAAATGTAAAAGAACTCTGCTTTCCATGTCATTCCAAGAACAGAGCGAACCAGTGTCTTTGGTAGCATGGAGGAGAAAATGGGTTGGTGCCAAGCCACAGAGACTACAGCCAAATGCAGGATCAGAGCAAAGGAATGAATGATGCTCAGATAAGGGACAAAGTAAAAAGAGGGCAGACCAAACAGGAAAACTAAGACGGGAGAATGTGCGGGGCGTTGCCTGTCCAAGCATGAGAACATGGAGATATGAACTTGTCGCATTCCTCTTGGGTTTTGGCGTGTTTCTGCTACAAAAGTACCACAGAAAAGCAATTTATGTATTTTACTTAACTTTTATTTTACCAGGGTAGTACCCTAGAGATAAGAGATCTCTTTCAGAAAATATTAAACACAGAACTTGTTTCAGAAATAACAAAATATTTAATCTCTACATAATCCTTAACTTACTTACTTGATGTCTGTTTCACCATTTTAGGAAAGTCTGTTGAGCTTGTGAGTCATTTAGCTGAGATAATAACAACAACAACAAAAAAACAACAACACTGCACTGCATTCTGGGAAAATGCTGCGTCCTGGGAGGCAACATTATGCTGTGGAAAGGTTTTTCTCTAGAATCAATGTGTTTTATACATTACAAAGTAAAAGAGGAAGAGAACCTCTCAGAGGGCAAAAAAATAAATACATACATATATAAATAAAAAATCTTGAGAAGGATTTGGAGGTTCTTCTAGCACAACAATCCTAAATATACATCCAGAGCTACAATCAAATGTTTCAGATTAAAGCATGTTCATGTATCAGAGTGGACCAGTCAAATCTAAATCTAAAACTAGATTTTGTGCAGATGTTAAAATTTTCTGTTTGGGAATGGCCCCTCATCCAGTCAGCCTCAGCTTGAGCTGTTTTGTAAGAAAAAATGAATTTGGACTCTAGCTGTGTGGATTTGTAGCTGCATTTGTGCGACATTGTGTTTGTATCACATAAATCCCCATAAAATATCCTGTCTTTGTCATGTAATAAAATGTGAAAAAGTTCAAAGAGCTGAATACTTTTTTTTTTTTTTGCAAGACACTGTAGCACCAATGGCACAATTGTAAAGCTTAAAATGCAAAATTAGTGGCAGTGAACAATGAGAATAGGGGGGGAAAGAAGGGAACTTGTGGGCCAATCTGCCTCCTTTCCCACACAAGAAACCAGGACGACACAGGCAGTGTTGAATCCCCCCCCCTCTTTTCCTCCTTACCCAAGTTCTCCTTTATATATTCAAATTCACTTCAGCAGCATAAAATTCTCCCAAGAGACAGCATTGTCCTCTTGCTTGTCCCTTGGGCTTCCCTTCTCTCAGTAACATCTCTTCACTCCACACAATTTAGCCCTATACCTAGAAGACAGGCTTTTTTTCCTCCTCCAACCCACACACAACACCCTCTTTATAAATAGTTCAGTGCAATTTAATGAAATTAATCAAAACGTCTTTAAAGGCAAGCGCTGAATACATGGTGGTGGGTTTCAAACACAGCGCGCATTATTCAAGTTTTCAGTGTGAAACAACTGCAGTGAATAGCTCTGAAAAACCCAGAGTAACAATCTCGGCCGTGTTATTATGTGTGAAAACAAAGGTGCACCCACGTTTTCTTCCCCCTCCCTCCGTATCTTATTGCCTTCGGGAAAACTTGGAATGGCAAATTTGACACCGATGGCTGAGTTGCAATTGCAGTTACGAATGTATGAACACTATAGTTTTATAAGCGCGCGGTCCAAACGTTTCAAAAAAACGCATAGAGGTCTGCTCTGATGAACTTGAATGTGTGATTCTTGGTGCAGAAAGTAAGCATAATGCCAACTCTATGGCGAGGAGGCTTTACTGAGTGAAATGAAAAGCCTAAGGCATTAATACAATAACACACGAGAGGAAAGGAAAGATAAAAAAAACGAAACAAAAAAAAAACCCAGAGCTAAATGAGTTGTTCAGTGGTGGAGTAGAGAGCATTCTTTATGTTTTTGAGAAGTATTTCATACAGTGCCTTGTGAAACTTCTTAAACTTTTTCAAATTGACACACATATATTTTTATATGCACACATACATAAAATGTGGTAAGCAAATAATCATTACCGTGTATTTAGCTCCACAACTCCATCGATGCTCCTATCTGCTCTGACCACCTTAAATGTCCTACTTACAAAGAGCACCCCACAGCATGATGCTGCCACCACCATCTGCCATATCATTGTATATTCTATTTATACTTAAATGTTACATTTGAAATGCTTCTAATTGAAAATACAGCAAGAGTTTACTGAACATGAATATATTGCTTATCCTTCGTAAAATCCTATTGCATTTGTTTTTAATTGTTTGTAGGCTGTAATTTGCTATTTGTTATTTTAAGGCTATTCTAGTTTAATCATGTTTAATCATTTTACACCTTCTTTTTCAGACACTTTGTAAAAGGTTATGTAGAAATAAAATGTCCTTATAAACTTGTGTTTTCCCGGCGCTCCCTGAACATGGCTGCATCGCTAATGTAGGTCAGTTGCAATATAAAGTATTTATTAGCACATCTGAGAGGTCATTTTTCATTAACCCAGTGTCACGTAGTATGACAAGAACTGTTAGCATGTTCCTTTGCTGTTGGAACACTTAAAAAAATTTGAAATTTTCATTACCAACTTGCATTGCTAATCACAGTTTGCACTAAAACAAATGTGTAAATGAAAGAGGCGGAATACAAATGGATGCCGTTGTTCTCAGATATTTTTATTTGGGGAAGAAAAAAAAAATGCTAGGTTGTTTTTTTTTCTCGTAGTTATGTGTTATTTTGTGTTAGTTCAGCATATATAAAATTGCAATAAAATAAATTGAAGTTTATTGTTGCTCTGTTGTGACAAAGTGTAGAAAAGACCAAGGGATGTGAGCACTTTTGCAATGCACTGTAGTTTCCAATTGTTGGGGAAAAAGCAGATGAATAGAAAACTGGAGAGAGGACTGATATTGTGAGTTCTGCCAAAGGGTTTTAACCAAAGAGAGGGGTGGGGGAAGAAAAAAAAATCATTATCACATGAAACCACTTTTGTGTGACTGAATTTATCACACTCTAAATATCCCAATATTATCATATCTATTCACTGCTGGCATGATGCAAATAGGCTCAATGACATGCTTGCCGCTACAAAACTCTCCCACAGGGTTCTAATAAAACAGAACAATTTCCCCACTCTCCATTCTCCCTCGGAATCGGAGCAGTCTGCGAGGCCCTGTGATCTGCCGCAGACAAAATGAGACGCAGCAGCTACAACAGAACTGAGACGCGGGCAGAGTATTCCCCCGCGCTCCCTGAATAGATAATGCTTCCCTTCACATTCCTTTTATTCTTTCAAAAAGCAACGCATCAGAGGCCAAATATTAATTCTTCTCGTCATATGGAGGAGCTACACAAGTGGCATACTAGGATGGGGCCTTTTTGAATGATTAAGGGAACACATAAAGGGTTTCTTGTGGCGCTTTGAACTTTCCACGGAGTTCTGAGCACCCTCGACCTATTCCCTCGCTCTGCAGGAGACTTGATGTTAAAAGACAACATTAATGAAAGCTCTGTAACAGGTAGAGACAGAGGGATTAATGCAGTCTAAACACAGGAAGCCTCTCACAACTAGCTCTGGCCAGCAGGTAAATAGAGAAACACTTTTCCTCACTTTGCTTCCTTCCTCCCTCCATGAATCTTCTTTAAAGAAATGCCAATAGATCTGATTGCCTAATTCTCTATTCCCTCCCTCCCCAGGCCCATAAAGATGCACGTGTGGATGGAGGAGGGGGAGAAACACTTCAAGGAATGACATTGACTGGGGAAGTGCTGACTTGCACCGCTGTTTGTCTTTTGATGTGAGAGATCAAATCAATGTACACGCCATTCTCGGAGCAAAGCGCAGGCAGATTAGCATTAGCCTGAAGGTGCCTGCTCGGCCTCAATCATTAGCATTTACATGTGACTCTCCAAATAAGCAGCATTTACGTGATAGGTGCAAAAAAAAGCAAGCATACCATTTGGGCTGGAGGAAAGTGTAACGGCTGTCATAATGAGACCTTAGCCAGACACAGGCATTTTTTAAAACAGTTTGAGCTGCGTTATTTGTCACTGGTGTTGTGTGCAACGGTGCCTTCACATGGAAAATACAATGATGAGATCTCCTGAGTGCTTAAGTCAGATGGATTGAACCCTCTTGGGGCGCTGATAAAGGTTGATTTCGGGTTGGACCAACATCATTGTGGCAAAACTAATGCAGAATAATTATCATATTTTGCCTTGTCAAAAGCCAAAACGATGACATATTTAATGCTTGGTGTGCAAGAAACGCAAACAATAAGCCATGGTGCTTGATACCTTTGTGGATGTAGCTGATTTAAGAACTTTTTCCTGGTACAAAATGGAGCAGTCTTCTATGTCCTGACCATATGTAAGGATGTGCCACCAGGGGGATATACCTATGTGCTTCTGCAACTGATTATTAAAAGTAAATGTCTTCAATCTGCTACACTAGAAAACAAAATTATTCACTTATAGTACCTTTAGAGTAGTTAATGCAGGGTCAACATTCACACTTTGACCAAAGAAATTGTAATAAAAAATCTGTACAGACAGATAGCCAGGCAATATTTATTGTATAAGCGAATTGTCTAAATTTCTATACATATACAAATATGTATGTTTATTCAGTAAGTCATTTTGACAGTAAAAGTCATTTTGACAGTCTTATTAATTAGATTGTTGGACATTACCTTCAAACTAATGTCAAGGTGTTACCTTACTTTCAAAAAGTAACTCCAATGAAAGAAATAGCTTAGGAACCTGAGAACAAAATTGTGAACAAAATAGAATAAGTACACAATGAACAGCTAAAGTTGGGGTAAGAAATGAGGATTGGTGACTGGACGAACTGAACCCGAGTCCTAGCAAGTGAAACCTTACCTGGCTGTAGCTAGTCAGGATTTGGAGGCTCGCATGTTGTTTTCATGAATGCATGTTTTACAAACACATTATTTTGCAGATTTACGTAACACCTCACTGTGATGATAAAGTATTTTAATTTATTACATTTTCAAGTAGATAATCGGTACATTTAAAAATGATTCATAGCCCCACCTCTAATCTAATCCTGTTATATAGAGAAAAATATTACAAGAAATGATGCTGTATTAATTTGGATCCACTTTTGCAATAACAAAATACGAAGGTCAAATTTGAAAACATTTTTTCATGTAAACCTCCTATCAATTTGTTGCACATTTCATAAAAGAAAATTGTATGGATAGGGCACCAAAACGGGCTCAAGCCCTGGGGCCCACGTTCTTCTAAATACAGCCCTGTTTGTTTTGAGCTTTGAGACTATCTTGTGTTTTCTCACAAATGAACAAAAACACAATGGTAAAACAAAATCTACTAAGAGGTGAAAGTTATTGGATTAAAAGGGCAAAAAGATCTTGACCGGGCATTTCTGCTACATTTGAATTCATACTGTTTGCCTGTAACTTCATGCTAATGATCAAAGTTGCAGGGGGGCGGGAGGGAGGGATTCTCCTGAGTGCAAGTTATGAAGATGAGATGAGGAGAGAGAGGGAATGGGTTAGAGAGAGAAACGGCTTTGCTGCCCTGCTTTGAACACTTTTACACTTTCCAACAAGCTTTGTTTTTTAATTGGCTGAAATTAATCTTAGGGATGTAGATGCCTGATTTGCATTCATTAAAACCCAACCAAAAGAAAGTCATGCTTAATTCCAATCAAATTTGCTTAATTATGCATGGCGAGATATTCCCAAATGAGCTGTGGATTTTTGTTCAGTCCTTCTTTTTTTTTTTTTCTTCTTTTTTTTTGTTTCCTATAGCAAATAAAATGTAATGAAGCTGTCTTTTTGTGTTTCGCTGAATGTTGAAGAGCGCATGAGGAGCACCTTGAGCCCGGGCTGAGACAATATTACTGCTAAAGTAATTATAAAGAATCTGCATTTTTCATTGTTAATTGTGGATGTCAGCGTCATTAATTTTAATTTACGGCAGGCAATAAAATTAAGAATAGTTTGTGCTGATGTTTTAAATCATGCCTGTGAAGGGGACACATAATGCAACTTAAATCTCGAGCAGATATTGATTGGGGCCGATGGTCTTTTCTATGAATCTTAAGCAGGCAGTCGCTGGGAATCTGCTTGAGACTTCACTTTTACGAGTTAACTCCGGCAGCAGATAGCGCGGGCGCAATACAATTAAAGAACTGTCAGTTTATGCACACACGCGTCCGTGCACGTTCGCACGCGCACTTAATCACTTAACTGCCTCACAACAGAAAGATGTTGAACAAGATAACAGCCATCAGAAAGGAGCAAAATGCAATAACAACACCATCTAACTAGGGTTCTTCATGAGGAATTTTGAATTGGTCAACTTTTCCCTTTCTCTCAGTAAAAGTAATTTTGACAGTTGTATTAATTAGATTGTCGGACATTGTCAGGGTGTTTGCACAGGCAGACTCAAAGCAGAATGGAGGAGTTGGAGGTATGCGGTCTACAGGGGATGACATTATGTGTTTCTGCTCCGACACTTGATTTATAGCTTCATTTGGACCGTGCCCGTACAAAACACATCCTGCTGCTGCGGGAGCTTTAGTGCGTTGTAGTTTGAAAACAAAGGAAGAATAAAATTGATCTTTCTGGACACACACAAAATCAATGAATGGCTATTTCCTGTTCCACGGCGTGTTAGTCCGACTGACTTGCTCAATCCTTGAACTTTCTGTGTGTCCTCGTTGCTGGAGAGGAAAGGTCCTCGGATTTCAGAGAGAAACTCCAGATGATGTCATTTCAGATGAGTTGGACTCCTCCGACTCCCCTCGCCTTGACCCCGAAAAGACAATATTGGAAGCCCCTCAAGTTTGGTCGAAAAGCACGCTCTACTTGACTGCCTGAATTCCTCCCACTCACCTTTTATTCCAAAGGATGTGTTTGTACCTGTTGTACAATGTGTTCTCCTGCAAGGTGATTATGTTTCCAGTGCAGAATGGCTCTACAACGATGTTCAATTGTTCTCCTTCAAGCTGGCTGTTAGCCAACGACTCCTTCATGACACATGGAGCTGGTACTATCAGCCCCCCCACCTCTTCTTCCTGCCCGCTTTCCTGTTGGTGACTGAAGCAAGTCACTCTAATGCAACAATGATGGTGATTTCACTCTGCTTATCGAAGCGAGTAAGTACTTAAGCAGCTGCTTGTACTTTGATCCAATTTACTTCCCGAATATGTGCTTCCTCAGGCGCGGTAAACAGGCCTGCCTAAGTTGTCGTTAGTTCAGAGCCAAGGCAAATAGTTCACATGATTATTGTTTGTGCTGTTTTCATGGAACTCTGTTAACAGAGGTGAGTTAATGCAGACGACAGGCCGTCTAAATTTAAAGCATATTGCACAGATCAGTTTCCACACTGCGGCGGCAGCGGTTCTAATTCAATATTGTCATCGGAGCTCCGAAGGTTGAACACAAACGCCATACGCCGAATCCCCCAACCTTTAACATCGCTGTGCGCTCGACTCATCCCCAAGGACAGGACAGATAAAAGATGATCAGTAAGAAAATTGATAGCACTGATTTAATAAACATCCTCAAAATGATCTCTGTGACCTGCAGGGAGCGCTGCAAGTCTCTCGTACTTTGCCTGGGTTAAAGAATCAAGTGAGATGATTCATTTGAGTGACTGAGGTAGTTGAGTTTGATGGATCATTCCTAAAAGCATCATTGCTAATCTTCAGCTCCTCTTTTTTAGGTTATTCACAGATCAGTGAGTTTTCCGGCTAATCCTGCACCTGACGCCGCTCTTGTCTGTGTACATGGTATTCATCATGCGCTGACAGGGAGAGTCCTTCAGACGACAAATAACCTTCAGAGCGAAGAGGCAGGCGAAGCAGTAGGTGTGCAGTTATTTTGGATACATTTCACAGTGGAGTGGGAAAAGCTGCACAGGGAGATGTATGGTGTCCTTGCTGGATGCGTAGAGATGGACCCCTCCGCGTTTCCTGGCATAATCATTCTGAGCCTCAGCCATGCCTTCGACAACTCAATCAGACAACCCTCTACCTGTAAAGTGGCTGGGTTGATTTGATTGCCATTTTTATTGGATCCCGGTCACATAAATCAAACCAATGGGGACGGCTGTACAGACGTGACCACTCGTCATTCGCCAGTAGCCTTGGAAACATTGTTTCGGGGAGCCCGCGTGGCTGTCACCGGAGGTAAATCAGGGGATCTGAAGTTTCTTTCCTCCAACACAAGAGCACGGAGTTAAATCATCTTGAAAATTGATGTCACTGCGCGCAAGTGTTTTCACCTATCCCTTAGATAGAGTCCCATCAACTGGTGACAATGTCAGCACTTTCACCCTTCCCTCAAAGAAAGGATGTTTCTTGTCTTTGGGCCTAAAGGCCTGCGGTGTCAGATAAGAGCCGTACCGAGTTTTCTTTCTTTTTGGAAGTGGTCCATCTCAATTCTTAAAGATATAACTGCTTTGCTGCTTCTCCAATCAGCTTGAATATCAATCATTTTCCATCCCGGTTAAGTCCTGCTCAGGGTCACTTGTGCCAGCTGTTTAAAGCCTAAGAGGGAGAGTACACCCAGGACAGGTTTCATCTGTCCATCCTCATCGTTTACGCTTATTTGTAGATTTTATGTTTTAAGAATGATGACTGCTTTAAATTCAAAGTGGATGCCATAATTTAAACATAAAGAAATTTAATTATGTCATTTTTGGTTTTCAAAGATGTGCATTAACAGTGCCTGAAGTCAAATCAGACAGAGCATTTCTAATATACAACAGTTAAACAGGATATTTGGGCCTCTTTGACCTGTCAGATCTTGTACAAATAAGAAAGTAGGACACCATTGTGTGTGGTAAACTCTGTGAACGTGTCTTTCAGAGTGAATACATTGTTCACTGCCAAGCACTGGTGAGCATTTTGATTCAGTGCGAAGTGATTAAGTATATCATGTCTACCAGCGCTTACAGTGGGACTATATTAGATTAAATACAGGTAGCTAATTTCCTCCTCTGCATGGGTGAGTGGGAGTATGAATGAAAGTGATGTAAAATTAATTTAGACCTCTAAAATTTTGATCGCGGTGAGGCTATTTTGGCTCTCATCATGACAAGTAATAGCGGGCTGTTGCTTTGCAACCCCGCTTTATTAACCGTGTTTGCCTATAGGGCTTTCAGGATCAATTTCATTCAGCATAAATATCGCTTGATCTGTGAAACAAATTAGAAATAATAAAAGCCATAAATGGGCCCAAGCTCTATTGAGATGTCCCTTCCAGCCATGTGTCAGAACTGAAGACATTAATGATACACGGAGGAGAGAAAATTACCATCTAGGATACGTCCGAACCAGTAAACTGGTAAACAAGCTGGCCGTTAGGAGTAGGGATGATTTGAATCAACAAGGGTGAACAGATATGGATACTCGACGCATTAGTGTTAATAGGAATAGATTATGGAGGGATTTCGTGGAGTGACCTTCAGTGCACTAATTGAAATAGTATTCCGAGTCAGCAGTGGAGTAATCAACTTAAACACAGAATCATAAATCATCATGAATAGCGCTGTCACAACCAAGCCATTAGCCTTGTGTTTTTTCCCCCAGCAACCTCATGAAAATATCTGCCACAACGATCTGTAGGTTAATAGGAACAGAAATGGCATTTAGAGTCTATTTGGATCAAATGTACTGCGAGCTTGAAAGTAGAACTTTGCTAATTTGCAGGTAATGTGAATTGATGGAGTAAGGCTTGGAGATAGTTCAGGCAATGAGTCAACACAATATATGACTCTGTTGGAAAAACGCGAGGGCTTGATAAAGCCTCGATCACAATACGGCTTTGTGACAAGTCCTCAGCTCTTTCTGTGACCAGGGGACCCAGCAGCAGCCAGATATGTTATCAGGCAGGGGTTAGGTAATCATGTCGGCTTACTGTGACCTTTGCCTTTTGTTATTAATTACAGCTGACAAAAATGCAATAAATTCTGGGACCAAAGAGCTGTACTTGTTTCCTCCGAGGATGTGTAGGGAACATCTATTGTGATCACTGCACACTTCCTGACATAAACATGCTCGGGTGTGTAATAATGTTCAACTGTCAGTAGCATGTAAAGCAATTTGAATTGCCCCGATACTGAAAATGATGCTGCGCAAATAAATTGCCTTGCCTAAGTAGAGTGGATTTCAGAAGTCTACCTGCCCTGTATTGTTTACATGATGTAACAAAAACCCAGTGGTATAATTGTGCACACCGTTTCATAAAAAAAAAACAAAAAAAAAAACACTTTGATTCAGCTTCAGAAAATTGTTTTGTTTTTACCAGGAATCTATGAGCATCCCACACATCGACTGTAACTGCAGGATAACTGTGATACTGTAGCTAGAAATTGCAGTGCTGACATCAGTTACAATTACTCAACTTTTTGCATCTCAGCCTCTAAAAATACACATGAAGTGTGGACATCTAGGACGGTTAAAGTCCAGCCAACTTTAAAAATATCAAAATGTATCAACACCACCAACAATTTCATTCAAATATTCCTTACAATTGCAAATGTTGCACATTTATATCGCAATGACTATTGTGATTTGATGTATTGTCCAAATCTAATGATGATTTCAACCCAAACTACTTTGACAAAAGTTTCCCAAATTTATGTAAAGACATCTCATGCCTACAACCTTCTTCAAGTGCTTCTACAGATTTAGTAAAACCAAAAAAGCAAAACTCTACTGATCCTGACATCCCCCCAGCTCCACCACCATGTTTCACTGTGGGTATTGTGCTTTATTTCTGTGATGCTCAGTAATGTTTTTGGTTCTAAAATACCTTTTGATAACTTTGGTTTCATCAGACCATAACATGGTCTTCCACAAGGGTTCCGGAGATTTTGTTCAGGTCAGGCAGTCAAGTTTGTCCTTGCCAGCACAGTGCGAGCTCAAGATTGAAAGTTTGCGGCTGACTAATGGTGGAGAAGCAGCCTGACACTACAGGAAATCCGTTTTTTCAGTGCCAACGGAAGCATATTCACGACAAGCTTTGCTGTGGAAAAGGAGCCACAGTGCAGCAGAGTGAGAAGCACAAACATAAGCATGATTGACAGTGGTTAAGAGCCTCCTACCAGCTCTCATTAATTGTTTCTGAAGAGAGAGTGGTGTATTTAGGCAGATGGTACACTGGAATGAACCACAGGAGTTCTATTTTTTTATTTTTCACAGATTATGTCTCGAATAAACTGTCAGATAGTGACGGGTTTTTTTAAGGTTTTATCAGCTCTAGTGGCCATTGTTTGAGAGAGGTCAAAGAGGTCCCTCAAACAGCTCAGGAAAACGGGTTGTGAGAGAAAGGGAAGATGTGCGCCAAAGGTCATCAGGCCGGGATTCGAACCCATGACAGCTGTGTAGCTTTTAATAAACGTGTCAAAAAACTTTTTTTGTTGTTGTTTTATAAAAGTTACCTATTACAGCTTTAAGGATGTGTTTACGTCTGCTACCAATTTTTTTCAGATTTTGACCTTCCCCTTGCTTGTTTTTTTGTTTTGTTTTGGTTTTTTTTCTGACTAATTTTAATGAAAATATATTAATGGTGACATTTTAGTAGTGTTTAGTAACTATTATTGTGATCATTTCCCAAAATATATTCATACAACAAAAACCTGGCGTTTTGAACAGGGGGGGTTGAACACTTTCGAGATATGACTTACAATCTTTAGCAGACATGATCCTCATAATGAACGTTTTTGTTCCTATTATCACTTAATGCCACATCTATTTCAAACATCGACACAAAGTGCTTTGTCAAACTTAACAACATCTATATTAATATCAACAAGTGTTCTCACGGTAAATAGCTTTTTAATTGCATCTAAAGTGAGCGAATTAGATACTAAACAGTCGCTTAGCGTCAGTAAAACGTCTTTCACACAACAATACACAGCAAACTTGTCAGAAATGCTGATAAGAGGGCCGATCCTGAGCGCTTACACTGCATTAATCAAATAGAAGGTCTAATTAAAAGCGCTTTAAACAAAGATTTTTTTCTAAATGTTGCTCAGGTATGGCAATAATTTTTGATCAGCCAAGCCTGGAAGACAAATAATTAGAACTGCCACGGCGGCCTGATGAGTGATGTCAGCATCTGCGAGTGACCTTCCCCTACTAATTAATTTTCATTCCAGGGGAAAAAAGGCCCTGTTGTTGCACATTATTAATTGAGTTCATGAAAAGATGCACCTGATTAATTTTTGTTGATAATACTTGTCATTCTGGCCGCCGTTTGCAATCATTTTATGGGTTTTCATCTTAGTGTTTTTCAAAGTTAATCTAAGTCATCTTTGCTGGAGATTAATTTATCCAAAGTAGAGCTGCCCTGTCCCCAGAAGACAGCAGTGTTTCACTATATCTCACTTAGATACCTGCTAAACACATATTTCCTCTTTCACTCACTATTTTTCTGTACTTTGTTTTAACACATTCATTGTGCAGACACTGTCAATCTGCTGAAGAATATTTAACTCGAACAATTAATGAATAACTTTTCCTACTACACCACTTGTGACTGTATGAATATTCCATATCAACACTTATAAGCACAGAAGTTACTTACAGCATAAAATAAGTAAATAAATTATATTCAGTTCAGGCTGCCATTAGTTAAAAATTTGAGTAAACAGTCCTTTGCCAAACATAAACTGCCAGTTTTCTTGTATTGTGGTATAAAGGTGGTTCTACAATGTATCAAAACACAAATGCACTCCAAACTTTTTACATTTGTTCTTGTGAAAAAATATTGAAAGAGTGCCTCATTTTCCTTTAACTTCGTAGCTATGCACAACTTTATGTTGATCTTTAAAATTTGCTGAAATGTGTGCTTTTAATCTGGCGGAACAGGAAATACGGTATTCTGTAAATTAATATTCCCATCAGAGGACTTGGCAAACTTCATCCAAACTTTCAGAAAGTCTCTGAGCTAACACTATGTTTTTAATGGGTCACTATGCCTCTCATATCCTAAGTGTTGTGCTGATGATGTTGTTTTCCGGTTGAAAACCAAGACATCGTTTCATCAGGTAACAAGCACCGTCCTACCTCTAAGCGGCCTTGTCGTGTTATTTTTGGATATTCAAATATATGCACAGCTTCATGAGTAGAGAGTTTGTGATGGGAAAGCTCTGTACACAGCGCACCGTGTTGACTGGACTGTAAATTTATTGCATCTACTCCCATTAAGCCGAGATAATAAACCGCATTTCAGATTTAAACATGAACACATATGGCAATAGAAATCTAATTTGATTTTCTTTTCTCTGTTTCAGTTCCAACACATTGTAAGCAAAAGAGCAGGAAAAGAAAATGCTTTACAAACTTGTCCATCACTATAAAAATGATTTGGCAGAAAGGTAAAATAGAAAAAAAGAGCGCAATCCATGAACAACTGAATAAATAAGATGCAGTTGTCAACGGCAACGGGAGTGAGAAATGAACAAATTCATACACAGCAGCAGTATTAGATAGCATGCTGTAAATATAAAGCCGTAGCTCATTGCCCTTCATTATAAATCTGTGGGTGTTGCATCGTCTTCATTTTGTGGTCACGGTGACACATTATGTGATAAAATCCAATTTTATAATCACTACTTTCAGCCAGCGTTTGGCTTCCCGTAGTTCAACAAAAACCTACATCTGTGAAAGTGTTCGTATAAAATAAATGACACTTTCAGCGTATTTACCGGCCACTTTGTTGGGTAGATCTATTCAGTTGCTTGAATCAGTCAATCACTTAGCAGTAACTCTACGTTGTTGTTGGCATGTGGGCGAGGTGAAAACGACCCGCTGAAGTTCAAAGCAAAGAAGAACGGGAACTGAAGTGACTCTGTGGCATAGTCCACACCAGATGAGCCAGTTTGAGTATTTCCAGAACTGCTGATCTATGGGCATTATCATTCACAATCAGTGGTATGATAAAGAAAAAAATATTGCCTGGCACAAAGAGTCTCAGTATCAGGTGCAACATTCAGATGGTATAGTCATGAAGTGGCGTAAACCCTAACATAGCTTGAAACAATGATTCAGTTTGATGTTAAAATATTTCTGGCCGCTCAGTACAAGTTCAGCAGCGTTTAAACACTGCAGCCCTCACAAGTATCATTGCTGACAACATCCGTGCCTTTCCTGAGTAAGCATTTTTTATGACTATAGCCTGAGAACTTACACTGCAAAACATTAGTTGCGTCTATCTTCTACTCTTTCAGACAAATAAATGTAGCAAGTTTTAGATTTTGAGCCTAAATGTGTGAGTTTGTGAAAAATAAACTTAAGACAGAGAGCTGTGTTAACTTTTTTTTATTAATTTTGTCAGACCTCCAAGAGTGGAATAAATTAGAGTTTTTAGGTTAGCACTTAAAAAAAACTGAAAGAAGAAAAAGACAGGAGTGGCAACTTTTTCCCAGAATGCTTAGCGCTGTGTTGTTGTATCCTGAGAAGGAGGTGTGTTACATGATTGATCTGACTCTTGAAAATGTTCATTTTAATGCAACCGAGCGTTTGCAAAGCTTGAGAATAATGTTCTGTTCACACTAAATGTTTTTGAGCAGAATTCATTGTGATGTTTAATAAAATTCATTATCAGCTCAGAAATTTTTTTTTATGCCATTTGGAACAAGAATTTAAATTACTCTAAAGTAAAATAAGTAGTTATTTTAATTTGATATTGTGATTGAAAATAACTGAGAAAGGTGTAAAAAAGAAAAAAAACAAAAAAACTTCCCTCTTTAACTAGGTGACAGACGTTTTTTCTTGCATGTTGTGAAATAATTATTTGGTTTAAATTGCAGCATTAAGTTAAAGCTCACAATTCAAGATTAGTGAACTTTAAAAGAAACAATGTTCAGACAACTTGTCTTTTATTGTTATAACAGCAAAAGATAAGTTAAACCACCATCAAATGTTTTACAGGTCATACCTGAATAAATATCTTATTTGAGTTACTAGTGATATTGATGGTTAGAGTTTATTTTCCAATCACATTCACTTAGCTGAAATTGGATCCAAAGTAGTTCATCCAATAGACCAATAATCCCAACCCTCTGGGGTTGAAAAGAATGGTCATTTGACAAGAATTCAACATCGTAGTGGTCCAGTTCTAGACTGAACATCAAACTGTAATTTTACAAGACGAATCTATTAAACACAGTCTGTAGTCTCAAATAAAATAAGACCTTCTAGAAAAGTCTCTTTAGTCCTTCATGTAAGACTGATGTGTAGTCTCTCATAATGTCGTCCACATTCCTGAACTGTAGCCAGGTCAGTCACAATGGGTTTAAATGTAACAAGGAAAAAAAAAAAAAAAAAAAAATGTCAGAATATAGCTGAAAGAAAAATAAATAAAATGTTTCTCAGCTAACAGATTTATGATTCAAATTCAAAAATATACTGAGATGAAAAGATCCTAAGAGATGAAAGGAACACGTCAAGGTTTGCTTGTTTGGTTGTTTTCAAAAGTTCAGTGCAATAGATTTCCCACTGTGGTTCACGTGTCTTTTCGAACGCACAAACATGCTGGCACAAATGAAACTCTGAAGGGGTGGCGGATTCCACCAACGCATAAAATGTAATTTGGAAGAACTGGGTTCAGGCCCAACAGGAAATTTGACTTCTGCTGCTCTAACTGAGATAGCATTGTTTCACTACGTGATTAGTCTGGTCCCTGGCAGGTTTTAACTCTGTTTTTTTTGTTTTCTTTTTTTTCATCGTTTTGATGTTGTTGATTTAACATGAGGTGTGCACATAATTGTTTTGAGTGGATGAATATGCATTGTTGTAATTATTGCTGGTCTGAGCTGTTGGCCAGGAAACTTACAAAACAAAACACTTTTGATATGCCAGTTAGGTGCCATTCCATAAAATATGAAGCCTGCTTGTGATAAAAAAAATAAAGTAAATTATATATTAATACAATAAAATAAATAATGATTAACAAAAGACTTAATTAAAATTATCATTCACAGCGCTTTGCAAGTGTAAATAGCAACTAATTTGCCATTTGTCGTGAATTGGTGCTATATAAATAAGTGGAATTGAACTAAATTATTATCAGTTTGTGACTGAGATTAAATTAAACAGTAGGATCATGTCTCTTCCAGTTTGCAATTACAGACTGGGTTTTGTTTATATGACACAAAATCTCAATTAATTAAATCACTGTGAAATTCTTCAAGCTTTATGTAAATTTAGACAATACTAATTATAATACTGCTAATAATCTTCTCACTTTTCTGTTTACTTTTTCCCTTTCACGTGTTCTCCGGCGTGTTTCAATAAAAGCGTTTTGAGGAATCTGTGACTTGAGGAAGTCTCTGAAAACAACCATGTTTCACAAATTACAACTGTATACCAGCATCTTTGTAAGGCGTTGCATTCGCATAATTTATCGTGCTTATGTTTTGTGTCACCATCTCACATTTTCACGTATTAAAAACACAGAATCCTTTTCCCTGACAGTGCAGGGTTATTTTATTCATCTTTCACCAAATGGAAAAAAAACAAACAAAAAAAAAACACCTTTACAGGCCCACAGTGGCCTGCTTTCCTGTGATAAGCTGCAAACAGAGAGGAGTCTGAAAAACCATTTAGAATTAATAATACCAAAAGCGGCCTTGTTAATGAAACTTTGTAATTGATCTGAAGAGGCACGCAGTCATCTCTGAAACGCGGGATGTCACCGAGCCGGTATAAATGCAGCCTTTAATGGACACAGTGACAGCGCCGCAGCATTGTTCTTGACAGTAGAGTTTCATATGAATGGCGTCGCCTGTCATTGTTGTGAAACTATTAATAGATCTGTAATTATGGTGAAGGGAAATGTTGATCTCCTTTATTATTTTTTTTTCTTCCTTTTTTGTTCCTCCGTGGTATTTGATATGCTCAGCACAACGAGGAGAAGAATTAGTACTAATAAACAGGTCTCATGATTCCGTGTTTAATTGGAGGATCATTATGTCTCTTCCAGAGAGATGCCCACAGCTAAAGCCTTTAACGGCACTATTTCAAACAAGACACAAAAGGCCTTAATGAATACTCCTGTGACTTCACAGTATCTCTCACAAAGGAAATCACATATACTGTTTTTTTTTTTTTTCCCCTTTTTTTTTTTTTCTTACATATGCTGTAATTGTTGGACTGAGGTGCTGGATCAACCCCGCTTCTTTTGGAAATCATGCTAATTGTACTGGGGTTGGATGTTAAGCGACAAAGCTGAAAGCATTTATTTAATGGCGTGCTAGAAACTTAAAATGGATGCACCCTTCCACACTGCCAACCCTGATAAGATGTGTAAAAAGCCTTGGAATAAATTCATTGTTGGGTGGCTGTATGAAAACTTATGGGGTTCTCTACCATTGGATTTTGGGAATTTTTAGAAATCTGTCTCACCATCCTCTTCACTGCGCTCAGTAAAAATCATAAAGTTGGGTCTTTGTCACACCCTGTCTATCAGTTCTGGTTGTTTTAAGCTACGTAAATATCCCTCTGACTGTATGGGCAAATTTAGTAGTGATGCACCGATTGGACCTTTCCTGACTGATTCTGATTTTTCAATTTTCTGGAGTTCTGACCTTCTGATTTTTCCTGAAAACTTAAAAAAAGAGAAAACGTTTACTGCAAGTTTCCTGATAAAGGTGTTTAGTAAGGAATTACGAGATTCTCCTAATATACGCATGAGCGCATTTGAATCTTTAACCTTGATCTGAATTTTATTAAACTCAAAAAAGAGCATCAAAGGATGAGCTGCTGGTTGATGAGGTCTGGTGACCTGAACATAGGAGGGTTTCTCTGTTTTGATTAATTCAACAGAATACAAATAATGCAAATAGTGTTTTGTACTTAAACCTGCTGATAATAAATCAGAGCCAATAAGGAAAAAGAAATGTTCTCTCATCTATTCCATTTTGAAGAGTGGCTAGTTGGATTTTATTACTGAATGACAGGAAATTGCTGATTAACAGTAAATTGATATTTACCACCCCTTGTACAACTAATGGGCTGTCTGGTCATGCACTAGAACTGCGTCAGTTAGATTCGTTGCATAGAAATGATGGAAAAAGATGAATTATTAGTTGTAGCTTTGCAAAAACTTTGAACAAGTCACACACAAAAAAGGATGAAACTTACTTATTTTTGGATGATAGCGATAGAATGTTCTTCATTTTATTCATAAACTTACTTTGAACCATGTATGAAACAAAATACAGTAAAAAATATAATAGCAATTCAGAGTTTGTGGGAGCCCTGGAGACACGGTGAAAAAAAAAAGTATTTTAAAAAATTGATTACCTCTAAAAAATCATCCATTTTAAATGAGTACCTAGTTTGCTATTTCCTGATGTATGAAGATTAATATGCCTTACCTTGTTTGAAAAGGCTTGTTCTTTTTTTTTTTCCTCATTTTGTGCGGAAGCTAAGACAAGCTGATCTCTGTCTCATATCATACTTATGCCTGAAGGAACTTGACATGACATATGGATTGCTAATTTAAATGTCCAAGAAACTTAGTTAAACTTGAGAAAAATACACGTAAATTATGCAATAAGGTATTTATACCATAGGGACTTTTTGGAGTCACCATTATCTCTTAAACCACTGATTATGGAATAAGATTAGTAGTGGTTGAATTCTTCTTTAATGTTAAGAGTTTCTTCTACTACAAATTTCATTTTCAATTGTTGAAGGGTTCTCTTTTTTTTTTTTTTTTTTTTTACCTCACACATTTTTACCAAGAAATGCTGAAATCCTGTACTACGTGCTATGTTCAAACAGGGCTATTAAACAAGAACAAAGAATCTGTTCGCATCTGTGAAAATGAATTCTTTTACAAAGTGCACGGATGCGCGTGTCGAGCAAATATAATGCAAGCGTCGGGAATGCGCTTGAATCTCTCGGCGCCATTTGTCCCCATCAGTGTCGCTGATGGAGTCATTAGAGGGCTCCGGCAGCACGGCTCTGGAGTCTCTCTTTTGCAAAGTAGCTCTGCTGGATCGGTGAACAACCTTCGTGTGGTTCTGTGGCCGCACAGCACTTCAGCTGAGCTAATAGGTCATGGCTGCACAGACGGGATGACAGAGGAATGGGGGTTAACAGTGGCTAATGCTGTAAAAGGATTGGACTTATCCGGAGTTCCCAGTGAGGGGGGGTTGGAGGGGGAATAGGACTTTTTAATTTGAGGCTCATTTCTTGTCATTATTGTTTATTTATTTCTGCTAAGTTTTAAACAAGTACACACTTCTTCTACCTGCCTTTTCTTTTTTATTCTCATGCAGAAATAAAAGAAAGAAAGCCTCCTTTTTGTCCGTTTCTGATTAAAGTGGTCACTCTTTGACAGCCGGGACGCCAAAAGTGCTGAAATCGTGTAACTGATGAGCTGAAGGATCGGCGGGGGATCTTTGCACATCGCCCTCCGTGGCTTTAAGTGAAAAGGTGACAGAGGTCAGCTCAATCTGCATATAATTTGGGGTCACATTTGAAGTCCGGGTTTTAAGCCTCTTTAATGAAAGGCACCTATGAATAAATGTAATCTTTTCTCTCGCATTTGGTTTCTTTTTCCAGGAGCTTAGAGCGAAGAAAAAGTCTCGACGTATGCATTTTGCTTATCAATATGCTTTGTGGATGATCGTCGGCTTTCACGGTTTGATAAGACACTAAATAAATAAAAAAAAAAATAGTCATTTATTTGAGATCAATCAAGAAGGTTTCCTAGCTTTTAGGGGGCTTTTTGGGACAGAGGCAAGAGGATAAATAAAAGAATGTAAAAAGTTTAGCTACAATTGGGGAAACTTATTTGTTGAGCAAGGAGAAAGAAGAAGAGAAAACAAGAAGACGAGGGCAGATTGTCAAAGGATTGAACAGCATTCATCTGCTAACCTGTTCAAGGTGTGCCTGGTTGATGTCCTCCTCTGTGGTGGGGAACATATGTCCACAGCAGCTGTGCCACCATGAATAGGCTGTGATTGTGTGCTAGCTAACTGCATTCCTGGGAGCCAGGCCAAGTCTGAGTGGAGTGAGCTGTCCCATTTTTGATACCACCTGATTTTCATGTCTCTCTTTCCCTCTCTCTCTCTTTTTTTTTTTTTTCTTTTTTTGTTCAACAGAAATAGCGGACATTCACTCAGGCCAAAATATGCTGCACCTGACTTGAAAGATCCAGTGTTTCTCAGAACAAGGATGCTAAAAAGATGATTGCGTGACATATCAGATGGAAGCCGCGCGAGTGCGGATTTGTCCAGCTGCGTTTTTGTGTCCTCTCTCTGTGACGCGCTTTTCCGAAAAGCTGAAGTGCAACTCTTTGGATTTTTTTTGTTCTCCCCCCCCTCTCCTACAAACGCTTAAAAATCAATGGACTGTTGGTCTTTTTTAAGGTCATTTTCAGCTGAGAAGTAGCTGTTTCTATTCAGTCGAGAAAATATCTTTACAATGCAACTGTTTTAGCTCACAAGTTCTACGCCGATTTTGCTTGAACAGAGATAAAGTAAAATGTTGTTGTATTATCAGTTAAGATATGATACCATATAGCAAGGTAAAACATGATAATACAATGTGTGACAGCGGCCTGTAATGTGATACAATCAATAAAGATAAAATGCACTACAATACGGTAAAATATTATACAAAAACAAACAATGAGATGCAGTATGGTGTCATGTGATACCCTGTGATTTGATAATGTAAACTGATGTGTTGTGATGTGCAATAACATCACTCATTACAGTGCAGAGTGATGTGGTGGTACAATATGAATGTGATATCACAGGCACAGTGTCCGCTTATGCTTCAGGCCGGCTGCAGATGAATGAACAGATGAAAGAATGGAGAGAAATTAACATTTGTCCTCCTGACTGTCAAAAGCTTTTCAAAGTGTTAACTTTTAATTTTTATAACAGAAATGATTTAATTGTATTTAAAGTTAATCATAATAGGGAATTTTCTTCTTTTTTTGTACTTAGGCCTCCAAATCACATTATATATTGTATATCTGAGTTTGGATTAGGGAAAAGTTTCTAAAGATGATTGTAATAAAATGGATCTTTTTCCCATGAAGACACATTTTTATTATGGTTTCATTCAACAACAGCTGGTGACAACTTTTACTGCATCGGGCAGTTTATCAAGGAGCCGGTGCCATTTTTAAAAATAATAACAAAGCCATTGTATATACCACTTCAGCTGACTGAATCCAATAACTGGAAAGCCAGCCATGGGGAAAACAAAATACTGCACCGTCCGGCAGCTATCGACACCACTGGTAAAGATTTGTAAACTCTTCATTGCAGGTATGCTTTTTTAGTTTTTTTTGTTTCGTTTTTTTTTTTTTTTTTTTTTACCGTGTGTGGCGGGGTCATCATCCAGTCCAGTTTGTTTCAGTTCCAGTGGACTGGAAATCTTTAACTACTGATACAAGCAGAGATTTAGGCCATCTTCAGGAAGTTTTGTATCTATATTTTTCACAGGATTGCCGAGATTATGTCACAACTGCAGAAAACGTTCTTTTTCTTTTAAAGCAGTTTCATTTAGGAAGCTGAAAACTAATCTGTGAAATGTTGCGGTGGTGAAACAAAATGAACTCTTTGTTTTGAACTCACTTGAGTTAATTACATGAAGTAATTGCAAAAGTAAAAGGAGAAAAGAGATCCCTCCGATTGTTTTCAGGTCGGACGTTTGTCTCCGGGACAATAAACCGAGGCACCTGTAATTGCTATCAGACAGTTGCACAGGAAAACGGCAGCGCTGCGAAGGCGCTGTAAGAGCAAACATTAAACGACGTTTGCGAAATGGAAAAAGCGTCCTCTCCGGGCTTTTGTGGGCTGATGTCTGATCACAAACAAACAATAGACATCTGCAATATTTCTCCGTCCTATCACCAGCCTCCATCCCACGAGGAACAAGGTCAACAGAGGAGCTCCAAATGGGATGGTGATCCCAAAAATAACAACCCCCCCCCACCTCTCTCTTAGAACACAATCACACAATCAAAGCCTTACTGCCTTTCCCTCATTGTTTAATTTCTGCCGGTTATCTTTGATATCTCTGTGGCTGTTCTTATCTTTGACCTTCAGCTTGTTGCTTTGTGCCCCCGCGGCCCCCCCCTCCAACACCGCACCCCACACCCCACACACACACAGACGCACTCACCACCCCCTCACGCGTCAACCCACCTGCCTGCCCCCACCTCTCCAGCCTGGCGCTCTGCGACCTTCAGAGGGGTGTCATTACTCCCCTGACCCATTTGACGATCCCCTCATGTGGAATGTGCATATGCCGAATCGGCGTGGATCGGCGCAGTATGGGGTGAGGTGAAGTACTTACAGAAATATGACTTGACACGCTTTATCAAATGGGGAAAGATGAAGACGAAACAGCTGCTGGTGCTGTCGTAAGCAATCTGGCCGTGATTGAATAAAAGTGTCAGGAAAAGGGCCGCTTGATGGTCTTTTGTTCTCCCCCATCCAGCTTGATGTTAGTTTGAGCTGTCAGGAGGGAATCACAGCTGGGTGATTTATCAATACTTGGAGTGACCTTGTAGCCGCACCGCTGTGTGTGTGTGTGGGTGTACCTGTGTGTGTGTAAGTAAGTAAGCAAGTAAGTGTGTGCGGGGTTTTTTTGTTTGTTTTTTGTTTTGTTTTTTGAACATGCTTGAATCCATGTGTGGCTTTCATGTATTAAAAAGACACAAAGTGGAATATTTTGAAAATAGTTGGCACACGCAGACAAAGACTTGGCTCGACTTAGAACAGAACTCTCTCTTCTCTTAAACGCAGTACATACAGTAAGTGGATTGTTCTGCCAACACGTTAAGGGTATTTTTCTCAACTTCAGAGCGAATGTTTGGTAGACGTACGTCTCTTTTAACTAACTCTTCTTTTGAAAATGTTCTTTTACTCTCTTTATTGCTTCACCCCCCTCCCCTCCTCCCCAGCCCAACCTGTTCACACTAGCTCTTTCACCTCACTACTTTGTTTGAGATGTACTTTTCATTGATATGGACAGCCTGTTTTCACAGCAGCCATTGGCTGTCTCTGTTGTGATTAAGCAGATGTTTTATTGCGGACTGGAACAGTCATTACTGCCATAAACCCATCTGTGGGATTGCTTTTTATGCAAATTCACAAAGCATGTGCATAAATAAAGTTCTAATTAATACCTTTCTGGAAAACCTCGGCGCTCTTTGATTCCTAAGCGTTCTTAATTGTGCACAGGCAGGTAGAAGGCACAAACCCACGACTGCAGCATGGAGAGGTTTTCCTCTTTTTCTCCCTTCCAAAAAAAACTTAAAATGCTTATAGTTAAAATGCACGTTGCATCTATACATCATAACAGGTGCATCTGTACACATTAAGAACATTGTGAAAACATCCTCTATCTTTAATGATACATGTACCACAGAGTGATATTGTTCAAGTGTTTATTTCTGCTCGTTTTTATGGATATGGCTTACAGAAAATGTAAACATGAATGAAAATATATATATATATATATTTTTTTTTATAATGTTTTTTGCTCTTGTTATGACCAATAATCACATTGATTGTGATTTGACATTTGTCCATCAGATGCTCTCCACACAGAGGGCAACCTACGAAAGATCTTTGTTAAAAGTAAATGTCTGTTTAGAGGTGTCTAAATGTATTGATGGAAAGTTGTTTGGCAGGAAAAACTGAAATGGAGAAATGTTTGCAAGTGACAGGATTGCAAAGGAAAAGCCCGCTGAAGAGCTTGGCTCACCAGGCGTGGCTCTGAAGTCAGAGCCTGCAGCTCTGGTTAGCCTGTAGCTAAACAGAGTTACAGACTGATCGCCTCCATGCCACGCTGCACTGATGCAGTGATCAATGCAAAAGTTGCCCACCAATATATACATTCGAACAAACTAAAAATATTGGAATATATCAGTGGGTCTGTAATATATATATATATATATATATATATATATATATATATATATATATATATATATATATATATATATATATACTCACTGCTAGTGCTGAATCACTGAAATTAATTAACTTTTTAATTTTTTTCAATATTCTAATATATTTAGATACACCTGTACATGTTAATTATTAACAAACCCTCGGTAAAGAAGGAGCAGCCAAGGATTACAATCATGCAAAGTTGCAGCGAGCAGCACTTTGCGGCTCCTGCTGCAGGTTACATGGGAAATAAAACAAAATCTGCTGCTACCGGTTGATTGGGAACTACTGAAGAGTAAAGTTTCCCCGAGAACATTAAGGCTGCTTTATAGATCCCTTTGTTGTGAGGGTGCCAATGGAAGCTCATTAATTTCCCCAGGTTTTTAATGGGGAGTGTTGAACATGTGGCAAAGCTTGTCTTGGTGAGTTGCTCTCCTGCTGCTGAGAGGATGCTAGACTTGTTAATTGTAAAGGCGTCCCTTTGCTAAGCAATCAGGCACATTTTATTGTTTGGAAAGTGGACAAAACAAATTATTTAAGGCTGATTAATTGTATTCCTGATGTTGTCAGTTTGGAAATGATTTAATTTTTGATTTTTTTGTTTTGTTTTGTTTTTGCTGCAACAGCAGGGTAATTTTCAAAATGACATTTGCATTTCCCTGTTTCATCGTTTTCGCCAGCTGTCAAAATGATAAATAAAAGCATGCATGGGATATTGTGAAACACAAAAGAAAGCTCGATAGCATTCAGAATGGATTATTGTTGTGTTCCGAATAAAAATAAATAAATAAAAATGAAGAAGAGAGGAAATTCCTGAAGTGCTTTGTTTTATGATTAAAGGAAGGTTGTGAGCTGTGAGGAAAATGGAGAAAGTGCTGTCTGAAAATGGCTTCGGAAATCTAGATATGACATTCATTTCGTTGAAGTCCAGGAGGAAAGCTGGCTTTCGAGATTAGTTTTCAAAAATTGCTGTTCGCTGGGAAACAACAAATCCTTTTAAGTTGACTCACTAGATGGCAGCATCACTTTTGACACACATTAACACCAGGTTTCACAAGCACTTTCCTTTTAAGCATGAGGTAACACCAGTGAGATACCCACGCTTTTATTTGAGTGAGTTGTGGAGAATAATTGTTCTCTCTGGTGGAAAAAAAAATAAAAATTACATGTGTGAAATCTGTGTCAGTATTCTGCACAAAGTTATCACCCACAGGCAAGAGAGAGAAAAAGAGGAGGAAAGGAAGAAAGAAGGAAAAAAAGAAAGAAAGAAAGTTGTAACTTTCCATTTAGACTCAGGTATTGATTTGTCTGTCGAAGGCTGAATAAAAAAATTAAGGTTTAGCAACTTGATGCGGCTGCACTATAAATCTAAAATCTATTAGGATGGCTCAGAATTTCAAGTGGAATCTCAATTCAACTTGGAGAATTAGCTCTATTACTGGGTTTGATGGGTCTTCTGATCACTGTAAAAGATTTTTATTGGCTTTTGAACTATTTTCTTACAATGTGGAAAATTATCCTTGATCAGAAGCACCGTGCTAATTCTGTGCAAGGTTCAATGCTTCAAGTAGAGTTCAGAGTAAATTCAGCTCCACAAAAGGTACAATTCATTCCTTTTACAAGTTTCTCCACTTAGACCTTTACAATATTAGCATTTTATTAGCGTTTAGAGGAGTTATGAACTCTGCTATAGCATTTTTAATGTAGAAACTTACTTCACACTTAAATAAAAATTATATAACCATTTCCAAAGCAAAATATTTGGAAAATGTTGCAGTTAATTCATTTATGGCCACAGGTGGAGCAACAAACAAATGGGCATAGGACTCCGCAGTCCCCTGTGAAAACTATACAATTATGCCATAATTGAGATAAACAGAATAAAAAAAAACTGCTACTGTTTCTGTTTGAAACATATAAATTAGATCCGGGTTATTAAATTATATTGAGGAATCAGAATATTAAAACCCAAAGTATAAGTTTGGGTTTGTCTTTCAAGGCACAACCAAGCAGAACTTGATTCAGAGGTCCACTCACAGTAAAGCCCACAAACACCGGCCACCAGTACTAACCCTAACATCTCAGTGTGACTGGGAAACAGAAGGTTGTCGGTTCAATTCCGGCTCCAATCATATGTTAATGTGACCCTGGGCAAGTCCCTTAACCTCAAGATGATCTGTATGTTGCTGTGTAGATGTGTGTGTATTTGTTAGTGTGAATGGATGAATGTGGCTTTAGTTTAAAGTAGTCATCAAGCTCTATATAAGCTCAGTTCATTTACTAATTTAAAATTGTCCAGGCTTCGTTGTTTGTGTGTTATAGATTTAACACATCCATTTTTATGATTTACTTGTTATTCAAAAATGTAATTAGTATGATCATATGCATTTTTCTTTTACCCAGTAATTAGTTGCTTCACATTATTTGCAAAGTTAATAGCAATAACTCCATTCTAGATGGTTTAGTTTTCTGACTGCCTCATGGCAGTCATGTCTAATTTGCTATTTTTTTATATGTATATATTATAGATTCTGAGGAGTAGCGAGGAGAGTGACCAGATTTAATTAGTTGTTCTCACAAAAAAAATAAATAAGTTAAATATACTTAGAATGTAGTTACTAAAATGTGTTTGCAGTTGTGTGATTCCAGCAGAATCATTAAGCTTAGGCAATTTAAAAAGTTATGTTTTGTCAGTTTTTGAAAATTGTTGCAAATTGACTCAAAGCGACTTCCAAAATATGCTTATTGTTAATAATTGTAAACACAAATTTGAGGCTTTGAGATTTACATTCTTTCTTAATAGTCATGCACTCTCGACTATGAACTAGTAAATAGTATGAAGTATGCCACGTTTTTAGCTTATTTAATTGAGTCAATTACTTGTTTTGTTGTTGCATTTGTGATTTTTATCAAAACATGTCTCTTGTAAATGAGATCTTGGATCTCAATGAGAACACTTGCATAAGTAAAAAGATTTAAAAAAATAAATAAATAAAATAAAAACAAAGAATCCAAAACATTCACCTGGATCTGCTAAACTCCTCAATGATCGTGTTGTGTCTCACACACACACAGTGGGAAAAATAATACATTTTTTAATCTTAAATGCAGGCAGGAGAAGTTAATTATGTGCACAGGTCCATGAGAACTCTTTCAAATGGATGAAGCTCATCACCGAGGATTAAAACAGCCGCAAAGTGTGACAACACATCCACAATTTGTTAATCAAAAAAATAGTAATTGTGACTTGAAATAAAAGCCTAAAGACAAAAAAGCTCCCTTCATGTGCACCGTGCACAAATGCAAATCACATTAACGGAGCACCAAATCAAAACATACCGTTGGTTATGCTACACTTTCTCTCAGCTGGTGAGATCTAGCAACTTTTAGCATAATGAATTTAGCAGGGATCCCTTTACCACACAGTCCATCAGGCCCGCCATCTAGGAGATTAAATTATGTCTGTAAGCATTAAAGCTTTGATGCTGTATTTGGGCAGCATGCGTGCATCCATTTGCAAAATTCCTTATAACAAAATTAAAAACATGGACACCTTATAGAAAATGCATTGGCAGTCCCAGCACTTAAAGCCAGCCTCTCCAAACAGGCTGCTGACTAATGCATTTCTAATCATTTCTCTGATCAATGTTAGCCACTGTGCAATAAGATTAATCAGCCATATGCAAAGCTGGGATCACCTTGAACGGGGCAAGATAAAAGTTGGGGGAAAAAAAGAAAAGAAGAAGAAAAACAGGAGATAAAAGGAACGAAAGAAGGCGCCTCGCTCGTATGTATGATAAGCACACCGTGCAGAAGAGAGACACACCTGCATTATTCAGCTTCTCCATGGTTTTATATGTGTTTCTGCGGTATTACGCCGTTGTGCGTCCCTCAGCTGTGCTTTGGCATCTGTGCACGGCCATCTCGCCGCTGAATAGCCGCCTGATTATTCCAAATCGGAGGGAATATTCAGACAAGGCCGATAATGCATTCTTCCATATGATTCTCCAGAGCTGGGGCAGCTGTTCGCCGGCTTTCAGTGCCACGCTCAGAAAGGGACAGATTTCTCCGCTCTATTAACGGGACCCCATTAGAAAAATCCGGGGAAAGCAGGGCTAGCACCAAGTCGCTACTATAAGACCGCCGCCCCGTGAACAGACCGTCTTGTGTGCCTAATGTTTTTACGCATTCATGTAAGAGAGGGAGAACAAAAAAATGACAAGCTTTGCTGAGTTGCTATAATCGTTCATATATTTGAGATCTAGTGCTATTTGGAGGGGAGTTGAGAAGGCCATTTGTCTCAGAAAGAGTCTGACCCACGTCACGTCTACGTTACGTCGCAGTAGTATTTTGAACTGTTTTCACATTTCGACACACCACAACCACAAACTACACTGGATTTAAATAGTGCATAGCTTGGGATTGGAATCAGTGTGGCACAACTTCAAACCACCCAAGCCCTCTACCTAAACCGACAAGCTGGGAAAGGAGAGGACTGAACGGAGAAGCAGCTAAAAGACCCAATGTGACTCTGGAGGAGCTGCAGAGATCCACAGCTCAGGTGGAAGAGTGTGTCAACACCCCAACCCTGAAAGACTGGCAAAAAGAAAGCCATTGTTGTGAGATATTCATGAGATAGTGACTTAAAGTTTTCTGTGAGCCACGCAGGAGACGTCACGAACGTGGAAGAAGGTGAAGCTGGTCAGAGGAAATCAAGGTACGACACCTGCACTGCATAGAAAATGCCATATGTGGTAGGAAGACCTTCCAGCCAATGGAGAGGTTTGGTCAAAACCCATCTGTCAAGATTCAACTTCAGCTGGCATAGATCAGAGTTCGCATGTGAAAAGCTGGCAGAGAGATACCCAAAACGTCTAGCAGCTGAAAATCGGCTGATGCCACACTTTCAAAAAAAATTTGTGAAACACTGCAGTGTATTCTCTTGCAAGACTCTGTAGCCAATAAATAAATACACTTTAACAAAAAAAATAAATAAATTGTAGGAGAGATCAATGTTTAACCCAATGATCAATGGCCGGAAGAGGATCTTGGCAGCAACGTGAGCAAACTGAGACACACAAAGCGCGCTCTGTCCGAGCGTTTACATTTCCGGACAATAACTGTCAGTACGTTTGTCACTTTATGGCCATCGGACTTAAACAGATTACAAGCAGACCAATTCCACAAACCAGAGCGACAACATGATAAAAGTTTAACGACAAGAATTTGTCAGCCGCAGCCGACAGGAGGAATTACTGGAGATCAGCGTCTCTTTTGTTCATTTCACTCTCGCCCCTCGACGATCTGAGAGCGCCGAGCGGTGCTGCTGTGTGGGGTGCCTTGTAAAGTTTCAACTGGGCAGAGGAATTCTTCCAGACCGCCTCTCCAGCCTCCCCTTCTCTCCCGAGAACAACGGGGAGCTTGTTCTGACCAAGGACGCACCTGTAAGGTGCGGGCCCTCGCCGGGGCTTACCTCAGTGGCCCCTGCTTCTGTGCTCAAAAGCCAATTATTCCCTCCAGAGGAGATATTGCACTGTCAACTTCAAACAGAGGACATTCTTTAGGCAGATTAGACCCAAAATTATGTTTTATTATTTCGGGCCCCGAAGAATGAATTGGACTATTTGGGGTCGTCTTTGTGGTGAAATCCAAGACAGTTTTAAATAGCGGAGGTATGTTTGGAGTCAGGGGGTAATACTTTGCTGTCGTTATGAAAGGGCAGCGGAGAGGATCAGATTAGAGGCCGAACAGCGAGAGTCTTTCAAAGCGGCTCCGTATCATCTCCCGTCTTCTTGTCCCTGCCTGTAGAGAGGTTAAATTAAATGGCTGTAATAAATGTTTTGGTGCTGCTGATGCGGTATGGCCGGCTATCAAAAGAAGGAGAAGAAGAAAAAAATAAAAAAAACACTGCGAGGAGAGAGACGGCACGGTGGAAAGATCAGAGACAGGAACAAATGGCGGGTGGGGAGAACTATGTCAGCACATTACCAGCATTAGAAACGGACTTGTTTTCACTTAAACCTCAATTATGATGCCGGCTCCAAAAACAATTATATTGATGAATGCTTTCTAAGTTACTGTAATTAAATTATTCCATTTAATTAACAGATTATATTGAATTTCTCCCCAGAGGACGGCATTAGCCTCATCTGCTGTTTTACAAACAGGAGTGCTCTAATGTTGTGTGCAATTGAAATGATTACTAATGCCTAATGAAACAGTGTCAGATCAGATAAATACTGAGAGTCAAGCTTGTAACTCAGCAAAAAAAAAACAAAAAAAACAAAAAAAATAACAACTTGAGACAAAAACTATAAAGTCACAGAAGAAATCACTGAATGGGATTTCTTTTTCCTTCCCAAGGGCAGGCTTTGTAAAACTGACATCAAATAAATTACAATGCTGAGTGCCTACTTGATGTTTTACAGAGAACACAGAAAGCCAGATGAAATATGCATTAAGCAGGTTTCAAAACATAATTGTCCTTGGATCAACCTGTAAGTGCTGATGTGAATGTATATTGAAAATGAGCGCTTTAAAATGAATTTGTTTGACTCGCGGAGGCACATTAGTTTTGAAGGGAGCTTATATAAAACGGCATCATGTGCACACTTAGTAGTTATAGAAGGTAATTATACTCAATATAAAATCGTGAAGCACATGTAACAGTTCTGGTTCACAGAAAGTAGAGTTGGAACTGCTGAAAGCGAGTCACTAGTAGCTGACTATTGCCCTCTGCTGGAGTAGAAAGGAAGCTGCAGGAAGAGTGATAAATACTGAACGATAAGAGTTTTATATACATATCTTTTGTTACACAAAACTTACCCTAACCCTAACCCCTAACAAAACCTAACCCAAGCCTAACTCACGACTCTAATGTTCATCCATAGTAAAAAAAAAAGATAAAAAAGATAAAAGCTGAAGTTAAAGACAAATAATGTGTAAAATGAGGATCAGTCATTACAGCATAAACAAAGAAGACTAAAAGATCTCCGAGCTTCCTTCTTATAATTAAGCTCAAATTAGTAGATTAGTAGATTTAGAAACAAAAATATTTTCCTCAAACCGGGATCTTTGTTCCAGTAAATGAGAATGATATTTCTCACAAGAGAAATATCATTCTCATTTAAAAAAAAATAAAAATAAACAAAATCATTATTCAAAAAAGAATTAAAGCACTTCTCAATAATGAATAAAAAAATAAAAGTCTTCATTGGCAACATCAAACAGCTGCTGGTCACGTTTCGTCATGTTTCTACTTGTACTTTGGCAATTCATCCTTCGTGAAGAGCTCAAAGTCTTTGAGTTTGGAAAGGCTTTTCCTCCCTTCATCTTAATCTTTATCTACCTCCACAGACTCTCTGTTATGTTCAAGTTGAGCTGCATGAAAACTAGAAAATGTTATTTACAGCCAGATAAAACAAATCAGAAGATTACTTTAAAGCAAAATCTACAGGGAAGTGATGACATTTGTTCAGCATTAATTTATGTGTAACTTTGCATATTTTAATGCAAGTTTTGTGTCCAGTTTGTGATTTTTAATAACATTTTTTTCATTTCGTTAAAATAATGATGTATATTTTTTTATTTATTTTCTTTACTCATACTATTACTTTCTTTGTACTTTATGTTTTTGTTAACTTTTTGTATTGGTCTGTAGTTAGTTAGTTAGTTGGTTAGTTACTTAGTTAGTTCTCATTTACCCTTTCTTCTTTTTTTAATAGATTTTTCTTTCTTGCTCCTTTCTTCTTTCTTTCTTTCTTTCTTTCTTTCTTTCTTTCTTTCTTTCTTTCTTTCTTTCTTTCTTTCTTTCTTTCTTTCTTTCTTTCTTTCTTTCTTTCTTTCTTTCTTTCTTTCTTTCTTTCTTTCTTTCTTCCTTTCTTTCTTTCTTTCTTCCCTCAAGTCCCTCGCTCACTCAAGAAGCCACTTAAAGATTCAGGATTTCAGTCCTCTCAGTAAATTATGTTTTATTTTTTCATCAATATAGATGAAAACACACAATCTATTGATTTTTTTTTGTTGTTGTTGTTGTTGTTTTTGCTTTTCTAACTGTCCCCTCTCAGAAGAACAGCAGAAGTAGAGGCTTACTGTCCTGCTGGTCGTGTTTATTGTCCAATCCCCTTCTGGCCCGGCCATATTAGTCCATGTGAGAGGAGAGATGAGTTGTGATGCTGTAAGCGCATACCGAGCATTCTCCCTCCTCTGCTGTGCAGTTGTTGGGCATATTGTGAGATTTTAATACGCAGGGGCAGATATGGAGAAGGGCTCGAGTCACATTCGCCGTACAGGAAAGAGCGGTGGCCAAGAATGGCAGTTGCTTCTCCTGGAGTCGAGACGATCGTGGATTTAAATTGCACTCTGAAAGGTCAACACATGACGGGGCGATCAGTCAGCTTCTAGCATGGACAACTGAACTCGAGGGGATGTTTTTTTTTTGTTTGTTTCTTTACGTTTTTTATTGCAAATTGCTTTTTTACTCCATTATGAGAAAATATGAACATATAAACATTTTGTTTAAGGAGACTCAGCTTCACAATGTAGAGTACTCACACATCTGAATTTTTAAGCAAACATCACCGGAACGTGCAAGTTCGACGACGCATGTTGGCACCAAACAGCAAACATGCCTCAGCATAGAAAGTAGGAAAGCTAATAAAGTGAATTAGAATGAGCCATTGAAGGGATTATTGGCACCTTACAGTTTGGCTAAGGCAACCCGAACAGTGCGTTCATTTTACGTTATGCAAATAGCCAAGGAACAAACAAAAAGATAAGAAACTGCTATTATTCAAAGGCCGTACACATTGTGAAAGCAGCAGAGATGTGGAAACGCCTTCGTTAGCAGCCTGTGAGCTTCTGAGTCACAATAAAACTGTCCGATGTGTTGCCAAGTAGAAACCTAAAGAGAGAAACTTGTGAATGTTGCCAAATGTGAGAAAAAAAGGAAGATAAAAGGAAATAGCAGCAGATAAGACATGTGAGAAGCTTCAGGCTGAACAGAGTTTTACTTTTTACTGCAATCTAACACTTCGGATTGAATCAAGCAGGAGTCTGTGGGTGAAGGCCAAACACTCGGTAGAAATATTTATGTTATTTTATGAAGCAGTCTGCTGGTGAGGATTTTTAGTGGATGCAATAAGCTGGCATACAGATACTGTGGTCCATTTGAGAATCAAAACACTTTGGGAAACTCCTTCTGGCTTATACATTATGGAGTACATGTACTTATAACAGGAGCATCTGGTTTATATATTCAGGAATTAGAGCAAACTTAGAATCCAGAGAAACTCCTATTAGCCTATCGAGAAAAACGTACCTACAACATTATTAGAACAAGAGAAATTAGAATCCAGAGAAACCTCTACTAATGTATATATCACAGACTACTTATTCTCAAACATGGGGTTACACTTTTTTTTCTTTACTTTGGTGTGTTGGTTTTGTTGTATTTCCTTCTAATTCACGCAAAGAACTTTGAATTGCCTTGTTGCTGAAAATGTGCTATATAAATTAAGTTACCTTACCTTTCATACTTCTTTGACACTGCACAAGAAAAGAGTTTTTCCTGGAATATGCATCCAGAACAAGCTGCAAATACTGATTAGCCAAACAGTTGTAGAGCAGGTTCCTCTTCCGCTTTTCTAGCTTCATCAAATCTAGATAGCTAGCTTTGATTCAGAACAAACATAGCTTCCACACCAAAGAGTGTTTTCGATAGCAACTTGGTATCTCATGGTGCATTTAGTGACTGGGAAAAGATCGAGATTTTGACTTCTTTGCCTGCTGAGAAGTGAAAATTTTAGCCGATTTGACTTCTGCTCCATGTGACATCATATAAAATATTGTCTATGTATATTGACCAATCATTTGGGTGAAGTATGACAATGTGTTGAGAGTATGAGCGTAATAGCCTGTGCTAATTATATAGCAGACAAAAGGCTAATCTGTTTTAGGTGAACCGGTGTGAACTAAAGACATTAACACCATCCACTGACGATAACATTAATACACGCAAATAATTTTACCATCTTATCATTCCGTCCTGTGGAAAATGAATGTTAGATTTTTAAATTTTTTCTAAAATATCTGGTCAAATTATATTCTGTGAAGTTTCTTAGCATAAACACAGCATCTGGGTTAAAGTGACCCAGTTTTTAGAGCATAGTGAAAACTTTAGTTTCAGGAGGAAACGAAGCTGAAATTACAGCAGGTGTCAGACTGTAAGGCTGCCAGGTGCAAAGAACCTTTTAGATGACTCCAAAAAAAAAAGTCACTTGTGTTGTTGGTGATGTCAAAAGGTCCCGGATCATAATTACAACATTCAAAAAGGTGCACTTAGTTCTGATATCAGTTTGTCCATGTTCCTTTCAGTGTTTCATAAATGTTGTTTTAGTACGACCTTTGACATTTTAACATTTTCTGCCTGTTTGTTAGTGCTTACAAATAAGAGTTGTTATTATTTGAGCAACATTTTAGACGCTTCATCAATGCTTGTTTATAGCAGGAAGGAGTGAAAATAAGTAAAAACAAAAATTGGAACTGTTGTTTCAAAATTGAAAACAAACTAGATTTTAAAGTCATAAAGATACCAGATCTGATTAGTTGGGGAAAAAAAACAAAAAAAAACAAAAAAAAACTTGACGTTACAACATCATGTAAAAAGCAGTAGAGAATTGACTCATTCCCAAGCAGTTCAAGGACAAAACTGAGCACTTAGTTTAATTCAGATTTTTATTTTCCCACTGCCTGTTTGTACAATTGACCTTATATAACTCCAGCGATGCTGATATCTGAAACATGTTCATTCAAGCCCACAGTGGGTGCAGTTACAGTGATTTAATAAGAGGACAAGAACTGCCCGAAGGTGCATGTGGTTAAGAGCGGCTGTATAAATGTCTCATGAAAAAGATCTTACATTCACACCGGGTGTTCATGTGTACCCAATCAATGAAACCTGGCTCAGTCTCATTCTTCCGTCACTGGGACACACCGTTCCAGATTGTTACACTAACATCTGCTGACACACTGTACACTTTTGTGGAAAAAAAACATTAAGAACCGCAAGTCAAGTCTGCTTTGTTATGATGTTTCAAAACCCGTGTCAATGGGATCCAAATAGGAACAGAGGCTCATTATTGAGAAACACAAACAAATTTCTTTAAACCAGTCAGTAAAAGCTGAGTGCATCATGTGCTATTCAGTGGGACTTACTTAAAGACAAACTTCCAACAACTGCAGACACATTTCAGATCCGATCATAAGTCCCGAATGTAAGAGTGAAACACAACGTATTTGCACGAGAGCTTCGCTGCAGGCTCAGGAATGTTGGCATCAAGTATGCAGCCATGACAGACAGCTGCACCGCTGTGGCGTTTTTAACATGCCAGACCAGGGATTCGAGGCTTGCTGGATCATCAAAAAGAAAATCTGAAAATGAGCCAAAAAAAAAAAGGGGGAAAAAAAGAAAAGAAAAGTGTAGACTAACACGATTTAACCTCTCTGAAAGTGTTGTCTTACTGGTCTAATTATAGGTAATGTGGACAAGAACACGACGAAACCAATAGACAGTACACAAAGGAGCAAAGAGTGAAGCTCTCAGCTCCTACTGAAAAAGACGCACTAAAAGTGTGAATCTAAACAAAAGTGTTGGTGAGTGATGTGGAAGAGAGGAATCACATTTTCTTTCTGATGTGGGTGAAACAGCTCTGTGAGAGAGAGAGAAAAAAAAGAAATTCTAAACTTTCTTTCTTATAACTTTCTTATAAATTCTTAGAAATTCTTATAATTCTTATAAATCTTTCTGAATTATGCATACGTATGTACGTATGTATAAAAAGCTATGAATATCACTGTAAATTAATATCTCTAGTGCTTTATGTTCCTTGAGCAGTTTAACATTTTGGCGTGTTAATAATTTTTTAAAAAAGTTATTCAGTATCATAAAAATTGTGAGGTTCTTTTGTATTAAACCAGGCAGTCGTCAAATCTTGACTCCGATTCCCTAGCTGTATTTTGATCTGCACTTTGACTAGGCCATGAATATGCTGGATTCTAAACGGCAGCATTATACCTATGGCTGTATGGATGTCTGTTGTCCTTCTGGATGGAGGACCTCTGACTCACTCTCAAGTTTTTTTTGCTCCCCCCAAACAGTTTGTTGTTTTCAGGATTGCTCTGCATTTCATTCCATCCACCTTCCTATCAACTTTGATCATCTTCTCATGATGCTGCCACTGCCATGCTTCATGAAGAGGAAGATATTCTTGTGACGTGTCACTTCTCCACCACAACATGTGTGTTATTTATATTATTTTTTCATTGCAAAGAGTCCAAAAATTCAGTTTGGTATTTTCTGATCTTGTGCTTTTTAAAAAAAAAAAAAAAAAAATAATAATAATAATAATAATAATAATAATAATAATAATAATAATAATAATTTCATTCAAAAGAAGCTAAATAAATGTGTACACCCAACCTTTTCTAAATGTTCATTTGAAACAAAAATCTTGAAAGCCTTTCACGTCATCAGAAAATATCAATAAAATATGTTGAAATTTGTTTGGATACAAAGAAAATGTTGAAAGAGTTTGATGTTATATTTTTTCAAGACACCATCTATCTATCTATCTATCTATCTATCTATCTATCTATCTATCTATCTATCTATCTATCTATCTATCTATCTATCTATCTATCTATCTATCTATCTATCTATCTATCTATCTATCTATCTATCTATCTATCTATCTATCTATCTATTCTTATTATTATTGGTGAGAAACAGAAATACATTGTCAGAGGAATAAAAACAGCCTTTTTTCAAACTGAAAATAATTTTGTCTGTGTGGATATTTAAGGTCTAAACTTCCCATTTAAACGAGGGACTAAATTTAGAAAACCACATTTGCTGTGGGAATGGAACCATAAGGATATATTTTAAAAAAGAAATAAATAACTTTTCCTGTGTCTGCCTTATTTCTTGATCTTGAACACAAACAAACAACCCTGAGTCGGATTGAGTCGTCATGAACTTAAAAAAAAAAAAAAAAAAAAAAAAAAAAAAAAATCCGAAACCCCAAGTTTATTTCTCCTCTTATTTACCAAACCGCAGCAATCATTACACTCGGTTTGCTAAGTACCGCCTAGTTGTCCTGTTTATTTTGCACATGTTCGGCGCCGCCCCACAGACGCGCAGATATTACGCCGTTGCGTAATTTGACAAGCCAGTGCAAACCAGAGGAGGATGAGCGTTTGACAGCTGGGTCGCTGGGGATTGTTTTCGAAGCAACAACAATTCAGATTAATTCGGGCATTTTTTTAAAAAAAAATTCTGCTTATTTATTTATTTATTTTTTACTATATCGAACGAGTATACGGCTATCTACGCTTTTAATGGCCGCAGCTGTGACGAATTCGGTTTGGGTTGCTCCGGGGCAGGACGCGCAGTTTCTCCACAAAAGCCACCCAGCGGCGCCGCTGACATCATCCGACGGTCTGAGAGGTGAGGATCATGGAGAAGTGCTGTGCAACGCCGTCCTGGGAATTTCATCTTTCCCAGATTATAATCTGGTATGGTTGATTTAATTTTTTGCACTTGCATTGCCTCTCAGCACCACTGTCTCGCTATTATTATTATTATTATTATTATTATTATTATTATTATTATTATTATTATTATTATTATTATTATTATTATTATTTAATTTTCTGTTGCCTGCAGATTTGGTATGAGGAACAGATTTGTTTTCATTTCAAGGGTCTGATCCTAACATTGATGGCTGCGGTGAGAAGAATGCTGAATAAAGACAGGTTTAAGATCGTTGATGCTGACATTCATTGTGGTGTGTTGGGGATGAATGGGATGTGCAGCCGTCCCTGAAACTTGTCCTGCATAGTCCTGTGGAGCAACTGGATGTTCTAATTTCAGCTGTGCATTTGCAAAGAGCTTACATGCAGTTCGAAGCCTTTGCACAGAACTACTTGTAAATCGGAGCTGCAGGTTCAGCAGATTTTCTGTTGTTCCACATGCATCCCCAAAGTGGAACTACAGTCCAGAATGACATGTGGTGCAACCAATGATGCAAAATCCAAGATAGGAAACAAACAAAACAAAACAAAACAAAACAAAACATTGACCTCATTAATACAGAGGCAATTAAAAAAACAAAACAAACAAACAAAAAAACTCTTAATACCAATTTTGAGACCTAAGTCACATCAGGAGCTTCACTCTTGAAACTGAAACTGCCAATCCAAACATGAACCAGGCCATAAATCACACGTTAAATGATGTTAGTTTGATTCCCCGTAAGGGCTGCAGAGTGGCGCAGTTGGTAGCACTGTTGCCTTGCAGCAAGAAGGTCCTGGGTTTGATTCCCGGCCTGGGGTCTTTCTGCATGTTCTCCCTGTGCATGCGTGGGTTCTCTCCAGGTACTCCGGTTTCCTCCCACAATCCAAAAACATGACTGTCAGGTTAATTGGTCTCTCTAACCTCTCCCAAGGTGTCAGTGTGTTGGCATGGGTGTGCTTGTGTGTGTGTGTGTGTGTGTGTGTATGATTGTTTGTCCTGTCTGTCTCTGTGTTGCCCTCGACAGACTGGTGACCTGTCCAGGGTGGAGATAGGCACCAGCACCCCTCCTGGCCCCACTTTGGACAAGAGTGCACAGAAAATGGATGATTCCACATATTGGGTTAGGTTTTAGCCCAAACAATGGGTTGAAGTGACCAATTTTTATCGCTTATTGGATAGTTCAGAATTTGTTGAAATGGGGTTCTGTGAAGAGGTTAACAACAGTTGTTATCTTATCTGCAGTACAGAGCTCTCTTGCCATCTTAATTTGGCATAAATACTGTTCAGTTGGAACTTAAGGCTGAAGGTAAGAGGGGCAAAGACCAAACTTGACTTCTACCATCTCAAAAACCGCTTGGTGGTTTATGCAAATTTAATTTAACCAACCTTTAAGCTGCAGTTACATTGGCATTCAATGGAGATTTACACAGGAAGTGACGGTAGGAAGCGGTATGCCACTTATTTCTTCCTGTGTGAAATGTGTTTTACTGAACACGTAAAGCCTTTTCAATCAGAGAACCGAGCAAAGTTACAAATGACCTGGATGGCTAAATAAGTGAAATAAATGGAACTAGAGTAAAAGATTTGTAATTTTGGTTTAAAGCTGCCTAAAACGTCATGAAGATACAAACAAATAAAGGTATGAGTTTCATTTTGTATAATACATTTGCTATTTTAGTTCAAAACTAAAAAAAAAGAATTTGAATAGCAAATTTTATACTTAATACATATAACACTAGAGGTGCACTGATCAGACTCAGCCAATTGCCAGGTTTGACCAGCCAGTTTATTTATTTTTTTTACCTGATTCCAGTTTGTATTAATGAACTATCCTGAGCAGCATTCAAAACATTTATGTTATCTTATTATTTTTTTGTTGTTGTTTTAATCTGTCATTATTTTTTAGATTTTTGTTAAACTTAAAAATACAAGACAGTTCAACTTTATTTACCCATCCTGGTATCTGCTGACTTGGGCTTCAATGTTTCTGTTCGCCAGTTCGACAAAAGGTCCCCAAGGCATTTCAAGTTGATGTCATGTGGCAGACAGTTCCTTTTCATACCCGAAAAAGTTTGGTAGGAAACAAGCATGTAAAATGGTAAAGGAATGAATTGACCAGCACCTTCCACTGTCTGGCTTCCTGTAATGACCACAGAAAAGCTGGACACTGTGTATAGTAACACACATCCCAGATAAAATGGCTAACTGAATCTTCTTCCTACAATAACAACTTCTCCACCGACGAGTGTTGTGGTTAGGGTGAGCTAATTATGGTTAAGTTGCGATATTGAAAAATGGTCAGAGCAGGCCAAGATGGATAGGTAAAATATTACCTATCAATATTGATTTAATGACCAGTTCTTTGGTGAAAGTGTGAATGTCAACCATGGTCAGCAGGACCCTGTGCTAACTACTTAATAGATCAAATCTGCTGTGAATCAAAGTCTTTAACACTTTGTAAACATTGTCACGCAAAATCATTTCACAAGCTTACTATTTTCTATTTGATCCTGTGGAAAGTTAAGTTAAGTGAGAATAGCTCATATATTTCTAAATGGCTGCCTGATCCAGTCTTCCTTTGAAAAACTGGATCACAATTTTTGGATCAGTGTTTGCTTGAAACTATCATCTAGACAGCGTGAGCCAATCATTTGAGTTAAAAAGGTAACTGTGCAGTTTTTTGTGTTATTGACCAAGTCATTTCCCTTTTGTTCTTTCTACCAGGGTAAAACTGAGATGGACACCTACCTACTTCATGATGTAGTAAATTCAAAAATGTTTGACAAGGATAGTCCTCCCTTGTTGGAGTCACTTTTCCCCGAAGACTTCGGCTCTTCTTACAGCGTCAACATGAGCCTGCTCCTTCCCGATGCTGCCTACTTGCAACCCGGCCCCTGCCGGACTGTGAGGCAAATCAAAGCGGAGCCACCACAGTCCCTGATGCACTCGACATGCCAGGGCAACGGAGCACCAACGACCCTATCAGAGTACTCAGGAATGTTTAAAGCAGCTGACACTCCTGGTGGTAGCTTTTTCGTCAAGCAGGAAGTGCCAGAATTCCAAGAAATTCCCCAATTTCAGATGCTGAACACTGATTTAGAGCAGAACTCTTTCTCTATCACCCCACTAAGTCTTCCAGTCGGGAATCTCCACGTGGGACGACTACCAAACTTTTCACAGACTGAATGTTTTCCATTCAACCAGCACTCTGGCCATCAGTTTAGATCAACCTATCTGCCACCCTCTCCGCCAAATTCTCAGCCTCCGAGTCCAGACACCGACAAGGAGATCCTTCATAACATCTCCCCTCCTCCCTCCTACGAAGCCAGCATTGCCTGTAAGACAACACTCCAGACCCACACTGATCCCAGACAGACTTCCAGCGGTCCTCCGATTCAAAGCCACGATCAAACTTACGCTCCTGCGTTCACTCATTGTCCACTTGGCGGACCGGTTCAGGACTCCAGCCTGGCACCAGCTCAGACGACACCAAGCGTCGGACCGCTGTCTCCGGAGTTGGCGCAGTCGGCTCCAGCCAAATACAACCGGAGGAATAACCCTGATCTGGAAAGACGCAGGATTCACCACTGCGATGTTCCAGGTGCGATTACAAGTCCTTACGACTGGCAGTTGAGATAAACGTTGGTAAAAATGTATGCCTAAAAGATGTTTTTTTTTTGTTTCTTTTTCTTAAGGTTGCAAGAAAGTATATACAAAGTCGTCTCATCTAAAGGCTCATCTACGAACCCACACAGGTAAACTTCTTGAAGTTGCGCATCTTATTTTGGGGGTGAACATGAGGATGTTGCCAGGCAGAAAAGTTTTCTTGGCTTGCATATTCGTTCTGTCTGGCCCACATCTCGCTGCTGTCAAATCACATAAACTCTACAGCTCTCGTAAAGCGGGAGAAGGAGGGGGGGTTGGGTAGAAACATGCAGTGATTTATGGCCCACAGATGAGGCATGCTATCCTTTTTTTTTTTCCTCCTTTTCCAAACTCTTTTATTAGATGTGAGCTCTCAACAAGACTCTTAGATGACGTCCTTGAGGGAGAACGAGTTGGGTGTAGATCCACAAAAAAAAAAAAAACCAAAAAACCCCAAAAAGTTGTGGGTGCCAAATTTAGCTTTACCATGTGATTTCTGCCCGGCGCAGGTGAGAAGCCGTACCAGTGCTCCTGGGAGGGATGCGAGTGGCGCTTCGCCCGCTCCGATGAGCTGACGCGGCACTTCAGGAAGCACACCGGGGTGAAGCCCTTCCAGTGCGGCGTGTGCAGCCGCTGTTTCTCCCGCTCTGACCACCTGGCCCTGCACACCAAGAGACACCAGAGCTAAGGGACCCCTCAGCTGTGTCTGTCCAGTCTTTTTAGCTTTTCCTTAAAATGGACAAAATACTGGGGAAAAAAAAATAATAATAATAAAGACTGCAATTTATTCTATTTACTCTCAAAGGATATTGTTTGATGTTCTGACCTGCCACTAAATGTTTTTTTATTATTGTTATTATTATTATTGTAAGAATATTACATCTGATTGTTGCCTTACTTTCTCATCAACATGAGATATTTGCAGATGTATCAGCTCAATCTATTTTACCAAACTTGTCCTTTTTCAAGCCTTTTTTTGATAACATGCCACATACGAACGTTTGACAATTTTTATATCTGAACTGTCGATTGTGTAGATCCTAGCGGCATTGTGCAAGTTTATTTATGAAGGCTCTGTGCTGCCAACCGAAAGGAAAGGGATGCTGTTTTAGCCTGCAGGTCAAAGCATGATTGTGTTTCCGAACTGTGGAGAGCATCGGGAAAAGCTGCACATTTAAGATGAAAATAGGAGAAAGAAAGTACTCTGGCACAGAGGACAGTTTGTGTCATGTGGTTGGGGCGTTGCTCGTAGCATGACTTGGAAACTGCCAGGTTTGTGATGCTTTTAATTAAAAGAGCAGTGTCCCATGTTTTTTCTAATTTTTCTGTAATAAAACGATTGATTTTTAGACGGCAATTGTTTCATTTAGAAAGATTTGTTTTGCTTTCTGGTCATCAGGTGCATTTTAACATTAGACAAAGACAAGCTAAGTTAATACAAAGGGCATTTTGCAAATGATGTGCTGGTTTTCATCTATCCTTCCATTGTTCATAGCTGTTTATTCAAGCAGAGTTATGGGGGGGGGGCTGCTACTAATCTCTATGGGTCATTGGGCAAGAGGCATAGTACCTTCTATTCCAGTTCATCACAGCGTAGCACATAAACACACACACAATCGCACACAAGACAACTAACCCACACATGCCCACACACACTTCTAAGGATAATTTAGAGTACATAATTAACCCAACATTTCTATTTTTTGGCTGAATGAAAGCTGGAGTACCCAGAGAGAATCTATGTGTGCTAGAGCAGAAAATGCAAACTCCATGCAGAAAGAACTGAACAGTTTAGTGTTTTGTTGTCACATTTTCTTGGTTTAATTTGGCTAGCCTCACCCAATCCCGGTTGCTGCCGAACTTGTAGAATCGGGAAATCAAGTCTGACAGCAAGAAGTTGGCAAAAAAAAGTAAATAAATAAATCTCAAAAGCCGTGACAGCATTCTGCAATAAAATCAAAGAACAGGTGAGAAACAAAGTCATTACCATAATATCATTCTGGAACAAGGTTGCAAAGCCTATTCTAAGATGTTCTGAGTTCAGTTAACCACAGTCAGAAACATTATCTGAACATGAGAAAAACATGGAACGGTGGTGGATCAGTTTCAGGACTGAAATGCCCCCCAAGTGCTCATCAACGATTCATCCAGATCACCAAAGAACCCAGAGCAACATCTATAACTCTGCACATCTCACTCACCTTAAAGTCAAAGTTCAAGATTAAAAAATAAGAAAAAATGTATCAACAAAAAAATAAAAAATTTAAATATGCTATCAATGAGTCCTTTTTGTTTGTCTCTTTTTATTCACATTGATTTTTTATTTTATTTTATTGTAGATCAGTGTGTAACGCAATGAAAGAAGTAATTCTTAATGCTTGGTTTTAATTAAGACAGCAATCTCAAAAATACAAAAGGTTTAAAAGCTCTTGACCAAGCTGTGTAGTAGCTTTACATTGAAAGCCATAAGAACAAAATAAACATTTAGTTTTTGTTCTCAGAAACTACATTAAGCAGTCGAGCATTATCTGTATGTAAGATATTTTCAGATGCTTAGTAATTATTTTGCTCCTCAGCATATTTTAGAATTAGGAAAATCCAACCGTAGCTGATATGTTGTCGCATGTGATCAGAATTAAGCCAAAACGCAGATGCAGAGTGTGAAAACTACTGACGCATCACGATTCTGTATTCTGTTGAACTATTCTTAGCAGCAGCCAATTGAAGTATTTCCTTTGACCTTATTTCGCTTTCATATCGTGGCAGAGGAGTTTGTGTTTGTGGTTAATTAAAGATCACACTTATGCTCCCAGCGCATTTTCTTTTAGATTTAGCAATAGCCTTTTACTAAAATGTAACTTTGTCATAGTCATAATTTGGAAATCAGTCCTCATTTTAGCTTTAGCTTTAGTCGTCTTAAAACACGATTTGTCGTTTTCACTAAAAGGCGAAGTCAGACAAGAATTAAATCAGGGGTCTCTTAAAACTTTGGGGAATCTGAGCTTTGATTGCTTCGTCATGACAGACATGATGGAAAATCTTTCTCTTTTCAGCTGTTTCTATTGCAGTCACGAATTTTCCGGTGTTACTGTCCTCTTTATCCGGTTTTTGGGGAGGCTCTTGCTGTCACACAGATAGCATCACGGATCTTTTAAACACTTGATTCATTGAGGAATTAATATCAGGGTCAACGACTGTAAGTTGCCTTCTGCTGCAAAACCAGTCAGATCTTGATACGCCGTGATTGTTCATCAGCCGTTTCGCTTACCGGATCGTCAGACCTGATAAGAGTCCAGCGGTCAAGTTTGTGGAGCTCATGTGCATGTGAATAGAACGACACTTTGCTGGGTTTTTTTTACCTAGAATTCCATTGAGCAGAAATGAAAGCACACACCATCCTCTTGTCTGATCAAGTCTTTTTAGTTTGACCTGGAATTCCATAATTAGTCCTACAGGTACACCATCATTAGAACCAGTTTTAGTGTAATTGTGACAAAAAAAAAAAAAACAAGATGTTCTTGTCTTTTTATTTACAGTTCACAGAGTGTACGTTTGTGACATGAGTCACAGAGAAGGTGCCGACAAAGGGTGCCAAGAGAGTCCGCTGAAACCGCAGAAGGTGCCTGAGCTTGTTCCCGAGAGCAAATGAGGTTACCTGCATGTAGGACTGACCTGATGTACTCTCATTTCTTTTTTCCCCCCCCTTTACATTTGAAGTGATAAACCTCAAAGGTGATATTATAGTAGTGGAGTGGGAATAGCTTGTAATCACATGAATTCTTTAGCAGCTGACAAAAACATTCATTCAGATCCAGTTATGATGGAACACTGTACATGATGTTCAGGGTGTTTCCGCTAAACTGTAACCTGTTCTTAGAAACTGCATTGGCTTCATGCTGTGTCGGTGCATACCAGAGCTTAAAATATCACTCTGTGTTGGTCGCCGGATTATAGCAACAAAGCAATGTGGCTTTATTTTGAGAGATGTGATGTTTTACGTGGAAGTCTGAATAAAATCAGAGTAAGAATGTGACTTTCTGACGCGCTTTGGACAAATGCTAAAAACATTAAAGAGTACGCCAGACCTCAGCTATGGTTTTAAATGGTTCTGTTCAGGCCTGCAGTGGCACAGCCAAGCGGGATCATGGGTAATGATGACTAGAAGTGGACCGATGTTCTTCTGCCAATTTCAATACTGAAATTTAAAATTCAGTATTTAGCATGGTGATATATTTAATTTAGTTGTTTTATTATTTGTGTGGGTTTTTTTTTCTTTAGCATTTTTAATTGTTAATTTTTTCCGACTGTGATCAGAACTTCTTTCAGATGAGACTGGAAGTAGTTAGCTGAATTGAGCCGGCTGACCAGTAGCTTTACGCGCCAGGTGCCTCTTTGTCGGTGGGAGTAATATTCACACATAAATTTGACATTTTCATCTGTGGGTTATTTTTTTTCCTGCTGGTACAGCATCATTGGCAGGAGGAGATGAGTTGGACTAGGGCCCACATAGACCTGTTTAACAAGTACAGGTCCCTGTGCAAACCTAAGGGCAAAAATATTCTGTGAACAGACGAGACAAACACACTGTACGGTACAGTGTGTGTTGTTATTATTTGACATAAAACGAAAACGCTTTCAGGAGAAGAACATCATGCAGACATTCAAACTTGATGTTCCAACTCTGGTTTCCTGTTCCAGGATAATGTACAGTACGTTGATGGAACACATAAACAAGCAAGCCCTTAATAATAATAATAAAAAAAAGTAGGTCCTGGCATGGCCTACTCCAAGTCTGGAATAAAATTTAACTCAGATTACGCTGAATGTTGTGAACTGCTATGTTTTTGCATAGGGTCAGATTTTTTTTCTTTAAATACTTTTCTTCTCCTAAATACCAAAGTGATCATTGTAATAATTTTTTTTTTTATTATTATTTTATTTCTGGTATATATATAAATAAAGGAAGCTCTGAAGATGTGAAACATTTAAGTGAACTAAATGAAATGAAAAGAAAATAATCTGTACGGGGGAAAATACTTTTTCACAACACTGTTAATGTAAACTTTGCTGCTGTCTTTTGTGGATTTTCTGTCGATTTAAGCTGCTCGTCTCCGTCAGCTGGCTCAGGGGTGGCCCTGCAGCCCCAGCATCCCGCTAGCTGCCCTCCACACCAATATTTTCCCCAAATCCAGATTAGGTTTCCGAATGCCGGCGTGAGCACGGTTCTCAGATGTCACTCAAATGTGTCACCGAAACCACATTCCATCCATCCCAATCATAGATAGCAAAGGGGCTCCAATCCCAGTAGTGTTACATACAAAATGCAACTTTATTAACCTTCATGCCTCCATTCATTTCAATATACATGTATATGTTTGAACTTATCTTAATTTCACAGCTCCATCCATTTGAAAAAAAAAAAAAAAAAAAGTACAAGAAAAAAATAAAAGGCAAAAAACACTGACTTGTTACTCAAACAACTTTTGGAGAAAATAAAACTGTAACAGGAAAAAAAAGAGAAAACAGAAGGACACCTGTTTTTAAAATTATTCTTTTTAAAAATACCAGGGTTAAAAATGTCTTTTTTTTTTTACCCATTAGCAGAATCTCCCTTTTGAAGCATAATCACATTTTTTTTTTTGTCCTCACGGTAAGAATGAAAAGATCTGAATATATTTACACAACACTCACTTTACATAAATACAGGAACAACAATTACTGTACGTAATATTAGCAAACTTGAAACATAGGCATTGGCTTCACTACTTAAGTTTTCAAAACCAGAAGAGAGAGAGAGAGAGAGAGAGAAAAAAAAAAAATTCAAAATCAAATGTTACACAGAAATTAAAATATTTTTTTTCATCTGATCGTACGTCTCGAATTATTAACAAAGACATAAACTACCAAACCGTGGTTTTGGTTCCTCATGGCCTAATTTGAAATCACCGTGCTGGAGCTGAAACATCCAGAGGCCTTCGTAACTCGGGTTTACCCCCCTTACGGAGGAGGACTTATTGCAGCCAAAGTAATGACGTGTGCTTCAAACCGGGGAGCGTGTTGCGGTGGGACGCTGAGTTTGACACCATGATATAAGGCTCAGTGCGAAGAGAAGGTTTGATGTTAGAGGTCCTACTTGCATATTGTTGTCTGTGCTTTTTTATTCATTAATTATTATTATTATTATTATTATTATTATTATTACTATTCCCAAATAACATCCATAATAAAAAGAAGTCATTATTTCCCCTTCTGAAAAGTAGCAATTGAAGGACACGTGTTGGAATCGAAACATTGCACAGGGCAGGTGATATTACAAGTTTGTGGTATGAGGCACTATTTATCATTATTGCATAACTTTGACCCTGGTTACCGTAACAAAATTATGCTTCAAAACGAGGAAAGAGATGCGGTGTGTAAAGCCGGGAAGGGGGAGAATACGATAACACCCCGTCTCCATGGAGACGTCACCTTCAAGTCTAATTGAATTGTTTAAACACTGGTGTATTAAGGCATCTAACATCATTTGTAGATATACTGAATAAAGAGCACATGTTTTGTTGATATGTGATTGATTTGTCTTTTTTTTTTCCATTGTTGTCATTCAGGTACAGCTGAAACCAGATGTTTACATACACTGTATTTAAAAAGACACAACCCCTTTTTTCTACTCACCATCTGAGATTTGGACAGGCAAAACCTGACTTGTTTTAGGAAAGTCAGTATTACCAGAATTATTTCCATTTCCTAAATTCCAGAATAATGTTTTTTTTTTTTTCCCCTTTAAATTCTGAGATTTATTTGCACAAAGTCGCTTCCGTGAGTACCATCAAGGACAAATAAAATGAAATCAGCCAAATCTTGTGACAACTAGTGTATCAAAATACGCTGAAAGGCCACTTAAAAAGGCCACACGTGCCAAAATAATTCTTAACAAAAACAACAACAATTGAAATGACTGACTTGTTTGACCATGATGATTATTGTCCTATTTTCTGGAAACGTTTATGGGATTGACAGCCTCATGTTGCGGGTTTGTTTAGCTGCAGGAAGGATCTGTGCACTTCTCAAAGCAGATGTGTGGAAATAACTGCAGCAACAGCTCCAGATGTCAGCCTCAAAGTTTAAAGCTCGGGTACAAACGAGTCTTCCAAACGGAAGATCACCCTAACCGTCCCACCAGACTGGCTACAATACGATTCAAAATCAACAAAGTCAATGTTCTGGAGTGTTACAGTGACATAATCCTGACCACAGTCCCATGGGACGTTTGGGAAGAGCTGAAACGTTGTGTGTGTGTGTGTGTGTGTGTGTGTGTGTGTGTGTGTGTGTTGACTCAATTAGAACAGTTCTGTCAGGAATGGAACAAAATTCCAGCAGAATATCGTAAGAAGCTTCTGGAGAGGTATCAAAAATTAAATGAGTTTCTGATTTATTGTCATTATAAAAATATATATAGTAATCATTATTCTGGCATTTAGTAAATAATAATTATAATAATGTTAACCCTAACTGACCTAAAACAGGAAACATTTGATCATATTTAATATCAGAAAGTGAGTAAAAATATGCGTATGTATATGTAAATACCTGGTTTCTACTGTAAAATAGCAAAATACCAACACAGCCATTCAAGTACCTTAATATGGTCAGTGTATATAAATAATTTGTTGTTTATAGCAAACACTGGTGCAGCCTTATAAAATAAAAAATAATAATTTGATCGTGAACTTGTTTAACCCCACACCAAAACAATAATAATATTAATAATAATAATAATAATAATAATAATAATATTAATAATAATAATAATAATAATAAAGAAAAAGCTGTTATATAACATCACATAATGATCATTTACATGATGAACACCTTTAGCCCATTTTCGCTGTATATCAAATTAGATAAATTACGGTCTCAGAAAAAAGACTTTATGTGTATAAATGTATCTCCTGCGTCTACGAATCGAAAGCCCTATTTCTCCGTTGTATGTACAGGTTGTAGAACTTTGTAATAGCTTTGTATCTTCACTATCACATATATTACAACATTTCAAAAGATCCAAGAAAATTTTTTTTTTTTTTTTTTTTTTTTCACATAAGAGAAAGAGTTACAAGCCGTCAGATGAAGTGTCCCTCAATCACACACACACACACACACACACACACACACACACACACAAAATTCCTAAAACATTATATGGATGATAAAATATGACGAAGATTTGTTTATAAATTGACATCTGAAATAAAATTATCTGAAAATCATCTCAATAAACAAAGAAGGTGCTAATATGCTTTTTGCCAAAACGATAATACAACTGGGCGTAATGACATGTGCACAAACAATATACATAAATAATGGTAACATACGAGAGGGCCGCACGAACTCTGCATGTGTGAAAAACTGTTCCCTGGATTTGGCTTCTTTACTAAAAGTGAGAGCTGTTGACGTGTGTGTGTGTGTTTTTGTAGGCGTTAGTGTAAAAGCATATGGATTTCAAGATACCTTAATCAAAAGAAAAGGTTGCCGTGTCGTTTTACTGGCTTCTGCCCAATAACTGCATTTGGCAGCACTATATCATATAACATCGGTTGGCTTGGTACCTAAAGCCCGAAGCTTTTAAACGGCATCAAAAGCGCTGGAACTAGTTGCAAAAAAAAAAAAAAAAAGAAAAGACATTTGACTTTAGGACTATAAAAATATACTTTTAATTGAATTCCCTGATTGAGGTCAAGTGTGATGTTTTCTGAGAGACATTTCTGCCAGTAACTGCATCTAAAGTCTTAATCTTCTGTGATATAATGTTACAATTTCATAATAATATCTGTATTATGTGCAGTACTTTGCAAAAGTTTTCAGACTCCTTGAACTTGTTCTCATTTCACCATGTTACAACCATAAACTTTAATATGGTTTTATGGGGCTTTTCAAAGTAGTGCGTGATTGCGGAGTGGGAACAAAAAAAGATGTGCTCATTTTTTCCGTCCCCCCTTTACTCCGATACATCTAAATGAAGAGAAGTGAGCTAATAAGCTTTTAAGAGAAGTCCACCAAAATCTCAGGATGCATGCTGCTGTTCTGCAAAGGCGTCAGACGTTTAAAGTACTGACTCAGGGATGCTGAAGACGTAGGCGCGCTGCACTTTTCAGATTTTCACTCATTTGCATTGGAAACAGAATCCGAATGGATCAGTGTCCTCCCACCTGACAGCTACACACTACTACTACTATAGGTCTCCGAGGGCCATACATTGATGTTTGTCATTGTAGCGTGACGGAATGTCAAATAGTTCAAGGATCAGGAGTTTTGCAAAGCCGTGTATGTATGTAACTAGGTGTGCAACTCCTGCGTTTCAATCACCAAACTTCTGGTGATAACCCACAAAACTGCCCAAAGTGAGGTGAGAACATTTCAAGTGATGTTTACGAAAATAAAAAAATAAAAAAAACGAAAACAAACAAACAAACAAAATAACAAACAGAAGATGCTGCGAAGTGAATGACCCAGCTGAGAGACCTGACATCGCGACTTGAAGCTGCTTCAGAACCAGAGCGAGGCTGACCTTGACCCTTTGTCTCTGATTTTGGACATCAACAAACACTTTGATCAGAATGTATTGCTCTTCTTTGTGTGCAGGTTTATCTCCGTAAAGTCTTCAGCTGGTGTCAGCGACAGCCTGCGGTCGAGGGGCCGCCTTGCCCTACCAAGACCACCACACAAAGCTCCTTGGTTTGGCTCAATTTCAGAGGAGGAAAAATGAGTTGACTGATGAGTACAGGTAGATGTTGACAGAATGAAAGTCTCTAAGGTGCCTCTGTTGGGTTTTTATTTTTTATTTTTTCCCACATACTCTCCTCTGATTGTTTCAAGATTCACTGTACATGGGGAATGGGGGGATCGTATTTGTCAGAATCAAACATAAGCGATAAGCAGGTACTTTAAAAAAAAAAAGCAAGATTCAATAAAGAAAACATTTTCATACTGAAAGTTTATATATATTTATATATCTATATATATATATTCTTTAAGATTGCACTTTACTGATTGCTAATCACAGCTCAAAATCCACATAAGATTTGTTTGAAGAAAATGCTTTAAAGAGGCTCAAAATAAAGAAAAGCACTGATGAAGAATGGGGTTTGTCTGAAGTCCGTGTGATAAGGTGGGGCTTCTTTGCTGGTGTGATGATGAGTTGGTGTGTCCAGTTCCTGCAGCCAATGGCTGAGTGAGCGGGTAAAAATGGATCCATCCTTGTGAAGTTGTTTGCACTTTGCTGGCTTCGGGAAAAAAGGTGAAAGTCCAACCCTCATTCAACTTCTCCACGTCTTAAATGTGACGGTCCAAGTCCAAGTAAACCTTCCGTGATCAAACACTGCCCTCTGCTGGTCAACTCACGGGAAGGCAATACAACAAAAACAAAAAAAAACAAAAAACAATACTGTCTGTAAATCCAACTCCGGCCGAGTCTCTTCCTGTTAAAATCCACACAAGGTCGAACTTCCCGCTCTGATTTCATAGGGGTCTTTCACATTATGAACGCTGGAAAAGCAGCTGTATTGTAAAGTGAGTAAAATCCAAATTTATAGTGTGCCACTTCATCCTAAAAAAAAAAAAAAAAAATTAATCAAAGCTAAACATCAACAAACAGTGCTGTTAAAAGCAGTTCCCCATCATTATCTGATGACGGAGAAAGATCCCGCCATCGCTTCCTTCCCATCCAGAGAGGATCCGGAAGTCACCCTGTTTTCTGCTCCGACTGTCCGTCCAGCTTCTCCATCTCCAATTTGCGTGTGTGCGTGTCTGTGTGTGTGTGTGTGTGTGGGGGGGGGGTGTATGCATGAATAAGTTTGGGCATCCAGGCCAGCTGAAAAACATTCAGAGGGAGATCCAGCTCCCATGGCTGCCTGCGTGCGTCTGCGTGATTGTGTGTGCATGTGTGTGGCTGCGTCTGCTCAGCTGACATCTTCTCTTAGTCGCTCCCGTTGTGCTTCACACCAGCATGTGTCTCCGTCGGTGCAGGGCTAAGTGGTCGGATCTGGAGAAGCTGCGGTCACAGTCTGCGCATTTGAAGGGCTTCACGCCCGTGTGCTTCCTGTAATGCCTCGTCAGCTCGTCGGAGCGGGCGAACTTCCAGGTGCAGCCGTCCCAGGTGCATTTGTATGGCTTTTCCCCTGCAGAAGGACAACAGCAGACGCCCGGGTCACATCTTCCACACCACCATAGATAATACAACTGATCCACTGGTCTGCTAACGAGGTTATCAGTTTCCATTTTTTTTCCTGCGCGGACTTTCAAAGGACGGACGCTTTAAGGTCATTTTTAAAGAAAATTGTTTCCACGGTAGTTTGCGTCTAAAAATGATGTCAGAAAAATGTGTCAAACTATTCTTCATCATGTAAAAATAAAGAATAAATAAACAATACACTCTTGTTACCAAAGAGGAAAAACAACTGGTGTGTAAGATTTCTGAAAATGCTTTTCTTTCTTTTCTTTTTTTAAAGCCTCGAGCTACTTGAATAATTTACGAGGATAGCTGTCTCTGACCCACTTATTGTAGAAGTTGTTACAACTGGATAATAAATAACTTCCCAACAGTTTAAATAAACACTGTTTAAAAAAAAAAAAAAGCAATGAAAAAAACATCAGACTATAACTCTTTGGTTGAATATACGTGGAGTGTCTCATAAGCTTACACAGTGCCCATCATATTTACAGGAGCCTCTTAGTTCAGATGTGTATAAATACTTAAAATAAATACATTATTTATTGCTTTACCATCATCTTACACCGAAATCTTTGATAAATCCAACTTCTAATTGGAGTGCATTTATTCTGTAAGGAAAAGTCCAACAAAAATAAATATGCCTGAAGTATTTTTGTTGAATTTTTTTACTTTACTTTTCGAGTGTGAGGAAGTTTTACCTAGTAATCGGTAACCTCCTGTTCACTCGGGGGCACGTTTATCTTGGCCACAAATTTGAGACATACCGTATTTTCCGCACTATAAGGCGCACCTAAAAACCTTCGATTTTCTCAAAAGCCGACAGTGCGCTATATATATGTACCAATATATATATTGGTACATATATGAGGTGCGCCTCATATATGTACCAATATTGAGCCACAACAGGTCTCGCAACTACGGTAAGCAGCCGCCGACTTCATTGAACCCCATAGAAGAAGAAGAACTCCAACGCTAGATATTGGTGTCACAGGACATTCAAAGCTAGACTGCGAACTGCGTGGGAACAGTGGATGACAGAAGGCGAACACACGTTCACCAAGATGGGGAGACAGCGCCGGACGACATGCGCTACTATCGGCCAGTGGATTGTAAATGCCTGGGCTGATATATCATTCTTGGTCCGAGTTTTCAGGAAGGCAGGAATTGTCACTGAACTGCTGGAGAACAGCAGCGACACTGACTCAATTAATGACGACTTTAAGGAGACGGAGCCGGGCGTGTTAGACGCCGTATTCGCCCAACTGTTTAACTCGGACACTGAAGAAGAAGAATTCGAGGGATTCGTGGACGAGGAATAAATTAATAAAGTGAGCTTTACATGTTTATTTTGTGTGTTTACAGCTGAACAAGGTTGGTCATATTGTGAATATGGACATTAACGTTTGAACAATGTTGAGTTATTGATATATTGTTATTGCTTTGCTCTATTCAGAGTTACTATATTGTGATTGCACTAATGTTTGATCTACCGTTACAGCATCAGACTGTTTTTACGTGTCTATTGAATCGAGAAAAAGTTCCCCTCCACTATGTGATATAAATGTCACACTACATGTTACCACGTCACTGACTTTATCTCGGGGAAAATAATAAAACAGCTGTTTATTCATTTTGGGAGTGAACGGAGTTGTCAGAATGCTGGTTTGTAATCTATTAATAAAGTTTGACTGATCTGATTGTTTTGTTGACATTCCGTCTAGCGCAGCTCCATTTAATGGATGCATAACATAACCCCAGCCTCTACTGTAGCATCTATTCTATGCGCCTTATAATGCGGTGGGCCTTCTGTATGAAAAAGGTTTTAAAATAGACCATTTATTGAAGGTGCGCCTTATAGTGCGGAAAATTCTAGTTCTTTTTTTTTATTTTCATGAAACTCCCTTTCTGATAATGGGCTGTTAGAGTCACTAGGAGAAAAAGGATAAAGGAGAAAGTAGATGAGTTTTGTCAAAACAAGGAAGGACGAGGAGAAAGACCAAATATAAAGTCCAAATGCTGAAGATAAATTCACTAAGCACTATGATAAACAAACCAATTCAACACTGTCTTTAAGAGCTTTCATTTTTTATTTAAGATTCCAACTTTTGCCTTTTTTATCAAAATGTTGGCGTTTTTTCTCAGCCTTTTGATTTCCTTCTCAATATTTGTCAATGCATTTCTAAATGGAATGGAAAAAATAACTTCTCATTCTTCTCATCTCTTTTAATGTCCACAAGCGTCATTAAACCTCAATAAATCTCAGCTTCGCTAGCTACTAATAGGGTTTCAGGCTCTTGATGCTCCGACCAACAAATATACCATAAGACGCCTTTCAGAAAACATTAATCTCGACCATATTTAGACCTGAAGAAAAACAACAATATTACATAAAACGACATCTTCAGACACAGTGAACTGACCTGTGTGTGTCCTCCGGTGTGCTTTTAAATGTGAGCTTTTGGTGTACACTTTATTGCAACCCTCAAAGTCACATCTGTGGATTCTTCGCTTCTTCGAGTCAGGTGACTCTGACCTCCGGGGGCGTCGGATGCTGTCAATACTGAACGGCGACATGGAGCTGCAAGACACAAGGCCCAAAAGAAGTCAGTATAAAGAAATATGAAGTTGCGACAGTAACAACAAAAATAACAGCATAATCCAATACACTGGCGGCCATCAAACTACGTTGAATCTAATCAACGAAGACTTGCATCCCTATCAGGAAACGTGGCCAGTGCTGGACGACAACTTGTCCTGACAACAGTGACGGTAATTTTACTGGCTGTCCTCTGTTAGGTGCTGAGGATTGGAAACTTACTTGATCAAATGATGACTGAAGCAACAGAATGTGGGTAAAATGTTGCTGTTGTTGACAGAAAACTGAGCTTGACACATTCTGCTTGAAAGATTCTGCATAACTTACAGCGATGAAGATTGTAAGAATGTATACAAATACTGTGTACAATTATTCCAACGTGACCTTTCCGTCTTCTTTCAGTCGGTTGCGCTCTTTTCTTTTTTTCCTTTATTTTTGATCCAACTAAAGTGCTTTTTTTCTCTCTCTCTTTCCTTTGTTCGTCTTTCCACAGCACAAATTGATGGATGTTTCCAGCTGCTTCTTTCATGTTTCTCAGGTAATCTTTTTACAGCTTCAGTAGACATGTGTCAGTTTGGAGGTTTTGAAAGGTAAACAAAATTGGACATTATATTCTAAACTTGTTTGATTGTTCAACCAGCGTGTTTTATCGCTAACCTTAACCGGCCCACTCCAGTTTTGCTCATGCCAGGCTCGCATTTCGACCATTGCACAGGAATGAATATTCATACAGTGAATCCCAAATGTATCCATACAGCTGGAAGACTTTGACTTAAAGTTAATTTTCCATTTTCTCAACACTGGAAGCAACATCGACATTTTTTGGAGGAGCCAAGCCAGAGCCCTGAGAAACTTTGAACAAGAAAAGCTTGTTCAAAGTGAGGTTCTAACCTTTCATGTATTATTCAAAATATAAGTAACAGAGCAGTACTGAATCTGTATGTAAAAAGAAGTTATGAGTTCAGGTAGCTTTGTGGTTTATGCTAGTGCTTTTTAAGTGCATTTAAATAATTTATTTACATAGAAAAAACTGCATTTACCAAGAAAACTTGTGTTTATAACATTCATTTTTGATTTATTTCATATCTTAGTTTGAATATGCATGCTAATATTGACCTTTTTCTAAAAAAAAAAAAAAAAAGTATTAATAAGAGTAATAAGTTATTAAAACAATATATGTATTTTATTTTTATTTTATTTTCATGCTGCTTGTGCAATCTTGTCTACCATAAAATTATTCATATAGAAAACATTGATACTGAGAGGAAATCTGTACATTTTGTAGCACAGAGAAGCAGAAACGTCACTTTGCCAGCAGGTGGCAGTGCAGCTCTACAGAAGAGTATCTGTGCGGCGGCAGCTGAGCAGAGGCATTTTGGATCGTCAGAACTTGGAAAAAAAAAAAATAATAATATACATTTCTGAGTCTTATTCAGTCATTACAATAATAACCCAGTTAGCTCATGACACTAAATTAAGTGCTGATTTTATGATTCCTCAAGGGAAAGTCCCAAGTCAGTAAATGCAGTTGGAGCACAGTTTTAAACTGTCTAACTGTCCTCTTTTATTATTTGCAGGCCTCATCAGAACTCGCCTGAAACAATAAAGTTAGAAGAAGAAGGAGAAGAAGAAGAACCCAGGGGTTGTAATAGTGCGGACTTCATGCCTTGCCCCAGACTGTTGACTGTAGAACAGGGAGCACCTTTCATGAAATGATAAACACATGACTGCAGCACACACCCAGCCCAGTGCCCAGAGGCAGGAGATACGCTACGCAGAAACAACAAGAGGATCTCTGTTTACATGAGAGGAGGAGGAATATCTATGAAATATATTTAATGGGGTTCTTAGAGCAGCGGTGGAGTTTCGTGTGCTGCATTTACGGAAGAAAAGGTGAGGGGGTCAGAGAGTGGGGGCGGGGGGAGACATGGGGGCTTTAGAAGAAGAACAGCTCTGATCATGTTAAAGGGATTTGAAAGAGGAGCAGAGGCTGCCAGACAGGCCCTCCTGTGAACTGTCTCCGCCACACACAACCCACTTCCTGTCTCGCTGTCTTTCACCAAAAGCATGAGCTGTCAAACACAGGCTCGAGCGTACTGAACAACCTTACAGAGAGAGAAACACACACACCGAGACAGAATTACAGAGATGTACCGCGCACACACACACACATACACACACGCATATGATTACAAATCACCTGTTACTGTTGGCTTCCTACCAACCAGAAGCCCTACAGGAAATGAGCACACGGGTCAGATATGAAGCGAAATCATACTTCCCTCTCCTTTTCTTACTCTGTTGCTCTCTCCTAGCTCGCAAACAGCACTGCAACCGGATGTTAAAATTCAACTTTTGGACAAACCACATGAATTTATTATGTTTTTCACAAGCCATCTAGTTAAATAACTCATAAATTTACATCGGCTTGCCGGAGCAATCATACACTTTGAAACACTTACACATTCTTTCACTTTACCGTCACAAACTTTAGAGTTTTCTTTGGGACTTTATGTGATAGAAAAATGTAAAGCAGTGGTTAATTGTGAGGCAAAAGAGAAATTATGCATTATATGTTATATGTTGTGGTCAGCCCCTTTAATCTGACGTCTTTAAATGAAACACAGTGCATAAAATTGCCTTCAGAAGTCACCGAAATAGATCATATTCATATGAGCTTAGAATCACAACTAAGCAGGCACTTCACAGATTTGAGGAACGAGAAAAAAAAAGAAAAAAAAGTTTAAAGTTTGCCATAAGCATGAAGGGAGCGCAGCTAACATGGATGAAGGAGCTCGGATCAGATGCAAAATGTTCTGTGTTGCAGAACTAATAAAACCGCTCACCCCGAACGCACCATCCCAGGTCTGGAGGAATGGTGGTAGCATCATGCTGTGGGGTTGCTTTGTTTCAGCAGGGAGAGGGAAGCTGATTGGATGTGAAAACGTGTTAAGTTAAATGCAAAATACTCCTGGGAGAAAACCCATTAGAGCCCCAAATGACCCTAAACATACAGTCCAAGCAACAACCGGATGACTTAAATCAAGCAATATATATGCGTCAAAAAAGACCTGAGTCTATGATAAGACTTGAAAATTAATCTTCACAGATTCTCAAGCAATTTTAATAGAAAGGTAATGTGAAAAGTTGGCAGAGACATATCCAACAAACTTGCAGCCGCAGCTAAAGGTAGACACAACGAGGCTTAACACATACAGAATTTTTTATTTCTTTGCACAAAATGTTAAAAAACATGCCCGTCCTTTCCCCTTCCTCTTCTCAATGTGCTACGTGATCAAATTTAGACGAGTTCAAAAGGTATGAATAGTTTTTGCAAGGCACTGCAGGCAACCGTCTAACGTGCATGGGACCGTATGAGAAAATGTGTCTGCCAGGGAAGAGTGAAGCAGAGCGCCAGGATTTACAATGGAAACACTCTGGGCTCAGACACCGAACAGATGAGGCAGATGTTTACATTCTGACTTCATCCTGACCGTAACTTCGTGATTATAATATCATCCAGAAAAGTCTAAATCTTTCTATTCTGGTTGCTCTTTCTTACAACAAGCAGATAGATCAATTAATGAGCAATTTTTCTGGAGGTGATTCTGTCATCACTGAATAGCACAGCGATGAAGTTCATGTTTGCTCATTTTGGGTATCTATAAAAATTTGTAAAATACTTCAACAGCTGTTTTGTGACAGCACTTAATATAACTGTATGAAGAGTGTTAGTAAAAAAAAAAAGTGCTTTTTTTTTTACAAACTCGACAACTTCCTAATTTCTGTTTCACATTATGGAAAGTAAAACATTTTAATAGCTTAGCATTATTGTTGGCCAGACAAGAACGTACTCTGCTTGATGGAAAAACAAAGACAGGAGACGTTGTGCAATCCAACAGCCAAAAAAAAAAGAAAAAAAAAAAAAAAAAAGATGGGGATGGTTTGTTTTGGTCTTCTATGACCTCATTTAGGCATTTTCAAAACAAAATTTCACAATCTCACGATTACATCATTACACATTTTGAGAATTTTAATGATTGAATAACTGTTAAGTAATAAAACAGTCGTGATTTAGCGAAAGCAGGGGCTGAGGTCAGAAAGCCAAACTGAGCAGCAGGGATGTACAGTGCCTCAGCTCTGTGGTCACTTGCATATAAATTTAGAAGCACGTCTGACAACTACTGACACTCGCCACAGGTTGACGCCGCAGTCACAAAAAGCTGCGTTGCTTTAATAAACAACGTCTTCGAAAGCAATCAACTGATGATTTCACATCTGGGGTGTACAAATTCCTGTCCTTCAGCTTTTAGATGCAACACACCTGATAGTTCAATCCATGGACGAAAAACAGAAGGTCATGACAAAATTGAAGCATTACACATGGAATGTGTAGGAAGAGCATCAACCTTTCCAGACCAAATGGAGAGCTGGCGATCCAGCCAAATTTGCCGTACCGTAATTCTGCCACACTCTGAAAAATTCCAAAGGTTTCCATCCAATATTTGGGTTATTACGGTAATGATACCTCTGCCGCAGCAGATTTGGGTGAAATTAATCTGAGGTGCGCTCTTTTAATAGACGGTATATTGATAAAATAACTTGGTAGATATTGAAAGTCCCAGTTGTTACGGATAAATGGGTAAATATATTTACTCACAGGACATTTAAAGAACTGTGTACAATTTAAATAAGCAAAAACACCTGGGCGAAGAGTTGAAATTTCCATCAGAAAGGGTTAATCAGAGAAGTGGCAAAGGGGAACTCTGGAGGAGCTAGAGAAATCTACAGCTCATGTAGGAGAATCTATCAACGGTTTGACTATTATTGCTACTAGTTTAATCTGCATATATGGCCTAAAATAAAGCCGTTGAAAGAAAACAAGTCCAGTTTACGGTTTGTCACAAGCCATGTAGGAGAATGTGGATCAGATGAGCCTAAATTGTAAAATTTTTAGCCTACATTCAAAACACTGTGGTTGAGGGGAAATCTAAAACCGGACCCTGAACACACCATCTTCATGGTAGTGGAAGCATCATGCTGCATGGACGGTTTCCTACATCAGCAGCTGGTCAGAGTTGACGGAAAGATGCATGGAGGTAAACAAAACGCCAATCATGGAGGAAAAGCTTTACAGTTATCCACTTTGTTTTGGTTTCAATAATAAGATTCCAGGAAAATACAGTAAGGTTTGTGGATGGAACATGAAAAAAATATGACAAAGTTCAAGGGGTCTTAATACTTTGGCAAAGCAGTGTACACAGGAATAAGTTGCATATAATTGTCTTTCTATTTCCGTCTCAAACTCTAGTTAAACTGCAGCTCTTTTGGAACATGAATTAGATTTATTTTCTTATGAGATTCCAGAGGCAAACTCTCGCTGCTTCCAAATTTGTGTCAGAGTAACATTTTTGGTTGAATGAATGTGTCTGTTTGCATCGCTCAAAGCAGAAGAGGGAAAAATAGGAAGCGCAGATGAAACTGATTTCAAACAGAACTGACCTCTGCTTTAGTTCATCAGCTTCTCCAACTTTTCCGCCCCTTCCAACCCCCTCATCTCCTCACCTGTCACCTGAATACTCACAACCCAAACACGGCGCCTATTTTTCAGGATTTTCACGGGCAGCTGAGGTCAAAACAGCTCTTACACACAAAACTGCTTTTCAAACAGAGTTGTGGATTTATCAGGAAAACAGGAAAAAGGAGCGTCTGACTCGATGTGTGCCTTAGGGAGACAGCCCACCCGGCATTCCCATACCTGTCGGAGGTCACTACCCCACGTCTCAACAGTCCACCTGCTCTGTTGCGTGGCCACTGGGTCCTTGAGGACCGGCCAGGCTTCAGCAGAGGCTACTCCTCCCAAACGCACACGCACGCAGTCGCACACCTCTCTCTCTCCTTCTCCCTCTTTCACCCTCGCTCTTCCACAATAGCCCATCCAGCCGTCCCCAAGGAAACGCATGAATATGGAGGAGGCTGCCCTAGAAGAGCATGATCCACTCACACCCACCGTAACTCTCTCCTTTCACTCAGTTATTTATTTATGGATACCTGGATTGGAAGCTGCAGGCACTCCCATCCTCCACCCTCACACCTCTCCTCCCTGATGCACTCTGAGCGGGCCACTTGTGTAAATGCGGGGGCCAAATTAAAGCATATAAAAATAAAAAAAAGCTATAAAAGTGTGGAAAACAGGAAACATAGCGACACGGTGGAGTAGTATTCTGGCTTCGGTCGCTGTGAAGATGTCCAGGGAGCTCGTGTGGCGTGTCAAAACGCAGCGCACACTCTCTCCTTTCCTGTCACCAGGCCGGCGTGTAACTCAAGAACGCCACAGACTGCTTTGTTTTTCGCAGACAAACACGCAAGTCTGTGTTCCTGTTGACAATGGCCGACCACCCCCTGGAACCAGCTGTTCCGTCCACCGTGCAGAGACACGTGCACGCAAACAGCACAGAACACACTTATGCCGGGGATTAATACTTACAAGTGTGTGCGCATACTTTTTTACCCCCCACCCCTCCACACACACACACACACACACACACACACACAGTTTCCACACAGCTTGCACTTTGCACATAGAGAAGTGAGTGTGTGGGCAGGCCCTGGCAGGGTATTGCTTATCCAGGGTGGTGATTTATCTCCATAGTGAAAGCTTGGGCAGTGCAAGGTTGGGTTCTGCCAACCTCTGTTGTCCTCTGACCAAACCAGTGCCCACGTGTGACACTCTGGGGCACGCCTGTCCCTTTCAATAACCTGCACTGAAACCCGAATCCTAGAGTGAGTCCCTGCGTGCATCGGAGAAATGGCAACCTCTACTTCTGAGCAAAGTGACCCTGCTATTTTTTTTTTAAAGCCTAATGTGTCGCACAAAAGCTCATTTGGTTTAATTAGTGTACGTTTTAATAGAGCTAGTGTACAAACAAATGTCGACCCTGAAAGCTGGAGCATTACCACGAAAAAAATAAAAACAAGCCAAGCTCGGCTTCAGCCTAATGATGTTGCATCATTAGTCGAATTTTCACTCTCTCCTCCAATGATTTCCTTACGGTTAATCTACAAAAATGCTCCTGGAGTTTGACTAGGTTGGAAGTTTTGACTGTTGAGGCTTTCTGGGCAGCAGCGGCGGCGGCGGCGGATGGCAGGACTGAGCCAAGTGCGTCTGAATGCTTCTGATTTCCTGCTTTGGATCAGAATATTATAAGCTGTCATCCACTGGAGAGGAAGTCTTTTCATTTCGACACAGATGGACTGGCACCGCAGGAGCTGATGTCTGCAGGCCGAACAGGGCACAAAGTATGTCTGAGCCATATGTACTCAGTCTTATAGATTCACACCCACACAGATGCGTCGTAAAGTAGAGGAGCACTTGAGCAGCAGGTCGTGAAGTTAAAGCTCTGACTGCAGGTCATCAAGGAAAACATTTAAGCTACTGAGGTACCTCTTTATGTGCATATTTTTGTTGCTTTTAAGTGTGCCAGACATGTTTGACATGTATAAGTGTATGATCTTTTAGTCTTCTTGAAAATATTTCTCTTTTGTGCAAGTCAAATGCTCAACAACTCTATGGAAATTTGAGTTTTTGTGTCCTGCAAAGATAAAATTTCTTTGAAAAAAAAAAAAAAAAAAAATCCTGTTGAAAAAAACTGTCTCTGCTTCTAGATGTTCAGAAACTCAGAAATTCGGTCTATTCTGATCAGTGAGTGCAACAAACCCAGTGCCAATAGGTAGCACAGCACTTTTGAGTGTGGTTGCTGGTACTGAATGAAGAAAACTCAAAGATAGCTCTTTTCAGTTTCCGTTTGAGGAGTTTAAAAATTATGCTAAACACAAGCACAAAACCTTCAATCTAAAAGGAAGTTGTACGTTATTGAAAGATATGTTAGCTGTTCAGTCAGACATAGCCTTTGACTGGTGCTTGTCATTTTGCTACTGATATAAATCTCACTGGTTTGGTACATAACAACACATACACAGGACTTCTTTAGCAACAAAAGGAAGCCAAGAAAGTTAGCTAATTGGTATGATTTTGACTAAAAATAGCAACTTGACCTAGAAGGATAACCGTTAAAGTAGGAGTATTTCTATCATTAATGGTCTTTTTGGAAATCATAAAGCTAGGCTAACAGTTTGCATTGAATATGAATAAATATTATTCAGTGTTTGTATTTAGTGAAGCTAACCATGCTGCTTGTGGTTACAGCTAACATGGTGTGCTGATAAACTATTTAAAAGGTCTACATTCAATACTTTTGGCGTTTTCTTAGATATAGTGAAATTTTGACTTGTGAAATCAAAATTTCAGATATCATGATATTTTGTAACAAATATCAAATATTGTCAATGGTTTGAAGACCCGGAAAAAATAAATTTTTTGTTGTAGCTTGTTGCATATTAATCTGAGTTCTTGATATATATATATGCTGGTATATATATATAATTTCAAGGAACTTTTACCAGATTAAACAGGAAGATGTGCTCGTCTTAAAGAGAAATCACAACCATTTAAAATCTGCCGCAAGTAGTTATCAGTGCAATCTCTACTTGGTTGTAATGCTGTAAACCGAGGCTAATTACTGAAGACTAATGTCAACTAATTTGTTTGAGTCTACCACCATTTACAAAACACACACCCAGCGGAAGAGAGCCGAGGAGTCAAACCTTTGACTACCCTCTGTAACAGAGGGAGTCTAGAGAAATGTAGCTCTAGACACAAAATGATAAAAGCAGCTTTAGGACTTATTGTACCAGGTTCTTTAGTTATCTAATTCAATTGTACAAAATCAGTCACCACACATTGCAACTCAAAATTTCTAAAGCAAAAGTTGGGCCATTGTGAAAAGGTTTGCAAAAAAACTAAGTACACCCTAAAACTTGAGATACAGAAAACACATGAAACCCTAGAATTTACAAATGGTGTACTTTTGAATTGTGAATCCCAGTGAAAATAATTTCTTGTTTCTCTGATATATTTTTCTCACACTTGATGCCACACACACTCTAGGAATGTGATGTGAAGAAACACCAGCTTCAAAAGAAAGAAACCATGACGCAATAGATTCCCTGTGCAACAATGTTGTTGTTACTGAAGTTGTGAAAAACTATTGTTAGGCTGGACAACCAGCTAGGGACAGTCAAAGTTCACCTTAAAGCCCGGAGTTAAAAATGTAATTTGAAAGAAATGGGGAGTAGAAAGGAAAATGAAACTGTTCATTGCTCATGTTCATTTTATGTCAAACACCAGAAGGCACTATTAATTTGATTAAAAAAGGCAAAACGAAAATTACATTTGACACCAATACTTTTTTAGGATACGTGATGAAAGCCTCTAACAAATCTGTAAGCCCTCTATATGACGTTAAAATGGTTTCATTGGAAACATTTTTTGGTTGCTAAGAAACTGTGAGGGATGTGATGCACCTCTTTCGCAAAGACAGTAGGAAAAAGGGTCATAACAGCAGGCAAGTCTGGGCAGGTTCGTTCTGAGGTCACCACTATCTTGGCTCAACTTCCTTTGTGGCTGTTTGCGCTTTTGCCCGCTCTCTTCCTTCAAAAAAAAAAAAAAGAAAAAAAAAGAAAAGAAAAAAAAACCCTGCTAAACTGACTTCACCTTAAGCTTTTGCAGAGCTCTGCACGGCACATATCAAACGAGGCAGCGATACTCACTCTTGCACAGCCCGGGCTATAGACAGCGCCGTGGAGCCGGTCTCGTTAACACTGTCCAGGGTCACGTTCGGTAGGTCATCGTCATCGCTGTCACTTTTGATCTGCCTCGGTGACAGGCCGTTGGGGTCTGTGTGTACTGCAGGGACACGAACACACACACACACACACACAGGAGTCAGACACATGACACTGGAGCTGTAAACTTATAAGCCGGATCACATCGTCTGTGCTGAAAAGCATTACTAAATGTAATGAAATAATTCAATTTCTTTCAGTTCAAACACATCCAGTCTTTTTTATCACTGCCAAAACGTGTGCTCGTATAGAATATCTATTCCTTTTGCAGAGTGCTGTGTCCTCAGCCCTGGTAGATTTCCAGGGCCCAACTTGTGGACAGAGCAGCCAACCATGACACTAAACCCAGCGGCTGCACACTCACAGAATAAAAGGAGCGCATGAAAAAATAAACACACACACACACACCTAATCTATACTAGCCTAAACCCTGGGAGAAAGAAAAAGGGGTGGACCACTAGTTGGCTGTTAGTGCAGTTGTGGAAACATTAAACGAATCAGTCATTGTGTCAGTGAAAAATTTTTTATAAATCTAACCATCATTCTACTGAGTGCCTGTCCTTACAAAAATGTTCATATCCATTGAAAATTATGAGGTTGTCACATTACATCCTAAAATTTCAATGCAACAATGTATTTAGTCACAGCTTCAGGTTTATTAGTGAACACTAGACAACAACCAGCATCATGAAGACCAAGAAAAGCAGCACACAGGTGTGTTTGCTGTCCACCCACTTCTATGGGTGGAAGAAGTCCAATTTGCAACCTTGTAGGGTGTAAAAATAAGATGTGGACGGTGCTTTGATCACATCTGACTAAAAAATTTACTTTTTACCTGAGACAACAGGCATAGGTAAAAACATCATTATGCTTCCAGCAGTGAAACATAATGATGGTATGCTGTGAGCAATCTATTTATACAGGGACAGGGAAACTGGTCAGAGATGATGGAGATAAAGCAGTCAGAATCACTAATGACCTGAAACATACAGCAGGACGTAAAATTCAACGATTTATAATAAAGTATAGTCGTATGTGAGAACAGACCCATAACAGAAATGCTTTAGAAAGACTTGGAAAAACGATGCTCACAAACACTCTCCATCAAATAACGCACAGTATGAGAAAAATACCAAAAGTTTTAGTCTACATGGCAACAAACACAGCAAGTTTGTATTTGTTGTCTGTGCCACAAACACAGATTTGTCTGTTTGTTGGGTAGACAAATTAAGAAAAACTTGCCTCTGTAATTTCAACAAATGGTGGCATTCAGAATTTCAGAATTTTGCACTAATATTGGTTTGCCACCCAAAAGCCAAATAAAATGTGACAAAATGTGAAACAATTCAAGCAGTATTAATGCTTCTTCAAGTCACTGTACTACTGAGAGAAGAACACATCTATCTGATTTACTAGACTCAAAAAAAAATAAAATAAATCTAAGAAGTAAGTCACTGAAGTATGACTTTTTGAGTCGGTAAGATCTGAAACTTAAAATGATCAAATGTCTGCAAAATATGAAATCAAACTTGCGGAGGAGCTATATGAAAAAGTTACATCCCTGTGCCAAGTTGTCCTTGAGGAGAAATTCAGATTCTTTGCCAAAGCTCACAGAGATACTGTCCCTTCTGTCTCCATGGACACAAGCAGGGAACATCCTAGAGTACTCCAGAAATCATTGTCAAGAAAAAAATATATAAATAAATAAATAAAATACATAAATACAGACGTGTTGGGGAGTACTTGTCAAAGGAAAGGTGCTAAAATCTGCAGGATTGGAGCAATTTCACAATTAAGCTGGAAAGAAAAAGAAAAAAATCAGTCCTGAAATAACATGGCAAAGATTTTATGTCTGGAGATAAAACACCCAGCAGACAGAGCATATATGGTGATACATATACAGTCCTGTTCACTAATGTCTAGCTGCTGTGAAGGTTTGGGCTTTTATAAGCTATCAGGACTTCACCTCCTCTGCCCTCTCAGCTGAGACTGTGGCCATAATGGTTCATAATAATGGTCTTGAGTTAGGAGCAGACATGGTGTTATTACTGAAGGGGTTGGGGGGGAAAGTGTGTGGTGGTAAAGGACGGGGGGGGTTGCGCACAGAAAAATAATGCTCAACTCTGCTGGACTTTTGCTTTTAAAGGTTTTGTGCTCTTGTCACGGATGAAGACATGCAGAGTGGTCAGCGGCCCCGTCAAAAACCTGTAATTAGTTCGAAATGCATCACTTGGAAGGGGGGAGAGCGAAGAGTGAGGGTGGGGGTGGGTGTGTGTGTGTGTGTGTGTGGGGGGGGGGGGGTCATTCTGAACGACGGACACAAAGGAGGAGTGGTGGAGAGGTGGGCAGAGCACCGGATTTCTTTCTTTCGCTCCTGTTGTTTCCAGTCAAGCCCTGTTTCCATGGAAACCTCCTGCCGGAGACAGGGAGACAGCAGTGAAAGAAAAGTGTACCCACCCTCACTGAAAGAGGGTGGCCAACCTGCACTGTGTGCGTTTCCACAGGAGAGTGCGCGTGCACGCACATGTGTATGTGTGCGTCTATACGTCTGTGTTGAGAACTTAAAGAGAACAATGCTGACTTTAAAGTTCTCTTAAGTGGGATTTGTTTATTCATACAATGTTTAGATTGTAAAAAGAAAAATAATCTAAAATATTATCTAGGAGTGACGAGGCCAAGTTGACAGCAAATCAAAAAAAGCACTAAAACTGAGTCAATATATAAAACATACAAGAGGAACTTTAAATAATAAAATACAATCAATAAAACCAAAGAGAAAAACACTCGTGAGTCAAGATCAGTTATTGGAAAACTCATCAGTTAAAACATTAATATTCCAAGTACTATTGATGCTTACAGTTCTTCGAGTGCTCTCACAGACACTAGTTTATTCATATGCTGCTGATTTTGCAGTATGTTTCACAAGTTTGAGCCAGAAAGTTGGAATTCTTTTTTCCACAAAATCAATGTAAGAGTGTTAGTATGATTAACAACTGTTTATGTGAGCGAATTTGACGACTTCCTGCGGATTTAGCACATCATAAGATGTCATTTATGATTTGTCAGATGCAGAGAATGGATTTATGAACCAGTGTGCCAATGCAAAGGAGACTCATCAACACTCAAGCACATTGATGAGTTCATTTTTTTTATACATTTCTTACGTGTCTTGACACATAATAAGCTATATCAAAAGAATAGCAATGTGACGAAGCATTTATGTTAATTAAAGCAGCATAGTCAACGAAAGATGAGGAAGTTGCTGATACTAATGTTTTCTTGGTTTGAAAAAAGACCAGATTCAGTCAATTAGATGACTGGAGTTTTTACCAACTGTTTGATTTCCAGCTCATTCTGCAAAGGGCAGCAACATAAGAAATCTTCAGAGACCTCAGTTATAAAAACATCTATTTAGATTGTTTTTTTTTATCTTCAAAATTAATTTGGAGTTTCACAAAGTTTTACTGAATATTACAGTCATGTTTAAGGCAGGACAGGATGCCTGGTAAAGAGGCGATTTGACAGAAGGCATCAGGGGGCAGTTTTGCATGAAAAAGAAAATTAGCAGTCAGTAATATGGAGTTCAAATCCTTTATACACAAACAGATAAAGAAGTCCTCCTTGAGGAACACCCTCACTTTATTCAAAGATGTACCTGGTTTACACAAACATATTTTTGAAGATACCAAGATTGTTTGTGTTTGTGTTTGCTTTTTCTTTTTTTTTTCAGCAAACTGGCATTAGGCTTAAGATGCAGAAACATGGAAAGCATCTCTATTGCATTCAAAATTATTATCCATCCAAATATTGTCCATTCCCAGTTGCTTGTTCTTCCAGGGCTGCATGAGAGCTGGTGCCTATTTCCAGCAGTCATTGGGCGAGAGACAGGGTACACCCAACATTGGTCAGCAGTTCATCACAATATTATCCAATGTGCTGTTGGATATCTCACTTTTTCAACATTAAGTCTTATTATGCAAAAATAGCTAAATGGTTTAATTGTCTTGCTGGCATACTACATCAACCACACCCGAGACGCAGCACTGATCCCCCCCCTTCACCTCCTATTTCCTTGTTTGGTCCTATTAGAAGCGGCGCTGAGCTGTGTGTGTGTGCAAGCAAAGCATGTGTTTGTTTAAGTGCCACACATCTTCAATATCCATCAACATCCACACCCTTTTGTACAAGTTATGTTTTTCCTATCCTTTCCTCTGTCTCTTTTTTTTTTCTCTGCTCTCCATGGGAGCAGATAGACAGCATTTAAAACGCCCATCTCTGAGGACCACCCCACCCAAGCAGCCAAGTGTCTGTCTGAGCACATGCTCTAATTACACATCTTTGTTGTTTTGCCTTTATGTACAGAACATACTGTACATGGGCGTGAGTGCAAGTCTAAATGCGTCTATCCATTTTCTGCAGGGAGTGACTAGGAGTGACCTCTTTTGCAACCAGAAGCTGCCCTGTGTACGGCGCGGACTTGGACAGAAACACCTCCTGTAGGCTTTCTTCCAGCGGCTGGCAGTAAAACCACACCCAAAGAGAAAAACCAACAACACAGTCGAGGCTGTGCCACAGAAGTCTAATACTCGCACTATCCGAAATTTCTGCTTTTCAGAGGAGGAGAAGAAACCGCCGTAGCAGGCTATTTAAGATAGAAAGCGGGAAAAAAAAAGTTCAATCCGTAAACCTTATCTTTGCTCGGAAGGTGCGACATTTTTTCATCCGAGGGCATTTCTGAAAGCGTAGCCGTGTTCACAGCACTGAATCTGCAAGTAAATTGACTGCAGAAAATTGGAGTTGAAGTGAAACCTCTGCACACCTCAGATTAGGATATTCAGATCAACAATCCACTATTTTCTGTGACCTTTTCTTTGATAGCTTTCTGACCCACAATCAATGTAAATAATGTATGTGCAAAATGCATTGAATATCAGAATAATGGTTCACAACACAGGTGCACCTCACAATCTCATGGAAAATATTTTTTCACAAATTTAACTCAAAAACCACAATTATCTTCGGTTCACATTTAACTCATATTTTCTCCATCTTTATCTGCAAACCTTTTTCCTTCCACTAAGCTTTTCTTTAATATGCTTGGCTGTGGCGCTCTGTCTTTAGTGTCTTGTCAAGAAAACGCCCTTTTCTGACCTACCATAGCAAACGAAAACATGTGGAGTTTGCTAAACTCTGCTGGAACTTTCATTGGGGCAGCCTGTCTGGGTTAGATGGCATTAAACGCTCCAGGAAGCTCTGCTATAAAACAAAGGATGAACATGTGAAAAAAACATCTCTGGTCTCTTTCAAGTATGGCAAAAGATGTGTGATCCTGTGGGCCTGTTTGTATTCCAAAGACCCTCGGAACCTTTTCAGAGTGAAAGTTACTGATCTGAAATGAAAATCTGGTGGCTAGGAATGTGAATGTGGGTCATTACTATGACCCATTGTAATGACCCATTACTATAATAATCCAAAAGATGTAACCAAATCAACACTAATCCAATATATATGACCAAATCAACAAAGAGAGGACTGAATGCTTTTCTAAAGGTTGCAGGTTAAAGTAGGATTTTAAAAAGATACAGTGTGGGATTGTCCTACAGCAAGAACGAATTAATTTACTTTAGAGCTCTTCACACATTTTGCCACAAGCACTTTTATATACAGTCGACACCGTCTCTTCAGAAAATTTTAGAAATTGTGTAGTCACTTTGAAAGCTGCTGGTTGAAGCTATTGCGAAAAAGCTAGGATATTTTTAGGCAAAAGTCTTAAGTGAGTAACCCTTTCTTTTTTTTTATTTGCGTCCATGAGGTGAGACTTTATTGCAACAAGTCAAAATTCTCTGCACTAACATTGCTTTAAATTTTGTGTTTGAGGGGAAAAAGCAGCCAAGATTGAACCGCGTACTTTGAAAGCCCTTAAGAAAGACTGGAGAAACTGGTCGAGACTCAACCTATATTGACTCAGTACTAAAGGTTTACAAGGATGTTTGCTTCCTGTAACCAAAGTGGAAAGAAATTAGGGATGCTTTAAAATTTCTACACTGCACTGCATTGATGTTTTACCAAGTCGATAAATATTTAATAATCAGGTAGCGGAACAAAATATGAAACTCTCTTTTTTTTTTTCTTTTCTGGGGTCTCTGATTATATAACTGCAGGAAAACCACAGGAATTTTTTTAATTTTTTCGTATGCTGTAAAAAGAACAAAGTCTTCCTCATGAATATGTAGTAAATCCTAAGAGCATGGTCTCACCTTTGCCCTGGCTTTTGGCCTCTTCCAGTAGAGGTAGCATGATAGCGTTGTTGAGGCTGGAGGGCGATCGCACTGCAGTGGTGTACATGAGGGGCAGTGACTGCACCACAACTGGGATGCGGTGAACATGGCCGGCCAGCTTCCCGGCTCCCTGCAGGCTCAGGGGGCTGGACGGAGGCGGCGGCACGGACTGCAGGATGTGCAAATACGGCTGACCTCTCACCCCGCTTCCGGGGGCTACCAGTGGGCCCGGCGTGAGCACCGAGGACGCCGAGGTGATAACCGACGGAGAAGACGAGGAGGACGAGGAGGACGACAACGAAGACGGGGAGAAGGCGGATCTGTGGGGGGGCGACGAGGAGGAGGTTATGCTAGCTGTGGTGGTAGACAAGGAGGAGGGGCGGGGCTTGTTGATTGACAGGTCCACAGGTTCTGTCTGCGTGTGGAAGTGGAGGTCATGGGCGAGCAGATCCTCGGGGGGTTCCGACTTTACTCTGCTGAGGAAGAAGGGGACGCCATCCATCGCAGAGAAAGGGCGAACTTTAGGTGACTGTGGGAGTAAAAACAAAAAGGACGTTAAGAGTTTTGTTATTTCAGAGCCGTAAAAATGCATTAACCTGTGACACACAGGAGGGAAGAAACAAACAAGCGAAACTGTCGGCATAAAAAGTCAGCTGAAATCTAATCTCTCACCCATCGGTGAGGCCAAAAAAGGTGCACATTAACGAATTAGGGTCAAAGATAATTGTTTCTGCCGATATTCCCTCTCCAGAAATAATTACTCAGCATGTTAGCGGTGTCAGAAGAGGGATATGCGGTGACATTTATATAGAAAGGAGCAGCATTAACTCAAGCAAGATAAAATGCAAGAGCAAAGATAGTGTCGCTCACGCTCGCCTCCTCTAGTCTTTCTTTTCTCTTGGCGTGGGCCGAGCTCTCTCCCTCTTCCTCCTGTTTTCCATGACTCCCACTCAAATGCAGCTCTCTTGGCTACCCACGTATCTCTCCTAAATCTCCCCTTTTCGACTGTGGAAAAACATCATATGGGCTCAATTTCCTGACCGTCTCTCTGAGTCTCTCAGGCGAAGGGCCTCCAAAGGCCGACGCTGGTGGCTCGAAGGAGCCCTCAGCACATCTTTGGCTCAACACCGAGCAGATTGCGACACAGCCGCTTCAGGGAACGGTTTTAATCCAAGTGCAATGCCCACTGTGTTTTATTTGTTCCTATAAAATTCCAGACGTTTTAGCCCCTCCTTTTGCATCATAGTTTTGGTGAGGAAACACATTCATTTCCTTTAAGTCTGATGCAACTAAAAGTCTTGAGTCACATTGTTTGATATAGAAGCTGTGTGACAACTTAAACTAAAAAACTTTTCAAAATTTGTAACGGCAGCATAATCTTTGCCTTGAGTATTTGACGCCTGTTCTTTCTTTCTAGATAATGTTATGACTTATTCTTGTGGTGAATTACACATCCTTTTGATAGCGTTGGTGGATGGGTCTGCATTTTTTTATGCATTACTCACTCGCACAACTATTGACAATTATCTAAATTTTACAATCTTAAAATCACGAACTTCAATGTATCTTATTGGGATTCTATATGATACTAGAAGAACAAAAAGGCATCTTCGAGATTTTTTTCTTTCTTTTTACAAATTAACATCTAATAAGAGTTGATTACAGCAGAAGTGTTTTGGGGAAAGTCTACACTGCCATTGTACATCAGGAGATTAAAACCTTTGCCAATTGTTGTTAGCTCAACAAATCAAGCTCAGTGGTCTACAAACGTTTTTGAGTCAAGTCAACAAGGCAGTTCAAAGTGCTTCATATCATAAAACATCATACAGTCGTCAACTATGAAACAAGCAATAAACATTACATTTTGTTAAATGACATCACCAGTGACATTTGACGTTCTTAATATGGGTTAGGTCCTTGATTGAGTGTGCTTTGATTTTTAAAAACTTTAGTTCTGGGTGTATATTTAAGGTCTTTCTCCTGCTGGAACGTCTCTCATCAATGCTATCTGTCTTGGTTCAGCCTTTCATTTTAAGTAGGCAGCTATATTTGGGTAGATTTGCAGCCTGCCACACTTTTTGTTTCAGTTTTTTTTTTTTTTATTAAAGAGTGCATTGTGACATCTGAGGGAAGTCTACCCAGTTGTCAACAAATGTTGAAAATTGTGTATCCTTTGCTTCCTTTTCTATGGAATACACTACTTGCTACTAGTTATGTAGCGGTTTTGTTGGCCTAATGACATAAAATCCCAATAAAATACATTGAAGTGTGTGATTGTAATGTAACAAAATGTGAAAAAGTTCAAGAGGTGTGAATATTTTTGCAAGGATCTGGACTAGTAATGCAGATTTTTATATTTCGCCAGTCACTTTTCAGCCAGAAGGAATTGCTGGAGCGTCTTGCTGCATAACTTGTCCCAAGTTGTAAAACAAATGGTGCCCTCTGAAATCTGCCCTCCGATAGCCTCAGGACCTTTGTGGGGTTCAGCTCAAGGCCACTGCTGTCAGGTCGAGATTCAGAGTACATGACGGTCAGGTTCATATTTACCACCCACAATGCACTAAATAGTACCATATTTACTTGACTTTATGTTGGGCTATTCTGCACGAAGCACAACATAAACAATGTTAAACTAAAAATCAGACAGTATCGCTCTTCTTCTCCTATGCAGAACTTCTCTCTTATCAGTGCATTTCAGTCAGAGGCTCCTCCGAAGGGGTTGACCATTTATAGCAAATAGTTTTTAAGTTATAATGGGTGGAGCAGATTCTTCCTTTGAGAGGTCGCCCTCAGAAGAACAGAACATCAATGAAGGTTTGAGTGAGAGAACAAACCCCCATTTAATAAGGCACTCCTAATAATTAGATCAACTTCAGATACAAGCCTAAATTTCAATAGGACGAATTTGTAAGTGCTTAGGATGGAAAAATTACAGCAACAGCACAGCTGCTACAATGAAGCTTTGGAAATCATCTAAAACTCCAAGCAGTTCTTAAACAAGCAATTTGTGTAACTGGGGCCACTGAACTAAATAAAAACAAAAGGAAACAGGCTTTTGAGTTATTGGTTCAGTCACACAGGAACATAATGAGAGACAGTTGGCAGCCTTACAGATCCAGGCATATTAAGACCCAACTTGCCGTAGGTCACCTACAATTCAGCTATAAAACTCTACAAATTAACTTTCTTCATACTTACTTTAGAAAAACTGTAATGAATATACTCTCTGCGAATGAATACCGCGCATGTGTCACATGCAGAAAGACTGACTATCGGGCTGTTTTGAAATATTTACTAATTTATAGGAAGTTATTGCAACATTATATCATTGTACTGCGGAAAAATTACAGTCCTCACTACAATTGCACAGTCATTAACCTCCCTTGCAAAAAACTTTGAAAAATCCAGCCTGTAATTTGAGTCGAGTTATCTTATGGGGAGAAAAATGCAACTTAAAGAAATAACTGTTTATGCAGACACTGGCACCAAAAAAATATTCAAATAAGATAAATAAGCTAAAGGATTTTATTCAATTTGTGCCATTTTCAATTTCCTTTCAGTAGTCATTGATTCCACGATTCCCCAAGCTGCAAGTATAATATGGAACAGGGCTCCATATCTTTCAACCACTTTTCAAAATGGGAATGTTCAGAGAACATGCTCTTCACATAAAGCAGATGATCTTCATAAGTCAGGGTATGACTATAAGCAAATCAATAAACCGGTTTTTATCTACTGTCAGAGCAATGATAACACAATTTAAAACAACTAAAACTGAGGCAAACAGATTTGGATGAGGACCCAGGTTGGTCTGGCCATCCATATCCAGTGATGATGATGGTAAGGTGGCAAAAAAAAAAAAAAAAATCAGCAAAAGTCATTTGCTGATAGAAATGCTGCAATGGCGCCATCTTGGTAGCACCAAGTTTGTGCAATGACAAGCTGGTCAGCAAAAATTCTAAACAGGGTTATCTTTTCCCGGTCAATTAACACATTATTTGTTCACTAACAGTGAGCCCTGACAGCAAGACTCCTCATTACGGACACCACTACAGAGTAAAAAGGACTCAAAGTTGGCTATTTCCAGCAGCGCAGAGGTTTCTTTAAATCAAGTCAGAGGTAACGATACTTCAATAAGGCTGTAAGAGAGTGCAAGACATTTAGCAGATAACGGGAAGGCTGTATGTAATACAACAAACTTGCTTAGCGTTATCATGTCTACTTGTCAGGAAACATGTTAGATTTGGAAATGGTGACTACTTTTTAATTAGGGTATAGGTCTGCATAACCTTGGGTATATAAATAATGGTTGTTGTTTTAGTAATGCTAATTATACTATAAGTTCTTATATGATTCTAATAGTCTTACTATAAAGGCTGGTCTCACACACACAGTGTGACATTGTCTCTGCTTGTAAAATAATAATTAACAGCAGGAAAATTTTAAAAATAACCCTTTGAATGCCACTCCCACAAGTTCTTAGATCATAGCTCTTAAAAAAACTAGAACTGGATAAAACCGGTCCAAGTAAGTCAAAGCTTTACAAAAACCACAAATCACAAATTCGTCACAGATTTGTGAACAGTTCATCTCCACTTTTGTTCACTTCCTTCCTTCCAGGAACTACAACTGTTATGATGTCAATGTTGTGTTTTTGGGGTTATTTTGTTTGTTTTACCATACAAATGCAAATTGATAGTACCAACTCCAACAAATTTCCAAGGTAACCTTCCCAAGCGCTGAATCTTCTCAGGCTACTGTCTGCCATGTAGACTTATCTGTTTTGGGGATAAAGCTGCTTCACCAAGATAAAATAGTGAAAGACAGTAGGCTGTATTTGTTAATCATGAACTAAAATGAGAAAGAAAAAGAGACATTCCTGGTTTAGGACCATAAATGGACATATAGGGCAAGGCTGAGTTTGTCTTATATAAAGTGAAGCAGTGAAACAGAAAAAAAAAAAAAAATCAATACAACCGCAACTCTGTTTAAGTGAAATCAAGCAAATCACATGGAAGTTAAAATTCAACAGGGTTCTCTGAAAAAGTGTTCATCCTGCTTCCCTATGGGGCTCTACCATGACTAACAAGGTCTGGCTGTTTATTTCTTTCGTTTACTACTTATTCTCGAGGTTCAGAGTATTTTCTGCTGTTATAAAAGATTGAACAACAGCGAGTACTGAGAGCATTTTCCATGTCACTTACATAGTGTATGTAAACAATAGCAATGCTGTGTTACACAAACCAGAAACTGGTGCTTTTTGGGGCTTGGTTCACAAAACAACTCTTAACCGACAGAAATGGAAAAACTGAAGCCACCTCCAGTCTCGATTTGACAAATGCAAAGCACACACAAGTGCAAACCTCGGTCCTGCACACACGCTGACACACACACATAAAGATACGCCCGACCTGCCCGTCTGCCTCTGTCCTCACGCATTGTCTTTATTAGGGGATACCGGTTAGCCGGGCAGATTTTCCAGCCCCTTGCAGGCAAATCATCTAACGGGGCAGACCATTTCCAGCAAAGGCTTGGCCCCGTGCCACTCAAATGAAGACCACATTTCTGCAGCAGTCTGAACTGTCTGTGTCTGCCATCTAAAGGGGAAGCTCAGTCTGTTAGGGCGCGATTGGATCTCGGAGCACTTCAAAGCTGTGTGGGCTGAGGCGCTCACATCCTGTCTGTGACTGACATCACTGAAAGGAGAATGACTTCAAACCCCAGGTATTAGGTACCGACGCAGGAGCACAGCTCTCAAAGCCTTGAGCCACAGCTGAGAGCAGGACACCCAGGAAAGCAACCACCTGCTGCACCCTTTTCTCAACTTCTCGGATGTGGGGAGGCAGATGAATTTCTTATCAACAATAGGGACCCCTGCAGCCAAACAATTTTCCTCCAAATCAGCGATAACCCGAGGGTTTATCAGAAGACAGCATTCGTCTAGCGCTGCAATGTTCTTCCATGGAAATCTGTTGGTTACAAATCAAGAGTAAAAATATCATTTATATACCCTGTGATGGACTGGCAACCTGTCCAGGGTGTGCCTCGCCTGTCGCCCAAAGACTCCTGGAGACAGGCAGCAGCCTCTATCTCCAGATTGATATTTTATGAAGGTAAATCGATCAAGTCTGAACACTAATTTATCACGATTACAAATATTAAGTGGTCTGCACCCACTGAACACAGCTGTGGCAGCAACACAGAGCCACACAGGCCTGGTTACCAAGCAACAGCTTCACAATAACAAGACCACTTCATTTCTAGGTATGTCAGAGCAGAGAGCACGGATACTGTACAGTATGTGAGCCATAAAAGCGAAGCTAAAGGCAGTACATGGTGAGAAATAACACAATATGTACCTTGGCAGCTGAAAACCTGTGATAGAATTTCTACATAATATGCCCATCAGCAGATTTTCTTTGTTCTCCATCCCAGTGGTTCCCTAAGTTAGGGTTCCCCCTTCCCCATTTGGATCCACAGACACTTTAATATTGTTGCTAAGAGCATATTTTGTCATATTATTACAAGAGATAAAAAGAGAAACCCTAAGTCGCTAAAACTAGATCAATGGTTGTGGTTGTGGAGTCTGTTAGTCTTGTCAGTGTTTCCTCACTTGATAAGCTTAGTATCATGTTTCTATGCTTGAATCAGTGATAGTTGGGGTCACAAGTCTGTCATTGCAATTTTATGAGCCAAAAGAGGAGAAAAATGTTGCCAAAGTAAATATTTGTAATGATTTAGATGGCCATTTCAATATGAACTTTCTATTAGTAAGATACCAAATTGGTTTTGTTGAGAGTGGGGGAGACTCTGAAAGTCTTGGCATCACTAGCAGCTAACATTAAAGATCAACATGGAGAGAACACTTATAGTGGAAGCTCAGAATATTTTTGATTGAAACATTTTAAGGAGTTACCATTTTACCAGTAGATAACTTACTAGATGTCCTTAACCAGTGAAAATCCAGAGTTTCAAGAAGATTACTTGTACAGTAACTAAAGATAGGATGTGGTGTCACACCAATCGGAGACACATAGAGAACTTAGAAAGTGTTTTAAAATTACCTAAAATGCTATATCGTTTAAGTCTTTCACATTTATACCCCTAAATCAGACATCTACTTTAACTGGATATGCTTTACATTTTCTTTCCCCAGTGAATGTTCATTGGAAGATTACTAGTGGTGTCATTCATCCTACCTTAATTTCCTGTTTAAATAACAGTAATTATTTTTATTAATAACCACCCAATGTAAACCTGATGGCAGTAAAAAGGTTCAGGGAGTCTGTTTTGGTCCAGGTAGGGTCAGCTTTCAAATCAAACCTATCTGGATCTAAAAAAAAAAATCAAAATGCCAAGAGAGCTGTCTACAGTGGGTAGGTTGTAGCTTATATAACATAACCTCATTTTAAAAAACCTGAACTATCTTTTTCATATGCATCTAGGGTAGGGCAGAAGGAAACAAAGTTTTCTAGAAAACGTCATTGTTGCCCATTTGCAGTTTTTGGAAAATCAGGCAAGGACTCCCAGGCAATGCTGGAAGAATTTTCTGGACAGATGAGTACCTAATAAAACTTTTATTGATTAAGACACGTTAGTTTTGCAAAAGTGCATGATTGGTGTTGTGGTTGCTGCATATTCTCCAGGAAGTTTTGGTAGAACAAAACTGTGGCACTATCTGAATCTAGTCAAGAAGTTTGTAATACACTAAGACAGCATCTGTGTTTCCAATACGAATGTGTGCAAAACTTTGTTGATATTCCACTAACGTCAAATTGCTGTGTGTCCATTAAATAAGACACAGCTTTAAGTAACATGTGAATAAGCTTGTTCACACAATATGTCAGTAAAAAACATGCAAGTCTATCATTCTTCTACCACTTCCTGTCGTCTTCTTTATTTTTTCCGCCACTGGTAATATTTGTTTGTTAATCACATGAACGTGATGTGAAAAAAAGTGTTGAAATTGCAGTTTCGTGAAATACACTAATTTCAATACAGATGAAAAACCACCTCATCCTAATGGAAAAACTTTGGGTATTTTCAAAAGTCGCCTAACTTCCATTAATCATTTATTTTTGTAATTCCAACTTGCACAATTTTACCGTCGAAGGAAATGCAGCCATTGACCCAAACACAATTACCAGTTAGGATACCCGAACTTAGTCCCACAGAAATGCTGGGGAGTAAGTCGATGTGAGCAATTTGTGTTGTGACTGGAAGGGGGCTGGCATGGATGAATGAGCTCAAATTCTTTCAAGCTGATACCCAGGACTGATCAACAGTTACAGGAAACATTTAGTTGGAGTAAATTGTGCATAAGGGACTCATACTACATGCCAAATGGAAAAAGCCTCCATCGGGCTGTCGGTTTTGCATTACTGACTTATTTTACTATCTATGCATAGATCTTGCATAAAATTCTGAAGTTTTACATTTAAGGATTATAGAGAAGGTGTAGAACATTCACAGACTTCATCACCGTCGCTTGGAAGGCTTGTGGTAAAAAGAACCATCTCTGTGGGACAAATCTGTATTGGGTAATCATAACACCGATAGAGAGATAGATTTCTTTAAGTAATATATGTCCAAGTCCAACAGCAAATGAATATCTAAACATTCCTTTAAAAAGAAAGAAGTAGAGCATGTAAGGTTTGTGTGCAATTCCATGTAAGAAACAAATACTATTCGTGTGTTTGTAAGAGAGCCTGGCAAAAGAGGAATGGAGGGAAACTGAACGACGTAAAGATGCAGGAACAAACAAAGCCAGATAAGATTTGGAGTTTCCCATGCTAACCCTCCTCCCCAGAGCAGTGACTACATCTGTGCACTGATCCCCCACCCTAACCTCCCCCCTGCTTGCATGGACTCTGTTGGCCCCAGTCACCTCCCAAAAAGACCCCACTGCATTCCTGCTCCAGCTGTGGCTCTCCTCCTCTCCGCTTGGTTCGTCTCTCTTCCCTCTGCCTACCACCATGCTCCCCAACCACTCCTCGTAGCCCCCAAACTCACTAGCTCAGGCCTGGGAGTGATTATCAGCCCACTGCCAGGAGGAGGAAGAGAAGAAAAGGAAAGCAGAGAAGAAGAAGAACAAGAACAAGAAGAAGAAAAAAAAGAAAAAGAGGAATTGTCTGGAAAATTACTGCTCTCTTACCCCTTGTTCCGATTCCAGAGGCTCGACTTTGACTCGGACTGCAGGCATTCCGTCAAGCATTAACATCCTGTTTCTTAGGCTGCCTGCGAAGGAACACAGAGGAGGTGTAAGACGGGTATTTTGGCGTGACTAAGCAGGTCCCACACTCAGTTATTCACACACGGACATCTACAATGTAGTGCCTGCACCCAATGGGAAATGGGCACATTTTTAAATGGGAATGAATTCGGGTTGAAAGTCATTACACCAAATATGAGCGCAAACTGTGGAAAGCCGGTACGTACGCAGCGGGGCATTCTTAATGTCCTTGTTTGCTGGTGTGAGGCTTATGCAATAACACTGATTACAAACCTCTCAAGACATTTTTGGAATACAAACTGATGCACTGACATCATCTAAAAAACAACAGAAGCAGAGTCCACTAAGATAACGAAAACAATGGCTACATACAATGAAAACTTTCATTTTTTTAAACTCATAAGCATAATACACACAATCACAATATTTGCACATCACTTCACCCCTTCTGCCTAGTCACGTTATTTAAAGCAGGCAGCCCAACCCGCCTCCTCAGTTCCACGCTGCGGCTTTAAGAGGGATACTCAGATGGAGCCAATGACAACAATGCGTGCGCCGTATCCCCTCAGCTGGAGCCGACCTGAGGTAACCCTCCCTCTTATTATTTTAGCAGCGCTACATGGAGGAATGCAAGCAAGAAAAATAGACTGTAAACATCTCTATTACTCTCTGCTGCTGGCACCACCAGACAGAGTTTGCGTCTCGGCCTTTGGAATAAGCAGCAAACGAGATCATTGCGATCGCGAATGTAAAACTAGTGATAGAGTGTTTAAGCCGTTTGTATGCGGCGAGCTGCATTGAAGATTTTCGTACGTTAAAAACTTCTGGTGTTTTCTTGAGATTTCAAGTAGAAGTCCAACAAAAATGACTGCAGAATGGTGAAGTGGAAGGAAAGGGATAAATGCTTTCAAGCATTCTCAGACTCTAACTCTGCACTCTGCAGTGTCTCAGACTGAACACTGAGGAATTGTGTCCGAGGGATTTGGGACTTAGCTCCATCTAGGCCTGTCACAATAACAATTTTTGCTGCATGATAAATTTTCTCATAAGTTATTGCGATAAACAATAATGTTGTTTGGAGACCCGTTTTCAAGTAATAGAATGGTAATGGCATAAAAATACAAGTACATCCTGTCAAAAACTAAGTTAAAACAAATTTCTAACAAACAATTTAACTCTAAAACAGGAGGACATTTTAAACATCCAAAATGAAAAAAAACAACAAAACACCAGAAATAATAAATAAAAATGGATACTGTAGTAAACAAAATTGCCTTTCAAAAAAGGGACTACTAGAGATCAATGCACCAGACTGAAGGCCTCTGTCATCCAGTCTTTGATAGAAACAGACACAAGAACAACAAACAATCACGCAAATGGAAATTATTGAGTTAACTTTAATTTATCATGCAGTGAATTGACGCCTTGCTTATTGCGACAGACTTAGCTCCATCTATCTACCTCTGACCGTCTTCTCACTCCCTGTAGAATTAAAGCATCTTCTTCATCTGCTGACGTACACCGGACAGCACCTGTTATAACTAAACATCTCACATTTTTGAAACTTCTGGTATTCTTTTACATTTTTTAAGTCATTTCTTGCCATCCAAGACATCCCAAAGAACTGTTGCAGCAAAAATAAAAAATAAAAAATAAATCAAGGGCCACAGATTGTTCCTTTTCTTCTCAGATTTTCAAGCTTGAGGCTAATCCTGACCGCTTGTGCGTGAGCAGAGGTAGAGAAAGAGGGCGGATTTACTCCCTCAATCTGCAGCTCCCCCCACCCACCGCCCCTTCAAACCCCCACCAGAGCTGGCCTCTCACATCTAACTCCCTCAGGTACCCTGGCTGTGCCGCTATTGTGTTGTTGTCCAGGATGTCCTTCGGCTCCAGGTCTTGGTAGGCCCAGATAGCGTTGCCATAGTAACAGTTGGCGGGTGGAGCAGCAGCCTGAGTCCAGCCTTAAGCCATGTGTTGAGGAGAAAATAAAAAGGGGGAGTGTGTTCAGGCAGGCGGAAAGTGGTATTTGTTTTTCTCAGATTAAAAGTGTTTTTCACTTTTTAAAGTACACGTATCGTTTTTTCTTTTTTTTTTTTTTCCTAAAAGGGAAACTTCTCAAAACTTATTTTCAAGAGCAGAAAAAAGTTTTTGCTTTTATGTTAGCACTGCATGTTCAACCTATTTTGTCAAATCACCTATGCTCATTTTCTGAAAGCAACGTGCTTAACGCCTGAAAGTCCAGTTAATCCAGTGGCGTTGAAGCACCTTCCTAATGAACTGGCCTGCAGAGGACCATTCATAGGAAATCAATGGCAGTTGCATAGCTCTGCTTGTGACTGCAAAGAGCTAACAGCAGTAAAGAGAAACCCAACACTGCGTAACGAGGTAACAGAGGAGGCCAGAATATCTTGAAATCAACAGCTTTTGCTCTTGTAAAAGAATCATTTCTGCCTCCAGAGAATCCCAAATCACACAGACTGAAATAGAAAAAAGGCTGAAACGGATACAATTTCTACAGGACGACAAACCAGTGCATGTCCAGTGTTATATATCACATCTTTTTGTGTGTGCTAGTGGCAGGCTCAGGCAACCACCAGTGAGTTGTCCATCAGCGACATGAGGCGCTGTGTGTGGGAGATAGAGAGGTTGGGGGTGAGGGGGGGGAGGTAGCAGGAAACAGGGTAGATTAAGATCACCTTTCCATTTGCTCCACTCCAAAATGAAATGGCCATCCCAGGTGTGTGGGGGGAGTCGGTGGAGAGAGAAGGGCAGTGAAGTGTTGAGGCATCTCATTTCTCCCTCCAGCAAACCTTCCTCTCCCCTCAAATATATTTAAGAAGGAAAAAAAATGATTTTAAAGGTAGCAGGTGAGGCTCAGTAGCAATGTCAGCTGCAAAATTGCTCCATGCAAGGAGGTTTTATTAAGTCTTTCTGCTTAGGTTAGTGACATTGCAGGCTGATGACTCAAATCAGACTGGGATGTTCAAGGTTTTCTAGGTCAGTAGTGTTGGAAGTCACTGGTAGAAATAAAGAGTGTGTCATTTTTATGTGCACAACTTTGAAAGGCGTGTACATTATTTTTAAATTGTAACAAAATCTGGTGGGTTTTTTTTCACAATCCAGGTAAATTTTGTTCTTTACACTGGTGTCGATAATACAACAGAGACTATGTTGGATGCTGCTGCTGCTCTCTGACTATCTGTGTCATGTGACCTACTCTATCCGCTATGCTACCCACAGAAATGTCTGTGTAGGAGACAGACGGCAGCTGAAACACAACTAAATAATTTTAAGCAAAGCGCCTTGTATGAGACAGGATTACAAGTTTTCTGTTAGTTTGGTCCACCCGGAATTAACAGGAACCACATTAAAATAAATAAATAAAATATAACAGTGATTTGCCAAGATCCAAATCACCAGCAGCATAAGAAAACATTAACAATGAGACTTGCTTTTAAGGAAGCCACTGATCCCCAGCCTCTTAAAGAGCGCCACTTCTTTCAACGATATGCATGTTCTGTGCACCTCAAGGTCAGCAAAAAGGTTCTGACATACAATTGGGAATTGTTGTCTGCCCACTTATAATATGCTTCTCATCTTCCTCATGTGGTAGCAATCCCTTAACCATAATGACCTGTAAGGTTCAGTATGCTAAAAAGTGAATTAGGACAGTCTGTGGTGGTCAGATGATCCACCAGTGTCTGTCTGGTGTAAGTACATCAATCAGCAAAATTTAATTCAGACAGTAACAATCATAGTATAGGAGGAGGAACAAGATGTTTGCTTCTATTCAGTCAGATTTGGGGAAACCCTCAAGCTTATCATGTGCATGCAGTTCTGATGAATTCTGTGGGTTTATTCACAACCCTTTGATTCTGCTACCCCAACTGCATAATCTGAAAGTGCACCCATCCCATGGTCTCTAGAGATCCATGTGGATAACATGACTGGATCCATAAAGGAAGGTTATATGTGTAGTGCACACCTGTGATCCAACATGAGCTACTGAAATGTTTTGTATTCTTCTGCTGATTTAAACAGCCAGTGGATGAGCTGGTGTGTCATCATCCCCTGATATGCAGGGCTGCATTTCTCCGACTCTAACAATATAGCTGACACTAGAATATGATGAATACAAGTGTGCACACGTGTTGGCTTTATTATCATACAGCATGAGTTTTGGGTACTTAGTGATTTGTTCACTTCCATTGTCAGAACAAGAAAGCTAGTTTATACCTGAATTACACAGAAAAGAGTTTATATAAGTAACTAATCAGATGAAAAGAGCTTGTGCAGCGGGTGGTGAACATCGCTGTTTGTTCATGCAAGCATGATCCTGCTTTAGGATGTTCCCATGTAAGAGAAATGAAACACACTTTTGCCAAAATAAAAGTACGGCTTATACAACCTCTTGAAACCAGACTTTAGTAACTGGCTGCACTGTACCGTCTCTGCTTCCCCTCTTATCTCTAGCTCTCATGTGAATGTAGTTATGCACAGAAACGGCACAAACCCGGCGCAACAGAAGGGCCCCCGCCAATGCTTTGTTCCCGTGTTGAGTGCCCACAGCAACCGCATGCATCTGTGTCACAGAGGCCGGACCTGCTGCCACAAGCTGGGGCGGAAGAGGGGATGGGAAAGGGTGGGCCGCAGCGAGTTCAGGGCGATACATGAGTACGGATTAGGGAAGGTGATAGGAAAAGGAGCGAGCGAGGGTGGGGGCCGTGTTGAAGAGTTGCTGGCAAGAATGGTGTACGGGGGTGGGGGGGGAGCAATCAAGGAGAGTTGAAAGGGCTCGGAGGGGGCTGGTTCAGCAGGAGGAGGGGGTAGGAGTCAAAGAAGTGAGAGTGGGTAGAGAGGGGATATGGACCTGAGCCAAGGCCTGGTCGAGCGCAAAGCATACAGTGCAAGAATGTCAACAGACCCCCCCACCACCCCTCAACCCCTTCCTGGTCCCCTAACAAAAAGAAAAAAAAGCAAGAGAAAAAGCTACAAATAAAAACTACTTAATCAGGAAAAAAATGAGAAGAAACCATCATACAAAGCTATTAATGCTATTGCACAAAAACCAGAGAGTTGTTGGGTGATATGAGATGAGCATTTCCTGTGTTATGCTTGTACTGTCTGTCGCTGGCCTCTTTGCAGCAGCTCACTTCCCTCTTCTGAGCCCCTGGACACCCCGGTGTGACACATTGGCCTGATAACTGGCCTACAACCGCTAGCTCACCCGCACACCACTCTACTTCTTCTCTTTTCAGTTGCTGAGCGCATGAACTTCTAGAAAAGCTGAGTACATTCACAATTACACTCCCGTCACAAAGTGAAGTCCATAGTGAATGGCACTTTTGTCAATACCGCAAAATACATTTTCAATAAATGTAATTAGACTGATTTTTGTCTCCAAAGCAACAGAACGACAGAAACCTCTGCTTTTCAATCTGATCATGGTTCACGTTTAACCGCCGCCCCACATATCTCACCCTGCCATTCAAATACTGGACTTCCCTGCAGAGTTAAAGCTTAAAGAATAACTTCACTGAGGCAAAAACTGGTACTTGGTTTGGTCAAAGGTTCAGCATACTTGAGTCTTGCACCTGCTCTTCCCCGTATTGCAAAGCCAAAGGCTTTCTTACATCACATAAATAAAACATTTGTTCTGCTACAAACTGTCATGGTCTGAAAGGTTCTAGTTTGTTTCCCTTGTGTTGTTTTCTGACTTCAGACTGTCACCTGTATGTTTTATCTCCTCATGTCTATAGCTCCTGTTTCTCTTTTTGTCTTCCATAAGCTTTTTGTTGCCCAATGCCATTTTTGGATGTTTGCTGATGTTCAGTTACCGTAGTCTCTTGTTGAACTTTAGCTTTTAGAAATCCCTTAAAATCATAGTTTCGTCACCAAAAGAGGTAAAAATTGTTGCACGGTTTAACAACTGGTTGAGTACAATTGGTTGTGTACATACAAATTTAGGTATAAAAGGTATAAGACGAATAGGCCGAGGAAAAATATTCATGGGACTTAAGATTTTTCTTTATTTTATTACACAGCAACCAGAAAAAAAGCCTGTCAAAAAGGTTTCTTGTACCAAGTGAACTCAAAGTAGAGACTGCCTGTTAGATGGAAAGAAAATGATAAATTATTTCTTACAAAATAAAATCTGAAATACTATGGTGGGTAATTGTATTCATCCCCCTAAACAAAAAGCAGTGAAGCTATGCGTCTTCAGAAGTGACCAAACCTCAAAAAGAGATTGAATCTCTGTGTAATTTAATCTCCAGTTGTTTTCTGAAGGCTTCAGAGGTTTTTCTAGAGAACATCAGTGAACAAGCACCTTCATGAAGACAAAGGCACACAGCAGACAAATCAGGAATAAAGTTGTGCAGGCAAAGTCATCAACTAATTTAAACACATTATGGTGGCTCTTTTGAACAATCAACGACATTCGCATTTTGGAAATGTGGCCGAAAAAAGTACAGATTGTCGAGCATTGGGTGCCTCAGCTGCTTCTATTCAGCTGAAACAGGGAGCCAAGTGGATGGATAATTAATACAGGATCATTATAGCAGAAACACAGTTAGAGGCAAAAACTTGAGGTTGGGGTGGAGGTTCTCTTTTCAGCAGGAAGAGAGATATAGCCAGAGCTTGAACAGAATGGTACCAATTAAAGAATACAACCTGAGTTAGAATATCCTAGTCAAAGTCCAGGCCTAAATCCATGCGAGTATCTTGTGTGCAAAGCTGGTAGAGACATATGTCGAAGGAATTCCAGCAGTACTCACAGCAGGAGGCAGTTGCACAATAAACTAAATCATAAGGGCTGAAGACAAAAGCACAATACATTTACAGATTTTTATTTGCAGAACATTTCTGAAAATTGTGAATCCTTTTGGTTACATTGACATTTGTGATTGTAATATGACACACTGAAACAGGTTAAGGTGTGACTACTTTTTAAAGGCACTACAAAAGGTATTATATCAAGTTTAAAATATGCCTGACTTTAATGTTCTTTCTCTAAGACCCTTCAGAAGCAGCAAGAAGAGACTGAAGAACATTGCTTTGTTTTAACCTTTTTTGCATTAAACCCCAATTATGTAGGAGCAGATGTTTCCTGTGACACAACTAATAGGTTTGTTTGCACTTCCACATTGTGGCAGATCAGTGTTTTATATTTCATATTTGTAGCATAGCAATTTGACGGCGACTTATATGAAATACGTCTCCAGCAGTCAGGGAATGTCACGAGAGATCATAATGTGACATGTAAACTTTTCTACAGGGGTACAGAAAGTGTTCTCAGCATTTGTTTTCACACGTTGAGCACAGTAGTACTCCCCATAATAAGATACGTGACCTTTATGTGAAACTGGCGGAGTTCCCCTTTTATGGCTTTCCAGCCAAAGACAGACAATACCAGGTAAACACCGCTGATGATGTTTGTTACTCTCACCTCTGTGACAATAAGTGTTTTCCCACAGTCCACCCTCTAGATGTACTGACATTGACATAATCTCTCTCTCTCTCTTTTTTTTTTTTGTATAATTCCTGGCACTCTGTGAATGGTCTCATAATTTCCATTTCATAAGCTGTATTTTCCTTGGCAAGAGCAACAAGATAAAGTCTTTCAGATGCTTCTGGGAGACTTCTGAACAGGACTCGAGAGAGCAGAATCCCTCTACTTATAAAAGCGAGGACTTCTCTATCAGATGACAAGCCCAATGGCATCAAATTGCATCTTATGTGCACTGCACTGTTAAAAAAACAGGAGGGAGAAAACACTTTCCTTTAGGGGTAAAACCCCCTTAAATATGCACTCAGCTGATGCTTTTACCTCAAAACACTCCAGACATTTCCTCAGAGAATAGCTGCAGTCCAGAAAGGACAAACTTTCTGTATGAACACAGCTATTAATAGAGAGAACACTCTCATCATGTGTTGGGTAATTTAATCCTACAAAGCCTAATCTGTGGACAATTTGGGTAAAAAAAAAAAAAAAAAAAAAAAAGTTTGGGGACGTTGTAAAAACAGTAGTTAGGTAAGCAGATGAATCTTTTCTTGACCATTGCCTCAATCTGCTATTTAAGCAGACTGAAAATTTAGCATAATCACTGGAATCATTTTCAGTAAGGTGTAAAAAACTATGGGTTACTACGTCTGGTCTCATTCCTTTGCTATGCCTTGATGGCACTGATTTCTAGGTTTCTCTGAGGTCTAACGTTCCACGTTTCAGCACCTGTTGCTGCTTATTCAACTTCAGCTGTTTGGAAATATTTCTGGTCAAGAAAAACATCAGCAGTGGCAGCCTGGAAAAGGTGTACCACCCATTACTCCTTCGGAAATAATGATGTTTTAAAGCTACTAGCTGCATGTTTGTTAAGCAGATGACCCCAGGCTAGCTACCGATTACATAAAACTTCTTACACTTTATGGCATTCCTCAGCATAGAGCAGGAAAAAGTCTAAGTCACTTTACAAGACAAACATCCAGTTTATATACAAAAATATATTCCACGTTATAGTACTGCATGGTCAGGAAAATAGAAAAATGCAACAAAACACATTCTTCCAGCAGGTCATGCCCTCTAAGACCAATCCAGGACGTTGCTGGGTCAAGCGTTGCATCGACTAAATGCATGGCAGAAAATCCCAAGTGTATGAAAAGCCTAAGCATTTGTTAAAGCAGAGACACCACACAAAATAGACCGAGACAGATCCAAAGATGAGCTCAGGGTGTGGATGGCTGAAGGCAGAATGGTGAAAAAGATGAGTATTGATTTCATTGATCCCTCTGTCAGAGTACACATCAACTTCCATTTCAATAAAGTTCATCCTTGAGAAAACCTTTGACTATGTCACAGACGTGGACAAACTTTAGCTTGTTCTGAGAAGTTTTACTGAGTAAAAGTTATAATCATGACAAAATCCGTCTTCTAGGCCTTAAAGCTCAACTAAACTAATCATCATCTTATACCAGCAGAAAAGTGGTGATACTACAGCAAGTGTGGTAAAAGCCAATAGCAGCAGGGCTTTAAATGGCTGGAATCATTTTTTTCAGAGCTACAGAGGTTTTTTTCTCAAAAGACAGGCCACCAACTAAACAGGTCTTATCTTAACCCACTTTGACTTGAATACTGGATTACTCCAAACACTGTTACAGTTCTACTGACACTGAGACAAACTACTTAATTTGAACTTGATTTTCTAGAAAATACCAGGATATTTAAAAACAATATTTTCTAAAGACAAACTTCCAGATGTGCAACTAAACATGTGGTGCTTCACATGTCGTCAACATAGAACCGTAAAGCTCTTGCTTCAGTCAAATACAGCATCTTGTCCAACACAGAACTCATGTAATATGAGGAATAAGATGGAGTGTCGTCGTTTACATCTCTCTTCAGAATGACACAATGGGAGTAACTTTCAAAAAACAAAAAGCTATTACACAAAACCTTATAACAAAGTGATGAATTGTGTTTGAGCCACCGAGCTCTGAGAATCTGAGAACAAAGCAGTTCCATTTATAGAGCCGATACTCATGCAAATACACAGATAACACACAAATCACACACAAACACACAAGACACACTTATACAACAGTAAGGCCCACGGAAGTTCCCATATTCTGGTGGATTGCCCTTGGGCCTGTGCTATTTCTGCCGGGGGCAGGGGGATCCTGTGTCAGTAATCCTGTCAGGATGAGGGGGATGAGGTCGCCGGATGCAGCTCAAGTCCACTGCCTTCATCCTCGTAACACATATGCACAGTCAAACACACACAGACGGAACAATATTGAGGAACCTGTCGCTGAGTAATGTGTACAGCACATTACCTGAGACAGTTTTTCAGACGACAAGAAAAAGAAAGGAAAAAAAAAAACTTTTGTGGTGTGGTGTGGTTTTGTTTTTTTTTTCTTTCCACTTGAAAAATGAGTTCTTCTTTTCCCCGTCTTTTAGAGATTGTGAAAGGTCCCCACCTCCACCATTACAATCTTCTGCCTCTTGTGAAACTGTGGGAAATGAAGAAGCTGTTTATTCTGAGAGGAAACACTCAAAGCGAAAAGAAGAGTCGGTCACTGTCTGGTTTGTCTGTCTCCGTCTGTGTGTCAAACGCACGTCTTACAAAGCTGACTTCCTGAGCTGCTGCTCCGTTCTACAATCTGGCACAAACATGCACACACACCCAATCACACGCAATCTCACACACACACACACACACACACGCCGACACATGCGCGCACTCGCTTACAAACCTTATGACCTCTTCCTGGACCCACAATAAACCATATTTATCTAAGGTTTGGAGACAGACTCACACATTCACACCAACATCCCCCCTCTGTATTGCAGTTCTGCCCATGAAAGAAGAATATGGATGCCCATTCAACACAAACAGCCACCCCCACACACCTACCGCGCACACACACGAACAGCGCGCAAACGCACGTACACTCCTCCACAGTGCTCCAGAGAGAGGTAAACAGAAGAGTCTGACATCCTCTTGCATCATGTGCCTCAAATGCAGCAGAGAAGCAGCTAAACAAGCTGTGACTGTGACAGCTCTAAAGTGAGGTGGCTTTACTCGAGCGAGCCTCGGCTTCTGAGTCAAAGCAATTTGCGACACCGTTCCAGACGGTCTGTGGTCAATTGGCTACAATTTTGATGTAAGCACGAGAAAGAATGAGGTAAATGTTTAGCATGGTTACAGTTGGAAAAAAGCACAATTGGACGCAGCTAAACACTTCATAGAGAGACAATTTAGTGAAAGGTCCACAAAGTCTGGTGACCTCAAAGAAACACAACACACACACACACACACAGACCTTATCTCGATAAGGTCTGTGTGTGTGTGTGTGTGTGTGTGTAAATGCTGTAGTTACAGGCTGTATCTAAAAAAGCCTCTGACACAAAAACCTCACTCTTAAAAAAAGGAAGAGGACACAGGGACATATACACTAAGTCCTAAAATCTAGATCTTTTGCCACATGATCTTACAATAATAAAATGTTGTAAATTAACCTCTCTCTTTCAGATTTTATCAACTTGCTCTCAGCATTTGACGTTATCTCTTGAGGTGTTTGTAAGTTTTTGTTATGAACTACAGATGTTCCTTAAGCTTGGCTTCTTGTTTCTATATCTGAGACTCTTATTTTGAAGTAGCTAAGGAGGTACTTCTTGAGTGGCCCTGTCATGCATTCGGCTAATAAAGACCTCTTGCCTCAAAATACTTGCTTACAAACGAAGAAAGGAAAGATTTGTAAATGCAGTTGTATCACTTTCAATTTTAGTTTTTGTAAGGTTTTCATATTTTTTCTATGCCTTTTTGTGCTATTAAGAGGGAAAGAGTGGTTATATGTTGTGTATGTATGACAGCCATGCTACCTGCAATAAGTGCTATAATTGCTTAGATTTATTAGTACAGTTAGCATGGCTAGGTTTCCAATAACAACACTAACATGTTCAATGACAGCCAGAGGTTGAAAACTCAAAAACCATAAAAGAGGAACTATGACGGACTACGTTAAGCATTCCTGTTATTGACGAAAAAAATGTCTTAATCTCTCTCTCTCTGCCTCTAATTGAGCCTGAATGATAAGTAAACATGCATCAACATATGGAAAATATTGTCCCTTTCAAATAGCTCCTTACACTGTTGTGTTTGCTCTGAATTAAACTTGGACACCTTACTGAAACTTCGATTATCTCACTTTGAGTCTTGTTACCATGACGTGACTGGGGCACGGTATGGTGTTTTCACTGATCCGAGAAAGTTCACAAGGTGCTGACTGGTTGTAAAGCTAAAAATATTCCCATTTCACTTGGTGCCCTATTGACACAGTGACTTGCTAATTGCTAGCTACTAACAATGCTGAAGACATCTGCCTCAAAGCTTCCTGTCAGCGCTAGACTGAAGGATTGTTTAGTCGCTGCTTAGACAGATCAAACTTGAAGTAAATTACTTTCAGCTACTCAGTTTTTAAAATACTCCTTCATCCTACGTGCTTCACGTTTTTCCATAAAAAAGTAATGCAGAAATATTGTCTGGTCTTATAAAATAGATGCATGGACAAACTCCTATTAAAGCCATGTAAAAGTACTGATATATGTAAAGTACTGCCTTGCACCATTTTTTAGAAAGATACTCTAGTCCTCTTTCATCTTTATAATGATGTTTTCAGACTATTGAGGTAAGCTGTGCACAAGAGACAGGGAGAAAAAGGTTAGTTGCAGTGGATCAATAAGAAATGCACTCAGTGACTCAGTACGAGTCTTTTATTTACCCTCAGTTCACAGGTCCCCAACCGAGGTGACTGCAGTGCAGTACTTAACAGTCTCGAACTTATACAGCAGCAACGTAGGTAGAATTCTATATAATGTATTAATACTGATAAAAAAATTTAAAAAAAACATTAACCCAAGTTGGAAAAACACCAAAACCAAAGCAGTATTAAATATTGACAGAGCATTTTATGATGCAAACATAGCTGCATCTTTAGTACCCTCCCTGCAGACCATCCCTCATCCCCCATTTCTCCCTAGTAGGGCATGTCTGTTGCCCTACTAGAGGATTCATAGCAGGTTTTTGTCTTTTATTCCCCTCAGGCTCTGATCCTATATGTGTGCTCTCTTGCGTTCCACCGTCTATGGCTGACTGCGATCTTCCATCCACCCCTCCCCCCCTCCCGCCGAACATACGTTCTGTTCTTATATAGAACTCACAATACCTGGTCGTCTGCATGCATCACAGCACATGTGCATCCAAAAGCACTCTCAAAGATCGACCTAGATGTTCTACATTAACTGTACAACGCAGGCGTGAGCAGACACCAATACCCTGACTCATCTACAGCGTCTCTTGTGAACAACTCACAGAGAGAAAAAAATATATATCAACTCTTTTAGTTCCCTCTTTCCTTTATCTTTTTTTTTTCCCCTCTCTCTCACTTGGTATCTCTGGTGATATAAAGAGTGGTGAACGTGAAGGCGCATAGCAAGCTCAGGGGCGTTTTAGAGTTCAACAGCCTCGCAGACTCCTCTAGATGCGACATCACATCCTATCTAACCTTACTTTGTGCTGACACAACCAAATCCATTCCAACATGCTGCACATGGAAATGGACAATAACGAACCAACCAAAACATTCCAACACACTGACACTTATTACACCGAGTGTATGCAGTTATTTTCGCTCAGCAAGTTTTTCCCTTCAGTTTGACCCGTGCCAGAGCTCCAAAGCCACTCCACGAAAGCCAGCAGCTACGTTTACCTCCATTACTCATCCGCTCACGCCTTCACTTCGATTATTTTTTTTTTTCCTCTCGCTCTCTTTTCAAGCCAGCACTGTAGCACATTGATACCAGGTTGAAAAGAGGTGCGAGATGGACGACGTTGCTCATAGTCTGCACCTACGTTTGCCTCCGCTGCTACAAGTCAAAGACCTAGTGGAAATCTCTAGTGCATCGTTTCATCTGACCTGCAGTAACCTAAAACTAAAGGCAAACTGTGCTGCCTCCTTACGCAGGTCTGCAAAAGCCATCTGCACTGAGGCTAAAGAGACGAAGCTCCCCAAAGGTTCTGTTAGGGGAAGCTGTTTTAGTAAAACGATCCACAACACTCTGAAAATACCGAGGTTCACTGGTCTTCCACAACCTTCTTCTTCTTTGGCTTTCTGTCTTTTCTCCTTCCGTTTGTTATCCAACCATATTTGGTCAAAGTAAAACTCCACACCGTGTAGAGGGAGGAAACGTCACTGCAGATAGAAGACCCTTCTGACATAAAATCATGTCAAGCAACTTTCAATCAGAGTCTAGGGACAAGATCTCTGCAAAGTGAGTCACTTCCTAAAAGATCTGACAGTGCAGCCCTCGAGAAGGTGTCGTAATGAAAACAAAAAGAATAAATGCATCAATGTGATAGATAGATAGATAGATAGATAGATAGATAGATAGATAGATAGATAGATAGATAGATAGATAGATAGATAGATAGATAGATAGATAGATAGATAGATAGATAGATAGATAGATAGATAGATAGATAGATAGATAGATAGATAGATAGATGAATAGATAGATAGATAGATAGATAGATAGATAGATAGATAGATAGATAGATAGATAGATAGATAGATAGATAGATAGATAGATAGATAGATAGATAGATGGATGGATCGATGGATATGGATGGATGGATGGATGGATAGATAGATAGATAGATAGATAGATAGATAGATAGATAGATAGATAGATAGATAGATAGATAGATAGATAGATAGATAGATAGATAGATAGATAGATAGATAGATAGATAGATAGATAGATAGATAGATAGATAGATAGATAGATAGATAGATAGATAGATAGATAGATAGATATGATAGATAGATAGATAGATAGATAGATAGATAGATAGATAGATAGATAGATAGATAGATAGATAGATAGATAGATAGATAGATAGATAGATAGATAGATAGATAGATGAAGATAGATAGATAGATAGATAGATAGATAGATAGATAGATAGATAGATAGATAGATAGATAGATAGATAGATAGATAGATAGATAGATAGATAGATAGATAGATAGATAGATAGATAGATAGATAGATAGATAGATAGATAGATAGATAGATAGATAGATAGATAGATATACACATTTTCACAACTTTTTAACATCACTTGCTGTTGTGCAACACCTTCTGCACTTTGTCTCTGTATCTTGCAGTCCCTGAAAACACACGCTCCAGAACATTGTGGACAGCCTTAACTCAATTTGGTAAACAAACGTGGACTGGAGTCCCGGGTCAAAGGTTGTATCCACAAGAGAAAACACGGAGGGAGGGAACACTTTGTCTTTTTCTGACATGATGAAATAACAGCTCAGGGACTTCCAATTTGCAAGGCGCAAATAATATTAAATCTTACTGTACCCCGTGGAAATTTAAAATAAGCACAGGTAAATTGATTATCATTTCATATGCGACTGAATAAAGGGGAGACATCCTCTCCATCTTTGTTATATTTTTACTCAGAAAATGAATGTTCAGGTCAGAGTCAACCGATGCTGGGAGAATTATTGAATATTTTACAATTTTATCAACACTTTGTATGAACTGTAATTAAGTTTTATTGAAACGTGTGCTAAATCTGTCATCTGTCATATTTGAATGATTTCTGTATGCTGTGTGTTGTTCTTCTAAATGGGTCCCTACACTGTAAATAATAAACCCTTGCTCTTTTTATTTCTCCTTGCCTTATAGTTAAACATGAATCCAGCCGTGTACTGTAGTACACTGCACTCTATCTGCAGTCAATGCAGATGCGCTCCATAACACCCCCTTGGATCAATGAGCAGTCACTCAATATGTCAGTAGTTAACCCAGCTGATTAGGGGGTAATTCGGGGAATTCAATCTCCATGAATATGAATTGGCCCCTATATTTTGCTGGCACGAACAAACCACAGCATCTTCATTGAAAGATTCAGTCAACAGGAGCTCACCTTGCGTTTTGTGAACTGCGACAAACAGAGGATGCCTTCAGTGAAGAAATCTCACCCAGTAATTAAACATCCGAGGCAGAAAAGAGTTGATGGACTGATAAAGTCTATCTGTTAGATTGGCTTTTACAACTGGCAAACACACACACACACACACTCACACCTGTACAGATTTCTATCTTATTGTCCTTGAACAGCTAGCTGTGGGAAAAAAAAAAACTGTAAACATGTGTGAGCCATCATGCTGTTGACTGAAACCAGCGTATTTATTCACATAAGGTGAAAACTATTGCAATGTGGGTTTAGGGAATAATATAAATTCTGGAAATGTTGCCATGTGCATTAAAGGTGGAACATGTGTAAACTGTTGGCAGGGCTTCTAAAAGACACTATAAATATCTTGACATGTTAGCACACAATAAACTTGTTCATGGAGTTATATTCAAAGTATATTTCCTTGATACAAAATGTGTATATGACTCTTGAGAGCACCTACACAATTCAATAACTAGCACCTCTTTCAAGCACCATAATATACAGCAAGTTCTCAAGTTAATTGAGTGTATTAATGTTACTGCTAACTTTGGACCAGTTGCTGCGTAGACACAGCAGAAAGGATGCTCACACCTGTTATCAAGGAAGTCAAACCGAAAGTAATTACACTCATGAACACTTATATTTTACATGTTCACATCAATTTGGCTGTAATTAAGACAAACCCCCCCTTTATGTATGAATGATTCCTCAGGAGAGCCGATTTGAAGCTGGTTTAACCTTCTTCCTATAAATTAACACTTTCGTTTGTAATTGTTCCAAATGTTTTGCTGATCAAGGATTCCAGTATTAGTGAACTGTTCATATCTATCCAAACCCCTGTCGATGCAGAAAATTAATGATTATGGCAGTGCGCAGACGATCTCTGCAAACAGCTACAGTAGCATTGTGATCTTGTAAAGCTTCGGATCCTACACCAACACATAGATTTCTAATTGGAATTTGGCGAACATGTTTAATAGAATCTACTGATATGAAAATGACAGCAACAAGAAACAGTGTGGTCAACCATTATATTTAGGAAAAGACGCCCCGAGCAAAAATTGAAACTGATATGCTTAAAAAAATAATGTAATTAAAGTAACAGATGAGCGTTTCACAGTGGAGGTTTTTTTTAAGACAGTTTCTGTTTAGTGAATTGCAATTCCTAACATTCTTTTCTTTTTGAAACAAACTCATTATTGAACACATGCAACTTATCTGAAACCATTCTGGACTGTTTTTGTTGTTTGCATCTGTCACACTAGAGTCAGATGAAACTTATGCCTGTGCAAATACTGCTAATTGATAGCTGAGTTAATGGCTCAGCCTTCTGAGAAACAATTATTATAAACTAAACAGTTTTCGTCTTCACCACAGCAGATGTGCCGGTGATGTTCTCAATCTTGAAAGCTGTCCAGCTTTGTCGCCTCAGAATGAAAGAATCCTTTGAATAAACAGAAGAACTCTAGTGGAAGCTTGATTTTTCTGAAACACTGTTCAATCAGCCAATTTTTACTTGAATGGCTATGACTGGTGGTTGGTTTATAGTTGTTGTTTTTTTTTTTTGCTTGTCTTTTGTTTTGTTTTTCAATACTTCACCGCTAGCAGCTAAAACAATGCGATCCTAATACCAAAAAAAGAATTCCATTCCTTTTCATGTTTTTGAAAACAGAAAAAAAAAATGTTCCATGAATATAAAACTTAAATTTTCTTTTTTAGAAGAATTTAACCAAATAATTTTTTTTTATGTTTATCTAGAGGTGATCAGATGAAGCACAGATTATTGCCTGATGGAAGCGCTGAGACCAACACAAACTTTTGCTGCATTCGTTAGTCCGCTGCTGAATTATTACAGTGGTCAAGCATGGAGATGCAGAGACTGATTTTCAGCTTGAGCTGCCCTGATCAGTGACCCACTGTCCAGAATTTGTTTGTGACCAGTGAATGCACCACAGAAGCACTAGCAGGTCACAGCAACAGCAATGCTAATTGGTGCAAAACTGTTCTCTGCAAAAACAAAAGACTCAACTGTAGCTATTTTTAGCGTTTGAGCTTATCACTTGTATCCTGACTGTTAATTTTTTAAGAACTGGTACTTAAAACATGGCCACAGAGACAATTTAAAGGTGGTGGAATCTTGTCAGATGCTTGTGCTGGCAAGACTGATGAAAGGTTTGCGAGCAAAAGCTGTTATCATAACTCATGCAAACTATCTCCTTTCTTATTTCAAATTAAGAGTCTAAAACTTAGATGAAGGGTGTCGAGTTTAACACCCTCACCTTCATACATTGGGCTCGTAATACTTGCTTGCACATGTTCCACCTGACGAAGTCACATGCAGACTGGACAGGGCTTTACGGGACAGACTTCGCTTTGATGAGAAATATTGTGCCCGTGCCATGAGATCTTGGTAGAAACCCCCAGTTACAACTGGAAATCAGCACATGTTTGGTCTTTAAACCCATCATTAAACACTAAATTCCCCCTGGTCCCCTTTTGGGTTTAACAAGGGACATATTCTTTGTCGCAACTACTTCATGTTTAGTTGGATTCAACACTAAAACATCCGTAAAGGACTCTGCAGGCCATTTATTAAATTTTATGAGTGTTTTTTAATTGCTCAAATAAAACCAGGCTTGCGTCGAGGAGACTTGGTAAGATTGGATGTGTGTGTTATTAAAGTTGATAAAAAAGAAAATTTTAACTGGCATGTCAAACCTCAAAACCAGAGGTCCTTGTTGACTAGGCATGAGTTGGTTTCCGGTATCAAATTGTTAGTTTCACAACCACCAACATTTCCTACTGCTCAAAGTCCTTTTTATGTAGATTATCAGGGAAAATACACAGAAATATGGGAGCTTACAAGAGGTGTGGAGTAACACAGCATTCATCTACCACGTGTCACCGTGCACTGCTGGTCAGCTGGCTGACAGATTTTCTCAAGAAAGACCAATTTCTAGAGGATAGTACCAACATACTGTTAAACTAATACAGCAACATGGTCATACCATGAGAATCTTGTGGCTTAGCATTTGCTAATAAAAGCCTGGGTGGGACAACTCTTTACTACGATAATGCGTTGACAAGACAAAAAGGTCAGTGTTGCACCAACTTGTAATAAATGATGTTGACAGCTGACAATTTAATATTTCCCCTATATATTATTACTACAGCATCACAAACAAACAGAAGTAAACTCTTGCTGATGTGACCATCAGCAGTTCAAAATATTGGAGCAATGCATCAATTCTCTAACTTCTTAGTGATGATATCAGCATGTTTATTCATGCGCAAGAAGCCGGCCCCTTAGTGAATGGGTTCAAGTGAGACTTTAAATGGGCATTAATCTCCCTCCCTGAACATCCAAGAGCTACGGGGGGTCTGATTCACTCCTGCACACACACACACACACACGCTCCCCTGCTTTGGAGACAGAAGAATAGATATACATCTCTTACTAAGCGTACGGGGAAAATTTACTCAGACTCTTGAATCGACCAGGAACATTTATGGGTATTCGACACCGGCAGATGGAAGATTTTAGCCCCCACTTAAAACACACACACAGATATGCACAGTGCATTGACAAATTGACTTTCTATGAATGCAAGAACAGTGGAGCACAAACACCCGACAGCTGACGCGCAGATAAAGACAAGTCAGGGCCTCTCTGCATCGCGTGGGTAAAGTCACAGAGGTCAGAGCTTAGTTTCCACATCAAACCCAGGAGCAGAGGCCAGAGTCTCGGCCCCCTCCAACCTTCCTCTCTCCTACCCACCCACTCTCCTCTGCCCACCCACCCCTTCACACAAACACACACACACAACCCACACTCTCCTCCACCTCCTCTTCTCCCTCCTCCCTCTCTGGATGTACAAATGCCTTTGCTGTCAGCTCTGCCCTGGACCCCTGTAATTGAAAATAACAGCTAAGGGCCAGCCCACGGCCACTCTCCCCTGCCCAGTGGCTCTCTGCCGTGGTGACAGCCACCCATCAATACCAATGACTATTGCCCTGGAAGTGAGAGCGCCGCCGATGACATCCAAGACACCACCCCTGCAACACTCCCCCACACACACCAATACGCACACACACACAAACACACGCACAAACACACACCAGTGTCCTTCCTCTGCTACCCGAGCCTTCTAATGTTTAACCCGTTGCTAACATTTGGGTTGGTTGGAGTTCAGGCAAACAAGCCGGGTCTCTCACACACCCAGCGAAATTGCACACTCAGGCATAAACAACTTTAAGAGATGCAAACAACAGCAGTAAACTTTTTTTGCGCTCCCATCAAGACACTGAGCCAGTGTTACTGTACTACAGTGGAGCACCGCTGAGCTGATCCGGACTGAGAGAGGCAGGAGATCTGAACCACAACCAGCCCCGGCACAGCTGAAGTCCGGATGCTGCTCTTGTTCACTCTCGAGAGTAATCACTTTTCTGTTTCCTCTGCTCATGACAGCCAATGAACACACACTGAAACATGGAGGTTTCATGCCCAGTGACCATCACTCAGGAGGGCGGGGGAGGTGGGGGGTCTCTTGTTTCCCCCGACCCCAACACTGACGGACACCAAACAATGCCATAGGTGATCTGAGATGTCATCCGTTTTGACAGAGCAATGACAGCTGAGCGAGGTGCGCTGAGCTCACAACCACAAAGCACAACAACGTGACGAATGAAACAAGACACACAAACACATTCACGCAGACGGGCACTGTGAGCAGAGAACGGGAAAAACGCACATACCTTGTCAAAAGCTGCAGAGCCGTGGAGACTAGGAGACTGTTTTCCTTTCCACAGTCCTCTCTGTCTCGTCTCCTCCTCTCCCTTTCCTCTTCTCTCCTGCGTGAATGTGCGGAGTGTTAGTGCGTGTGCGTGTAGATGTGTGAGTGTGTGTGAGCGGCTCCCTCCCCTTCCCTTCTGCCTCTCAGCTGCTCGGCTCGGGCAGTTCTCAGGAAATGAATGGGAGCTCACAGAGAACTGTTGTACTTGCAAATGACTTACCCCGAGTCACATGATCTGCTAAATGTAGGGTGGGCCGGTGGGTGGAGGCTTCATAAGCGAAAAGGGAAGACAATATACTCTAAGCTTTAACAGCGTGCATCGAATTACATGGGGCCCCTCCGGGGAGGTTTCCGACGCGTCCGTTCACAGCCAGCCCGGACTCCCTCAGTGCGCCCCGGGCTGCGCCGCTGCACCTCCCCGTTTAAAGGGGACGGAGAGGAAGGGGAAGCAAATACACTCAAGTTATTACCGTAACTGTTTGGCTGCTCTTCTTAAACTTTCTTAAGATGATTTGTATTGCCTGTGCTTTAGTAACAATAAATTAACAGTAACTTTGATGTATGAATATATGTTTCAAATACAATAACCTGATGTCATAATTTGTTTGTCACCTTAAAAGTTCCGTTATGTTGCATTAAAATTTATTTAAAATTTCCTCTTCCTACCACTCCGCCCAAAAAACAACCATATTAAAATTATTTAAAATAAATAATCTTTAAGGGGGAAAAAAATCTGTATTTGTTTACATTTTTAGCTAGAATTGATTTCAAGCAAGTTTGCATATTCAGTGCTTTATGAACTGGCGAATCAAAAGGTTTGAATAGGTGAAAAGAAACTCCCACTGCAAGGATTAGCTCAAACCTGACAGATATGGGAGTGTTTTCAATTTAAACAAATATTTCCTTAATTATGTTCTTTATTTACATAATAAATGCAACTGAATATGTAGAAAACATTTTTTCAGCAAAGTTCAGAGAAAGGAACACGTCATTTCAAAACATAAATTAAAGTTCTCAAGTTTCAAGGAGAAAAAATTTTTACTTGACAGCTAGGCCCTTACACGGAAACTGTTAGCGAAATATCACCGATTAAATCAATCTATCTATCTATCTATCTGTCTGTCTGTCTGTCTGTCTGTCTGTCTGTCTGTCTGTCTGTCTGTCTGTCTGTCTGTCTGTCTGTCTGTCTGTCTGTCTGTCTGTCTGTCTGTCTGTCTGTCTGTCTGTCTGTCTGTCTGTCTATCTATCTATCTATCTATCTATCTATCTATCTATCTATCTATCTATCTATCTCAAGCTAGCTAGCTAGTTTTAACTAGCTAGAACTATAAAAATATAGTTTTTCTTACTCGCTGTAACTGTAGACATATGAAGCCTAGGCGAAAATTCAAGCTGGGAGACAAACACATCTGATTCATATCATCTACTCACCACGCCCCGGCCAGCCAAAATCAGGGCAGGTGTTCTGTCAGATAGCCATACATGTCAGAATAGCATACATATGGTAAGAGCGCATCTGTAGCACTTATTTATTTATACGCATTCTGCAGGAAGGTCCGCCATACTGAGAGGAGTCGTCAAAGCTTGTCATCAGAGACACAATAAAAGTAACTAAATAAATTAAATTTAATGCTGCTGCAGCTGCAGTAAACTACAAAACACGTCCTAAAACACTATCCCTGTTTAAATTCACGTCCCCACTTCCTTAATATTTTTGGGTTGGATAACATGTCTGCTAACTTGGATAGCATATCGTGTATGAAAAGCATAATTTTACCCACACTGAAACTGGGGCAAAACCAGTGTTTCACTTTTGAAAAAATATTATCTATTGTCATGATTCTATGTTGCTGATTAAATAAAATCATATGGTAATGACAACGTATACATGTCTGAGCTAAGCGTATGACTATCTGACAACGTATCTGACAACGTATGCTGAAACGTATGCAAACGTATGCTGATCTGACAGATATAGTTTGTCAGTTTGTCATACGCGTATGACGATCTGACAATGTATGGCTATCTGACAGAACACCGGTGCGCCGCACCAGCCAATCGTCGTTCAAGGATCCCTTCAAAAGGACAAGCTACCTTGGATCTACCTGTTCATCAGCCGCGCTTCGACCCACCTCCTTCCCATCTCTCCACCTTCATTCCGACGGACACTTTGCTGGCTCCCTCTGCGTTCCTTCATCTCAAGGCTTCGCTCCACCACCAGTGTTCAGACCCGGGGAAGACTACCCTGAGCTTCGCCGGAACCGATCGAATTCGATGTAATTGGTGATCCTCAGCTCACAAGTCTTCTGCCGGGTTCGAGCGCCAACGAATTTGTACCATTAAATCTTCTAACTGCTATTTTTCTCTGTGTGAGTCTATCCAGATTGAATTGCTACAACAGCTATTGCATTTCTCGGTACAATTAGCTTACTCCGCAAACCTAGTTGGCAACTCGCAAAAGTGTGACACATTCCTCACCCATTCATTTCAATGACTGCTTCATCGTCATCTGAATGAAAAGATGACAATAGTTTATGAACAAAATAGTCAAATTACATTACCATGTTTTCATTATGACAGTTCACTTCGAAAGTATTTTTCAATGCCAAAAAAGTCTGACAGTGACCCAGACTGTCGGTGGGTATTCGATGCCTGCCGAAGTCGAATATTCAGTGTATTCGACATCTGCCGAATACAGATGTCCACAGTCATTTGCAAATGACTGTGCTAATTTGCAGTCATTTGAAACCTACAGTTACAATGAGAGGGGCAAATGAGCACAAAACCCCTGAAAAGGTAAGCTTCACATTTTAACTGTGTATGCTCTTTGTGTTTCTAATTTGCTCACATCATTGTGAAAACATATCAATAACAAAGGTAAGAAACACCCCCCAGGTAAAACTGTGCACAACTGTGAACAAAATCATTAGTGAAAACTGAGATTTACTTATAGTTTTTCTTGATTGCTTTGATGCAGTTGTCGCCTCATCGGACTCCACATTTTCAAGACAGTTAACACAGGCCTAAAATGTGGTCTTTTAAAATTTTTTATTTATTTATTCATTTTGGTAAAAGTACTAACAAGTGCCAAAACATTTTAAAAATATAAAACAAAAAGCAAACATTGCCTTCAGACAGCACATCTGGCCACCGGTATGAACTCTTCCAATAAATCATTACATAATGAACAACAAAACATAGCACTTTCTCATCAGTCAGTGTAGCCCAGGGGTTTTCGAAGTGTGGGAGAGCTTGCTCACTGTCAATTTTGTTTCCGGCTTGAGGCTGGGTGAAGTTGACTAAATATTCGCAGGTACCTTTTCTGGTTTATTTTTTTAACTCAATGCCCTGCAGAGCTGTAGCAACCCCCACGGGGGGAACACTTCCCACACTTTGAAAAGCCCCGGTGTAGTCCATCACGTCGCTTTCATGCGAGTAGCATTTGCTATCTTTCTACACAGGCTGTGTCAAATAATTTTTCTTGAAAAGAATTTAATCTAAAATCAGAAATGTTTTGTTACGAATTTTATTGATTGTGTGACTTATTTTTTTTTTTTTTTGAATGAAAACTGAAATGCTGTAAATATTACAGAAAATACCGTACATGTAAACCGAAAATAAAATCAGAGAATAAGAAAGCAAATAAATAAATAAATAAAATGTGTTGCAGTAAAAAAATTTCCCTCTATTGAATCTTGTTTGCTTTGGATCCATGCTGGTAAAGAGGAACATATACAATGCAACTTAGTGGATCCCAGTTAAGCAGGTCAAAGCAATCAAGAAAAACTGTATATGGAATGATCATGATAATTCAGCACTGGCTGCATTTAATTTTGATTGACATAACATAAGTAAATTTATGAACGCAAGCGGTGCATGTCCAAAAGATTAATTTGCTGGAATGAAAGAAAAACTGCTACAATTATGAGCATAAAGGACTAAATGTTGAGGGGGTTGAACGCACAGTAATGAGAATTTCAGTTCTGCAACAAAGCAGTAGGAAAAAGTTGTAATTTGATTCAGGTATGTTGGAGAAGGGATGCAAATGAGCACTGCTCTTGAAGGCTGAAGTTTAGACACCTCTGATGTAAACCGATAAACAAAGTACAGAGCACAGGTAAGAAACATTAGTCTCCAAACCATAAAACACAAAAACCTTCCAAAACCAAAATAATTCAAATGCAAAAGACAGAAACCCACAGATAACTACAGTTTTGTCTACAAAAATACACTTTGTTTCAAGAAAATTTTCACAAATTACCCTCTGTCACGTTTTTATTCTTATTCTAATCAGCTGAGTCTTTCCTTCATTTACTTCCTTTAAAAACTTTGTACATCCATTCACAGGAGATTTTCATCCGTCAATGATAATTTTACAATGTCCCCAATTCATGTTTTTTCCTTTTTAATTCAATTTTATTTTATTTGTGTAATTGCCATTCTAAAACAACACTTCCTTTTTGGAACGAAGCTGTGACTGTTCAGCAAAACTAGAAAACAAAAAGGGGATGTTTTTGCTACCCTTGCTAACTCAGTCCTTTTGCTGAAAATAGTGCAGACACAAGCTTTTAATTTGTGGCTTATGCCATTAGTCCAGCAGGATATTTAGCCTGCTAGGCTGAATACCGTTTAGTTTAGCGGGCCTCAACATGGTAAACTTTCTTACTGCAGCTATGATCTCAATCCAGTCAAAACTATCCCCAATGAGTAGCAAAACCAAGGGAGAATGGTCTGACATCTATCCACATGCAATAAGGGGGCTGCTTTCAGCTGGAAGATAATTAAACTGCATGAGACTTCATGTCCAAAACCTCGGATTTCCAAGGTAAATGAAACTTACAATATTACTTTTCTTTGAAACAAATATTTAAAAGAAAAAAATTGTTATTTCTACAGTTTGATAAGCATTATTATTTTGCGAGAAACATCTTTACGAGTAAATTTATTAGACTGAAAAGAAAAAAACAAAAACAAAGAGAATCTTCACTCTTATGTGTAAGTTCAAAAAAACAAAGCAATGTTAAACACTGGTGCAACCTGTTAATTTTTTTATCTTTTTAATTAAGAAACAGCGTCAGATAAGCTTTCAATCAGTGATAGATTACTTGTCCTGTCAAAGTTTGTGGTTCTTTTAACAAACTCAGGAAGAAGAAAAAGAAAAAAAAAAATCTTACCACATACTGTTTATGTATGCAATGCAAGACCATTTTTGAACTAGTTTTCCTAATTTTACTTGTCTCACTGGAGTTGCAGTTTCTGCTCCTGCAATCAAATGGCACATTTCTGCCTGCTGTGTGTAACTGCCTGCATGATCAAAAACACCCAGGAATATTTCCCCCATAATGACAGTTTCAAAATTTTCTTCTGTGAAATCCCTGAGCTGCAGTTCCGTTGTCAGTTTTCCTCCTGGTGTTGCCGGCCTTAATGAAAGGCTTCTCTGTGGTATGTGGGACCGAAGCTTCCGAAGCTCAGACCCACTCCCCTGGGAGCTCTAATTAAGGTAAAGGAAGCGGGACTTATCTGCATGGCTGATGGCACTCGTACCACTTTAAATTGGTGCTAGCCTTAGAGTTTAAGGAGTCAGTTATGATAGCGAGAGCACCAAAGGACAAAAAAATCTAAAAAAAAGCAAAAAACAAAACTGTCCAAATAGTGCAGTAGAGTGAGCCTTTTCCAACCGGTATCCTCTGCTTCACCTGAAGTACTACAAGTTTTTTTATTTGTAGTCAGTACAGGATGACATCACAGTATGAATGTGAGAGGATGGAAAGGCTTGTTTAATGAAGTTGGGATTTTTACAGGTACTGCATTGGCCACACAACGATTTTCATCGTGTTCACGATCTGACAATGAGTTGCTTTCAGTTTACTGACAACAGCCACCAGATTAAATAAATAAATACACCAATGTATGTAATAGTGCCATGACACCTTGCAACTTGACAATCTTCTGTGGGCCTTTGGAAGAGAGAAAGGCCCACAGCTTCACAGCTCCCCCACTATGCTTTACCTCATGTCCATACATAAAAGTGGGCATGATGGGCTTTTTCATCCCTTACACTACACTGGAGTACTTCATCTCATCTACCCAATGCACATAGCTCCACGTAAAGGTCCTTGTAGGACTTAGTAAACTCCACACAGTTAGTCATAAAGGTTATTTAATTTGCTTTTGAGAGTAATGACATTTTTGAACTCAGTTAAATGGAATCAGCCATTTGAAAAGCATCACACTGTCTTGACTTCTTTTCATATTGCAAAAGTCCATCCATCCATTTTCTTAGTTTTCGACCCCAGCACATTCCGACCCCTGGTGGGCCTATCTCCAGCTAACGTTCCGGGCGAGAGGTACACCCTGGACAGGTCACAACCGACAGACAGGAGAAACAACCATTCACACCTAGGGAGAATTTCGAGAGACCAATTGACCTGACAGTCATGTTTTTGGACTGTGGGAGGAAGCTGGAGTACCCGCAGAGAATCCACCATGCACAGGGAGAACATGCAAACTACGTGCAGAAAGACTCCGGGCTGGGAATCGAACACAGGACTTTCTTGCTGAAATGCAACAGTGCTACCAACTGTGTAGCTCTCATATTGCAAAAGTATCCATACTATTTCAAAACTTAAAAATAGAAATAAAATTGTTATTCTTTGAAATAAATAGTAAGACACAATTTTTTATTTTTTATTTTTTTTACATTTTTTATGAGTAAGTGTGGCAAGAGAAGTTCATAAATCCCATACAGTTGTTTTATGGGTGAAATTTATACAGCAGCTTATTTGTATTAACTTATGCAACTCAGGGATCTACAAGATAAAAGCAAATGAAACAATGGTAGCTCCAGGACGTCCCAGCATCAACACACACCCAACCTGAAATGAAACACACATATAGTGTACATGTAGATATTTCTGTCCCTCTTTGCTGATCCATAACCTGAATGTCAAACAAACAAACAATGCACAAAGACACATTTCACACTCCAGCAGGCACAGACACAAACGTAAATCCAAACAAGTGTAGCAAAAATAAAAATAGCAACAAAAATAGAATAAAAAAAAACACCATCAATGAAAAAAATTATAAACATAAATACATTATAAAAATCAACAAACAGATGGCCCAGAAACATATAAAAAATCATTACAAAAATAAATGGGGAGAAGCATGAAGATATTGAAAAAAAGATGCACAAAAATGGAGCCTTGAGGAACCCCACAATTAATCATTCTTGGTTTAGATCCATAATTAACACCAATTAACACAAACTTGCCAATGTGTCGAATAAGGTTTGAAAATTCTTTTCCTCAGTAGAAGGCAATCCTAAACTCTGTGTCAGACTTGCAATTATTACTGTGTTATGATGAGTATTGCGTTTCATAACTGCTTTAAAGAACCTGGTGCAAAAGAGTGATCAATTTCAGATTATTGTGACCTTACACATAAATCTCAGAGAAATATTTAAACTAGGGTTACGAGAGAACTAGCTATGAAGGCTGAGTGTGTGATGGAACGCTAATGTAAGGTCAGTTTCATGGATGATCTCTGTCCTGACAATTTGAGGAGCTTTTTTAAATAAAGTCCGGGGGCATGTTGAAGGGAGGAAGGCAAAGTTGAGTAAAAACAGATGCCTCAAGATGGAAGAAGGTAGATTGTTAACTGGAGAACGAGATGGCGGTAGGCATGATGGTGAGGGAAAGCGGGAGAGGATGATAGGAAATGGACAAAGGGGGAAGGGTCACAGTGAAGATGGAGAAAGCAAGCCACAAAGGAAGGTATCTGTGAAGGGGTCAGGTGTGGAAAACGGCACTTCAGCCTGTCGCCGGGATTATTCAACACCTGACAACCGAACACATCTCCCAGGCGGGTTGCAAATGTGCCACCCTTGGGTGGGAGTAGTTCAAAGAAGGCGTGGGTGCCTGGGAGATGGTTTGTTGGAGCAACATAATAGGCTGTAAGACATCATGAAGAGCTTTATGATTACACCCCTCTCCGTTGCATCATCTGACCCAATCTCATCAAATTATTGTAACACCATTCATCATTTAGTCACACGCTGCGAAATCTATGCTGAGGAGGCGAGCATCTCACTGATGCAAAGGAAGCTGGGAATTAATGTGTGTGTGTTGCCCAATGCAGAAAACACTTTTTTTTTCTCCCTCTGGGGATTCTGCTTCAAATAACACATTTCATGTCCTTTTTTTAGTCTTTTGGGATAGGTTCTTTTCCATTTAAGTGATAGGTCAACTAAATCATTATTCACTTTGAAATGTTTTCTTCCAGGCTTCCAGTGGAGTAATAAACTGCAACTGACAGAACATGAATGAAACGCACAAGGAGTGGCCATGAAAGAACTCAAAGCAGAAGAATTAACTCAAAGCCTTGAAATTTGGACGAACAAGAATGTATTTTTACATGCTTGAGTTTTCAGACAAAAATGGCGATTTGTAGGCAATTGAGTGCTCAACCCTGGAGCTTTTCTTTATGCCCAACAACCTTACTATTCCCAGATTGTGAATTGTAACACAAGATGAAAAACATGTCGTCTCACCATTAAAAGTCAAGGTTTTTCTATTTACTCTCGGTTAATGTTGGATATATAGAATTGACTTCCAGCTGCTAGGTGTGAAACACAATCACTTCCTCCAACTAAAAGCTTGGAAAATTGCAACATGCTGCAACAGTACACAGTTGATTGCATTAAGTCATTAACTGTCCACTAATCCCTCATGCTTAACATGCATATGATGACAGTGGGAAGGAAAAGTCCCATTTAACAACAAGAAATCTCCACCAGAATCTTTCTCAGTGTGAGCGACCACTTACTAACACCAACTGGGCGTTTTAGACAACAGACTAGACATGAAAAACACAAAAGGACTGGTTCAATGCAAATATTTAATGTCATCAGTAGCTCCTTTAGTAGAATCAAGGTTCTACTTTTACTAGAATGGAGACGGGGTTAAACACTGAAAAATTGAACCAAGTTATATAGAAAAAGACGAGGCATTATAGGAAAGAACATCTCAGCCGATAGTCCCCTCCAGAAAGTCTTTACAGCTACACAAAACATCAAGCCAGGAGTAAACGCCATGAAAAGAAAACAACACAGAACACAAAGTTAATGTTAGCAATAACTACAGACATCGCATAATTGTAGAATGTAAGGAAGTAGCAGGGAGAGAAAAGTTGATCAGTATGCTCTCCAAGAGTTTAAACTTATCGCTACATTATTATAGAGATAGTTTAGGATAACATAAGTCACTCTCACAGTCTCCTGGGTTTGTTGCACCAAGTTGGAAAGTTGGAGATACAAAAAAAAAATGTCTGCACCCGTTACCCTCACAACCTTCAGACAAACAAGGCAGACAGACATATTACAGTCTTACTCCAATAGTAATAACTGAAAACTATGTAAGTGTCACAGCATAGCTGAGTATTGTTGCTGGCCATGTCCATTCCTTAATGACCATGTCTCCAGATGGCCTCTTCCAGCAAGTCAATGCACTGCGTCAAAACGATCAAAATATCTCAAAATGGTGTCTTGAACATGATGGTAGGTTTACGGTACTCTTATCACCTCCACAGTCAGCAGATCTGAGTCTAGTAGAACACCTTTGATATGTGGAGGATGAGGAGATTCACACCATGGATAAGTTGCTGACAAATCCTTTGCAACTCAGTGATGTTTTCCTGTCAGAAAGAACTAACATTTTAGAGAATGTTTCCAACACCTAGATCAATCTATACCACAAACAACTGATGCAGTTCTGAAGGTAACTGGAGGTCAGATCGAGTATTTGGAAAATGTACCTTTAAAATTGGTATGTGACTGCACATTATATATAGAAAATGAAAGCTTTTTTCCTAGAATGACATTGATGAAGTAATATCTCCCTGACTACCTTAAACTTAGACCGCATGTATTCAAAAACTGCTAAATTTGAAAACGGACTTTGTCCATGTTAATGATATGATCTGGTTATACATTGTGGTTCAGTTGCTTTTCAACAAATTCATAGACCTGCAGACTTTGGATTGGAAGTCTGCAGTTTCTGATGCACTGATATCCATACTGAAAATAAGGATGGTCAGGAATGTCTCCACTCCACAAGCGAAGTGTGCAGCGAAGCGGAGACACACGTGATAAATCCGGGGTTACAGAGAGGAGGTTGCGTTGCATGAATTCCTGTCTGCAAAGTAATTTTTTAGATTCATCTTCGTCACAACTACAATGGCATGGAGACATAATTGCATCATTCACAAGCCTCAACAGGTGTTCCAGCCTTTTCAAAAGGTAGTGCTAACAGATAGATATAGCTGTCCACACAGACTACAGAAGGAAAATCTGATGAGGTCACACAGATCGTGAGAACACCAGCAGTACTTTCTTTAAGTACTGCTGGCCATCTTGCTTTCAACCCATGATTAGCATTCCTCGTGGCTGCAGACAGTAATGTTTAATCCTTGATTCATGTCTGTCAGAATGAATTAACATTTTACGCATCAGTCAAAAAAAGGTGTATTTTTAAAACAGTATTTCTATAACATCATTTTTAAATTGAAAGTAAGCATGTATTAGGAGATCTATGGGAGTTCTACAGCGGTTTTCCAGCAACATTAGCTCGAAAACCCCTTTCTTAAGATCAGACAACATGAGAACAGTTCACTGGTTCAACTTTTTCTTTCTTTGTTTGGTAACATCTGACAGCTGACATCTTGGAACATCACTGAAAAGCTGCAGCTGTGAACTTTTATTGACCTAGGCATCAACGCATGAGACACTGTCCATGTCCTTCACACATTGATTAATACACATATTTCCATGCGATTTCAATCAAGGGATCAACAACTGCAATTGTGCTTTAATATATTTTTCTTGTATGTCGTTCTGATTAGATCTGGAGTTTCTAATGAGGGCCCGCCTTGTCTCACATCATGTAACACCTGTGTTTTTGAGATAATGCCCTGTAATTTTGAGAATATGTTTCAGCAGATGGTTGAATTTCCATCGTGAATCACAACTGAGAGTCTAAGCATAAAAATAAACCAATGCTTTTAAATAAAACTATTTACACAACAGCGTACCATCCAGGTGTGATGTAGTTGGCTGAAGCTCATGCTTTCACATTAGGTTCATCAATTCACACAGAAGCATTGGTCTTAATAATAATAATAATAATAATAATAATAATAATAATAATAATAATAATAATAATAATAATAATAATAATAATAATAATAATAATAATAATAATAATAATAATATTGTATAAATCTTATAAAATAACAAAAAAACAGAAATGTTTGAATTGCATTTTTAACTGTCTTTGTTTAGACATAACACTTAGAATGTATTTGTTTACAAGACGCATCGTTGCAAAACCTACAGTACAGACCAAAAGTTTGGACACACCTTCTCATTGAATTCAATTAGAAAGTGTGTCCAAACTTTTGGTCTGTACTGTATATCTATTGTTATCGTTGACAATATTTGTTCAAGCATATATCTCAAGTATACAGCATCATCTACTACCACTCTGTTAAAATATGTACCCAATATGTTAAAATATGTTATGGTTACAGCGATTTGGTCATCGTGATTTTGCTCAGGTTAAATCCATGTGTATTTTTTTTTTCTAGTGTACTAATATGAAAGTTTCTAATCACAACAAAATTTTTTGGGGGTATATCAAGGAATAATGATATAATATACTTGTTACATCTGTTTTATATTGATAATAAATATGATAATAATGTTGGTATTTCTATTATTATTATTATTATTATTATTATTATTATTATTATTATTATTATTATTATTATTATTATTATTATTATTATTATATTTTGTAAATAGTAAACATCTCATTGAATCATAGCAAAACAAAAATGAAACCAGTTGAAAGAAGTGAGACATGTAAGTTGAATGTTTCTGTAGAATGAAACATAACATTGTTACTTGAGGGAAAAGTTTCAATAATGGCAAAACTTCACATATTTTCACTTTTTGTTTCCTATATCAATTATAATTAACATACATATAATATTATGCAGCTATATTTTGACGTTTTAGTCACAATTTGACATTTGACAGGAATCAGTGTCATCCCTCTTTTCAAAATTTCTTTGTGGATTTATTTTATTTGTTGTTCAGACTTTGCTTCATGTAAAATGTTTTATTTTCAGAAATGTTTGTGAATCCCAAGGTTTGTTTTATGTTTTTATTGTTTGACATTTCACATTTTCCACCTTAGCGCTTCAGATAAATGAAGGACAGAGAGAAAAACATTGTTGAAAATAAATTAGCTGAGAAGAAAACAGAAATATGAGAATGTTGATAAATCCAGGAGAATACAGAGATATGGAGCATTCGGACATCTGCTTGCTCTGGGGCCTTCCCTGGTCTGCTGGTTATGCATGCATGCAAGCATGTGTGTGTTTCTGTGCGTGTGCGTGTACGTGTGTGTGTCTGTCTGGTGTTTGTGTGCGTGTGTTTGTCCAGGCGTTTGCACACCTGCACAGACTGAGTGGGTTGGCTCAGTGGGCTGGCGTGGAGCTCCGTGGATCCCCCTCCAGGCCAGTTCTCTGTCAGACCCTGCCAAGGTCAGCTGTCTGCCAGTAGGTGGGTGGGGGTGGGCGGTGGTTGCCAGTGGGGTGTGGAGCATGGGGGTGGAGGGTGCTTCAGCAGCATGGCCTCCGGGGTCTCAGCACACGGTGTCCAACAGCGACCCCAAACCTCACACTCACGCCTAGAATCCACTCCAGAGTGGAGACAAAGTGGAAAACCAGCAGTCATTTATAGACTCATTTTAAAGATGCAAAGAGAAACACTTTGGATTACTTGACAAAGTAACTTCCAGAGATTAGGGGTATGAAAGGGAAAGCCAGGAGGGTAACATGGAGACCTGTGTGTTCACTCCGTATTATGTCCATTCCACAACTATCTATTACCTGGATCACCTTACTGGGTAGCTAAACCCACGGCGGGACCTGAGCTCATGTACTTACTTTTTCACATGTTACCACAACCACAAGCTTTCATGTATTCTATTTGGATGTTTGTCACAATCACAAATAGAGTGAAGTAAAGGAAAGTGATTTCTAAAAAATAAACATTTGTTGTAAAACAGAAATTGAAAGAAGGAAGTCCTGTTTGCTATCACGTAGGGAACACAAATAACATGTCAAGTCAATACGCTGGTCAAACATTACTAAGGAAAAAACATGATTGACCTGCTTTAAAAATGATATACAGCTCTGGAAAAAATTAAGAAACCCCACTGCACTGAACCCCATTGGAAACCTCCTGGTTATTCCACCAAATAATAATTTTGGAGCTCTTCCTGAGTTAAAACATAAATATTGTTCTTTCTGAATGAACATGAACTTGTTTTCTTTGCAATATTTGAGCTCTGAAAGCTCTGCATCATTTTCGTTATTTTGACTATTTCTCATTTTCTGCAAATAAATAGAAAAACTTTGGCTTGGAATTTTGGGGACATGTTGTCAGTTATTTGTAGAATAAAACAACAGTGTTCATTTTACTCAAACGTATATCTATAAAACTGATCATTTTAAGTGATCTCTTAATTTTTTTCCAGAGCTGTATGTAAAGGAAAACAAACACAGCATGTCTCTCGCAATAATGAAAATTGTGGTAACATTAAGCTGTGGGGACATTTTTCTTCAGTAGCATCAGAGAAGCTGGTACAAGAGCTGATTGTCATCATCATCATCATGATCATGATCATCATATCATCATCATCATCATCATCATCATCATCATCCCAGTCTTGAACAAAAAAAATGTCAGAGGCTGCAAAAGACTTGAGACCAGAGAAGAGGTTCAGCTTCCTTCCTTAAACATAACGGTGGCAGAACTATAATGGAGTGGTTTAAATCAAAGTATATAATAAATATGTGTTATTATGACCCAGAGTTCAGGTCACAATTCAATAAAAAATCAGTTGCAAGAATTGCAAAACTGTTGTTCACAAATGCTCTCCATCCAGTCTGACAGAGCTTGAGCTGTTTAGCAAAAACGAATGGAGAAAACTTTTTAGTCTCTAGATTAGCAAAGCAGGATGAACATTCAAATATGACTTTTCTGGCTTGGTAGTTCTAAACAAAGTTTTAATGTCTTCATTGTCATCGCTGAATAGCCAGCTCATGAAGAAATGGAAACCACCTGAATTGCATGGCAGCACAAAAGCAATTACCCACTGCCACTCCTCCGCAAACCCCCCCACCGCTGTCAAACCTGTCATTAACCCCAGTGAGTGTGGATGTGAGAGTGTGTAACTAGCCACCAGAGTCCTCGCTGTTACTGGTTGGTTGCTGTCTTCTCAGCCTCTAGCTTTTTGGTTTTGTTGCAGAGGGACCTTGTGTTGTCCCCCTTGGCGGCTGGACCCCTCCCACTTCACCTCCTATACACTCCCCCCCCAATCACCTCGCCTCCGCCCCCTCCCCTCCCAGGCGTTGGGTAGAGAGAGAACAACCAGTGCTCTCCAAACGCAAGGACAGAAGCTGCCAGCAGGTAGCCATGGCAACAGTTTCTCTCTCGCCCGCCACTTCCCCGCTCGGTAAAAGCGAGTGTGGAGAATCGCAGGGCCCCTCTCCTCCTTTTATTTATTTTTTTCCTGCGCTCCCTCACAGCCCAAATTAGACGGGTCACAGTGTTTTTCTGGCACCCGTTTAAGTAATCATAGAGATGGATGTGCATAAAGAGAGATGGAAGAAGAAAGAGGTGAGGCGGGGGCAAGCCAAGGAAACAGAATGGGGGTGTTAATCAAAAAGAGGCAGATTGCTGCACAACAAATGATTTTCTTTGCAGGCATAAGGCTCTGGTGGGTTGTAGACAAGGATGCTTGAGATATGTGCCAGCCATGGTGTGGAACTTATCAATCTACTGCGAGAGCAAGGAAGAAGTATGAGTAATTTCAACAGCTGAGTCTTGATGAGAGGATGGAAATGTCTGGCAAACACATCAGTTCTTTGTTCCAAGCTAAATGGGATTTTAAAGGTTCATTTCTAGATTTATCTTTGCAGAGGAATACCAGCACTTTGTGGCTGCTTAGGGCCCCCATCTGGCTTACAAGTCCCAAGAGAACAACAATGTACCGGCTTTACAAACACACCAGTTGCACACAAAGGAAAAACTTTAAAAGCTCCAAAGTTGTATTAACAGAGTCCTCATTTAAAGCTGATTTGGTCATTTCTGTTGCTAGCGAGGAAAATTCCTGATTCCTTGATTGTTGACTAGGAGTAAAACCCAACACCAGACAAAACATTTGTTATGCCGTTGCAGTAAGTGGACTCTGAAAAAGACAAACCTTCATAGTATATTTTGATCTTTATCTGAAAGGCCAATAGAATCATTGTTTTTTGTGCCTGGTTTAGGTTCGTAGTTATGGAACCTCAATTCGAGATAATGTATCCCATTATTATTATTTTTTTTGTTTTGTTTATTTTGAAGAGAAACAATATAACTTGAAGGGCTCTCACTGACTTAGCCAAACGACGAACAAAGAACCTAGATTTTCAATAGTCCAAGTTATGACATATCAATATTCAGTGTTGAAAAACATCTGGGAGTTTTATTTTATTTGTAATGCCTGACTTTTATGCATAACTGATGTGGAAACTACTTTGCAATAATTTTTCAAATTAAATAGTGAAGCTTTTATGTAAAAGAGTGTTTGCAAACTATTTAAAATTTCCAATTTCTAACCCTTAATTATTTAGTAACAATCATATAACAATGAGTAAGGATTTTGGTGTGTAGCAAATGGTTCACATGGTGAGAAATTTATTAGGTAACTGGTTAACTGTAAAGCAAGTTGTGTTAAATGGAAAACACAAACATGATCAAATACATGAAAATGATCTAATTTAACCTTCTAGTTTGATATTTAGCAGCTAAAACAATAGCACAAAGTACACAAGAAAAGTCTCTCTGTTACTCTTTAATTCTTATTTTCTGATCCATTGCTCCTGATACTCAGATAAAAGTTTAGGATTTCTTATTTTTTGGTTAGGCGCATTGACTCGTGCAGCAACCTCACGTAGATCTTGTCCTCCTGAACCTTTGTGTGTGCAGGAAGAGGTGCTAATATCCAGAGCAAGAATTTGTATGGCGGGAAACTCTGAAATGTTTTTCTTTCATCAGCTGCTGCCACGGGTTAATTCAACCCTGCTTATTTTCTACTTGATTTATTTTGCGCGAGCCTCCCCTCATCAGCGCTGGAGTCCTGAAATTACGCCAAAATAAATTGGTTCCCTTTCTCTGCCATATGTTGGTCTCGGAGAAAAACTTTAAGAACACAGTCACAGGGTTACATCACCGCTTAAGAATTTCTATTTTTACTCTGGCTGAAAGTTTTTCTTACTTCCAGGAATTTCCTAAACAGGATAAAGCTGAAAGATCAAGCACAGCGCCGCAAACAAAATGTTGAATTAAAGTGCAGTCATACACGCAGGGTCAAAGCAGGAATAAAATATTCTGCTGAGATGTTTGGAGAGCACATTCGAAAGGATTAGAAGTCCATGTAAGGAAGACTTGTTCCAGGTCTCAGACTGGTGCATGTTGTTGTGTTGTTGCTGGTGGCGCTCTCATATACTGACATACTGCACATCGAGACAACATATGTATTGAAACATTGGTGTGGTGAACCTTTTATGTTTCTACTTCTTCAAACTCACCATTCAGGGTATTTGGTGTTTCTTTTTCCGCTTTAAACCTTACACACAGTATCTCTTCACTCTTATCAGCATACTTCATAAAGATGAGGGGGGAGAGTTACTGCTTAGGGTCTTGGAATACACAATAGAGTCCATGTCTTAACCACCTGCTTGAACATTTTGACATTTCTTCTTTTCTTTTGATGGAATCTATTGGTGAAGTGCACCAGTCTCTACTGCAGCCACAACGCTGTTACTTCACAGCTGGCCTCGGGTTCCCAGGCTTACCAGCGTCACCCTTTGTTCTCTGGAAGGTCACGATGGCCAAATTTAAAGATGGAATATTATGTACTTTCAAGGCATATAGTGCCATTTTAGAGCACAATCAAGTAACTATGTTATAAAACTGCTATATATATATCAAGCCTAAACGAAATTGCAATTTGACACCTTGAAATTGGCCTCTATCTCTTTAAGAAGGTCCTACTCATTCAGGCACCAAAAATAATACTTCTAATCTCTATTACTATTAACTTAATATTAACTTCTGATAATACTACTGTTAATACTTGTTTATGCTTGATTGGACAAATGAATGTAGCACCTTAAGGCATCTGGCAAATATGCCTAAGGATAAAACAGACCTGTGGAGGCCACAATTAGCTTCCTGATATCTTGATTGATTTTCTTTGATTCTTCAATGATGTCACACAAGTGAGAAGAGTCCTCAAGGTGTTGCTTTACAATTTGACTGAAATGTTGTAAATTGGCCTATCAGAAGCTTATAAAGCCATGACGTCATTTGGGTTTTCCCAAAATGCTTTAAGGCATGATCAACATTTTGTATGTCAACTTTTGAACTTGAAGAAAGTACCAAATAAATCTCTAAAAAAAGAGAGAGAGAGAGAAATCTGTCTTTCACTTGTCTGGCAATGAGGAAAGCTGAGTACATCCACCCATCCATCCATCCATTATTCTACACGCTTATTCCTTATGGGATCGCCAGGGGTGCTGGTGCCTATGTCCAGTGGTCAATGGGTGAGAGGCACAGTACAATCTGGACTGGTCAAGCTGAGCACCTGTGAAGTATTAAAAAATAAATTAGTTCATTTTTTTTTCATAAGATGTATGTAAATGTATGTTTTCAAATACATTGAAATAAATTATATCATTACCACAAAAACAAAAACAATGGAGACTTGTGTGACTCGAGCACCTCCCAGGTTACTTCTGGTAATGGTGCACAAGAGGTCACTATCAGGATGATAATCAGATTCTGCCATAAATTTCTTTCATAAAAACAGCTATGAGTGCTCTCTGTGTGTGTGTGTGTGTGCGTGTGTTTGCATGTGTGTGTGGGAGTGAATATGGATGTGTGCACATTCACAAGCTTGCTTGACTTCCCCACATTGATACCAGATGGCCCTTCCCATCATGGCCAATAGAGGAATTCAGTTGGCAGGACCCTTTCTATTTTATGGTCAGTGTGCGTGTTTGCGTGTGTGCGTGTGTGTGTGTGTCTCCCTGTAGCCTTTCCGCCACACACTGACCTATTTGTATTCTGGGCAGAGCAGATGAGGCTCCAGGCCCACTGCCCTGCTCCCCTCTAGCCTGTCCCCTTGGGAGGGCATCTGTGGATCTGCGCTGGGCAGATAGGGGCCGACCCATCGTGGCAGCACTTTAAAGACTACCTCGCTGGTCCGAGGAGAGACAGCGCGTTTGGAACTGGGTGTGGAGGGCCTCTGTGCTTCTGAGATGTCTCTCTATGTATTTCTTTGTGCAGAGCAGTGTTGCTTCTGTTTTTGATGACAAAGGAAATCACCTGAGTCCTGTATGAAACAGGAAAAGGCCTATCAACGGCTTCCGGTTGGCAAAGTTGGGTTCCTTAATAGGCTTAAAAAAATAAACTAATAGCTGAAGGAGTGACAGAAATGTTGTGTCTCTCCATAGGCTCAGAAGGGACTGATATGTGGTCAGCCGTACTTGTTGTGTGCGTGTGTCCGTCTGTGTGTCTCATTTCAAATTGAAATGGGCCCATTTGAAGCCACCCAAGCATTTCTGATAGTCCCCCCTTATTTTAAACCCACATCCATTCACCCTGCAAACATTATTTGTTCATTTGCGGCCACACACATATGTCGTGAAATCCAAACACAAAGGTGCGCGTGTGCGTGTGTGTGTGTGTGTGGAGGTACACGCGCAGACGTACTATGAGGAAGAGGCTGCCCGTGCCATAAAGGAATGCAGGGCGGTATAATCACAGCATCATCAACTCTGTCCTCTGAGAGAGAGGGCCAATAATGCCTCTCTAATTGAATAACTTATCCACAGCTATTTCCCAGGGGGGCCGAGCTGCAAGGCACTGTCGCGGAGAGGGAGAAGGGTGGGGAAAGGTTGTGTTGAGCAGAGCAAGCAGCATCCTCCAAGTGTTACACTCAAAGGTGGAGTTGAGCAAACGCACATAGTCACTCAGTGCAGGGCAAACGCTCTTAAGCCAGGAACTTTTTTTTTTTAGCTCTTTTTATGAACGCAGGAACCTAATAAATGGCTGTACGAGAACAGAAACTAATCTGTCTAATAGAGCTCATCGCTCTGTCTTTGTTGCAAGGATTTTGTCTTATGTAATCCAAAAAAAGGCATCCAGTATTCCCCAGGCTGAATGTGAAGATAAATCCCCTTTAAGAGCCCCCCCAAAATCTGGCTCCTACTTAATCCCTATTGGAGCACTGCAGGGGGTAACTATACATTCTGTTTCTTATTTTTCCCATCATTCATCTCCTTCAAAGAGAACATACACATGCTTAGCACAATGCAAGTAGATTCTATAAAACATGGACAAATCTGGGGTAATTTATTAAACCAGCATTGGGTGAAGTAAAGACCGATTCATTCCTAGGTTGAATTAACATGATGGGCTTGGGTTAAGGGTTTCACCCAGCTTAGTGGAATAGGCTTTCAAAGTGAAAAATGGGTTTGAGTGATTTATGTCTAACACTCAAGCTACAAAGGACAGGGTTAAAAACAATAACTCATGACTTTAATTAGTGATTTAAGTTAAATTTTCCTGTTCATACCCCATTTATTACCTGTTTATTGCCCTAAAGAAACCACTGTAAGAATATGTATTTACGATTTTACCTTTCAGATTATCTTCTCTTTTGCATACACAATTCAAGTTTATTCTCTAAAAGCTCAAGTATTTTATCAACTATAGTAAACATTGTCATGAAAAGGGTTGAAGGTTTCAATCCACAAGTATAATTATGCTTCCTTGAACAAGTTAGGACATGCCTGTGGGCCTATCCTGTTCATTATATTTTTGTGCAAAATCATTGTTAGATAATGAGATTTCAGTCAGCTCAGTTCTGCCTACTTTGAGCTGCTTTCAGAATTAGCTGTTTTGGGACTTCTTGATCACTTTAAATCCAAATTAGCTGCTACTGGCCACGCCCTCTGCTCCCAACTCCACATTTACAATCACATGTGAAAATGGTGGCAAACTGATGCACAATTATACAACTGTACATCTTTGAAAAGCAGAAGAAGAACCTGGTGCACATCCAATAAGAACGCACCAAGTGGTTTATGAATGGAAGGTTAACAACAAAACATTTGTATTGTCCAGCAGCCATTCCACAGTGCATACAAGGGTGCAACCAACTGACCAAACATCTTGTAGCTCAGCTTTGGTTGCTAGGTAACGGATTAGGCTTTGCTGGGGTTGCTAGGTGAGGGTCAGTGCCTGCTGATTTGTGACGTTACATTCCAGAGGTTTTTGAAACGGGTCATTTTCAACAACAAAGATTAACTTATTGCCAAAAGTCAATCCTGCTGGCTTTTGGCACCGAGGTTGTTTTTACAGGTAGTAGAGACCCAAATGGAACTACAAAAATAGCCCTAACCCCTACCCTAAAAATTTTTATTTTGTATAATAGGTCATAGTATTTTAAAATCCAACTGAACACCTGTCACCAGGTGATTCAGAACCCATCCAATCACTGAACAGATGCTTAGAACAGATAAATGTGTGGATGTGCCAAAACATCCTCCAGCTGAACAAAAACAAAACTGAAGTTATTATTTTTGGACCTAAAGAGGAACGATCTGGAGTCAGTGCACAGCTTCAGTTATTACAACTAAAAACCAGCGATCAGGCCCGAAACCTGGGAGTAGTGATAGACTCTGACCTGAACATTCAGAGCCACATAAAGACAGTTACAAAGTCGGCCTTCTATCACCTGAAGAACATTTCCAGGATTAAAGGACTAATGTCTCAGCCAGATCTAGAGAAACTCATCCATGCATTTATCTTCAGTCGTATTGATTATTGTAACGGCGTCTTCACAGGCCTGTCCAACAAATCAATCAAACAGCTGCAGCTGATCCAGAATGCTGCTGCTCGCGTTCTCACTAAAACCAGGAAGATAGAGCACATAACACCAGTTTTAAAGTCTCTCCATTGGCTCCCTGTAGCTCAAAGAATAGACTTTAAAATACTGTTGTTAGTTTATAAATCACTGAATGGTTTAGCACCACAATACATTAAAGATCTGCTGCTGTTGTATCAACCTTCCAGAACTCTCAGGTCTTCTGGTTCTGGTCTGCTCTGCATCCCCAGAACCAGAACCAAATGAGAAGCAGCATTTAGTATCTATGCACCAAAAATCTGGAACAAACTTCCAGAAAACTGTAAAACAGCTGAAACACTGACTTCCTTTAAATCTCAACTAAAAGCCTAAATGTGCGGCAAACCAACGGTATTGTAGAGGACCGCACTGGGTTAACGGGGTGAATTTCTCGCTGTCCGACGCATGCTTCAATAAACTCCAGGTCGCTTCAAGTTGTTGCAATCATCCATTTATTCCAACTTTAACAGCCATATTTGAGACTTTACAAGTAGCTACTGACACATACTGACCAGGCTAAACCAAACAATGGCGCCAACAATAAGCGACATTATAGCATGGTCAACAGAAATTATGACAACCACCGTCACACCCGCTTCCTCATACATACTAAACCAGCGCGCCAATTCTGCTCCATTCATACCTAAGTGACAGTCACGCCCACCTTGACACACCCACCACCGAAGTGTCAACACCTTGTGCTCCTGCCACATCAGTAATTGCTTATTTTGACTATATGGCTCTTACATTCCGGCCCCTAATTATTACAAAAATAATTATCTGAAGTGTCAACACTGTAAGAGACAAACCTAAGAAACAATTATAAATTGCTCCATATCAAATTTATTTTAATCTATCATTTAGAATAAGCAATCAACTAGAGAAAAGGAAATCACTGATAAACAAAAAGGAGAGAAAAGTTCGTTAAATGTTCATGCCGTTGCTGCCTCCTGAAGCAGGCACAACTTGGTAATAGGTCTTTCCAGGAAGCTTGTCTTTGTCTTGATGCGAACTGTTCGCACAAGTCCTCTTTTATCTGGAACAATGTTCACAACTCTACCCATTAACCAAGAGTTGCGTGGAGCAGAGTCATCCACGATGAGGACGACATCTCCTGGCAAAAAGTTCCGTCTTGTTCTTTGCCACTTCTGCCGTTCTTGTAGTTTCATTTCTTTCTCCAATCTTTCTTGAAATTTAAACTCATCAAGTTTAGAATCTGCAAGATCCAACTTCAGTTGTGCTCTCTTTTGAGCCAGTTTGAACAACAATTGTTTAAACCTGAGTAGCCACCCAACCATTGTTTTCAATTTATCCCAAGAAGAAACTGAATGAATGAAGTTCATAATTGGATCCACTTGTTCATTGGTGCATGTCGCATTAACAGAAACCAATGTCTTGACCTCTGGATCTTCTGGATCCTCCAGAGCAAAATGACTTATGTCCTCAGGATTTACAGGCCATTTCCATTCAGGGTCCTGAAGAAACTTTGGTCCCAACACCCAGGTGTTAGCCTTCAAGAGAGACTTAGCACTTGTTCCTCTGGATGCCAAATCTGCTGGATTAATACTGGTAGCAACGTACCTCCACTGTGAGGGATTTGACAAATTGAGTATCTCTCCAACTCGGTTTGTCACAAAAGTCTTAAATCTCAATCTTTCATTCTTGATGTACTTCAAAACTGAAGTACTATCAGTCCAAAATACTGAATCTTGTAATTCCATTCTTAACTCCTTCTTCAATAGCTTATCCATGCGGCTGGCAACCACTGCAGCAGTCAACTCCATGCGAGGGATGGTGATGGGTTTCAGTGGAGCTACCCGGGCTTTACCCATTACAAATGCACAATGCACTTGTCCATCAGCATTACACTGCAACAGGTAGCTCGCTGTTCCATATCCATTCTCGCTTGCATCACTGAAATGATGTAGCTGCGAACTTGTGGCTTGTCCAAAATCTTGTGGTTTCAGACATCTGTTAACTCCAAACCGTTCAAGCCGATGAAGTCCTTCCAGCCAGTCTTTCCACTTCTGGACCATATCATGTGGTAAAGGATCATCCCAGCCAACGTGTCTTCTGCTTAGATCTTGTAGAATCCCCTTTGCGACTAAGACTACTGGTGCCAGAAATCCAAGAGGATCGTAGATGGAACTTATAATGGACAAGACTCCTCGTCTTGTCAGAGGTCTATCTTTGAGAATGATCTTGAATTTCAGCAGGTCTGATTGTACACACCACTGTATTCCCAACACACGTTCCACCGGTAGATCATCATTATCCATATCCAGGTTCTTAACATCAATTGATCTTTCATGCTGTGGTATTGCAGCAAGAACACTGCGTCGGTTACTTATCCATTTGAGAAGTTGAAATCCGCCTTTCTTGCACAAAGCACGGAGTTCTTGATATAATGAGACAGCTTCCTCTTCTGTGCTCACAGAGACCAAACAGTCATCCACATAAAAGTTGTGAAGCACCGCATCTATGACATTTGGTGTAAACAGCTGCTGATTGTCCTCTGCACATCTTCTTAGTGCAAAACATGCACAGTTTGGAGATGATGTAGCTCCAAAAAGATGTGCAACCATTCGGTACTCCCCCAGATGCTGATCATATTCTCCATTTGGCCACCAAAGAAATCTCAACAGATCAGAGTCAGATGGTGGTACTTGGACCTGGTGAAACATGGCCTCAATATCCGCTGTGATAACAACAGGTTCCTTTCTGAATCTAGTGATGACACCAACCAATGAACTGGTGAGGTTTGGACCTTGTAAGAGTTGAGTGTTTAAAGATTTTCCTCCAAATGCTACACCACAGTCAAACACGACTCTTATCTTTTTCTTGTGAGGGTGATATACTCCATGGTGTGGTATATACCAAACCCTCCCATCACACCGTTCAAGATTTTCAACTGAGACCTTTTCAGCATAGCCCTTGGAAATTATATCATTCATGAAGTTAGTATAGTCAGAAAGAAATTGATGGTTTTTGGTAAACTTCCTTCTGAGATTCAAAACACGCTGTTCAGCCAATTTCCTATTGTTGGGCATTTTCAGATCTTTGTGTCTCAGAGGTAAAGCAATGGTGTAATGTCCCTCTTCCAGCTTAATTGACTCTGTAACTAGCTCCATGAACTGATTATCCTCTCTGGACCATCCAGGTTGTTCATCTCGAGAACATTCAGGAAAATCAACCTTCAGTTGTTGTTGCCATAAGTTCTCAAGTCTTGACACAGAAATCCTGTTAACAGTAACAGTCGATTGTAGCTCTCTTGTGTCGACATCACAGTCTCCTCTAAGAGGTCCATTCACTGTCCACCCAAGAATTGTTCTAACTGCATAGGGACCCCCATTTTGACTTCGGATGACATCCCATGGCTCCAGCGCTTTAGGCACATTGGTCCCAATAAGCAAATCAACTCCTGAATTGATTTCAGTTATCCTCAAATTTTTCAGATGTGGCCATCTTTCAACATCTTCTTGGTGAGGGATGTTGCTGTTATGAACGGGCATGCTTCTCTGTGTGAATAGGTCAGGTAATTCACAAAAGATGTCTTCATTCAACCCAGCAATTTCCAAATCTGACACAATGTTGCTTCCAACCACCCTTTCTTGACCCATTGTCCGTAAAAGGATGCTTGTATGTCTCCCAGTGACACATAATCTGTTCATCAGTTCTTCAGTGCAGAATGAGGCAGAGCTTCCAGGATCTAAAAACGCATATGTTATTATTGTCTTCTGGCTCTTTGTAGACTTCACTCTAACTGGTAAAATAGAGAGAGTACAGCCATGCTCACCGGCCCCAGTTAGACCACTGGATTGAGCAGAGATGGAGGCACTTCCACTTGTTGTCTCCACTTCCTTTTTCTTATGGACTGGACGAGTTTCCTTTTCTTTGGAGAAGACATGAAGCATGGTGGGATGTCTTAAACTACACACTTTACAGTGATGTCGCCTTTTACAGTCCTTGCTGATGTGCCCAGTGCATAAACAGCCAAAACACACCCCATTTTCTTTCAGAAATGTCAACTTCTCCACATGTGTCCTCTTCCCCAGTAGAGGGCATGTGTCCAAAGAATGTCCAGCTCCACAAAATAAACAACTCTTTATAACAGCTGTCTCTTGTCCCTTCTTTACTTCAAAGTCAGCTTTCCTCTGCATATCTCCAACAATAGTAGCAAAACTACTTCCTTTCATCTTTAATCGCTGCTGTGATTTATAGATTCCTGCATCCTTCTTTGGTCTAGATAAAGAATCTTGAATATCACCAAAAAGTGGATCACTAGCGATCTTCACTTGTCTTTCTACAAATCGAACAATATCACTGAAAGTTACTCTTCTTTTGAACTTCTCTTGCAAATCACACACATCATTTCTCCATCTGTCCCGCAGTTTAAAGGGCAGTTTTTTTATGATTGCTTGCATGTTGGCAGGAACATCCAACTCATGCATACAGCCATTGTTTTCCATCACATTACAGCATTCTCTGAGCAGAAAGCTGAATGCTTGTAAAGCCTTTACATCCTCTGCTTGCAAAGCTGGCCATGACAAAACTTTATTCATATATGCAGCAATTACTTTCAACGAACAACCAAAATGTTCTTGAAGTAGAGATTTAGCTTTAACATATCCAGAATCACTAGGCATATGAACACAGCTTCTCACTAGGTCATGAGGCTGGCCTCTAGTGTACTGCTCCAAGAAGTATAAGCAATCTTTGGCACTATGTGCCTTTGATTCAATACTGTGTTCAAAAGCTGTCATGAATGTCTTAAATTGGAGTGGATCACCATCAAATATTGGTATGTCTCTTTTTGGCAGAAAAAATAAAGATTGTTGATTTACAAGCAAGCTTGTAATTTCATTTTGCCTTTCCAATACACTTAACAGTTGTTTATTTTCATCAACTGATAATGAATCTTTATGATGTGACGATTGCGGCTGAGCTTGATGTAACATTCGGTCTGTTGGAACTTCAACTTGTGTTGTTTTATCTTCACCTGGTCAGTTAATGTGTCTGGATTTTCTTTAACTCGTGTGTCTTTAGGTCTTGCACCCAAATAAGAATAGGACTGAACGGTTAGAGCCTTTTCATGACAATCAGTTCCCGCTGCTGTAGGTACAAATATATCTGCATCAACATTCAGCATTTGAGATCTTTTATTTTCATGTTCAAAATATGAATTCATGCCATCAGATTGAATCTGTGCAGCACTAGTCACTGTAGAACAGACAGAGCCCTGAAACACTTTAACTTTAGCCATTGATGCTGCAATTTCAATCTCCAAATCCAGTTCTTCTTTCTTTTTCCTTAGCTGTTCCTCCTGCTCCTCTAAAGCATGTTTTTGTTTCAACAGCTTATGTCGTGCCTTTAATGCAGCCATATCTGCTTCTGCTTTAACAAGAGCTGAAGATGTAGAAGACACAGAAGACTTAATTCTTGATGACCGACTTCTTCTAGACCTCCTGCTGTCCACATTAGAAACACTGTCACTTGGCTTAACATCATCCTCAACACCAGCATTTTCATCACACTCTATATATGCTGAAAACTAAAGGTGCATTAAGCTCTTTATTCACACTGGACAATTGAGCCTGATGTAATTCAGCTTCTTCACTCATTTGAGCTGCATTGTTGACTTGTTCAGCACCTGAAAGCCATTTCTCAACTTCTTGTATAAATTCAGAATTATATTTACACAAACTTAAAAACCAAGTATTTTGTCTTTCTTGTTCTTCGGCAGGAAACAGTGGAATAACAGACTCATACAGCTGATTTGCATCCTCCAGCAACAGTTTAAAATCATCACAGTGAGACTGAACACTCTCAAGATTTGCTTCATTTTTCATAAGCTCTTTAATAATGTTTATTTCTCCTTTAATTTTATGAACCTTTGCTTTGAGATCCTTTTGAAGCTTCTCAATTTTATTCTGTAGTGCTTTAACAGTTAATTTTGATCGTCTTTTTTCATCTTTACCGCTTACAACGGAACTTGACTTTGATCCAGCTAACTCCATTTCCAGATATTTGTCTTAACAATTCCTCCTCAAACAGTCGACTCAATACGTGTGTGTTTGTCCATACCTCAGTTCCAGCGGACTTGATTGAGCTGCGGTGAAGGAATCATTCAATTAATTGATTGATGACGCTGCGCTGCGTGCGCCATTACCGCTTCCAAACTGTTCCAAGCAGAAGCAAAGAATCCAGACTTGTCCTCCAACGAGTCACTCATTCCATTGTCTTTCTGTTGACGATAAATGTGCGGCAAACCAACGGTATTGTAGAGGACCGCACTGGGTTAACGGGGTGAATTTCTCGCTGTCCGACGCATGCTTCAATAAACTCCAGGTCGCTTCAAGTTGTTGCAATCATCCATTTATTCCAACTTTAACAGCCATATTTGAGACTTTACAAGTAGCTACTGACACATACTGACCAGGCTAAACCAAACAATGGCGCCAACAATAAGCGACATTATAGCATGGTCAACAGAAATTATGACAACCACCGTCACACCCGCTTCCTCATACATACTAAACCAGCGCGCCAATTCTGCTCCATTCATACCTAAGTGACAGTCACGCCCACCTTGACACACCCACCACCGAAGTGTCAACACCTTGTGCTCCTGCCACATCAGTAATTGCTTATTTTGACTATATGGCTCTTACAAAGCCCATTTGTTTAGAGTTGTATTTGAAACGTAATCAATTGCAAATTTATTGACAGAATCTGACTTGATGTTGTGTTTTTGATGTTGATTCTATGTTGCATTGTGTTTTTGTGTTTGATTTGATGTAAAGCACTTTGAAATGCCTTGCTGCTTAAATGTGCTATACAAATAAAGTTTGATTTGATTTGATTTGGTGTCAAATTAATTTTTATTTCAGACCACATCTACATCATGACTGTCCTCAAATGGTCGATTGTGACAGAATGTATTAATAAAACCACTAAATAGGAAATGCAGATTTAAAAAATTATTTAGACTTTTAGTAAAATTAATTACCTTAATTTGTAGTCAATCCTAAACATGTGCTAAACATGTTTGCTATGGCAGTCAAAATACATTGTAGAACATGACTGAATTTTTTGGTAAACTGGTACAAACTACTCATCTGTAGGTAAGTTAAGCGCATTTGTTGCAACATTTCACATCATTCCCAAGGCAGTCCAAGTAGCAAACAAGAATGGAGACTCACTGATAGGAACATACCCATTACCAATAATAAATATGTCAAAGGAGCAAAAAAACATCAGAAAATAATATTGTCTACTAACACTTGAATTTAAATAACAAAATGTATACCTTTGCATATATTTTTATAAAATACTTCCTGTCTGTACTGACTTTATGTCCAGTTCTTTGATCTAAGTGTAAATGTAGACCATAACTAGCACTAGCTTGGGCTAATGTTATCCTAAATGCACAAATGTATTCTCTCCTGTAAAATGAAGTTATTTAAACAGCTCACTGACATTAACATGACTGTACAGCATATCATTACCATCCTAACATTTCCTATTTGAGCGCCATGGAAGAAGTTCAAAAAAGCAGCTTGTAAAGAATGAGACGCATTTCTCACCCAGTGTTTAAACAGCACAAACCCAACATATGTGTTAAAGTAATAAACCAGGGTGTGATATTGTTGAATCTTGATTATTGCGTTTCTGTGATGCTCCAGCCAGAGTAAGATGTTCAGGTCAATTCGAAGGCTTTTGACAGTCATATCATGATTCATGAACAATAATGCATGTCAACAGCACATGGTGCCAGATACTTCTACCTTATGTTCAGATGACACAGAGTCTTTCCTCATCTAACTGACCAATCTCCTCTCTGCTGAGCTGTGCCTCATCAGCAGGCATGATCTCTACTCTAGTCAATACCTTTATGCCCACAAGCTCACTAAAAGTCAATAGAATTTTTATTAGGAAACAATAATGGGGGTGTTGGGGTGCGTATGAGGCGTAGAAAGAGAGAAGGTGAGGTGTGTGGAGAGGTAGTACATTGATTTACCCTTCATAGTTCGGTGCACTACATTTACCCAGCAGAGTGCTCAAATTAGTGCCCTCCAGCTCTCTCCCAATTAGTTTCCACAGAGACGAGGTGTAAAGCCAGTCACTGGCCTCATTACCTCTCCTCTCTCCTCCTCATACTGTGCCCCCCCCCACCCCCATCCATACACACACACACACACACACACACACACACCCCTCACTTTCTCACTGACTAACCCTGCCTTCTACTCTCTATTTCACTGTGGGGTTTTTTTTTTTGTTTTGTTTGGTTTTGTTTTTTTCCCCCCTCTCCACTTCAGCCTCTCTCATCTTTTTTCCTCCCCTGTTTCAGTACTCAGTCCCAAGCCTTTATTTGTGCTCTCTCACTCTGGTCTCTCCATTTCAACATCTGTGTATTTTTCTCCTGTTTAAAGTGCCAAACAGTCTGAGGAGAGTGCATTCATCTCCAGGAGCATGGTGTGGGTTTGGCTGAAAGACTCAGCACACCTGATGAAGAATGGATGATGTTCTTTTGTCCCCGCAGCTCTCTAAAGCTCTACAGCACAGGGAAGTCAACGATACTGTGAAAGCCCTTCAGCTAATGCAAAAATCCTTTCAGTATGTGTTCCCTTTAGACCTTTGGGTACAACATCGACCTGAACATACCTTAATAACTTTAATTTAAGCATTTAGGTTCTCCTGAAGCCCATCCTTAAAATTATGTGGATCAGTTTTACCTAAGTGCTCATTGTGTGTATTTACATAAGCAAGCACACCTAGTTCTTGTACAAAATGCCAAAAGGATCAACACTGTACTGAAAAGAAAATGGCATCTATAAGGATTAGTATCAGAATAACGTCTTTTTGGCCAACAAAGTGTACACAAATGAGGAATCTGACTTCAGCTTACAAGTGCTCACAGTGTGCAGACTTTAAGTATGAATGCATTGACTGCTGGGGAAATAAAATAGGGATAGAGCAACGATACGTGCATATATTTACAGCCTCACTTCTTTATAGAAAAAGAAAACTGAAAAATGCTTCACTAAATCTGTTTTTTTTGCTCTGTCTCTATACCCATCATCCACTAAGGCATGATTGTCATATTTATAGGGATGTCTGAAGGGTGCGCGCATGTCTGTGTGTGTGTATCTTGATCCTCTGATTGCAGGATTTGACCGGCAGGTGTGTCCTCGCAGCTGGAGCTCGTCAAACCCAATCAGGAGGAGCTTAAAGAGGAGGGAATTACCTGAGGCAGATGCCAGATTGTTTTGCTCTATGAGTGGTAATCAGACCTACAACTTCTCAGCTCCCACACTCTTTGATGTCCCATGCTCATCTCTTGTTGTCTCCGCCCCGGAAAGCCAGGTTCCCAGTTCATGCTCTGTTCCTGGATCGCAGTCTTCTGCCTCTCTGCTGTCAGAGTTTGTTAAAGAGCCCAACTTAAGACACACCTGCACACCTCAGCTCCTGGATCATGCTGTCAGACCCCCATGCAACCATCCAACTTTACTCGCCTCCTTGTCCACCCTCTGACACTCCACCGCCTCTCACCTCTCCACCTGGAAGAAAGGGCAAAGAAATCATTACCAACAAGCACCACTCACCACCCCCCTGCTGAACTCAAGTCTCTGTGGGTATACTCGCCTTCCTTCCTTGGAACTCCATCTCTCTACCAGTAAGCTGACTGTCTCACCCAGATATAATTTCCATCATATCTTAGCCATATCTCTCTTTTTGTATGTTAACTTGCCTCTCCTCCTCAGTGCCACCTCAAATTTCTCTTCTGAATCTGGAAGACCCATGTTTTCACTCATTTGTGTCAAACTGTTCAAATGTCTCTTTGATGTTCATAACTGTTGCCTACAAGAAGGTCTCAAAGAAAATGTGTATTTAAACCAAATCCATGCAAACTAACTGGTGCTGTCAGTTCTCTCTTTGGAACTGTTAGGCAGCAACACCTCAGAAGCATTACCAGATGAATACTAACAATGCCATGGCATCTGTTTTAGCTTTTCTATATGGAGCTATTAATGTGGAGTAATATACTTAAGAAATTAAAAGCTACAGCTACTTGAGAAACAGGACCATAACGACTGACTGGTTCCTCTGAAGCACAGCTTTAGTCCACATCTATAAAACTCCAATGCTGCCCACACCATCACTCCCCTCGTATCGTATTTTTGCAGAGCCAACTGCATAACTGAGATATAGTTGGCCTCAATGTAGTTTTCCTCTTGACCTGTGGACACCTGCTGTGCATACCCTACCTGGGGATTAGATAGCAGCAGGATGCAGTGTGAGAGGATGACAGGTCTAGGGGAGTGTGTGTGAGTCTGTGATTCGAAAATGTTCTGGAAAACCTTGTGATGTATAAAATGGATGGTTGTGAGGTAGTTTAGGTGGTCAACTTGAGCTGCACATTAGCTCCACAAATAGTCTACCTCACCCACATCAGACATACCCTATTAATATGTTTGGTCTATTTAACTTGAACATTTCCTCCCCCCCACAACCTGCATACTTTCAACCTAGACACCTGGGACTGAAACGGTCTCATTACTATATAACATGTGGAAAAACATGCTTAAAGAGCGCTGGTATCAAAGCCAAACAAAAAAATGTACATAAGCCTTATATTGATGAGTTGTCTGACTGAAGTAATGTGCACATCTCCTTTTTTTTTTTTTTTTTTCCCCACCAGGGGGTCCTTTTTGTGGGCTCTAGTGTCCCTTTTTTCATAGTAGGCTGACAGGAAAGGGGGAAGGAGAGGGGGGAAGACATGCGGCAAATGTCGTCGGGTCCGGGAATCGAACCCGCGATGGCCGCGTCGAGGACTGAGGGCCTCCAAACGCGCTAGCCTCTACGCCACTGGAGCATGCCCCAAAACATCTCCTTTTTTAACAGGCTGTTTATCGCTGCACGCAGAGAAATATTCCGTCATGGTTTACGATTAAATAGATATTTCACTAATTTAAATTAAATCTTACTGAGGAAATGCAATATCTGAAGGTGCTCTCTGGTTACTCCGTCTTCCTCTCACAATCAGTTATACACTCTGAATATTAGTGTGTTATCACAGCAAATAACTGCAGAAAGTATTACCACTGAGCACATGTGTGTGCTGATGGAACATGCAGCCCAGAACTCTACTCCTATCCATCTCCCTTTATGTTGGACTCCTATCTAAGTACACATGTGGTACAGATGTCAACAAACTCTTATGAGAAAAAAAATTGTATTTTCGCTTTAATATTATTAGTGGGCATTTAAGTACCGCAATTAAAAATGTGTTCTAGATTTTCCCTTTAAATGGAGTTTGATATTTTAAGCTACAGCCTCTTCTTCCCAATATTGGCAGAAAGAAATGCTACACGAAAATAAAGGAAGACGTCTCCGTTTAAAATAGACAGAGCGCTCACAGTAACACAACCTTGGCCACGGAACAGAGAAATTTTGCCTGCAGGAAAGCGAACACCTTTTCCTCTCAGATCACACCTCCAGCAATTTCATCCTTGTTCCCTGCCCTTTTGCCACCCCTCCTCTTGCACGATGACCCTGAGAGAATCTAGGTGAGGTGTCAGCCCGATGAGCCGCCTCCAAACAAAAGCCACGCTGTCCACCCCAGATCCAGATGTTCCTAACTGACACCCCCCCCCCCCCACACACACACACACACACACACACACACCTCCTGTGGATTTGGTAGAATGTAACCGCTCCACAAACTCCCCTTACACTCTCTGAACATGCTGTCTGTTTGCGTTCTCTACTAATCTGTACAGTTCTGCATGGCTGTCCAAATCCAAGCCTGGTGCACAGCAGCAATCAACAGTATAGTGGTTGCAGCACATACTCTTGCATTCATTCCCTTCCGTCTGCTATCACTTCCTCTCCAGACCCCTGGTTGGTTGTTTCTGGTTAATAATGAAGCGCCTCTCGGTGTCTGATGTTGCAAGGGGTTGCCGTGGCACCACAAAGAGGCTGTCTACCTTTCCGGTAGAGACGCGGTGACCGGTTGCCAAGGAGTTGATTTCAGGAAGGAGGCGTGGAAGAGGGAGGAAGGAAAATTTAAAGGTCTGGCAGAGACAAAGTAGAGAGAGAGACGGGAAAATAAAATGGAATTCAGCAAAGGAAGCAGGTCCATTTTAAAGGCGTTTGCCATAATGTTCACACTTCATTCATGATGGTAAAATTAAGGTGGTGATAACCTGAATAAATACAAAAAGCAGTTTTCCAAAGGTGGTTCCTTTTGTTGATGGGGGGGAGGGAACTATCCAAAGCCACCACATTACTATAGTAGTAGAATAAAGAAATAACCTAAATTAAACCTGTATGACAATATGAAGTTGACTAAAAGCAACGCAAGATGTTTAAATGTAAAGGAAATTATGACCAGATGAGAAGCAGAGTCACTTATGTCTATCTGTGTGAGAAAGAGATTGCACATGCTCTGAGACTGAAACCACAGAGAGAGCCATTCTCCACAAATAAAGGAAACAAAAAAAAACAACAAAAAAAAAGAAACATGGTGAGCATAAATTACTACATAAATTACTCCAAGAACACCTGAAGTCCTCACTGGGCTCAGATGATTAAACAATATGAAATAGACCGAGCAAAAACTTCATGCATGGCAGAGTCCCACTGTAATAAGCCCTGGGGATCAAATGAAACACAAAGGTCCATCTCATAAAAAAAAAAAAAAAAAAAAAACATGGTGAAGGCCAGAAGACTTTTGGAAAAATATTCTAAGGTTTAAAGAGACAAGAATAATGTTTTAAGTATATATAGTTTTATATCTGGCATTAATAAAACCACAGCAGAAAAAAGGGATCATGATGACAGTCAAACATGGTAGTGGTAGTGTCATGCTCTGGGCCTGTGATACCGCTTCAGAACCTAGATGGCTTGGCATATTTGGTGGAACCATGGAGTTTCAATGGTCTTCATTGCAAACTCCCCTTATGTTAAGAGGACAAGTTCTTTTTCACACCAGGCCATATTAGTTTGGATAGCTTTTATTGTCCTAAATCAAAATCATATGTTTTTAAAACTGCATTTTTGGTCTGGTTGTCTTTGTCTTATATTAAAATATTGGGTCGACAACAACAAAATAAACTAGAAAATTCCTGAAGAAATTTAACTGGGGCCTGCCAAAGTGTGCCCGTCGGTTTGGACCCAGCGTTCTGATGCTAAAAATTTGCATCAATGCTAAAGAAAGCTGCAATGTAATCAATAGCATGTGGAGAATCACAAGAATGTTAAGTAAACTGGACGTGCAACATTCAGTATGATAAAGTAAGTGTATAAGCTCAAATTAGCCAAAATGCTAATGTAAGCATAAATACTTTCAGTAGCATGTGGGGTATCATTAGAATGTTTACTGTCATTTACTTACTCCATTAAGTATACTAAACATGGCTAATAAGTAAGAAAAAGAGGTAATAGCTTATTTAAGCTAAAAGGCTAATGCTAATGAACTGCCTTGCTGCGCAAGGCAGTTCCCTAACGTGAGAGAAACTGATAATGCAGAATGATATCATGATTGCACTATCCAGAGGGGCATATTGAGGCTTTTATTTTGAAATTTGCAGTAAGCTTCATATTAAATGCCCACACTAATCCAATGTGTAACAGTGCTTTGGATAAACCAGTCACATAAAGCCAAAACGAGCAATTACCTGATGTAAAAATTTAAGGGCTTTTATTTTGAAATTTTCAGTAAGCTTCATTTCAAAGGGCCAAACTCATCCCATGTGTAACAGTGACTGAGTTAAATGAGTTATTTACAGCCCATAGCAGCAAGTAGTTCTAAAGGCCAGCTCAGTCCTCCTCTGTTTTAACTGAACTACTAGTTAGAACTACAGTGATGCATATTTGTAGTCCTCAGCAGCTCTCCCTGCTCTGGGTTCCGTTGCCATGGTAAATAATCCTCTCTGCCAGCTGTGAGTGAGAAATCCAGGGGGAGACAATTCTCTGTTTGAGCCAGCCAGTTTGACTAAAAAAAGCATTGCAAACAAATCTTTCCCGTTCGGGAATCGTAATACATATTCGAAAACCGTTTGAAGCATATGAGAGGGCTATTTGTCGTCTCACATAGTCCCGCCATTCATATCTCTACCTCACTCACAGTATTAACAGCAATGAGATAAAAAAAAGTGTGTGCCAAGGTCTGAAATTTTTCAGAAATACATGGAAGTGAATCAGTGAGATCTTTCTGCTACCCTGGCGCATGACTTTGGTCTGAAGCACCTGGAGAGAAAACTGGCGCTAGATAATTTTTGAAAACATTTGACCGGAGCATGCATGCGTATCAATGTCATGACCAAGTTTGATACCAATCATGCAATATTTGTGGCGTGAGGGCGAGTTAAAAAATGATTTGGGGTCAAAATGTCGCTCTGACTCTCACTCTAGCAGAGCAGCCTTCACACTCTGATTTTTCCAAAAATCAAAAACTTTGGGTCGCTTAGAAAGAAGTTGTGGACAAACCATAATTCATATTGACGTGCTTTCTTCACTTTAAAAGAGATCACGGACGTATCTACAAAATGAAGTTTGAATGGCGTTTCTACATGAAGTTATGACGACACAGAAAATCCTCAAAAATAGGGTATTTTTAAGATTTAGAGGTTGCTTCGTCCCCTTGACGACGAGATTTCACCTGGTGAGCTCGTTAGTGATTTTGGGGTCGTTTTTTGCTTTTTTCGTCGCCATGGTAACTCCAAATCCCACCAAAAGTAATAGCACACCACCGGGATCAAAACGCATTTTGATACCACTTTTTGTCGGTGGGCTCTGCAGCCACGCATTAACGGTGACGGAAGAATAAGTTACGATAAAGAGACATTCTATTGGGTGTAGAACAATAGGTGCCTGCCATGCAATGCATTGAGAGCAGTGGCTGACTTGCTTCGCAAGTCAGCCACTGCTCTCCTTATGCATTGCTATGGGCAGGCGCCAATAAGAACTCTTTTTCACAACACTCCATGGTGTAAAATTGGATTGAGCTAAATACACAGGACGAGATATGAGATATCTTTTAACTTTTTGTGCATATTTGTTTTCTTTTAAGAAGCGAAAGCCATTAAATCGTTGAGGTGTAACTCGCAGATTGTGTTGTGGGTGGAAAATGCCATTCACAGGCTCCACGGCGCATATTTATGTCATTACAAGAGCAGGCAAGGACTCTGATGGGTTTTTGCTGTTCGTCAGTGTTTCGGTTAAAGGTATTTCCCTTCGAACCAAAAGGTTTATGGTGATGCAAACACATCAATTCCCATATAGAGAATATCACAAGCACTTAAAAAAAACGTATAAAAAAGCTGACTCTCTGCCTTCAAGCCTTTGCACAATGTTTGTTTTTTTTTTTTTGCTTGTTTTTGTTTTGTTTTTTTGCGGTAGTTAATCTGATTCCATCGCAGGCAGGATTGTGTCAGAGATGTCTCTCTTTTTTACCAGAGAGCTGCTCCTACATCAATGAGATTGTCTTTATCTGCCTGCTTGCAGCTTGGGCTCAGATTCTGCCCTCTATATACGGGTGCCGGGTTTGTGGGAGGCATGTGGGCGAAGGTGCGTGGCATCCGGCCTAATGCACAGCCTGGAGAGAAATACTAACACTTCATATTCACTGTGACTTCAACACCGCCACAGTTGAGGCTCTCACATTTGGATGGAGATTTTCACTGAATGAGTCACAGGTTTTGAAAGATATTCCACGGGACATGGTCTGCTAATTTTGTTGCGGTGTGAAATGAAAAGAGTCGGCTGAATGCCGGTAGCAGGCGTCCGTGTAAGCACCGTCGGCTCCACGGCTGCAGGACGCGCTCCGTGTCGCCTTGCTTGGTGACACAAAGGGCGGTTTGCAGAGAGACCCTCGGCCGCAGAAGCGCTCCTCCTCAGAACCCAGGAACGCCTTTTGTGTTTGACTCAGGATATTCCCCGCTGCACTGCATTCCACTGTTGCTCCGTTATTCTGGACAGGGTCCCTGGGTCTTCCTGCCAAAGCCCTCCCATAAACACACATCCAACCCAGGAGTCCTCGCTCTGCAGGGGGCATTCCAGAGGTGTTCATTTTTTATTTTTTTTCCCCGAGCTTTTCCTCCATATTCAAAACACGTCCAGGCACAAAACGGTGCCAAGCAGTCGGGATTTGAATCCTTTACCAAAGGATAGAAAAGGAGAACTTAGCTCTCCCTCAAAAAGCTCAACAGGTCTTCGTTTTGTCCATGTCTGCTGCTCTGCTGCAGACTCAATTTTGAGACAGAGGTGATCTGTTATAAAACTGGCAACATCTTTCTTACAAAAATCAGAAAAAAAAGTGTAAAGATAAGCACTTCTTGCTGTTTACAGGACAGGCCAAACATTCCAAAGATGTGTTTGTCTCTTTATGGGAACTCTCCCTGTTTTTCATGCTCTCGTTGCAATTACCTCACTGAAGAATGCAGGCATCCCCATCCTGGAAAGAAGCTATAATTTTTCTTTTGTCCCTTGCGGGGTTGTTTACATGTCCCAGTGCAATTACAGGAACTAACAAAGAACATTTTCCTGAAATGGTTCATTTTAAGAGTTTGTTTTAAAAAAAAAAAAAAAAATAGAAAGGAAAAAAGGTCCAAAAATGTTACCATAGCTTTCTTTGTCGAAGCACTTTTGTTGTTCAGTGTCAGACTTCTGTATCTGTTTGTTCAAGACTGCCATCAGTTGTTTGGAATCTGAGGAAGTTGAAATAAAGGACATATTTACTTGGTGGCTTTTGCTGGTCTTTCTCTTTTGCATCCGTAATCTGAAGCCACAGTTTGTGGAGAGGCTACACACGATTAAAAGAACTAATTGTGCTAGCATTTCCATAGCAATATCTGCATACCATGGTACAATAAATATAGTCACCCATAACTGGGTAAAATGACATTACTAAAACGCGATAAGTAGAAAATTTGAAACGCTTTTACGAGACATAAGGGGATTGATGTTTTCTATGTGACGACAAAAGTCTTCTGTATTCTCCATCTGTCTGGCTAGAAAGTACAAACAGATGACTGAAGACTTTTCCACTGGAGGAAACACTCATGCCTGGCCGGAAACTTTATGGCACAATAAGTTATGATTATGTATTCACAGAAAAAAAAACGAAAAAAAAAAACAAACTTTTCGCATCACTGAAAGAACACAGTGTCCGTGGTGAAACATGGTGACTGCCCCATGTTTCATTGATTTGTTTGTTTTTCAGTTGTCAGTAAGAGAAATCTTGGAATTATTTATTATGGTTGATTTTTTTTTTTTTTTTTTTTTTTTTTGCATCCCAAAAAAAACACCTGGAATTTAAATAGCCATATATATTTTTTTCAGAGGGCCACTGGATCTGCTGTAAAATAACACGCCATCATTACATTTTTGTAAAAATTCACCAATTTATATCTGACTAAATTCAAGCCTTTGCATTTTCTTTGTCTCCCTAAAGTTGTTGCACTTTGTTTTAGGTTGCAGATTGTGATCTGGACTGTCATTGGTGATGCAATCACAATCGATATTTATATATTTCAGTCAACAATATCGTACTAACTGAAGCAAAATATCTATTTAGTTTTTGTTGGGTTTTTTTTTTTTCACTATTATTATTTCAATAAAATACTGTTCATAGATGATTAAGATGGGTTTCCAGACTGTGCGCACACAAAACGCAAGCAGAAAACTGTAGCTCTCTCAGAAGCTCAGGGACATCAATTCTGATTATTTAAAAATAAAAAAAGAAAGTCCCTTTCCCAATTATCGCCATAAAATAAATAACTTTGTGGGCTGGATTTGCTGACAGTTGGAAGAATCACTGCACGGGATTTTAAAAACTTAATTTAAAAAGTAATACTTTTCAGAACTTAAAAATTACACCAACTAAGAGCCAGTCTGAGACTGATGATTTGGTCAAAAGTTTTCAGGTCTGCTAAATTTGTTACAGAAAAGAAGCCAAGCTGATGCATTCAATTATTCATAATACTTCCTGGGCATTTTTCAGGTCTGAAGGTGGTATGCCTGAAAATCTGAAAATCACGCTGGCTTTCTTTCTTCTTTTTTTACAGTAAAAGCTAAAATAGATTACAGATAAATTGAGAGCTTACCACCTCTCTGGCTTCTTAGAGCTTCTTAAAAACAGAGTGCTGTAGATGCTTCTATATACAAGGAATTGTTATCTTTCAGCATCTCCTATGGTTTCATTTTATCAAACTGTCTGAAAACTTCAGAGATTACTGGAAAGGAGACGACCAAAAGATCAAATGAATGTGCTCTCTTTTTCTTGAATATCATGAACTTCTAACTCTGGCAGGATGAGGGCAAAATTCAGAGGCCCTGAACTATACCTCAGGATCTAAACAATCTGACCTACTAGGACAAAGAAAATAATTTTTGATGGAAGCCTTACAGCCTTGGAACAAAGAAACGGCCAAGTGTTTAGATTTAACTTGATTCACTGCAAACTTCTTGAAACGTGGCTGAGCAAGATAGAAATGTTTTGACAGAGGAGACGTTCTGAATCCATAAACTAAAACTCCTGACATTTTGAACTCCATATATGGCCCCGTGATGGATTGAAAACATTTCCCAGGCGGTGCCCCTCCTGCTACCCACTGACTGCTGGGACAGGCTCCAGTTCTCCTCCAACATCGACAGCTACGAAGTGAAAAAGTGAGACCTCGTTGCAGACTGTGATATCATTTAATTTCAGGGGTTTTAATTGTTGAGTTGAACAGTTCTGCTTCCAGAGCAGAATACTCATACAACATGAAACTGGACGCAGACTTGGAATGTAATGTGGATTTTCTCCAGTCCGTGCACAGGATATGTTTGACAGTACTTAGTGGACTGATCAAAGCCCAGAACAATGGGAAAGTCTCAGTGATGAGCTAAGAAGGAAAATTTTGGGATTACACAAGTTTGGGAAGCCTCAGAGTCATTTGTAAACAATCGCAGATTCCAGAATAATCAGTTTAAACAACGGTTACACTAAGTTGAAACCAGATTTTTACATAAATTGCCTTTTTATTTGCTAAACGGCAGAACAACAAGGGATTTGTTTTTATTACTGCCTTCAAGTTCACATCAACACGATTACTATTGCTTTAGATTTCGAAGCATTAAAAGATACTGACAGCTTATTTCCTAACATTTGAGTGGAATCAAAACCCACCTATTTACGCGTTTCAAGACAACACCTCAGTCACACTGCTTTTTTTTTATGTGACGTGATGAGAAAGTCAAATCAAATCTGGCAAGATCTGATTCATCACTGGGGACAATTTCAAGATGCCTGAAGACTCGACGCTCATTCAAACAAATATGCAAGCATAAACAAGCTGGGAATGTCCCGGAGATGGAGGCATTTTGATGCGAAATGTGCGAATGAACCCCAGAACAAAAGCAAAAAGACTTTAGGGAGATGCTGTTTGAAGATGGCAAGAGACTGTCATTTTCCACAGCAGAACAAGTCATCTACCAAAATGGAGTGAAAGGTCACTGACTGCGGAAGAAGCCTCGACTTCAAACAAAAACTGTCCTGGGAGTTAATTGGAGACTTTCAAAATTAAGAACTCCACAGGAACTGTATAAATGGAGGTGATGGCATTGTGCTTTTGCTGCCAGTAAAAGGACTACGTTGCAAAAAAAAAAAAGAAAAAAAGTGAAACAGTACAGATTCGGGACACTACTAATTCTACATCTTTATCTCAACTTAGCTGAAACTTGAATACAGCTGGGGGGAGGTGGGGGTTGCCAGTAGAATAATCTCAAACACACATCAAATCTGGTTTTGGACAAAAAAAAGGGTTAACATTAGGCTGCTAAATAGGCCTCACTCTCAAAAATGCATAAAAACTTGCAAGGTTGTTGCCAACAAGCCAAAGATAGAGCTCTGCTAAAAGTAGAAGACAAGTAGTCAGATTTTAAGCCAGAGTTATTGTCAGAAATTAGTTGATGGCTAAAAGTGTGTGGTCGATGTGTAAGCTGCTAAGCCACCTTGTACTAAATATCTATACATTTATTTGAGCCTGTATATAACATTTGGACTGTGTGTGAATTTTGCATTCCCTGAAGCTGATCTGCGGCGAGTGCAACTGTGAGAAGGTTTTACAAAATTAGCATTCTTTTGACTCCCAGATCTAAGAGGCAGAGACAGAAAATGCCCTGTAATATCGTTTCACTGCAAGCTCTCGGCTAAATCTATAAGCTGTGTTCCTTTCCTTGATAGAGTCCAGCCACACATCTTGTGACTTTGATTGAGAACATTTGTGGAAGCAGTTTTTTGTTTTTTTTTATTGTTCCCCCCCCATCTTGAGAGATGTTGTGCTGTAACAGTTCTTCATGCTGTTGCCTCCTGTTTCGTGTTAGTTTTACACTGTCATCTCCCATTACTCATGAGGTCTGCCAGCACTTGTTGCTTCTCCCTGTCACTTTTAGACATTTGAGATATCTGGTCTCTGCTAGCAGTCCAGACAGTGAGAACTACTAAAATCCTCCTCATTTTTCATTCATTTACTAGCCCTCACCCAACTAGTTTTGTGTGTAACAGTCGCTGACAAAAATTACATCATAGTTTTCAAATGAAATAAACAATTTTTTATTTATTCTTTTTCCTTTTTAGCGAAGTTCATTCTCGACGCTGTGTTTGCGCTTTCTCCTCCTCCACATCTGTGCACGTGTGATGACTGCCTGTATCTTCTGACAAACTCTTCAGGTCTTCCCACGTGAACCCTGGACATGAATTATTCATCGCGATCACCTAGCCTCCTCACAGTCTCCATCTCGGCGTTTCTTGTTGCCGCTAGATACAGGGACGCACTCGGTCACAGAGGCAGTCGGGGAGGTAAAGGCGGGGAGGAGCAGCCCCTTTGCGCAGCCTGACTGGAGCCAGAAGAGGCCTAGGAACTGCAGTGTCCATTAAAGTTGGCCCAAATGCGCAGGCATAGGAGAGGATAACAAGACCCTGGGGTGGCTGGTTTGGGCCCTCCGCCCTCAAAGGGCAAAAATGTATTCCAATTCATCCAGACAAATCAAAAAGTCCACCGTGTCAGCAGAAAGACACACACGCACGCACCTTTTTCAGGTGCAATCCTTTTTTTCTGTTATAGTTCTGCAACAATAAATATGAAACAATTAAAGAGAAATTCCAACTTCTTTGGATTTTTTTAATATTTTTAACTTTCAGGTAGATATAATGGTAAGCATATATGGTTAATTAATTATTGTGCGCACAAAAAAAAGTCATGTAACGCCATCTTCACGTTGTTGTTTTACCCCTCTGCATTTGTTTTTAAAATGGAGATACTACACAGACCACTTAATGCATGAGAAACTCCAAAGGTAGCAACTGATCTACCATGTAAAACACCCTGAGATCATCTGCATGCTATATCGCTTTTAATATTCAGAAAAACAGAAAGAAGGAGAAGAAGCAAAAACCCGACAATTCAATATTTGACATGTTGGAGGTTCCAGGCAAAGAAATCCAAACTTTTCTTTGCACAAAACTAGTTTCTAAGCAACCAGCAGAGAGTGCAGAAACTCACCAGACCTGTGAAAGAAAGAAAGATGCTGATAGGCAAATTTGCCACTTTTTGAGAGAGCAATTGCTTTCTTTTCCCCCCTCCACACACTTATAGTGCAAGGCTGGGAGAAAAGACTGCTGGTTTTAGTCACTTACACAGAAACAAGAAAAAGTTTTGTTTTGTTAGTTTTAGTGCGGTCTCTTATGAAAATGTCTAACAGAAAGACCTTAACTCTGGTTTAGTCTCTTCTTAAACACTCCTGCTTTGTACTCATGTATCCATTCTCCATACCGTCACTGAAGCTACCTGAGATGTGCTGAAAACAACTCTGTATCGAGTTGCAGGTGTCTGCCGTGGGAAAAGACAAAAGTGAACATGGATTAATCTGTGGAGGGAGGAAAGCGATCATTGCCTTTTCGTTGCTGTCCCTTCATTCTTCATTGGTTTTCATGCTCCTTCCTCTTTGTGGTGAGCTCTGCTGTGGTTGTGTGATCTCCGTTTCTTTGGAACTTGCGATTGCTCAGCTTTCCATTTAAATGTAAAACGGCTTTGTTAAAAGTTTAGCCACTTATTGCAGTATGATTTAAAAAAAATAATAAATTACGGTCTTTCCTAGACATCATGGTTTATTCCAGGTGAATTGGTTGAATTCACATTATATCCTGCTGGTAAAAATGTATTTGTTCAATAAATGATGTTCTACATGTCATAAATATATGGGGAAACAGAAAATATGTTTGTTTTTTGCCCTGAAGGCTATTGACGAAGAGAGTAGCATCGCTTGATGACGAAGCTGCAGGGGGACTTGCCTAGGACTTGGTTTTGACTCCTTGGTCAACAATGTCTGTCCAGTATCCATGGTAACCAACTGCCCCCTCCATCACATCTGCTACATGTTCAGGAAGAATATACAACTTAAACATTCACCAGCCTTTAACTGGTGACAACGACGTCAATGATAATTTTACATCCCTGTGAAGGAAATTTATCTCACTCTTTTATGCAACTTTGAATTGCTTTAGTTCAACCCCAATGTGCGTTTGTATACCCGAGGTTTCTTTTTCTGTAAAAACAGAAAACGATGTACTCCTTATAAAAAGAACATCTTTTATCTTGTCAGCTCACAGAATGTTTTCTTGTGGAATCACAGAGATCAGCATCTCAGACCACCTGACTGAGATGCTGGGTTACTCATTGAAGCACTCAGAGTAATTTCAGCAGGTCATCTACTCCCAAAGAAATGCTTACACATTTTGTTGACAGAGGTTCACTTGAGTCTCAAAGCCTGATAAATGGCTTTTTAAAACCTTTCCTGGCAGATTAATACTAATAACTGTTTTTCATGTTGAATTTCTTAATGTCACGACAGGATTTATGTCTGTAAAGGAACTTCTGTCAGAAAATTTACATTTTATAGCACTGTGTATGTATTGCAATATGGTAACCATAATAAATTTTTTAGTTAAATAAATAACAGCATATTCTACGAATACGCCCTCACTGGTTCTTTGTATCATTTTAGGTTAGTGACCTACAAATCTCTCTGCAATTTCATTGTAAACTCTGAAACGCGTCACAAAGACATTTATTTTCCTCACAACAGTTCATTTAAAAAGATTTAAATCCAGCGTACGGACTTTGGCTGTCGAGTAACTCTAACTTCTGCAAGACAGAGTTAGGGACAGACATTTAAAAGGAGCATAACAAACCGAACGACTCCCAGAGGAGGCGCCCCTGACTGAGTTTATGGATCTCCGAGTTGTCTCTGCTCGAACTGCAAAGAGCTGCTGTTCTCCCTTGTTTGCCTGCCTGGCCTGTTGGACCCCCATACCACAGCTTTCCAGAAAGACCCCCAAGCGATCTTGCATTCAGCCAGGCTGAGCAGCAAGCTGAAATTAAAGCTGTTTCCCTGTGGTTAGTTAAATAGTTGGACAGTGAGAGCATGGGGTGGCCCTGAGTCAAGGCTGAGGCTGTCTGGGCTTGGGAGTGGAAATATCAAAAAAGGCAATGAATCGGGGTAAGGGGTGGGAGGAGATGGGAAACATGCAAAGTGAGGTAGACGAAGAAGCTAATATAGCTGCACGGTCAAAGGTTTTTGTTTTGAGAAATGACATAAAGTCGCTGGGTGGGTGTAACATTTGCTTCACTTCTTCAGCGCATGCTAATAACGTAGCACAATGGGAAGGAATGAATAACATGAGATGGCAATACATCCACTCAACAATGCAGTCAAATACTATAAGCAGTTTTGCAAACGTATTTTATGCTTCGTCTCCAGAAGCCTCGAAAATAAAATCCATGAGCCAAAACGTGTGATAGGTGGTTATCTTTTTCACAAGACTCTAAATTTAGCCAGTAGTAACAGAAGTGAAACTGCTGATAACTTTGTTGTTTCTCCGTAAGGTGGCCTGTGGCCGGGATTCAACAGAGTTTAAAGTGTTTATTGTATTATGTAACCGTTCAGCACAAATCTGGGCTAAGGAGCAAGAGGTGGGTCTACAACGTCCCTCTGCCCCCGTCTCCCCCTCCACGACTTTCTGGATTTGACCACAAGTCGAGCCAACATTCTTCATGCTTCTGCTTGGTTTGTTTTGAGGAGATCTGTGTACCTTTTCACGAAACATTAAGATACAAATCAGACCATGTGGACCTTGTCAGCGGCAGCTTTCCTGACATACGATCTTACCCTCCAGGAAACACGCTGAGACCATCATGCCTGATTGTTATCACAATATTCCTCGTGCTTTTATTCTCTATTTTTATGCTTTCTGGACGACGTACAAAATACTTTTCCACCCCCCCTGATGTTTCCAGGCTGAAGTAAACTGGCTGTATATGATGACTGGAATAGAGAGGAGAAAAATTCCTGGGCCAAGTTTTAAATCCGTGGGGGTTCAAGCAGCGAACGGATCACTCCTGCAGCAACAGTAGCCAAGACATCTGTGTGACAAGAAGGGATAGATGCCTGCAACTAGTGCACCAGGATCGGGAAAAAACAGGATTAGCTGGTCACATCGCAAACTGCAGACCATGTCTCCTCCTGTTATCCCAACGGTCAAATTTGAAATGCACATGTACAATTAAACAACCACGCACATATAAATGTAGAGGTGGACAAGTATAATCTAGAACAGTGCAGTAAGGGGTGCACTCAGTGGTAGAATATCCTCCCCAGTACTGAACTAATGTACTCAGTGTGGAGGCTCTCATTATCCACTATCCACTGGTTTTCCATTCATTGGGGTCTCTGTGCTAACTCGAGAGTCCTTCTTGCCTGAGGGCAAAAGGATGGTGATGGGGATGACGTGAGCACAGGGCTTTAAGTGTTTCACTGTATTATAGTTTACACCTCTGCAATACTGCTGCAAAATAGAAAGATAATTTCATCACTGCAACATGACGATGTCCATCAGGAAGCCACTTTCCGGAGTAAGTAAACAATGACTTGAGATGGAGCATGTACAGCTACTGAAATATTAATTTGCAGCAGCAAATCAACTGGTGCCCCCCCCCTCCCCTCCCCCTGGGTCAAATCTGAGTCCTATGAGTTTGTTTTAGCAGACTGGCAATGGAGTAAATTATTAATACGTCAACCATAATCTGAAACTGAAATCCGTTGTAAATAAAAATAAAGACATCCGTTGCAGCTCATCCAATCAGTATCCTGGTCACTCATATCAGCTGATCTAGCATGTCTCAGAAACTAAAACATGCTAGAGATAAGAAGTGACACAGGAAGTTTGTTAGGGCACCGTCCACTAAGAGCTAAGGGTCACAGCATCCTGACTCAACAACACAGTCATACAAAAAAAACAAGCAATGACCTTCATATCTCATGATGAAACACAAAAAATGTTGGTGATACAAGACTTTGGAAAAGCAGGACTTTTTAAATTCCCACCAGCCCTTTCTTGAAAAGTCTTTGGATGTAGATTTACCATTTTCTGCAAGCTGCCAATACTTTAGCAAGAAACCTAATGTACTGGTGAAAATCTGAAACCCTGTGTTTACAGATCCAAGCCAGATAACTAGACATGGTCACAAATCCCGGACATCTGGAAACAAGCAAATTTATCAATTTTCTGGAATTGGGTCGTGAGCTAAACAGGTCCAGTACAGAAACGCAGAATAACTCAAAGTAGTGACACTACCCAACTCATTTTACGAGTCCTAAGAAAATCCCAGGAGTGTCAGGTCGAGAAAACCTCCAAAGGGATTTGCCCAGAAGGTATCGCAATTAAATGCCCGAGCCACCCTCTCTAGATGACAGAACTCTGACTCCAGCAAACACACAAAGAAAACTTTCCCTTTTCACTTGCATCTGGGATCTCGTTCTTTTGGTCATGATCCATATATGGTAGTGAAATTTAAGGGTTGTGATGTAGTAAGAACAATAAATACAGAGCTTTAGACTGAGCTCTTTCTTCACCCCAGCAGACTGAATCACTGCTCTCATTACTGAAGATGAGGAGCCAATCCATCTATTCCTTTTTTCGCTGCATTTTGCCATCAATCATGAACAAGAAAACACTAAACATGATCTCTACTACTTTGAGGAGGTGACATGAAATGAAATTAATTGAACTGAATTGAAACCCCTTATTTCCACGTCTGTCTGGATTTTGACTTGGGCAATGTAAGCTAAACTATCCTATTGAAACTCTGGCTAACCGCTGTGCTAAAAGGTAGGTTTAAGTCCTTTACAATTTGATAGGTTTTCTATGTCTTTAACCCCATTCATCTTCTCATCAATAGTTACTCCCTTGCTGCTGCTGAGGATTTACAGATAAAGTCACAATAAAACGATTTCTCTTTAATATATATATATATATCATTAGATATTATTGTTTTACCAAAATGAAGGATCAGCAGAAACTGAACACCTGAAACGTCACCAGACGCCGAAATTTCCAGAAGTTTGCAAATTCCGTTGAACTCTCTAAAATTCTAATTTAGAGAATTACAGAAGCTTCACAAAGAGACTCTCATCTGAACTTGTGTTTTTAGATTTATTGTACATGCATGTGCTCACGACGACCGTAGGAGAAAGTGTCGCACGAGGGTCAAGGAATAGAAGCTTGTGTTCTCAAACATGTGACCTCCAGCGTCCTGGACGTCGCCTCCACCCAGCCACACCCCCTGCTACACGCACAGATAGACACGCACACCCATGCACGTCTTCCAACCTAGACAGGCCAGGTTGCCAGAGCTACACAAACTCCCACCCATTAGCGGCAGGATTCCAGCATAACCATGGAAACCGGTCTCTCACCCCCGGGGAGACGAGCTGCAGAACTGAAAGGCTCCATTCAATTTCCACATCCCAGTACAGCACACACAAAAGAACACGCATGCACTCTTTTTTTTTTTTTTTTTCTCACACGGTAACACACACCCACAGACGAGCAAACACGCGCGCGCGCGCGCACACACAGTCGTGGACACGTCCTACCCACTTGCTCTAACAGCCTCGCAGTCACTCCAGCCTTCTCTGCCTGCCTCCACTGGGGTGAGTGGGAGCTTGTTAGAGACACCGCGCACTACATCCTCTCACCCACGGTCCTCGGCTGCACACACGCAGCCCACCAGTGAAACATTAATTACACCTCACTCATTGTGATTAGACACACTTTTAGTGGGAGACGACAGACTTTATTGTGTGCTCGGGGATCATCCTTTCCCTACCCCCGAAGGCAGGAAGCATCTTATCAGGCAGCCACGGAGAGTCGCATCAAATGACTGCGTCCCGCATTGCACACTCTCGTCTGCCACTCACTTCAGATGGCAGATATGAAGAGGTGAGGCGGCTGTCATTTATAGAAATGTTCACCGACACCTCTTCTGTGCACACAGGCATTGAAAATTAAACTAAGAGAGGAGCCGTGTCACATTCAGAAACATCTCCTAATGCGATATAAAGCGAGGAGATGCGGCTGTGATAGCAGGTGAAAGGATCCACCAGGCTGCCGAGGAGTGCGCCACGCTTCCCAAGTCTGCCCAAGACTTAAAAAGCAGAATGTACTCAGTGGGTTTAACTAAGAAGAGTGAAAAGGTTAATGAAGCACAGTGGGAAATCAGCCTTAAGGTGTCACAGAGAGAAGATCAGAGTAGATGGACGGAGAGTTACAGAGATAGAGGAAGAGAACAGGAGGAAGTAGGTTTTGAGAGAGGAGAAAAATGAACCTCACAGATTCCTTTATATAAAATTGTTTTAGTTTTGATTAACTTCGGCTTTGTGTATGCAAATGACAAACTAGGCTTTTTTGAGTGTCATTGACTCACATTCATAATGCATTTTGTATATATATTTTTTAATTGCAGCCTGATTTCTCTTTCATGGGGTCCACTAGATTCAGATATTTTTTTCATGTAATGAAACCATTTTGCATGTGATATTAAAAACACATTCGTAGTGACTATTAAACAGTGTTTTATAAAGAAAAACTAAGAATGTCAAAATTTAGAAATTTAAAAAATATATATATATTGTACGTATGTGAGGACTAAAATTAACAATGGCATTCATACAAGACAAAAAAATGGGATAATTGCATAATATTTCTATGACAATCTTCAGAAACATTTTTAAGAAAGCTAAGTCTAGCATCTTATTAAGCAAAAAAAAAAAAACCATCAGAACTGAGGTTGTTGCTTATAGTTTGTTTTGGTGGTGATTCAGAAGCAAAGACTGATCACTAAAAATGCAATTTAAGGTTTGAAATTTTTTGAAAATTCATGAATATTTCTGATATTTGTAGCTAACTGAGGCATTCTTTAAATAACAAAAAAAAAAAAAAAATTCTCAATACAGCCCATTTCACTTGCATGTTTACTTTGTTTAAGAGAGCCAGATGGTGAAATTTGTCTACAAATTTAGCTCAAAAAAAAAAAAAATTATCTGAATGTTGCTTCCAATTTCTGGCATACAGAAGCTTTGGTTACCTGCAACCAGTTCACTCCAGAAAAAGAAAATGATATAATAATTTAATGTAATCTAATGTAAGAGATGGTCTTCCTAAAACAAAGATTATAAAACCTTTAAACAATTTTTTAAATTTTGTCCAAAGTACAAGGTGAAGCTTGGCACGAAGGATGAAGGAAATCATTTCCAAAAGAAGACTGTCAAAAAAACCACAAAAATGACTAACAATCTGCTCTGAAACACACTGTTCTGACTATCTCCTTGATCCCATCAGTAGCCCACACAGACCATTAAGATGTGAACCCTGTTTAATTCAATTTGGGAAAAAAAAAAAAAAGAAAAAAAATCTATTCAAGACAACTGATTGGCAGGAACGCGTCATTCTACCTTCTCCACCGACGCAGTGCAGGTTGTTTTCTGGTATCCGAGTGGCGAGAAGAGTGAAGGTGAAGATTTGAGTCTGAAGGTAGATGGACGGACAGGTGGGAGGGCTGACAGAGAAGTGAGGTGAAAAGATGAATAAATAAATCAAAAAGGGTGTGGTGTTGTTTTGAGAAGCAATGTAGGCGGGAGGGAGAGAAGGAGGGCAATCTGGAGCCAGGCATGGACGAAGGAAGAGGCGAGGGAGGCTGGCATTAATGATGGGTGCGCCCGAGGCCACACAAGTACAGCTGTCTCCTCTCCCAACTTCAGCAATGTCAGATTGGTATAATAAAGCTCAGTGCGCTGGTCTGTGCTCGCAGCTGGGTGGCTTGGGATGGAGGGGGAAAAAAAAATAAGCAAACCAAATCATTTTCACATCCAACTTAGATTTGTGAACAAATCCACAAGACCGTGACCGCAGACATCTGTGTGTCTTAGTTTTATTTTATTGTACTAAAGTAGTGCACACTTGTAAAGTTAAAAAAAAAAATGATGCATGGTCTCCATCATCTTCTATGAATGAAATTCTGAAAAGTGTGGCGTGCTTTTAAATTCAGCCTGCCTGAATCAGGATTGTTTAGAGCCACCATTTGCTACAGGGAAACCGTGAAGTCCAAAGATTGTAGCTAAATGCATACACCATGATCAGCACATTCACTGCACCTCTTGGAGAAAATCCCCTCAGCATGATGCTGCCTGCACCGTGTTTAACTGTAGCGATGATATTTGGAGTGGTGTGCTGTGTTAGCTATGTGTGAAATATAGTGTTGCATGCAGGCCAATTTGTTGTGTGGTTTGACCTGTTCCATTATGGTATGGTCTAAAGAAGTGCAAGTGTGTTGCTAATTTGGTATAAGGCCAGTAAGATTTCAAATGCTCCACATGGATGTCGGAGCCTTTAAGAAAATAAGCTGAATAATAAAATTCACCATAAGAATCTGGAACTGGTGGCTGATGCTGTTCTTTGACCATTTGACTACACTACCTCACACACATGCAGACATTTCTTTTTCAGATCTTGATTAGATAAAAAGCACGTCCAGCCACTTCATTATGCACTACTTTATGGTGGCCTGTCACAGAAAATCCTATTAAAATATGTTGAAGTTTGGGGTTGTACCTTTAAAAAAATAAATAAATGTATGAAATAACTAAAGGTGTGTGAATACTTGAACAAGATACTGTATGCCCTCACAGATAACTGCGGCTAAGACTGACTGATGCTGTAATTTGCTGCCACCTCTGTTAGAACAGAAGCGCTTGCTTTCATGGAGTTTCCTTTGGCTGACGTCAGAGTGCGTCCAGAGAGCTCTGAGTCAGACATAGACGAGCTCTGCCCACCACCTTGTCTTTGTGTCCTTCTCCTTTGTGGCCTTATGAAAAGGTAAAAAACATGATGTCAGATGTTCCAAACTCGCGTTACACCCGGTCACTTATCATTACGCCATACACCCAAACCCTGCAGGGCTTGACCATGGACACACAAGCAAATAGAGTCAATTTAAGGACTGCCTCTGCTGCCTGTACTTGATCTTTACATGCACTTTTATTTGATGGACCGATGTGGGAGGATATCTGCTTGTTTGACTCACTCCATGTCTGCCTGACCACCCCCTCCCTCCTGGCTAGTACTTGTGTTGTGTCTTCCTCCTCCTTTTCTGTTTTCTTTTCTTCTGATCACTGCTGTGGTGATGTGGTCCAGGCATGTAGCCACTGGATGATCTGATTAGAGCAGACTCAGGCATAAAGTCTCCACTCTGATCACTGGAGTCACCTGGGACTTTGGTCAAATTTGTTTGGGGAGGGGATCCCCATATGGGGGAAACAAATATGCTTGTGAGATCTTCTGACATGTTAGTTCTGGTTTGTGAACGTCACCTTCTTTTAACCCTGCTTTAAAGTACTCTGTGCATTCGCTTTGACTTCTTTAAAAATACATATTCTGACATGTAACAATCACAAATGTCTCCGTTTTCAATTGGGATTTTTTTTTGTGACAGACCATCACAAAATAATTCATAACTGTGAACCGAAAGAAAACATTGAGCTCTGAACATCTATTAGAGTACTGTCAAATGCATCATATGATGAAATACCACAACTACAAAACCTACGTAGAAATGCATAGGTGTGCTCTCTTCCTCCTACAAAACATAAACATTACTTTAGATGTAATTGGTCTCTCCAAATGGCTCTAGGGTGTTTGCGAATGGTCGTTTTTCTTGTGTGTCTCCATGCTGACCTGTGATGAACTGGCGACTCTCACCCAGTCACTGATGGAGATGGGACAATGGAATCTGCTGGCCAAAATTTGTGGCGTACTCCTTAAATCTAGCCCTTATGGCCATGTGAAAAGTGATTTGCAGTTTGTCACAAGCCACACAGAGGAAGGAGGTGCAGAGAGTGAAATGCTACTCTTTTACTTACATGGAAAACACAATGCATGGCGGAAAACCAACATTGAAATTCACCCAGAAAACTCGGTCCTTACAGTGAATCATCCTGGGGGAGAGGAAAGGGTGTTCATCGTCCTGCAGGAAAACAGCCTTAAATGTATGGCCAGAGCCACTTTGGATCAAAGTGTAATCATTTGTTAGAATGGCCTAGTCTCTGAACACACCTAAATCCAATTGAGAATCTTGTCAAGAGTGTAAAATTGATATTTGGGCATACCCCGAAAGACTTGAAGCAAAAGTTGTCGCAACATAGGGTTCAACAAACGATTGACTCAGTGGTGCTCAACAATTTCTCACTACAGTGTACTGGTCTGTCACATAAAACTTTAATGTAACACATTATAGTTAGTGGCTGTAGCATGCCCCAATATGAAAACTTTCTAAAAGAGAAAAAAAAACATTTGCAAGGCACTGTATGGGGAAAAGGGGAGCAGAGGGGGGATAGCTTTCCTTTTAGAGATTGAGTTGCATCCTGATGGACTGTACAAACATGTAAATCTGTGATTCCCTTGAGTCAGAGGATACAAAGTGTGTTCTTCAGACCTCCAGAGGCTCCACAGATGTACAAAGCTTTTCATTAGGTAAGCCAGGCGTTATTCCCCAGCATGTTCTGCAAATGTCCCCGGGGGTTTTGTTGAGAGTGTGTGTTGTCAGACCGCTGAGGGGAAAAAGGTGGAAAGGGGAAGAGTGGCTCTTGTCAGGAAAGAGACAAGGAAGGCTTAGACATGACAGACATCTCATTAATCACAAGACTCTCCAGGCAGTATTTGTGGGCCCACACCTCCTCTCTGTGGAGGAAACCAAAGGACTGGACTGGATTGGCAATCGGAAGAGCGCGCGTGTTGGTTTAGTGCCCCGTTTCTTCGGTGGCTTCATTATTGCCCTTTTCCCTCTGTCATTCCCGGCTGTGGTCGTGCACCATCAGCCCCTCTGGCAGCTCCATCCGTGACAGGTACAGACAGAGAGAAACACTTTGTAGGAAGCAAATCTGTCACTGTGCTAACTAAAACATGTCAGAGGGAAAGTGCTGCGTGTCTAAGAGCAGCGGTACCCTCGCTGCGTGTATGGCTGATTGGAATTCAGGCTGTTACAGCCAAGTGTTTATTTCACAGCTTCAGAAGAGGAGTAGACAATGAAAGAGCTCTGGAAGAGATGGAGCAGCCGGTTGCATTGGAGAACGAAAGATTTGGGGGGGGGGAAGTCAAGGCACAGCTGAACTGTATGGCACAGTCTGCATGTCTGTGTGGGTGTGTGTGTGTGTGTGTGTGTGTGTGTGTGTGTGTGTGTGTTCCTGTCCTCAGGGAAGCCTGCTTCTCTCTCTAGGCTAGACTGAGCTCACCTGAGGCTCTCCTCCATCCCGGCAGCTGTTTCACTCACTAACTACCTTCAAATCTCACCCCCAGTCTCCATCAGTCACACCAACTCCTGATCGCTTGTGTCTACAAGCCTGGCACCTCTCAGCCAGGCCCTCTGACATGTAGTGGCGTAATATTTGAGCTTCTTCCACATTATTGACTTGAATCGTGGAGAACTATGTTGGAACGTTGCAGCTGAACAGCTGCTGGGATAATCCACGACCTGTAATACTCTGCACTGACGACTGTGGCCATGTGTTTTCAACTGAATTCACTCCAGCATGTAGACTGCTCCACAAGCGCAGCGGTATAAATTCCCATATAAGGCAGGAGGACCCTTCCTAACCTCCTCCCCCTCCTCTTTCGCCTCTCCCTCCTCCGACCCATAACTCCTTTACTGAAACTAGCTCATATGGTAACCTACCTCAGACTCACACATAAACACAGTCACATCATACAAAGAGCTGAAAACAGTTCAATGTTGAGCACCGGAGCTTGATTCAGTGTGTGTCGTTATAAACCAGATACGGCTCGTTCTCCAATAGATCCGACTCTCGTTCTTAAATGGGTTCAAAAGCTCAGAGTTTGGCACATTTTTAGCTTTATCTTTATCGAAGGTGTTTTCAGTTTCCAGTTAGTTTGGAATCGGATAATCTGTTTCCACTATTACGACGCCTCCCCTGCTGTATTTATATACTCATCTTTTAAGGTTTGGTTTGTAAGTCCAATTTGGGAATTGCAGCACATCTGAAGAGGGTCTACTTGGTATTAATTAGAAAACTACTAGGATTTGGGAATTGTTGTGGTGGGTGACTGGGCTATGAGTGTATTGCATGTTCACATTACTGTTGGCATTTTTTTGTTTCTTCTCACACAAAAAATGAGAAGAAATTGTAAACATATGGTGGACCCCTGCCTATCTGAGGATGGATTCAGCTATTCGTTGATTTTTCTGAGGCAAAGAACTTCAAATTACTCACAGAAACTCCGCCTATTTGCAGAAGTTTTTGTAGCGCATTTCAAAAATATTTGGAGGAAAGTGCAGCTTGGGAAACTGACATGACCAGGTGGAATGCTACTTGACTCTACTGGCTGGCATTCAAAGTCACTTAAGTCCTATTTTGTCACATTCTGATGCTTGGTCTGAAGATCAGCAAGTCTAAATGCACTGAGGCAGGGATTCGTTATTTGTGTTAACAAGGAGCTGGAACTGGTGTATCTAATAAAGTGACCAGAGTGTTTTTAGCTGTAGTTCACATTCATACTTTAGACATCACTCAACACCGAAAAAAAGGCTTGACCTGAAAATGACCTGAGCAGATATTTTCACTTCCTTTTTAATGAAGACCAATATATTTTATGCGGGTAGCTCCCAACCAACTCTGCCTATAAGGGCACTTGTCAGTTGCCGTATCAGCAATAATATTGACCACCGCAGATAGATGTTATTTAATCCGTACTGCTGCTACAGAGTATGGCTGACTGATTGGGTTAATTAAATAAATTATGAAAATGAACAAGTTATTGCTGCAGTGAAAACGCAGAAATAGACTCCTACATGTAATCTGTCATCACAGGTTTTCAGTTTTGTTTTCCATGTAATGTAAGAAAAAAATAAATAAAAATTGAAAGCCTACCTTTTCAAATAATCATTGTGTGTAACGAACACACAACTGACTGTCTTTTTGTTGTTGTTCACTTTCACACTCTCTGGGCCAAGGGTGAAGCACATGTTCATGACGTCGCCTAGCAAGGATTTTGCAAACAATACAAGTTGGTAACAACATATTTCTCCCTAATTTATGTACTGAAACAGTGACGGAATAAACACACACACACAGAGGCTATACAGTATTATATTCAACTGGTGATACAAACCATCAGAAAAGCAAATTAACAGTTTATTTGTGCAACTCTTGCTACCATTATCTAAAATGGCAGCCATATTGAATGCAGGCTTCTGACTGTGGTGGAATTTGTGTTTAATTTTCCATCTTGTAACTCTGAATTATTATTATTATTATTTTTTTTTTTTACCTCCAAGTACAAATCGCACCATTAACCTGAGATTTATTATACCATGAGTGAGTTTCACAGCACCGACTGCTAAGGTATCGCCTACAAAAAAGAAACACACTGGAGTTCAATGAAGTACCAGACATTTGTGCACAAAAACAAAATACTTGAGCATAAGCTATTTAGTGTGGAGGTAGCATCATGGTCAGAGCTTTCTCAACTTCTGGTTTAACTAAGAGCATTTTTCTTCATAAATAGAATAAACCTTGCTCTGTATTCTCCACACCGTTACATAAGAGCTGACTTTGTCTCGGGTTCTTTGCAGAAAGACCTTGACACATGCTAATTGTGTTAGCTGGCTAAAACAAGCAAACTTGACAACGTATTTGTGTCCTGTACATGATTATGAAACAAAGCCCTAATCAGAAGATCGTTTGTGGACGTGTGTTCACCATCAAAAGTGTCAAAGCATCTTCCTCTCAAAGCTGCATAGGAAAGTGATCAATACCAAAGCTGGTGGGATGGACGGAGGAGAGTGGGAGCGCAGTGGGAGGCAGGGATGGGTTGAAGAATGAAGATAACGAAAAAAGAAAAAAAAAAAAACATAAGCAGAGCTGATAAGCCTTCGGCAGAGGAAGTGTTGTTCTGGGCCAGTTCCCCCATGGAGACCCTGCATCCCACTGCTGCCCTGCTCCAGGATGTGTCCTCGTGTGGGAATACACAAGGAATGCGGCCCCTTTTGTTTAGCGTGCGATAGGCTTCTGGTTGGCGGTCATTTGTGTGTCTTATGTGTGACGAGCTCCAGGCTTGGCAGAGGCTGATCAGAGCGACACTCCAACAGTCCTTTCTGGGTAAGGCCCTCCTGGGAAAATGATGACTGAGCTCATGGCTGCTATCTTTCAAAGCCCCTCCTTGGCCAGTTTAGACACATGATGGGTTTTCTCTCACTTTTTTTTTTAAAATTATTTTTACTATTTATAAACCACACATTAAACAAATGGATAAAAGGGAATTTAAAACTTGCCAGCTCTTTTTTATTTTATTTTTTTTAGTTGGAGTCCCCCCAAAGAGCCAGAAAAACTCAAAACCTTTCCCTGACACCTCCCACAATGTTCCACCAGTATGAAAGTTTTTAGAACTTGACGCTTCTCCGTCCGTCTGCAACTAGTCTGTCTCTTCAGGTTCGCCAAGGACACACTGCACATTGTGCTGGAAAATGCAAGTTTCTATCTAAATAAATAGTCAGGAGTTGCTTAGTTGGTGCTAAAACACTGTTTGTTTTTATGGATACAGCAAACCTGAAAGGGAAAAAAAATTATGGGTTTGTACAATATGGTGCTAGTAACTAAGTACTTCGAGATTTAAAAAAAAAGCCCTCTTGGCAAAGATTGGATGTACTCCTGAAGATATTTTATGCTTAAATTATATGTTTAATAGCGGGGGGAATAAAAATAGAACGTCCATCTTAAAACAGCAGGGTGTGAGGAATATGCTGACAATAAAAAGCAACCAATCTATAAACAAGGTCTTGACTTTCAGCAGTTGTATAAAGCTATTGCTCACTTTTTCTCAAAAGACAACAAGAGTGAGATTTGTTGGCAAGAAAACACATAGAAATGATGCATGGCAAAAAAAAACAAAAAAAAAAAGCTAAATAGTAGAGATTCTTTTAAAATGGAATAAGGCCTGTCCGGGATAAGGTGATAAATGTTTGCAGGCGTGGGAAGCACATAATTGAGATAAGTTGCACACAGTGTTTCCCAATAAATTAGGATGTCTTTGTAAAGTTTAAGTATTCAGTAATTCCAAAAAGTGAAAGCTATATATAGATACTGATCTTTTCTGTTATTATTTCTGGTAACTTTAAGGAAAAGCCTAAATTTGAATCAACAGAAAATACTCCCCAGTAGGCCTAGGTGAAAAAAAGAACAACAAAATAATTTATTTTATCTAATTAGATGTTTTTATTTAAAAAACAAAAAACAAAAAAAAAACAGTTTTGTCTTTTATTCTTTTTATTTTATTTACTGAAAGAAAAGAACATTTCAAGGATATTCTATTTCACTGAGAAGCAGCGTTGGAAAATGTTTTACGAAACAAGATCAACTAACCACATCCTGCCTGGTGTAAGGAGGAGTTAGGAGAATCATCAGTGGTTTCTGAAATGTTGAACAATCAGCCTTTTTAGAAAACAATGGAGCAGCAAAAGAAAGGAGGCACCAAACAATAAAGCAATTTAAATCCACATTAGATAGGTATTCCCTTTGACAAATTACAATATATTTACAAATTTCTATCAAAACTGGTGAAATCTGCCTCACAATTGGACATGGAGAGGAACAAACTGGTGAAGTGAAAACTCCAGCAACACTTGAAACAATGATTCGTCAACTTTGCTGTTCCTGAAGATTGTTACAAGGCATTCCAAGTGCTTAGTGGAGTCTTAACCTCGCGAGACTTCAAGCTGTCATTTCAAGCTCCAAACGTGGCTGAATTAAAACATTTCTGCAGAGAAGAGTGGCCCAAAATTCTTACACGGCGAAGACAAAGACTCGCCGTCAGTTACCACAAATAATGGAACGGAAGCAGACAACAGGTTTGTGATTACTTTCATCTGGTTCTGTTGGCTCACATTGCGTTATTCCCCTTAACAATCAAAGCATCCTTTGAAAACAACAATCTGTATTCAGTCAGCTTACCTTTTTTTCCACAGTGACAAATTAGGTTTGTCTGACATATTCAAGCGAGGGGAAAATACTTTTTCGCAGCGCTCTGTGACAGCACTTTCTCACAAACCAACACTTAAAACACGTGAAACTCATTGCTTCGTACAGAGCAGTGAGTCACACATGGTCGGGAAGAGAAGTCAACCATTTGATCCAATCTTAAAAGTGCACAAGGCTAAATCTTTGACTTCTACTGAGATTTAAAGAAAAATCTTTTTTTCAGACTTTCAGCTCAAGGTGGAAATATGGTTTTATTTGCCCAAGTTGCTGAGAAAAGAACAACTCCTAATAAAAAAAAAATACCTTTATATGTGCTCTTTGTGGATGTCGGCTCATGCTGGTCTTTTAAGCAAGGTAAACTTGGAGTGCTAAAGGAACAGAATTTTTTTTATTTGAGCTCCTGATAGGAAGGAAATACAATGGGACATACGGAGACAGAAAACAAGGCAAGGTGAGGTTTATTGATGTATTTAGGACAGTTTTTTGTTTTGTTTTGTTTTTTTGCTTCAGTGTAGCCCTCATGTTGACAGCTTGAGCACAGTGATACACGCACTAGTTATCAGTCGAGATGCTGACCCCAACAGTGAGATTCTTAGGCTGACACCTCACCTCCAGAGATCACACACAGGGTTGCATTGCAGTCCGAAAAAGTCTGAAATGTATTTTCATAAACCCATCCACCCACTGTTCAATTTTCCATTTGTTCAGGTCAATCTTCCATAACTTTGACCTCTTGCTTTTCCGATTGTCCAACTATCCATTCATTTACCTTATTGTCCATCCATCCATCCCGTTTTTTTTCATTTCCATATTAAAACCTGGGATTTTGACATGAAACGCACAGGAACCCTGCAGATAGAGCATTGTGTAGCTGAATAAAATTTTAAAAAATGTGTATTGATGATAAAAAGACCTGACCTTGTTTTTTTATCGCTTACTCAAGTATTTGTGAGCAATATTTGGTATTTCGTCAAGTCACTGTTGAAAATGACATCTAGGCAAAAAAAAAAAAAAAAAAAAAAAAAAAGAGGTGAGAGATTTGTTGAAAGAATCTGTAAAATATATAAAACACTGCCTTTTGAATGAATTCGTTCATGTATTTTCAGGAAATAAAGCACATCTTTGGTTCAATGGTCTTACATCTAAGATGCATAAATATTGCAGTAGTACAAACTACAGACAAAGGCTTAGTTTCCTCTCTACTGCATGCATCCATTAAAAGTTGTTGGTTTTTCTTTAAAAAAAAAAAAAAAAGAGCCATTTGATATGTTTTGCGGGGTAAATCCATGCAGCTCATTTTTCAATAACAACTCAACCAACAAATGAGTCATTAGTTTTAGCCGGGAACTTACGGCCTTATTTACATGACAGCTAAAAACACTTTATGCGAATTAGCTGATATCACTCGCATGTAAAGACGTGCGTATGATTGATAAACAAACATATTGCACTGGCTGCCATTACCATACATCTTCTGGGACCGAAGTAACAGAATAAAAACTTTACACTCAAACCAACACAAATATGTTACTTGTCTCCAAGGGCAGGACGACTGATGAACACCCTCTTGTTTCACGATAGAAGTCACCCTAATTTAATTGTAAAGAGTCCCCCCCACCCCACACACACACACACACACACACACCTTTTAAGGACGAGGACGAGTTTTCACTTGAATAAAAAGTGATGATTCAGACCTGGAGGTGGGAGAAAACAAAATCAAAGAGGGAGCCAGGGACAGAGCTTTTAAAGCATATGAACAGTCTGTCCATACAGTCAACCACTTCACTGCAGTGTGCATGTGTGTGTGTGTGTGTGTAGATGGGGCATATAAAATCCAAGACTCATTATCGTTGAGAGGGCAACTCAAGTCCCCTCAGGCTCATTTTAGCTTCTTTCTTATTTCTCTGCTAAACTAAACTCTCCAGTTTTGGACATTGTGCACAGACAACACCGTATCTAATTGAAATCTTGAGCACAATAAAGTGCCTTTCAAAAGTATTCATCCCCAGCAAACATTTCTGTGCTCCGTCATGTTACAACTACAATTTATTCAATTTATCATACAGATTTTAGATCACAGACCAACCCAGCGTAGAGGGTAATTTGGAAGTGAATGTTAAAATTGCTTATTTATAAAAATCTAGAAAATGTGCTACATATTTGATAAACTACAGATAGTTAATTATGTGATTCTGAAGGGAATTGGCTGTACCACAATTTATTTAGTGGTATCAGAGTAAACAAAGTCCACACTGCAAAAACACAAAATCTCACAAAGTATTTTTGGTCTAATTTCTAGTGCAAGTATCTCAGTACCCTTGAAATGTGATAAAACTATCTTACAACATTTTTTTAGCGAGATATAGAAGTTTATTTTAAGTCAATAATTCCTCAATATTTGTTCCAGTGACATATTATTTGACTTATAACGTTAGAAAAATGTCTTATTATAAGTGAAATAATCTGCTTGTGTAATTAATACGTTTTTGTCAATATTGGGGAATTATTGTCTTAAAACAAGCTCCTATATATTGCTGTAAAGTTGCTCGTAAGTTAATTGTGTCTTATATCAAGTGGACTAAGACATTTGCACTAGAAACTAGACCAGACTACAATACTTGGCAAGATTTTGTGTTTTTGCAGCCACACTTTTTTTCTGTCAAATGGCACATTTGACTTTCTGCAAGATGGTTTCCAGTTTGGAGGGGTTTTGCTCTCTGTATGTTTGTATGTTCTCTTTGTGCATAGGTGGATTCTATCCAGGTCCTCCAGCTTCCTCTCAGTCCAAAATCGTGACTGTTAGGTCAAATGTCAATTGTCTGTCCTGTGTGTCACTCTCTCCCAATACCACCAGTACCAAACGCCCAACACTCCACCCTGCAGCCCTCCCAGGACAAGGGAGGAGAGTTGGATGGGTGAATGCTTCAATTTCCTTCTAAATCACAATTATATGCAAACTGCATTGATATGTCAAATTAAACCATGAAAAAATACATTGTAGTTGTCACTAAGACAATGTGAAACAGTTCGACAGCTATGAATACTTCTGAGAGGCGCTGCAGAAGCTAAAGCGGTAGTGCCTCGCAGAGCTTTTTCTTTTGTTTTTTAAGTGCAGCAGCGTGTACATTCAGATCCCGTCTCCACCTCAGCCTGTTTAGTCTGCGCCTCCCGGGGAGCGCGAGCTCTGCCTCGGAGTCTGAAGGCGGTGCTAAAAGAAAGACGACTGGCGCGGCCGGCGTCTTACAGGAAGCCGAGGAGGCAGGCGACCTCACTTCCTGCCTGAGATCTGGAAGAGACGTTTCCTGAGAAAACGGCACTCTGAACGATCTCTAGCGTTGCGGCACTCCAGTTCTGCTGAAGAGTAACACCGACCTCCGCGGCAAGAGAATGAACGCGATTAGAACGACCTACGAGGAGACGTTACATTCATAAAAGCTCAGAGAGATTAAAATGTAATAAAGCGAAGCTTTCATTGGAGACAAAAGTGTAAAAGAACAACAAAATGCTCCCCCGATTAGACACTGGTAATGGCTGTAAATAGACCTCACAAGGTCTGAAATAAATGATGTCTCAACAGGCAGCTTCTGTGGAGTTACTCACATCCAGGCAGTGCGAACAAGGAAATTCCCCCATGAATAGAGCCAAACATCCGACCATTGCAGGTCGGTGCGGCCATTGATGCTACCTCCTAACCGGTCGTGAATCAGATGAGAGAAACACTGGCTTTCCTCCGCTATGGAAACCCTGAAACCATCCTCCCACCGCTCTTTTTTATCTGCTCATCAAACACAACCAAGATGTTTCCCCATGCAGTCTGTCTGTCTCATGACTTCAAACATTTACAAAACGCAACCACACTTCATCACAGAAGTGAAGTGGAACTCGTCGGCTTCCCACCACTGAGCAGTCGTCACTTGACAGTTTGTGGATTTGAGTCGCTGCATCTGCCCAAACGCAGCCAACCCGCCTCCACTCCCCCCTCCGCCGCGTCCCTCCATCCCCACCTACTCCCTCCTGTTGCCATCAGGGCTTCTTGGCTGCGGTTTTGGCTTTCCCGTTGGGTCCTGTTTTGATCTGGGTCATCTCCACATCTGTCAGGGCGTCGGGGGGAAGGCTGGAGCGCATGCGCTCAAGGGTCCTCTGGTAGGCTGTCCTCTCTTGCTCCAGGGAGCGAATCATGTGCTTCATTTTGCTCTCCCGAGAGAGGAAGTTCTCCACGCTCGTCTCCAGAGTCTGAATCTTCTGTCTTGCAGCCTGCAGGACAGAGAGAATGCACCTCAGCTGACGCTGTTGCAAAACGGACACTTAAATCTGAAGGTCTTGATGACTACAACACAAAGCGTGCAATTTTGCACCGCAGCCTGGGAGGATAATGTCAGTAATCGCTGCAATGCAAATGTACATTTCACCCACAGTCTTGAAATAACTTGTTGAGTTTTGCAGGAGTCGCGTTTCAGCTTCCGAAACATTGACCCTCTAGTGATTTTCTCTCGTTAAATCAGAGATGAGAGTCTGAAGAACTTTTAAACCTCTGTTAATATGAAGCTCATCAGGTGCGACTTTATCAGTCCTCCTCCACAGATTCACACTTCACTGAAATGATTGAAGTACGTGGAGAACATAACAGCTCTCAGGCCTTTTGTGTCTTCAACAGTCTCTCATTACCGCTGTGTTTTCCAGTGATGTATTAGTGCCATCTACAGGCAATCCGAGGCAATGACATTTTGCAATTACACAGCTTCTTCTAGATTGCACAAACTGGCATTGTTTCAACACACTGTGACTCTTTGCACAAGAATATATCCTCTCAACAGTATTCTGGTTTACCATTTAAACATGTGACACTGCACTGTATCTTCCTTACTTGAAGTTTTTCCAGCAGATCCATGTTCTGTTTCTTCAGCTGCACGTTCGCCTTCTCTAATTTGTCGAGGCGCTCCGCGTCGTCGGGTGGCGGCCCGGCGTCCAACATCTCATCCTGCAGGACGTGGTACTCGACTTCATATGCATGCAGCTGCTTGGAGATGTCCATCTCCATAACCTAGTGATCCAGAATAAGCTCCAGTGAGGTTGTTTATCCTTAATGTAAAAGTGAACATTTTTCTACGCTTTTTGTTTGTACCAATGTTTCAGACATATAAAGCCTGGAGATAAAATGTGCATTGCAATAGCCTTACTTTGTTTGTTAAACATTAGATTTTTGGGGGGCACACCTGTTGAATTTAAAGATGTCTAAAGTCCAAAAACATACAACATTGCTCTTTTTGATTCAGTCAGTGAATCACAATAAAACTACTGATGGGTATCATGCTAAAGTTAAAGAATGCAGTTTGTATGAAAACCAAAATAAGAACATCTCCAATTGTTAAGCTATGTTGGAGTTTTGTTCTTTATACGGCCAAGACTTTTCAAGATACTCTCGGAAAGCGATGACAGGTCCTATTAAAAATGTAAACTGATCCATATAGAGACACAGCAGATGTGCTCCAGTCAGATGAAACCAAAACTGAACTTTCTGGCCTGGATCCAAAAGTAACGTGTTGTGGTGACAGAATCTTGCGCTGGGAATGATTTCAGTTAGTAAGAAAAAAAATATTCCCAGTCTTGATCCACCAAAATAAAATTCCCAATAAAATTACACTAAAGCTTGTACAAGGGGCGTAAAAACTTTTACAAGGTTATGCATAAAATACATGTAATTGCATGTATACTTTATTTATTTTTTTTTATATTTGTGTTCTGTGTTTGTCTTCACAAGTTGGCAAAACCAAAACAGATGCTCAGTAACGAGAAAATTGTAGTATTACTTTGCATCAATGCATTGCATTAAATCCCTGACGTTACCTTGGTAATGGTCTGCTCCATCTGTGTTTGTGTGAGCGTGGGGAGTGTAGTTTTCAGGTAGTCCACGATGCTCTCAAAGCTGTCGCATTCCACTATCTCCCTCTCATGGCTGCTCAGCAGACAGAGGGCCACTTTAAAGATCACCTCAGTGCCCTGCACAAACACTAAATCTAACCACAAAAAAAACAGAGAAGAAGCATCAGAAAAGCGTTAATGTGATCGCCAACACTGGAGGTGAAGCAGACATAATTCTGCTGAGGCATTTGGCTGCAATCAGAGAATCCAATGGTCTGGCTTTACCAAAGATGCGGGACACGAAGCCAAGGGGGAACTGTGAGGCGAAGAGGGTGAGGAACCAAGGCGCGGCGTAGAGGCTGGGCCCGATCTCGTGCTCCTCCAGGTGATTGTAAAGGTCCCGGTGGTAGTCGTGCAGGAGCCTGGAGAGCTGGTACATATGAATCTGGAGTACAACAGAGACAAAAAGGCAACCTCAGGTCAGAAAAAACTGGTAGAACTGGATCTGGAAGAGACAAGGTTTCCAAAAGAAATCTAAGAATCAATGAAGGGTTTTTTTTTTTTTTCTCCCCCACTCAACCACAGCGCTGGTAAAGTGAAAGCAGTGTTGCTTTAAGGACTTGCTCAGACAAGGCTGTGTGTCTGATGAGCTGCAATAACTCTTTTTACAGTATGAGACAGCAAAGAGCGAAGAGCGGAGAAGCAGAAGTTAGCTAGGGCTAAAATTAGACTCTCTGCTTTTACAATTTCCTCAAAGTAACAAAGAAGACAACCGATACCTGAACCTCCTCCTGAAGCGCACAGCAAACAGCACAAATATGCCAGGGAACGTCTTTAAAGACCAAAACCGCTGCAGGGAGGGAAACAGCAGGCTTCTGCTCGGCTGAACGGTTACCTGGAGGAGATTAAACATTACCCCACCACCACCACCCCCCAACCGTCGATGCTTCAACTATGGTGAGGTCAGCTGATGTTTAACTGGAGCTAACAGAGCAGGTGTGGTCTGACGGAGAGGTGGAGACACGTTGCAAATCAAACCAATAAAAGGTGGCAGGCAGATGACCGCTATAAAATGAATGGAGGAGTACACTGTGCATGGTTTTAAACAGGTAGTAAATGTGGGGTTTTTTTGTGTGTGTGTGTCTGTGCATTCAAAACACATTCACAAAAATGGAATCTGCACTTGTCACTCCTGTCAAAAGCAATTTTAAAAAAGACAATAAAGACAAAAGGCATAAAATTGTAAGAAAGTATTTTAAAATGATACTAATGCCACAAAGTCGACAAATGTTTGGCAAAACTAAAATAACATCAACCCAGGAAGAATTCCTGCACATTCTCAAGCTTCTGACGGCATTACATAAGAAAACTTTATTTGACGGGTTGTGAATAAGACTGTCATGACACCATCATGAATATGAGTAAGTCTTCATGAATATTTATGACTGTTGTCATAAAAGTGTCATGACATGTTTAATAGAAAGTTGACATTATTCAAAATGTCTTTCTTATGACAACTTGTCATTAACCAAGAAATCATGATCTGACTTTTTTTTTTTATAAATATATCACTAATTAAACTTTAAAAATTATGTAGCTTTATGTTATTAAAGCTAAAGTTTAATCAGTAACACTTTTAAAACAAACAACCTGTCAAATAAAGTGTTACCAAAAACTGAATGGTGTCTTCTTCATCTTGTCTTCTCCACTTTTGGTGATAGAGAGGATCGGGCGCTGCAGTTCTTACAGTAAAATGTTTCAGTGTTTTATCCGTGGCATAATGCCTAAAATATTTAAACGATGGAGCGGGTCTGGACGGCTGGTGTGCACACTTGGGTTCTGGGCTGTTGTTACGTTGCTCTAAATGCGCTTTATTCTTAGGAAATAAATTGAAGCCATGTGCATTTACTGGATAACAGTACTGATTATAATGCAAACCACATTGTGCCTTTCCTTTTCCACTTAGGGAACGCAGGAGCAAATGAAGAATAGTTAAATGTTTATTTGTTTACACAAAGAGTCACTTTCTCTCAGTCTCATAAAGACTGAAATGGTTCTGTCCCATTATTATTAATTAATGCAAACAGCACTATTTGTTACTGAGGGAAAAATATTTTGTTCAATGATACTATGAAACATTACACTTTTTTTTTTTTTTGTAATCGATATCATCAGCAGCCTTTATCGAGTATTTGTGACAAAATGTGGCCAAACAGGAAGCAGGAAGGTCAACACAGGTCAGAACCTGAACCCTTCGGCGATGTTCAGATCCCAGCTGTTCATCCATAAGGACTCGTCAGGCGCTCAGCAGTCTGACAAAACTGTCCCTGCAGTGTTTTGTAAAAGTACTCATGCCACTGGAGCATTTTTTTTCTATTTATTTTGTTTAGGGCCAGAACTTTAATGAGTTAATTTTGATTAATTAATTACATAGATTTTAACGCGTAAAAAAATTTTACAATTTTTTTTTAGTTTTACATATAAAAGTTCCGGCCGGAACCTTTCTATTTGGTTTCTGATTTTCCCCTAAATGTGACGCACAAGCGACATCCGCAAACAAAGCAAAAGACGACGAAGCCGCTTGTCTTGGACCGCCGGGGGTTAATTTTTGCCTCAATAAGTAACCTGATAGGACTCTGGAAGAGGCTGTTGTGTTTACGTTGTGCATAAAGGAGTCGGCCTGTAGCTGAAGCTACTCAAGCCTAAAATGCCATCAAAATGGCATTTTAGGCTTGACGTGTTGCCACAGCAACTGCTGAATGAATAGAACAGTGCGTTGGTTGCTGATCGTTAAATAATACAAATAACAGATGAAAAGCAACAAATATCTTTGATGTTCAGCTCCGACGTCCATTTATTCAATAACGTAGCTGCAAATAGGGTTTTTGAATTAAAGATGTTGCTTAATTTGTCAATATATGGTCTTCAATCAAATTGTGATCAATTAATTATAAACCTAAAAATTAACCTCATTAAAAATTACCACTAATTTCGTAACGGTACAAACACAAACTTTGATTGATTGTATTTATTACGTGAAAAAGACTAAAGCAAAGTAGTGCATAATGGTTTTCAAGATGTTTTGTTTTAATAATATTAAAATAAAAATCCTAAGCATGCAGACAATGCTACAAGAGAATATAAAAATAAAAATAAAAAATGCTTAAGTGCAAAAGTCTTCACCAGTTTTGATGTGAAAAATATTTCTGTGCACTCATCGAGTTCGCTTTTGTTCGAGTGGCATGTCAAAGCAGCCGATCCGTATGCGCGCTGACCTGCAGTGAAACCATGTCGGGTCGGTACTGCCGCCTGATGCCCAGGTCGTACATCAGGAATTTCAACATGTCGAAAGCTTGCTCTTCCCTCATGTGGAGCAGCAGCACTCCGGCCACAAAGCTGATGCCCTGGCAGTAGCCAACCTGTGGCGAATAAATAAGAAAAGGACAATTTATAATGGCGTGGAGGAGATTCTTTACTTTGAATGTTTCTGCAAAAAGGGCTAGAGGATTACCTCTGTGTCCATCAGAGAGTAAGCCTTCAGCAAATTGTAGAGGGAAAGTTGACCTGCTCCAAGCTGGGCTGAGAAGTACTGGTGGGTGGGGAAGGTCCGGCCTGAGAAGGGAGTTGGATTTACAACTACAAACTTTTGCTATAAAAACAATGCTTCATGTGAGATCTTAATAAACTATTCGCTGTTTAACGTTTAAATAAGCTGTATTATCGACAAATTAAAACAGAAAGTAGACATGCAAATTTTAGACAAGCACTTCATAAATTCCAGACAAATCCTGGAACCATCTGGACTGTGAGTTAAGTTGGAAAGAAATTAATTTCTAATTTAAACCATGTGTTGGAGTACTCCATAGACTTTGAGAAAATAGTCATTTCTGCTACTGCAACTCTAAGTATTCAGCTTAAGAAACGCGAGGGGCATTCAAATTCACTTGGAACTCAAATTATAAAATTATTTATTAATCCCACAGGGGAAACTAAATAACTACTAAATTGTTATTTAATTACTTAAAATAATTATTTAGTTACTAAATTAAATACTACACAGTTTAGCTCAGCTGCAGATTTGTATTTGTGTTTTAAATCCAAGATATTGACTAAATCTCCACTCCATGTGTAGAAAAAAAAAAGTCTTTCTTCCTACAATTGTAGCAAAAAGAGAAGCATCAACTTCCATTTGTTTTTAGGTGCTGCTGAAAGCTACACTCAACCGTCGTCCGACTTCCTCACATCTCTTTCACCCTGGCAAAGAAATGTTTGCACAACTCATCGCAAGGAAAATCAGTCACAATACATTTCTACACAAGACACACAGAGAGCCTTATTTCTGTTTCTTATAGAATTTGTTTTCTGACGAAAGCATTGTCGTCAGAAAACATTGACGAGAATATTTCCCCTTTTGTTGTGTTTCGTCCCAGTGGGGCCGTGTGGTTAAGCAGAGGTCGCGTAACGGTGAGCGTGCCCACCTAAGTCCACCAGAATGGCGTGCTGCTGTGCGGTGAGCTGCTTCAGCAGGTCGTAGTAGGGGGTGTCTGGAGCTTGCTGGCGCTGGGGCAGTCTGTGCTGCAGCCGATGCTGATGGGAAAGGAGTAGCCAGACCTCCCCGCGTCTGCTCTTTGGAACTCCTGCAGAAAAACCAACAAATAAACCAAGTGTAAGTAAGGTAACGTTTAATAACTTTAGCCTTGTAAAGTGCATTTCAATCCACGCTCACACACCCATGCACTTCCCTCTCACCCTGGCAGACGGCTCTGTATATGTCCTCCTTGTCCTGCGGGTTAGTGGTTCTGCCTGGAGCTGTTAGTTTTCTCTCCCAGAGCGCCTGAGCTTCCTTGGAGCAGGTACACACTTCCTGGTAGTTGAGCTTCGTTTTGCGGATGTGCAGCTCATCTCGACTCGCTTCAGTTGAATCAGGAGGACGAAAAACAAATAAGGGAACAAACTGAACATCGCTCCGCTAAAGAGGGCATTAAAAGGACAGGCAAAAACGACCAGGAGAGGATGCAGACCGTCAAGCCTTTAGGTACGATGGAAACACAAGACACAAAATCCACAATAACACCAAATAGAAACTGGAGTATTCTAAAGACTTGTTCGCAGTGATGAAGGAAAAGAAAGGATAAAAAAAGTTGATCACCTCCACCGCCAACCCCGTAACATGCAGGAAAAAAAGGAAAGATGAATTGAACGACTCCTGCAGCTAGCCACTAGTATCATGCAAAACCTCTTCCCTGATCCCAAAGTTCTTCTGTTATAATGCTTACCTTCTATAGAAAACAGTTTTGCACTGTAAGGTCCTCAGACCAGCATTGACGTCAAAATATCAGACAAACAAGAAGAGATGTGTTGGTGTTGGATTAAAGTGCGTTAAAGTCTGTGTATATAATGGGATTCACACAGAAGACGGAGTTTGAATAAAGTAACTTTTCAACAATATCTACATTTATTGAATACAGTACATCAGGGGTCTTAAACTCCAGTCCTCGAGGGCCGCAGTCCTGCAACTTTTAGATGTGCCTCTGCTGCACCAAACCTGAATAGAATAATTAAGGCTCTGGAGAACTGATCTACACCAGGTGGAGGTAATTAAGCCATTTCATTCCAGCGTTTTCTACCTGTGGCACATCTAAAAACTGCAGGACTGCGGCCCTCGAGGCCTGGAGTTTGAGACCCCTGCTGTACGTCTATTGAAAATCTTTAGTTCTTGATCTCACATTCAAGCTGGAGAGTTTGTTGACACTTTTCCTCTAAGGATGTTGTTGTGCTAAGCACTGATATCCAGGTTTGGATTTCAAACATAAAAACATAACATCATCTTTTTTCCAAGCTTTTTTCATGTAAGTATAAGTTATAGTACAATAAGCTAAAACCTAAACATAGTCCAAAAGTTATTAAAGAATGATGATTTATGCTCTTTAAGCTGTGCTGGTGCAATGAAACCTTTTACACAGCATGTTAACTTTTTTTACAAGTTGAACAACAAGGAGAGAACTACTAGTGAGGGGGAAAAAAAACACACACACACAAAAATGTAATACCTGTTTCAGCAAGTATGAGGACATCATAAGCACCATGTGTCCTTCATGTGACCAGCAAAAGAATGCGCTCCAGGGTTAAAATGCCACTTTTCGGTGCGGTGGAGAAGGGATTTACGCTCACCTTCCAGCCTCTGATTCTCCTTTTCCATGCGCAGCAGGAGGATCTGCTGGCGGATGGCAGTTTTCCAGAGAGCTCTGTAATCGGCTCCTGTCTTCTTGGGCTTCTTATCGGCCGGCTGATCAGATGCCGGGGATAAAAGGCGCCTCAGAGGGTCCAGACCCGGGTCCGAGGCACGAGGAGACAGAGGCAGCAGCTCCGTGGCATCAGAGCCGTCTGCAAAAAGGGAGTTATGAACATGAACGCGTGATTAAAATTCACTTTGCTTTTCCATATAACAATAAGTAGGATTTACTAGCAGTGTTGAGTCCACAGAGGATTTTAGAGGATAGTGAGTGTAGCTCCACACAGCTGCTTTTAATTTAGGATTTGTTGTCTGGAGTGGTTCTCTGCTCTTAAAAGCACCTGCCTTCACACACACAAAAAAAAAATACTGACAAAAGTATTTAACTTATTCCAAAACTGACAGAAAAAATTTTGCATTTTGAAGTAAAGAATGTTTTTCTGAACCCGAGGGATATCCAGAGTCAGAAACACATAGACAAGGTACCAAATTAAAATCGGAAGGAGATTTCTTTAATTTCTGCCTACTCTCACTGATAAAAAATAATGGCTTTGACTCTCATTGTGGTTTATTAGTCCGGAAGATGGTTTTGTAACCCTTCCAGTGACTTTGTTTCTTATCAATGTTTCAGTTTCTTTAGTTTAGGGCAAGGTATGTTTCTTTTTGGGACATTATGGTCTTGTTCATGTTGCCAAACAGAGTCTGTTTGGTTACAGGTCAGACAGCTACCAGGTCTACATGTGGCTATTGAAACTGAAAGGGAAAAAAATATTAACTCCTTGTACCGGTAGGTATTTACTGCCTTAATGTGTAATCTTTTGCAGAGACGTCTGCTGTGGTTAGTTTATTTAAATGGCATTACTATTGCAGTCTTTAAAATCTCATGTGCAGATTTATCAAATTTAGAAGTTGTCGCATTTATTTATATTCCATTTCATATTGATTTACAAAAGGGAATCTCACCGAGACACAAAACAAAATATTCCCTGAAAACATTTTGTTTTGTGTTTTCTACAATAACTTTTGTATTGCAGAAAACATTTTCCAAGCACTACTCAGAGAACCGATATAACAATGACAATAAATGTTTCAATAACTCTAGTAATAATACTGTATTTTTGGAATATCAGCCAAAGTATATGGATATTATCAAAGTACCTTAACTTAATAACTCTGTCATTACATTGACAATATTTGCACACAATACTCATGATACAACATTTTCCTGTCAGTACATTGGTAACTTTCATCAAAGAAGAGGACACCGATTACATGATGCACATGATTGCTTGTAGAACAGCTTAAAGGATTACGTTAACACACCTGTGTCCTGCATAGATGCAGATGGCCTGTTCATGGGCGAGGCGACCCGCAGGAAGATCTTCTGTCTCCAGGAGACCCTGCGTGGGGTCAGAGGGAGACCTCCGCTCAGAGAGTCATTGCTGCAGCTTGACAGCGTCCTTTTCCTGCCTTCTCCATTGCTACGAGAAAGGACAGATGTGTCAGAGACACCTGATACACGAGTCAGGTGTCATGTTACACCAACTCTCTTCAACCCCTCTAATAATGGCAGACACAAACCAAACACAGGCACAACAGGAAAACTCATCCAGCTTTCTGGACAGCTCAGTTCATAAGTGGCGAAGCTGAGGCCTCCGAAAAAGCAGCAGCAGCCACACACCAATTCCCCAGTGTCCGTGTTAATAAAGCAGCAGTAAACGGAAGAGACATCGGCCATGGCATGCAATTCTGTTCTTTCTGAAAAAGAAGTTGATTGTCAGCGAAGGGGAAGAGACCGGTGGTTAAAAACTTTACGTTCACACTCTGTCCGCAGACATCCCAGCTGTAGAAATACAATGCAGACAGTCTGACAGAAGTGGGTAAACGCAAACTTTCACAATCCTGGTTACTAGGATACATAAAAACTTTTATGTATCCATTACTATAAGACCATGGGCGGGAGAGGTCTGTGGCATAGCAAAGAGCATAGGGAAATGTCCTGCAAAGTGTGCACTTGGTCAGGTGTTCGGACTAAGCGCACAGTTTTCCCAGAATGCCATACTGAACCTTTTATTGACATGGAGGAATTTATTTGCACAATATTTACTCTGTGCAAACACATTTAAATATGTTAAATATCAAATCTATTGTTTCTTTATTTAACCTGATACACTGTAAATAATTTTCCCCGAAGGACGCATTCAAAGAGCGACAAACATTCAAAACAACTAAAGCCTTTAATGGGAAAGGTTAGATCTTAAACAGCTAATTGATTTCCAAAAATTAAAAAGAAAATTAACAAAGAGAAATAATTATTTCCACCTCTTGTCTGATAGTCACAAAACGCTTGAGCAATCAGTAAGCATTGTCAGAACACAAAAACCTGCCTGAACATGTGAGCAATGGGAAACAGGAAGTGACCTTGGTTCAACACTAATGTCACTGACACAAACAATCCGGCTCCGACTGCTACTCCATGCATGCCCCAGTCACTCCTTAAAATTCCTCCCCTGACACATTTTCCCTAACGTTTCTCTGCTGTTAACTCCAGCAGGGCGTCGTCAGAAAAGCTTTGGGTGCCAAAAGGGTCTGAAAAATTCAATCAGAAAGAAAACTTCAGAGCGTACAATTTATATTTAGCACATTCAAAAACCAAGGCTAAAATATCTGAGCCATAATCTGGGAGCAACGCAGTTCAAGAATAAAACGTCGTCTTGATTCTTTGGATGCCACCGTGGAGTCTGGCTGCTCGGAGAGCAAACGACACCTCCCAGCACAGCGGTCTGCTGCGCCGCATCTCATTTATAATGGAAATGTTAACCTTTACTTTCTGCCATCAGGACATCCGAGGAGACAGAACCCGCTTCTCAGACACACCGAGGTCTATCCTGCTTTCATTGACGAACCAAACACGGTCATTGATTTGCTGAAGGTTACCGACGACAACCTTCCAAAGTGAGAAAAAAAAAAAAAAAGAAGAAGAAAATTGCAAAGTTTGTTAGGTTTTGAATTGTGCAGCATCTTGCAAAAAACAAAAAACAAAAAACTTTGCATCCTGTTTTATTAAAACCAAAAACTTCAATGTGTTTCATGGTACTGACGAACAACAAAGTGCTACACTGTTGAGAAGTGGAAGGAAAGTGGTACATGTAGAAATATATTCTACAAATAAAAACGAGAAAAGTGTGATTTACTCTGAAACCCCTAAATAAAATCTAGCGCACCCGTCTGCTTTAAGAATTCAACTGATTAATAAGTGGAATTCACCTGTCACTATGTGATTTAAAGTTAGCATAAATACAACAGGTTGTAGATAATTTTAAGGAATATTCAGCATCATGAAGACGCAGCCAACAACTCAGGGAGAAAGTGGTGGAAGAGTTAAATGCAGGATTGGGTTTTAAAACAATAACTCAAGCTTTGAACACATCAGAAAGCAACCTTTTAGAGAATACAGAACTGCAAACCTAAAATGGACATGGACGTCCGCTTAAACTCACAGGCCCATCTGGTGACAGGACAAGTATTAGTCATGTAATCCTCTAATCTGAGCTTTCTGGAAGAAAGTCATTGCTGAATGAAGCCTATGTAAAGTCCAAAGGCATAGTAAATGGAAAGAAGCAGGTGATCTAGATGGATAAGAACAAAAACTGAACTTTGGAACTAAGAAGTAAAATGCAATCACCATCTCCGTGGTGATGCACTGTGTAGCTGTTATGTTGTGGGGATGCAGTGGCAGCTGGTCCGTAGGGGGCGCTGCCCTCCCTGAAAATTAGTCTTTTTCTTAATTTACAGATTTATAGAACCTTATCACCAACTGACTCTCATTCATCAGTGACTTTCCCTGACAGATTCCTGTCAGATAAAGCTGGTAGAGACAATCCAAAATAACTTACAGCCATATTTGCAAAGAAAGTATTGGTCACAGGGAATGAACACAAATTAACGCCGTATCTCAGTTTCCACCCTTTTTACTAACAAAAAAGGGTCAAAAACAAGTTATTGATTTCCTTCCATTACTACAAAAATTTGATGACTTGTGTTGGTCTATCAAAAAACAAAAAATATCACAATAAAATACACTTTGTTTTGGCCTGTTAAAAAAAAAAAAAAAGCTTTAGTGGTATTTTTGCAAAGTACTGTCACGTCAGAAGAATGAAATGTAGTTAATGACGTTTGTTCATCTCAGTGAAACACGCAGGGGTTTGTCGTGCAAAAAGCTTTAGTTTCATGCAAATGAAACAGAAGGAGGATGTATCAATATCCCACTCTAAACGGGAAGAAGGCCGGTCCATCTGCAGAGCCGAGAGGTGGGTTAACAAAAAAAAAAGAAAAGTCTTGAAATCCAGGAAACAAGAATAATAAGCTCTACTATCCAGTTGAAAAGAGACTGGATAGCAGAGCTGCGAGTTACAAAGATTCAGCCAACACGGATTATGGCTACTGCCATCCCAGCAACAGGTCAGCTGTTCCCATCCCACAGAAGTCATATTCTTCATCATCAGCTGTTTGTTTATGCAAAGGAGGGTGGTCCAAACCCCCCCGCTCACCTCTTGAAGCTCCCACTGTCCGTCAGGGAGCCCAGCGAACCCTGGTAAAAGCTTTTCAGGAAAGTGGGAGCGGAGAAGGTGGAGGGGAGGCTGAAGGAGGACTCCCCCTCTGAAATGCTGCGTGTTCGGGACACGTGACTGGGCGGGCCCAGCGTGAAACGGCCACAAGTAAAATAGAAAATAAAAAATAAAGAACAAACATTACATAAAGGAAAGGAAAACAGTGAGAAATGCATGTGGGTCCAAAACACTGACAGGAAACCTGTGATGCTATTGTTTCAGAGGACAGCAGGGGGACGAGGAGAGCAGATTTTAGACCGATCAAAGTGCTACAAATAGATTACATTGTGTGTGCAGGAATCAAAAGGTCAGCGGAATATTTTGTTAGTTTTAAAGTGATTACGGAGATTAACTGTTTAAAAAAATAAAAAAATAAACTAAATCGCAAAGCTAATCACAACAGCTCATGTCAAAAGAAAACTGCAAAATGTGCAAAAGATTAATTACTAAATCTGTAAAACAAAACAAAACAAAACTAAAAAATAATAATAATAAGAAGAAGAATGCATTTTCCTTTATCAACAGTCAAAAAAAATAATGCAAAAAATGACCAATTGTTTCAGGTATTTTACCTGGTCTGCAGCAGCTCTGGGTTGATGGAGTGCTGCCTGCGGAGCGGAGCCTGTTTGGTCTGGTTGGCCGGCTGGCTCTCGAAGGAGATGCGCTTCCTCACCGGCGGGTGGCTGAAGGTGTGTGCACGCCGACGGAACTGCGGCCCGGATTCCAGCTCGTCGTCCGGGAAGGCGGGAGGCGAACCTGGCGGGGAGTGACCAGGAGACTCCTCATCCTGCTGGTTAGGACAAAATGCAAGATGTTGGTGCCAGTTTTTTTGCGCATTTACTTAGGTTACAGATGTACCAAAATATACATAGCGACAAAAACCCACAGTAATAGAAAGTTGGAAATGAAATCTGCACTCACCTACTTCCTCACGATTAAACTGACTCCACGCTTAACTTCTCTACTCGCCACTATTGAACTCTGTGCCTCATGCCTGCTGGTACAACTCCCACATCTATTGTATTCTAATGGATGATGTCCTATGACTCGGAGCATCGCACACGATTGGTGGGGAGGACCTCAGTGGTAGCAAGTCAGGACAAAAACCCTCCAATCTGCTCCTGTCCTGCCGACAGAGACCTCCCTCTTGACTCCTGTCAGCACGCTGGACATGCAGTGACATTTGTGCCGCCGGTTCCTATCTTTGAACACAAACCACTTCCATTTCAGTGCAGAGCAGAACTGCACAATAAACTGCCCTTTAATAAGGCTGTAAACAGAGCCTCACTTCCGTGTCTCGTTGTGTCATGATGAGGCTGAGCAGACAATGCGACAGACGGATCTCAGCTGAAGTACAACTGGACATCCTGAGCGTTGTTTCCTGCTCGCTTGTACGTCCCATCCTGATGAGGCACTCCGCAAAGCGCCTCATGAATCTATTCACGATGCAAACAGGTTTATCTGACCCACACATTGCTTGGGAAAGCATCTCTTTTGTCTTTTACTGGGTAATGAAGGATTTTTCTGAGGAACTGTAAATCTGACTGAAGTATGCAAGGCAAAAAAAAATTAAATAAATCTGCAGCGGCTCACAGATTCTGAGAAGGCAGAAGATATGCGGCAACGATAAAAGAGTGAATGGAGTGTGAATTTCGTCAACCCGCCAGCTCCAGTTTTACTAAATATGATATGAAGAGTTTGAAGGCGGCGGCAAACTGGGTCATATTGGCAGATCTGGAGTGGAGGCTCTGCTGAGCTTCTGGAGATATTGCCGAGAATTTTTCTGCAGATTTCAGAGAAACGTTCTCCCGCTGATGAACAAACTCCACCAGGAGGAAACCTAAACGCATCGACGGCGTTGTTCAGCACCGCGACTATTCTGATTCTAATTAACCCGTTCTCGGATGGGTCCCCTAAAAATCGCTCTGAGGGCCGTAAATGGACACTCTTGATGTAGACCCTCCAGGTTTTTCTAGAAATTAAGGAAACGTTTAAAACTGATCTGGAGTAGTGTGACCAAAGGCCTACATGTACAAATAAAGACATATTTATTAGAACAACCTGCCAGCTTTGAACTACTTCAACACTTGCACATAATTTAACATTATGTGCAACTAAAACGGATTTCAAATTTATGTCATGAATTCAAGAAAAAACTGACTCACTCAATTATATTCTCTCCTTATATGGATCTGATCATTTAAATAACTTTAAATGCTTATTCTGAGATTAAATTAATTATTAATTAGGTCAGCAGTGAGGATCCTGTATCTGTGGTTTGATCGAATCATGATGAATGCTTTTTTACAACCTCAATGCGAGTCGTAAAAGCTGCAGTGGGTGTGTGCTATACGGACAAAATCCTCTTAACTTCACACTGACGGGCAAACGGGACTTTGTTTCATACTTCACATTCTGCACAACAGCAACAAAATTCAACCGCTTGTTACAAGCGGCTCGCTGAACACATTCCCGGTCAGCCGTACAGCTCGGCCTCTTGGCCAGCGCCCTGTGATCTTAAAAGCATCTGGAAACAACGCGGCGCAAAGTCACGTCTTCAAGTTTGAAGAGCCCCGGAGAGAAAGCAAATCCATCAACCTGTTCTGATGCTCATGGCAAAGCTGGGGTATAAAAGGGTTTAATGAGCCGGTGGGTTTAAAAAAAAAGAAGAAAAAAAAAAGAAGTGGGAATACCCAGAATCCCCTGATAGACGCTCTGGGAATTCTCATGTTTCTCTCTCAAGGACACTTACTCTTTCGAAACTGCTAATGCTTCCCATGCTTCCCAAGCGGCCCCGCATTCTGCTGGCACCCTGGTGACAGATATCAAGAGACAACGTGAAACACGGTGCGAAAAGATACAAGTGTTTGATAAAATAAACAATTAGGGTTTATATGAAATAACTGTTTTCTTTTTCTGAAATGGGAAGATACAAAGAGGGCCGATGTTTCAGAGCTGATAGCTCGACAAACGCACTGAATGCTAAGGTCTAAGAGATAATAACAGATGGCAGCAGAGACTCTCTGAGTGCCTGGATCCCTTCACTAAGGAATTATTGTGATGTCTCACTGGCAGATATGGGTCAATCCAAATCCCTTTGGATGAGCACAACACAGAAACAGCAAAGACTGAGCCGGGTGGGGGACCCAAAAAAAAAAAGGTGGCTACATCCAATCAGGTGCAGAGAAATTGAAGAAACGGAAGCAGAGCAAAAACTTGGAGAGAAGATATTTAAAATATTTAACAAGGGGAAGGACTGAACTAAAATTAAAAATTTCTCCTTATTCATACCCTTGCAAAGATGTTTTCCAGAGAGCTGGTGAGGGATGTGCGGGCTTTATTCTTGAGAATATCAAGTTTGAATCGACTGCCGGTGGCTGAGCTGTCTCCTGCAGCTGTGCTGCTTGCTGCATTCTGCAGAACATCAAGAAAATCATCATTAGATGACGTGGGAGCGGTGGCCATTTTAGGCTAGAAAACCATCAGATAAGAAGCAAATGTTAGTTGCTAAATTTAAGATCCACTCCATTTTTTTTCTAGTGTTTTACACCAGAATGTCTAAAGCAGGGGTGTCAAACTCCAGTCCTCAAGAGCCGGTGTCCTGCAACTTTTAGATGTGCCTCTGCTACATCACACCTGAATAGAATAATTAGGTCATTAGCAAGGCTCTGGATAACTGATCTACACAAGGAGGAGGTAATGAAGCCATTTCATTCCAGTGTTTTGTACCTGTGGCACATCTAAAACGTGCAGGACACCGGCCCTTGAGGACTGGAGTTTGACACTTGTGGTCTAAAGTTTAAGAACTTTACAAACCGAATTTAACTGAATGTTAGATTCAGAAACTGTTTGTTTTAACAGAAACTTTCCCCAAACATAAGGGAATGTCTGCAAGTTTCAAAGCTATTTTTATTTTAGCCACTCATACACTCACCCGATGATGAGCACTTAATGATAGTGGAGGGTTAGGATACTTGTCAACAGTAACATTAAAAGGTGTGTGATTCAATGGTTGGTAATAGGTTTCTGGGTTTCTCTTAATAATACCTGACAGACAGAGCAGGGCATTCTCTAAGCCTGTGATGTAAAAAGCAGTTTTCTCCTCCCTGATCTGTTGCTGGAAGCTGCCAGTCAGCTGTGTAGAATAGCTATGAGTGGATTTACCCTGAACTTTTCCCCTTGGTTAAAAAACCCCCAAAAAACTCTAAACATCAGCTGTAGAAAACACAGATAGTCGTGAGTTATTCACGACTATCTGTGAATCTGCCCATCTCACTCTTTTTGAGTTTCCACTGCAGGGCCCTTTTTCTAGGAACCAGAAGTAGTTTTGTGAAGCCCATATTATTCCTATCTGTTTCCACTGCATTTACCAGATAAAACTAAAATAATACCAGGAAATAAACTTGGAAAAAAGATGCCATGTAGAGAGGCAGTGTGTTTTTTTCCCATCTAACAGGAAGATTTGGCTAGACAAAATGGATAGATTATTTGCAGCCTTCTATTTTAGTCTTAACTCGTCAAAAGCTCATATTTTCTGTTAATTTTAAAACTGATGTTAAAATTATCTGCGTCATTTTTTCAGGAATCGGTTGAGGAAAGAGGAACAAATTCTTTATTTTAAAAGTACAGTTCTGTGGTGAAAAGGAAATCAATCCCAATGGATCATTGATGGATTTTTGACAAGCCTTGTGTCACCGTTATGCGTGAGGTTAATGATTCTTTGGGACACATTTCTCAGGTTTACTTGTTAAGCATCTGTGAATACTCAAAGCTTCCTCTGACTCTGAAATGCTTTTAATACACTTTTAAAGTGTGAAACCTGTAAAATCACTCTGTCTCTCCTTTTATCTTCTGTTGGTAAAAAAAAAAAAAACTGATGGCCTGAATCTAAAAAGAAAACATTAAAAATAGATCAAAGTTACACCATTGAGTGGATTTTATAGTGTTTCCTAAAAGACTTATAATGTGTTATTGCTGCGTTAGAATAATCAGTGAGAGATTTCTTTAAAAATACTAGTCTGTAGTTTTAAGTCCTTGATCTCAGAGATAAACAGCCCTTATAAAGGTTTTTGTGTACCAGTCATTATACATCTGTGGATTTCACATTTTTGAATACAAGAAAAAGTAAAGCACAAAAATGATGCGTCTGCCATGGGACATTTTACACCCCCTTTAAATACAAGTCCTTTCTTTTCTGTGTTTTAATTTAGAAAAAAGGAAAAACATATATGATATAAACGCTAAATAATACAATTCTTTTCAAACATCACAGCTTATTGGACTCATTGAAAACCATTCAAGTACTCAGTCCACCTAATGAAGACTGACCCTGCTTCGAATCATCAGTAAGCTTGAACACAAAATGTTAGAAATTGCCAACAAGCATAAATGAGGGTAAAGTTCACTGGTTTAAAAAACACTCCCATAACAGTTTTCAGATCCTCTTCAGCATGAAGCGTATACCTGAGGGGTTTCTCCGATATGAAGATGAGATTTCTGCTTGCTTTCGCAGAGCTGCCTTAGGTACATAATCGCCAACTCATTCTCCTCTTGGTCAGACCCAGGCTTCAGTCTCTGGAGAAACACACATACCCACACATACATCTTAAGAGAAGACAACCAGAAGACGGTGTGCTTTGAAGCTACTAAGAGGAAGCTGTGAAAACCTGAACAGCTCTCACCCAAAACCGTTAATGTGTCACTTATGGCAACAGGAGAGAGTGCGCTTACTTGAACTCGCTCGAAAATCTCTGCCTGCTCATTATCGGTCAACAGGGAGAGGTATTTTTGGATTGCTAGCTTCGCTCGGGGTGGATAAAGACCTGCGGAGAGAAAAAGGCGCTCTAAGAAACAGACTCATTATCGTACAGATCACCAGTATGAGTCGGGGACGCAGATGGGTGACGGGGTGTGCTGCTCGGATCACAGGGGCTCACCCTCAATCCTCTCGCAGAGCTTGTGCAGGTCGTGCATGGGGCACGCTTCGCAGAGCTGCACCGGGGTCTTGCTGCTCTGTAAGGCTGCGGCGGTGGAGAAGGCCTGCTTCAGGGTCAGCATTACCTCGTCAACCTGACACATAAACAGAAACACAAGCTCTTCACCCATTGCGCTTCGGGTTAATTTTCACCGACATCACCCCGTGCAACTCACCAACGACTCACTGGCGCACTGGAAGACGTAGCACATGTACTGACTGGGACCAGACTCCGACTGGTCCCTGCAGATGAATCCAAAATGATCGGTCTGCTTGACGCCCTGTTGAAGACAGAAGCGAATAAGAAAAATCATTTAAGAAAAAAAATAAATACTTTGAAATGTATGTTCTCAATCGGCTAATGATCACTCAACTGCAGTACAGAGTGACGCATAATGGTTCACCCATGTCCCATTTTCTCAGTAAATTACCAAAACCACAAGGCAGTCCATTAGCTCATAATAACAGCCTCTTTCGCTGCATTCAAAAAGCATTACATATGAAAAAAGGGGCCACATTTCCACAGTATTTCACAGATAAAAAGTGAATTCATTGTCAGTTTAAATGACAAACAAAAATCCATGTTGATCTGTGGCCTGGATCATCGTACTGCATTAAGTTACTCTGTACAAAACCTGGAGCTGCAGTAAAAAAACTAATAATAATTTAGGCTTTCCTGTGTAAATAATGAGAGACAAAAAAATGAACCAACCTGACAGCAGGATGAGATATCTTTGAAGTTCTTTTCCAGCACCACTGTTTTACTGTCTGGACTAATAAGGTTCACTTCAAAACGTCCAACCTGTGCAAAACATAGAAATACAGATTCATTTAAAGCACTTAAAGGTATTCACGGCCCAGAACACTCAGATTCAAGTCCTAGCTCCAGTGTGTTTTATTGTGGTTTCGATTGCCCAACAAAAAAGTCTGGCGTGGAAGTTCACTGGACGGAAAACATTGCAACAACTATTTTTGCCTTATGGCCCAGTGAGCTCATACTTTTCTCTCCAAGTCTCTTGGCTTATATCTGCCAGCTCTGCACATCTAGAATCATTTGTCTTTGTAAAACAGCTCAAGTTCAACCAGGTTGAATGAAAAGCTTTCCTATTAATCCCATCACATGAATATACTTTGATGTGAATCCTTCCATGGCAACCCTGGCTGCATGTTTACAGTTGTGATCTCACTAGAAGGGGAAGCTTTCCCTCAGTCTTTCTAACCTATTGCAGCCTCCAACAGGTTTTCTTCTGGGGTTGTTCTGTATTTAGCAACCTGCTAAAGAATCTACACATCATAATGCTGTCATGCCCATATTTCAAGTAGGGGGTGGCACCTTCAGAGTGACATGCAACATTATTTTGCCGCCACACGCACGTCATTCTGCATGCAATCTGAAGTACAATTTTGCTTTAATCTGCCAATAGCCAGTCCCTCCAGAATGTTGCAATATTCTTTGTGACAGCTGGAACCTAAAATTATTGGCTTTTACAAAATGTTGCAGTCAAAGTTGCCAATTTTTTAAAGCTTTTCCTATAACACAAAAAAAAAAGTTGAAATTGCTGATCATGGCCTTCCAAAAAGGAATTGATTTTAACATGATTAAAGTGCAAATAATATTTTCAAGTACTTTCTTTTAGAAATAGTACTGTTATTGCAAATGAAGTAAAGTCCTGGAAGTTGTCAAAAGGCAAAAGAAGAATACCACATTGGCCATTAAAGTTTACAGAAACTCTATACAAACTGTAAAGCAAAACCTACAAAAAAAATCTCAAGATGCCTTTTGGAAAAAAAAAAAAAAAAGATTAAGAATTCAATGTTATTGTTTAGCATCAAACATGCAGGTTCGACTGTCAATGTAAAAAACAGTCAAATTCAGCAAAAAACATTAAGGTCATTGTTCAGATTTTTATCTAAACAAAATAGCAACAACTGGTGACAATTGAAACTGTAATTATTAATGAGGTGATTCCTGAAAACAATTGGTTGCACAGGATTGTATTTAAGCATATCGGAGATAAAGAATGACACTGCACACCACTGTTTCATAACTTTTATTTCTAAAAATGTTAAAACCCATGTAGCGTTTTCCTTCCACTTCACTGCTATGCAAACCTTTGTGCCAGTCTATCGCGTAAAAACTCATGTAAAACAACCTTCAAGGGATATAAATAATTTTTTCTTTTGGCTGATTATGGTTTAAAGGACACAGAAAAAGATCTCCAAATCAAAATATCACATGATACTAAACTGCTTGTTGATGGGCAGAAACACACCGGCGCCGACTCCGAATCAAGGCCAACGACACAGCCGGCCAACGGTTTTTCCAATAATTGGCCGCTGTGTGGAGTATCATATTGAGCGTTGTGCTCTAGTTTTTAAAATTAGCCTCATGAGGAAATGGGCACGGTGTTTGAGGAATGGCAGCTGGCTTGCTCTGCAGCCCCACGTGTTTTCAATAAAGAGGCTTTGAGTTTACACAGGAGCAGCGGTTTCAGACGGGAGTTACAGCCTCCAACTCCAGCAGGAGCAGAAATGTTGCTGAGAACAGAGCAAGTCTGTACATAACACCTGCCTGGCGCGCGAGCGTGGAAATGATTTGGCAGCCTGAATGCAGAGAGATTCGATGACGAGACACAGCCAGGCATATATATATATATATATATATATATATATATATATATATATATATATATTTTTTTTTTTTTTTTTTTTTGCAAAGATGCATTTTTTTTTGCATCCTTTACCTGGAACAGCATAGTGCGGTTCTTGTCGGAATCGGACGGCTGGACGTTGTTTGGCGCACTGGCGTGTCTGCGACGCGTGGGGCCCATGATGACTCCCTCCCCCGGCTTCCTCTGCAGGCTTCCAGCCAGGCTGCTGCAGCGCGTGCGAAACTCCTGAGGTTCCTCAAACCCAGAGTCCTCCAGGATGCACTCGGGGAAGGATCCTCGCAGACTGCTCTGACTGGCACTGCTGGGCAGACATTTACCTGGACCAGAAAAAAAAAAAAAAAAAAACTTCACTTGACTTATTGCTTGGATAAAGAGGAGGTTTTTCTTTAGCCTTTAGATATCACTCTTGGGTGTTTCTTGTTGCAAAGAATGGCTTGATTTGCAATCAATCAGACAGGTTTTACTGTGTTTAAACATGTTTCTTTTCTGTTGGAGTATTTGTTTTAGCATGGGAACGCCTGGCCTTGATTTGACGATAAGTGCTCAGTAAATTTTTTTTTTTTTTATGCGAACGTAACTCAGACTGTGTAAGCACTGCATTTTCAACTTGAGTATTTTATTAAATTCTCTTTATCAGCCCCATCTTCTGCTTTTTTAAAAGTGAAAATGAGTCGAGTGTTTTTGAACCAGCTCCTGTCTACAGAATTGTGTAACTATCTGGTTAATTTACCAGTGACCTCTGCAGCACAAATTGAGAGTAAGATCATCTAAACATACTGGCAGCAAACACTGTGGATCCTGAAAACGTGAGATTACTCCACACGCTACACAATAAGGTAATTCTTGCTGATTATTTATACATGTTCAGAAGAAAACAAACTGACTAAGCTGATGGTCCTAAAATCTCTTCCTGTACTTATTTTGGTCCTAATTCACTGCAGTTCTCCTCCCAAACAGTAAAAGCCACAACTGAAAAAGATAATGCCACTCCACATCAAAAAATTCCCCACAAGAGTTCATTGTCAAATGTGAGCTTCACCTGCACGGTTTGAATTTTACTGACGCAAACATTTATTAGTTTACATAACTACATTTCAGCTCAAAACTACAAACACAAAGCACCAGCATCACATCGGCCTATGGATGTTAATTATGATGACTCACATGACCAGATATCAGTAATAAACCACATGGAAAATGTTCAGTATAATTAATCAGAGAAATTGTTTGAGATAAATGTATTTCCTGGCAGAAATATAAAATAAATATGTCCACATGAGCGCTAGACCTTATGGCGTCTTTGATTGAAAATACAATGGCTCTAATCTGAGCGTCTCCCTCAGAAGTCTGACTGACTTCGTGCTGCAGTTAAGTTACTGCCATCTCACAACTACCCTATAAAATCCCACTTCAAAACAATTTTGAGTTCTCTCTTAAACCTGTGATTTGCAGACCAGAGGCTGTCAGAACTGAACTCTTAATTTTTTTCCCCCCCTTCACCTGTGATCAGGTCTTCTAGTCCTGGAGCTTCCGGTTCCTCTGTAGTTCTGCTGAGGGCAGTGTAAAGCGGGTCTCCATCTCCAGCAATGAGCAAATCCACTGGGATGGTTTCTGTAGACCCTCGCTGACCGTTGAGAAGTCTCAGGCGCTTACGTTCAGTCTCGTGTTGGCGAAATTTTTCCACGCAGTCATCAATGAGGGTCGACGAAGCTTTCTTGTGGCCCACAGTAACCTGGATTTTTAAATCGGAACGATAGACAACTTTCACCTGAAGTTCATGAAACATGAAAATGTGTGTCTGTGTTTTCAGGGAACTACCTTGCCACAGTAAAGCACTTCAAACTTCTGAGAGTTGTAGAACGCCTCGTCGGCTTCCTGTTTGGGTTTGGCGTCTTCCTTCAGAGCCAATTTGGACACTTGACGAATGCTACTGATTACCTCTGGGACCTATGATACAGTGGAATGACAGCAGATGATGACTGAGGAGACCTTAAAAATGTAATTAAAGTCCATAAAATCACAAGAAAATATGAATAAAAATTATGGTTGAAACACAACAAATTCAAGAGACATAAATGTCTTTCCAACGCAAAAAGGTTTAAAAATTAAGTTAAACAAAGCCTAAAAAAATGCTTTCATTGGATGATCACTTGCATGAAAAATAGTGAAATTATATTCAAATATTTTCTCCACTGTGTAAAACACAAACCAAAGTCAATGTGAATCACTAAAACTACGTTTAGAAGACATTTCCTGACTTCATGCATTATTTTGCATAGCAAACATGATCCGACTTTATGTTGCACAATAAATAACTTGATGCAAAAAAAAAAAAGAAAAGAAAGAAAAAACACCAAGGCCTTGGTGGAAAACAAGGCTCAAACAAACAGACTGAACTCCAAAAGAAATAGGCAAGGAGTCATGGAAAAATCAATACGTTACTGGACTGAAGACAAAACAGAGGGCTGGAAGAAACCAGAGATCTGAAGGTGAGCCTGTTAGTGCAGCAGTGGAGGAAGAGTCTGTGCTATCAATACACTCAGTGCAGCCTGGTAACATTCATACGGGAGAAAACAACCAATAGACATAAATTTTGTAAGATAAATTCATAAGGGATATCTGGAAACTTAAGAGACAATTATTTTTGCTTTATATCTATACAAGATAAAGAGAAAACTGAGCAAATACAAAATTAATATACAATATTGAGAGCTAAGACAGTGGATTCATGCACTCTATAAATGTATTACAACACATTAGAGGTGAGACTAGTAGAAGAAGAGGCATCAAATTGAAATGGAAGGAAAACGGGAAGAGGATGGCTGGAATTGAAACAAAAACATCCTGCAAAACACTTGACCGATTTCCTGTTAGGGCATCGAGAAATCCCGACAAGATTTCTTGTAATTTTCCTGCAAGGAAGGGAAAGGGAGTTTGTGCCTTACATCCGGCTGCAAGGGTTAAAAAAAAAACTTTCAAAAGCTGATCTGTGACAAGCTGTATCAACCTTCCAGACCTCTCAGGTCTTCTGGTTCTGGTTCTGCTCTGCATCCCCAGAACCAGAACCAAACGAGGAGAAGCATCTATGCACCACAAACCTGGAACAAACTTCCAGAAAACTGCAAAACAGCTGAAACACTGACTTCCTTTAAATCTCAACTAAAAACCCACTTGTTTAGAGTTGTATTTGAAACGTAATCAACTGCAAGTTTATTGATGGAATCTGACTTGATGTTGTGTTTTTGATGTTGATTCTATGTTGCATTGTGTTTTTGTGTTTGATTTGATGTAAAGCACTTTGAAATGCCTCGCTGCTGAAATGTGCTATACAAATAAAGTTTGATTGATTGATTGATTGAAGCTGGTGACAAGGTGTTGAAACTAGAAAGAAAATTAGGGGTGGTCGGACATGCTTGCTAAGTGATCTTCTCAAAAGAAGTCTGTAATTATCTTGCTAGCGGATTGCAAATCTTCTTTGTAATAATTCTTTGACATCTTGTGAGGCTGAAGAAGCCAATTTCCTGACACAAGTCATCAACGGTGGGAAAAAAAAGCTGAGATGAAATGAAGATGGAAACTTTTGGTCTGACAGACTGGACAGCAGACACCTCTGCGAGTCCACGGACTCGCTCAATCAAAGCAGCACTGTCTCCGCAAACCCCGAGGGGAACATGACTGGACCATTTTAAGATTTTAAAAACCTGCTTTACTATGCATGAGTAAAATGACGCCATAGCACCATTTGGGCTTATCAATTATTTATAACCTACCCAAAATAGAGGCTGTAAAGCAGCTTGTTCCAGGTAGAAGGAGACGGACCAGGACAGAATTGGCTTTTTCCATTTAAAATCGGTTGAAATATAACTCTTATAATAACTCATTGTCAAGCTGATTTAACTTTCACCCATTTCTGCCTGGATCTGTGGAACCATAACAGCAATGTTGGGTGTGAGCAAGGACTGTCAACATAAACGCCAGCAGTGAAGCCCAGCTTTTATAGTCCAGGAGAAAAGCAAACATTACATGAGCGGATGGATTGCGTGGTGAAATACTATGACCTCCCCACAGTCAGATAGATCATTTACACTGATCCATTGTTTCTGCAGGCAAGCCAAGTTGTATTTCTTATAAAAATATAGGTTACCACTGGGTTGATAAACAATAAGCAGGAAAAAAATAGACACTTGGATTCTCTATCTCCTAAATGTTTCAAAAGTCCTTGTTAAAACTGGACTTTTAAGAAGGATTGATTCCCAGTCCTTGTTAAAACTGGGAATAAAAGAAGTAAAAGAAAAGGTATCTATTATCAACTGTATTTAAGATCCAGAATAATTAAGAAACTTATATGTTTTTAAGGTGTTGTGTATATTAAAAGGGAACCAAGGCTGCAACCTTCATGTCACAAAAAAAGACTAAACTGTTTCCTATTCTACTGCTTCTCTATCTCAAGAACAGATATTCAATGAACAGTTCAAAACAAACAATAAAAGCTAACTTTAAATTTAAAAAAAAAAAAAAAAAAAAGATTTTTTGTATATTTTACAACTGAGCTGAAAACATGAAACACTACATCATGCCATGCTTTATTTAATAAACACCAAGTCTAATTGCAGAACCAATGCATTCAGAATTTTTATTAACCATGAGCTGAAATAATAACATTTTCCAAGACTTTGTTTGTTCCCCATATTTCTCATTGTTGGTTTAGCTAGTGAAGGAGCCCCAACATTTTCTTCAAAGGAGATTTTTTTTATTTATTTATTTTTACAGTATTTTGTCAGACAGCTCTCATCTTTACCACTGAAAATATGTTACGTTTTGAGTCCACGGACCCTGTCTAAATGTTATATTTACCAAGTTAAAAGTCAAGGTTGGTTAACTCATTTCATTAACCGCAACAAGCTTTCAACACCACAGTTAGTCATCAATGGACATCTTTATGCGAAGGTCAATTTACCTCTCACTTTCAGCCACAGTTTCACATTTTTTTCAAGCAGGAGGCAACATAGAGCTCTCCATGTCTGTTCAATGAAAAACTGCTGAGTGGGGTTTAATATGTTTTCTGTTGTGGACTTGCTGCTGTGCTTGAGGGCATGTACTCACATCTGACTCCCAAATAATTCAATCTACAGAGGAGTTCATGGTTGATTCAATCCCGGCAAAGACCTCTGGTACTATGGCTGCAAAACAAACCCAGATCCTCAGGTCTTCAGCTCCTTGTTTCACAATTGGTATAAGGTGTCCGTGTTCACATAGCACGTCTTGTTTTCAATAAGTAGTGCTGATAGTGATGACCAAATGTCTTCAAGGTAAATACTTCCAGAAATGTTATGGTTTATCCAGAAGAGCAGCAATGATTACATTTTAAAGATGATTTGCACTTTCCAAATTGTCTGGTGACAACATAACTCAGTTGAACTGCTTTATTTATTTTTTTATTTTTTGGGGCGGAGGGGGTTATTGCAGCATCTAAATAGTATTCTAAACACTCCCAGTTTTAGTTTGGTATTTTTAATAAATAATTAAACTAGGTAATGTGCAGCGTCATTGTTTATGTTGAATGACAGCTGGTCAGATTATTTTTTAACTCCTCTTTCCTGAACCCACAAGACTGAAGACTCTGTGTGAAATGTCAAAGGTTACCTAAGAAAACAAACGGTGCAGCCGAATTTAACAACATTCATGTCCCAACATAACACAGAAAGGCCCTTATGTCACCTTAGCACGAGGTGGAAGATTACAACATGATCCACAAAGATGGCTGTGAAACAAAACGGGTTTTTTTATTTTTTTTGTCATCAACTAATGTAGCTGTATAAATATTGGGAGTTAAATATTGCGACAGATGGCTATCGCCTTCATTTTCTATTGTCAATACTAAATTTCTTCATACTGTATGAGGTATCATCTCAAAATTACTCTGAAAAATGGAAATAGTTACGGGAACAAAATGCACAACTAAATGCAGGTAAGAAAATTAGACATAGGAACTACTTGTTCTGATTGACAGTGATTTAAAAATGAATAAAAGACTACTGTACTGGACTAATTTAAGTGTCTAATGGCCAAATTAATCATTGTGTGTGCGTCAGTTATTGTGTCAATAAAAAAAGAACAGTAATTGAGAGCTGGTCCATTTTACCTACTTTGGTCTATTAATAAAAGTTTCACTATTGTGAAAATTTTGGTTTTTAATGTCACAAAACTGCTAAAACGTCAAGCATTTTTGATTCCGTTTCAGCATTCAGTTTTGCTCTGTTACAATTAATCTGATTTACCTGAAATAAAGTTCAGCGATGAACCCCACAATGACCTGCGTGAAGCGCTTCAATCGGGTTTCAGAGTTCATCGTAGTACTGAAGCAGCACTTGTGAAAGCTACTAATAATATTTTCATGGCTGCAGAGGATGGACATGCGTCTGCTCTGGTCTTGTTAGATCTCACTGCTGGATTTGATACAATCGATCACAGAATTCTCCTACGAAGACTCAAACATGCTGTAAGGATCAAGGCAACAGCTTTGGGCTTGTTTTAGTAATATTTGTCGGACAGATCCCAGTTTGTCCATGTTCAGTTCTCTTTACTATATGCTTCCACTCATCGCAGCACACAGTATGGGATATAGCTCTTTATGCTGATGATACTCAAATAATTTTATCCATAAATCCCAAAGAATCCAATCAGTTAGATAAACTACAGGAGAAATAAAAATCTGGATGAATTGTCATTCTTAAATATCAGCGAATAAAAAGCAGAAAACGGTGAGAGTTCAACAAAATTAATAGGGAGACATTATATTTCTCCATTTGTCGGTTCTCTGCTAAACTGTAATTATGTTTAGCCGTGTTTGTGATTGAAGTCCAAGTTTTGACAGCACAAAAACTTGCAATGTCAAGTTAGAAATTGACATTACAACTTGCAATGTCAACTTGTAAAAGGGCAATTAACCCCTTTTAAAATGCCTTTTCTAATTTGACTTCACAACAGATTTGCTGCTATGCCCATTAATGACTAAAACACCTGAAAAGCGACATAAACCAACGTAAGATGATAAGCTTTTGAATCTTCACTTCTCAAACAGAGGCAGCATGGCTCGCTATAATAACTTGCTGCAAAGGTTTAAAGGAAGCAAAGGAGTTCAATCTGTAATTAACAGTGAAATACGACTCGCCAATGCAGTACACTCCTTTAACCAACAACATTGGTAGTTTTCTCACTCCACAATGTTTTGTAAGCGCAACGGCACGTGGTACAGTTCAGATTCACCTCCGTTTTCTCTGGCTATCAAAGGAGAATACAGATTCCAGTGGTCCAATTCCACTTCAGATCACAACATAAAACGCAGAGGAGCTTGTGGTTTATGTGATGGGCAGGCTCAAGTTCTCTATTGTTGGCTTTATAATGGAGCTATTACAGGGTCAAAGTTAGATTTGTAACTGTGGCTTCGAGCTCCACACTAAATCTTTGAGATTCTGAGGAGGTGAAAGGTTAAACACAGTGGAATGTCTAACTCTGACTATGATGTTAATCTGACAAAACTCTTAAAGAAACACACCTCAAATATATTTTATGATTGGATATAAACTCTTACTTTATACATGAGAGCTAAAGTTGAAATTCAAGTCAAACCTGATTTGACACGTGACCAACCAAGTATAGAGACAGAACCTGCTTTCACAGCATTTCCAAATGTTTAACTTTTTCTTTATGCATGCAAAATCAGATTTGCTGTTTGCCACAAGTCATGCGGGAAGCCTCTCCCTATTTTATTTAACCTTTCCCTTCAATTTAATGCATGCAAGGACTCCTGACTCTGGCTTTAAACAATGAGTTCCCACCATGTCCTCAGCTAAGAATAGATTTGGAAGCAGCTACCACTCTGTCAGCTAAAAGTCTGCAGCAATATTTTATTGTTTCTTTGAACTTTTGCGCCGAGACAAACAGAAGCTTTCCAAAAGCACAAGATGCTGGTTCTGAATAAACAGAGGATACACCTGGCAGATAATCAAATCAGTAACAATAGTCACAGCAGGGCATTGTGCATGACGATGGCATATGGGTAGAAAAACCCGACCATCACACGTAGTCCACCTCTTATATGTTGCATGTGCCCAGCCCAGTTTTTGTTGCGTAATAACAGTGACTGAAGCATGTTCACGATGTCTCTCCAACTGCAGACTTCAGCTGAGAGGCTGCTAACAACTTCTACTCTTATTTTAGAGCGCAAAAGAGACTCTGTGCTCAAGCCCTCCAAATACCACTGGAAACATGATACAACACAGGCGGACTTGACATAAGCGCAAAACCCAAGCATATCCGTTTGTGAACATTATTTGTGAATGTTTCCCGGGTCACTGGGGAAACAAGAAAAACACGAGACAGTGTGAAGCTTCAGATTGGGTGGCAGGCTGGGAAGGAATCGTATGTGAACATCCTTGATGTTTAGATGTGCAAAAACAAACTCGCAAATTGCTCATTAAGCTTGTGATATATATATTTTTTACCCTTCTTTTCATAGCAAATTTACAGCCAAGCAAAAATCCCAACATGCACCAGAGCTGCTGGGGTGAACTCCTAAGCTCAAGGACTGAACCACCCGGTACGGCCCTTCAGCACCGATAAGAAAGCAAGATAGCACATTGGTTTTCAAACACCAACTCCCACGTTCCTGGTTTTTGTAATGTTTTCAACATTTCAGTTTATTACTCAAGACTGGCATGCTGATCAGCATCTAAATGTGCTGACTCAATATGGTGACTGTTCAGATTTCAGGAGAAATGTCACATCTACATCGATTGTGACAGCTCCAATTTGGAAAACACAAACTGACAACAAAGAGTTACTGTAAGAAAAGTGATACAAATAACACATGCAGAGAGCCTCAGTGTGTTTCATTGGGACTAAACACCAGACTGTCACATAACTGTGAGTTATAAGGAAAATCTGAAATAATGTAAAAATTTGCATTCTATTTAACCCACTAAAAAGTTCTGCTCAAATAATTAGCAACTGGGTATAATTTAGTTTCAGCATAAATGCAAATAAATACGAAACGACTAAGAGATTCAAGGTAACTCTGGAGGAGTGACAGAGATGTACAGCTCAGGTGGGAGAATTTGTTGCCAGGACAAGTACTAGCTCTCCATCCCACAAACATGACATTTAAGAAAGAGTGTCAAGAGAAAAGCAATTCCTTAATCAAAGAAAGACATAAAAATCCAGCTTGCCGGCAAACATTGCCGTAAGTCATCTAGAAGGCAAGCAAATACGTGGAAGAAGCCTCTTTGGTCAGATGACACCTAAATGAAACTTTTTGGCTGTAAACCACTGAAACAAACATCACACACCTCCGGTGAAATATGGTGGTGGGGACAAAAAAAATCTGGTTAGAGTTGATGGGAAGATGGAAGGAGCTAGCTGCTAATTTGTTTCCTTGAAGAAAACAAATCAGAGGTTGCAGAGATTTCTTGATAGAAGTTCACCTAAATATTTTTTTTCAAAAATCCTAAGTACACAGCAAAAGCTACACTGGAATGGTTTAGAGCGAAGCTTATTTATGTGTCAGATTGACCCAAAAGTTCAAACAAAGTCAAAGTGCAGATCTAAATCCAGTCAAGACATTTAAAATGGTCATTCACTGTATATACAAACTGCTTTGAAAACTGACATTTTTCTTCCACCTTCTTATTATGCACTACTTTTAGTTGGTCTACCACGTAACATTTCATTAAAATACAAAATGTGGCAAAAATCAAGGGGTATCAATTCTTAAGCTAGTGCTTATCCTTAGTGCTTATTGTGGCACTGAACACCCAAAATACAGTTAAGCTTAAAAAGACAGCTGACCTACAAGTGAGTTTTGCATCACATGAAGTCATCCCAAAATGAGAAGTGAGAGCTGTAATGTCTGAAATGCTTGCGTCTAACAAAACAGTTTTATATGCATCACCGTGCCCACACTTTTCTCGGACGAATGCATTTTATTGCTCGATCAATGTCAATTATTGATACCATGCTTCCCAGTTACTATCAATTGACATCAATAACCCAGAAGCATATTGATGCTGGAAAACTTTGCATCTCAGGACTGTGAAGGGTTGCAATGAGGATTTGTCAGCAAAAAGAGTAGAAAGGTCATTAGGTTGGAATCTGAAAAAAAAAAATAGAAATATCTATTGCTATCTAAAAGCACCTATGAAATGTATGGGGAATGACAAAATACTGCAAGAATTGTTTGTGTAAAAAGGCAATCTAAGCAAATTCTTTAAAGAAGTTTGTGTATGCACATATGTTATTTTATTTGGACTTTAAGGAGATTCTTAAACAGAAAAAGGACTGTGAATGGATTAACTGCCAAATATTATTCCCTCCAACCAGTGGCCTAAATACTTAATAGTAAGATAAACATGTTTGGACTAAATGTCAAAAATAATACTGTGTTTGTGTAAGATTAAAAGGCAAAGTCTGTCGCCCCATGGTAATCCCAGTCTTATGTTTGGAAAATTATGAATTATGATAGATTTTTTTCAGAAAATAATTACTGTAACAATTGACATATTTCTTTTTGGAAACATAAACAACACTTTATGCACTTTAGTGTCGTTTCAACATCTGATGGATAGATTAACAGCGTACATCTATTCATCAGTCTATGGCCTGTACAACACTTTAGACTATCATGTGCTGTTTCCATCCACCAGTAAAGTACAACATTTGATCATAATTACAGTTATTTATCAGTATTTACTTGTAAATACTAATAAATAAATAAGACTTTTTCCAAACATTGATATGATTATAATTTTCATTTGTACTTTTCAGAATTTCTGGAGACTTTTTTTGTTGTTTGATGAAGATTATGTTTCTGAAGGAGGGACATGGGAAAAATTAAACTACAGGCAGATCTGGACCAAGGCATAAGCAAGCTAAGCAACCACTTAGCCCCTTCCTCCACAAACCATTGGGAAGCCTTCCGTAAAAATCTAAATTTTAACACAAATCTAAAACATCTTTGAGAATAAAGACTACATTGAATGTGATCTGGCATTTTAGCATAGATACAATAAAATATTATAATTAGTTAGAAATGTAAATGTTTGTGGTACTAACATAATTACAATCTGATGCTATGACTATAAACTTTTCTTTGTGATTGATCTGTGGTTGTTTTTAAGCTCAGTCAATTAAACATCTGAAATATCACCTCCCAGATTTCACCAGTTGTCTTGAACGCTACTAGGGGTGATAATTCAACCGCCAACCCTGATTACAAGAATGAACTAACTCATACATTTTGCATGGCACACATAGATTAAATATTTATGTAGTACTTGAACACAACATTGACTCATGTCTAAATCAGTTCTACATATTAACATTAAAATCGGGTCTATTTAACCACCAAAGGATGAAAATGGGGTTTGCACATGGAGTGGCTCGCCCAGGGCGTCATTCGTGCAAGGATCGCCACTGGCTTGTGTGCCTAAACTTCAGCACGCCTACCTGGTTCGGGTCGCAGGCCTTGAAGACGTGACAGGACATCTCGGACTCCGGGTTGTCCGGCTGGCCCCGCAGCAGATAGGAAAAACAAGTGAGGTCATTGCTGTTGTGGATGAAGCGCGAGATCAGCTGAGCTTTGTGCTCGAAGATGAAGACCGACGAATTGCTGCTGTTGGAGGGGACGCAGCGGACGAAGGGGGAGTTGAGCAGCAGCTGAACTTCTCTGGGCTGCATGACGGGGCCGCAGTCGCCCCTCTCGCTCCTCCTGCGGATCTCGGCCACCAGCCACGGCAGCATGGGCAGAGTGGTGCGCCTGTCCAGCGAGCACCAGCCGACGTAAGTCAGGGCGAAGCGCTTGTCCGTCCTGCTCTCCTTCTCCTCCTGGCTCTCCATGTCGACCCAGCAGACTCTTCCGAACAGAACTAGCGAGACAGCGACGGGTAACTAAAAACACTTTCTAAATTCTCCCTTTTGGACCATTCCCTGCAACCCCAGTCCAAACGACGTTGGGTTTACTTTGTAGCAATTTCCATGTTCCACAATGTATGCTCTTGTGGCAACAACGGGGCTCTGCTACATGCACAACATGTGCTCGATCAGCTGCAATTCTCCATGTTATCCAAATGTCAAAAGTGTATCCGATGCACTGTTTTTCTTTTTCTTTTTGTTTCTCCCCTCAAGGGGTTTAAAGTAATCGCATACGTGCAGTCTGATTCACTGCTCCGCTCCTCTGTTGGGATAAACAGCTAAAAGTTTTCTGCACTGTGTGCTGCACTTCGTTCAAGGTTGCCTGCTAAAACGTGGCTTTGGATGGTTCCTGTGTAAACACAAGGCGTTTGGTAGAACTTGATTTTCTGACGCGCTGAACGTCCCTCCAGGGTGCACAGATCGCGGAGCATTTACACCATCCAGATCCTGAAATCCTACAGCGCGTGGACTTGTGAGGTTGTATCAGTTCCGTGCACACGATCAATATATTGATGCTGGTAAATCGTCTTCAAGAACAGTCCCTTGATTGTGATCCTTTCTTCCCAAACGTCTCGGAGGCGGAGCGGCTGTGAAGCACCTCCCAGACATCCCATGTGCTGGGGAAGCGGGTGGGTGTATGGCAGACCGTTGTAACATATATTCAAAAGAACACCAAACTAACTTTTGTTAAGGTCAAATTAGGGCCACACTAAGAAAATGTAAAATAAAATAATGTCATAATATTACAAGAATAATGTTGTACGGGAATAGTCATAACTGCTTTATTTTTTGTAAAGTTAAAACTTTTTTCTCATGCTATTATATCTTTTTGCATTATTTAATTTGTAATCTCACAGTATTGTGGCTTTATTCCCATGATATTGACTTTAATATTGTGATATTATATATTCACAAAATATAACTTTATTCTCATATTACTTCAACTTTATTCTTGTACAATTTAATTGTCGTAACACGAAGTTTAGTCTGGTAATTAAATTTTTTATTAGTATGGTCATAACACCCCGTTGTACAATGCCCTCCATATTTACCAGTACCTGTTCAATTTGTAATTTCTGACGTGTCGAGGTTGTTCTATTTGAGGTTTTATTTGGTCCTCCAGGTTTCACTTTGGAAATGAACAGTCAGCTCTTTGGTTGCTCTTGGAGTTCATTCATTTTTGTCACTGTGCACCACCCAGGTTTGTTTACCAGCTCCAGGTCCCGACCAGAACCCCTCAGTGTAAATTACCTTGAGAAATAATGAGATTTGGTTTTATATATATATACACATATATATATATATATATACACATATATATATATATATATATATATATATAACAGGCTTTAGTGCCAAAAAATGATCAAATGTTACAAGCCATGTTAGTCATACAAATGGAACAGATACAGAGTGACATTCACCGTCCAGCACTGGGCGTCACTTAGCACATCTTAGGAATGCAACCAAGTGAGGCAAAGATTGTAGCGCGAGTTTAGCTTTTATTATTCTCTGCAACCTGTACTCTCCCTAAAGGCTAGTCTAATCACTTTCAGTCTGTTTACGTACGACTGGCGGCAGTCACACATAAACATGATTATGCGTGTAAGCAGATAAGAGATAGAAAAAAACACAGAATCCATAACAATGCCCAGATGTTTGTATGCTGGTTGAATGTCGCTCTTGATTTGCCAGCTTTTCCCTTGACATCTGCATCGGTTCCACCTTGCTGGTCCATGATACTGTCCAGCTAGATGAAAGACTGTGCCTCCTCCATTGGTTGTTATTAGAGTTGATCTTAAGCATTTTGGTCTTCTCCTTGTGGTCGATGAGTCCAACCTATTCTGATGTGGCAGCCAGTACATTTGTATTGACCTTTTGTATTCTGAAATAAACTGCTTCTTGTTATCGTTCCGAATACATGAAAATAGTCTGAAAATGCTGTTTAGTTGCTTACGACAGGATGTCCTTAATGACATTTCTATTTAAATACAATATTTAAATGAAGTTTTAGATTTCAAAAATAAAATCATATAGTACCAATGATTGTCACAATTCAAAAGTCTTGTAGCTGAAAGCTACAAAACACATAAACTTAGAAAATATACATTACCTGTCTCTCTTTTTTAACATTTTAGAAAGTTGATGTATTTTGGTGTTAAATTATAAAACCTCTTGCCATAGTGACAAATGACAGCACAGAGCTCCGCCTTTTCCCCCCAACAAAACAGAAGCTGTTAAATGGAAAGTGTTTCCCATGGCAATATGAGGAATGTTCGCAGCCTCCTCTGGGCTCCCGTTGGTTGTAATTCCTGAGGACAGTTTTTAATGAAAGCCGTGTTTAAGGCCTATGAGTATTGAGTATGAGCTTGTAAACTGCAAATAGGTTTACTGTTTACAAGCTTCCCCTGCTGAATCATAGTATTACATAGCTGCTTTACGTAGCAGGAAGTTCCCATCTGCCAGACTACATAATTCCTAGAACTCCACCTATCCCTGTGCCATATATAACCTCAGCAGTCAGCTAGTAGGGCCCTGCACACTAGACACCCCCCACACAGAGCTTTGCTATGTATCTTGGCTGTCACTCATCAAGCACTCACAGAACAAAAAAATTTTGGCTTGCATTTTATTGACGTCCAGATGAAACATTGAGGTTCCCTCTTAATAAAAATTTAAAATAACATTGCCAGATGGGAGTATAGCTTAAAAATACTAATTTATTAAAACAGAAGAGGCAGTCCGCTCAAGTCTACACATTTCTGAGCTGGCAATAATATCCAGCACACATAGTCGCATAAAAAAATCTAACTTTTATCTGTAAAATAAAGAAAAAAATACTACTGACTGCCTAGCTTTGAACAGTCAAAGCTAAACTAGAGCAAAGTTCAGAGAGGAACTCTTGCTTTACATCACTCAATTAAAAATGATCAAGCGCTGATGTAGCTGCATAGATTAGGGGCCTGCATTCAAACGCTGTCACAACTGAGCTTTGAATGTCCAATTGTTTGGGAGACCTTACTACTCTGATTAAATACGGCTCCGAGACCTAAATATGATTTAAATATAGAACCCAACACTGAGCAATAGGTAAAATAAAAAATAAAAAACTTTTTAATTTCAGCTAAGATAACAAAAAGTTTAACTTCTCAAAGTAATGAATCCGAGATCAAATACAAATAAGAATTATATTTACAGAAGCAGTGCTCAATTAAGATGATTGACTGATAGAGGAATAGGCCTGCAACAGTTAAAAAAGAAAACAAAAGAATGTTAAAAATACAATTTATTCGCATACATGACAAAAAATGGGAAAATTCTACGTTTTTAATACAGTACCCAAGCTCCAAACCTACATTAATAAAGTCAAAGAAAGTAAAATAATTCCAAGTAAACAGACATAATGTTTTATATCGCTAAAATTGTTCAGGCCTCAGTGGAATAGAATATATCCTTCACAAAATTCAAATTACTTGTGTCTGCACACAATCCTGGCCAATAAAGCTGACTCTGATTCCTAAGTGAGGAGCAAATTGTCCAAGTTTGGCAAATGTGGATGATCCAGCTGATAAAAACAGCAACTATGTTTGCTTTCAAGCAGAATGAGGCATTTACTGTAAGCAACCCTGAAAAGAAAAACAGATGGAACTGTGCTCTGTTCATTAACAACAAGGCGCAGGATAAAACAGGCACAAGTTTTAAAAATATGAGCCTCAATCAGGAATAGACCTAAATAAACCTGGAAAGGTGAGAAAGAGGGTAAAGCAGAAAACAAGGGAGAAAAATTATGATGTTATTATTCCATGTTGTGAAGAACAGCATGAGCAGGAGATCTGTTTCCACAACGACCAGGTGCTTAAGATATCCCATCCCTATTGGCTGTGACCTGAGCACAGTGGAAGCTCCAAAGACCGAATGGTAAATGACGCATAATTGTACAGCACTTTATCTAATCCAGAAGACCACAAAACGCTTTGCCCAACATTCAGCCACTCACTGATGGTGGCGAGCTTCGTTGTAGCTAGAGAAGATGGACGTGACAAATGGAGCAGGGATTTGAACCTGCATCCCATCGGTTGCAACCAAACTCCTACCTCCTGATCCATTGTCGCCTCAGTACAGAGGAAAGAAAAAGAAATTTAAAAAAAAGTGACATAAATTAATATTTGTGGTTCCAGCTTGATTCAAATGTGAAAAATTCAAGGTGTATGAATATGTTCACATCCACACCTGTCAAGTCTCCTGTTTTGGCCGAGAAACTAAAGTTTTAATCTCCCTTTCCTGCCATGCTCCCTTATTATTATTTTCCCGTAAATAATAATAAGTTATTACGTCAGTCTACATAATTAGTCACGGACGGCGACATTTCCTGTTTTCTCAAGCCCAAAACTTGACAGGTATGTTCACATCACTGTGAAGCAGGGATCATTGAGATGTGGCATACCTAAAGTATCTTTTGCCAAGTTCCAGCTCGGAAAATCTACAAAGTGGAGGAGTCAATGGGGTCAATCTAATTACATGGCATCACAGAGTCACATATATTGCAGAGACCACAAGTGACTCTCATAATTTTATCAAGCGTTGACATCTTTACCGCTTGATCCGTGAGTAAGAACTTGATAGGAAAGGTGCTCTGTAAAATTGGGTATTTTTGCTTTAGGTTGCCCAGAGCTCGGTCCATATTTATTCTAACTGATAAAAGTTTTTTACCTTCTGTGATTTCCCCATGCGGCAGCTGTTTGACACCTTTTGTGATGACAGGAACTATCAACCTGGCACCACGTAGTGCAACAATATCTTCAATGTTAAACCCTTTGTTTGCGAGGACAGCATCTCCTGGAGCAAGATTGTTCAGGTAGCCACAGCTCTCCGTTACCAGCCGATCGGATGTACGGCCAGCCCATCCTTTGGATATAAAATTAATTAAACCTTGTGGCGTTACTGAAATTAAATACTTCATTGTATTATGACTTTTATAATTTGAACTCTTTATGGTTTTGGTTTCAAGGTATGAAGGTCCTTCAGTTAATACCTCAAAACAGTCCAGTATTGACACACAATCAGGATATGTAGCTTTAAAAAGCTGGGGCATTGTACTTCTTATCTGATCTCTTTCTGGCCAAAATACAGTAGAAGGAACTAATTTGATATTTAAAAAGGTGATCACGTCAGAAAATGTTTTTGCAACTGTGCTGTAGTGAACTCTGAAAACATATGACAGATATAGCATACTGACATTAAGTCTGAGCTTCATTAATGTCAATAAGCATTTGTGAAAAGGCGATAAGGCCGAGTTTGGTTTCCGTAAACAAGGCATGATCAAATCCATGACGGTCATTAATGAGACAAATGTCGGTAAACCTGTGTAAACCTTCGTTTTTTCATCATTATCTTTAAACGATTCCTCAGAGAGGTCCATGATCTTTAGCTGATCAGTCAGCAGTTGTTTTTCTGAAGTCAACTTTTGAACTGCGGATGACAAAGTGTCGATATCTGCACCGCTCAGGTCAGTCTGAGCTTCCACACCCGTTTCTTCTTCCCCAGGCAGATCTGCTTGACAGACCTCTTCTTCGTACAGGTCAACCTCTTCCCCCTGATCATTGTCATCCGCTGTCCCACTGTTTGGTCCAGTCCCAGAGAGATCCAGCAGTGCAGTTGCAGCACTTATTATTTCAGTCTGAAATGCAACGCCAGCATTTAGACATTTTTATAACTAATGACGACGATTTTAAAGCAAACTTTTATATTTGACGCATTTCCCATACCTGATTAGATTTGGTGCGACTCTTCTTCGTAGGTTCCTCGCTGTCCACTGCTTCTCTTTTCTTGACTCTCCTTTCAGCGGTTGGGGTATGCGCAAAAAGAGAGGGTACGTAATCCGGAGACAGAGGGTTGTTGCTTTTTTGTCCTGCAAGTGATGGCAGAAATTAAGGATTTGTGGACACAATCAAAAGTATCGTCTAATCTACTCATTCAGTTAAAATACCACTAATCAGGATTGAGGTTTGCGTGCCACAAACCTTAAGAATCTACTAGATCCCAATTTTTCATTTGTTGTGTCGAACCGCATTCAAGCAAATCTATACGCTGAATTATCCATACTGAGCAAACTCCAAAATGCTTAAGTTTTTTAAACATCTCAGCAAAGGTTTTTTTTTCGGATTGCCATAACATAAGATTCTTGGCCATTTCTTGGAGGCATGTGTTTTAATAAATTATAAAAACACCACAGGTCTATGTGAGTCGCTATGTTAAATGATGTAAATAGTAAAAAATGAAATGATTGCTTAAAAATTTAACAAGGTCTTTATCTTAACCCCAATTGGAAGCAAAATCAACAGTTTGGGAAAGTTACATTGCAAAGTTTGGGAGAGTATTCCTTTACAACTTACAATTGTTTTTTCTTGGTATTTTCTTCCCTAAAATTCTCGGTTTTTCTCTGTCTGCATCTCTTTGAGCTGTCAGATGAAACAGTTATACTCCTGTCATACCATTCCCGTTTCTGTGTTTCATTTTGATGGCACAGAAAGATAAAGTGCTATAAGAAAGTAAAGCCCCTGCATCACATTCCCACATATTTGTCTCTGCAGCATACACAATTTGATAACCAAATGCATCGTGCTCCCATTATTTTATTGAACATGTTTTATTGTCTGCTGTAAGTGTCACTGACATATTTAGCGTCATCAAAGAGTTAGTGCTAAACAAAGTCAATTCATACAACAGCGATGATTAAATATGACCTAATATTGTGCTACATGACGCTGTCTGACAGTTGAGTCCCTCAACTTGGGTTGGTGAATGCTTCAATCTGAAAGTGAAATCTACAGCTTGACCTACTTTTTGATTTGGCTGAGAAATTACTTATCTCTTTGGTGCATATATAGACTATTTTGATATTAAGACAAAATAGTCTTTATATATTGGCCATTTCTTGGAGGCAAGATATGGCCTCCATATCTAAAATATCAAAATATTTTAGATCAAATATAAAATTGATATAAAATAGTCTCATCCCATACCTCTGATCCCAACACAAATGGACTAATATTAATGAAGGCACATCAAAAGACAAATATGACTTTATTTGCAAACTCTTACATTATTAATAATTAACTTGAATACTTAAGGATGCTGCTGCAGAAGTGTGTTGTTATATTATTAGTATAATAATATTTTAAACATAACATTTTAAAATGTGAAACGGAAGATATTAAGTGTGGGTTTTGAACGTAAAACTGATCAATAATTCAAGAAGTACTGTACAATATTGTATTGACATTTGATGGCAAGCACATTTGTTAAAATATTCCTATAAATACCATAGTGTACACAGTGTACAACGTGAGGCTACCGCCCCTGAGCATAAAACGCGGTGCAGAGGCGCCATGGAGTGAGAGCGGTGCAGAGCTGGTGAGGAGGTAACTAGACGGTGGAACCAGACTCGACACAACACCAGTAACCCAGGCGGTTAGTGAAAGCAATGAATAGAGGAAATTATAAGTCAGCAAGTTAACTAAATAAATCCAGCAATACAATAATAATATACACATAGACTGGTATATCTACCCGAGATGAAATGTTTACTGCATATTCTGGAGTAGTCGGTGGGATTCCAGTTTCGGCGGCACACTGCTTGCACCCACAAAGTCCTCCTCTCTGGGTCTTTAGGAAAGCGGTAAAATGACAAGTCTTTTCTGTCTGATCGATTAGAGCAACCGACAGCGACACAACAAGCCATTTCGTCTTCCTAAGACTTGTTCTTTATCTCTCCGCGCGTGTTGTTAAACAACAGAAAAAGGTATCCAATGGATATCCAAAATGGCGACTTACGTCACGTGACTTGTGGAGTGATGACGTGACTTGTGGAGTGATGACGTCGACACTGAATACGCTTGGACTTTTTCCGACTTTTAAAGACCTTTAAAAGTCTTATATTATAAAGCAAAGTAGAGAAATAGAAAATCTGAAATCCCAATACGAAAGCTTCTAAGTTATTTCTCCCCAAATTAGCTCTTTTGTTTTGCTTTAATATTGGAATATTTAAAAAAAGAAAAGTCCGTCTAAAATTGACAAACCTGCAGGTTTCTGATTCAAATTTAATATACCGAGTCATTATTTTCCGTCTGCTTTGTTAAAATGTTTTTTGTAATTTCTTACTCATTTTTGTGGATCACAATATTTCACAAGTCCAAACATTAAATTAAACATACCAACTTCCCCAATGCAGTGATTCAGGGCAACTTCTCTGTTCTGAATGTTTGGGCACGCAACAAATTATTTTAAAAACTACAAATATTAGATTTTTAAAATACTATGTGGTACCCACATTTAACAAGGACCACTCAATGTGTGTACATATATATATTAAAATAAATAAATAATAAATGGAACAACCACTTTATTTGTAAAGTGCATAACGGGTTACACAGAGAATTTCAATGAAGGTATCAAAAATGACGTAACAAAAATTGATATTTATGGCCGGAGTGCACAAATAAGAATATATTAGTCATAAACCAGTCATATTATGGACACATAACAGATGTTGCAAAACTAAGCAAACCACCCAGTGTTTTGCAGAAGAAGCAATAGGATAAATTATGCAACCCTAAAAGCTGCCTTTTTCAGCTGTTCTTATCTTAAAGGGCTTCAAATTCATCACGCAAGAGCTTATACAACCTGCAGAGAGAGACAAGAAGCACCGACATTTACAGTAAGTCACGTTGACATTTTAAGATACCTGGCAAGAAAAACAAAACAACGATGTCAAGCTGTTCCTTCTTTCACTGTTATGTAAACTGGTACTAACTGCACACTTTGGCTTTCTCGCCATCATACAGTCTCCATAATCGCTGCCATCTCCTTGAACTGCTTGTGAAAATTCTTAAGAGGCAAAAGCAAAAAAAGAAGAAAATCAGTGTCTGAATAATTCAGTTAGAATTAATATAGATCAAAGTCAATGTCGACTAACACCAACCTGGAACTGGGGAATGGTCATCTCGAAAGCCCTCTGGCAGATCTGTCCAGAGGGCTCGACGATCTTCAGCAGCAGAGACACGTACGGGGAGTTTAGAGACCGGCATGTGTCTGAACTCACCGCCATCCCCAGCTTCCACTGGATGTCCACAAGCTACACACAAATTAAATCTATACTGATTATCAGGACACACTTGGATACCTATTCATACCCTTTTAAGCTTAAGCTTGATCTCAAATTGTCACATTAAACCACAAAGTTCTGTCTGTTTTATTTGGAGTTTTACACGATAGACAAAGAAGTGCGTGATTCTGAAAATGGAGGACGTGATATGTGGTTGTCCAACTTCACTGACAGGGCAGGGAAGGTACAGAATAATCAGAGAAGCAGCCAAGAGACTCTTGGCATACCTGAGGGAGCTGGAAAGATCTATAGCTTGGGTGGAACAATTTGTGGACACAACTGTTAGATACACACTCACAAACGTGATGTTTATGAAAGAGTAGAGAGAAGAAAAATGTATTTTTTTTTTTTGACAAAACGTGAGAAGAACCAAATGTAGTTTACCAAAATATTATCTCAAACACCCATCGCTGTGTAACTAATCTATATAATATGTTTGATTTATGATAAAGTTCCTAAAACAAATGGGCTGTGCAATAATATTCTAAATTACTGAATGGGTCTGTGATTTGAAATGCATAATTTATACATATTCAGTACATAGAATCACAATAAGACAGACTTCTGAAAGGAGTTAGTTTTTGGAATGTGACCAAATGTAAGCAGTTCTTTAGATGGAAATGCTCTTAAGTTTGTGCGTACCTGACCGATGCTCAGCATGGACTGTACTTCCTGCTGAGCACGGACCGAGGCACCATGTTCACTCCACAACGTGTGCAAGATCTGAAGAGACGCTTTGGACCATTTGCTGCTGCCTTCCTCCAGCTTGGACACAAGTTCGTCTGCAGAGAAGTTGTTCTTTCCAGCTGACCTGGAGATATAAACACCTGATGTTTCATCTGATAGCAGACTGATGTGCTCCTCTGTGTATGATTTGACATTTTGATTTGCTAAATAAAGACAAAATTAGCACTCTGCATCCAGTGAGGAAAAAGAAACAACATGAATAATACTACCTGAATGTCAACAGAAGAAATCTGGTAATACCCTGGACAGCTTCTTGATTAATTGTTACCCCGGCCCTCTGAAGTCTCTGTCCAGATGATAAACATTTAAAGAAAATCAAGAAACAACTGGGGAAGACAGTTCAAAGGTTGTTTGGAGAAAAAAAAAAAAAGAAATCTTGACTCACAAGCTCAATTTCAGCTGAATCTACTCCACTGGTTTGGCCTTGAAGATATGTCAGAATGTGCTGAGACTGTGAAGATTAAAAGATTTGCAGTTTAACCGTTCCCAGACCACATCCTGAGTGGTTTGTGCAGAGAGCGGCTGACATAAAAAAGAATAGACATTACTCAACTCTGTTTACATCCTACTGTTATCAAGGCAGACGCATTATACAGCAAATCACACCAGACATGTTAGAGTCACCTCGCTTTTACTCACCGCATTTGAGAAGTTGCATGTGTACCAGTAGATGTCAATGAAGTTGACATCTACTGGTGTCAACTTCATTGACACCAGTAGTACGTACCCCAAGAAATTACAAGTATGCAGTTTCCCTTCACACCCAGAAATTTACTTTGTTGTATTACTTACAGTTTCAGTTAACACATATGGAGGCAAGCTGCAGATTTTGTCTACAGCTCTGTTGATGCCTGAAATTACAAAAGAACAGCTCCACATAAGGACCACTGCATTAATTATGACATAATTTACCATCTTTTCCCATTGCTTCAAGTGACAGAAATTCTTGCAATCTTTTAAATTGATCACTTTTTTACATTTGGCAGCTTTTTTTATGTGTCTTGTTCTTGTGCTTAACCATGACTGCATGTTGTACAAATTGTACTTCAAATGACCAGAGGATATGAACAAAAGTCCACAAATAGGACAAATCAGAACTAATGTATCAAGAAGCACTCGAGCATACTGCCACCATGAGCAGCGCGATTCCAGAGAACTTTCATTGCATTTCAAATTGGATCATCTTGTTTTGTTTTCATAGATGGTTCTTATCAAATTGAAACAAATTTGATAAGAACCACCAAAACATTGAAACAATAGTAGCAAGTTGTTTTAGTAACAACCTGCTACTAAAAAAAGTGCCTAAGGATCCAGTTTACAGCAGGACTTGATGCAATCTGGTGGCTTCCTTAGAAGTAACACTTACCCACTTAACATCATAAGCCAAATTGCATTTGACTGCACTACAACTGAATCTGTCTATATGACTGGCTTATAAAGGATTAATTTGTTTATAAATTTCTATATAATTGGACACGTTTCCTAACTTCTTGTCTCGTAGAGTACTTTGACAAGACATTTGTTGTTGACAGGCGCTATAGTAAAATAATGCAAAAGAATAAAACAAGGAAACGCTTAGAGTAAATGTAGATTCTGAAACGTTACAACCGGGATCCTACAAGTCTGTCACTGTTTCTATTTATCTCAGTAAAGTATTTGACCCTTTTAGAGCCGTTTAGAACTCACCGTGTGATTCCTCTGCCGCTGGCATCGTTGTTTCACAGTAGAACAGACTATTTAAATTAAGAAGCTTTTTAAAGTCTAAACCTTTATGTGTTTGTTTTCAGAGAGGTACTGAAAACATAGTAAAATGCACACTGCTGCTTCCCCAATAATTCTTCTTGTATGTTTAACTGCATTAAAAACTGCACAGCGCCATCTACTGCACGGGAGTATTACGACACAGGAAAATCCGCAATACTTCACTGAAATTGGTTTTACTCTGCTTCTCGACGAAAACAAATATAAACTTGGCATGTCCGGGTAGTTGGCTTCACTTCAACCATGGGGCAGCTCAGTAAATTGGAAAATAATTTTGAATTTTACTCAATTCAAAAAGTGAAACTCAGACAGTTTTCTGTTAACTCTTTTTATTATGACTTACAGCTATTGAAAATAAAATATTAAATTTATCAGAGAATTACATAAGACTAACAAAAAAAGGTTTAGAATACAAAAAATGTCATAGATCCACAGATCTGGGATGGGGGCCTGGTACAGCTGCTCAACAAGCAGTCATTGAAAAACAAGACTTAGTGCTAAAGAAAGACTTCAGGGAACCAAGAAGCAAATCTCACTCAAGAATTTGTGGAGGCTGTGTCTGAAGCCAGCACTTCAAGAGCCAGCAGGCATTGACATAACCTGTATGTTTCCTGCAACTGTCTCATTCAACAAGAAGCTCTGACTGGCCAACAAACTCTTCTGACATAAACATCATATAAAACTTATAGCGTTTTGAGCAGAGGAAGAGGAGAGACGCAAGACACAACAATGCAGACGGGGTGAAGGCCGCGATTGGTCTTTAAAGTTTTAAAGCTGCCACGTTCAATATGGCGGCAGCGTTGACGTACGATGCTGCCTATACTACTCAAAGTTTCTACATGACACTTGAGCTAATCCTTAGCGCCCCCGTCTGGTAGCGAATGGGTATGAGCCACACACGAGAAGACGTCCAATAAACTATCTAAATTATTTTTTCATGTAAAATGTTAAAAACAATCGTGACTAATTAACTTGAATAATTTGTGAAAATTAAGACATAAAACCGAGGCATCTCTACAAACGAGCAACGCCCAAATTCTGGAATGACCCACCGTAAGGTTCAGAAAGGGGGTGTTAAACGGAAATATCTTTAATTTTACTCGAATAGTAGCCATTAAATATCAATAGAAATCCAAAAATATTGATATAATGAACATAAAATTCGGAATCTTCTTAAATAATGTGTTTGTTGTGAGCTAAAACAATCGAACCACCCCCGTGACTATCCTCCAGGTCAATGTGCACTGATTAGACACGGAAGCGAATAACAGCTGTCAAATAGGTCTTTCTAAATCAGACCCAGCTCACATTTAGCAGCAACATACGATCAAACTACTCCTAAAATGGACTCTCCACGCTGGCTGCCTCTGGAGTCCAATCCAGAAGTACGTACCCCATCGGGTATTTTCACAGTTACAAGGTTTTATTCAAGCCATTCATTCTAAAGCATGTCAGCACTAGCTACTATGGTGGCTAGCTATAAGAACAAAAGCTGAGCCCGGTGTAGAGGATCTGCTAATAAATTATATTTATTTACCATTTTCTCTTTCTCTCTTTTATTATTTTTTCAGGTCATGACCAAGGTAAGCTCTTTTTGGTTCCATTTGTCGATAGTGCTTAAAATAAAGAGTTGTAAATAGTGTTGAAATGTGCAAGGCCCACGCCACAATGATGCCTCATTTACAGTATTATTGTCATAAAACAATAAAAATAAATAAAAAAATAAAATCGCTGGTAATGCTGTTAAAATAATACTGCAGTGCATGTCCAAACTTAGGAAAACATGTTTAAATAAATTAACTGTAAAAAGCATTTCTGGTTTCACAACCTTAATACATGTCTACAAGCCCAGAAATATATATTTTTTGGGGGGACCGGGCAGTGGGTTTTGTATTTTCAACCAGATTATGTCAGTGTATCTTATTGTGAATGCTAATTTACTCTGTATCTAGTTTGTCAGCTGTTTGGGCATGAAGCCATCTTGGCAGTTTGGGGACGTTTACGGGTTGGATCCAGAGCTTCTGAACTTGGTACCAAGACCAGTGTGTGCAGTGCTGCTCCTCTTCCCTGTAACAGAGAAGGTATGACATATTTATCCAGTTAGCAAACGCATAGACGCTCTTGATTTTTAGGTGTCTATAGCTTATGTGCCATTAATGAATGTTTATCAGAAATATGGATGATTGTTTATATATTTCTTGTCTTTCTGCTGCTTTTTTCTTGTGTCCAGTATGAGGCGTTTAAGCAAGAAGAGGAGGAGAGACTGAAAGGCCAGGGGCACGGAGTCTCCCCTGACGTTTACTTTATCAAGCAAACTATTGGGAACGCCTGTGGAACGATCGGATTAATTCACGCAGTGGCTAACAACCAGGCACACCTGCAGTTTGGTGAGTTTTAGCTACATGTGAATCACATTGGAGTGGAAAGTAAAACTGACCAAAAAGCAAGCAAATTGGATCTGCTCACATTTTGTTGCACTACAACGGCAAACCTTAGTGTATTTAGCTGAGAGTTTAGAGTTTAGAACATGAAGTGGTGCATAGCTGTAAGGTGAAAGAAACCTTTGTGGTTTAAAAATAAGATTTGCACAGTAATAAACATTTTGTAAAAAAAAATATGTAATGGTAATAGTAAGCATTTCAGTATTTAACACCATTTGTGTGAATATAAAAATGTTCCTTTGGGGGGGAAAAAAAAAAGAATATTTCCATTGTACGGTAATCAGAAACCCAAACAGTTTAAACTGAGAGCTGATTCAATACAAAAAGCTGAACATTAAAAACAGTTTCGCATAATCTTCATGTTGCCCTGATGTAATCAAACAATAAGAGAAAATTATTAAAGAAATGTCTTTATCTTTTTTATTTTGTGCTTCGCTCTTCTCTTCCTTCCTTCTGTACTTATGTGCTTCCATTCATCCATTCTTCATACAGATACATACTTGGATCTTTTGTCCTCTGTTCTTTGTGCCTACTATTTGTTCAATTCCTGTCCTTCCTTCCTTCTACTTTTTCCATCCTCCCTTCCACAAACCCTTACCTCCTCTTTTTTCCTCCCCTCCTTTCTAACTGTTTCTGTTTTTTTGTATTTTTTTTGGTCATTGTCTTTAGTATTTTTTTCTCTCTTGCTTTTATTCATTTAACCTAACTTCGGAGAGTTGCATCTGTAAAAATCTGGAACTTTTCCATAAATGTTTAGGAGCCCAGACCATAGTAATAATCAGTATAGTTTAAATCTAGTCGTGTATTTAAAAGCGAGTATTGCTGTCCCGTTTATATTTTGCTTCTTCTTTACAGAGGCCGACTCTCCCCTTAAGAAGTTCCTTGACCAAACAGCAAAAATGACCCCAGAGGAAAGGGCCACGTTTCTGGAAAAAGACGAGGTAGGACGACGCTGAAGAGAGCATGGATGGACATTAATTTTGGAAACAAACCTGAAGGGACTGAAAAGGAGAAAAGTCAAATGACTGAAGTAGTTGTTTTTTTTTTTTTGTTCAATTGTTTCCTCCAGAGCATACGTGTCACACATGAATCTAGCGCACAGGAGGGACAAACTGAGGTTTGGAATAACTTTAAGTTCATTTGTAAGAGTAATTTGCACTGAATTTGACATGCATATACACAAATGAACCTCAACGAATTCATTTCTTGTCTGACATAGGCCCCGAGTTTAGATGAAAAAGTCAATCTGCATTTTGTAGCTTTTGTGAACGTCGGAGGACAGTTATACGAACTAGGTGAGTTCACCCCCCAAATCCATAAATACAGCAAGTACCCTACACAGGTACTTGCATGTTGTATTAACAAACTTACAGTAAAATCGTTTTTCCTTCAAGCTGACAGTCTCTCGGTGAAAAATTTAGAAATATCTGACTGTTAATTTGAGTTCATTTGTTTAGTTGGGCAAAAGAATTCCCCAAATCCTGGAGCCAACGTTTGATAGAGTAAAACTGATGCTTCAGTTCTTAACTTTAAAGTAGACGAGAGTCCCTAAGAGCTTTTATCCAATAATCCTTAACCTCCTTGTTCTGTAGGGAAAAAAAAAAAATGACATTTCACAAACAGCCGATCAAAATGAGGGGTGCACCGATAAATCGGCTCCGATTTTCCTTCATTTTGGGACATCGGCTGATCTCCCAAAACAATCTTCTTTACCACTGAAAAGGATCTGAAATTCAGCCACTGTTCCTTTCTGTTATGTTGTGAGAGGGGGCTGGCAGACAGACAGACCCGCCCACCAGGTCACGTCTGCAGATGCACGGTTAACAATAGTCACCGTACTGTTTATAGCTCAGCAACTTTGTTGCTATATTTAGTGGAATTGTTAAAGATCACCTACAAAACTGCAATTGGTTCACTGCTACAGCAAAGGCAAGCATACAGGGCATACAGGGTATTCAAGTAAGACTGGTGTTCACTGAAACAACTGAAGAAATAAGAGAATATCCACTTCCTGAAATGTATATACATATCTGCAGCTATGGTGATACTTAAAAGGTTTAAAGCAGCAATTAATTTCATACTTAGATGGACGGAAGCCTTTCCCTGTTGTCCATGGAAAAACTACAGAAGATACGCTCCTTGAGGTAAGATATTGCTAAACACAATTGCATACAAAGTTCACTTTTAGTTTTTATTATTACTTTTAGTTATTTTTTTAATGATGCTGGATAGTGAGAGTTTCCCTTAAATCTGTGGCAGTAAATGAATCTACTTGTGTGTTCCAGGACGCTGTAGAAGTTTGTAAGGTTTTCATGGCTCGCGACCCTCAGGAAGTCCGTTTCACCATCATCGCTCTGTCCAAAGACTCGTTCTGAGAAAGCTCTTTTTTTCTTTTGTTTTTTATTCGACCCCAGAAAACAAAGAAAACATTACTGCCAAACATTCTGAAGTGCTGAATATATTATAAAACACAGTTGTTGTTGTTTTTTTTTTCTCACAATGTTATAACTAGCAAATCTTAAACTAAAGACATACCAGGGATCAGAAATCTGCATCGCTGGCTTGGATTATAGTTTTGCTTAATCTGTATGTTTGATGCTCTTTTTTGGGTGAACATTTAACTGCACTTATTCACTGTTTATTTTATTGTGTTTGGGTTCATTTTTGACAATTACTTCAATCACATCATGGAGATGATCTGTGCAGACACATTTTAAGATGCTTTAATTTCATTCTCTCAAAACACTTAAAGGATGATGATGTTTCAGGAATTAATGCGTTATGAACCTCTTTATCAAAGATGACTTTCGGGGGGATAACAAACATCTAGTCTGAACTTGCGAGTGAAAGGTGCCTACATTTTTGTTTAATTATGAGTTTGTCAAATAAAGAGCAAATTTAATAAGCACTTTTTTGTGTGTCCTTGGACTGTGCCTTTATTATTTTGTTTATCGTCAAGTTTACATATAGTTTCTACTAAAATTAGCTCCCACATTAAATTAGGTTTAACATAAAAACTCTAAAAATGTTGTGGTTGTAAAAATAAAACCTGCAAGAGGCAGGTTTTATTTTTAGCTCTTAATATTACTATATGCCCATAAAATGATTCAACCCTCTGAATAGATTTCTTACATTTGAATAGGAGCTTACATTTACAAATCAGGGTGTAGTCGCAGACATACCTGATGCTGCCAATCAAGATGCTTGCTTTAGAAATATGGCTAAGTCATGAGAATTATCTGAAAGGTTTAAGGAAAAATTAATGCATTGACAAAATGATGCAAACCAACAACAAAGACTAAATGTTGATGATCCTAGAGATATTGAAAGTAGGCAAGCTTAAAGATAAAGGAACATTGACTACGCCTCCAGCATGTGACATAACTGACAAAAGTCCAAGAGAAGAATTGGCTCACTTTGGTATAAATGGGCATACAAGGTTATAAGATTATGTTCTGTGAATACAGCAGTATCTGTAGAGGAGGAAGTGTTGTCATATGGTCAGATGAGGTCAAAATAAAACCTGTTTTTATTACAGTCTTCTTCTGCCATGTTTGGAGGAAGGAGAATTAGTACAACCCCAAGAACACCATTCCAACCGTGAAGCATGGGAATGGCTCCATCATGCTTTGGATCGTTGTTTTCTGTAAAGGGAACAGGGTTAGTGTGTTGCCTACCCAGTCTCCACACCTGGACCTATTAAAATGTTGTTGGATTGAGGTGAAACTCTGTGTTTCCCAGCAACAGCCCCGAATCTCAAAAGATCTGCAGAAGATCTGTATGGAGGAGTGAGCCAAAATTGTGTGCAAATCTGGTTAAGAACTACAGGAAACGTCTGACCTGTCTAATTAGGAGTAAACGTTTTGTCACCACATTGTTTTCTATTGTATGAAACACTTACTTCATGCGAAAGAATGAACATTATTATTTTTATTCTGCCTCACAGTTGAAGTGTACCTATGGTGAAAATGACAGAGCTGTATGTTCTTTGAAAACCATGGATTAGTCTTCAGATCCTGTAATACTCACTTTCCTCCACTGAGTGGCGCTGTAAAAGCGCACTTTGCTTGGATCTCGATGGAGAGATCCGATGGCTGTCAGTTTTCCCAGGTGTTCAAACTTTTTTTTTTTTTTGGTATTTTCTTCAAGACCCATCAGTCTACAGCTTGTACAATTTTCTTTTCAACGATTTTTGCCCGAGAAGTCTATGTTCTTCTTCCTCCGCGCTTGAGGAAGAGGAAACTTCCGCTCGTCTGATCTTTTGCGTGTTTGGGTCGAAGCCCCCCTCCCCTGATAGTTTTTCTTGGGGTGAAATCGGGCTTTCTTGTTCACCTGGAAGCCGCAGGGGCACGGGTAGAAACTCCCCGGACCTTGCTTCTCAGCTGCCCCCTCCCTGCTGCAGGTCTGCAGCTGTAAATGTCCTAAACACTGTGTGCTGACGAAGTCGAGCTCAGGAAGACTTTGAGGACTCTTTTGATCGGAGCTTTGAAGAAAAGAAGCGAGCCACAGGTGTGTCGGATGAAAGGACAGGTAAAGCTCCTGCAGCGGCAGGGTGATGCAGACGGAATGTACTAACCTCCTGTTCCACCTTGCATCCACCCTGTTGCAAAAGAACAATAGAGAACTTTTCTTTTTTTTTTTCTTTTCTTTTTTTTTGCTGAATAAGAGGTGTGATCACGAGGTCACACCTCTTGTGAGGTCACCTGTGTTTCTGGCTATCCACGGGAAGACTTTTAAAGGCGATAGTTGTGCTTGCATCTCATAACCTGGAGTGACAAGTCTAAATGATGGAGTGGCGTGAGCAGTCCTCCGTCAGCAGTGAGGAAGCATACTTGGAGGCGCAAAGATGGATCGAGGTAAGTCAAAGCTACCTGAGAATTGTTTTACTGAGGGTATTCTAACACTAGACGCTTCTATGCTCCAATGTATTAGTGATACTATTCTGGAAAACTCATTTGTTTCAGTAATTCTACTCAAAAAGTCAACGTAATCTATATTCATTATGATGTATTTCATGCATTTACTGCTTTTTAAAAAAATGTTTTTGACGATTTAGGCTTGTAGTTAACGACAACCACAAAAGTCATTGCACAAGATTGTGTTCTTTAACACAGAAATGACATATTATTTTGACATACAATTCTGAAGAAAGCCAATAGTTTAACATGAACTATTTGACAATGATGGTGAGCCCCAAAAGGGGTTGAAGAAGCTGCCTGTTAAGAGCCCTGTATCCAAACATGCTAGTGGAAGATAAAAAGTGTGGTTTAAAAAAATAAAGAGGCGCAGCTGTGGAGTCAGGACTTCAAGAGCCTCCATACACAAATGAAGAACTTTGGGAAACAACTGTTGCATTTGTTGCGTTAAGCCACTGTATAATCAGAGACAATAGTAGACGTGTCTTACCCTGGCTGGAGAGTAAAAGGACTGGACTGGTGCTCGACAGTCTAAAAGTTCTCTCTCAGATGAAAGTACAGTATGCATTTCATGTGGAAGTCAAGGTTCTAGAGTGGAGAGGCACCATACCCAAGTTGCATGAGGTTCAGGGTGAAGCTTCCACTTTCAGTGATGGTTTGGACAGCCAGGCAATCTCCAGTTGTTTGTCTACTGACAAGCTTTATGGTGATGATGAAGTTTGTCATCGCCATAAAGCGATGGCACTTTTCACTGGCCAGGCTTCCAAAACGACCAATATCTGCTTTATTGACAATGGTGACTGCTCCTGACTGGCCAACAAATTCTCCTGACCTAAATCCCATAGAAAATCTTCAGGGTATTGTCACGAGGACGATAAGTGACACCAGACCCAACAATGCAGAAGGCCTGATGACTGTTATTAAAGCAGCCAGTAGCATTGTAGCGTGCATTTCACCTAACGTTGGGTTGGCATTTAACCAGAGGCACACGTATGGTGGAAACTGGCTTCTTGTATAGTGTTTCATTGTCTATTAGTGAGATTTAATGTTAAAAGTACAGAAGTCTTCACATATCTACAGGTTTATGCTGTTCCTTCTCAACTGGTGTACAATTTAACCAGTTAGATCTTGCTTCAGGGAAACAAAAGTACTTTCTCTGTGAACGGATGTCTTATCTTCTTAGTTAAAAGGTTACATTGTGTTGAACTCATTCACCATTGCAGGCCTTGTCTTTCTTTAGATCTTGTCAAAACCTGCTCATCTGCTCCTCTGTTTTTAAGCTCCTGGGGCTTCAAGGTTCCAGTTTCAAGCAGAAAAAGATACAGAAGCATTAAGAAAAAGTGCAGCTTGTCCCAGTCGCTGAGATGTCAACAAATAATTTAATATATTCTTGGTTTGTTTGGATCTCACACCTTTTTCGTGTGTGAAAAAGAAAACTTCTTAAAGCAGTTGCACATCATGCCATGCAAATTGTTTATGATCAATTCAGGAAATCGGCGCTGTAGGATCACTGAAAATAACCAAAATAAAGAACAGCTAAGGTTTAGTAGATGTCATGTTATTAGTTGATTAGTCGAATTATTTGATCCAGCAAAGCTTGCAGTCAATTTTTTTCTGCTTCTCTTAGCTTGTCAAGTGTGTTTTTGAAGTGGTGTTCCCTTAGTAAGAGTCAGATGTTTATTGCAACTGGGACTATTTTGTGAAACAGACAGAATGTGCTAGGGCAGCTGAGCAGCAGTGTGTAGAAAGTGGACTTTGTTCCTTATGATTAGGAAAAGACCATTCACTCCAACACTTTCTTTGGCTAAAAATGGTATCTAAACCATACAAATGGTATGATAGAAAGAAATGTTTACTGTTTAAATCCTTGGAATACCTCAATAGTCAAAACATACAATTTGTCATATATCCTCTAAAATGCTAATAAATCTAAAATGTCACATTACATAAAGTTTCCACCCAACTTCTTGCTATACTCTTTCTTCTCATCTAATTAGGGAGCCATTTTTCTTCCCCCCTCATTTTGCAAATTCTCCTCCCAGCATGGCGGCACCGACAAGAAGCTGCTGCATGACTGTAATTAAACAAATATTGTTCTAATTTCATGAAGGGGTGAATCTGAATGCTTTCAATGTGACATCAGCGTCTCTCCCATTTACACACTGGCCCATTGTAGTGGCTTTGCCGGTGGGACCGGGGTGGGGGCCACAGCGCTCAGCTGAAGGCTGCAGTACAAGAAGGTGAAGGTAAAGGCCATGGAGCTGCTGGATGAAAAGAATGTGAGAGAGGGCCGGCACAGTGGAAATAAAAGAGCAACAACAAACCATACTCTGGCACTAGAGGAGCTGTTTTCCCCCCTCAAAGAGAAAGTTTTTGTTGCTGTTGGATTGTGCCTCTGAATGATTAACAAGCTGCTTGGCTTCACAGAGCTTTAAACTGAGGCATGTATGCACTGCGAGGTTGGTGGTGGGGTGAAAAAAATGAGACTAAACGGTCCGGAGCCTGTCACATGGACACATTCCAGGATTTGCTGCCATGGCTGTGAACGTGGCCCCTCAGAGGCAGTCGATCGTCAGCGCAGGGCACGGGATCCTTCGACCACAGGGCCTGTTGGAATAATGGTAGCTCTTGTTAATTGAATAGAAAACCCTTCGAGTGTAACTGTTATGACGACCCTGAACAATTGGTGGTGTTTGTGCAACTTATGGGTCAGAAGAGCAAGCATATGGCTGATTGTAATGATAATTAGTGGTAATAATAGTTTCCTTTCATTGAGATAGGTGTTCTCTATTTCTGTTTGTTGTTTATTTTTTTCAGGGATTTTGTTATAGTACACTCACTAAGATTGCCATACTCCATCCATCCTCTGTTCACCTTTGTCCCTAATGGGGTCGGGAGGGTTGCTGGTGTCTATCTCCAGCTATGTTCCGGGCAAGAGGCGGGGTTCACCCTGGACAGGTCGCCAGTCTGTCGCAGGGCAACACAGAGACATACAGGACACACAACCATTCACACACACACACATGCACACACACACGCACACCTAGGGAGAATTTAGAGAGACCAATTAACCTGACAGTCATGTTTTTGGACTGTGGGAGGAAGCCGGAGAACCTGGAGAGAACCCATGCATGCACAGGGAGAACATGCAAACTCCAGGCAGAAAGACCCCGGGCCGGGAATCGAACCCAGGACCTTCTTGTATATCACTCCATATACATACTAAAACTAATGTTTGAGTCTTATTCATCAGCACAACCTGCTAGCTGATAAGGTACACTTCTCTGAACATTAAAGATTAGATTTTTGATTTTTTTTTTCCCATCAGTGGTCAGGACCAATCAAGATGAAAACCGGATTGTCCCAAACAACCACTGATTTCTCAGCAAATTTATAGAAAATGTAAGCCATCTTAAAAATCTAACATGCAAAAGAACACACGTGCAAATTTCTGACCAAATTTTCTGTTTTTGTGATGTAAATATTTTAAGATATAAAACATTTTAAAATTCTTTTGAAGTGAAAGCAGGAGCACAATTCACAACATTGAAAATGCAAAACACGTGGTCTGGCATGAGGGTTTTATCAGTTTATTGGATCAGATTGTTCACTACACCGATAAGAGTACTTTTCATTCAATTTCTACATTTAGCAGTGAGTTATTCTAATGCTTAAAATATATTAATAGCCTATGTGTATGTTTTCAGATATAGACACCCCAAGTTTTAATGCATAGTAAGCTTTATAAAAATAAAATTATAAAACAAAAATCATACCGAGTACTGCAAGATCTTTAAAAGAATTGGAAACTTATTTTATGAATATTAGAAAACCTTAATAAACAATGTTGTGGAGCAGAACTGTTCTACTACAGAACCACCCTACACTCTCATAAGTGTCATTAAAAAGGATTTTATACCTTGACATTTTACAATGTATCTGTAAATTAATTTTGAAATTGATTAGAAAAAATATATATTTTCTACTCATTAATTCGTCTGATGCACTTGTCTTTGTCCTGCAGCCAGTGTCAAAAGAAATACTTCACAAATGAAGGGAAAATTGATTTCCCTCCTTCAGTGGATCCATCTATTGTCTTCTGTTGTTCTCAGTGGGTGGGAACCCTGCAGCTGAGCTGGCTGAGAAAAAATATCTGATTTCCTGCTTAAGGTAATGATCAAAACATTCCATGAGAAACATTGACAGTATAGAGTGGGCCTGTATAGCAATACATTATTATTAAAATAAACTCAAATCAAAGAATATTAACCCAAAAAAACTGTAGATAGTATTTGCAGAATTTACTAAAAATCTCATGACCTACGAATCCCTTCGCAGCTGTCAGAAACAGCAGATCTTCAGGCAAAGTTTTAGTTTGTTTTACTCTCAAAAATGCTCTAAATAGTCAAGAATAGAGTAGGTTTTCAAGAGCAATACAAGCTGGTGGATTTAGAATTCTGAGTTGTGTAAATCTGAATGAAAATATAATTTCCTTCCTGTCCATATTATGCAGGAAACGAGAGACTTACCCAAGCACCAGCGTTCTGCTTCTTAATGTTACAAGGACTTATTTTTATTGGCTGCTATTCCTAGAATTGGGAAAACAAAGGTACTACCAGATTTAATGGCGTCCCGCTCGAATCTTTCTGTCACTACCCATGAAAACTGAATGGAAAGGAAATTTACAGCTCCTCTGAAGCAATGTTTCCTGGACATTTTCCTGAATAAATCACAAAATATGTTTTGAATGGCTCTGCATTTGGAACAGAGTAGTATCAATCACAACAGTAAGATCTCCAAGTTGATCTGTCTCGGTGGATGTTTTTTTTTACTGTGTGAGGGAATGAAATTATTAATAACTTGGAGAGGAAACAACTCTTACTCTCTGGAGCTGATGTTGCTACATTGTTTACACCCACAGAAACTTTGAATCTAGACTGACCTTTTGTCACCCTGAATGTTCCCTTTTGACAGTTTTGACATGAAGTAATTAGTAATTGCACTCAGAATCATCAGCGTGAAAACAAGACCTTGCACAGGAAGCCACTCACTTTGGTGTAAAAACAGTTGTAGCTCCATTGTAGCAGTGGTGATATTAATGGATTCCACAGCTGAATTTTTGTTTTCAATTCAAACCCATGTGGAAAAATGTCCCCTCTGTTGACCCATATTTCTATGCTCGAGACACAAAGAATGTCAGGAACAATTAGTGGTTGAGTGCTACATCAGTAACCAGATTGGCCTTGGTGTCTTGTGTGAATAAACATGGACTCCTCAGACTCTTCATGCACTATCTGGCACCACCGTTTGGTTTGTTGCTGTAATAATTACTGTTCCTTGCAGAAGTATTCATATGCCTTGAACTTTTTTCCATGTTGTCATGTTACAACAATGAACTCTGTGTCAATTTATTATGTAAAATCCGTACAAGAATAGCTTATCAATGTAAAGCGGACGGGAAAGAAGGCGTTTTCAAAATACCTTAAAAAGCAAGACTCAACCTTTTCCCTGCATGTACAACTCTGCAAGTCTTTTGGGGTGCGTGTGTACCAGCGTTGCCTGTCTATAGAAGTAGGTTTTGACCATAATTAATAGAGCAAAATAGCTCTAGCTCAGTCATATCGTGATGGAGGGTTGACAGAAACTTACCAAGTCATTCCAACATATGGATAAGTTTCTGATTATTGACCTGTAACTTTTAGATGCAACTGGTTCGAAGCAGTAGAATAAAGTGGCTGGATTACCCACTTAGCCTGCATTCAAGTTTTAGATATTCCTGCTTATGCCTAATTATTTGATTAAAGTATTTTGAGCAGATCATCCTCTCAAAGCCCTTTGATGACCGGATTTTTGGACCCCCCAAGCAAAGAATCCAACTTCGGTCTCACCAAAGAGACAAATGCCTTCATCTATCTAATCACTGTTTCCCATAAATGGTTTGTGTCACAATTGAACTGAATTTCTCTAGGCTTTTTGTCCAGCAGATTTCTGAAGCACATAACTAATTGTTTTCCTGTTGAGAAATTTGGCCACCTGAGCAATGGTGGGTTTCTTTTACAGTTCCCCCAAAGCTACTGTGTGTTTTTTGACACAGGACTGACAGAGGGAAGGATTTTTCCCCTTCACTACTGTGAAACACTTGGTGTTGGTCTGGCACATTAAAACCAAATAAAATGTGGGAAAAGACTTTTTGCAAGGCACAATTGTTTTGCTCGGACATCTGTCTTTACCCATGGTGAACCGGAACCATAGCTGGAGCTTTCTGCATCGTAACTCAGTTGTTGACTCTGCTCCTATGTTTCGTCTTGGATAAAACCAGAGCGCCCGTCTGCCGTTCCAGATCAGACCTGTTGATCTTGATGGTTGATAATGTCTCTAATAACAGTGGAGCAGACTGGTATTCTGTCACAGCCCATCCAGCTTTGTGCCAGTGTGGTTCCCACACCTAATACCCTAATTGCCCTCTTTCAATCAGATTAGCCGATGTCACTTTTGATTAGAAAATGTGAGGGGAGAGCAACATCAAAGTAACATCCTGTGGAAAGAGGATAAAAGATATAATTGTTCACACTGAGCTGTTTCCTTCTCTATTGTTTATTTGCATGCAAGTGAATCCCAGCAACTTGCCCGCGCATCCGTGGAACAGTAGGGGTCAGGATTTCATATGCTAAATGCACAGCCTGGCTGACTGCTGCAAGTTGCATAAGGTTGTTTTCACTCCTTATAAAATAATGGCTGCTCTCCGTGCCTCTCCCATCTTCCTGTTTGTCTTTTTTTCCCTTGTCCTGGGGTTTAGTTCGGATAGTAATTTTGTGAATGATACAGAAAGAAGCAGACTGAGCTGAAGTATTTCTTACCATGTAGCTCGATTCCATTGTGCAAAGACACAGAAGTAGGCGGTGGAAGTGTGTGAGAACTTTATTATTCTTGTTCATGTATCTTGGCATGGGCTAATTCTCCTGGAATGATAAGCATTTAAAGCCGTGGCCATCTCTGGTTACCCAGGGCGTGTTCTGAGGTGTAGCGCAAATTGTTTGAAAATAATGTGTCACAATAATGTGAAAATAATAGTCATGTGTTAAACGCCTCTCACTGTTTCGCTTTTTCCTGTCTTGTCCATAGTTATGTCCTGTACTTAACTTTGCAAGAGTTTCTCTCAAGCTTGCTTTAAAACATGGGCATAATCTTTAATTGTAAATGCCAACAAGCCTGCTTATTTTTACAGTGTAATATAGAACACCCCTTAAGAATATGCTTGAAACCTACTTTCCTTTGGCTCAAATTAAACACATTTATTTACTGATTTAAGTAATTTTGCTTTGATCCTTTATGAGCTTTCTTACAACAGGTTTTTACACCTGGCAATTCTGGTTTAAAACAGAAACAGAAATCACAAATCAAAACCTTTCTATTTCTAATTAACCGATAGGATGAAAGGGGGTAGACGTCAGCACACCTGTGTTACACCCCTGACTCACCTTGGGAGGTAATCACAGGCCCACATCAGGCGGGAAAGTCTTTGCACGGAAAAGGCGGAATGAAGTGAACACATATAGTTTCTTCAACTAAGCATTCACGGGACTGAAGAGTGCAAACAAGACTAAGAAATGATTTGTAACAAGAAGGGCAAGAAGTTCTTCAATTCAAATTAGAAGCATTAGCTCTGTCAATAACAGGATTGTTAAACTGAGTTCCTCTGCCAGCGTTGTTTTGAAGAGAAGGAAAGCCTCCTTACCCTACCCCACACTTTATTGTTGCAACTTCACAGCATTGCGGGACACCGCTGAATCCACTTGACTTCCCTGGTTATATGTGTAGTTTTGCAGCAACATGAACATCACAGGTAGTATGGAAGATTGAATTTAGCTGTAAAACGCATGTCAAGCCACATTATGAGCATGGAGGAGTCAACAAGCAGTTAGAAGCTACGTTTTAGAATCAGACCTCACTGAACTCTGTCCGTCAATCCGTCTGTCTGTCATGGTACACAGGACACTAATGAAAGACATTATAACACTTACTCTTCTACAAAAGCAAACATTGTAAAAATTGTTACAAAAAAGATTGAATATTGGTCCATATTATTTCTGTGAATTAAAATTCCACCACTTCAGATGAGTGTTATGAAACTTTAATGTTTCGATTAGGGGTGCGTCAATTGAAGTTTTCTGGTCAATCAATGATCTTTGAAAAAAAAAAAACCTTACCTGTTGATTCCGATTTTAGCCGATATCGTTTTTTTTTTTTTTGTTTTTTTTCCTCCAGATTTTATCCACAAACATGTAGATATGACCTGATGTTTGCCAGAGTAAGTCAGGAGGGAGAGTGGTTGATTTTCAGAACTCTGCAGAGGCACATAAGACAGATTTTAATTGTAAGTGTCGGCCGATCCCAGATCTCCCAAAATTAAGAAAATCTCGCCCAATTTATCGATGCACCCTACTTTTGAAAGTTAAGAACCTATTTATGGATGTTATTTATGCAGATATTAATACTATCATTTTCATTTATCAATCTATTTGCAAATTCAAACATTGTTTTAGAAGCACAGTGTTGTATTGAAAGTATTATGCAGGACTTATGAGTAAATATAGTTTTTTTAACCTCTTTGTATTTAAGAGATCCAGATTTAGACTTTATTAGACCAGGGAGCATTCCAACAAAGCACTGCAGAAACCAGGGAGTGGCTAACATCATGCACTTTTTTGCAAAACATAAAAAAATAATTGTGCTTTTTTTTCCCCCACATAAAACTGCTGCATGAAAGAGAAGCTGCACAGGAAATGTAGTAAAAGCACAAATCGCTGTAGAAGTCCTGCATGTTTGTTTCAGTTGCTCCACTTCATATGTGCTTGTGTTTAAGGCTGCACGTCAGGCATGCATGCATGCATGCAGTGTCCGTGTTTGCTTACATAATGGTTCCTGGTGTTTCTGCAGCGGCGGTTTGAGATCATGGGAAAAGCATGAGGCTGTAACACAGCCGCTGTGTTCCTTCAGTCTTCCAGCCTTGTGGCTTCTGCAGACTGACTCCAGTACAGTTTTAACACAGCCCGCACATTTCCCAGCAGCTTCCAGCATTAAAGTGAGAGGAAATCACCCACTCAGGACCCCCCCCCCTGCCCCCCTCCCAGCTCCCTGAGGAATACCTGGAGGACCTTACTTAACGTTGGCCCTCAGAGACAGTGCAGCAACTCAGAAGGAAATACCTCTGACTTCCTCTGCTACTGTTCTCAACATCCTACCTTTATTCTCCAACGCTCCCCACCCCTCATCACACTCTGCCCCCCAGACCCTCACCACCTCCTCCTTTCCTTACCCAACCGTTGCTGGCTGTTTTTGCTCACTGTTCTTGTATTCTTGCTTCTTCTTTTTTCTTTTTTTTTTTTTGTTTCTCTCTCCCCAGGCAGCAACCAAGAAAAAATTTGGGAACGGCGACTTCCGATCAGCCCTGGAGAATGGAGTTCTGCTGTGTGAGTAAGTACTCCTCTTTTCCCAGGCACCTCTATTAGGCCACTCATTCATAAGGAATCCCTCCGTTCTCCTCCACGTCTGCTCTCCCAACGTAAGTGTTGCTGATATTTCCCAGGCAGACCCCCTGCCAGGCCACTGTTTGTTTGTTAGCTTGCATAATCGGAGCCAGGGTTGTCAAGACGGAACAATGGAGGCAGTTATTTGTAGTTATTTGATGGTATCACGATCAGACTTTCTCTCATGCCTTGCTGGATAGGAGAGCGATGTCTTTCAGTTGTGTTGTCTGTTGGACAGATGTTATGGATCTGTGGATTGGGCTGCATGCCGTCCTCGCTGTAATGAGAAGCTGTGCAGTGGATGAAAAAGTTTCAGTTTTGACCACAGGAAGGTTCAAAGCGTGCTGCTTTCTAATTTCCCCGAATGGATCGGAGATGAGCCAACAAGTCAGCTTTAGGAGTCCCGTCTTTGCGACATTTGCTTTTTTTTCGCGTTAACTCAATAACTCCTGTCAGTCAGGACATTTGTAAGGCAGAGCATAATGAAGCAGCATGCATATGTGCAAATTGCTTAACGGACACTGCGATGGGATTTGCACATATCAGCATGAGGCTGATAATTAGCAGCAGCCCGTGCAGAGTCGTCCAAACCTTTATCGGCAGCCACTCAAAGAAGAAGAAGAAGAAGAACCGCCTCGCTCTGCTGATTGGGGCCTGACTCTGACGAACAACACCGTCTGCAGTTTTTTTTTTTCGTTTCTTTTTCTTTTCAGTCATCAAGCTGTCCGTGTTTTCTCAGCACGAGGAAGAGGAAGGCAGATTAAATCACCTTCACCTACAAACCCAGCCCTCCTGCTCCCATTGTGTTGCAGATATCCCAGTTTCTTGCTCAGAAAGGAATGTCCAGTGTTGCTCTCACACATGATTGTATCCTACTCAACCTTAAGTATGTGTGTCTTATCTCATGAAAATCCATTGTTTTGCTGTTAAATGACCAGCATGAACCCAAGTGCAGCCCCCCCGGCCCCCATCCCAACTCCACACTCTTTCTGCAAGTCTATTGTCAGCCTATCCCATCCGCCTACAGCCAGAAAATGGCTTCATCTTATATGGAGTTCAGTTTCTTTAAAACAATGGCTTCTTTAGTTGCATGTTTTCAAAAATATTCCCACAACTTACTTTTTAAGTTCATTTATGCAGTTGTTTCACTATAATTAGTCGTTGTGGAAGCCGTGCAAAATATTTACTGTGCAATGACTGTATGATTAGCATTTTTGGGGAAAAAATAACTAATAACTAATAAATATATTTTTACTTGGACCGTTTTAATAGAAGACTTGAGAGCTAACATTTGTCTTGAATTAAAATACATTGGTACATGCCTAAAAATGTAGATAAGACAAACTTAGACATATGCGTTTTTTTAACCAAATTCTTTGTGCTTTACAGTTCCACCTGCTGTGTTATCCTGAAGACATCGAATGATTGATTTATCTCCAAAGTAATGATCAAACACCAATACTTGATTATTCTAATTGGATTAAGATAAACTAGGTTTGGTGGTTACACTTGGTTAAAATAAGATAATGTACAAAAATGTTTCAACTATCGGGAATAGTCATGGGTAAATCGACTCAGAAAGCGAGTCGGCTCCCTTTGGTCTTCACTCACGGTTCTCAACTAGAAGAAATGGGGTTTCACTTTCTGGAAACTCATCCCAAGTGAATGACTTCTGAGGAGTGTTGCTATTTTCTGTTCAGCCTTCTTATTATCTGCTAAAAGGCGTTCTCTCTTGGACTCACATTAATCACGGACATGTCCCAAAATGTGGTGGAAAATACCAATTCTTTTGAATAGCTTCTTTTGTGTCTCTGGTGTTTCTTTGGCCTCATTACTAAGCATCTCATTGTTAGCAAAAATAGTTAACTTGGAGTCCTGGCTATTCTTATACATGGTGGGTTCTTTTGTCAGAAAACATTCAGACTCACAGGTTTCTGATCAGGAAGTCACTTCTTGATCATCCAGGAGCATCAAGCTAATTGTCATCCTATTTCAATTAACAGCCCATTTCTCAGTGCATATCTCATAAATATCTTAGCTGGATAATAAAGACTAATGTATGTTTGACTTTCCCCTCTTGATCTGAGATGTGCAACTTGATCTCATATATGCAGAAGATGGATAATAACTGAAGTAAATTGTGCTGGAAACATATAAAAGTACAGATGAGACTGTGAAATATATTAGCTGTGCTTAGTTTTTTGTGGAGCAGAGTAAAAAACCATCTTAAACAGCCTTACTACAAAGGTTGTCATTGCATGCAATTGGTTTTTTTATATATCTTTTTTTTATATTGACTCTTACTCTATAACTTTCTTTTAAAGTAGCTTAAATGGTCCAAGTCCATTATCCTCTACCTAAAACCGTAGCTGTTTTCCGACTTTAAATGTGGTTATTCAAGTTTGTTTTGAGGTTTCTTCTGCTGTAGAGGGCATGTTTTTGGAAGCACAAGGGCCCATTTTTGTTTACACCATGGTGCGGCACCAGTGATTTACTAAACTGAAGCCAGGTGGCCACCATTAAACCAGGTCGTAAACACACAACACCACCAGGACTGTGCATCAAGTCCTGCTCATTCCTTCGTAGCTGGGGCAGCTTCGACAATGAGCGGGTGCTTTCACTTACCTTCTCATTTCCCCTGATGTTCTGCGTCTCTTTCCTCTGTTTACAGTCTGATAAACAAGATCAAGCCTGGCACCATCAAAAGGGTCAACAGGCTCCCTACACCTATTGCTGGACTGGTAAGTTGTCTTCTGTTCTTGTTTAGTCTGGGATTGTGTTCTCAAATTATGTCAAAATAGCCATCAGTGAAAGCATTTCTAAGCTTACACCACACCATTTTCTCACATATTTCTTCATGTTTGTAACGCTCCTGATGTTCGGTGTTGTGAGTTAAAGCAAAGGGAGTATGAAGTTTGACAGATCAAGATAATTGGATATGTGCTTCCTCATAGTTGTCCAGTAAGTTTGGTGAATGAGGAGCTGCTTCAAAGGATGCAAATCCTTTACTCAACTAATGTGTTATAATGATGTCGGACAATTATTGTAAAGTAGGATTTGTAATAAAGGAAGCCTGGTACTGATTCTGAAAATTGGTAATGATGAGTCCCCTTTATTTTGGCAACATCCAGACACTTTAATGACAGACAGAGATGAAAAGATGAAAAGGATAAGACAATCCAAAAAAATAGTAGCTGCAACAGTCTAAGTCCTGGCTGTTATTCCATCTTGGTTAGACAAAACATTTCCATGGTGGGTTGGAATTAATTTCCTCTGGCAGAAATAAACAACTGCAGCTATAGTAGTTGGGCAGTTTTTGAGTTTTCACCAGGTTGGCCAATTTTCAGGACTGGTTGGGCCTATGGGTTCGATTAAATCTTTTTTATTCGCCTCATCTTCGCAAGGCACTAAATCCCAAATTGATATTCATGCTGCAAAAATAATGTATAAGTGTGCGTGGACTTGTGAGTGTGGATAGCTACATGTTACTCCAGTGTAAAGGTGTTTTAATTGGTCAGTAGACATTCAAAAGTGCTAGAGCTTAGTCTGTTTACCATTTAATCAAGTGCATCTCCAATGTAGTCCAGTCAGGTTTTATCTTTTTCTTGAAAACTGGGTTTTTTGAGTGATGGAGCAGTGTGTCTTTTTAACTCTTTAAGATGCCACATCTTCCAGTTCTAAATCTTTACTGGAAGATGTGGCATATTGCTCATCTTCCAGTTAGGGTTTTTGGGCCACCATGACTCTCTGCAGATGGATGTTTTGGGAGTGCCTGCAAACAAGTTCTCGGGAAGTAGAGGCTTGAAAACCTACCTAATACTCATCCCTGAGAAAGCCCTCTCTAGTGGGAGTAATTGAGTCCAGCTGTCTAGAGGAATTATGGACATCCCTCTCCCGAGCAGTGTGTCTGTGTGTGTGTGTGTGTGTGTGTGTCTCGGCATGTTCATGAGACAACGAACGTCATCAGTTAAAAAAACAGACTGTAAATCATAAAGTGTCATATGTGTTTTGTGACAAAATCAACTTTTTTTTTGCCATTCGCTGTGTTGACGTAAAGGCTGGGCACCTGCTGAGGTAATGGGTACGGCCCCATCGCAGCATTTGTGTGGTATTTCCGAGACTTGGACGCAAACCTGAAACCACTTGATCATAAATTCCCCCTTCCAAAGGCTTCTGGCTGGCCTGAGGCTATCAGTTACTGCGGGCCACATGGAGCGAGGCTGGATGCTCTCCCAACAAACATTACTGCCGGTAACTCTCACTCTGAGAGTTGTTGAGACTTTACTGGAGATAGGAAGTGGTCTTCCTATCTCCAGTCTTTAAAAATAGCAGTGAGTGTGAGGATGGCATAAAGCAGGGGTCTCAAACTCCAGTCCTCGAGGGCCGCAGTCCTGCAACTTTTAGATGTGTCTCTGCTGCACCACCTGAAAAGAATAATTAGGTCATTAAGGCTCTGGAGAACTGATCTACACAAGGAGGAGGTGATTAAACCATTTCATTCCAGTGTTTACTACCTGTGGCACATCTAAAAACTGCAGGACAGCGGCCATTGAGAACTGGAGTTTTAGACCCCTGGCATAAAGTGTTAGGTTGTGTTTTAAGTAGAGAAACACCGATCACTTACTCCCAATCTTCATTATTGTGATTTAATGGGCTATTTTCCAAAACAAGCATTTTTCCTTCATTCATAAAACTAGAACTACATCTGCAAAATGTCATTTATTTGAAGCCAGAATACTTATACTTATGAGCCACCAGCTGGTAATGATAATGTTTGCTCAACAAAATTAAGAAGAGTGCTCCAAACATACATGGCTAAAGTGGAGCTAGGCTAAAGTTTAAGTGCTACCACCGAAAATAATGTAGAACCTTAACAATTTGGGCGATTTACAAAAGGCTGGCAACATTTCCAAGTCCAACATGTGTCAAAACAGAATTTAAAAGTTCAGAAGGATAAAACAGAGCAGCTTAGCTTTAATACATGTTTAGCCTACATGACATCTGTTAGTGTTAAATTCGGATCAATTCATCTCTTTGCAGAGTGGATGTAATGTCCTCATTGTGTTATGTGGCAAAAATACCCAATCAAAAGTGGAAAAGACAAGAAATGTCAAACCATTTGTACAGTTCCCACTAGAAAATTGTGTTCTCCCTCTGCATTTAGTGGGTGGATTTGTCAGCTGGGGGCAGTAGCTCTTCTGATTGATCAACTTGGTCAGATTTTCAGTTTAAATCCATTTATAGTCTGCACAGGAGAAGACAAAGGCAGAGAAAGACTAAGAAGAATAAGAAGGGTAAGGAAAATGAAAGGATAAATCAAAAAACTTTCCTTTTCCTTTCCTTCTTGATCCTCTTCATCCTCCACCACCTTCTCCTCTTCTTCTACACTTTGATTCCACATCATGTCCCCCACTATATTGAATGTTTTTGGCTTTTTATTTCCTACTTTGTCAGATTGGCTGCTACTTAAAACCAATCTGACAAAGAAGAGCCATTTGTAACTGCGCCTCATTGCCACTTAAATGTGAACATTTGCCATCATCATCATATGTTCTTTTACTTTTGCTGTCTGAAGGATTTTAAATGGTTCAAATTGATACCAGCTTAAAACTCTGGCGGAGCAAAATCCCAAAGGAGGGATGGGAATATTTAGCAATGCTGGCTCCCAACCTGGGTCTATTCCTTGGTTTTACTCGTGTCCAAGTGATTTTTCTTTTCCTGTCAGCACATTTCTGTTCCTGAGTACTCTGCAGGCTGTGGGTTTGGACCATCTCAGCCCCAGCTTTGGGCCTGGTTCTGCCCACCCAAAATACACAGTAATTGGTATGGTACTGGATGTCCTCTGCATACACCAACCCCTTGGTGAGTTGAGGTACCAGAAGGAGGAGACAAACAGGCAGTTTCGATCGGCCCCAGGGTGTCTTTACACATGTAGATGTGTGTGTAATCATCTGTGCAATGACAGGCATTTGACCATGCTTTCTTACTGTGTTTATCTTCTATGGGTGCATGTTATGACTGAATAGGACTGCTGGAACTGTCTGGCTCAATAAAGCCCTGTTTGAGGAGTGGCAGCATGTCAAGTATTCCATCTCCTGTTAGTTTCTTTTCCCAAGATTTGGAAATGTGTAGCCTGATATTTTGAGCATAGTTTTTCATGCTATGTTTGCTTCCAAGGTCGTGTGAGAGTAATCTCAGAGTAATCCTTGTTCTTAAGCCGGTGAACGAACCAAGCGAGATCAAGGTGCACATTTAGGGATAAAATGCCAAGTCAGAGATCCTGTGAGGCAAATCTTTTTATTCCTTGTTGTGAAGTGCTTGAATCAGGGTTTTTCGAGTGTCCGTGAGATTACCCTTTTTCAGCAGTACACTGGCTAGACCACATGGATAGGTAATGAAATATGAACTGCCACTGTTACAAAGGTTTCTTTAAATGCACAATAAATAAAAAATAAGTTCCATCTTCTTTTTGTGTGCTTGTGTCAATTACATTGGTGCACAAGTAACCAGCTGAACAAAAAGTGTTGGTAAACAGTCTGGCGGATGAGAGACAATTTTGACGTAAATTCTGTTGCACTTCAGTCGCACTGGGTTCAACTTTACATGTTTGAACCACGATTTGACTCCAGTGACCTCTGAGCCTTGATAGATGTCGCCGTAGAAAGCTAAGGTAAACGCTAACAAGGACATCACCCTTCCATATAACTTGAACTCCCACTATTGTCGAGCGATAGAATTTTATTAAAAACATGTGAAAAAGAAATGGGAAACAAAACACAAAGGATACATATTTATGAATGTACTCAAATGTAATTCCAATAAGATGCCTGCTTCCTTTTGTGGCATCACAGGAGGCATATTGGTTTTTGAGAGGGTGGGTTTTTATTTTATCTACTGACAGTTTTCGACAAAACAGAAAGACAGTCGGAAAACCGGACCATGTGATGTAAAAAGAGTTTGACAGATCTGATGGTTTGCAGCTTTAATATGTATGGTCTTTTTATATATAATTATTCATGAATAATTATGTTGACTTGAAGGCTTCTTTAATTTTTCAAACAAATCCCCTTTTCATATGCCAGAAAAATGACAGACGCATAATTTGATCTGAAAACAAGTTTTCTTAAGTCTAGATGCTGCTTTTGATTTTGGTACCGCTTGACTTTTTAAATAGGAGTCATCCAACGCTGCATTTCAACACAATGGCTGAATTACAAGGAACAGGAAGAGCTGCAACCCATTGTCAATAAACACCACAGATTGTTTGCAAGTCCATAAGGACAAAGGGAAGCAGTTAAGATCCTGTAATCAAGGAAGAACAGAAAAAAAAGAAAAAAACATTTTGCTTTCGAAACCACACTGACTGGTTCCCTCATATTCCACATACTTGCATTGTCTGTAAAGATGGAGGGTGTGCAACACAGTTGTAAACATCCACCTGTCGTTACATTTTCCTTGTTGTGTTTTCAGTACCGTGTGTGTTTGTGCTGGATTTCTGAAGGTGGAGCTGAGTTACAGAGGCCACCAAGTTTTTAATGTTTTGAGGTGCTGATGATACCGCTTGCCTTTGAAAAAGAATCAGGCCCCAACATCTCTGGTCCTCCACCATACCTGAGCCTTTTAATTGTCAGTCAGATTGTAGCAATTGGCAAGTTTAGGCAAATTACCTTAGCTATTTTTCAGAGCTAAGGTAATTAGCTCCGAATACTGTCAAACATATGTTTGTCATATGTTTGACGGTACGACAAACATACTGTCATACTTAAATGCCGTGCTTTTCAAATTTCAACAGTGTCTAAGAGAAAGAGCCGCTGTCATTTCCTGTTTATACCATGGTGAAGCAGGAAATCACACATTGCTAATCAGACGTTACTCAACATGAATTAATTTTAAGTATAAATAAAAAATACATCAGCTGTACTTGTTCTACAGTAATTTGTAGAGGTGTGATTAAATATTAGATTGAATATAAAAAATAATATAATAATATTTTCTTTTCATTGCTGAACAGATAGATTTATTAAGTTGCTTTTTATAGCTGTTTAAATTTGTATCTGTATTTATTTAAGATATAAAAAAGTAAACAGTAGACATTTTTGACATCCTTTTTTTATCTAACATTTAGTTAATATTAAGTTTTCTTTATTTTTTGCTTCCATTTCCATATTTGTGTTTATATTTAGATTTTATAATTGTCAATACATTCAGTTAAGATATAAGGGACTTATGGGGTCATTTTATTGACACATAGAACTAATATAATCCAGTTTAGCAGTGTAATCACCTAAATGCTGCGTTAGATAGTTGAAGTGCTTTTGGAACCATAAATGGTTTAAAGCTGTGCTTCTCCGGCCCTTTCCTTGTAATTTAGCTGTCGTGTAGTTTTAGTTCAGTCAAGGTTAATTATGTCTGTCTGCTGAGACATTTATCTCATGCTTTCAATACTGAAGGTGTTGAAAGGTGTGTAAACATTTTAAAGAGAGTTAATGGAGTTAAACTTTCCAAATGGGTAGCTCACTGTCATGCCTTCTTTGTTATTTGTGGTTGACATACAGGCTGTTCTCGTGATGTGTCATAAACTTAGGGTCAGTGAAATATACACAGGAGAGGCATGTAATGACAACAAACGGTGGGTTTGGTAAGAGCCTGAGAAAATCACCCAGCTTTTGCTCTAACAACTTAAAGCCTTATAAATATTGCAAATGTTTTAATAGTTTTTGTTATTAAATAAAAAAAAAGAGGTGAGAACATTTTAACGGTGCCATGATGCGTTCAGGGCGACAGTTCCTTCCCACCCCCGACTGATCCATCGCCCCTCAGTAAACTCTTCAGCTTGTTTCCTAGGTATTAATTAAGATGCAAGTGTTGGGAGGTTAGATGCTTCTTTGACCAATTACTAATAAGCATGTTTGTCACATAAATATAGAGCCATCCAGCCCTTAATTATCCCAGCCGGTGTTGTGATCACATCAAAACCCTTTCGAAGCAAAAAAACGAAAAAAATCAGAATCCAGAAAAGCAATGGTGCTTTTGTACTGAATGGTTTATTTTAAACTCATGAGACGTGTGCACATTTTTAGCACAAGACGTCCTCTGACTCACATCTGTGCAGCTCCTGCACTCAGACATAACCTTTATGCAATGTGACTGACACGGTGTCGGAAGACAAACCGTCTCTTCCACTCCCACATTGTCATGAATAGCCATGGGGAAATAGTTGTCCGCCTCTGTCACCCAACCTCATGTTTCGTAGCAACTGAATGTCTACAAAATACTACTCAGGTATGTTTTGATTAAAAAAAAGGCTTGGCAGCGAGGACAGGGTGCAGTTTCTGGGTGTGAGAAGAAGCAGCAGCAGAAGGCCCATGTGCTGCTGCGTGCGTCACTTTTGCACTTGCATGGCAGGTTGGGTGGGACTTGTACATGCCTCTGATGTCATTCTTCCTGCTTTGGTTTGGTCCCCACCCTAATCCATCCCACAGGTGGCTTTGCCTCTGTCACTCAGCTCCTGTCAGGCAACCCCCGCCTCCTCTTTCATCTGCCTCTCTCTGTGTGAGTGTATGTTCTGCTCCGGGTCACTTCTTATTTGCTGCACTCGCACGCTCCTCCCTGCAAGCCTCTGTTCCCTGTGGTGACCTGAACTTTGGAAGCAATCAGTTGTAGGCAGCTCCCTGTCAGGGAGTTGTTGTGTTTTGTTTTGTTTTTTTCTTTCCCCCACCGTTTTTTGAGTGATTATTTTCTGCATCTGAGCACGGGGGACAGCAATCATCCCTGCTTTGTTCTCTGTCCAGGACAACCTTAACGTCTTCCTCAAGGCTTGTGGGAAGCTTGGACTAAAGGAGGCGCAGCTCTTTCACCCCGGGGATCTGCAAGACTTGTCCACCAGAGTGACAGTAAAGTAAGTTTTGATCTTGTGAACGCTGCTTTACACCCACTCACCTCAGCCTTTAGGCTAAACTTTACTTTATGGTCTTTCACCATACTCACTACCTTTTGCTTTGAAGTGCCATGAAGCGCAATTCCAGCTGTATTTAGAAAAAGGTCTGTGCTAATTTCAGCTTGCTTGTGCTTCTTTCAAACGAAATGGCTTTTAATAGGCAGGACGACGTACACAGAGGTGTACTGATGTGAGTGATATCACAATTTAACTTAACAGTTTGATCAGACAACATGTTGCTTGAGTTATACACTGGGCCTGTTAACTTTCCGTTTCAGGCATCGTTTTGTTTTCAGTTACCCACCTGTCAGAGAGGCACGTCGACCAACCAGTTCAGTTTTGCTCTAACTTTCAGTTTGTCTGCTGAGATGGACTGTTTATACAGTATTTTGCTGTGCAAGCAACAACAAAAACACTTGTCCTGGGTCCTCAACGCTGTTCAAAACAGCGTTCAAAGGAATGAATCCCTTTGAATGAGGGATTTATTCAAAGTTAGTTAGTTTCCCTTCGGTTGGCACCAGTGTACTTTCTGTCAGATAAGTCACACCTAACTTGGTCGCATATTTGCACTGTTCAATTTCACTTCAGGCATTATCACCTTGAGAAAGTAGCTCCACTTCCTGGAGCGTTTTCTTTGCTTTGATTCCTTCCAAAGTGTCATCCTAATAAAACAATAAAGCATGCGCAGTCTGCGTTTGGGCGTGTAACATATGCACTGTCATATAAGATGTACTGTTCATGGACTGGAGTATGGACTCCAAATAAGCAAATCTGTCTTCCGTTTTATTGAGACACACCCTTGGCCCACAGCAGATTACACTCTGTGTTCATATGGAGCTCACTAAATGTCTGAATCAGGGCTGTAAATGTAACGATAACCCTTTGATGCGCTGAGTGTTGCATAAGATTTTCTCAGGATATTGGCTATAAAGCACTCTCGATATGACAGCAGAAAATTCTCTTCCTTTTAATGGCAGCCAGATGAAGCAAACCAATATATCAGTAGGCGAATGCGGATAGAGACAAAACATAAGCAGCCTCAAAGTTCTTCTGCTTCTGTTGAGTGAGTTCCCCCTTGATCTATTCTTAGTTCGATGGGGGGGGGGATCACTTTGACAAGCTGGATTTATTGGAATGGTGTCAGCACTCACAGTGGACGAGCTTTTAATAGATTATTGGTACGTTCTATTCTGGCGTACAGTCGCTCAGAGCACACCTGTGTTTGTTTGCATATGGCATTTAAAGTCGGGTTGGGTTTTAGCTGCTCTTTCATGCAGGATTGTGGACATTGTTGCTGCTGGAAAGCATCACGTTTAGTAAATTAACCTGAACCCGTTTGTGCTTTTTGTTAGCGCTTTTTTCTTTCACTCTTTTGAGAATAGATGAGACTAAAGGTATAATTACGTTGCTGCAGTCAAAGGGACGCGGCGCACAAAGAGGTAACATGAGTCGAAAATGCCAAACAAGGCTGCAGACGTGCATCCAACGGCTTTATTGCTGTGCAGCTTATCAGAGTCTAGGCAAATTAGAGAGAGAGAGAGAAAGTTGTCTCTATCAGCTGTCTGAATCCTGGTGTTTGTCCAGCCTCCACTCCCTTAAACCCCGGCTGACAGGTGCTTTGCTTAGCGCTGTTGGATTTTGTTTCTACTGTTGTTATTCTGTTTGGTTAAAGATGAAAGATTCTCTTTATTCTTTTTGCTCTCACTGTGTCATCAGGATATTTCACTTTTTCTCTTTCTTTTTAAGATAATCTTTATTGTCTATAGACATCAGCCAGAATTTGTATTCGCCAAAGAATGAAGATCATTAATGTACTATAATAAATAGTAAATTGAAGTTTAAAGCCTAAATCAATAAACTGGGATAATTTTAATATAATACATTTAGCCTTACTATTATTTATGTGATGAAGGAACCACAGACATATGTAGAAAATAACATTTAGTGTTATACTTCTGTATCTATTTCTGCCTCCTCTGATATCATTTGAACAGATTACTCCTGCTAAAAGATGCTCACTTACACACTTCACTGAGCTGAAAAGCTTTTTATTCCAGTCACATCTTGTACTGTTATCATTTTTAATTACATCAGATATTGTTACAGATGCAATCATTTAGACAGCTAACAATCAGATAAAAACAGGGCTACAAAGCTTTGGACAAGCTTATTTCTAATCTTTGGCTTTTTGTTGCCCAAACAACTAACTAGTTACTTTGTTAATTTAGTTAATTTGTTTATTCCCAAACATGCAATTGCTTTAAATTTGAGTTGTTTCAGTGAAAAACAATCCTCATTGATTTCTCGGTGATTGGTCTTCCATGTCATTGTGGTGTGACGCAAAGCTGGAGTCAGATATTGACTGGACACAACGTGTGCTGAGAACACAGTTCAGTTCATGCAACACTCTTGTTACGACAGCCATAAACGCAGATTGAATATCTTCCCTGACCTTTGAGCTGTGAAGATGCTGTAGTATTCACCTTCCTGCTATGCTGCATTGCTTTGTGTTGTGCAACGTTTGTCCTGATAAAGACCTTTATCACTCGACAGCTCAGTCAGTATCAAAATTTTATTGCAGCTAAACAAATTCTTGTGATTGAGCAATGCCCTGATAAGAAAGGGTGGCTGTGCTTGAAGACTCGGACCAATTAAAGATTGTCATGAAAATGCCGAGCAAATGTAACACCTTTGTTTAAAATTGTGACCAGACTGGATCTGATGCATCATTGGAGACTGTGATTCACTAAACCAGCATTGCTACTTTTCATCATTTCCGCAGGAAACTGCAGCAATCCAGATGAGTCATTGAATTTAAAGATATTTGGTGGAATTCGACACCACCCACTGCCTGTTGACTCGCAGATGTATTTTGGGAATTATGCTTCATAGGCTGCACAAATGAGACTGAAACCCGGGAGAAATAAAGAAGGAGCAGGATGTAGGGGGGACTATACCTACGTAATGCTGGGAAACATTGTCTCAGCTGGGAGGGTTGAGACCTGGCCTGTAGCTTTGCCTCAAATCTTCTCTCCCTTTCTTACTCCAGTATGTCTTAACTCAGTACTGGAGGATATAAAATCCACCAGCCAACCAGAAAGTGCTAAAAAGAAAGATGTGCACTTTATTCTAACTTATACGTAAATCTGTAGCAGCTGAGGAACTCTTGGTTGGCTTACAGCATCAGCTACTGGGACCTTGTCTCATCGCCGATATTAAAACCTTACAATTCATCAACATCATAAAGATGATCTAAGAGATCAACCAGCATAACGTTATTAAAGGTTCTCATTGATCAGAATTGTATAGCTGGTTTAAACTTGATTTTGTTCCCCCAGCCTGTCAATTTTTGCTTTTCTCTTTGTCATGCCACAATAAAAAAGTGTTTGTTTTCATTAAAGAGAGTCTGAAATCTATCCACTCTATACTGTCCACACCAAAGAGTGCAAAGACAGAGTTGCCACATTAACAAATATCTACTCTTGCAAAATGATGACTAAAGAAATAGGAAGGTGAGAAGAAGGTCACTGCAAAATCAATATTTTTAGGTGGAAACAAACTATAAAAAATAAAACAAAAGGGGGTTTATAATTTTTTCAAATAACCAAAGTGATTAAACCAGAGGTCATTACTTATAAATATCCCAACACACTTATTTTGAAGTCTTAAGTGTGATATTCGCCTCCTGGCTTTTTAAGCCACAAATAACACTTTTTGAATTCACACCTCAGATAAGTATGCTAATCCTGTAGGTGATTTACCAAAACTTAAAACGGTCTACTCGTGTCTTAAAACATTCAGAAAAACATACATTGGCTGGTCAGACATGTCGTCTATGTTGTACTAAAAGTTGTGTTTATGAAGTGTGATGAGAACTAGGGAAGGAAGCGTTTTTATGATGACTTGACCACTAGCAACTAGCTATCAAGCCCCAGCACTGTGCTCTCTGTGGAAATGTTTCTATTCAACAGAAAACAAAATAAAAGGACTCTCATATTAATAAAGTATTTCAAAAGTATTAAGAATATCTGTATTGATTTACCAAGAAATGGCAGCAGAAATCAGGCTACAAACTTGCTAGCTTATAGCTACTAGCTATAAGCTCACAATCAGAGAAAAAACAAAAACAAAAAAAACCTTAAGAATCAAGGTAATATGCAACCAAAGCCCATTTCTCACCTCTAACATATGAACTTCTTTGTGGGTACGATTAATGCATAAATTAGTCAGAAGTTACTTGAAATTCTTTTTGCTGCCTGTAAGTGACCAGAATGTCAATATTTCACTCATACGTGTTTGTGTATGTCCCTTACGTCCCCTATTCAATTCAAGGTCATTAGAGGTGTATTTAGTGGAATATATAGTTTGGATATAAGTTGGACTGTTATTTTTAACTGAATAAGAAACCCAGGCATCTGCTTATCGACCCCAGTGACTTAGAAAATCAACCCCCTGCAGAGAGGTCCAAAGTCTTGTTTTTTTCCACAGTTTGATTGAGCAAATTATTGACAAGACGTGACTGCTGCTCTCCCAAAAAGAAAAAAGAAAAGAAAACTACTTAAGATGGACAGGTACATCAAGGTTTATGCTACCATTCAGGAATTTCAAGGGCATATTTTACAGAACAGAGGAGAGGAGGGCCTATGCAATGTGGTTTCATTATGTAATGGCTTTGTTTGGCTGCAGACCAAATGTCTGCACTACCACAAAAGAACATCTTTGCTTTTCCTCACAAAGTTTAATTCACCACACAGAATGTATTTAAGGTGGATATATACTGTACCAAATCCTGTGTGGGCATGATTTAGCTGTGTAAAATTAGTAGCTAAGTTTGACTGCATAGAAAGAGCGAGAGTCACGCCTAGTTTGTTGGTACTCAGGGTGTGGCTCACTGTGCGCTAATGGTGAGAAGACGATGTTTCACAAAACCATTGAGTTTCATGGTTTCATGTAAAAGGCACGGCCATTACTGTTTGTCCAATTGTGAAACTGAACAAGGAGCAATACCAAGCAACCTTTAAAGTTTGCTGCTCTGCCAGTTGTGACCCCAGCTGTACCAGGCCAACACAAGGGTTATGTTTGTGCTCCGTAGCTGGCTGGAGAGGGAAATGCCAGCCTCACCCTGCTCCTTGCCCACAGAGGCTGCTGTGTCTCAGATAAGCACGCCACAATGATGTCCAACACTGTCGCAACCACAGCTGATTCCACTAATTAAACTGAGCGCAACTTTGTTTTTAGCGCTGCTGAGATTGACTTGGATGCCAGCAGAGTTTTATAAAGTGGAGAAAGAAAAAAAAAAAATCTGATTCATTTCTTATTTGTATGTTGAGACAGATGTTGAAAGAGTGAAAGATTTTCATTACTAAGGTATGTGGTTTTATTATTATTATTTTTTTTTTTTTGGAAGTAGCTCGCTTGTCTTTGTGATGTTGATGAAGCTGAGCAGGTTTGCTGGTATGTTGCTGTTTACTCTCAGTTTCATGCCATGTAAAAGGTTTCACCTGCATATATTCCTCATCACACAACTATAGAGCTTAACATGTCTTTTCACTTGTGTTACAGCACAAGCGAAAATAGGAAATCGGAAAGAGAATTTCCTTTGCTCTCTGTTAGGAAAGTCATTTGTCTAAAATTTGAATAGCAGCCCATGTTTCTTTACTTCCTTTTTTGCATTTTTGTTTAATTTGTGTGTTGGCACAACTCACGTTCACTCCTCATGAAAACGATTTAAAAGACTTGCAAAATGTTGATTATTCAGCTTTTTATGTCTGGTTTTTGATGTTCTCTGGTGTCTGTCCTCAGTAAAACCTTTTTTTCATGTCATTATGAATACGTCACAGATATTACCAGTAACATTAAAGCTTATCCATTATACATGTATGAATTTGAACAAATTTGTTGAAAAAAGAAAAACATCCAATAGCCCACCACTTTATTAGGTATTACAAATAAAGATTCAGCTAATTACATGGAAGCTGTTCAGTGAGTTTAGGCATCTAAGGATGGAGAAGATGACTTGCTGAAGTTCAAACCAAGCATGTAGTGTACCTAATAAAATGGAAAATGTTTTTTTGAGTTGTGCACTCTGTGCTGTTTTTTGTATCAGACTCCTGATGGGTATTTTTCCCAGTGATTTTGCTTCATCATATGAGAACTCAGCTGATTCTAACATCTATGTGCGAGTCCTGAGGCACCGAGGATTAAAAAAAAAAAAGAGATGTTTTTGTTTACTGCTCTGCTCAGCTGCTGCTATTCCCAATGCATGACCTTAAATCTATTTTTATTTCCAGGTATAATACTTTGTGTTTAAAATAAAAAAAAGCACAAGAAAGCGTTGTTTTATTCTTTCTTTGCCGTTTTATTTTTCTTTGCCTGTAAATTTGTGCAATGCCCAATTGGAAAAAAAAAAAAAAAGACCTCCACTTCAATTTTCACTTGTGGCAAATGACCGTGTTGGAAACTCCTCGTGTGAGATGACGCACGCTGGTCGGAAAGGGGATCTGTCGCCCATCCAGTGAAATGCCATAAGTGGTTGAAGGTTGCAGTGCTGTAATCACAGCAGTTTGACTCACTTAAGAGGAAAGAGATCCATGTAAATACACAACATCCACTTTTGTCATACAAACAAAGAGCTACATGCTCCATGGAGCAGCTTAGTCAGCTGTAAACTCAACGACTTGACTATATTTCTCTTTCCGACACAACACAGCTGTTTTGAGGAGGGAGAAAATGAACTTTACAGCCAACAGAGAAAGTTCCCAACGACCTGCCAACTTGCTAGAGAGACGACCTCACCAAGTGTTGCTGGCACAGACCCAGGATTTAGTCCAGGCAGCTGCTGTGATACTTAACTGCATTTGCCAGGTGGCAAAAAATACATTCTACATGAAAAGTCTTCATCCTCAAATGCAGATGAGTTAATATAGTTTCTCATAGTTTCATATATTAATAGTGGAGTTAAAGCAAAATAGTTTAACCACCTAAGCAGGTAGTTTTAAATGCATGTCTGCCGTGCTCACCTTTGGGCTCACAAACTTATTAGAATCTTTACTATAGTACAATAGAACGCTCAAAGAAAAATGCTGTCACGCCGGCGCAGATGTTGGCAGTAGTAGTGTTATGAAGGGAGAAATAAAACAAAAACAACACTGCTTCTTAACGACAAACTGATGTTTGCCCTGCTGCTCAGCTTGCTGCTGCAGGAAGCTAGAAAAGTAGCAGTTTTGACATGAATTATTGCTTTTTAAAAAAATAAGCAAATGGCATTTTTAAGGCTTCTGGATATCTACTCTATGCCAAATATTTATTAGTGCCTCTGCACATGTTGAGTTATTATTGGCTAATTGTAGGAACAAAGTTGAAGATTTGTTGGCCGGTGTGTTGAGTGCTACCAGGGTTCACCATCGGACTAGGTTAGTGAGAAACTTGTGAAATTGTCCCCACATTCATATAAAAATATTTTTGTCTGTACTTATAGCTGTGCTTTGTCAATAATTCTATGGTAAATAGTTGCACTTAGTTTCAGCAGAAATCCTTCTTGCAGTTTCCAAAAGATTTAAACGTACTGATGACACATAATGATAATAATAATAATAATAATAATAATAATAATAATAATAATAATAATAATAATAATAATAATAATAATAGTAAATGTGTTTGCATTCATATCTCACTTTGCTTTGGGTGCAGAAAACAGACTTTCAGTTATGTGATCTTTGTCTCCCATGTTGCCCTCTGCTCTGTTGTTGAGTGAGATTAAGGTGTGTTTGGGATTATTATCCCATGGTTACAGCACCTTGTTTGCTTTGAGAATTTGCTGGTGTTAAATTTTGTCCTTTCTATCCGTTTGACGATAAATAACTCTCGTGCCACTAGCTGTAACACGACACCTAAACACACTCTAGTGAAAATATTTTTTCCTAAATTCTGCTGCTTTTTCTCAGCACTTTCCTGCCAACATATTTTACCTGTTTACCAACTTGATTTATTTATTTATTTATTTTTTATTTTTACAATGAGGTGCAGATCGTTTATAGTTAGATTTTTGAAGGTGGGGCTGTCCCTTCGAATACTTTGTGTACTTTCTACTTTAAAGATCTTCAGCAGTGTTAGTGGGGCAGCAGAGGATTTATTTGTCTTAAATTCCTGTCAGCACTTATTTAAAAAAATGACTGTTGTTTTTCTTAAACTCAAACTTGTCACAACTAATTCTTGGTTGTGAAACAACGATGCAGACAACTGAGAAAGTCATATTCACAAATGTGAATTTTTTTAAATCTTAGTTATTAGGTTATAAAAGGAAGCCTTTTCAGCTCAGAAGTTGAATATGAAGCTGCCTGTTGTTGAAACACCTACTGTAAACATTACGGCGATGATTCCAAAAATATTAATAATCAGGAAGTATTTATTTATTTTTTGGCAGGGGTTGAATCATAATAGCAAGCATTTATCACTCGACATACTTGAGGGTGTTATTTGAATTTTACATTACTTTGTCATTATGGCCTCTAAGGCACATAGTCTGCTTATTAGCTATTATCAGCACAACTGCATTAAATCAGGAATGTGTTGGTCGCAGCAGAGATGGAAGCAAGGCTGTAAATCATTTCTCATTGTTGCATCTGTTGCTGCTGCTGATCACTCTTCAGTGATCAGCAGCAATACCGACCCATCTGTCACCTTAAGTGACAGGCAGACATGAAACGCACAAAGGTGAGAGTTATACAGGGCTTCCAGGATGACACTGTGGGTTTTGTTTTCGTCTCCACAGGAACTCAAATTTTTCCCTTTTAGGTGATTTACTGACAGTCAGGCCAGACTTCTGAGCCACGAAAAGAGAGAAAGAGCTCAGCTAATTCTTCAGAGAGTTCATTCTCCCACAGCAGGGCTGCGCTTTATATCATGTTACCATGTTTAGTTTTATTCCCATAAAAATGACAATCAAGAATCCCTCTCTAAAGTTAAACAAATGTTTCGAGTAGCTTATTGTTTGTTCTACATATTCGAAAGCTTAAAAAAAAGATCAGTTTCTGGTGTGCTTTGATGTTATTGATTTTTTTTTTCCATATCAGAAATGATGTTTGTTTTTCTCTCTGCCTCTGCGTGTTGTTGTACGGAGGGCTGACAGGAGGCAGGATTGTGCTCTCTGCTTCCAGCTCTTTCACTGCCCAGCTTACATAAAGCTCACAGTGATGCCCTCTGTTCTTTTATTGTCATTTGCAGTTTTACACAAACATCTCTCCTTTCTGCTCTTTTCCCACACAGGCATCAAGAGACAAACAGGAGGCTGCAAAATGTGAGTTGTCTTCTCATAAATCATCTTGTCAGTCTGTGAATTATTAGGTAATTATAAAAGGTAGAGCTTGATTTATTTCAGGTACGGTCCTGTCAGTGACAACATGAAATTATGGTTTCTAACGCATATCACTCCTCGTTCATTTCTTCTGTTATATTTGATATGTTTTACAAATGATAGAGAACACAGAATCACTGCTTGTTAATAAATAACTCTGTGAAAAATGCTGACCAATAGAGACAGAGTCTATTAATTAAATGGAGTGCCAAGTAAAACCGAATACTAACGCCAATGATCCTTCCTCTTACACGGTTAATTACATAAATACAAATAATTGCAATAGAATACAGTTTTTAAATGCAATTGTCATTTCCACAACAATAAGGTTCAACTGCCTCTTCTGCTGTGTAAAACACAGAAAAGCATTTCTAGTAATGCAAAGGTGCTGCCCATTTTACCTCACCGCACAAATCATACTAGAACAATCAACAAAGAAGGTTTATACTAGAACCATAACATGCCTGACAAGGGATAGATTGAAATGTAAGTAAATGGTAAACACTGTGTCTTATGGTACATAGTCTATATAAGATTAGATTAAACGGGCATGTGCCTAATAAGCATTTGATTTCTTCTGCTCTCTTTTGGATAAGTCATAGTTGTAGTTCTATTTTACATTTAGCACATTTTGCATTAAATATTACAACACATCATTAGGATGTTTTTGTTCACCTGCTTACTTTTCTATTTGGTAGCTAAAATTTTAGCTCTTATGTTCAAAATAACAGTTTCATTCATTCAAATAGTTGAAAGAACAAAAGGCAAAAGGAAGATATTTAAAAACCCATTTTTATCCACTGTTCTTGGACAAGTTAAGGTAGATGTGGACTGAACAGATTTTTGACCTCCAGTAAAGCTTTGACCTGAAGATAAGTGTTTTAGCTGATTCTCATTCTCTGTTTATCAGTGTTCAAAGTATTTTTCCTAGACTTCCTGACTCAATGCATGATTGATTATTTGTTTGTAGCAGTGGTAAGGAATCACTGCAAAAAAAACAAAACAACAACAACAATGTTTTTGTTACTATTTTGAAAGGCAAATAAATGAAATGATTAAAGAGCTGACTTTTTAAGTCATAAACAATTAGCTTGGTTAGCATTTACCAACTGTAAACAAAAGCATACTCCCTAAAGAGTGTTGATGCTGATTTCAATCTTCAAAAAATCTGCTAATATTTTTCAAATCTGCCAAACAGCATGACAGACAAATCCCTAAAGCTCAAAAGCATGAAAACAATCAACATTGGAGTATTTTGTTCATGCTAACAAGCTAACTTTGGTAAGGTTAACTTTGAGAATTCTTTCTTCAGTCACAACACCCACACTGAAGAGAGACTGTCTGCATGACCTGGAAGGGCTTAATGTTTACTGAAGGGAAAAAATATTTTATTCCTTTATTTCTGACAAAGCAGTTACTGTTCAGGCCCGGTCAAGCTGAAACTTTTGGTCACCAGCTGATTTTTTTTTTCTGCATCTGCAATTACAAGTTGCCAAAATAAATAAATAAACAATTGGAAATAATTTTATGCATGATTGGACAAGATATGAATGCTTATTGTTTACCAAAATCTCTGGTATGCATTTGTGTTCCACAATACAAAAGAAAATCCAAAACAAGAAGAAAATTCAAAGCAAAATTAAATAAAGTGCAGTATATTAATACGAAAAGACAGCTCAGCAGGAGGTCTGATTATCTAAAAAAGTAAAAATGTGCATATTTAACAACTGCAACGATTTCCCACATCCTATATAAACACAGATACGAGACAATAGTGGAAACACTATAAAGATGTGTTTCATGAATCTGTTTTGATGGATGTTTGTCAAAATGTTTTGAGCTAAGTTGCAAAATCTCCCTATGTCAATTTTGTCTATGTGTATTTTGAATTTGTCCTCAAATGTCACAGAAGACCTCACTTGGGGTTTAATCTTACACGTCACTGAGAATCCCATTAAATGTAGGAGGCTGTTGATGTGTACTTATTTGTTGGAGAAACTGTATACTTAGCTGTATGGCTTTATGATGTGCTGTTTTCTAAATGAGCCTAGAAATCAGACCAGAACAATCACCTACCTTAGCACAGCATAAATCAATCACCACTAGGGGGTGAAAGTGGTGCAATTGCTTGATAAATATTCATCTATGGAAAAAAAATAAGAGACCATTGCACTGAATCCCATTGAAAACCTCATGGTCATAACGCCAAATATTAATTTCTGAACACTCCCGAGTTAAAACTTTAGTATTGTTGTTTCTAAATGAATATGAACTGGTTTTCTTTGCATCATTTGAAGTCTGAAAGTATTTGACAATTTCCCATTCTCTACAAATAAATACAAAATTTTTACTTGGAATTTCAGAGACATGTTGTCAGTAGTTCGTAGAGCAAAAGAACAATGTTCATCTTACTCAAACATTTACCTGTAAAAAGTAAAATTGGAGAAACTGATCGTTTTAAGTGGTCTCTTAATTTTTTTCCAGAGCGGTATATTCTCTGATGGCAATTAAATTTTGCTTTCTGCCATTTTTTATTTACTGTCTTTTTTTTTTTTTTTTTTTGTCTCCAGGTTTTAATCACCATTTACTGGCTGGGTAGGAGAGCTCAGAGTGATCGTTTCTATGATGGACCTTACCTAAATTTCAAGGCCTTCGAGGGATTATTAGGCACTGCACTATACAAGGTGAATTCCTTTTTGAAGGTGTAATTATACCTCTGGGCTCTATGACCTGTTTAAAGCTTTGTTGTCAGCGTATATTGAAATCCTCTTTTACAGTCACTGCTCAGTACATTTGTGTATCCTCCCTGGTATGTGGACTATGCGTGAGGACGGCCACAGACGGCCCGAGGGGGCCGCGCTCTGGTGGGCGGTGAAACCAGCATTGGGTTAAGTCATAAGTGACCTGATCCCTTGACTCAGCTATTTTCGTCGTGTTTACAACGCGGCACGCATAGTTCACATGTTAAAATAGCCACTTCTTTTCCTGAGAGAGGCATTCCATCCCTCCCGTTCTGCCTGTGCCAGTGTTGAACTTGGCACCTTGTGTTTCGCGTGGATTTATAGCTTGTGTGCTGAGCCCTCTGTAATCCAGTTCACTCCAGGGATTTTTGGTAATAGGAGTTAGTCAGGGCACATTTTGTACATTTAGCCACATTAATCCGAGTTCAGTGGCTCTCGAGGTTTGCCTGGGTTTAATTTGTCGACCTGTATTGTCTGGCAGGATTCGGAGGATTACAGATCAGAAAACCGTCTTTCTCTTGAAATCGTCTGACACGTTTTGGCTTGTTTGGTGCCCTCGTGTTTAAAGAGGCTTTTATGTGTTTGTGTGCGGTGACGTTCTCGTCTTGTAGTAAACACAGTCATTAAGGGTGTGGGGATGAAGTTTGTTTTGACAGAGATGGCAGGGAGGAAGAAATAATGATGCTTTTCGATGTAGATTTCCCCATCCGTCACCCATTATAACTCATTGTATGTTTACAGTAACCAAGTCAACCCAGACTTTAAGATCTACCTGGGAGATCTCGCACACCTCCGCCCCTTTACACACACAAAGGAGCTAAATATTAGAAGTGGCCCAGTGTCATGTAGATGTGTTACTGACTGTGTGTTTAGGCATAAAAAAGGTATTAAGCACCCACATTATATCTGTCTGTTTGCATACAGTCATTTTTGGTTTAAGTACTTCTGAAGCTTTTAATTCGTGTTGATGTTTCTTCTTTTCCTTTTTTAGCTTGATATTTTACCACTCTTTCTATTTAATGAAGAGTTAATTTAAAGCAGATGGTTTCCTGCCACTGACTGGGCTATTAAACAGGGTACATTAGTTTTCAGGGGCTTTAGGTTAGCTCTTTGGGAAGAGAAGGTTAGTGTTAGCCTGCTTTAGTAGTTCAAGCCAGTTTAAATGTCGATTTGCGGTCGTTTATGTCATTGAGTCCATACAGATCAAGCTTTGTCTTCTTTAGCCACGAACCCTTTGTCCATGAGGACAACTGCCAATTTTAGTTGAGTTGGAACTTGAGTTGATAGCAGAGGCTTCGTTCTCATTCAGTACCCTTTCGGTCAACGGCAAAACTTAACGTTAGTCCTCTTTATCTGTTCCGACAACAATTTTGATGTATGTTTGGTGTCATAGTCCTATTTGAAGTCCACATTGTTACCAAGTTTTTGTTGTCTGGATGTTGATTTGATTTGAGATTGCAGATGTTAGCCAAAGGCCAAATACCTAACTTTGAAACGTCTACCTACTAAACTCCACAATACACTTAGATTGTCTGTACTGGAAGCCTCTTGAATGGTTCAAAATTTTAATCAGATGAACCAGGGTTCCCGATGGACTGTAACAGAGAAGCTAAATATTATAACTGGCACCCTATTATCATCAAATGTGTGACTGACTCAGTGTGTTTATGTATGTATGAAAGGCTCTGCAGGAATCAAACAGTCAGAAGGGCTCCAGCGTTCGAGACAGTGGTTTTGGAGACAGTTGGTACTCTGAGCGAGAGGAGATCTATTCTCTGAGAGGAGGTGGAGGCGGAGGAGGAGGACACAGGAGGGACGACTCGTTGGACAGTTTGGACTCGCTGGGCTCGAGACCCCACAGCATCTCATCTGACGCCACTCTGAAAGGCAGCAGTGAGGGTACAGTAGATGATTTAAACCACTTTCCCTTACCTTTGTGTCGTTCGTCCACTAAATTGACTGGATTTTGCTTTTTAAATCTGACTTTCACTCTAAATAGTCGAGGTAATCACTGAGTCTCTAGATCCATACCTCCCAAACTGTGGTCCAAATACCACTTGTGGTACTCTGACCGTGAACTATTTATAAGTTAAATAGTACTAGCATAGAGTGAATACACCCCAAACAGACGAAAATATGGTGTGACGGGGTGTGCTCCGGTGGCGTAGAGGTTAGCGCGCCCCACGTTTGGAGGCCTTCAGTCTTCGACGCAGCCGTCGCGGGTTCGATTCCCAGACCCGACGACATTTGTCGCATGTCTTCCCCCTCTCCTTCCTCCTTTCCTGTCAGCCTACTATGATAAAAGGGACACTAAAGCCCACAAAAAGGACCCCCTGGTGGGGGAAAAATAAAAAATAAAAATATGGTGTGACCACAGTGCTTTGTGCACTTTGATATTTGTTTCAAAAAAGCAGTTCTCACAGAGGAAGTGCAGTTGAGAATATTTAAAAATAAAAACTCCAAGAAAATGAACCACAAACAAGTGCTGGTGTCTACTTGTCTTGTGTCTTTTGTTCCTCTGGATGAAACCAGTAACTGTTGTTCTCATTGACCGTTCATTGGCTAGTTACTGCAGAACTTTGAACTGCCTTGTTGCTGAAACTGTGCTATATAAATAAAATTACCCTGCCTTGTCTTTCCTTAGTGTTCACAATAAACTGCAATGCATCCTTCTGCAATGTTTCCATTCAAGCACTAAAGAAAAATCTTGGGACATAGAGGTTTTTTATTTTGTTTTGTTTGTTCATTAAGAAATAAGCTACCAAAAGTAAAAACTGAAGCAGCTTGAACAATTATCGGCCATGTTGGATTTTTAGGTTGAATTGGTTTACCTATTACCAAAATCTGTCTTTGACTGTTTCAATTCTCACTTCAGAGGGCATTTCTTCTTTATTTCTTTATTTGTGTTTGTTTGCTTCGCTCTTCCTTTCTTACTCTTTCTCTCTCTTTTTTTGTTGTTTCTCTCTTTCTTGCTTGCTGCAGCTCTTGTACTGTTTTTAAAAGGTTTGGATTACATACAACTTGGAACTCCCCTTATTTCGTGAGGTAATATTTATTTTCTTAAAAGCAAAAGAACCCCTGGTCTAGACCTTCTTATCTTGTGTGTTTGCCACAATATTTCAAATCCATTTCATCTGTCTGAACATTCAAATATTTGTGAACTGGGAAGACCCACTGTCTTGGAAAGCTGGCTCCCATTTGTGAAAACAAACGTCTATTGCCATCTAGTGGTAGGCTTGTGAAAGTTTTTTTAAATTTTTATTGTAGAATATCAAAGTAATAAACTTTGACACGGATTCTCTGGTAATGGACGTTTGTGCTACCCAGCAGTTCTTTTGTGTAACTGGGGACAGTGAGACATTCCACAGCCGTCCACAGCAGCTTGTAAATGAAAAGGCCTCTGTTCCCCACCCTGCACCCCTCAGTTACTCCTCCAAAGTCACTCCAAAACACACACACAAACCTCACTCTTTTCTACATCCTGGCTTTGTTTGTCTCCTTCTCTTTTCCCTCCTTCTGTCTCGCACCGGTTCTTGATCCCGTCCTGGTTCTCGGTCCAGGTTGTTGCAGCGACACCGAGGCAGACTCCATCTTCAGGATGGCTGACAACAAGAACAGCCTCAGCTACCGCAGGTCACTAGTCATCACGCCTAAAGCCAGCGCCCAGTTTAACCAGTTCCTGCCCACTAAAGACAAGCAGTCGGGCTACGTGCCGGCTCCGCTGAGGAAGAAACGGGCTGAGCGCAACGAGGACAGCCGGCGTAGCTGGGCCAGCTCCAGCTTTGCAGAAGATGAAGCCACACTCACCAGGTACATTATTTATCCACTTAAAGGTGCTGTTCCTTATTTAGTTCATGTTGGTGAAATATTTGGCTTGTTTAGTTGCCAAAAGTTCACAAGAGTGTTAGCATGGTTGCATGTGTTTTTAATTTTTATGCTGTGGGATGGCGATCCTAGTCATGAAAGGATTTCCGCTCCTGGTTATGGCGGCAGCCATGTCCCCCAGAGCGCCTTACCATCAGCTCATCCCCGCTGGGAATACGGCTCAGAGAGCGGAAGTGACTCGGACCCAGACCGACCGGACCCCGATCTCGTCCTGGACGATCTGGCAAGCAGACGATTCCACAGTCCCTCCCCTGCTCCTCCCACCAACTTTGCCGTGCCTGTCAGCCCCTCAGCAAGGGGACAAGGGGGTTGGGGTAAAGGCGGCCCCTGGCCTAAGGTTACTGTTTCCCCCACTCAGCCAAACGTGACCTGCGACAGGTCAGAGAACGTGAAGATGCAGTGTGGATGTGCCTGTGTGATGAGAGATAAAACCCAGTGCTCCTCTTCCTCTCAGTTTGCATGGTTTATTGCAGCCATGAGCAACATCTTTACCCAACGTATTCTGCCTCTAACACGGCTTCAAACACTTTAGTTTGATGGATTTTTTTGAGTGATTGACAGATTCAAGCTGCAGTAAAACCATGTTTGTTCCTCCTAAAAAAGATTTTGGGCTTTGAGTTGGAATTTGATTTTTTTTTTTTTGCTGTTTTTTTTTTGGCATAGGGCCTAAAATTGGTTTCTCAGTTTGCCTTGAGCTTGCTTGGGTTTCCTAATCCTTACATCATTTGGTTTGAGGCTGCTGTGCTTTTTTTTGCGTGACTTTTGTGAGCTTGGTTCCTGCAACGAGTGATTTTTTTAATTTGGCACTTGTGGTTGGCTGTCTCCTTTGAGCAGCAGAAGCAGGAAAACGCAGTCCCTCGACCGCAGCTACGTGAGGGTGGACCACCGGCGGGGCGTGTGCTCTGACAGCCTGTTCAGGTATATGTGCGATGATTCTGAAGAGGACGATGATGATGAGGTGGGCTATGCCGATCCTGTCCAGGACGATCTCTATGCCCGTAAGATAGGCACCAAACCTCAGCGGGCGAGCAGCGTATCTTATAACAAGTTCTTACCAAAGTTCTGGACGCCCGAAGAAGACATTCATATACAGAAGATCAAACTGGGCTCTCAGAGGAGGCCCTGGTACAAGGAGATGCAAGGCTTCAGGTGCGTGAGGGGGTGACGGTGTGTGTGGCATTACTGGGGACCAAAATGCAACAGGGAATAGTAACATGTTAGCTACACCTCAGCTTACCCAATGCTTTGCAAGAGTATTCATACTTCTTGAACTTTTTCCACCTTCTGTCTATACAACCGTAAACTTTTAGTTTGTGTGTGCTTGGGTTTACGTTTGGCCCACTTTACTCTGACACACCTAAATAAAATCTAATTAAACCACCTAATCAGTACACAGCAGGGGTGTCAAACTCATTTCGAACTTTGGGACATATCAAGATCGTGAAGCTCCTCAAAGAGCTGGGAGTGATGGACTGTAAAAACAGATAAAAACTGTTTTGATTTGACTGATGAAATAATATCACAAATGACTGTGGACCTGATGGGCCGCAGTCATTGAGTTTGACACATATACCATTGAGTAGCATTGGTGCAGGACCCCGAAGTGCAACATCTGTGTTCCTCTCCTTCTAACTGTAGCACACACCAATAAAAACACCATCTCCACAGTGAATGATGGTGGTGGTAATATCATGGTGTGGGATGGGATAAAAAGTGATAAAGTTCAAGGGGTATGAAGACTTCAGCAAGGTGTAAGTCATATTGCTGTTTGTTTTCTTCTTGCTTAGTTTTCTCTTACTAACTGCATGCTAATACAAAATAATTCTTATTTATTTAACACATTTCTTTGCAGTACAACTTCCCGACTCCTATGAGTCCTACTTTTATCCTGTGATTGGACGCCCTCTGCTCTGTTCTAATCTCCTCTGTCCCTCTCTCTTCCTGCTCTTCTCGGCTGTAGCCGTCAGAGGTCCGGCTCTTCGTCCGACGACTCAGAGGGCGGCATTGGTCCTTGGTTCTCTTCTGCTCCCCCTTCTTCTGCAACCTCCCCCTCCCACTCCCACAAACACGAGACCCCAGCTCAAACCACCCTTGTTGTCAGGAAAAGGTCGATACAGCTGCACGACTGTGACGATGCGAGTTCGCTTTAAAGCATCGCATTTTAAAGGAACACTACTCCATATGGGGCTGGATTGATTTAAGCTGCTTTCTAATCGACTAATAGTTGAGCTGCTGGGGTTGCATTAACAAGCTCTAACAAGGAGTTTGCTTCCCTTTTTTTGGAAGTAGGCTGAGTTATAGTTGTATTTTAAATTTATTATAGCTTCTACCCAGTTTTGCAATCAACTTGCATTGGTATTATTTCGCAGTTGTGTACATTTCCTAGTAAAAACCTCTTTTGATCAGCATCTGTTTGAGTCAAATGTCCCCTTTCCACCTTTTCCTGCACCTCGATCCAGGTCCCATGCATGCGCTCATCATCTTTCTATCCTTTTCTCTCCTTCTGCTCACCCTGCAGTCCTCATGTCCAAGCACACCCTCCCCCACAACTCCCCAAGATAGAGCCCCCTCTTTTAGAGATCCCTCCTCTGATGTTTGCCCCCGTGGACCCCACCTCAGGTCCCAGACTGGTCAAATGTGAGAAGTGGCCGCTTCTGGGGCGCGAAGACCCCAGAGAGCCACCGGACCCCATTGACTATGAAAGCATTGACCCGGACCTGGAGAACGATGACATGTTCGCCAGGCGGACCCTGTCGTTTCAGTCCAACGCGGACTTGGCCGCGTTCAAGACTCGGCTCCCCGCCAAGCGCAGACTCCACTCGTCTGAGCCGCAGCTCAATATAGTCACACGGCAACACCTTCACGGAGACGCAGAGGAAGATGATTTTCCAGACATTGAGCAGGACGATGTTGTTTATCGCAGGGAGAAAACTCAGAGGCAGCGAGCACTTTCAGGGGCCCCAGACAACTACGCCCCCATGCACGTCCCGGAGCCCTGGGCCCTGCCAGCTGATCTCAAAGCCAGACTCCTCTGCGCCCCCTGCCCTCTGACTCAGGAAGCGACCGCAGCTGAGCAGGATAAAGCTGAGAATGAGCTCCAGCCAGAAAAGGATGACATGCTGGTTCGGAAGCTGCGAGATTGTTCCGATTATAGTCAGCCGAGAGGCCCGTTGGCCGGTCGCATGACTCCCTCCGTACCTTCCTCCTGTAGCGAAGGCGACCTGCAGAGGTGGCAGGCAATCAGAGAAGCCTCTCAGCTAAGATACAAGAGGAAGCTTTTGTTGGAGAGACTAGTGGCTCTGAAGGTGTAGAAGCAGATTGATGTAAAACTTCTGATCTGTGTACCATTTACTACCCCTGTGTCAGATGATACATGAGTTTTGATGGATGTGGAATCAGTCGGAGGTTGAACTTTTATCCAGTCGTGTTCTTGTTTAAAATGAAAAGCTGCTTCTTTTATTTCACTGGGTCACTTTACAACATGTTGCTACAAGCCACATAGAAGGAGATATAATGACATTTGCTGTATAAAATGTATTTAGTTCTTGGCATGGGCTGATATCACGTTGTCACTGTTTGGTGACTTTGAGTGAAAATGCAGTCTGACGGTATTTGTACAAGAAAGTTGAAACGAAAAGACACAAAATAATCTAACTGGTTAAATTCCACCATGTTATTGCTGTAGTAATTAATATTGGTCATAATCCAATAATATGCTCTTGCATTTTTCTTTTGACACACTGACTTAAGCAAAAATACAGTAATGTATACCAACTACATTTAGCTAATTTTTTTTTCAAGTTAATAGTAATTTGTGCTTATTGCCCAGAATTGTATGCGTGTTTGTCGTTATAGAGTAGCAGGAATGGATCTAACTTATATCAGCTGTTTAATTAGTTTGGCAATCAGCTCATAGGGAATAATGCAGTATTTTTCCAATAATGTAAGAAAGGTTTAGGTCTTTCAGGATAACAACATTTTGTCAATAATTCAGTTGATTAAGTTATTACTTTATTGTTGTAGTTCCAAGAAACACAGGGCTTTTTATGCATTATATGACTATCCACTGCAGTGATTACATTTAAAATGAGTTTTTAATTCTGAACCAAAGAGGTGAAAACGTTTTGGTTTTTTTTGTTAATGGCAATATAGCAGTTTATTATTGGATATTAAAGACTTTATCACATTATTGAAAAGGTATTTGTGTTACTAGCTTTATTATATTTGGAATGGCAAAAATTATCACTTTTTTTGCTGATAATATGTTTTTGACAGTAAGCTGCTCATAGCTTACCTGTAGTTTTAGAATATCATGAGAGACTGACTTTGTGGCTTTTGGGGTTGAAAATATTTACACTGACAGATGCATCTTGTTAGCGCAGTCCTCTTTCAGCCAGCTGACCAGCAGTGTGGAGTAATGGCATCTTGTTAAAAGGGTTTTAAACCAAAGCAATGATATGATGGAATATTTTTTAAAATATTTGTCTCCCTTGTCCATGAGTAGTTTCAATTTTGTTTCCTCTTATTTTTAGAATTAATACTTTATTATTTGAAGAGGGTTACGGTTCAGAGGTGCATGTTGTTTTCCTTCAGCGTGAACTCCCCGGTTGTGCAATGAACATACTGCTCCTGCGTGTGGGTGTGAACAAAAACCCCAAACTTCTTGACCGGAAAGGATTTCATGAGCAAACTGGTCCCATATATTTTCATCTTTAGTTTGTTTTCTTGAAAGTCTGAATTTGCCTGTAAATTGTAAATCTATATATTTCTGCTTAATAAAATAAAAGAAACGACTACATGACTTTGCTTTGGAGCCAGTTGAATTTATCCCCAAACCATGAATCTGACCCGAGTTCAGTGCCGCCTCTTCAGCTGAAAAGATCTTCACGCCAACATGCGAAACTCGCATTGCAGCAGCAAGACAGGGCAGACACTAAATACAGCACCCCCGACTGCAACACGTCAGGCAGTTTAATGTGCGCCAACATTTATTGGCGGGTGGAGAAATTCCCCACGGCTCTGAAAGTACATGCGACATGCACGCTCTTTTGGTGAGCAGGACTCAAAGGTTTTCACCACAGGCTGGGCACACAATGCAACCATTTAAGCTGAGTCAAGCCCATCTGGATTTACTTTGCAGCCATGCGTGAAGTTACGTTTGCATCATGGAGTCTGTTGAGAGGATGTGTTGCTTAGAGGGAAATCCAAACACACCTCTATTAAGTAAAAAGCTCCATACAGTAGAGTCAATTTTGGTTCTTGTATGAATGGAGCTTAGGAAGCTTTCTCCACTCCACTAAAGCCTTTTAAAATGAAGGAAATTATCTGAGATTATAGCTTGTGATTAAATATTCCATAGAGCGCTGCACAAACAACACTGGTTAGCCTGTTTTTTTGTTTTGTTTTCTCAGCAGAATGAGGGTTCATCTATTTAACATACAGAAAAAGCAATCCATTGCAATAGAAAACTTTCATAGCAGACTTGACAGATAAGTAATATGTTTTACCCGGTGTTCCCATGCCTCCCTTTTTTAATGCTTCCCTGGGCAACTGCCCATATAATTCATACTGTCAAGTCAGCTATTTCACTCTTTACCTTCTGCGGGCAGGCAGCTGCAAATTTTAGACTTTTGCGAGCGGATTCATGTTTGTGTCTGGTTTAAATACAAATGAGTTTTAATAAGAGTCTCCACCTGGCCTCGAGCTCTTGACCCAAGTACTGTCAGTCTCACTGTGGGGGAAAAAAAAAAAACCAACCTACAGAAATGTGACTTTTGTTGTGTGTGATTCTCTCTGGTTCCCCCAGACAGCAGCAAACGCAAGAAAGTTCTGATGGGTGAGTTGACGTGGGCGCCCAGAAATGTGGCATGTTTTGGATTTGCTCGGACCTCTCTCCAGTCGCACCCTGCCTTTTGATCTGCTGTTCTCACTGTTGTTTGCTGCTAACTTTTTACGTTTATATTAAACACCGGGGCAAGTCCAGGGTGGGGATGAGAGGCTGCAGAAAGCTCTTTCTTAAAATTAAATAATAAAAAAAAACTGCAGTGTGACCATTATGACTGGTTAGAGGTCTGAAATCTTTGTATGACATCTTTGAAGGGAGTTTTTTTTTGTCAACTGTGAGCCTTTGGAGACTTTTTCTTTTGTTGCATGATGGTGGGGATGACAGTCGTAAAGTTTATTAACCCACTAATTTTTTTATAACCTGTTTTATTTTTTCCTGGCTGGTCTTCGTGGTGTGCATACTAACTCCTTAACATGAAAGTCTAACATGATTTCCAGTATTTGCAGATATGGCTGTATGGTAAGAGACGATGCATGCGTAAAATATTTTTAATTGAAACTTATGAAGTAAGTTTTTTGGGGGGTTTTTTGGACATTAGCAATGCAAAAGAGGTGACTCGTTTTTTTAACAATTTCCTCCACTTTTTTTGTCCCTCAGGAGCAAATCGACAAGCGACATCCAGGTGGACCCCTCAATCATCCGGCAGAATCGCTTCGAAGAGCTTCAGAAGTACCGCGAACAGATTAAAGAGAGTGAGGATAAGTGGCAAGATGTGAGTATATTTGATATGAGTATCTTGCACATTATCTGTGCCTTGCAAAAGTTTTCCACATTCTTTGTCACATTACAACCATGCTTCTGTGTAACCATTTATTTTTATATTTCCAATTTGCACAATTTAATCGTCAATGGAAAGTAGTTTCACTTTAGCTGTATTTGATTATATGAGTTCCCTGGGCAACTGGTTGCACTGGACTTTACTTAGGGTTATCCAAGTGAAAGGGATTTAAAACTGATGTACGGTGAACTTCAGATTTTTTTTTTCTTTTAAATCATTTTCATCCCACTCCCCCAATTACTAGCTTCAATAAAATACGCTGAAGCTAGTAATTATAATGTGACAGAATTTGAAAAGGGCACTGTCTAGTACATGCCTACGGCCATCTTTCCCATAAGTTTTCTGCATAATCAAGACAGAGAAGAAAGATGTTTGCTTCTGGCAGAGATAATGCTGAAGTGAAAGACGAGCACATGATCTGTGAGATTAGACTCGCAGCTGTCGGCTGAAATCAGAGCCGTTTGGATTGAAGTCAGAGAGACAGGAACTGGTTGGTGCGGTGCTGCCCTCTGGCTAATGACTGTTCTCATCGGCAAATGTCCATGCTGGCAAGAACAACTCCAACAACAGATTCAATATGAAATCGTTATGATGTAATAATGATGGGGAGGTTGCGACATAGACAATTACTTCAGTTTGACAAAAGAACAAAGTTTTCTTGAAAGTGATGACAAACGGCAATTATGTACCTGTTTTGTCACTTACTTAATGAGTAATAAAATGCCTATTACATGATAGATGTCCTTCGGTACTCACTGTTGTACCTGCCTGCTGTCTAATTGATGTCACAGCGAAGTAATGGAGTCCTGAAGCAGCATTTAGGTCACACAGTCCCCAAACCACAGGGGAAGTGAGTCGGGAGGAGCTTCAGGCTCACAAATAGAACACCTTCAAATGCAGCTCTGTTTCTTTTTTTTCTTTCTTCCCCAACTTCTCCATCACACCCCTAGCTGTCCACGACAGCCTGTCGCTTTAATCCAAACCCAAGCTTTAATGTGCTAAAGATGCAACGCATTAGGTGAACTTGGATATCTTTTCTCCGCAGGACCTGAGCAAATGGAAAAACCGGCGCCGGAGCGTGAACTCTGATATAGTGAAGAAGAAGGAGGAGCGGGAGAAGATAGAGCAGACCACGTACGGCAGCGACGGCAGGTCCAAGACCTTCAAGGAGATCCAAGAGGAGAGGTGAGCAAAAAGGAGAAAAATAAGCACACCTGATCAGGCAGCTGAGATGGTCCAAGTGTAGTGCATCAGGATGGCTGTGGTACTTAATAAGTTTGTTCTTCTTTTTACCCTCAGAGGGGGGATACTTTGCTAAGGTAATAAAAGGCGAAAATGTTTTTCTATGTTGTTGAAGAGAAACTGCATGATTGTCTTCGGTGTGTGAATAAGAATCAGTTTATTATACCTCATTTCTTTGCATCATGCCCACCTCCTTATCTTTAATGTTGCCCCCCTTCCCACTCACTACCCTCACCTTTTCCCTCCTCCCTTCCACCTGCAGAGACACTAAAAAAAGGAACAGCATCGGCAGCCGCCTGTCGTCTCTCTCCTACTTGGACGACGACGACAACGTATTTGAGAAACCCGCAATTCGCGCACCGACCCGATCACTTCCAGCCAGAAGCTACACCATCGACGTTCCCTCGTATTCCCCAGAACCCTCCAAGCCCTCTCCGAAAGTCAAGGAGCCCCCCACTGCTTCCCCACGTACTCGCAGACCGCCTTCGCCTCCCACTCCGCAGGAACCCGTGGACGGTCCTGCAGCCAAAAACTCCCCCACCACCACCACCACTACCAACACCACCACCACTACCAACACCACCACCAACCAGTCTACAGCACCTGCATCCTACCAGAAGAGTCCAGTGGAGGAACGCGAGGCCATAAAATACACAGAGAAAACTACGAGGGACGTACCCACCCACTCCTCCTTCGCCTCCACCCAGAAGGAGCTCAAGCCAAGGCCCTCATTGTTGGGAGCACCGACTGTGGTGGAGGCCCCCTCCTCCAGCTCTCTGGACAGACAACCACAGTTGAGCTCGATGGAACCCAAGCCTCCCACCGTGTCTCGGGTTTCCGCCTCTCTCCCCAGGAGCTACCAGAGATCGGATAGCGCGCGGCTAACCTCGGTCGTCGCTCCGAGGCCCTTTGGGACCCAGCCGTCCCGCATCTCCTCTCTTTCCAGAGCCCACACAGTAAGTACAGCAAACCGTATACCAGGCACATAGAGGTGCATCTCAATAAATGAGTACTGTGCTGAGTAGATTACCTGTTACACAGATTCATTACACAAAGAGGGCTTAGTTCTGCTCATTTTGATGATTCTGGCTTACAAATAATGAGAACACAAAATTGAGTTTCTCTGACAAATGTTCTGTTGCGTGTGAAAATAGGTTTTGGAAAAAGACGAATGTTTATAGTCATGCTGAGAGTAATTAATGAAAAGTTGAGTGGAAGAAAAAAGTCTTGTGGTAATAGAAGTGCAAGCAGCAGCGATGATAAAACAGCAAAACGTGCTCGGGGTGTGCTAGGAAGATGAGGGAGACGTGACCCAACAATGCAGATGAGGTGAAGACGGATTTTAGAGCAATCTGTGATTCCTTCCCACCTCGGCCATCGCTGCTCTGGCCATAGCTTTCAGGTTATTGTCCGTCTCAGCCTCAAGTCTTTTCCTGCCTGGACTTCCATCTGTGTAGCTCTAGCTATCTTCAACTTTGATCAGCTAGAGTTACAGATCAATCTGTGACTTTGTATTTTTGTGTTTCTATGACGTAAAGCACTTTGAAGTGGAGTGTATAGTGGAATGTGCTATACAATAAAAAGTTCATTGATTGATGCTGTCTCTGATGAAGGCAAGGATCCCCACAGCATGATGCAGCCACTACCGTATTTGCTTATTGCTTCCATGCCGTCATGCCAAAGGAGGCCCATCTGAGTACTTTTTGTACACTTTAAAATTGTTTTAAAAATACTGTTCAAATATAGAATAAAACTAGATTAAAAAGATAAATCACATTAAGTAATAGGACAAAATTACACAGGAGGTTTTGAAATATAACCAGTCCAATTTTTTTTTTTTTACATTTATTTGTGGAAGGTCGCTCTGACTCTTTATGTTAATCCTCGACAGATGGACGAATCCCACAAGGGTGTCAATGGCAACGTCGATGTTTCTAAGAAGGCGTCAGTGCCGAGCCGGTATCACCAGTACATGACCTCAGAGGACGAGGCTCAGTCCAGTTCTGCACACAGCAGCAATGACGAGGAAGAGGAGGAGGAAAAGGAAGAGGAGAACGCCACAGCGAAGGGCCTGTCCTTGACTCAGAGCATCAGTTCTCTCCTGTCTCCTGTCGAGAGTGAAGTCTCAGTCAGTCCTGCTCCTAGCAAAGAAACCAGCAAGGTACTGGGATTTCTTCTTCTGGCAACATCAGATATGTTTATTTGTTTTATAATAAAAATTCAATTAAACTAAAATCAACAGTGGTTGCTGACTAAGATGGAGCAACAAAATATTATTTCAGAAGCTTTGCTGGCCAAATAAAAAAATAAAGAAATAGACATAATCTGAAAGATAGTGCATATTCATATTACTCACCTGCTGTCGTGTGATTTCCAGGAGGATTTCTGTGAGATGCGAATCAGCCTGAACCAGAAACCCAACAGCAGCCGAGACTTTGGCTTCCAGGCTGCCTGGGACTCAACGGGAGCTCGGGTCACGTCCATCCAACCAGGTAATCAAACACAGCTGAGCTCGGACCTGAACCTTCAACATGAAAAGTCACCCATGCAGTGTTTGCATGTCATTCACAGTAACATGTGGTAATACTGAACACTGGTGCTTCGGTTCTGTTTCATCTCACCTTTAAGCTCTGCCTGTTAGCCATTAGCAAGTTTTCGAGTCCACTGCAGTTGTGATTGCCAGAACCTTATGTAGGGCAGCGTCTATCTGGGTCAGATCTGCTGGGTCTGAGCCTCTCTTTTCTGCTGCAGCTCCCCATCATCACAAGAACAGTAGGCCGTGTATTTTAAGCTATACCGACATCTCACATCAATTCATGAAACCTGCCCCAAATTATTCTTTATGCAAGACTTAATTCGGTTTATGCACATAGCTTTTTTTAAGTTTTCACCTACATTTTCTTCTTCTTCTATTTTTTCTGTTTAAAAGAATCACCTTTAGCGATGTACATGAGTTTGTTGCTGTTTGTTTGGAAAAAAAAGATAAAAAAGAAAATCAGGTAACAGACCTAATACGTATCTGTTCAGTTGGGGAAAAAAATGTCAGTGTTAGGAAATATTTGCTTTTAACAAAATTAATGTTCTGGTTTCGTCAGGTACATTTCTCTCAGTCATTTCTCAAACAGGGAAAGAGAACATCCCATTTTGGTCCTGATAACTCAGTCTGTCACTCAACTTACTCATCCCCACAGTCAGACAAATGTTTTAAACTGGGTAGGAGTTTATGTTGCCGCCACACACTATGAAGAAGATTGTAAAAAGAAATCTGCATGTAGAAAGGACAAGTGTCCATAGCAGCACTTGCCATGGACACGTGTGTAAGACGCTATCTACAGTACCTGCTAACTGGTTGTTTCGGAGTGTTGGTAAAAGCCCCCTATGTTCGACCACCGCAAACAAAAATGTGGAGTTTGCTCATTTCTACTGGGTATTTTAACTGTGTGCTTTGCTTCTACTGTTCAGTTGTCATAGTTGAAGATGCTTCTTTTGTCTACTGATGTTTGAATATGAGCAGAAACCCTGGAAAAGCTGGGGACTGCTCTGATATCGATACTGAAAATGTTCCTTCTTCTAATAAGCCTGTTCTCCCTTTAACTTTCAGGTAGCTCGGCCGAGATGTGCCAGTTGCAGGTCAGGGACGAAGTGCTGACGGTGAACGGGCTCCAGGTGGCACAAATGAGTTACGCGCAGTGGAAGTCCAGCTTGGAGGAGGCTCTGCAGAAGGGCACCCTGGTCATGGATGTGCGCCGTCACGGCCAGCACAGTGAGTCATCTCTGCTGTGTGTGTGTGTGTGTTTGATTGCTGTGAGAGCAAAGAGGCTGAACACGAAGGAAAGGTTCAAGGGTTACTCTCCTGGACTGACAATGCTGCTTAAGCTCTGGGCGTCGCTAAACAGTTTTGACACTTTAAATTGGTCCGTAAACTATTGTGAAGTCACCCATGAATGATATCATGACAGCTAAATGACGAAGGACCTGCTGAGGGAGGGCTGGGTGTGTTCTCACCTCTGTGCTTTATTTTCTTTCCCTCCCTTTTTTTTAATTGGCTGGTTAAAAATGTTCATGTTCCGTCTTTTTTCCCTGATCATTGTTCTCTTTGCTGCCCTTTTTTTTAGTACGTATAAAACATTTCCCTTTGGAGAGCTAACCCTGTACTGTTTGTCTTTGCAGTCTTTCACTCATATTAGTGTGACCTCAGAAAGAAACTAAACTACACAGTCACTGAAACTAACATAAATGATTTGTTGAATAGTTTAGCAAAGCCAATTTATTTAGTAAAAGCCTATTAATAAATCAGTTTGAGCTTGTGACTTCTTTGGGCTGCACGGCTGGGGAAGGTGGTTTCTCTGTCGCCCCCTGCTGTTATCTAAAATAACACCATAACGGCACCTCTTGGTCCCCTGCTTTACAGTGGTGGTGTGTATGTGTGTGTACATTCTGCCTCCGGATGTCCGGGGTTCACATTGACAGATTCACGGACTCGCATACACTTACATGCACAGATCATGTGTTTATCTTCAAGCACACCGTCTACTTTTTTTTTTTTTTTTTTTGCCATTGCATTTACTGCATGCAGACTGGGACAGAGATCAACCTTCCCTGCCTTTTAAAAGCCATAAGACCATCAATCTGACCAGTACGGATCATCCGACACTTCTAGGTCCCCCTGAGACAAAGACCGCCAACTCCAGCCTGGATTTCACTTCCGGTAGCGTCACAGAATCGGTGCTGGCTAAACAGCCCCCCACTCTTCCTCTGGTGGTAAGTGGCGATATCTACTCGGTTGACGTGAATTTAAGCCGTTTTTATTCCAGTGTTATCAACGAATGCAATGATCGGAGTTTTACTGCCAGTCTTCAATCTGGCAATTTGGCCAGTGCTAGCTTTTGCCGCAACCGATTTCATTGTCAAAACTATAATTAACCAAATTCGTAACGTTTTCTCTAGCCTTCCAGCTGATTGGTCAGTCATGGTCAGGGTAGATGTCACATGACCACAGACATAAATAAAGACAAAATGATCGGTTTGCATTTTAAGATCTCTTTAGCATAAGAGTTAGCTTTACCAACTATGAAATCCGGTCTCTGTGTGCATAGATTGGCAGTTTTCACATCCAGCATATTTTTTTACAGAAAGCCAAAAGCTTAAGACGCTAAAACAGAGCAACTGTGATGATCTTTTAAGTCTTATTGTTATCTGTTGAAATTCTTGCTCTGTCCGTCTCTCTCGTAACCTAAATTTTGCCTCAATATGTTGTAAAAAAAAATCTTTTCAACTTGTTACATTTCTGTCCTCTCTGATTCTGAAAATAGCCAACAATGAGCAATTTGTTAACACTTAGCTATGGTGCGTTCATTGAATCAAAAGAATTATGATTTTTGAATTTCCAACCGGCTGGTCACCTATTAGGATCAGTTGAGCTGAAACTTTCTTAGCATTTCCAGTGTTTTTCTGGTATTTTCCTTCATTAAGTGATGACCTTATGCCTTTCCCTGCAGGACGTGGCTTCAAGCAGAGTTAATGGGGACTTCCAAGACCAACCAGTGACCATGAGGAACAAAGGTAAAGAGCGGTGCTAAAAGTTGGAAAGGTTATGGAACTGATCTCTGAGATTATTTCTGACCATAGCAAAGATGTGCAAAATAAGCAAACCTTAAACAGAGATGTAATTTATGACCGTGTGTAGGAAATAGAACGGACAAATTTGTTGGTAAGCCTTGTAAAGATACGTAAAAAAGCCTTTAAATAGGTTCACTTATTCTTGCGGTTCCACAAAGTCCTTCTGCAAAAAGATGGGAAAATGTTACCTTTAGTTTGTGTGCCTGACAGACCTTTGACCATTCCTGTTTACCCAGTATGTTTTTCTAGACCATTTTAGAGTCTTGGGTCCTTTCCTAATGGATAAGGTAAAAGGATTATAATTGAGTCAGGTTAGATTTGGCCGTGTCATTCAGATTGTTATTCTTTAGAAAGACACATTAGGGGTAAAGCTTCACTTTTTCAGCAAAAAACACCAAACTTCTTGCGCTCCTGGTGTTTTTCATCCTTTGAAATAGAAATATGTACACAGCATCACAGATCCTCCTCTATATTTAACAGTGAGAATGAGGTGCTCATTTATGTTTCAGTCTTAATTTATTCATTTTTAGTTGCCAATAATTGTGTTATCTGCAACTTTTTTTAAATGCAGTTTGTTCAGTTTTTCCCCTATTAAATGAACACACCCAAACAGAAGATTTTCCAGATTATTCAGTATGAAATTACCCTTTACAGAAGGTACCAACAAATCTGTGCGTTTGTAAGTGCACTCTTCTCAGGTTAAACTAATTTCTCTCTTCTGCTGTGTCTCACCTAACCCTGTTTTCCGTTTCTCACATAGAATCAGAACCAATATCTTTGAAAAACTTAAAACGGAGATCAGAGTTTTTTGAACAAGGTAAAAATCAAAGCGAAGAAGCGACTGAAAAGGGTGAATGTGGTTCCTAGTGCTGACTCTGGCCTCTGTGTATTCTGATGGCCGATTTCTTTGCGCTTTTTATCTGTCCGAATTCCAAGTCGGTGGAGCTGCATGTCTCCCTGTCCGTCTCAGACTTTCGTTCTGTTGATAAAAATGGGACCCTGCTCCCAAGTTTCCTTTTCTTTATTTTTTTTTTCCCCCTTTTTCTTGTCTGGTGTCAAAGCTTAACCCTTGTGCTGTGCCCCTTCCCTCCCTCAGGTGGCTCAGGGCCCAGTGTCAGTGCGCTGGTCTTCCTCTGTGGTAAACAGGGTTCATTGTGTGCAGTGAAGTCCTCACCCTTGCTCGGTACAACTTGGGATTTTGACATCCTGCTGAAACCTGAGCAGTTTAGTAACATTCTTATCCAAATTGATACGTAAGCTACATTGTGAAGCAGTGCGCGCTGCTCCTAAAGATCTGCAGCATGTCAGCATCCCAACGTACCAACCACAAAAGCACACCCCTTGAATCCTCTTGCATTTGTGGTATTACACTGATTAGCGCATTGCTCCGCTCTTCATGGAGTTTTAGGTATTCCTGACATGCACGTATCGAAGCATCTGTCTGCCTTTCACGCTGCCTGTCTGCTGCTCCTCCTGTTGTTGTTGTTGCTGCTGCATGCATATCGCTGATTTAAGCTTCTTTGATCATGTTTTTGCAATCCGTTTATTGATTTTCCTCGCAAATGTCAATAAGTTTGTGATCTGCCACGAAGAGACCAGATGAATCCTAATAAGTGGAAATTGACCGACGGTTCCCTGAGGCTTGGTGAAAACATGAATTACTGTTTTGCTTTGAATTTTAATTTTAAAACACACGTCAACACTTTTCAATTGATCTGGAGTGATAACGAGCCATATTGCCATATTCTCAGGCCTCAGGGTTAACTTGTCTGTGTACATGTGCTGCTGCGTCGCTCCGCCCGAACATGCCTCTCGTACTGACTCAGTGTTATTTCGTTCCCAGGAGGATCGGAGTCTGCGATGCCAGATGTGAGTAGCGTCAGTGCATCAGAGGGGAATCTTCTCTTATCTGTGTTGTGTTATTCGATTACCATGACAACATCTGTGGAAGCAGACACTGTTGATCTGTGTCCATGAAGCGTAGACACACTATTCTCAAGGATACTCAACTCAAAGAGACAGGGTCGCTTAATTAGTGTCGATGTTTTTGAATGGAGCCAGTTTGAAAAGGTAAAAGCCGGTAGACACATAGACACCAAAATATGGATTTGCAGTATTCAAACTGCATTTTACAATTATGCGCCACTTTGTGTTGGTTTCTTATTAAAAATAGAAATCGTTCATAGAGTCTTTCAAATTTTCTGATTGCAACACGAGACGTTGTGAAAATGTTCAAAGCATGTGAATGTTTTTCCATCACACTTGGAAGTACATCTTAAAAAGTCAGTGCCAACAGCTGGAGCTGCCGTCCTACAGTGCAGTGTGGTCCTAGCAATCCCTCTGCAGCTACACTAAAAATGGGTCGCTGCCGCTCCTGATTGCACTCATTGCTGTAACGTCTGATTGCTTTAATTTTCAGATTTCCTTTGCTGCAGAAAAAAAACATCATGTCAACCAAATTCTTTTTCCCTCTAACTGAATGAAATTCATGTTACCTTTCGGCTTTTGGAAATCAAACTCTTTCTTTTCTTTTTTACACCGCTAAGATTGGCTTATTTTGTAGCATGGAGATTTAGACTTTCAGGAAAAAGGCTAAATCTCCAATAAATCGGAGTATATCTATTACATGGGAAAGTTAAACTGTCCTTTAAGACTTCAAATAGAGACAGATTTGCAGAAGTCAAGGTTTAAGAACCTACTTTCTGTTAGAGACATTTGAATTTAAATTTTCCAAGCTGAAAAAAATCTAGTGAACACACCCATCACTATTAAACATATAGAATAGTGACGTTTTTTTCTTTTTTCTGGTGACCTCCAGATCCCTGTTCCTGCAATCACTCCAACTTCCTCCAGCCGCTGGTCGTGGAACCCAGAAGAAGAGCGCAAGAGACAAGAGAAATGGCAGAAGGAACAAGAGCTCCTCCTACAGGTTTGTAGGAAGCATATTAATATAACTATATCACAGTATGAACTGAAATAAATCATCACCATCATCAACTTTGTTAAAGACACAAGTATGTCCATATGAGAAAAAATATATATAATAATAAGTTCATAACTTTTATCTTTTTTTCTTTGTTAGAATTAAAAATGTTTCAGGTACTCATTGTAATTAATGAAGAAACATAGAGCAAAAATTAAACCTAAATTATTAATAGTCTGTGTTGAAAACAAGAAGGCATTCTAGAACCCAGAAGAATGTGTTACACATCCACGATAATTAGAGCCTCTATGAAGCGAGAAGAATCACATTTTTTGAGACAGGATTTCCTGATAAATCTCAGAGGGTTTCTTGTTTCAGTAGTCTTCATCCCTGTTTGAGAAACGACCTGATTTCAAGATGAGCCGGGACTCATCCTGCCAAGGTGGTCATAGGTTCTTCAGATCAGGATTCTCTGAACGATTACATGAGATATGGATGACCTCCATATCCACAAACCTCCTAGCAGGCTGTCTTGTAAACGTATTCACACCACTGTGACGTTTTCACATTTTACAACCACTAACTCTGTGTGTTTTAATGTGACAGACCCACACATTAGAAGGAAATAATTTTTTTTGTTGTTGTTTTATTTTCTAAATAACAATCTGAAAAATTGGGGGTGCAAATGTATTCAAACCTATTTACTCTGATCCTTCTAAATGAAATTACCTTCAGAAGTCACCAAAGTAGTGAGTAGAGTCCACGTGTGGGTGTTATGATCCCATTACAAGACAGCTCAGAGGTTTGTTACAGAGCACTAGGGAACAAACAGAAAAGACAAAGGAACGGATCAGAGTAACTTTCAAGAGGTCAAAGACTAGGAATGAATATATGCATGAAATATATTTAACTTTTTGGTTGTAATTGTCTTTTAAATGTGTAAAAGTTCAAGAGATTCAAGCTTTTTTGCAAGATAAGGTGCATTTCTGCATGCTGCTTTGACAAAAACCAAACAATAAAAGGTAAAAACGCTTTCTACCCATCAGGAAAAATACAAGCGTGATCAGGAGAAGCTGCAGGAGGAGTGGCTCAAGGCTCAGCAGGAGATTGTCACAAGCGTGGGCCACCAGGTAATGAAAGTTATTTCTGTTCTCATGAGTTATGGACTGCTGCCTGAAATATTGTCTGGATTGTTCTGAAAGGGTGGCAGTTAGTCATGAGTCACAGTGCAAATTTGTCTAAATGTATCCAAAAAGCTTTAGTGAGCAGAAATCCTGTAATTATAAAGCCATTACGTGGTCTCACAATCTTGTATTTGACTTTTATGAAAGCGGAACAATTTCCGATAAAAGGGTGTTCCAAAAGTAAGGTGAGAACAAGGATTAGTCATGTGGATGCCCGTAATATTGCTAATATTTTTACTCTTAAAAATATTCTTATTGTTGTTTAATATTAGGGAATTGGCAGAGATTATTTGACAAGTGGCTCCTCCTGATGTCGGTGAGGAATGAGGCTGCTGAAGGCCGTTGTGCGTTTTAATGTTTCTCCAGGTGAACAGCCATGGTGTCAGCCCACACTCGCCCCCGTCTTCTCTCCAACAGCCCGCTCTGTGGGAAGAGGAGGAGAGGCAGAGGAAGGTGGAGCAGGAGCGCCAGCGGCAGGCGGAGGAGAGGAGGAGGAGGGAAGAGGAGGAGCGGGAGCTCCAGCGACTCCAGGAGGAGAGGAAGAGAAGAGAAATGCAGGCGGAGGAGGAGAGGGAAAAAAGGGAGGTGGAACTGAGAATGCAAAGGACGAGAGAGGAGGAGCTAAGAAAGAGGGAGGAGGAGCAGAAGAGAGAGGAGGAGTGGGAGAAGAAGCGGAGGCAGCAGGAGGAGGCGGCGGAGCAGCAGCGCAGGCAGAAAGCCTTCGAGCAGCAGAGATGGTCAGTGCCGTGGTGCTGCTGCTCCTAACACACACACACACACACACGTCCTCGTGTCACTTGATGCGCTTTGTTGCCTGTGCATTAACATAGCTGCAACTAATGCATTTGCTGTGCTTTACTCTACTCCCCCCCTGCTTCCATCATCCCACCTGTCTGCACACTGCTGCTCACCAAAGGGCCTCTGCCTCCCACGACTTTGACAGTGCTCACCCACCACTGTCCTTTACTGACAGGTCAGTGTTCCTGCTGCCATTAGCCCATCCTCGCAGCTTTTACAATGCTTCATGTCATGGCTGTTTGCTCCGTAGGCTACTAACACTGATGTTTTCGTGAAGTATTACAGGATCCATCCATACCACGCAGCTTTTCTGCTGTCCATTTAGTCGTCCAAACATCTGTGCATACGTCCATATATCTGTTTATTCATCCATCAGCCAATCCACCCACATGTCTGACCATCTTTTCATCCTTTGTTCTGTTCGCCCATCCAATCTCTTAGCAGTTATTGTATTTAACAGTCAAAACTCTTTAGGAAAATTGTCCAAAAATGGACAGATTAGTCTGCACATTTGAATCGGAGGGGAACTAAAACGAGTAATGTTGACACAGAAAATGTCACATTGATTGTCGAGATCTTAAACTTTTTTTGTTGTTTTATGTTTTTGTGGGGAGCTCAGGATCGGTTCTTGTTTAAAATTCAAACGTGTCTCTCCTGTTTAGAGATATACATGCTGCACGCCTCTGAGTATATTACACAACCAAAAAGTTTGATATCATGTGAAATAAATAATATTGAAATAAAAAAAATAAAAAAATTCCCATAGCATGTTGGACCTCAATGACACCTACTTTGAATCACAGGTCATACATTTCCAATAGATTTGGGGTTTTCCATAACTTCGCTTTCCTTATTTTCTATTCCAAAACCTGGTTTGATGTGTTTCTATGTCCAGTTGCTCCATGGTCTTTACTATTTGACACAAGCTAGTTAAGATGTTCAGGAAATATCCAAACCATCAAGACCCAAGTCCTCTATGAACTGGAAAGTTTGGTTGAAATAAACTCTACCAGCTTTGCCTGGAAGAGAGGAAAGATATCCATCTAGAAGCATGTTAATGGCTTCAAAAACCTAGTTTTATGTAGAACTCTGAACCACAAATGAATGGGGATGTTGTACTACAACTTTGACCGTGTGGTGAATGGAGAAGAAAACCCTGAATTCAAACTTGTGCACCTAATTTTTGTCTAAAACAAATGTCATTTGTTAATTCCACCTTTAAAAAACGGGCCAAGTGGACCATTAAAAGCCTAAAATCGGTATGACATTTTTCCCTATGATGATGATGTAAAGATAAAGTTCTAAGTGTAAGTTTATAATTAGACGCCTTTTAATTATAGTCAGCTGAAAAGTGTTGGATCTTCAATTGAAAGGGGAAATAAAAAATTAAATCTTTTTTTCTCTGGAGTTGGCTACTTTCCACTTCAACTTTCCAAATTTTCAAAAATTGTTTAAATGAAGGTTTGGGATATATAAAAATGCTAATAAAGTGTCTGCCTTCAGAAAACAAAACATGAAGTTCAAACATTTGACATGTTTTATTGTCAAAATAGTAGGAGAATTTATTTACAGGAATTGTAAGTCTCCCATAGCTTTTTTTATTGACTATTTAAAGTTTAAAGTAATTTAAAGTTAATCATTTCTCACTAATTATAATATTAACCTTTTGTTTGACAGGACAAAATCCCAGTCGTCTCCCCAGCTGGATGATGACGACAAGCCTCAGAGGAGAGGTCAGTTTGGCTCATTTGTTTCTTCATCAGGTTGTTTTCTGAACGGCTCCACGTAGGGCTGTTGTGTGTGTGTGTGTGTGTGTGTGTGAACCCTGTCCTGCTCTATGTAGGCTTGCTACGGCAGCCAGAGGACTTGTCTCTCAGGCTACCAGGACAAAAACAGATCAAATTCACAACCACATCCACATAAAACGCTCTAGTTCAAAGCATATTTGTGTGTGAGAACGGCCCTGTCAAAGTCAACAAGACCTTTCTCAAATTGAAAATCACTGGAAGCACTTTAACATTTTTGGGGGAGTTTTTTGGGGGGTTTTTTTACAGATGCTCTCCATCTGATCTAGCTTAGTTGATCTATTTCTTAAAGATGATTGAGCAAAGAAAATCAGTATCTGTACAAAGTTGGTGGAGATATTCAGGCCAAAAAAAATGCCATTGCACAGAAAGGTAGTTCTGGCATGTCGTTACACAGCAATAATAGAAATGAAAAACGAGGTGCAATATTTTCTTTCCACCTCACCGTTTTGCACCACTTTGTCTCTATGAAAGAGAGACAAAGCTTATGGTTGTAACATGACAAAATATACAAACCTTCAAGGGGTACAAATACTTTTGCCAAACATCTTTGGTGCGCACTACTGCAATATGTTAGATAGCAAGCTCATATTTAAAAAAAATATGTAGTCTAATAAAAAAAATGTTCTTTTCACCAAGCATAATTACACTGTTTACCTCTCCTCTCTGGGTGCAGCGGTGGGAAGCACAGCTCCTGACGGGAAGAGTCAGCAGCCGCTGTCGCAGGCCGAGCTGGAGCGCCAGCAGATCCTGAATGAGATGAAGAAGAAGACGCCGCTCCTGACGGACAGCAGCTGGATCCGCCAGCGCGCCGCCAACACGGCCGTCAACAGGGACGGCGACGTGCCGCCTATGCGCAGGTAGACACCTCTTATGTCCCGGTTACCGGTTGGTTCTGTACTGTTACTAACGGCCCTGGGTCCTAAAGCGGAAACCTCTAACGATCTGGCTACCACACCGACACTGATTCGGCGCATTTTGTTAGAAGAACGGAAAGCGGTTGGTAGTCAGATGGTTTTTACTTCTTCAACTAACATCTTTTAACGGAGGGGTTGTGTGGTGTGGGTTGGCTTTACAGAGGGGAATCTCTTGACAACTTGGACTCCTCCTACGACTCTCGGCGTTCATCCTGGACTCCCAGAAGCAGCTCTTTTGCCTCAAACTACTCTCGGCCGTATTCTGGCTACTCTGGCAGCTCTTCTTTTTACACCGGCGCGTCGGGGCCCCGCCGGCCGGTCTCCTCCACCCTGCCCCCCTCCTTCTCTGCGGGTTCCCTCCGCGGTGGGGCAGGAACTTACTCGGCCCCTTGGTCCCGTCCGTCCCTCTCCCCTTCCACTCCGTCACCAGTCACCTCTCCAGAGCCCGCACCTGACGCCTATCAGCAACGGAACAGGTAAAAACCAAACGCACCGGGTTCCTAAGGCCCCCAGGAACCGGCTTCTATCTGACTACTGCTGTACTGGGTTGTATGTTTGTATCTATGAGGTGAGGAGTGGTTGCTAAGGGCATTCTGGATCTTTCTCCTTGATGTATTTCTGGTTATTTGTTAAGTCTGCTCGGGGAAGTCAGGTCTGCATGGGGGAGCCAAGTATCTTCTGGGGAAAAGTTTTATGGTTTGACTTATTTGGCCACGGTAAGTTGAATATTTGGAGGAGTCGAAGTGAGGTTTTCTAATCTTAAGAACCCTGTACAAAGTGAAGTATGTTGGTGGCAGCATTATGCTGAGGTACGGTTCCATTCCACAAAGTGGCTGTGACGTTGAAGAATGAGTTTCACCCCCAGATCCACCAGCTTCACCTCTTATCAACAGCTAGCTAATTAATACTTGAACATAAATGCTAATAGGTGAAAATGAACTTCTGACCAGCACTGTAAAAGATTATCTTACAGCTGAATTAATTTCTCTAGTTCTTTAAAAAGATGGTTCTGGATCTACAGCCAGGCACAAAGACAATCAACAGGGCAGTCTTGGTCACATATATTTATCATTTATTGTGATGCAATTTTTCCAAGATAAGAATTTAGACTCATTGTTGTCACAATAAACTCCAATTAATGGTGTTTAAAATCACCCAAAACTGTGAGGATCGCTGTTTTCTCTGAAATACTGGAGAAATTTGAAATTTGAACCCCAGTTCTTTATTTGAACTCTTTAGTAACAATAAATACTAATCAATTTTAAAATGTGACTAAATGCACTTAATGTGGGTACTATAGTAATACAAGTTACAGTTATTTTTGTGACTATTGGCCTGTGATTGTTCAGTCATGCAGTCACAGCCATAAAATCACCTAAATAAGGAGTAACAAATAGTTCTTATAATCACTTTTATTGTTACCACAAAATGTCGTGATAAAACTTTAGGTCTGCATCGTCCAGCCCTACTGAAAAAAATTGTGCAGGACCTCCGTGTAAATGTATACCGGTATGTTTTGCGTGTGCATGCAGTCACACATGCCTCGTCGCATGTGTGCGTCGGCTCTAAAATCACAGCTGTGGATTCTGTAACCCAGGTCAGTGAGTGGCAGGAAAACCTGCACGTTCTGTGACACCCCGCTGGGAAAGGGAGCAGCCATGATCATCGAGTCCCTCGGGCTCTGTTATCATTTGGGCTGTTTCAAGGTGAGAGCCGGGTTCTCCTTTCGCCACGGCGGAGAGTGTCGTCTGCACGCCTTTGCTGATCTTCACAGACTAACTCGGTCGATCTGAACTTGTTTTTCCTAGTTCTACTAACTTGCGGGTGGGGAGGATGTCCTGATTTCTTCCCAGCAGCTCAAACTTTTTAGCTCTCTACTTATCCGGGGACTTTGACCTTCAATCAGATCTGATCTCCTGCACCTGTGTCGTTACTTTCTATCATGATGCATGTGCTGTGACTACTCTAATCATTTGTGTTTGAATGAATACGGCCTTCCGTCCGTCTGTCCTCACCACAGCCTCCGCGGCTTTTTACCTCTCCCCTCTCTCTCTCTAAACCCACGCAGTGCATCGACTGCAAGTCCGACCTCGGCGGCTCGGAGGCCGGGGCCGAAGTCAGAATACGAAACAAGCAACTCTTCTGTAACACCTGCTACATGCGAGTCAAAAGTAAGAAATCGATCCGGCTCACGCGACTTTCACTTTTCTTTTAAATTAAATTTTGATGTTCCTTTTTTGTTTTTAGTTGGCCAGCCAACATCCATGTGATCCAGGCGTGCTGCAGCAGATCGACGAGGAGACTACATGTGACAACAACCCATGAACTTTAAAGTGGAAGCCATTGCAATAATAAGCCGGACCTAAGGTGTCTTTAATTGTACTGATGAGATAGAGATTTCAAAAGAAGTTATCTACTTTTATCATATCGTCTGACGCATTATAACTGTACAAATGCTCCACATTCCATGTCTATATATTTTTTATTATTATTTTTATTTTTTATGTTTTAGCCATAGATCTATCTCTGCGAGATTCCATGAGAGCTTGCCTTCCCGACTCCGTTTAGACAGATTTTGTAAATGTGGTGAGAGAAAACTGCAGGATCATGCTTCTTTTCTATGCGTGTCTGGGGGGATTAATTTGCCCATTGGGGGAACGGGGAAGGTATGCTTTACACGCGTATGTGGCTTTGTATTTGTAAAAGACAAAGGAAATAAAATGATTAGGATTCTCTGATGCATCGTGTTTGAAAATGACGGCCTGCTTTGACCGCACTTTTTATGCTAAGACTTCACGTCATTCTGTACTGAATTAAGGCAAAGAATAACGCTGTAAATAAATGACTAAATCCTCAGCTGGGATGTGTCTGGGCTGTTTTATTCTGTGTTCGAAAAGTGTACGGGGCAAAAGTATTTACACCCTTTGACTTTTTTACATTTTGTCACTCTCCAATTACAGACTTCAGTGTGTTTTATTGACATTTTAAAGAGGATGGAAGGGAAAAACTAAAAGGGAATTCATATTCGGCTCACTCTGAGTCAAAACAGACAAAAATGAACATCACACGTTTTCATATTTGTTTGTAATCCGATTGACTTTTGCAACATGTAAAATGTGAAAAAGTTCTGAGGCTATTAATACTTTTGCAAGGTAATTTAGTGCGATAATATTTTTAGAATATGATGCGAAGGTTTTCCAGCCTCTGTTATCTGAAATCATTACTCATCCTCTTTTCTTTTTTTTCCTGTTTGTCGCTCCCGTTCTCTGCAGAGCGACCCTCATAATGAAAGGAATCTCAATGAGCTCCTCTTTTTTATTTTCTTTGCTAAGGTTCAGAGGGCCGGCATGCTCTGAGTTTCCCAAAGCCAATTTGTCATGCATATTTTATTCAGTGCACATGCATTGCACTTGATTATACTTTGATAGGCCCTTTTTTTCCCCCCCTCTCGCATATTCCTTTGTTCCTGCCTTTCCGCAGGTGTATTTTGTGGACGTCCATATTTAGTCTGCAGCTCCCAATTGCATTTACAATACAAGGTAAAAGAAAGTGGAAATGAGCTCCATTCAGGCAATTTTACTTTGAGGGAATAGGTTAGACCGAGCAATGATTTCTCTGTATTCTCTGAGGTGAAGCACAAACAGTCTTTGGAGCCGGACGTCAAAAAATTCTTAGATTCTTTTTTTGAGATCTCTCTTGGCACTTCTATTGCAGAGAGATTTTAGTTTTGAAAGGCACCGAGCACAGCTGAAATGCTGGCTGGGAAATCTAAAGTCATCTAAAATAGGTGTTCTATGTTGTGTTTTTTAATCTTTCTTTTAAAGCCAGAGCCAGCTTGTCTGTGTGTTTGAGTACAAAGGAAAGCAGGATGCTTCTCATTTAGGTGAACTTATTAAAAACCTTGCTGTCCTAACTGATCATCTTTGTCATTTTAATATTTTCACACCCTTCATTTCAGTTTTTAAGGTATAACTCCCATAGATCAACAACTTCACTCATTTTAACGCCCATCCTTGCAAATTGCTTTGTTTCATTATTTAGATTGGCCTTATGGGGGCAGTGTAGGGTAAGATTTTTTTATTATTATTATTTTATTTTTTCACCAAAACAGACTGAATTGATATTTTAGCTGCAGCTGAATGACAGCTGCTGTTGGTTGCACCACATATGCAAATGCGCGACATTTACATAACATATTTTCTGAGACGAGCTAGTGCAATTGAAACACAGCAAATCAAACAAACAGTCGAATCTGCAGCAGAGCAAAAATATTATGCCGCTTATAATTTGCAACGTATTCTGACTTCAGCTGTCACTAGCTTAGATGTCGGGTTTTGGGTTTTTTCATAATTAAAAAGCACATTTCCGACATGGTAGCAAATATGTAATCATCTTCCAGGTCGTACATCCTGCCCCAGACGGAATGCCTCTCTGAATCAGGAGAAGCCATCAGGCTAATTTACATGCAGCTTAAACTGATGCTATAATTAGACATTTAATTGCAGACACAGTCTCCACAGACCTGTTGCTACAGCTCACTGCATACAGATTCTGCACCTCCAGTTGGCAACAGGGACTAAAGAAAATGCCCTTCCAGTAAATCTGTAAATACTCGGTGCATCAAAGAGGATCTTTCAATCTTGGACTTTAGGTCTCACTGGAGAGGCTTTCGCATTAAAACGTGTGACAATTTTGTAACTTCCTGGAAAGTTTGAAACACAAAACCACAAATTGTTGGCAATGTCAGTCTTTTTTATTTCATTGGGACAACATTATCCAGGTCAAAAAATACATTGTCAGAAGACATAATTCTTACGGAAGTCGTGAATGTTTTGTAGAAGAAAGTGGTGACATTGAATTCGATGTGGGTGTGTGGGGCTCAGATTAACTCAAAATGCAATAATATCATCACAAATTACATATGGAATATAACAGAAACTCTACGACTTTTAGTAGTATGTCTGATAATAGTAATGACAATAATCAAGTAGTTCTATAAGATCAAATATAATACTTAAACAAGTAACTAAATAAAATGTGTACTATTAGTTCTTTATCCACTACCACATAAACTGTAATAATGTTCTTATGAAGCTAGTCCTTCAGGTACAAAGCTTATAATAAGATTTAATCACCTATTTTCAACTGCAAATCTTAAAGGTTCAAATTTATCACTGAAAACTAAATGTGCATCGGTAAGTTTTTCCTACTCTATTGCACAAATCCAGGAAGCTTTGACCTACAAAATAACAGCGATATAGAACTGTGCAGACAATAGTTGCTGATGAGCCACGGTACATAAAATGTCCACACAAATAGTCTCAGTAAATCTTCTGGACATGTTTGTGCAAAACGTCCCACCGGTGTTCAATCTGGGGAAATCAGCGGCCAAGTCAAAACCTCCAAACACCTCCTGCTGTTGTGGTCCGTGTTCTAATTTGGCTCTGGTCAAACTTGCTCAAATCATCATGACTTGTCCTCAGTTTAGTCTCTTCCAACATTTTGTTCTCTACCAGAGTTACCCACTTCAGCTTTCAGTAGTCATGTGTTGCCTGAGCAGATACATGGCTAGGTGTTAGTCATGCAAGCTTGATAATCAACAGAACTTTCTAGTTTGAGATGAAAAAAGTAGTTTCTTTGCTAATTACCAACAGATTATTAATTCTCGTCTGCGAGCACGCACATATTTTTTCCAACTTTTATCATTTTTTATCATTGATCTGTGACCTTTTGCGAAGCGAGGGAAGGATCAGCTTAGATCCCTACTTGTCTTCATTAAAAATGCTGCCTCTAATCCCCCACTCACAAAAGGGCAGCGCTCATTCAAAGGAGACTCGACCTTATAAAAGAGGTGTGTTTGTTTGCTCTCTCTTTCCTTTTATTTATTTTTTTTTTTTTAATTTGACAGTTTAGCTGAGCTTATTTATCCAGCGCCCATTCCCAGCAATTATCATCTCGAGGCACTTCACGAAACAAATTTGTTCCCAGTTATAAAGAATCCTGTTTGGGCCTTCTTCGGTCTGTCTCATTAAATCTGTTCATATAGTCAAGTTCAAATCTTGTTACGAACTTTGTTACAACTTGATGATTTGGGTACCTGGTAAAAAGCCAATAGTCAAGCCATCCTCCTGAGCAAGCATGTGGCAACAGTGGAGAGAAACTACTTCCTGTTAAGACGAAGAAGGTTCCAGCAGTACCAGGCTGCACATGAGCTGCCATTTGTCATTACTAGCTGGGTGTTAAAAGAACAGGAAGGAGACACGGAAAAAAACACTGGACTAGGAGTACTTTCTACGAGGAAAAGACGCTGTGTGTTTTATGTCAGCAGTAGTTCTTTCATTGCATGTTTGAAAAAGCTGACATTTGTTTCCCTTTTTTAAATGTACATACAAGTATTGTAGAATAAGGTGCTATCACTACATTTGCCTTTAGCAAATGGCCTTTAATAGCCATTCGCCAAATATCAAAAGGGTCAATGCCTTGCAATGTCCGGAGAAAGTTGACCGTGGACGTTTGACGAACGTCTGGCAGATGTCCTGCCAACGTTCACCTAATGTCCACAGCTGAAGTCCTCCGGAGGTCTAATGGTGCTTCATTTTGACGTTCACAGAACGTAAGCAGACCTACGTTCACCAAAAATTCATAGCAACGTTCAGAGGACGTCGTCTGAACATTCATTGCTAGGAAGGAAGGACAAAAATGCTCTGTCAATGGCACCATCCGCAACAGAGATACATCAGAACACAGAAGCACTGAGTCATGACTCCTTTCTATGAAAATGTAAAACAAACAAATCTCACATAGTTCATGACAGCAGCACCACCTTTTAGCGATGACTGACGATAAACTGCTCAATTGTGAATCACTGGGTGAAGCCTTGTGTAAAGGAAAAGGGAACGTGAATTGAGCCTTCTGAGTTTTCTACTTGCGTATTCAAGTGAACTTGGTGTGCCTGAAAACAACCGAGAATAATTCATTAAACGAAGAAATGATAAAAGAAACTCACCCGCCTTTGCTTCCCCCTGCAACCATGTTATAATCAGGAATAATAATGTGCCAGAATTTCTGCTTGCGACCTTAAAGAACACTCTTCTTTTTCTTCTTCTTTTTCTCCCCTTTACGTCTTAAACACTGTAAGGAAAACCATTCCTGGTGATAAGATGCCTCTGAGTTGCTTTTGCAGGCAGGAACAGAGGGAGAGTTACATGGCTGTAAAATGATAAGCCTCCATGGTCCCAGCTGGGGCACCCAGATATGTTTGAGACTGCTTTGTGCCTTGGGTGACAGGGGACCAAGTTTTCGATCCTGATATTCATTCATCCTGCCTCTGTACTACAGCAGAGCATGAGCTAGAGTACAGATTCTTTGTTAAGTGTTTTCTGCACTTTATTTGATGCTTTGACCAGGGACAAGAACTGAAAAAGACCAATCGCTTAGCAAAACTGAATTTATCTATGTGAAGAGCAATGCTCTAGAACCACGTTGCTGTTTGCAATATGTTTTAAAGCAGTATGTGGATAGAAAGCCATACCTAAAGTTGTATGTTTGCTCCTACGCTAACTTTCTGCAGATTCGCAGTCGTTTAACTACACCCAGCTCAAACTTGTCGATTGGGATTGAAGTTAATTGGAATATGTGCTGACAGATGTTTCGCTGTGAAGTGTAATGCAAGCCGTGATTTAACCTGGCACCAACAACCTCCAGCCCACTGCCTCTTTACACATCAGCTGACAGACAACAGAGGAAATATCACATTACCTGCAGACTTTCAAACTCACGTTTAGGATCCTGCACAATATCCGATATGTTGGCCTCAATTTCTACTGAAGAATTAAATTTTTAAGATGCAAAATTTATGAATTGCTCCCTTTCATTTAATTCCCCTGTTTTATGTTATCATCAACCGATTGGTCGGTTTATATCGCTCTTTAAGTCCTGCTCAGTTTTCACCGGTTGCTGTAGTTTTCAAAATGTAAACTTCAAAATGTCATGAAAGTATTAAGAGACTTTCAAAATATTTCTGATTATTTAGCAATCTACTTTGAACAAACTCTCTATTTGCATTCATCAAAAGTCTAACTCATTTGTCCAGTACTTTTGATTTCACATAATCATCCCAAGAATTAAGCACCAAATTTGACCTCATGGTACATAAAAATCAGTACAGCGATACCTTCATTTAAATGATTGAACTATTCATTCAAATGAATGTTTGGCTGTTCCAAAAGGTTCTCATTGAGATTTTGTTTTTGTTTTTTTTTTTTTTTTTACTCACATTTCACAGTGAAAGCCGTGGTCTGCTAACAGGAGGAATCTCATTGTTAAAACATACCAACCGTCTGGGAGAAAAAAAACACACAAGAATTACAAGATACAACATAAAACACCGGAAAACAGAGACAGGCTGAGTGCAAAGAATTGGACTTTCTTCCAAGACCGATAAAAAGACAACAGGAGAACTTGCAAGGGAGGCTGTCAAGAGGCCTATTGCAACGTTAAAGAAGGCGTAAATAATAATGGTAGTCAGATTCATGTGATAATCACCCATATTTTTCATGTGAGGTATGAAAAACGACAAAGTCAGGCTAAGTTTTTCAAAAACACATTTAAATTCCCTCAAAAGACAGTAAATGTGACATCATGTGATGAATTACAGGTTAAGACTTTTAGCCTAAATCTCCAAATTAAATCATAACTAAACTCCTGCTGCGAGAAAGCTTCAGGTCTGTAGCTATGTTTTAATCTGTACCTAAGTGTGTTTGATTTAGTTCTACTTTGAAAGTATTGAAATAAGTTCAACCAAAGTGGGTTGACATGACTTTTGTTTAAAGCGCAATAAAATTACACTGAGTTATTTTAAAATGATAAATATTCTTGCCATTGTGCAAATTTTGTCTGACCCCTGACTTAGGCTTTTATGAGTTTTGATATACAACATAAAATTAATTAGGAGAAGACAAAAACATGCATGTATCTCACTAATTAAACAGAGCAAACCTCAACTCACTTAATTACATAATTATAATTCACAGACAGTCATTACAAGAACATGGAACAGAGGGAAAAGCTGCATATGTCCCCAAAGATAGGACGAGCTATTAACCTTTGCTTATTGTTTCCCGGATAAATTACACACTCCAATATGCCATCATGAAGTTACATGTTTTTGTTTTGTTTGTTTGTTTGTTTTCTTCTGTATTAACCTTTTAAAACTATTGATGGAGGGAGAAATTATCTTGCTGACTATATTAAGTCAGACAAAGAGTGCGGGCATAACAGAATTGTGAATTGTTCAGGACCCACTCGTAGGTGGAGAGACAAGTCAAGTCACAAACAGGCTGAGGTCAGGTGAGGGTCAAATGTCAGCTGTGCAAAACCTGACTAAAAAAACCGAGAGCTGATAAATTCATTGAAGCCCAGAGTCACACTCTGTGAGCCTGAAGGGAGACATGGAAAGCGACTGTGCATGAGTGCTGCTCATTCTCACCTGAGGCAAGTACTCCCAGGATCCAGTTTTGTGCCGCTCACTTGCCCTCTCTCTCTCTGTCTCTCTCCGGGAGTCACCATATGGCCAACGCAGTAATCCTCTTTCTAGCCTGAAGCCAGCCTGAGGCTGAAACAGCCTGGATGACTTGCACTGACTGGAGCAACTCCACTCTCTCTGTTTCAGAGAAGAATTTAAGAATTCAACGCACTGCAATCGACCCTAACGTACAGCTGACGCCTTCCCTCGTTCACTTTGCAACCCACATTTTAGCATCAAGTGGTAAATATTTAAACAATTTAGTCATACTGGGATCAGTATCTCTTTGATCTCCTCTTTCATTTGTACAAAAATAACATCTTATTTTTGTTATTATTTAGAAGTCATTCCAGCTGTGTAGGAACCTCTAGGGGTAACGTAGTGGTAAATATTTTACAGACGGTTTTATCGGGTGTGTGAGTAAAACGATCTGTTACACAGTGGAGGCAGCATCATGCTGTGGGCATGCTATTCTCCACCAGGGAAATGTTTACAGGCCTGAAAATCTCAAAGGGCTTGCAAAACACTTAAAATTAGAAGGGTGGGTTACGGAGACATGCCACACTTTTCAGATCCATTTCCAAGGCATTTTGAAGGTGACTTCCAATTCACAGATGTGATCTGTTTTGTGTTAATATTTCACTTAAAATACCAGTAATATAAGCTTATATCTGTGGTACTAAGGCAACATAATGTTGAAAGGATAAAGAAGTATGACTTTTTTCTGTGTTTTTTTGTTTTGTTTTGTTTTATATATATATATATATAAATTTTAAACAATTGTATATTAAACATGTCAGACAGATGAGGACTTCAGCAAACCTTTTTCCTGCATGTCCTTTCTCAAGGTTAAGCCTTCAGCTCAGCTGATAAATATAATTCACTATTGGCAGGTAAAATGTGAGATATTCTGTAGGAGGAAATAAAGGTTAAGTTAAAAATCTAAGAGTATATTTAGAGTTTTTCAAAAATTTGGCTCACAGGGGCTTACTGTGTAACTCCTAAATGTGTAAGGAAGACCATCTTCCTTTTTCTTGATGGAATCGACCCGTTCTTGCTGTTCCATGTTGGACCTCTTGGGAAGCTGTTTTTTTTTTTTTGTTTGTTTGTTTTTTTTTTGGGTGGGGGTGGTGGGTTCTACATTTCTTTGATGTTCTGTTGAGACCAGACCGATGACACATCAGAGCCGATCGTATTTTTACCGCCAAACAGTTTCCGAGCAGCAGACATCACTCCCGCTCGCTTTATGTTCTCGACAATGAGTCAGACACACACCATGTAGCTTTATTTTAGCACCACAATAAATATCTCTTCTTCTACTTTCCAACCAAGACGCGACACCGGGTTGGGCTCTGAATTTTCTGCTCACGCATTGATGCATTCGGGTTGTAGTTTCTTCATATTTGATGCCCCTTTCTAGATTTTCTGACCTGTTGTTGCCCTCATGGAACATTTTTGTTGCTTTGCCCATAGGGAAGAAACAACAACAACAACAACAAAAAAATTGGATAATTTCTGACCTTGAGGAGGGGAAAAGCACTCAACAGGAGAGAAAACAGTAATTTATGTTTATTTGTCTCTCTTTTGTGGGTAAAAGCAAAGATCACTCTTCATCTTGTATGCAGGTTCAGGATCTCCAAAGCTCTCCTGAGTCACTCTCTTGTGCTGAATTTGCCTTTTTGCCCCGTCTTTATGTTTCTCCAAAGAACCTCACGGCTGCGGAGCGAAAAGACACCTGAAACGGTGCGCAGCCAGACAAGATAAGACTTCGCTATTGTTGCGAGTGCAGCGAGTAGACGGCGCCTCATCTGAAAAGCACTGCTGTGGCTGTGAAGCTCTACGTCTGGGCTTTTGTCTGTAGTCCATTCAGTGTCATTATCGCTGTTGCAAAGATGTAATTACTGTATGAAGAATAGCTTTCCAGAAGCCATCATTTCCTGCTCTGTAAGCCTCTTGTTTTGTTCGGCCCATAACGGAGGTGCCGAGCTGTTGTCAATATATTGATAAACAGTTTTCACAGCTGTGATGCCGGAGGGAGATTTGTGGATGTGCCTTGGACCTATAAAGATTGGAAATGGACTCAAAGGACAAATTCGAAGATGAAATAACTCTAAGACATTGATATTTGGAGAAAAACAAAATCTCAGTGTTGCATACTTGAGGAAACCCTTGCTATATTACTTCTTTTAAAAAAAAAAAAAAAAGATATTTTGTGGACAGAGGTGAAGAGTTTGAACTTGCTCAGAGTTTTGCGTTAGAGTCCCAGGCATATGCGTCATCGGTACGCCTAGCTGCAGTTTTCTTCATCCTTGACTGAAGGCCCAGGAGGGAAAGGAAACGGGAGCTGGAACCGTACGCCCTTCAGGAATTCCTCACTAAATCATAGTTTTGACAGCTTGTTTGTTTTGGATGATTGCTCCTGGTTAATATTAATGTTCTTCGAGGTCTCAAGAGAAAAGGAATATCAGTAAACTCTTATGGGTACAAATACACACCCTTTCACACTCCTGCGGTGAATGGAAAGCAAGAAGCAAAGATGCATTCTGCTTTTTGTTGCAATACAAAAGTGCACTGGTGCAAAATTTCAGTCATCCAGGATCCCAAGTGCTTAAAATGGAGGGAACAGGATTTCTTCTACTGATTCTCTCAGCCCTAAAATACTCGAACAGTACCCAAAAACTCAAGTAGCACTTCTTTCACATATTATTTTTATCCAAGTAAAAGTAAAATATGGTCATTCAAGAAATTACTCACACAAGTTACTATGTAACATCATAACATCTGATTTGATATTTTCACAATGATGCCGTCAGACTTATAAAAAATGAGCAAATTGTTGTGTTTCAAAGACCAAGTTGTAAAAAAAATGCATGCAAAATATTAACCATAAAACACACTTTTGCACAATTTTTCTTCATTTAGTGAAGTGAGTATTCAGGAATTTTATTCAAGTGAGGATAGCAATAAAAAGTAGTGCAGTATTACTATTCCTAAAAGGTTGGGGTTTTTTTCTTTCCGAAAAGTTACCCAAGTAAACGTAACTCATAAGATATGAGGGTTTGAGGAGCGCAGATCACTGTCCTGTTGCATATGCTGCAGGTTTTGCACTTTTCATAATTAACACTTTCAGCTAAGATCTAAAAGTTTAGGGGGAAACAAAATCTCTGCTGAGGTTTTTAAGCCCTTAGATCACAAGTGTCAAACTCCAGTCCTCAAGGGCCACTGTTCTGCAGTTTTTAGATGTGCCACAGGTACAAAAACGCTGGAATGAAATGGTTTAATCACCTCCTCCTTATGTAGATCAGTTCTCCAGAACCTTGTTAATGACCTAATTATTCTATACAGGTGTGGAGCAGCAGAGACACATCTAAAAGTTGCAGGACAGCGGTCCTTGGGGACTGGAGTTTGACATCCCTGCCTTAGATCTTTCAGTGCGTAGCTCCACTGTTTTGAAGTCATTTTCCTCCACTTGCCTCTTTACGTTGAAGCTTGAATGTGGCTTAACTGTGCCTGGTTATTTTTTGGAAACCAGGCAAAAAATAACCTGACTTCAACAAGAAGCCAACATTTCTTCTTGACTTCTTTTCTGCTTTGGGATTTAAGTGGAGACAGATATGTCTTTGTGACATTTGAAATACAAGGAAGGTGTTTGTGTGTCACATTACCTGAATCCAAAAAATATTAGAGACTTTATAATTCATTTTAGGACTTTTTTTTTTTTTGCCTGACAGATTGCTGCTCAGTTTATATGTTAATCAGGTTTTTGTGTCATCTGAATTTTTTGTATGTAATAAAATTACAATATGAGTTGCTGCAGTGACTATAATTCAATCATTATGACACAAAACAATCAGATTTTAAAGGATTAATATATTTTAACCAGATGTTATTTGTAGCCCGCGTTTGTTTCATAAGATGTGTTTACTTGCTTAATTTTTGTGTGTCATGACCGGAATGATGCATATCTCCAGTGGTAAGTGGACAATAGATATGGTAAACCTGCACAGGCGGAAACACAGAGACAACCACGTATGGACATGGTCAGACCTAATGGCCAATTAACCAAACTTTCTGTTTTTGTACAGTAGGAAGGATGCTCTTAGTGGCACACTATATAGTTATTATTAGATGCAGAACGATACCAAAACAAGACAAGACCAGACACATTTGAGTTCTCAAGAATGACATGTGATGAGATTTTAATAATATGCTAAAAAAAAAAAAACTTTAAAAAACAAATGTATACTTCAAAAAGCCCTTTATTGACTTTTTACACTGTAAAAAGTCAGTAATTTAGCATAAGTGATTGGTCACTAAGTTACTGATCAGTCTTGTATATATTGTGAATAGTAAATAAGAAAAGCAAGTTGTGAGAAGGAATGTTTTTGTTAAGACTTGATCTACTGAGAATATATACTATAGAAAAATATTGTACATAATTTCTGAATAAGCTGGTTGGGAAGACATTAAGTTGCTAACCATCTAATTGTATACACTTTGATCAGTCACCCTGCTCCACCCACATTCTTTATTTCAGGTAAATCTCTACATCGAGTTAAAGGGATTAACAAACCAATGCCTTAATCTGAAAAACATTTGTCCAAGTTGTGTCCCTAATTTACCCTCCCTGTTATTTTAATTGCGGAATCTTTTCACAAATATTACTTATAATACAACAACATTTGTAATTGGGTTAGTTTCAGAATGTCCTGTGCAAAGATTTTAAATCAAATCCATCTTGTTCTTGGACATGAAGTCTTGGATTACAGCAGGTAATCCAGTATCAGTAGTTTTCCTTAAATACTGTAAAACAACGCAAATTCTCTGCATGAGTGAAAGTAAAATGTTTTTTGTTGTTGGTGTTCTCGGTAATCCTCTTTTGCCTCTCAGTAATCTCCTTCAGCTGGCCTGATTTCTGATGGAGAGGCAGCTGTTGACCCCTATGACAGCGTTATATTTAACTATAACAGATTATTTAAAGAGCTGATTGTTGGATTTGTTTCTCTTTTTTATTTTATTTTATTTTTTTTTCTCCAATTGCAGGTCTTGCCAGGCAGCTTTCTGCTGATTCGCCAGCTGGATCACAGCTGCAGCGGGCAGCATTTCCTACAAAACACCGCCCTCGATCTTCCTGACAAACCCAGTCTAATCTAATAAGTAATCGATGCCGCTAATAAGCGGGCCCGTCAGGCATCAGTCTGTCCACACAATGTCTTCTATTGGGTCAATAGATCCCAAGGTGGACTGAGATTAGTTGGACTTAAGTGTGCAGGAGGAGATTTATTCTCTGTGAAGTCGGCGGCTTGCCTCCGTCCTGCACGCAGCTGGTGGAGCGCTGATAGGGAAACCTGTTATCCTCAGATAGAGCGCAGCTGAGGCATGAGGGAGCGGACATGTGTGCCCTTTGGTGGAAAAAAAAAAAAAAAAAAAAAGATAAGAAAAATATGTCAACCTGAATATATCCTCGTGAAGTGCGATTTTGTCACTCAGGAAAATAAAAATGTTTTCTTTCTTCTTCAAAAACTGCCTGAAAAACTGCATCCATGTTCCAAAACAAAAACGGGCGGTGCCCCAACAATAATACACCACATAAAAAGACGCACAGCGGCTGCTCTCAAATGTTAATGAGTGTCAATCATGTTTCTGTCTGCCCTATTATTTGATCGTTACGTCATTTATTATATAATTGTTCTTGCTCCTTAATGGCTTTAAAGGAGCGGAGCCAAGACGACAGACATATTCCAGTCACCGGTTGTTGTCACTGTCACGTAAATCAGCTTTAATATTACACCATGACCCAAAATAAAAAAAAAATAAAAAAAATTAGGCACCACAATATATATCGTTGCACATTGCTCATCATAATCCTGTTCCTGTAGCATGATTTGCTCCTTGGTGACTCACCCTCTCTAAATCCACCTCTGCATTTCAGCATCATATGTTGGGACCTTCACAATACCGCTCCGAATGCATATTTCATGGCTCAATGTGTGAAGAATGGAGAGTTTCTCAAGTAAAAAAAAATAAAAAATGGCTCCTTGTAGCTGCCAAAGGATGTAAGAAGAAATACATGTTTTCTCTTTCATTATTAAAACGTCTCTTTCGAATTAGGGATTTGCCGAGGTTTGCGTCACAGCACAGTTTAGAAACTTTCTTGCCGCTCTAAATTGCAGCAGCATTGTTGAAGAAACGCGGCTCGCGTGGAATTCAAAGGAGAGATTTTTAAAAGCTGGATTTTGAGCTCAACGTAATCAATTCCAAAGAAGGAAATTGCAGGTTGTCACTGCAACTGCACTCGGAAGCAGAAGCCGGTAATTGTATTTCAGTAAATACAGTTGACATCCTCAACGATTTAAGCCAGCATTAATTGTGAGGGTTCTCTATGCTCATTGCATAGAGAAGGCTTTCATAATTGGTTGTAAATTCAGTTTGAATGACCAGCTGTGAGTTGCTGTTGCTGTGAAGTACTGCAGAAAGAGTTTGTCCTCCAAGAGTTTCACTGTTGAAAAATAATTTTTTTTAAAATGCCACAGTGCCTTACCACCCTATTTTTACTCCACAGCCACAAACTTGAATATATATTATTTGGGCTTTGTGTAACAACACAGAATGACGGAGATAATGTAATCAAAGTGTCAAGGAAGGTGATAAGGAAACAGCATCAGCAGACAGTTCAAGTTAAGTTTGTCCTTGGTGAATTTTATTTTCCCAACATCTTGGGTTTATGACATCTTAACCTCCCAGTGGCCAAAATCTTACTGGGTACACACATAATTGGAGACATAGATGCATTTCATTAGTCTGTACCATTAGAAAATTAGTCAAACCAAACGGCAAGTAAACAAACTCATGTTCACAACTAAAGGATTTGCAAAATCAAACATTTAATAAAAGGGTTACCTTAAAGAGAATAAACAATGCAATACAAATAAGAAAACCCTGCATTTGTTTTTACCATGGATGCAATCAGTGACATCATACACTAATTTAAACAGGAAATGGCAGCCGGCCGCCCACACACTTGTCCTGACTGTAGGCTCTAACAATGGTAAGTATAAAAGAAACATCCATTTTCTAACACCCTTGTGTTAGAACACCCTAGTGGGTGCTTGTGCCTATTTCCAGCTAAAGTTTCTGGTGAGAGGCAGGGTTCACCCTGGACAGGTCGCCAGTCTGTCGCAGGGCAACTCAGAGACAAATCGGACACACAACCATTCACACACACACACACTCACACCTAGAGAGAATTTAGAGAGTCCAATTTACATGATTTTGGATGTTTTTGGACTGTGGGAGGAAGCCGGAGAACCCAGAGAGAACCCATGCATGCATAGGGAGAACATGCAAACACCGTGCAGAAAAATCCCGGGCCGGGAATCGAACCCAGGACCTTCTTGCTGCAAGGCAACAGCTCTAACAAATGCGCCACTGCCCATAAAAGAAACATACAGAAGTAATTTGGAATAAATGTATTATATAAAAGATGAAACATTCAAAGTACTGTAATGGTTCAGCAGTGTTAGTTTACAAAGCACATGCATGGATGTAAACTGCAACATAAAGCCACCACAAACGAAACCAGGATAACAAAATGAAGCAACAACGTTTAAGTTGAAGCATTGTGGCCAACTATAGAAGGATGAAACGAGTTAGAAATGATGAGTGGTTCACATTTTAGAGCTAAAAACCTGAAGAAGTGTGCAATCAGTTAATATTTCCATTTAATCTTTTTATTATTATTATTATTATTATTATTATTATTATTATTATTATTATTATTATTATTATTATTATTATTATTATTATTATTATTATTATTATTATTATTATTGCTGGTGACGAAAACTGCCAAAATCCACGTGAGCGCCGTCTGTATCTGTTCAGCATTTTCCAGCTGATTTTTCTGTGAGCTGTCAAAATATGTCGGCAACCTTCAGCAGACATGTGAGTGTGTGATTGGTGCTTCCGATCAAAGGCCAAAATTAGATCCCTCAAGGCTCAACGGGCTAAGTAGGGAACAACAAAGGCAAGAGGGGAAGAGAAGTCCAATGTTCTGAGAAGGAGAACATGGTGTTAACATTGGTTTAATTGACTGACTGGTGGTTATAAAATGCCTGTCGATCAGGGCTGTTATTGATCTATTGAACCTGTAAACAGTGACAGCGGACAGACATATTTGATTCCCAATAGGGGTCAAAGGAGCAGAGAAGCCTGTGGTTGTTTTCATCCTCTGCATCTATTTATGGTCCAAATATTGACACAAGGCGGAGCACTGAGTATTACTAGATGTATTTAGTATTAAATTAGCAAAAGCTGGGGTGTGCTGTGGTGGCGTAGGGGATAGCGCGACCCACACCTGGAGGCCCTGAGTCCTCGACGTGGCCGTCGTGGGTTCAATTCCCGGACTCAGTGACATTTGCTGCATGTCTTCCCCTCTTTCTCTCCACCTTTCCTGTCAGCCTACTGTCATATAAGGGACACTGGAGCCCACAAAAAGACCCCCTGGTGGGGAGAAAAATTTTTTTTACAAAAGCTAATCAGGAGAAATCTGGTGTATATTTTACAGTTAACAGTTAAAAATATCTAAATGGATATGGTGAGGCAGAGGAGTGAAGTGTTTGCTTAAAAATAGTCCAACTGGCTTGGCAATGATTTCCAGAATAAACACAAATGTGAGGATCAAACTGAACTCTGTTTTATTTCTCTAGACAACTATTTTCAGTGAATAAAAATCAACATCTATTTTGCAGTACATGCACAATACTTACAGCAGTTTTACTAAACATAGTCCTAATGAAACTAAAGAACATTCTTGATCATTTTTGAGAATCCATCTACGTAAATAGCACACATAAATATAGTCAAGTATTTCTCCATATTTTTAATGAGCGACCGTTAAAGTTGATTACTACCAGAACTGCAGAGGCAAGAAATCAAAAAAATTAAATGTACCTGGCGGCATGAAGTAAGTTAAAATGTCTCCAGTATCAACGCAACACAATTCAAAGAGATTCAAGAATAGACAAGAAATAAAGTACAGTAAGTGACAAGTATTAATCTGAAGGTGGGTTACAAACCCACTTCTAAGCCTCTGGGATTCCAGGGAACCACAGTGAGAAGCTCGAGTATTGCGTAAGCAGAAGGAAAAATATTAGAAAAACATCAGCAAATCCACCTCAAAAAACTCCCAGAAAAAAAGATCTTGATATTTTTTTGGAGCACTCTGGTGAAATTCTGGAAGACAGTCTCAGTCACATTTAAGGATCTCTAATGGGACTCTTGTAGACTCTTGGATGATCTTAAAGGTAATTATTTTTCGCCCAGGTAAACACAGCCAGCTTCAGAAGACCCAAACGATTGTTGGTTTCTCATACATTCACCTATTTGCATCATATTTTTCTGTCTAATGTTACTCCAAATTATTTTCAGAAAATTTGCCTATTTGGGTTTGGGTTTTTTTTCATGGCTCATATGTGAATTTTTTATTTATTTATTTATTTATTTATTTTAGGAATTTGATGCAGTATTGGCTGATATAGCCAATCCAGGAGTGGCCTGGTTTGACCGCTGTGCAATTCAGATCTTGGTGGTGATTGGCTGCACTCCTTGAGTGGACATTAGGGAGGAAGTTGATGTTAACCTCTGCAGTTGTGCCAAGATGGGCTCCACTGTGCGCATTGACGTACATTAAGATAAATTTGATGTTTGAATTGTTAAAATAGACAGTTATGGATGTTTTAGACAAATTAAAAAAAACTGAAGGATTTAATCTATTTGTTGGCCATTGTGGTCCTTATCTATCACGAATACCAAGGGGTCACCGTATTAGGTCTTTTTCACAAATGAATGAATGGCTTTTTTCTGCAATAACTAAAGTCCTTATTTGAAAGCTGCATTTTGTATTTACTCATCTGACTTTAAAATGTCTGAAAACAGAAAACACTGAAATGTGACTAAGCGGCAAAAACAGAAGAAATCTGTAGTACTTTTTTACACTGTGGTAAGTGTTCAAAAGACGTCAAGTCGACTCATCATTTGACTCCTGTTCTTCCACCCTTGTTAGTATTTTTAGCCAGCCATGCATCAGGTGACCTTTACACTTGGAGAAACCTCCTCCTCTGCTGTTATGTCGCTTAAAGGTCATCTGTCTCAGAGAGTTCTGTGTTTCACGGTAAAAGAGGAATGTGCTCAGAGGAACTTTTCAGACCACCTGTCGCTCTGTCGTCATCAACCCGACGTGATGCATCAGCGTACAACAAATATTTACAGCTCGGCCAGCGCTTCGCCACCAACCTCAGGCTTGTGTTCGTAGATCTGATGCTGAGCAGAAAAAGTGAGAAGGCCAGGGCTAGAGTTATTAATCTCATTTATAAGTAAAAAATATATATATATTTGAGCATTTCTGTCAGCAGAGCAGCCTTTTGAAATAAAGAGCGATATCAGAACTGGCAAGGCTCTTCTTCGAGCTGTTTAATCTTTCATCTCAAAAAGCATCTCATCTAATCTGCCGCTTGAACTCAGTCCAGCTAAAGTGATGAAGGAGATGCTGTCTGATTGCACTCAACAGTTTTAATTTTACTGCCATTTGGGAAAAGATTTTAATCCTTGCAGTATTATAACATCAACTTTTCCCATGGAACATTTAGCAAAGATTAACAAAACGAAGCTGCAGACATTTACCTGGGGGTAAGATGCATTCCTGAACAAACAGGCACATGTTAACAGGAGAATTACCTGCTTATGTAGTTGCATTAATGGCCAGGTAGGTTGCCTACTGATTAATCAGTGTAACTCAAGCCTGTGGGTGTGAGAGAATACCAAGCATGGTTACATCTGCTTGGCCACTAACACTCTAAAAGTCTGATGTTACGACTTTTAGGACCTTCTAATTAAAGCTATAGATAAGAATTGTGAAATGCAGAGAAGTCAAGCACCAGAAAAGTAAATAAAATCATAAATTTGGAGATTTAGTATGATTATGGTTTACTCAATGTATTATTTGTACCTGCTTAATGTTACTTTAATGCCTACACGATTTCTTGTGCAGCTGTAAAGCAGCAACAATATCAAAAAGCTTTGCCTGGGAAGTTTGTGCAACGTTTCTTTATTGCAGTCTTCATAAAAACAAAACCTTTTGAGTAATGACAGCTCTGGGCCTCACTGTGCTTTGTGTTTAGCAACACTGCTGCTGGAGCACTGCAAAGATGCAACGTTTCCGACTCGATTGGGCACTGGGAGCTGTCGTCAACGTTCTCTCATCGCTCTATTGATGTCCTGCAGCAATTTCCCTCGCCAGGGATTTTAGACCGGAGTGTCTCTCGGCAGAAATCCTCCACAGCCACAGAGTTTTGCTCCAACATTAAAAAGGGGAACTGCAGAATCCTATTGTAGAAATAACTGTATTTTCTGTTCCTATTTTTTGTTTGTTTGTTTGTTTTAACAAGCCTCAGGAATTAAGCAAAGGTCAGTGTAATTTTTCAGACTTTACATGAACGGGGAGAAAATGTACACTTCACAATCCACATTTTTGAATTTGCAACAAAATGAGCTGAGTTGAGCCACATGGAGTTTATGGGACAAAAAGATAGTGTCCACTTATGGAACAATACTTACCTTGTCCTTTAATTTGAACTCTGCTTGTTAAGTTATAACTTCAATTGCAAATATGTGATATTCTGCATGTGTGATGAGCAGAAATATCAACAAGTCACCGAAAGGGAGCTATTAAACATGTTAGCATTAGCTTAGCACTTCAGAACTGTTCAAACAGGGAGGAACGTTGGCCAAAGAAAGTATAACAGAGCTGCAACAAAACCAAAGTTTTAATGCTTTGAAGTGTCCTTTGCTATTTACACTTGTTTTTATTTCCTTTTTCCTTGTTTTATTGCGAATATGTGTCTATTTCATTGATTCCATCCATTTTTGCTTTGTTTCTTCTCTCCTTCCTTCCATCCTTTCTTGACTTGTCGATGATGGAAAATATGAGCTGTTGCCTTCAAATACATCTTCAAGTGTGACTCCATTTATTGTCTTTTTATACAGTGTATGTAAACATCTGCTTTCAAGAATAAATATATTAAAATTAATCAAAATAGTTTTACTTTATCATCCTGACCCACCTTCCCTTGCTATAGAAGGTCATATGTGGCCTTTGATCTGATTACGAAACCGAAAGAAAAGTGAATAAACTCTTAAGAAATAACATCACTTGCACTGAAATATATCAACAACCTTTCCATTCAAAACAACAACAAAAAATATAGATATTATTTAAGAAACGCTCTGAGTCATCCAGGCATATGTCACTCAACATGCCATGTTGTTTGCTCCACAAATTTGAAAAATATCAAAGAACACAGAGAAGATACAGGACGTTGTTACAAAAGCATGAAGGGTGGAAACACATGAGCGCATTTCGTTGAAGGATTAGGACAGCCGCTCTTGACATCAAAAGAAAATAGAAATTATCCTTTTTAATATCAAAATAACTCCACAGATGCTTGCCAGCACCGACAGTCTAAGCTTCGCCTGAAGGACGTAGCTTCAGCTGAGCAACATGCACACGTTCTGCCAAAGAGAAGAAAAACAAATCTCTGCCTCTCTGCGTAAGAACAGCAGCACTTTTATTAAACGTTGGAAACGCGACAAACTTGAATGTTCCCATCAGCTTCCTTGGTAGAGTATATGTAAAAAAATAAATTAAAATAAATACAGATGCTTCTCGTTGAACTTGTTTGAAAGCTAAGATATATCTGAAAAATACATTTGACCTAGTTGTCTAATCAGGCCGGAAACAACCCCAGCAGAGGAAGCAGACATCTGCCAATGGAGGAAAACAGATGTTAGAGTTTTACCATCCTCTTTTTCTACATCCCTTTCCTCATTTTTTATTTCCTCCACCATCCTTGTTCTGAACAAGAAATCGGTCAGAGCTCATGCACCAGCATCAACATCAAGCACAGTCCATGCTTTAATTGCGTTGTGCTGGAATCAAAACCCATTTAGTCTGATGTGAATGTTAACAATAGCTAAAGAAAACTCTTAAAAGTACCCTAATTCACCCGTTTGCTGCCAATGGCGATTGATATTGACTTAGCATGTCTTATGTAATATCTGTAGAGGAATCCGTCTCTCACTGTGGTGTTTGTAGATAGAGGATTGTCAGACTGCCAGTGTACAGATGAGTAATACGGCACAGCTCAAAGCATGGAAGATGAAATCACCTGTGAATCGTTGTGTACAGAACATTTTTTCCCTCCCACCAGTCATTGCTTTGAATCAGATATGACACACAAAGACTTTTTTTTTTTTTTTTTTTTACTGTTTTTTTCTTTACACCACGGTCGTCTCTGAGCTTGTATCGACTTCTTGAAGAGCTGCTCTAAATTGAACCCTTGATGGTCGGATCCTTCAGGGGTTTTTTTTCCATTTTTTGGCTTTAGATTGGGCCGGCTGACTAAAGCTTCTCTTGATTCTTTTAAATATTGACAAAGATTACTTCTAGGTGATGAGAAATGGAGGAGGAACTTGTCTTTGCTTGTTTGTTTAGCCCTAAAGTCTTGAAAGCATTTTCTATTCTTGTGTGCTTACAGTAGGAGCCCTATGGAGAATGCCAGTGTGACACTAATAAATGAAGACTGAATTATTTATTAGACTCAGGTTGAGCTATGAATGACGGATCTACAGCTCTGTTGTTGTTGAACACCCCTGTTAAAATGACGGGACTTAATTTCCAAACTTTTTCCACATTAAATACAGCATGTAACCTGTAATTTATGAAGGTACATCCACTGCAGGCGGGTCACCGAGTATAGCAGACGGAAAAGAACCAGAATCATATCTACATTTCTGTCAGAAACATATTTGTCCTTGTGCTGTATTTATTTATTTTTTCACCACAGCCAATCGATTTGCATCTTCGTGTGGAAACGCATCTCTAGAAATCTGTTCCACAAAAGTGGGGAAACTCAAGCAAAACTGAGTAAACATTTGCTTTGATTGAAATAATAATACTTCTTCTTTCTGTGAAAATGAAGTTCATCCAAGCCCTTTGAAGGGATTGGAGTAACACTGGTTGCCTCTCTTAGCTGAAATATTGGCAGTCAACACTTAAAGGATCATTTTAAATCCTTAAGTGACCCAAATATTTTCCTTTTTTTTTGTTTCTATTTGATCCATTTCATTTAAAAAAAAAATAAAAATACTTGGGCAATGTAACGTTCAATGTAAGATTGTGTTTTTCCATCAGGGACAAAAAGATTTTTATATCAAGTAAAGTAGTTTGAGCTTATTTGTATTTGCTGTGGTTTTGAGGGATTAGAATGACTTATGTGATCTCAGAAAGCCAAAAAGGATTATAAAAAAAAAAAAAAACCTTTTATTTTATTCCACCCCTTACTCACACTAGGCATGTCTAGATTACCTTAGATTACCACTCAGGTAAGAAATTAAGCTGTTTGCTTTCGAGAATACTCACCAGCATATGATCTTAAAAATTTATTTAAATATTGTTGACAATTGCTGAACAGTTAGTTGATTGGTTTTTATCTATAAAACTAATGTAATATGAAGATAACCAAACACTGTGCCAACTGTACTGTCCCATGAAAAAAAAAAAGTCAAATACTTTTTGATGCCCACTTATTCATTTTATGTTTGTGACCATTTTCATTTGTTTTTCGTTTAAAATGAAAAAATAAAATTTCTGATGTGGCCCTTAATGGATCAGGAAACGCTGTAAAAGAAACAAAATGCCTGGGTTTAGGCACAAACCACTGTCGATTCCTCAACCAAAGCGGTGCTGAAGTTTACTTTTAAATCACTTTAAAAGACAAACTGGACGATTTAAAGACCAGAAAAGAACAGGAGTTGACTTAGTGTTCCTTTCACAACAGAACAATAAGCGTGTCTTACTCCATGTCTGCTCGTAAAGCTGTCAGTGCTCTTACTCCTATAAAGCCGCCTCAAGGTGTTTAATGTTTCTCTCGAAACACTTTCTGTCCACAGTGACTCAGACATTCTAGTCTTACCTTATTTTTACTCCCTCGCCCTGCCATTCTCTCCCTTTGGGACAAAAGTCATCAATCGTCCAAAAGAAAGCTCAACTAGCTCACAAACACGTATTCTGCCGGAATTTAGCTTAAAATTTGATTCTTTTAAAATGTGAATCACAAACACTTTTGACATTATAAGCCTTAAAACTTTATGAACGTTACACATTTTCTTTATCCTTTTCCAAAAGCAAAAGAAGAAAAATACATGTTAAAACCACCATTTAAAAAAAACAAACAATACAAACATTACTGATTAATTCAGGACTCATTGAGATCTCATTATAAAGTCGCGGCGCTCCTAAAAGAGCAACTTAATGTACCCTGATTGGTGCTGAAGTCCAGTAATTGGTCTTTAGGGCAGCAATCAAATGTGAGAAGCATAAAGGGGAGTCTGCTGCTGCCAGGTGCTGCCTCACATGAATGAAATTGTGGCCATTGAGCAAATCGTCACTGCAGGCAATAGGATGCACATGAGATGGATTTGATGTGATACTTTCACAGAAATGCATTGCTGCTGCAGGAAGGACATTTTCTTTTTGATGATCGTAATTTTCAAAAGGACTCAGCGGCCATGAAAGGTGGCAGGTTTAATGGCCGAGCGCGTGGATAGCATCTCGGCTCAGGTTATATCAGGACGCGTTACATTGATGTGGAGACTGGTGATCGCAAATTGTGGCATTGGCAATCGTCCAGCAGGGCTAGGATGCACATGAGATGGATTTTAATGCTACATGTGATATTCCTAGTGTTAAAAAAGTATTTGCAATTTGACGGGGCAATTTAACAATTGTTGCACCTATGATTGATTTGGTGGTGCAATTGGAAGCATTGTTCCTTTGCATGGAGGTCTGGAGTTCAAATCTTGGCCCATGGTCTCCCTGTGTTTTTTCTGGGTTACTCCCACTATCCACGCACACCACTGTTTGGTTAATTTGTCTTTTTAAATTGCCCATAGCTAAGAGTGTGTGCATTCAATGACAACTGTGTATATGTGAACAAAACATATGTGTTTCTTTAGGATTTTTTTTTTTATGTAACAGAGAAACAGGAAGTAATGTACAACCTTCAAGATGAATGTTAAATAGATATGGTTTCAATTTCTTTAAAATAATATTTAAATAAAATTATACAACTTCAGGGTATTTAGTGGCTTACTTGGAAAAAACAGCATCCAAAGACCAAAGAACGTGCCAAAACAATTTAGCCGCAGACTTTAAAGCAGCTTAAGGTCATAAAACATTTTCCCAAGCTTTGAAAATCTCTCAGAGAAAATCTTCCCATTTTCCAAACAGAAAAATGGGAAGATTTTTATTTTATTTTTGAAGCATGTAAGAACTATCTAATGTTGTGACAGGGAATTTAGTACAGAATGTTTAGGTGGTGGATTATGAATCAAAAAAAAAAAATGTAATTTTAACCATTATAAACAAAATTTGAAGTTCTTATTCAGGGTGACCTTACATAATGTATTCATGCTAGCCACCAGAAGTCCTTCCCTTTGTGTTTGGGAGATTCTGGGTTTTGGACTTACCTTAGTTAGCTACTCACACAGGGTAGTATCCTGGACCCTGATTATTAGAGCAAATCTTTAGTGTATGATTTATATAAAGCTTTGAGAAAAGATTTGACCTTTTCTAACAATCTCTTTGAACAACTCTCAGTTCTAACAGGCCAATTATGTCACCAAGTCTGCGGACTTGGTAACATTTGTCCAGAGAGGTCACACCTACTGCGAGTGATTCCAAAGATGCTATGTACATATAAAGATTTCATCTGTCATTTCAATCACACAGTCTTTACTTGTTTCTTCCTTTTTCTTCCTGTTTCATAATCAGTGAGTAATATTCAGTTATGATTGTTGTTCGAGATTTATTCTCCTTTCGATAAAATTACAGCCAACATGCATTAATCTGAGGAGCATTGGAAAACATGCTCTCTGGCTGAAATACTAAGCAAGTGCTGTGGGACTGAATTTGCATGTGCTGCAACAGCTTGAACAATTTGTTCAGTTGTGAATGATAGTTCCCTGCACATGTTCAATCAGATCCCAATCCGCAGTCTCAGAAGAGACAAGTGTCACAGCGGCTGAGGTGCTCGTAATATTTCATGAGTAAACATGGGCATGAGTCAGTTGTTTGCACCCAGAAATCGATGACGGACTGGTGACTAATCGAGGGTGTTTCCAAGGAATAAATGTCATGTAAAAGAAGCCAGCTCTAATAAATGGCAATGTTGTCTATTGTCTTGTGCATCTCTGGCGCTCAAAAAAAAAAAAGAATTAAAACTAGTTATTTATTTTTGAAGCATGAGCATTTCTCAATGTAATACCTAGATTTTTTTTTTAGGAAAAGGTTGTGAGAATATAACTCATAATGTGCTTCTTGTAAACCAACATCTCTACTCTTACTATGTGTCTCTTAGCTCTCTGAGAGTGATTTTGACTTGTTTTTCAGGGTGGGTCACAATTTCTACATACAGACTCAAATATATCAATGAATCCCCAGTAATATTTCATTAAATGTTTCTCAGCAAATTGCAACTCAAGCTCTTCTGTTGGGACACCCAGTTTCAAAGCACCAGACCCAACATATCAAACGTAAGTGAAAGAAATTTCTCCAGGAAGAGTTTAGGACCCACAAAATCCCCAACTTACCATAAATGGAAAACAACTACACCACCAGTGTCACTGTCTAATGAAACCAGTTTCACATTGCCATGGTGTGAATGTGTGACAATCAAGAAAGAAGAGTCTGCTCCAAACTCAACTCTTTCAAGCTAGATTGAAATTTGCAGGCACCAACAAGGACATGGCAAATGTCTTCTCTGGAAAGTCAGTTGGACGATTTTGCCACAATGACACAAAGCATGTTTGAAGGAGTCAGTGAGAGGCTTTCAGACTATAGAGCACTGTACAGTCACTCTTCTTTTATAAATTTTGAATTATGAAATTTCCTAAGTGTATAATGATTTTGACCTAAAATAAGGCTAAGCCAATACTGAACTGCTGAATCTCACTAAATCAATTTTAGTAGAGAAACCTGCTGTGACTGTTGAGATGCCGACCACCTTGCTTTTATCAAATGTGCAAAACATAGATTTAGAAAGAAAATACAGTGTAGAGATTACAAATGTAATAATTATTTAAGGTAAATATTACTGAATTCACACAATTTCTACAGACCTAAGGTCTTTTTAAATGATTTAGCCAAAAGATCATTTCTGCCGAGCCCCAAAGAGGCCCTGTTGTTTGTTTTCTAATCCCAGCCACATTTTGAAGGTGCAACAATTCATTTTCTGAGTCCGTTTCAAGCGAGAGCTGGCTGTACTCTGGCCAGTCACTGACTCTCCATTCATCCACAATCCCTGGCAGATGACACCCTCCTATTTGTGTGCAGCTGGACCCTTTCATTATTTACACTCGAAATGATAATGGTATTATGTGTGCGCAGCTGCATTATTTGCATCCACACGCCACGCCGCTGAATTCGCGTGACAAAACAGGAGCGGCACATCCTCCTGCAATATTTAAATGCTAACGACATTCAGAAGCGGAGGCTTTCTTCTCGTGAGGTTGAAAAGAAAACAGAGTACATCCGAGAAGCCAAATATGAAAGGGAGGAAAATGTTCAGCGTTAGGCCTTTAGGGTTTCGAAAAGTGAAACAAATTTTCCCACCACCATGCGGGGTTGAGATTTCTGGGTAGGGCATGTCTCTCTTTTTGAGACTGACTCTTTGATTCCCTGTGGAGTCTGGGTTTGAAATGCAGGGGGGATGGGGTGGCAAAATGCCACTAATGTTAACAGATAGTGCAGATTATAAGAGGAACATGATTGGCAAAGAGCTTGGAGTAAAAGAGAAGAAGGCTTTATTTAGGTCTGAACACTGTAACAAATATAGCCAACATTCCACGTATACATTTACGGTCACTGCAGTGGTAGAAACTGCTAGAAGACACTACAAAACGTGGGCAAACAAGTCAGCCCTGAATGTACATTGACACTGAATATTAATCTCCACTTGTCAGCTCCTTGACATCAATCAGTTAAATCAGCTGGGACTACATGGCAATGAAGATGATGGTGGTTGCTTGTGCCATACCACGCAGCACAAACACCGGGGCGCCTCCAGAAAGTTTTCAAAAGAAGTCAGGGATGGTTACATGTCATTTCTTCCAAGTCCTTGTCAAGTATCAAGTCTTTAAGGAGCAGGTCTGAGTCAAATCTCAGGTTACTGAGCACCAAGACAAAATCCTATGGGGGCAAGTCCAAATTAAGTCTCGAGTTCACGAGAGGCAAGTCCAAATAACGTCTTACGCTACTAAGGACTAAGTCGAAGTCAAGAGCCGTTGTTTTTCAGGAGCAATTTCAAAGTAACATCTAGTCTTGAGGGACAAGTCCAAGTCAAGGGTTAATGATTAGAGGAAGTTTCTTATGTAACAATCCACATCACAGCTGTCCTGAGTTCAATACCTGGTCATTGGCTGCATGGTTGCCCGTTTCTCTCTGGCCTATTTCCCATCTTCTGTCAACAAACAAAAAAATCCATGTCTCAAATCTTTTGCCATAAGTCTAATCTCGTTAATGTTTAAGTCCAAGTCAAGCTGTTATGGGGTAAGTCAAAGTCTCAAGTTACTTGCCTCAAGTCCAAGATGAATCTTAATTATCCATTGACTCGTTCAATATTTTCACATCAGATGCATCTCATCTAATTAAATACACAAACATTTGTAGTCTTTACATTTTTTAGAAGATTCAGTTCAACGTGTAAGAAAAAATATTAAGTACTGATGTATTATTCATTAAAAAAAAATCTAAATGGTAACATACGTACCTGGCTAATAATATAAATATGCAGTTATGTTCTATGAAAAATAGCAGAGAAACATTAACATGAATTAACGTTGAATTTCTGCACTAAATAAGTTAATACCTGTTGATCCCCTTGCTTTGAAATGCTCTAGCTCTTTATGGTGTGTTATGTTGATTTTGGGGGGTTTTATTCTTACTTTGAGTGGGATGTTTAAAAAAAAATTATTATTAGGAAACCTTCTTAAAAGCTTTGCAATCAGGTCTAAACCATGATCTCCGATTTACAGAACAAATAAAAGAAATAAAGAGATTTCTTCCTTTCTGTTTAAGTGCAACAACTTGTGCTTTTCATTTTGAAGAATCAGAAGTGCCTTTGTCATTTCTAAGTTAAGTCCTGAAATCATGTCACAAACTTTAGGTGAGAAACTAAATAGCCTACCCACGTTTTGTTTGGAAACTGGAAAATAAACATCTTTAAGGATAACCGCTTCCTCCCCTCCCATACTTTGGAGGCGCAACTGCTCATGTGATGCTCAATTAACAAATTCAAATTGATTTTCTCGGTGAAATTCAGTTAGAACCGTCTCTAGAATCCGTTTCCGAGTCGAGTTATCAGTTTTCTCTCTGCCTCTCGTTCCCTACAATTCAGAACAAGAACTTTTGAAAAGACAGTCCATTCTAGATTCTGCTTTGCTATGTACATTTTTACATCGAAATGGCACGAATGAGCTTATTCCCGACAGAAGACATATTCGGTGTAGCTTGTCCAGATCTTGTCCTCGTTTGGATCGTTGCTGGTGTAGGCGCAGGTACCCGTGGAGCTGCAGGCCACCATGTGAAAGCCCGCCTCTGTCAGCTTGTCAAACGCCTGCTCCAGAAAATTATACTTCAGGTAGTAGCGGGAGGTGTACCTCTCCGGGGGCCTGTCCGGATCCCTGCTCTCGTTCAGCGTCTCCCCGAACACCTCTTTGGCCAGAGAGGTCTTGCCGCACACGGTGATGCGCGCCACCCTCCGGAACTTGGCGTCGGTCTGGATGTCCCTACCGATCGTGTAGGAGCCGCGGTATCCTATGGTGATGTACCCGGACTTTCTGGAGTCCAGAGACGGTGAACGCATGGCCCCGCTGGCGGGCAGGGCGCGCAACGGCTCCCCGGAGGAGGAGCAGCACTGCGCGCCGTCCTCCGTGTCGCTCTGGCTGATCTCCTCGCTGATCGAGTTGTCCTTACTCACCCGCGGACGGAGGCGCTTAGCCAGGTCCCGCAGCAAGAAGAAGTCAGCCTCCCTCTGCAGGCGGCTCTTCTCCGGGAAGTAGTCCGGAAGGACCAAGTTCAGGTCTCTCAGGTAGTCGAGGATGTATCGGAACAAGAAGCCGTCCCTGTCCAAGAAGAAGCGCCCCTTGCTGTCTCTCGCCAGCTCCTTGGGGGACTTCTTGCTGAACATGTTCCACAGGAGCGAGTCCGGAACGGCGATCAGAGTTTTGTGCCTGGTCACGTACACCTGCCCGCCGACGTTCAGCTCGATGATCTCTGAAAACGGGGAGCCCGAGTCCCCGCAGCCGGACGCGGCGCGCTCCGTGTCGGCCAGTGCCATGTTCTCCGAGCCGCTCTGCGCTGCAGCAGGAGGATCAGTGGGAAGGAACAACGAGGTGCCAGCGGCGGCAGCCTGCTTATGAAGACTGGGCTTACCATGTGCGTGTGTGCGCGTACTCACAGGGGTGACTGATAAATTAACATTTAACTGTTGAGATGCTGCTGAGGGGCGTCTCTGCAGCTCCGACTCCCGTTTTCTTCCTCGCCTCTCACACGCAAATACAAATACGGACAGACAAGGATGGAGAGGAGAGGATGAGCGCAAATGATATCCTCAGGTTTCAGGGGCGTTACCTCGGAGAGACACGGAGGGGCATTTCCCAGCCCTTAAATTTTAAATAGAACATCACCAAAAAAAGTGAATTTATTTCAGTAATTCAGTTATATAAATTCATTCACAGAAAGTGGAGAATTTCAAGTGTGTACTAGCTGATAAGTCAAAGTCTTATCTTCAGAAAAGTTATTTTTTCATAAACTGGCTGTTCACACACAGCGAGTTGTTTCCACACGTTAACAGAAAGTTAAGTGGAAGAAGAAACTCCTTCCACATGACAACCAAAAAAATAATAATTCAGAAGCAAATAGGGCATTCGAGAGTTTATGGATCAAATCAAATCGCATGCACTGCAGCTTGACTCAACTTCAACGTCAGGAGTCATCTTATCTGACTGAGGAGGAAAAGATGGAATTTCTGCTCGGTGCTGCAAAGTCCTCTTTTTAGCTGAAAATAAATGTTGCACCTCAATTGGAAATGAACATCCCACAGTCTGGAGGGAGCGGGGAACAGAAAGTCACAGGAGGCCAAAGTGAAGTTTTCATCAAATCCACAGTCAGTGTAGATGATGGTGATTAGATGCAGCATAAAACAGGGACATATTTTAGGTTGATTTATAAAGTAAAAAAAGGAAAAAAAAAATCTATTGCTTTTATGGATTACTGTAATTTTCTGAGAAACCCAATTTTAGGTTTTCTGTATCTCTAAGCCATACATATAAAAGTTAGGGGGAAAATGCATTAATTACACCACTAACTTTCACTTTTTAAACTGGATAAGTTCAATAAATACATTTTCAATCTGTTAGATAATATAACTTAATATAAATTTGAGAAAGGAGAGTACAAGATCCAAGAAGTTGCTCTTAGATGTTTATTCAATTTTTTTTAAATTTGTTTTATGAATGCATAGTGGATACATTTTACATATTAGAATTTTGTATGCCACTCGCTCATGGCTTCACCCTTTCCCCTCCTTAAGTATCACAACGTGAAACTTTTGAACCATCTCAAGGCTCGTTATGGTTCTTGATTATCTGAATAATCCAAGAACTGTCCAGAATCATTCCAACAGATATTTGTTACTCTAAGGCAACGGACATGAAACATGGAAAGAGCGACACCTATCGTCCTGGAGATGGATATGCACCCACTGAACACAAATCATGTCCTTATAGAGTTGAGAAGCAAAATCAGGAGATGAGGGGAGGGCTTTCATCTCAGTAATAGCAAAAAATATTATTATAAATACCTATTATCTATAATATATATAATTTATTTGTATACAGTGATTTTTTTTCCTGCTCATAATTGGTTATTACAAAATAATTTAACACATTTTACGTTTCTTCCTCTAAGAATGACTAATTATGAAGTCAAAAAATTCATATGTCCCTTATCTCTGTTTCTATAGCAATAGCTGCGGTTTCAAGTCAGGGGCGCCTATAGGGGGGGGGGGGGGTGATGACAATTCTAAGGGCCCCCGACCAACAGGGGGCCCTTCACAATTTATTTATTTATTTATTGTTCATAGAAATAAATAAAAAATGAGGCACTGTCAATTACAAAATTAATAATATTGTATTTTCGAAGATTGTTTTTAGCAGTAAAAATTGTATGTTCCCACTCCCAGACCAAAAAACACACATCCATATTTGCACTTAACCCCCCTGGATCTGCATGAAATGGTTCGTTCCTGTTTGGAGCGCTTGACGGTCACGATGTTCAGCAGCAGTCAGTAGAAAACGAGACCGACCGTGGTGCTTATTATCCTGCTAAGAAAAATTATGAAATCAGGTTTTCAAAAAAAAAAAAAAATGAGAGAGGGAGAGAGAGAAAAAGGCAAGAGTGTCAATTTATAACCCAGTTTTACTCCAAGAGAGGTGGGTAGACTGTGAGATTATCAACCATCTAGCATAGTTAGCTTAGCTACAGAATACTGTTTTCCTCTATTTCACTACCATTTAATGAATTAAGGAAAGAAATTACCAACATATTCATATATTGAACTTGTCGCTGTACGTTTTACCACTTAACAGATGAGTCAGTCAGCAGCAGCTCTAACCCACGTCCCTCCTGACCCGTCCTCTCCTGAGTGAAATTAACAAGAAACAACCAGTCAGTGTCAGGAGAGTTTTAGCGCTGTCAATCACAATCTCATGTAGTGCTGCTCATCCTTCCTGCCCCTTGCTCTGTGCTATGCTGCAGCTGGCATAGCCTGTTGTAAATGCTTAGTCTAGTTAGCATAACTACCAGGGTCGGCAGGTAAACGATATTCCTGTAATGATATGTTGTTTCTCCACCATTAGCACATTTAGCAGTGAGTGGATGAGATTGATTGACAGCGCTAAGACCCTCCTCCTGGTTCTGACTGTTTGTTTTGGTCAGAACATTGCATTACATTAGCCAGCAATAGCAGCTCAGGGAGTGCGTGGAGGAGATTGACTGTTTTCACAGATCATCTGTCTCATAACAAATTGTCACGACATGGTGACAGCTTTAACAAATATGGAGAAAACATATTTTTTTTTATTAAAGTTCTACACTGCAGCTTGAATAAAACGCAACTACATAGCATTTTCTGAGAAGTCTGGATTGCTTCATGTATATTTTGCATGCTGCCTATGACTGTTGCATTTCAGTAATCTAAAACTAATAAACAAAATGTAAGCAATCTACTTGCGTACTGTATGTCGACTGTTGCATGTAAAATTCATGAGCAGCAAATATTGTGCTAGTTATCAGTATTGGACCAAAGAAAGCAAGGCCGTTGCAAGCCTTTAAAATTGTGACGTTTTTGATAGGTCAGATAGACTCAAGAAATTGTAACAGCAGCTGCATATGGGGGCCCAATTTAATTTTTTTGTCAGGGGGCCCAAGATTCCTGGCAGCGCCCCTGTTTCAAGTTGCACAATATGCTCAAATAAAGGCATTTAAATGGTCAGAATCAGACCTTTTATAGACAGTAGAAGTGCAGATTCCCTGGGATAGGGAGAAAAGAAGCATGCATACCATGCCAGTGAATTTGTTCTGCAAAATCGTATTCAACGTGAGACAGGAAAAGAAAATGCATAAGATATAGCTGAGGTTTGACACCAGAGGAAGTCTTTGAGGAAGTTGCGGACTGGATTGCTCAAAAGTGAAATAAAAATCCCTGTCATCACAGGACTGATGGCATGCTATCGTCAAACTGAATTTTCTTAGGTGTATTCAAGGCATAAAGGTAATAAATGATCATCTAAACAGACCTTGGTTAGTCATTATGAAAAACTCTGTTTGGGACTCTTGTATAAAGATGGAGATGGAATGAAACCACAAAGCCAGCCGTAAATAAAATATGTTTAGAAGAGAAATTAACATGAGAAAATGGAAAATGTCGCTGTGTATCTGTGTTGCAACTCAGCAAGAGTAGAATGCCAGTAAGGTAAATATAAATAATGTTTTCTGGAAATCTTCACAAGAGGCTGGGTGTTGCTGTTTTGCAACCATAACTTATTATTTTTAAAGTTGCGTAATTTTCCTGCGCTTGATGTTAATTACACAGAGTGCATAAAATATTAACGCTACGTAACAAAAACTTTTAAGATTGTCCTTTTTTATGACCAATTGTCTGTTTTTCTAATTTCTTCATGTCCGTCTCTGGCTGCTTGGAGTCAAACAATCTTTGTCAGGTCACTGCTGGTTGGTGACGGGTTTAGACTCGTGACAAATTTTTCTTTATAGAACTTCCTATTTCAAAATACTGAATTTCCATTGTCTGCCGTCTCAAAACCACGCGTATTGCGAAAGACAAGTCTTTTTGTTCCAGGTTATGAGACGGTACGGAGTTCATGAACTGGTGTGACTGAGTCAGATTTGCAGGATGCTTTGCTCAAATACGTACTTTTAGATATTCCCACAAACTCTCCATCGGACTGAGATTAGGGATTTGTGATGACTTTGTTGTCCTTAAGCCATTTTGTAACTAATTTGGTTGTTTAATTAGTGTCACCGTCTATTTGGAAGACTTATATTTTTCTCCCAAGCTTTAACTTCCTGGCTGATATTTTACCCATTATTTCAATATTTCCTCATTATATTCTTTCCTTGTCATACCATCTAATGCGTGAAGTGCAAGTTGTCTCTAAAACAACTGTTTCCTAAAACAGTCGCCAGAATCAATAAGAGGATAAGGCAAGATCCAGTCATTGTGAAAGTACACACTTCTCATCAAGGGTGGATTGTAGCCACTTTGGAAATTTGGCCGACCGGCCCTCACGCAGGGGGGACTAACTATAAAAGACCAGGGCTCTTAGAGGTTTTTGTCACTTCAGAGCCTGGTTGAGTGCGAACAATGCTGCGGAAGGTAGTGCAGATTTCTTACACTTACAGATTAACATTTTCTCAGCGTTTTCTCTGCAATACTTTCTCAACTTTTTTTGCTTTGTATTTTGCTCTATTTGTTCCACATTAAGCTTGTTTGTTCTCAAGCAGCCGTGTGTGTTTTTTTTGTTGTTTGTTGTCACTTCTCCAGGGTATTACCGAGAGCTTTGGAGCTGCTATCCATGCCCTGGGTGCCTCTCAGCTGACAGATGGTGTGATTAACAGGAGCAAAAGGATGATGCTGGACACCCTGGGTGTTGGGCTGTTAGGAACCCGGACAGCCGTCTTCAACAAGGCTCTTAAGTACAGCCAGGTAATCCGAGACGAAACGAATCATCCGTTTTCCTAACACCAGCTCCATTTACCTGAGTCCTGCTCTCCCTCACTTGTCCTATTCGTGCTGAGATTTTGAGGCTTTGGGTAAAATCTGAAAACGAGCGCCGCTGCTCACTAGAGATCACTTTTCATGCGTTGGTCTGTTTACAGCTGTTCACATCTGAGCGCAGCAGCAGCATTTGGGGGAGATCAGAGATAACGCTGCCTCCTTGTTATGCCGCGCTCGTCAACGGCATCGCGGTAAGTTTCGACGCAGAAATGCACCATAATAGAAAGTAAACACTTTTTTTGCAACTGGTTTGTATTATTGTGTTGGTAAAATCTCAACAAAACGTATTAAAAGTGTGTTTATCAGACAAAGATGAGAACACTCCTGCAAAATTTCGTGCATTGTTTGATTTGTCTCTCTTTTGACCTTTGGTGACCCATGTGACTCAAGGTTCACTCCATGGACTTTGATGACACTTGGCATCCAGCGACTCATCCTTCTGGAGCCGTTCTGCCGGCTCTGCTGGCCCTGGCCGAGACGCTGCCCAGCCGGCCTTCTGGTCTGGACTTGCTGCTGGCATTCAATGTTGGCATCGAGGTGCAAGGCAGGCTGATGAGATTCTCCAGGGAGGCTTACAATATCCCCGAAAGGTGGGAAACATGTGACATTCTCTAAAACCATTACGTATACTTTCCGATTATTCCCACCGCGTTACAAGTGGATGAATCCCCGAAGACATTTGAGCCTTAAAAGGCTTGTCCACCCAGTTATAAAAAGAAACAAAAAACTGTGAGTCATAAAAAGTGTATCAATAGTGCAGGAAGTGTTTTTTTTAAATTATTATTACATTACAGTTTTGTTCACCAGGGATTACAAAACTGCAAAAGTTTTTGTAACCCTTTAATTTTTTTCTCTTTTGTCATGTTGCAATAGATTTTAATGTAAAGTGGAAGGAAGATGATTTATGACTCAAACTATGAAGTGTAGTATTTTTATTCAGCCTTCCTGAATATAAACTTTAGACCAGTGTTTTACAACGTAGCGGCCGCCAGGGGGTGCTATGGTGGCCTCAGAAAGTTGGAGGGAAGGTGGGGGGATGCAATGATAATAATAATAAGAATAATTTAATCTAATACCTTTTTTTAGCTGACATTTTCATCATAATTTTAATTTTGCTTTTAGATCATCAAAAATAAAAAACATTTAAGTTAAAATAATTGATTTAAATGTTATTTCTGACTGGGTGCCATTCAAATTGATCAAGCTGCTTTGCTCCTCAAGCTGGTGTAGCAAGCAACAAATGGAAAAGTTTCTGACAAGAAAAAAGGCCAAAGAAGCGCTCTAGCAAATAACCATAAGAACTGTGGAAATACAATAAAATTTCCTGCGATTAGCATAAAATATTACATATTTTCTGATAATCAAAAGAGGGGACTGTAATGAAATATTCTGTCACCTGGAAATAAAGTTAGATATTTTCTGCTAACAAAATTTTTCACCACAGTATTCATGACCATCTAAAATTAGATGTATGAGACAGTATTTATGCTAAATGAAGGACAACGGAAAACATCCGAAAAGTTGATGTTTCTTTCTATATTTTGTATCATTGTCTGTGGATTTTCAAGGGGGGCCCCTGGTCAGAGGTTAATGTGTTTTGAGGGACCATAGCAAGGAAACGTTTGGGAACCCCCCTTTGACTGCAGTTACAAATTCAAGTCTTTTGTCTAATCTTTTGCAAAACGGCTCAACTTAAGTCAGATTGGGTGGAGAAGCTCTGTCAACATCCATTTTCAAGTTTCCTCATTTGGATTTAGCTGTGGCCATTCTAAAAAACACAAAGAGAAAGAGAAAAAAGAGAGAGAGAAAAAAAATAGTGTGCTTTAATCTAAAATGCTCTGGTTGTGAATTTCAGGTTGTTATTCTGCTGGGAGATGAACCCTAGTTCACTCTAGTCTGGAGTGTTTTGCAACTCTTTTTTTTTTCAGTGTTGTCCGTGTTCCTGATAAAGAATAGCATCTCGTCTGACCCGAACACCTTTTACCACACGATTGCTACATATCCTGTGTGGTTTATGGCGACATGCAAACAATTTCCTGCCACTTTCTTATTAAACCATTTGTCTTTACTATTTCAACTATCTTCTTGCCTGGTGTTTCAGTTTTGGTTGGACCTGCTGATGTGGTACAACTGCATGTTTCCACTACTTTGTGTTAGCCCATCCCGACAAAATTCATCGTATTATAGTTTCACCATGACAAAATATGAAAAGTTTAAGGGTTTCGAATACTTTCGCATTTAACTATATTTGATGTGTTGTTCTCTCGAGATGTTTCTGTGGTTTACGAGCACAGGAAATTGTTTTATTGTCCACGAACTTTCTAACTTGGCCCTTTGTTTTGAATCCTCAGGTTCCACCCTCCCAGCGTAGTTGGAGTGATGGGGAGCGCCGCGGCCTCAGCCAAACTCCTCGGCCTGTCTCCTTCTCAGTGCAGTCATGCGTTGGCCATTGCAGCCTCTTCTGCCGGGGCGCCTTTGGCCAACGCCGCCACTCAAACCAAGCCGTTCCACATAGGGAACGCAGCTCGGAGAGGGTTAGAAGCTGCCCGGCTGGCACAGATGGGACTGGAGGGAAACCCCTCCATGCTGGACATGGACGTCGGTTTGGGAGTTTACTACAATGACTACAGCCCTTCCACGATGCCAGATTGTGCCTCTGGTGCCTTCAGGTGGATCCTGGAAGATCAGGATGTGGCATTCAAGCGCATCCCGGCTCACTTGGCCATGCACTGGCTGGTGGACGCGGCTCTAGCAGCACGTGGGAAGCTCCAAGAGGCGGCTTGGCACTTTGACCTCAGCCAGATCCAAAGGGTCACCCTGAGAGTGCCTCCATCCAAGTACATTAACTGCCCCTTTCCCACCACGGAGCATCAGGCCAGGCACTCCTTCCAGTTCAACGCCTGCTCGGCCCTGCTGGACGGCAAAGTGACGGTGGCTTCCTTCGATCCAGCTCAAATTAACCGTCCCGCTCTGAAGGAGCTCCTTTCTAAAGTTGAGGTGAAGACGCCGGCAGACAATCACCCCAGCTTTGATAAGATGTACGGCGAGGTCCAGATAGAGACAGCTCGGGGAGAAAACTGCACAGCTAGATGCAATACCTTTTACGGCCACTGGAGGAAGCCACTGAGTCAGGAGGACCTGGTGGAGAAGTTCATAGTTAATGCATCGTCGGTATTGTGCACGGAGGGAGTGGAGGGAGTGATTGATGTGATTGAGAACATTGAGAAGGTGACAGAGTGCTCAGTCTTGGACTCGTATCTGAGGATGACCAGCAACACACTGGAGCAAGTGTACAGCACAGGAATGATCTGACTGCTTAATTTAAAGAGACAGTGTTATGCAAAATATACTCAGCGTCATGTGTTAGTGTTATTCCCTCATCAAAAGCATACCTGAAGTGTTGCTTTGAGGGGTTTTTTCCATGATTGATTGAGGAATCCTTGTGGTCTAAATAAAGCGCTGCCTCTTTCACCCTCTCCTGCCACCCAGAAACTCGGCTAATTCAGACAAGGCAACAGCAATTAGCAAACACCTGAACTGAGCATCTACTGAGATTATAAACAGAGTTACTTTGCTATATGATGAGATGTTGGTAAAATTGTTAATTAAGGAAATTTTGTGATGATGCTAAATGCAACGTGTTGGGAAGACCAGGAGCTTCTTAAAGAGACAAAGGCCCAATTTCAAGGTGCTAAAGTGCAAAGTTGAATTTCTTTTAAGTCATGTTTTATATATACATCATTTTTTTAAGTGAAGCTATGAGTTACTTGCTTGTACTTCAATACCATGACATGCCTGGAAAACACATAATGCTGCCTCTTTATATTTGTATTCCATAATCTTGTAAGAAAATGTAAAGCATAAATATTTATTTTTCTTTGGTGCCGGATTTTTTGGGGGAAATAAACTGAACTGCAAAGCAAGTTTTCTTTATTGATCCTCAGAAATATCATCAACAATGAGTGTTTGAATGCAATAAAATAAATCCTTTTTTTTTTTGGTGAACCAAAAAAATTCAAACATGATGCAGATGTCAGAACTATCCCCAAAGAGCTAACATTTCAAGAGCATCTGTTTTTAATCGAGTTTGTATCTCCTTGACGTCAACTCAGCAGCTGTCTACAAAAACGAATTGGCAAATCTACACTCCAACATTCTGCGGTCTTCTGCCGAATCAGGCCATCTTCAAGACGCCCTGCACCATGGATCCGATCCCGTCAAAGATCTCGTGGATGGGAGCGTCGCACATGAAGGCGCAGGTGGTGACCAGCTTGTTCTTCTCGTCCACGTGGCTCTCGCCAACGCCCTTGCTGACGTGTTTGCAGCCCAGCTGGTTGATGGCTTCGGCCGTGCCCGCCGTGTCTGGATACCTGAGCGGAAAAAAATTAAAAATAAGTTACTTGCTGCATGAAGCAACGGTTTAACCGTCAGACAATCAAACCGAACCTTTCCGGGGGTTTTATTTTAGCTAAATACCAGATTTTTTTTATTTTATTTTACAAGTTCTAAGTACTTTAACATAAAAAAAACTGTGGAAGTGATTGGTCATTACAACCATCCTTACATTTGGACTAGGACAGCAGAACCTAATAAGCCTGAGATTAACCATTCCAGTCTGCAGAAAATGTTGGATGGTTAAAGTGTTTCCCTTTAGCTCAGTGAGGGGAAAAAAGTTAATTTATGCGGCAGAGAAAAACTCAAGATCCTCCACAATGGAACCTCCAGGTCCTCTAGTCTCTTCTGTCATCAGGAATATTTTATAGTTTGACTTCCAGCTTCACCTCAGATGTTTTGATCACTTCTAAAGTCTTGAAAGCTTGAGTTTCATTCTCACACAGTCAGAGATGAAAACTTGATTATTGTAAATGATCATTTGCCTGACATTGTGAAACCATCTCTGCAGCATTGGGACGTTCCCTGAAAATACTTCCTTTCTTGTCAAAGTAAAGAATCAGCATCCTGCCATAAACTCGGGTGGTCGTGCGCCGTTCTGAGGAACTTGGGGTTAGGAGAACTGCTCAATTTCTCTTTCATTATGAGAAAAGAGACAGAAACCTGCAGTTTCATTAGGGATTGAGGTTTGATGGAAAGGCGTTTGCTTCATTCCGCTGATTTCTACGCGGTCTGGAGCGTTTAAGACTCACTTGCTGTCCTTCTCGATGCCGACGGTGACCTCGCAGCCCGGGAGCACCTTGGCTGCCAGGACGGGCGAGATGCAGCAGAGGCCGATGGGTTTGCCTTCGCTGTGGAACGCCTGCAGAGCGGCCTTCACCTCATCGTTGACGGAGCAGTCCTTCCCCTGCACTGCCCACGTGCACAGGTTCTTCGCCGCCCCAAAACCACCTCAGAAATGACAAAAAAAAACAGGGAGTTACAGCACAACTTTCACTTCCACCGCCCACAGTAACCATCTGTCGGGAGGGAGGGAAAGAAAGCACTTAAATCAAGGAGGCCGTAGCAGTGGTGAATAAACCTGGGAATATGATGGCATCATGGTCTTTGGTACTGAGCTTAGACAGATCCTGGATATTCCCGCGGGCGAGTCGTGCGCTCTCCACCAGAACGTTTCTCTTCTCCTCAGAAGGTTCACCTTTCAGGTGATTGACTACGTGCATCTGGTCGATGTTGGGAGCAAACATTTGCACCTGTAAGAAAGGAAAAACACAGAGGAAGCAATTTTTATTAACAGAACACAACCGGCATCGCAAACTGAAAACTATGAGTAAAACTAAGATTTAAAAAAAAATATATATATATATATATATATATATATATATATATATATATATATTTGAGCCATTCTTTTTCCCCAGATGGAATAATTATGCAGTAAAATTAAGTTTTAAAATGGGTTTATTTTCTCCAATCTACACAGGTTTAAAACTACAAGAGCAAACAGTAAAATTTGAAGATACGCTTTGCATCAAGTTTCAGTAAAACCTAGCTTTTGCTTGAACACTCTTTATTAGAAATGGTAGAGCACATTTAAACTGGTCTTTACTGTTGTTATATTAGATGTTATTCCAGATTATTAATATTTGACTGTTTAATCCATTAGAAAACTAGCTTTAAGTGGACTGGAGGGGGTGAGCACACCCTATTGTCCTCTCAGCTGTTCTCTCAACGCATTGCAGAGTATTTTGATCCTGAGCACTGAAGTTGCCAAACCAGGCTGCGATGCTGCACATGTCTGGCCTTCCTCCAAAGGAAGTGAAGTTGTGGTGCCTTGACTTCAACAATATGTGAGAATAAAGACCAAGAAAGTAGTCCCTCCTCCAAGACTGACCTCTTTAAGATTAACAGAAAATTTGAGCAAAATTTCTCCTGGAGAAAATTTCCATTTTGAGCTACTTGGCCACAATGACAGGAACAACGTTTGAGGGGGCCGGCAGAATCTTTCAAACTGGGTTTTATTGATTCTCCCTTTAGTGGAGAATAATCTAGTCCTGATTTGAAGAGTTAATTTGTTGTAGTTTTGTTTTTTTAAAGCTAGAGTAGGTTAAATTTCATTTTGGTGAAAATGAGTGGAAATTGCACTTTAGCTTTCGTTCTCCGAACCGGAAGCTAACTTCAGCTTTCCTAATGTCACTCAGTTTTGCTGAACAGGTTATAGAGGTCAGGTCACTTTCACGCAGATCTTATCAGCGCTCTGTGTAATCATGACTTAATGAATACCTCTGATTGACTTCAACAGAGTGACTAATTCATGCTTTCGCCAACTTCACACCTCAAACCACACAAGGGTCAGACCCTGCAGATAAAGCAGACTTACGGTGGCACCTCCTCTGCTCAGATGGACCAGAATAGCCGAGGCCTCATGGATTTCACTTCCGTCATAAACCCCGCAGCCCGCCAGCACCACAGCTACGCGTTTAGCCATCTGGGAGGAATAAAAGCTTTTATTCAGAGTCTGGACCGTCCTGAGAGTCAACAAGCTGCGACCGCTGTGCTGGAGAAGGCTGATCAGCATGTCGGACGGCCCCTTTCTAACACTGCTTCCTCTCCTGTGGATTATAAGGGGTGTGAGACGGTGTTCGGGCACGTTAACTCATTAGCGCCCTCGTGTGTTTGAACAGGAGCGTCACAACGGCACGTTTGAGAAAATACCCAAAAGGCTTATTGGTTTTTGTGTCATCTAAACAGTTTTTGAATTTTTTTTTTATAAGCAAGCACTAAAATAAGTTATATTTCTACTTTACATAATGTGTAATAAAATACAGTTGAATTGTGCAGTGAATACAATTTTGAATTAAGTTTATAAAAAGGTTTTTCTTGACATTTACATGAAAATATTCAAATAAATTAGCACTAATTACGTTTTAGTATTGTGCAATTTCAAACTAAAGCTTCCACCAGAAAACTATTTTTATTCGCTGCAGAGAAAAAAAGGTATAGTTTTCTTTTTTCGTTTGGCTTTTACTTTTAAAGCTTCGATCTTTAAATCAGCTTCACGCCTAATTAGAAGGATTATAATTATTTATAAACCAGCAATGTCGAGTTCTAAAAAGATGCGAGCAAACAAAAGATATATTTGAAAGTATTTTTAAATAATAGTGGGGAAAAAAAGATAAAATCCCAAGCTACAAACAAAAGACAAAAAAATCTCTTGTTCTTTTATCCATAAGCTTTTAAATATAATAAGGTAATCTATCTTTTTATATTTGTTAAAAAATTTTTATCAGGTTTTAGTACGGAGCCCTTCGGGCTTAGAAGTGTTTTGCCAGGGAGATCGGATTCCATTGATGATAATAATCAATATTATTAAATCTAGGTCACAATTTCCCACGAGTTATTAGGTCAATTTTTTTTTGTCTCCCACGCCACCAGACGGGCTCTGTATAGCTACATTAGAAGATCCTAAATAAACAATGAAGTTTATTTTCTTCTCCCGTTTCAGTGACGTCATATGATTGCGTCTCATCAACAAAACCACGTGACCCCGTGAAACAGGAAGTCGGTTTACAGAGGAAGAATCATGTGAAAACAATCACCGTAACTTTCTCCTCGTTTTAGGTTTATCTGTCCGGCTGCGACATGTCCCGCAAGGAGGTCTCCGTGTGCGTGAAGCTGCTCCTTTCCCTCCATGCTGTCGCTCAGCTGCGGGCTGACGGACAACAGCAGTGGCCTGTTCCCTACAGGTATGCAGTCAGCTCATCATATGACTGATTAGACAGCGGGGAGAAGTGCGTCTTTGTTTTGCATTCGCTTAAATTTGATGTAGCTGGGCTGTGTCACAAATGTGACTTTTGGGGAAAACTTGTTTTAGTTCAGCTACGTTGATTTATTCATCCGTTTTTCAACGTGATTCTACTTTGCGTCACTTTAAGGAACTGAGTGAAACTGATGTCTGCTTAAATTGCCGGTATTAGATTAAAATGCGTAATTTTCAGCAAATGGAATCATAAAACTTTTGCATCAGTAATATTTAGTGTCGTACAGTTAAAAAAAAAAGTTTACTCCCCAATACACAATTGGAGCAGAGGTCGTTTCCCAGGACGGCAACACTAAACAGACACCTAGCATAGTGGGAAGGTTTTAGATCATGTGCTAATGATCTAGTCAAAGTCCATATCTACATACAACTTGAAAATGAGTGTTCTCCATCCAGTCTGAGAGAACTTGGGTTAATTTCCAAAAGGGAATTAGCGAAAACTTCAATCTCTAGATGTGCAAACCTTTCAGAGACATAACCCAAAAATACTTTAATGAAAGGAGGTTTCACAAAGTGAACAATTTTTAATAGTTTAAGATGCTGAAATATTTTTCCTCTTTATTCCCAGGTAATCACCACTTTTTTTTGGTTTATCACACAAAAGTACAAATTTTGCAAGTTGAATTTTGTGGTCTTATTGTGTCAAAGCACAACAAGCTAGGCAAAACAATTGAATTGGTCATTTCTATTTTTAGAGCTGACTTTTTATTATTTATAAATCTCGAGATAATTTACAGAAGGAGATCTAAAACTGTGACATTGTTGGCCCCTGAAAGTGTGTGAAAAATCTCATTCCATTTTAAGTTTGCTTATTATTTTGGTAGCTGTAGAGGTCGCTGTTAAATGGTTCCGAAGTGACGTGATTATGACTCTCCGTCCCTCATTCCTTCTGTTCTCATCAGGCGCTTTGACCGGCGGCCTCCTGCGGACTCGTACTGCGAAGCTCTCTACCCTTTCTGCCCCACCGGAGACCGCGATGGACGCTTTCCCGCCATACGAGACAACGACGTCGTCTCTGTCTACCGGCTGCAGACACCTGTGTGGGAGTTCAAATACGGAGATGTGCTGGGGAAGTTTGTAAGTGCATCAATCTTTGACATTTCTATTTCAGATATTTCTCTCTGCAGCTTTCAGTTGACGTGACGTCTGAATTGGTGCAGACAGAACGCTGTATTTCACTCGCGTACTTTCGAAATGATCCGAAATAGCAGCATTGTGGAAGCTGAGGTGCTGCTGTGCTTGACAGTATTAATAGAAACGCAGCTGCGCAACTTTCTTCCCCTCCACGCCCGTGTCTTCTCAAGCCAAAGTTTCACTGATGTGTCTTGCAGCACATCATGCACGATGCCATCGGCTTCAGCAGCCTGAAAACTGGGGCCAACTACACCATGGAGTGGTACGAGCTTTTCCAGCTGGGCAACTGCACGTTCCCTCACCTCCGGCCGGAGATGTTCGCCCCCTTCTGGTGCAACCAGGGAGCTGCCTGCTTCTTCGAAGGCATCGATGACCTGCACTGGTCGCAGAACGGAACCCTGGAGAAAATAGGAGAAGTGACAGGTGATATTTTCTGACTTCGTTTGTAGAAAGACCTGTTGGCGATCTGCATTTGTGACTCTCCCAAGGCTGCAGCTGCACATCCCATCGCCCAGAAATAAATACAGTTCTTAGAGAAAAAAAAAAAAAGGTTACAGACAGATCTCTTCGGTTTTTGCTTTTCAATCGACCGTAAACGTGTCAAACGAATATCAAATTTTACGTCATGTCAATTAAAACCTGAGCAAACTTGAGGTGGTGGTTAGAAATGAAAGATGTCAATGACTTTGTTTATTACTTGTTTTCAAATTCCTTGTAGATCTGGGTATGATACACTGCTGTTTGACACCCGTTAGTCTACTTCATGTTAAGAGTTCCATCTATGATGGTTGTGATGACTGAAATTGAATAGAAAATGTGGTAAATCACAGTAAAATCATTATTTATGTGGGGTAGATATATATTCGCATGCAGATTTCAGCGGCCTTTTCTAAAAATATTTCTAAATTATTCTTTGAGGACAGAGTTTAGCTTTTACTCAGATTATCTTTGATATTAAAATTTGGTTGATAATCTACAGTAAAACACGTGAAAGCAAAAGCAGAAGAAATCTCTAAAGCGGTACACAGTCTTTCACATCGCTGTAATGTTGATGAACATGATGGAGTGTTTATTATCAGCACTTACGTTTCCTAAACCCTACGTTTTGTCCTGCAGGGAGTCAGTTCAACGCCATGGCCCAGTGGGTGCAGGATGACAACGAGACCGGGATCTACTACGAGACCTGGACCGTTCGCTCTGACCCCGGTCCGAACGCAACGGTGTGGTTCGAGTCGTACGACTGCTCCCAGTTCGTCCATCGCACGTACAAGAAGCTGGCCGAGCTGGGAGCCAAGCTGTCCAGCGGCTCGCAGACCAACTACACCAAGATCTATCTGTACAGCGGAGAGCCCAGGTACCTGGGCAACGACAGCGCCATATTCGGGCAGCCGGCGCTGAAAAACCTCGCGACGGACATCCAACAGTTTTACCGCATGTTCAGGCCGCACCAGTCAATCTTCGACCTCGCTTTCAGCCTCCTGGAGGCTTACAAAGAGGTTGTGCTGGACAAGAACTTCTACCTGTACTACAACTTTGAGTACTGGCACCTGCCAATGAAACACCCATACGTGCAGATTACATATGAAGAGGTGCCTTTGCCTTAACAACCAGCCTGTACACTTGGAAATGATTTTAATTCTGTTTTTTTAAGTTTAAAATTCATGACTAGTCCTGCCAGCACTTGCTAACTTTCATGCCGAGTTGGTTGTTTCGTTTCAACACAGTAACACTTTCCCTTTTCTGCAGGAAGCACACTGGTCTCATTTCACCTTTTAAAATATCTGTTGTGGGTGGATGATCCTTATCTGACCACTAGGTGGAAACATTGTCTGAACAAAACCTGATCTAACTCGTCTGCTATATTTATAGAAATGCCATAGATGTAAACTTTCATGCCTCACAGACGGACAAATGAAGAAAAAAAGTTAAATGAATTTAAATGATTTAAATGAAAATAACTTGAGTTATATCTGATGTTATAAGCATACCTGATAAAAATGTTCTGAAGTCCTTAAAAGAAATCTACTTCAAAGATTTATTCCAACCAACATTTGCAAGTATTTTTTGCAACTACTAGCATTGCTATCGGCATCCATAACAATTTCACATATATATATATATATATATATATTTTTTTTTTTCTAAATAACCTTTTATGTTGATCAAATTGTCTAGAAAGTTTTAATTTATAATTCAGATATAAAATGACACAGAAGCTCATTTCCTCTGTGTCATGCTTCAAAATGGGAATGAGGAACATTTTCTACAAGGACTACAGTTAAGCATTGATCCAATACCAATAAATATCTTTCAGATATTTAACTAACTTTCATCTTCAATGTAAATGTGCCAAAATCAAAGGTTGAAGTTTTCTTTTTATGTGGCTTTATTCTAGGTTTTTGGGTGTGTTGCACATATTTTGTAGGGATGGCAGTAATGGCGGAGGGCATTGGAACGAGTCGGTGAGTTAACTAGAGATAACGGCATAAAGGAAATCTGTTGTGGCTTCTACTTTAAAATCATTGCTAAGCCCAATCATTTCCTTTGGAAACTACAATTGGTCATATCACATTATCAGCGCACTGAGTACAAAGACTTTTTTTTTCCTACAGTCTGAAAAGATGCCTTATTGACTTTTTAACCTGATTAATAAAAAAAATGCTTACAACTCTGGCTGACATCGTGAACTCTTTGTCTGACGGCCCTTTTGGCTCTGCAATGCAACGCTGTGCAACAGCAAAACCTCCAGATGAGATCATCACATGGACGGTCTGCGCTTTTTGCCCAATTATATGATTTGATTTTGCATCAATGCATAACAAGAAATGGAAATAAATTATTCTGTGGTTAAAAAAAAAGAAACCCTGACAAAATAAAAGGATATTTTAGAGTATGAATAATAAATTCACAAGTGGGAAGTATTTTGTCTTCGGCTAGAGTCACTGTCGGAAATGTCTAAATACAAGGTGCAACAAGTACATTCAAAATAGTTTATTTCTGGAGAAGATCACAAGTCCCAAACAATACCTTTAAATTAAAGACGAGTGACCAGTGAAGCAAAGGAGACAAAGTATTTTTGTTTTCCATAATCACTTGCTGTACAGAAGCAAAAATAATAAAAATAATAATAAAAAAGCAGCATTAAACAGTTAAGTTTTCCTAAAACATTTCAAAACATAGATCAAAACATTTTCTGACGGTGGGTACTTAAGAATGCAAGATAAATAATTTTCCCTCAAAGAGTCACTCGTTCAGCTGAATATTCAGAAGAGGGCGACAGTAAAAATCGAATGCGCTGGTTTCTTTAACTGAAGTAAAATCACAGCACTAAATCCAAAAATAATCAGGTGATATGTTGCCATATCGATGACATGAACACAGACGGTACAGCTACCTACTTCAGTGAGACTTGATACTAAAAGAGTCTAATGATGACTTTAAATGTCTCCTTTTGTAGTCTACATATTGCCAAAAGTATTAATTTGTGGACCCTCACTCACTCAAGATCAAATTCTTAGGGTTTGATATGATGAAAGGCAACTTTTGAAACTAACAGCTTCAACTCTTCTAAAAACGCTTTCCAGGTCTAGAAAAAGAAAAATCTTCAAGAGCCACTAACATTCTTCCAGAAGCACATTTGTGAGGTCAGACACTGATGTTGGACGTGTAAATTTGACTAACAATTTTCACTGAGGTGTCCACTCAGGCTGAAATCAGGATTTTATCTATTCCACACCAAAAATCTCTCATCTTTATGAATCTGGTGCAAATAAACTGGTTCTGAGTTTGGAGGAGTAAATAAATACTTCTGGCAAAATAGTGGACTTCCATTTTTCCGTTTTGTTTAAAAAAAAACCCCCAAAAAAACCCAACACATTAACAAGATCTAGCGACCACATCAGAAGAGAGACACCACCACTCAATTCCTTGCATTTTTTTAAGGACTTAAGTATTGTAAAAACCGCCATAGTGAACTTGAGGACCACCTGTCTGCAACGATACCACGGTGACAACAACCAGAAGTATAAAACATAAACAATGATCTTGTTGCTGATCTACATTAAATACTAACTCACAAATTAAGTTCTGCGTAATAATTAACAACAAAGCGTAACTTCTCGAGGGTCTATCTGAAAGAGAGAAAACAAAAAAAGTAAACTACTTCAGCTTAATTCGGACTCTGGTATTACCAAAGACAAAGAGCTGCTGGTTGAGCAAACGTCGAACCCGACAGGGTGAAATAAAGAAATAGGTACATTTCTATTCAAAATAATCAAACACACAGCGTTTTATATACAAGTGAATTGGACTTCCTTCTTAAAGGAAAAAAAAAAAATATTTTAAATACGTTTCACTCATCTCACTTGCCACATCTCTTCCGACTGTAAAGGATGAACGCGGGAGACAGCAGCAGTCTTATTTGAAAAGAACAACTCTGCTGCTCCTGTTTGATGCTATTAAAGATTAAATGCTATTAAAGAAAACAAGAGGGTGGCTGGTATGCGAAACTGACAGGATATAGAGCTTCACCAGGCAAATTGCAGAAGATAAAAACTGAAACCCGAGACACAAAAAAAAAAAAAAAAAAAAGGGTTGAGCTCTGTGTTCCCAATGTGCATTTATCCCCAACAGCTGCAGACTATTATATTGCTGATTCCAAAGCAAACTGAGCAGAAAGAGTGAAGGCACACTGAAGTGCACCGACACTTCTGGACGCTATCAGGATTTACACAATACTTGTAAATGACTAGAATACTTGCATGAATGCTTGTAGAAGCATTCATACGACCTCGGCTTTTTCCACACTGTCCGACTGTAAGCATCATCTTTTACAAATAAAACTCTGATTAATGTGGCGTCTGCTTCTACTGTTCCTCCAATGCCCCTAAATCAAACCAATAACCTTTACAAGTCACATGACTACTAAACAGATGCAGTTGCAGGTTTTTAAATATCAACTCAGGGAGATGGAATATAAATGCAACACATTTCTGTTCAGATTTCTGAGTATTAAAGGAAAGACGCTCGTTTCTTTAACCTGTGAATTCAAACGTTACTTTGTGTTGCTCGAGGGCTGCACGCTTTTTTCCGCAAGGCACTGTAAATTGATTGCTTCTCTTCTTTCATTATGGCCTTATTATTTTAGTTTACTGTATCTGGGTGCTGATTGATCAGAGCTTCGGTTCAATACAAAAATGCATTATTTGCCCGTGAAGACTCGGTTCGGCCCAGCTGTCATTTGGTTTCCATGTAAGGTGCGTTGAAAAAATTCTCTCACTGTACAAAAAGAAAAAACATTAGTGTCTCTAATATACAGAAGGTGCGTGATGCACAAAAAGAAATACAATTCAGGTACGTTACTGAACACTGTACACCTTCACATCACAAATATCTACCGTATTTACACGTTGCTCTCTGCCATTGCCGGACATCTGCAACGAGACGTTTTGAGATTCATGAAGTGCAAAAAGAAAGAAAAGAAAAAAAAAAAAGCTCCCGCTGCTTCTGTTAGAAGCGTCAAAAACTCCTTCGGAATCGTCTGAAAGAACAAAAATCCCCATCTGTTGCTTTCTTTGCATTTCCACTAATTCACAAACCTCAAGAGCTGTTTTGTTTTCAGAGCGCCGGGCGTCTAAAAAGAGCGCAGTATGTAGGCCGAGTGGTAGTGTAACGACATGCAACGACGCAACTAACCGGATTTTCTGCAAAACGTTTGACGTGTGAAAACACACCTGAGCCTGTTCTTGCAGACGCACACGGACTGACATCTTTCCTGATGCACAAAGAGGAAAAATGTCCACATCAGGGCTGCAGCTAACGACTATTTTACTAATCGACTAATCAATTATTCTGACGATTAATTGGATAAAAAATACGCACATTCTGCAGATTTATCCTTTCACCCCTAAAGCCTTTTTTTTATACAATATTAGAAATATATTACAAGACGCAAACAGACAAATAATTAAATTCATTTTTAATTAAGAAAATAAATATTTTGCCTAAAATACAATACCGTAGAATTTCTTTTGTAAATCTGAACCGGGTGAAGATAAAACACTTGATTAAATTAAAACACTTGAGGAGTTTTGGCTAGAGCAAATCTACAGAAGAAGGTGTTTTTATTTTAAATGCAAAATGTATATATATATTTTTTGTACATATTTGGCTTAATTAACCATTCTGAATACGTTGGTCTTTTTTTTAGAACCTGTGCACTCCGGTTAATCGATCACTATATCAGTGGACAATTATTTCAATAATCGATTAATCACGATTAATCGTTTCAGCCCTAGTCCATTTAACTCGGCGTGTTGTCGTTGCTCTTCCGGCCACTCTGAGTTTCACTCCAGAGTCGACTTCAGGCTCTCAGGCAGACTCACATGACATCCCCGTTTTGTTTTTTTAAACTCCAGACGCTCAGAGAAGTTTTGCTCGTCAAGTTGGCACCTAGCAGTTCACCACAGCGGAGCGGCTTTTCATCTCAAAACAGCCCCCTACCAAGTCGGCATCATGTCCGGGAACCAGACTCGGCCCAGATGTTTGGACACCTCCCAGTGAATCTCGTCCAGGGAGTATTTGTGATCCGGGATCAGCACCTCCTCCATGATGGACAGCTGGGACAGCCTCCTGCCGCACATTTTCACAAACTCCACGAACGCGCTGCAGGACACCTCGCACTCCCCCAGGCCGATGGCGGACAGCTGCGTGCAGTGCTTGGCGATGCGGATCAGCTCCTCGTCGAGCGGCCGCAGCCCGTTGGCGCACACGACCAGCTCCACCAGGCGGGGGCAGTGGAGGCCCACGCGGCCCAGGACCTCCTTGCTGACGGAGCGGCCGAAGTAGAGGTGCGTGATGGGGATCTCGTCGTTGAAGAAGGGGCCGAACTCGTCCTCGTAGAGGAAGAAGTACATGACCAGGTTGAATTTGGGCGAGTGGCGCACCATGGCGTCCCAGCTGCTCTTCTTGATGGTGTGGAAGTGCTGGCCCGGGTTCTCGCTCACCACGTCGATGCGCAGGTGCTCCAGATGGACGTGTTTCTCCGAAGAGAGCGCCAGCAGGAGTTCGTCGCTGAGGAGGTGGTAGTTGAGCGCCAGCTCTCTCAGCCCGTGACACTGGTCCGCCACGCACAGGATCCCTGCAAGCACAGACGGGATTCTTGATTTTTAATCCCGCCGATTGTTCTGGCCTGGTTTTAAGTTTGTGTCAAGAACAAAACGGCTCATTGTGTTTGGCAGGAAAGCTGTGGGTTGAATCAACAGAGCATCGAAAACCCTTCCAGGAAAATGTAAGTCACAGCAAGAAACCACAGAACAGGTCCCTTCATAATTACCGCCACAGTATGAAGTCGCATTAGTGAAGAAAAGTCTAAATCGTTAGAACGCAGCTTACTCAAAGCTTCAAAGGTCGGGGACATTTAGATGTTTCTGTCGCGCTACAAACGCAAACGCCAATGTTTTATTATTGGGATTTTATGGGGTTTTTTTTCCACAAATACAAATATCATTTGTTTCAATATCATTGATTCAGTACTTTTTCAAATGAGATTGTTACTCATTTTTGGTTGTAAAATAGCTCCAGCTCTGTCAGAGTGGCTCAAGAGTTTCTGTTAACATCAAAATTTAAGACTCTCCACAGTTGGATGTTGACTGGATGGCTCTAACTACGCTTTGATCTAAAGCCCTTGTACTGGCGCTCTCTGTGTTTTGGGTTGCTCTCCAGACAGAAGATTTACCTCCAGCCACTGCTGCCCTATAATTAGCACCATCCCTTTTCCCATCCAAATAAAACCATCATCAAAGCACAACGAAGCCAACATCATGATTCACCAAGGGGAGGATGTTTTTGGGAGGGTTTTCAGTGTTGGGCGTTATTACAGCAAAGAAAACTGGCAAAGTTTAATTGAGTTTTCGTTTCCAAGTCCCCTACCTGCCTGTTGCTAACTGGATTTATTATACCTTTCTTCTGGCAATGCTACTTTTTAATAAAGGCCAGATTTGCGGAATGTGTGACTAACACGTGTGCTGCTCCTCTATAAAGTAAAGTATAAACTCACACTTTCTTTGAGGCCCTTCACACTCCAGCTGTATTTACGATGGGAATAAATTATACGACGGTAGTCTCTGTTTACTTATCAGGTGACTCGAGAGGAAACTGATCGCACTAGATAAAAGGAACCCGAAAGAAGGCTATAATTTTCAGATTTTTATTTGCAAAACAAATCAGAAACCTCTAGTCATTTAGTTAACAATTTGCAACGCTACACTACACTACTTGTGCTTTTCTCTTGCATACAATCCCAATAGTATACCTGGAAGTTAGTGGTTGTGATGTGAACAAAACAAAAAAAGCAAACAATATCTCTTGATGACAATGTACCTGCAGGGGACACATGAGGGCAGCTGCTCATCTTCAGCAGCTTTAGGGTGTCGCTGTTGTTGGCCACCAACACCTTCAACGATGGATCGTCCACCGGCGTGTCGTCGATCTTCAGCGAGGACAGCGACTTGGAGTTGACGAACACCACCGTCAGCGCCGAGATGAAGTGAGACTGAGGAAGCAAAAATGCGGTCATTCCTCCGGATTTTCCTCAAACTGAATGTAGTTCTTACTACACAGAGTTCAATAATTCAGCTCTGAAGAAGAAACACTGATGAGGCTCCGTTATTGCTGAAGTAACTGGATTCGTTTTCATACGATACGCAAACAACATCGGTTACGGTGTGAACATTAACAGCTACTCGTGATGACAGGAAAATGTGACAGAATCTGACTTTAGGAACACGACTATGCTGGTGAAGTGTTTCAAAACCAACATCACTAAAAGTTTTCCAGATCAATCCCAGAGCAGCACAGAAAAAACCCAGATCGATGACAAAGCTGTGTCAAAAAGTAGTCATTTTAAAACTCAGAGTTTAAAATGTATAGAATACAGATAATAACTTGAATTAAAAAAAATCTATTTTAACATTAACTTAAACCTTACAAAAAGGTGAAGTTCATATTTTCTTTCAAAAAATAAATAAATAAATACAAAATGTAAATTTCTTTGTGCCCAAAAGTGCTGAGAAACCTTCAGGCTTCCATTCAGTCGGCATTAAGGGATTGTTCAAGGGTTCAGAAAGAGATCACTCTGCACAGAGGAGAACTAAACAGTGGTTTACTAAATAACATCATGTTCTCTTTTTGAGGCCAAATAACAAAATTCTGACCTCGTTTGTATGTGTGAAACAGACGATACTTTCTAACCTTATCTGTGGGCGGGAATACTGAAAACACTATCTTGTCAGCAAGTGAGTAAGAGAATTAAATGTGTCAAAGGTTCAAGATAAACTGGCCGAAAACCTCATCTTTTTCTTGGCTAATATGGAGAAAGGAAATTCTTGTTAAGTGTTGATTCTACCTTGGGAACCTCCATGAAACTGGGCCTGGCTGTAGAGATGAGCCCCAAGGTCTTCAGGGAGCAATTCACCAGCTGTGACAGAATGTCACATGCTGCCTCTGCAGACTCTGTGCTACTGTCCACCTGATGAGAACAAACAAAGACTGGCTATCATTCCAGGAGGACATAAATGACATTTTTCACGTCAACGTTTAGCAATAGCAATAAAATCAGACAGACTCAACAGGGATTGGAATTTTACCTTGAAGCTGACGTACTGGAGGTGGTTGGAGTGCCTCTTGATGATCTGCTTGATGAGGTCCGGGTGCGTGGCTTTCAGGTACGAGCTTGCTGGCTGATTGAGCTCGAACTCGAAGCACCTCCACAGCTCGGGCATGTGGAAGGCTTCGTTCCAAACGCGGCACACCTGCGAGGCGTAGGCCCGGTCCAGCAGCGGAAGGTACTGGAAGATGTGCAGCAGGATCTCCTGAGGCAGCAGCGACCAGTCACACAGCGGAGACTCACCGGCTGCCTTGGCCTCCGACTCCTCGCTCACCTCCCTACGGAGCTTTTTGCAGGCCTCTGGCGGACTTTCCCCACTGCTTGCCTCCTCTCCTCCTTTGATCCGTTTCATCCTGAAACATAAACACATGCGTTTAAGTCTAGTATATGAGCTCAGAAAAAAATACATAGATATATATATATATATATATAAAACCTTTAGCTGATAGCTTGAAACAACAGGACAGTGGGTTGAGAGCGAGAAGGAAGACATGCGGTAAAGGTCACCACAGGACCTTTACCGCATGCTTCATCCCGGCGCCAGCGTCGCGCTCCACCTACAACTTTCTAACTTTCAACTTTATAATCCTCACAACAAATTTGAGTATTACCGTCACTGAAAATTTGCCGTTTTTCAATATAGATTTCCTTAAACTTTTTCTTTTTTTCTTTTAAAGTCAACTTAAGTTTTTTCTTTCTCATGCATAATATGTATAAAGCACCAACCTAATACCAGTGTCCTTATAATGACTAAACCACTGTTTTATTTATCTTTGCAATAAATTTCTTGAGTCATCAATTTTGGAACAGGATTGTTTTTCTTGTCTTTATTATTCTAAGAGTTTGGAGGACGATCCTTTAATATTAAACTGTAACGCCCTCAAGTCCTCAAATAATCTGCTGAGAATAGATTTTGTGTTAGTTCAAAAACTCATATGTTTCTTTGACTCCTTTCTAATTTTGTATTCAGCAGCAATAAATCTAACTTTGTTTACATTTTCTACACATAACAATTGGAGTAATTTAACACAGCTGAAATCAATTACCGGTTTGTAGATTAACATTCACTTGTTTTTATTATGTACGGAACATAATAAACCCGAATGATAAACAGAGGCTGCGACAGACTGGCGACCTGTCCAGGGTGAACCCCGCCGCTCGCCCGGGACGCAGCTGGAGATTGGCACCAGCAACCCTCCCGACCCCATTAGGGAAGAAGGGTGTTCAGATAATGGATGGATGGATGGATGGATGAATGATAAACAGAGGAAAGATGCTAGTATTTTTCTGACTGCTAAACCAACGTGACCATGACAATGTGGCGTCACGTTTTCAACAGAAAACGTGAGAAACGTGACGAAGATTATAAATATGACAATGCAGATAACACATGTAACGCTAGCTTTAGGTTTGAATTTTTATCACATGAAGACAAAACCTGTCATGTAAAATTGTCTAAGGCGTTTTCCTGTAATTCGCAACAGCGTCAATGAATGCAACTGTTAGCTAACTTTACATTAGGTTGTTTTAAATGAAAGTTTTTCAATAAAAACTACACGCACCTTCCTGTAACGCATTGAACGTGTCGTGAATAATGCTTTGTCGATAAGGTGACATTTACTCGTTAAGCTCCAGCTCAGCCAAGAATCATCCTACCTTGTTGTTTACACGCACAGCTAGCTCAGTAGCTGGACGAAGGAAAATCCGAAAGCTGACTTCACTCTTCAACCCGGGCCCACGAAGAAAAAACGCATCCGCAACAGCCAGATAACTCGCATCGGAACCCAATTACCGAGCACACCGACGACAGAAAACAAGAAACTGCCACCTCCGCTCGGCTGACCTAGTTCCCCCTCCTAACCCTGAAATGGCGAAGTGTTTTGACAGCGGCGGTGCTCCACGGGAAACGTATTGCGAAATGGCTGTTGGTAAAGATTGTGCATACTCGCGAGATTACTCACTCTACTGCAAAAACTTGCTTTCTGTCCATAAAACAATCGCCTACAGATATATAAATAGACGAGCATCAAAACAGTGCGACCCTTCGTTATTATTAGACGAATTCTCTTTCAGGTAAATTAGACCCTCTTTGTTAGTCATTTTAACTAGAAAAATATGATATTAAGTCAGGACTATGAAAAACAGTAATTTTGACTTTCAATCACAATGTTGTTAAACACGAGTTTGAAAGTAAATTTTGGTTGTAAAACGTTATATTTACGGGCAAATTAATATTCATGGAATCCAACATCATAAATATTAGATTCAAAGGCATACAGTGATTCTGATTCTGAGCTCAAAACTCACTAATTTGAGTTTAAATGTCATCAGGATGAAATTAAAACACAACATTGACCGTCAAGATCATAATTCTGTATCAAAGTTAGCATTTGTTGAAAGATTTTGTTGTAATTGTAGCTCTCAATGTCGCAATCAGTAATATTTCAAATGAAATCCTATGAGATTGTCACTTAATCTAAATAACTGCTTTAAATTTCACAATTATGGATTTAAATCTCCAAATAACATCTCTTGTCAACTTTTTCTCAAGTGATAAATTGCACCCTAGTTATGAACATGTTTTAAGCAGATAAAAAAAAAACCAGACACCATGTGGAATACTAAAAATGCTTCCAGAGTGATGCATCTTTCGCTCATTTTTATAAGTTCTTCTGTTTGCATTTACCTTGTCTACATATTTTAATTGAATCGCTCCTATAAAATTATTTTTCTTGCATTCTGTATGGCTTCTGCAAATACATTTGAGTTGTATTTGAAAATACTGGATGAATTTCAGAAACATTTTGCAAAAAATTTAACAATGTTCCCTTTTCTTCAAAAGAACAGGAAAGATTGGAACGGAAATCCAAATCTTCAAAAAGCTACCTACACATTTTGCTGTGAAAATCCATAATTCACTTTCCACTTGTATTTTTTTTATTTTTATTTTTTATTGTGAGTGCACAAAGAGAGAGATACACCACTGGATTGCATATTTAATGTCCAGCAGAAATTGTATTTTGGCTTACTAATGAAAAACTGATGACACATTGTATAATTTGTGAAACAGAGAATCTGGTTTATTACCATTCAACTCCATCCACCACAGATATTACAGAGCAGATTCACAAGTAATAAGCTTCTTATTTAACAGCAGCTGCTTCTTATTTTATTTTTTTTTATTTTTTATCCTCCACTCTGCTTCTTTGACCCCCCAAATCTCTTTGCCACATACTAGGAAAATGCATACAGGTGCACAATTGTATTTGGTGTAAAGACTGGACCCTTGAATCCTTCAGCTGTAACCACTCCTATCGAGACTTTTTTTTATTTTTTTTATTCTTGTATTAAGGTAGGATTTTGATCCTTTTTTTAAAATTATTTATCTGAGCTGAAAACAAAATGTACATCCACCATCTTTCAGAGCAAGTGCCAGACTCTCTTTTCCAGACAGTAATCGAAGAGAACCGACACTAAGAAGAGGGAGGGCGAGGACTGGGGGTTACGACTGTATAAAAATGTACAGTGGTTTTTATTTGACATACATTCCATAGATGAAACGGCTGCAAAATAGGAGGCACACCCAGTATTGCACTTCATTAAAAGTTCTGGCTCAAAACAAAACCCAGAATACCAAACAACTGAAGAGAGCAACTTCGGAATACAGCTACTTTGAATAGTATCGCTATATACAAGATTAGATAAATCGTACACTATTTCGATATTCTTAACAGTCTTAACAACCAACTCACCTTTTTGTTGTCTGTCAACTCATGATGCACTTGACAGAGGAGAGTACTATACAAGATTACGAAAAAATGTTTACATACAACAATATTTTAAATTTATAGTAAGGAAGCTGGAAATATGGCCCCTTCCTTTGTTTGTTTTTTTTCTTCCCCTCTTTTTAAACTCAAGCTCATCCTCAGTTGCGTTTAAGCAAATTTATTTAATCTTCAATGTTACATCGTTACAGTTCAGTGATTGGGAGGTGTGCAACGTCTATAGAAGCCGAGGGATTACAACGGCTGCATGCAAACACGTCACAAGTTATTTTCTTTTTTTTTCCATTCTTCTTCTTTAATAAAAACATAACAAAACAAAAAAAAAAAAAAAAACCCAACTTTTTTTTATTAAGTTTGCTCTGAATCGAAAGGAGCAACAGCTCGCGCTTGCAGCAGAACCTAGATCCTCATGTTGGTGAAAGAGCAGACCTGACAACTCGGCGTAGAACGGAAACCTGGTCTGCGGTCCAGAAAGACTCAAAGCCAGAGCCGAGCTTCATCGCTGACTCTCTCAGCAGCAGCGGCTATAAAAATCACAGTAGACCGACTGGTTTTCAGCGAGTCTCTTAAAGTTTAGAAGGTGTGGGCATTCCTACACACTCCACAGCCCAGAGCAAATTCTTCGCCCGTCGGAGGGTGGACCACATGCAGGGGGCACTCAGTGCCCTCAAGCTGCTTGCCTTTTGGCCCTGTAACACAGAGATGACAATTAAACCTTTTCCCTCATTTGCTTATTTTATAAATTTCTCTGGAGACATCACAATAAAAACAGCACTTAGGTATTTCATTATGTTTCAGCCACAAACATGAATGGACACTTTTCTCACAGTAAAATTCAAGCACTTCTCAAACATTTTCGAGGCAAGTTCTCAACACCACACTTTGGAGATGAAAACAATAAAAATAAACAAGAAATGTTCCATTCATTATCACATTATGTATTTGTGATAGTGTTCTACGTTTTACAGCAGGGAAAAAAGGTAAACTAAAATACAGACAAATTTTATATTTGAAAACAGAGAACAAAATGCTAATTTGACAACAACAACAACAAAAAAGATGTCATTTCAATAATGTTCATTGTATAAGATATATGATTATCAATAAGTCACTAAGTCATTAGAAATGATAAATATTAACAATTCAAACAAATCTTGTTTGGACTGGATTTGACTTTCCTGTCAAAATTAATTACTTAACACACAATATACAAAGAAAGTCACACAAAAAAAAATAAGTTCTCTGCATTTTCTGGAATTTAGAAACTAGAAATTATTTTTGTCATTCTAACTTACCTAAAACAAGAGAAATTCAGTCTGATTTAACGTCATACAGTGACAAAAAAGTTTATCTGTCTTTTTAGGTGGTGTTTGAAAATATGTGGATTTAACCGTAAGTAACATTTTCCAAAATTAGGCTTTTAAACAAGCGTTAAATTGCACTTTATTACAATACCAAACACTTTGAAGGACTTTAAGCAAGGATTTCAACCGCCTGTACGAACCCTGTTTAGTGAGATTGTATGTCTGTTCAGAGTGTCAATATTCTCCAATACGAGTAGTTTCTCTGGTTAATGTTCTTGTTAACCAATTCTCCATTCACAGAGAGCTTTAAAGAGGAAATGTTTTACACTAAAGCACAAATGTTTTATGGAGGGCAATTAAAAGTCTAACCAGAATGGCAGATCAGGAAAATCAAACAAATGTTCAAATTTGTTTGTGTAAATATAATACTTTAGGCAACTAAAATAAAACACATTTATCACTATTTAAAGGGTTACTATAAGCTAAAATAAGACTCCTGAACCTTTGGGGAAAAGGTAACATTGTATTATTGCTTTCGAGAGAAACCATCCAGTCACCTGCAGGACAACGAGGGAGCTCCTCCTTGGGAACGCTGGTCATCCTCTGGAAGTCGTCATGGCAGGCGTTACAGAAGTGTGTGGTTCCAAAGCAGAAGAAGACGGCCACAGAGCAGCAGTAGCGGCATTTATACTCCAGGAAATCTGTGCCGTGTTTGGAGCACATCTGATAAACGCACACGGGAGAGAAGATTAGGCGGATTTCTGGCAAATCCCAGAATTTTTGGAAACCATTTTCTTGTGCAGCAACCCCCTCCCCCCCATCTTAATCGAGATCTTCTATCTAGCGAAGCTGGAATTCTTTACGGGCATCATTCACTCACCTGTGCCCTGGAGACATCCGAGCATGCTCCACAGATCAGTTCGCTGGGGTCATAGTCATCACCTTGTCCTGCTTCTGCATCACAGCGAGCCTCTCCTCCAAAATATGCCTACAAGAAGGGACACTGTTGATTTTTTTTCCCCTCAATCCATGCAAAACATTTGAGTCAAATATCGGATCAATGGAAGTCATTAATTTGTGACCTTTTTGCACTTGTAGCAGACGTAGTACGCATATCTGTTCATAGCGAAGCCTGCGGGGTCGTTGTGGAAGCGAGCTCCTGGTGTAGTTATCGCCTCGCTCTTGTGTAGCCCCTCGTACTCCAGTCTCATCAGAGCTTTTCTCCTCACGTCCTCATACAGCTCCTTAATGGGGTCGAGGAGGTCTTTGATCACGGAGTGATTGATTTTGTTCTGTAGAGGGGAAAAAAAACACACACACACACACACACAATACAACTTTATGAAATCCTTTTTAAATACTCTATGCAGAGTCTGAAGATCGCCATGTCTAGAGACGGTAACATTTTTAGCAAGCTAATCTCAAATATTGTGTAATACCTTGCAAATTGGACACAGCATGAACCCAAACGTAATGCGAGGCCCGAGCCAGCGGTTTTCAAGAACACGTCGAGTGCACTGAAGGTGAAACACGTGAGTGCAGTCCAGCTGGAAGCAGAACCAACAGTTTAATGTTAAGGCGTGCTAATTTAACTCCCCAAGCATGATGTATATTTAAAATCAAAATAGAAGCTAAACTCAAAGCTACCTGTACTGCAGGAGCTGCCGAGAGAGCTTCTGTAAAGCAGATCATGCACATATCATCTGCATCCTGTTTCAGGCAGCCAGCGTTCTTATCGCAGCCATGCAGACACGGCAGACAGGTCTCCTCGTTCTTGACCCCTCCACAGGGGTGACCGCAGGGATGAGTTTTACTGCAGGCCAGCTTTGCATACTCCTAAGAGAGTCGACAGGAAAGGAGGTGGTGATGTTCATAAAGTACAATACAAATCACGAAAGTATTTAGTGGCTTTTGGATCTACCTGGATTAATAAATGTATTAAAAATAGTTTATTGTGGAGAGGGAGACGCTAATCCAGTATTTGTAATCCTCAAACAACATCACATTTGTAAAAACATTTTCTATAGGCTCCATTAGCCAAAACTGTATGATGTAGATAGAGATGTAATGTAGATAAAATATATAGTTAATAATCTATAAATCTGTGTTTATTTAAAAAATATGCTAAAATATGCTGTGTTTGAACTATTATTGCATTAAAGGGTCAAAGAGAAAAAGCTTTTCAGTTAAAATCCTTGCATGTCTGTCTATTTATGGCTGGCCAATATGACACCTTTACATTAAACAGGTATAGAAATTACTGACAATAACACCTAACAGTAATAAATACAACATTTTAATCAATGTTCAGTTTATGAAGCAGAAAGACAGGTCTTACTGTCAGTTTGCCCAAATTATAGAGGCTAAGAGAAAACATGTTTGAAACAAATGATCAACAGGTCATATAAAAACAGAAAGGAAGCAAGCTAATGTGAGCTTAGCACTTCAACAGAATCCCCTTTCAGCAGAAATGAGATACATGTTACCTGAATACTTTATAGCTGTTAAGGTTAAGCGTTGTTAGTATATTATATCAGTTTAGACTTGTATGAAATGTTTCTATGTATGTAAAAAAGGTTTCCATATTAAACACATTTTCCCCCTAAAAGCTTTTAAATACACTTGCAAGAAGAAACATCACCTTGCCCGATTAAAGTAGTTTTCTTATCAGCTGATATTCTAACCGTAGGATTTGTTAGGCAAGAAATCTTACATGGTAACTTTTAAACCTCTAACTTTTATGTTACAGGAAGACCATATGTTTGCGATTTCCAATTAACTTGTAAGCTACAAAACTGCTCTGAGCTTGACCTGTAATTGTTTAAAACGCTAAATTTGATTTGTACCAAAAATTAAAAAAAAGTTGGCAAAATTTACAAAACAGTCAAAATGTATCAGTATGTTCTAATGTTTTTTGTTTTTTTTTGTTTTTGTTTAAGTAGTTTTACATTGAGAAAGTGCGAGAAATTCTTGATCTCTTCCGGCGGGGAGAGAAGAGGAAGGAAAAAGTACTAACAATGTTTTTTTGTATATGGCATTAAAATAAACTCTCTGCATAGTTTATTTATTGTGGATGATTGAGCTTAGTGAATCCTCCACACCTGACAGTCCGGGTCGGAGCAGACGCTCCCCACTGCAGACAGTTCGGTTCCATTTCTTGTACCACAGAACCTGCAGGCATCTGAGCTGCTGGATGCTGGTTTACCTGCAAAAATATTAAACATGTGAGCGGAAAGAAGACATAAGCCTGAGAACGCAAAAACTGAGAAATTTAATCTTTTATTTTTCTTTAATCTTATAATTTCATTAGTCTTCTGACGTGACCATGTTAGCGATTCCCATTGTCATGCTCTATGCTAAGTTACCCGTGTGCTCTCTGAACTCCACCATGGCCTTCATCGTTTTTGAATCGGCGAGAGCCATGAGCCAGAAGAGCTTGGTCCTCCCACAGCCTTCATGGAGGTCGACCTTTATGGCCTCCTCTTCCTCCTTAAACACCTGAAGAGCAGAAGAACACAAAGCTGAAACCAATGAACTAACAAAATGTCCACCCAGATAGGAATCAGCTGGTAACTGGAATTGAGTTAGAAAATCCCATGGTGATGAATTAACCTCTTGCCAGCACTATGGACCTGCACTTTGTGCTTCATCTTACTTCAATTTTAAACTTCTCACTGATATGAAAAATGGCAGAGATGTAAGAAACTATATGAAAGAAAAATGTATTTAGCATGACAAGTTCAGAAATATGCAAAATAAATAATTACAGTTTACAGCAGAAGGATTTGTTAAATCTGCTTTGAAAGCCATTTTTATTTTTTATAAAGTTCTTAAAGAAAAGTTCTAAAGGGCCAAAACTGGAACCACAAGATTCAACTGGAGATCAATAATTTGGCCAAGAAACTCATTGCTTCTCAACCTTACCCTATTAGCAGCGACAAAAACTTACTGATATGAAAGCAAACTTCGGACACAAACCTGTCTCTGGTGGGAGCGAGTGCGTCGGTGAAGATGGAGGAAGCGGTCGCAGTCGGTGCAGAGGTTGCCACATATGTTACACAGGATAATAGCTGCTGTCTCGCCGTCATCGTGATTGTCACACATGGGCTGTGGGTGGGGAGAGAAGGGAATAAATTATTACCCTTTTATTTAGCCTCATACGATTTCTTTTCACACCTATTTATAAATCTCACCATCTGCTTCTGCTGTCCGTCTTTTCCCATCCAGCGACCAGAAGAGAGGCGGTCTACGTGATCCTGGTCAAGAACGCACAGTGATGCCAAGGCCAGCCACAGCTAAAGGAAGAGAAAATTAAATACTTACAGCACCGTCAATAAACAACATCTCTAATCACTGATTTGTGCTTCTGAATTGCTTTCTTACCCTTGTTGTTGCTATGCAGCGAACAGGAGACCGATGCTCTTCCTCCATTTTAGTCAACGCTATGATGGTCTCGGCAATTGCGTTTTTGGTCACTCTGGACCAGGCGTCCGACAGGTGGCCCTACAAACAATGTTTTGCAATGTTTACTTTAATCTGTGTAGGTCTGCAACTAACAATTATTCTAGCAATCAGTAATTCTATTGATTAATTTAATAAAAAGCTGGCACAAAAAATCACTTAAGCTTATTTTATACAATATTGGAAAGATATTAAAATATGCAAATAAAATAATTCAATTCCTTTTTTAGATAGGAAAATAAAAATTTTATTGCCTACAATGCAACAACATAACATTATTTTAGTGTACGCTAGATCATTTGAAGCAAAGGATCCATCTGAAGCTGAAAACCACTTCTAACATCACCATGTGACAAGTCAAGCAGAAAGGTCTGAGCTTATCAATTCAGTGTAGAGCTAATATGTTGACTATTTCTATGGATTCACCGACTAATAAAAGATGCTTCACAGAAGACTTAATTAGATAATTTGAACCAAGATAAGCTCAAACTATGCTAAGAAAGGACTTCTGGGTTGAAAATGTTAACAGACAGACAAGGGTTTTCATATTATATGTAGAACGTATATGTTTTTGTACATTTTGGCTCAACTACTGCCCTGAGTATGTTGTTCTTTTAGCAAAGGGCCTGTTTTTGAGTCTATATATTCATGTAAACGATTAATCTATTGCTAAATTAGTTGACAATTATCTCAATAGTACTGATTAATCGCGTTGGCCCTAAATCTGTGCAGCTGTTTTAGCAACCAATCTGAAATGTAAGAAAAAATTAAACACTCACCGCTGCCATATCTTTGACCAGCTTTATGATGATCTCAGCTATCTGCGGAGGCGTGGACCCTTTCATCCACCAGTGGCTCTCACCCCTGCGAATGTAGCTGCGTACAAAAAGAGGGATCGAAAATGTAAACAAACTGACGTCAACAAACCCATCTCTTGAGTCTTCCAAAAACATTCCGGCCCACCTGGAGTTGAAGATCATCGGTAGAGTGACGGTTGTGACGCCCTTCCCGGCGACGGTGCCGCCCGTCCCGGCGATGGTGGTGCCTTTGGCTTTCAGCTGCACAGTGAGGGCCTTTGCAATGCAGCCCAGGAACATGTCAAGGATGCACAGCTTGTTCCAGTCGCCTTTCTCCGTGGAGTGGATAATGTCGCTGATGTCTGCCGGGGGAAGAGCCTTAACCCCGATGATGCTGGCGAGGCGGACCGGCGTCACCTCCGGCAGGACACGTCGAAGCAAAGACGTCACCTAAGACAACGGTCATGAGGTAAATGTTAATAAACTATTATACAGGTTATATTTTATCCTACGTACAGTTCATGTGAACCATCAACCATGAAGTCTTAAAATCTAGTTTCAGCTCCACAATATGGATGGGCAATAAATCGATTTTATACAGTTGTAAAACAAAGTTGAAATAAAATGAGAATGAAGTTTAAATATTACCAGAATAAAGCTGTCATATGAAGTAGTTATTTTATGAGAAATTTGACACGAGACATAAAAAATTTAAATGAGGAATGTTGAGCATCTTATGAAGTTTTACTTTGATATCAATTTAACAGATAAAGAAATACTTTTTTAACACATGAGCATAAAATTATTATTAGTAGCAAGACTTTGTGCAAACAACTGAATCTGTTTTGAAGAAAGGACCTCATATAGCGAGCTGGTCATACCAGATCTCAATAACTCAAAGCTTTTTCTCATAAAATGGACATTTTTCTGATAATATGACTGTATTCTCATTATTAAACAATGAGCAATATTTTCTAACTTGGCCCTAATACTCTGTTGTACAAGTCACAAAGGGACGATTGATATAAAAGTCACTTTTTAAAAATATTCTCTGTTGTCATTTTTTTTTTAGAAAGAGAAAAAAGACCTGCACGCATTTCAAACAAGCCCTTTTCCAATGTTATGTATGCTGCAGTTAGCTTCACCACCAGCTGGTGGAGGTATTTCCACAAAGAAATCCCAATGAAGAAGTACATGCAGTTTTCAGGAAATAAGTAAGCTACCACGAAACACAAATTTGCATGTCGGCGAGTGTGTTCACATTCATGCCCACCTGTCTCTGCACCCTCGGAGAAGCAGTGTGCAGGAGAGAAAACAGGTCCTGCATGAGGGTGAGCTGTTGTGCCAGATACTGGCGGCCCACGTTGGAGCCGCTCAGAGCCAGAACCATGGAGAGGAGCTCGAAGCAGTAGGCGTCGGATGAGGCATCGTCGTCGCTGGGCTGGGAGTTGGCGTTCTCCTTGCTGGAGATGGCATGTTCCCACTCCTCCCTCACACGTGTGGCTTCCATGCGGATCGCCTGAACGATATGTGCGCACACCTGGAAATAAAAGGCAGCAGTTGCATTGGATTGTGGACGCTTTAAAGATCTGGAGGTTACTTTTGAATGGTCTGAATGTTTACTTGTTTCTGTAGGTTGGTTAGTTTGCTCCTGCTGAAGATTATTCCCACCATGTGCTCCTTAAGATCTGCATCAGATGGTACCTGTTTATGGAAAACAAGAAGATCAAAATAATCAGGAAACAATGCATCAGTTGGGAGGAAGCTACACAGAACTGAATTTTTACAGACCTTATCCTCTCCTTCTGGAGATGAAAGCAGATTTTTCTCCTCCTGCTCTGGCGTCGGCTCTGCATCTCCACAAATTAGTTTGCCAAAAACCTAAATGCAAACCGAAGAATTATACTCACGGTTTCAGTTAAATGTACTATCTGTTAAAATAACCGCATGACGAACACGCACGCAAATGAGCCAGATTGACAGACCTGTGAGGTGATGAGGCGGAAAACTCTGAGCGTCTCGGCTTCACAGTTTTTCTGCTGAGCCATGCTGGCTGAGATTTGTCCAAGGATCTTGATGCTCTCGCCCTCCTTCCAGCCAAGAACCTTCACCTGGCGAACCCTCAGAGTGTTTTCAGGGCCTTTTAACTCCACCTTGATCACATGGTAATCGCCTCCAGGGAGTTCACTCGTCACCCAGCCCATGTGACGCGAGTCAAGGTCAACCTGTAATTTAAAAAAAATAAATTAATTAAAAAGTTTTGCAAGCATAATCAATTCATCTAGCTATTTTTCATTCCTTCTTTAAAAAAAAAAAGTCAACACAAATTGGAAGACAGCCAAAGGAACAAGTCAAAACCACCAAAATTTTATAGAGTGAATATGTCATCTATTTTATGCCTAAAATCGTTTTTAAATAATTTCTCACTTTATATCACTGAAACTGCACATACCTGCTTGATTCTGCAAAGATCCTCTATGGCTTTTCCGCAGAGAAACGTTACTGATGTGACTTTGTTCTGTTTGCACAAAATACAAAATATAAATTCCCTGAAATCCATAATATGACATATTTTCACTCACTTAATTCTCAATTATGCCAACACATTAAGTGGAATATATTACAGGCCAAATTATGAACAAGTCATCAAAAAAGCTAGCATTATCTTACTAGTTGTTTTTTTAAAGCTCAATATAAACAGTAGCATCAAAAAACAGCGTAAGCTTGGACTGTAGAATAGAGAATTACAAATTAGACTATAAATAAAGGACGCCAGAGAAACTGACTTGATGAACAAGCGATTTCCTAAAAAAACAGGATGGCTTGTCTGACTCCTATTTTTAGTGGATTAAAAAATAATCAACAAACTCCTTATTGTACTGAAACTGCTGCTCATTCCTAAAACCATATGCTTGAAATTGAAACAACCATCTTGTTGTCTCTAAAACGAGAGTTAATCAAGCACATGTTACTCATTTTAAATAAAAATGTCTCAACTTGTACAGTTTAACTCCACTTGACTAAGGGTGAATCCCAAATTTTCCAATTACTGCCATATGTTGGAATTCCACAACAGATCTTATTTTGAATCAAACAACACACCAGTGTCCTTTTAAACTCTACAGCCTGGTTTGGTGTTGCTCCTTACCCCGATATCTCTGGAGTTGTCTACATGGACAGAAACTTTGGTGGCATTTATGCCTTTCACGCAGCTGAATGTTATGCTTTTGGTCTTGTTCTTGTCCTCATCTCCAGACTCCCAGAAGGTCTCCGTGGAGCCATCAGTCAGGCTGCCAATCATGGCGGGGCGGCTGGAAGTTTTAATGTCTACTACACTGGTTAGGTCCTTCAGGCAGGTTACCAGGCAGAGATCCTGTAAAAACACACATTTTCTCCTGGTTTCCCCAATGGACAGCAGATGAGCAGTAATAAGAACTAGAACTGGTTTGTGTTCTTGCCTGGCTCATGGCTTCATAACCCGACTGGACACTGATGTTGAAGCTCTCCTCGCTGTCCCCATCGTCTGACTTGGACAGGATGTTGTTGATGTGATGGAAAACATTGCTCTGATGAAGGAACTGGTGGTCAGACTGCTTGAACTTGAGACTCCAGCACCTAAAGCGACGAGACACAGCCAGCGAAGATTAATGTTTACCTGTCTGAAATCAGAAGACAATCTGGTAAGATATTTCCATGACAGTGGCATTCTGGAAGCAGAGATTTACCTCAGTGCCATCTGCTGTAGTGCACTGCCACTAGGAAGTGACATCATGAGGTCAGAGATTGTCTGAAGAAGGCGATGGAAAGTGTGGGGGAGTGGATGGGCTGCCTCCCCGGCAATGACTATGTCTGACAGAGGGTGTTCACAAACCCCAAGGTCTCTTTCCTATGTAACCGTGGAGATACTCATGATTAGAAAAAGTGACAAATAAAAAGATCACCTAACTGTAAGCCACTCTTGCCTGTTCTAAATTTTCTTTGTTCCCTTTATTCTCCTCATCTTCCTCGTCCTCTGGCTCACAGGGTGATGGAGTGAGAGATGCTACAAAATGCCACAGGATGTCGTGCAGAGACGTCGTCTGGATCACATTGCACAGCAGCCAGTTGAATGCCTGACAAAAACATAAAAAAAATTTTTTAAAAATTTATCACAACATCTGACATTGAAAAGTAAAATTTCACAGCCACAACATCCATACCTCCATAGCAAACACCCTGCAGGCAGACTTTCTCAAAGCATGCTTCATGGCCACCTCCAGGCCTTCCAGGTCATGGTGTTGGATAACAAAAGCCAGAACCGGCCACTGGAAATTCCTCTCCCCTTTACTGAGTGAGCCATGAGCTGAGATGAGGCGGGACAGCTCAGGAGACGGGTGGCGCAGCAGGGAGGAGCCCACTTCTAGGTGGGAAACGGAGCGGTTCATGAAGAAATAATGCCACCACTCACTCTAAGCAACACAAATCCCTTTCGCATTGATCTACCTGCGTCGCCGCTATGAACTCTTCGTCTGGGCACAGCTTTGACTCGGGCTGGAGAGGGCGAGTGTTGTTTGTCATACTCTGATGCTACAACGGAGTAAGACCTCTGAAAAACGGTGCGCTTTGCAGTGTCACTGTCTGTGATCGGACTGGTTTCAAGACTAAAAGGAAATGAAGACAAACAGAGTAAAACTTTGGGTTAGAATATCCCGAAAGACAACAATTTAAGCTTGTTCTGTTGAGGTATGTGATTGGCTGGTTAATGAAGCGGTAGACAGTATGGACGTCAAGAAATTTTTAACTAATTGAGCACCTCGCAAAACTAATTATGCCCACTGAACTTTTTCAATGTTATAACCACCAACTTCAGTGCAAATAAGTAGCAGTCCCCCCTAGTGTTTGGCAATTCTGCAATTGCAGAAATTCTCACAATTTTAAAGACTGATTGTGAGAAAATTGCAAATTTTCTGCAAAAATTTTTAAAAACATGGGGTTTTACATGGCTGCTAACGCACCACCTGCAGGTGGCAGTATTTCTGACTTTTATTACACTTTTACCTCAGCTTTACTTTTATAATCTGTGATTGATATGGAGTGAATATAAAGGCGTAAGTAGTTCACACTATTTTTTTACCTGGGGGGCATTGACTTCATATTACTCTCTGGTTCCTCAAACACATTGGGACAAGCGTCTGGTGTGACAGAAATGTAGGGGGCAGGAACGGACGTTGACCGCAGATACCTCATCTCATCCTGGAAAAGGTTGTCATCTTGATAAGCTCCGAAGTTCTCAGTGTGTTGCCTGAAACGAAAGACAAAAAACCAAAACCATTATTGTAACCCTCATTTTCTGTTTTCGCCAGAAGAATGGTGAAGTCGCCCAATTACTACCTGGCCAGTGTTTGTAGATAGAGGCAGCCCATTTTATTGGGGAGTTCCTCTGACACGCCCTCCTTCAGGCTGGGGAGCAGCTGCGAGTGAAGGGGGCGGGGAGGATGGTGGCAGAGCATGCTGGGCTCCGCTGCACTGCTGAGGGACAGCAGGAACAACGCGTTGGCTCGGATCACCTGGTGGGCTTCCATGGTGGGTAGAGCTCTAGGAGTCTTCACCTGCAGAGGCTTCTTCCTTGACTGTTTCACCTTTAAGATTATGTTGACCGTATTAGCTTAGATTTTTTATTTAAAAAAAAAAAAGTATCATAGAAGCAGAAAACAAAGAAGAAAGGAGATGGAGATGACAATTAGTTGACGTCTGCTACCTTTTCCCTGGCTGCCGTCTGTTTCTCTCTCAGGTATTTCTCTCGACAGCGATCACAAACCAGGTACCAGGTGCTGCCTCCTATGCCTCCATCTCCACAATTCCCAGCCCAGCCTCCACAGAAATGGCCGATACTGTTGTAGCCCTGACCCCCGGCATAACGACCGCAACCTGGATTAGAAATGTAAAAGTAGCTTGTTTGAAAACACATCAGGATGGGTTTACAGTTTGAAAAGAAAAGGACTTTGCTCTTCTCACCTGGATGAGCCTGTCTCATGTGGTAGGTGACAGGATAAGGGTGAGATTCCCCACACAGTTCGCAGATGGTGTCTTTCTCCGGTCCTCCCATGGCAAGTTGAGCCATCTCTCCAAACAGATTCCCTCTTGGACGTACCTCCGCCTTCTCCCTTTTCTTCTTCTCCTTCTTTGCCTTTTTGCTGTCCTTTTCGTGCTCCTTCTTCTTTAAGATGGCACTGGACCCTGGGCTGGGAAAGATCATGTTCTGGGTGGCTGCTTTGATGGTGGCCATTGAAATGTCCTCCCAGAACGCAACCAAGTGCTGCAAGGTTAACGGCAAAATCGACTTCGGCCTCAAACAGGGGTGAGAAGTCATCTCATAAGACGAGGCCTCCCCTTTCCCATCCTCGCACTTCTCTGGCAGCGGAGGCTCCTTCAGCATGGATAAGACTTTGTTTTTGTTGATGCTGCCCATTTTGGAGATGTCAGGGCCATGGGGCGCAATATTAAACATGTTAAGTGCAGAAGAAATCTCCAAGGAGTGACGGTTTTTCAACTTGCTCTCTTTCTCCTCGGGTCCCTGTCCGCCCAGGGAGTTACGAATGGGGGCTTGCTCTTTGGTCAAGTCGGGGTTAAACTTGAGGAAGGACGAACAGGCCATGGCGTCATGGACGATCCCCTCGTGCCAGAGGAACGCGGCGAAAACTGCACGAGCGCATTCAGCTACCGATGGAGACATTGCCTGTTTGACGGGCTCTGCGATTCTCGATGTGCTCTCAGCTTTGAACAGAGGCCCAGATTTGTCTTTCTTGGGACGCGTGTGTCGGCTGGACGTTTTGCGGCTGACTTTGGGCGAGGAGCGGCTCTCCAGCTCCTCTTTGACGGGAGCTTTGCCAATGCTGAAGTGGACTTTGCACGAGCCTTCCTCCGAATTGCGGAGCTCCACATTCTCGTCGTTGATATCCTCGTTAGAGAGGAGAGCGCTAGAGGTGCAGACCTCCACTACCTCACTGTGGAGATTCTCCTGAGTCACGTGTGGAGATGGAGCACGGTTTTCTGTATTACTGATCACTTCTTTATTGGGATCTTTAGGAGACAGTTTAGATTTAGGAGACGTAGATCTTCCCCTCAGCGGCTCTGTGAGGGGAATCTTCTTCTTCCTGAGCGTGTCCGGATCAAGAGTGTATGAGTCTGACTTGGATCTCTCCCTGGGAGGATCCAGTTTTGCTTTGGAAGAAGGGCTGACCTTGGGGGGTAGGTTTTTGTCATGGTGGCTTGAAGAGGAGTGCTGGGATAAGTTGCTCGAGGGACTGGATCGTCCCGGTGAGGATACGCCTTTTTGTTTGGGAGAAGAAGAGCGAGAGCCTGGATTTGGCGACTCGGCCCGACTACCCGAGGTTCTACCGTCCGCCTTTAGCGCCTGGAGAGTGTTGTGGTTGGGTGAGTGGGAGCGGCTGTGAGAGTCACTCCTCAGCTTGGCCGTGTCAGACCGCAGAATGAGAGCTTCACCTGCCGAGAGTCCGCCCTCGCTCGTTTTCACCCGGCCCTGTTCAGAGGAGCGGCTTCCTCGACTCTCTTGCTTGGGGGAGCGGTTTTCCTGACGCTGTTTACTGGTTTGGGACATGGGGCGCGCACAGGACATCAGATTCCCACGTTCACCTAAAAGCATTTATGATTCAAACACAAATGAATTAGAAAACATGCTATTATCATTGATGAGTCATAAAAAAAAACAGCAACACAAAAAAAACTGTAATGTTGTGTCAAAACAAACAATATAGAGAAATTAAGCCTTGAAGATGAAAGATGTTAAGACTCATGATTAATAAAGGTTGTTAAAAGAATTTTTAGAATGAAATTAGTCAGTGAGCAATGAAAGCATTAATGAAAGATGGTTTCCAACCCAATTTTGGGGAAAGCTCTATAAGAAACCAAACCAAAATGGTGTACCAGACAAGTTTGCAGACCTAATTCCTACAAAAAGCAAATCTCTGTCTCTTTATGCTCCAACTTTATGAACTATTTCATCAGAAAACTAAATGCTGTCCTATTAGCAATAGAGGATTGTAGGTATTACCAGATAAGTTAGCAACAACTGTCACTGGTGATTTTGTAAAAACATTTTGGACAAAATTTGATTTTTTTTTTTCACCAGTGAATAAATGTGCTCAAATTAAAGATAGTCTTGCTTTAAGTTTTTCAGTGTACGATCATGGTTATGAAATTAAACATGAATTTATTTAACAGCTTTTTATACGTCTTTGCCAGAGGGATCTGTCCATGTTTGTCACTTTTGCATTGAGCAAAACTTAGGCAATCAATATTGTCAAACAAAGCGTTTAGATTTTTTTTATACTCCTACTAATGCCCTGATCTCTACTGCCTAAATAGTACACCCAGATTCCAAAAATGGTTAATCATAACATAAATGTAACAAGCTCCTCAGAGGAGGTTTTTTCTGGAGTTCATACCCACCCTCTGTTGAGTCTGAAGGGAGCATGCAATCTGTGATTACCCACCCTTTTGCCTTAGAGCGAGAGATGAGAGAGCACTACCATGACCAGCCACCGACACACTGCTTTTGTGCACACGCTCACGAGAAGCAAGGCTGCGAGATGAACCATCTACTGTGGGAAACAGTGGAGCAGGTAAACAGGCCAGAGATGAAATGCAAGACAGAAAGAAAGAAAGGGAGGGAGGAAGAACAGACGGACAGAAAGGAAGAAAGAACGAAGAGGAAGCCAATGGAGTCATATCATGAAGCCAAAACAGAAAAACGACAACACACAAACTGATGGGAAGATATAGATGGAACATGAGGAAACAAGACACTTAGAAAAAGTCAGTGAAGTCACAGAGGCCTGTGGGTTTTGTGAAATTTTACACATTTGTTGCTTAGATGTGTAAAGTAATAAAAAGCATTGAGTGATGCAGAAAGTGAACGTAAATATTAAATATCAGTAATTAATTTAAATATTAGTAGCTTTTGATGGAAGGAATTAAACCACCTTCAATAGCCAAGAGCCTGACATGCACACATCTACAGAAACAAAGATGCACAAATGGCAAAATGTAAATAATGGGCCTGGGGAAAATGACCAGAAAAGTCTTAAATCTGCCATTTGGAGCTAAACTGTTTCCCCAGCAGCAACAACAATGCAAGTTACTCTGTATTTAATCTGCTCATCGCAGGCAATCGTTGTATCTATTCTTTAATGACCCTCACAGGACTCTGCAGACAGACAACACAGAACCAACAAGAAAGCGAACAGCAGCAATGCTACAAAATAAATCAACATGTGCAAAGAATATTACTTCAGCGGATCTTCTAAGTTGACTGTCTTTCATATTGTCACACTTTTTCATTTAAATGATCAAGCTGGCATACAAAAATCTACAAAGGCCACTGCTCTAAATACTTAGATAAAAGTCTTGGGCTGGCTGAGGTGGGAAATGAAACAGGACACTTATGTGGCAATTAACACCATGAAGGAAACGAAGACGATAAACAACTGAGCAAGCACAGCAAACAGAAATCAAAGCAACTCAGCCTCTTATGTGAGCACATAGCAAAAATATTCATTTTACCAAGATATTAAGTCTAAGTATTTCAGCTTGAAATCTTGTTTTCTTATGAGTATGTTGTTTTTTCCTAATTACAAACCATTTATTTTTACTAAAAACAAGATTTCAGCAGCAAACATTAGACACGTAAGCTTGTTAAAGATATTTCTGCGTTAAAGAGCAGTAGCGTTATGTGTCACTTATCACCCCTCTTCACCACATAGAATACTTAACATGGAGGAATAAGTCAGGAAAACAAAACATTGCAAGGTTAAAAAAGATCAACACCTGTGTGAGCAAGTGCTGTCAGAAAGCAGGACAGACTTACTCAGAAGCTGTGGTTGTGGCTGAGACACTTGGGAGGGGGACTGTCCAAACACAAATGGGCTGTGAACAAGGGAGGAGGAGGAGGAGGAGGAAGAGGAAGAGGAAGAGGAAGGAGGTTGGGCAGCTTGATCAAATACGGAGGAAGAGGAGGGAGCTGCTGAGAGGAAGGGCCCAGACTGAATGGAATTCAGTATGGCACTTAACCGGTCACCTGCAAATATGAACACAGAGGAAGTGGAGAAACTGCAGCTTATACTCTGGTTTTGAGGAAGTCAGGGGGGGGGGGGATTCAGGGTTGTTTTACTCATTTTGTGCCAAATCATTCAGTTACCACCCACAGAACATCAGATTTACAAAATAGGAGGAGCCGAAATGGACATACAGCTTCCTAGAAGTCCTTTTGTTAGATGTGCAACTAAAGGCCCTTTTATTAAAAAGTTAAAGTATAAAAGACCATCTAAAAAAAAAAAAAGAAGTCCAAACCACATTATATTTAACTGCTCAAACTGTATCAGGAACAAACAGCCCAGGGTGTGTAATTTAAAATACCAATCCTTCCATGACACAAAAATTTCCAACATCTCTTCTCATAAGTTTACATTTTAGGTCAGTTAAATTTATGTTAACCATACTCACTCACAACAAAAGCCATCTACTATAGCCAATCAGATAAAGTAAATAAATTCACCATTCAGTACAGTTCAGTCTATTTTATTTTAATTCATTTCAATCCCAATTAAATCTTTAGATATTACAAGGTGGTAATTGATCAAATCAGATGATGGAGTTCAGTAATGGTTGACCCTATGATAGAACCTGCTTTGAAAAGGGAGGTCAGGGCTCCTTTCTGAAGCCAAGCTCCACAAAATGCTCACTAGGGGAAAACTGGAGCGTTGGCTCCTGATGCTTGGCTGAGCTTACCCCAAAAATGCTACAAGAAGGCTACCTCTGACACTGCTCACAGCTCACCCTGCACGCGACTTCAAGGTCAGGTCAGGCGAAGTTTGAGCAGAGGTGATATAATGTGACTTTTAGGACTTTAAATGTTACATCACTCACAGGAAGAGAGTAGAAACTGTGCGTGGTGGTGAGCACCTTCAAACACAGCCTCGACTCTGGGACCTAGCCTGCAGAAAAGGGGTGGACTCTCATCTTCTCTTGAATTTCCAAGCAAGACAGTATTCGGTGAGTGCAGGGATGCTCACAATATTGGTGTTGACCCCTCCACAGGGTAGACTCTTTGGAGGGGAAAGTCTGTCTCTTGTCTGTGCTTAGACACGGAAAGGTAGCTCAGATTACGCCGCCTCATGATGACAATGGCCTTACCTAAAGGGATATGAATGGGATGAACAGCTTCCCAAATCTGAATCTGAACATTAAGTTATTGAATTTTGCTATAAAAAGGATCGCTATAACAAACACCATGTTTGAGCACAAGGTCGTCTATGTATCTTACTTATCATCCAGTGGCAAGCAGAATCTGATGAATGGGGAGGCTGCCAGACTTATAACGTCTAGAAGAAAGCCTCGTCTTCTCAGATTTTCAGTCAAGTTTCTTTCATGTTTCATGTTTAATCAAGGGATGAGGTTGATTGTCATGGAAGTTCAGCTGTCCATTTCCCATGCTTGTGTGGATCTGGATCATTTTTGGGGGGGTCCAGCAAGAGTATGCAATGCCAGGGACGCTTGCAAGGGTCATCCAGTCTTTGTATATTCACAGTAAGAGCTGTGATCACATTCTTAGCACAAAGTCAGTCTCGTTTCCAGTGCAAGTTGGACTCTACCTGAGCTGTCCCATACTCAGTGACACTGTTTATGGTGTTTAAAGACACATTCTCAAGAAGGAACCATGGAAATGAAGGTGTCGACCTTCGAAACCCTCAAGGTCTTAACTTTGCTCTTTATAGATTATGCAGTTGAGTCGATATCTGTAAGTCAAGAACTTCAGCATTTACTGGGGTGGTTCGCAGTAGAGTGTCACTTGGCTTGAATGAGAGTCAGCTTCTCCAAGTCTAAGGTATCCTCAACCTCCCTCCAAGTCAGCGCAGAGTCTGCTTCAAGCAGGAGAATTCAGACACCATCTCATCTGAAGTAATATGGGCAGTTTGATGTGGTGAAGAAACCCAATAAACCAAAAGCAAAGTTCTCATATTACTAGTATAACTACATTCTGGTTTTCCTGTATGGTCAAAAAGGGATGGATGAACAGAGGACTGAAAAGGAGGTGCCTCTCTCTTTAAAGGGCATTGGCCATAGGGATAGACCCCAAACTAAATGGCGGAACTATAAATCCCTTTTGGCCTGGGAACACAGTGGAATTTCACTGTACAGAGTTGCTGGAAAGAGGGATTACTGGGTTTCTCTGCTACTTGTTATCCCATCTTGGATAAGTGAAAGACAATGGATGTAAGGATGGAAAGATAGTTGAACATTTTTTTGTCAAGAAACCCAATAGATTGCTCTGTATATTTATTTCATTCTCTAAATAAGAAGAAAATAAGTTTCACCTATGAACTGCAACATTTGGCAGTCAAACATTGTGTTGTCGCTGTACTCGATTATACATACATTGTTTTGTGGATGGCCTTCAATCTGATTCTAAACTACTAAACAGTTGACACCTACGACTGATTTTCAAAACCATAATTCTCTGCAGAGCACAGACTCTCAAGAGGAAAACCTCTTAAGCCAAGTAGGGTAGAGAAAATTACTGTATGAAAACTGGCATGACAAAGGTCCAATATTCAAGCAAAAAAAGGGGACAAATACACTTTACTGAGGCTCCAGCTGCACTGTCCCGGAAGTGATGCTCGTTGTACTTCACAATGAGTTGAAGATAACTGATCAAATAAAGGACCGCATATTGTAAAGGAGACTTAACTAAAACAACATAGAGAAAAGGGTGAGAGGGGTGGTCAGAGCTGGCTTCTGCATCCAACTACAAAGCCCACAAAAGTTCAAATGACACTGACTGGCCCATGCATGCAGACAAATGCCCAACACTGCAGAGATGTGAGGCATGACACAGCAGCATTAGACAAATTAAAAAGCATGCAGAAACCTCAAAAAAGAACACAGAAATAAAAACAGATGACACCTTGGGATTCAAAGAGAGCCACATATGTAGAGGAGAGCTCACTATGTTTGTTTAAAAAAAAAAAATTCAATATTTTTAATCAAATACAGCAGTGATATTTTTTGATATACAACAGCCTTTCCTGATAAAAATGGCCCTGAAAAACTACAAACCGAGAACAAGATCATAAATGATTTAAACATTCCACAAGGGAGAGAGTTAAAGAATCGGTATATTGTAAATCCATTGATGATGCTTTCAAGTATTTTCAAAAGCAAGAGAGAAGCATGACAATGCGCTATGATAAATGTATAAAAATGTATATTTATATTAAGGAACATTACGTTCAGATAAAGTCAACTCATCAACTGTTTTTGTTAACAAAAGGTATCTTTAGTAAACTCACCTTTGTTGTTGGAGATGCCATAATCAAAGCCCTGTGCTCCATTTGAAGTGGTTGCTCTGTTGAAAGCTTGCACAGAGAACGGACTGGGAGGGGGGGTTTGATTCCCATGCTCGATCAAAGATTGTTCTGAAAAATCCAAGTTAGATCACCTAGTCTTAACATTCATTCTTGAGATATTTAATTAGATGGAGAATCCTCCAAGGTAACCAGATTACTCTGGAAATATTGCATAGAAACACACTGAGGTAAATTTATCTCGTCATGTTGTTGGCACACAATCTCAAAGAGCAATCAAATTTAATTTGTAATAAACACTGGATCTCAAAGACATTTTAAATGTCCAAAATAAATGAAAATAAAACAACAAATAAAATGGATACCGAGAGTTCTGCAAACAAAACTGTCCTTGAAAAAGAGGCTAGTTGAGAACCAGATTGAAAGCTTTTATCATCCAGTCTTTGGTAAAAAGAGAGACAAGAAAAACAAAAAACTCATGCAAATGGAAGTTATGAAGCTCATTTTAATTTATCATTCAATTAACTGATTTATTGTGACAGGTTTATGCACAATGTGGATGGCAGCAAAACAGGATACACAGTAAACTAAAAACAGTGTTTACTGTTTTAGTTTACAGTAAACTAAAAAATATAGGAATTAAAAAAATGCAAAATTCAGATGCCTTTATTGTGAGGAACTGTCGTGGATTCAAACAAATGTGGCACAAGTGATTTTGTTAAAAATAAAATCTTAACATATCCCCCTCCACTGCATAAATGTACTGAAATTAACAGTTGAGTACATGGTTCATGGGTAGTTTCTTATCTACTCATGAAGAAGGTAGGCAAGCATAAACCGTTTTTGGTAAATTATGTGTTTGTAAAGTAGTATTTCCTTTTGTTTGTATGAGGTTGTGAATTTACCAAAATAAAGTGAAAGTGAAAGTATTTTAAATTATTTAATTTATATTTTATACATATATTTATTTATTAGTGGCACCAATAGATTTCCGCAATGTTTCAAATTGCCACCAACCGCTATAAGGTCAAGTGAAACTCACCATCGTCATGACGGAGGTACTGGTTGCCACCACGGTCTTTGGCCAACGACCATGCCTCGCCTTCATCACTCTCACAGAACTCCACTACACTGTTCTTATCCAGCTGCACCCAGGTTCCCTCTGAGTTCACAACCTGATGCACAAACAATACGTTTTATTCACACTCTCACACGTCATTCCAAGCCAGGTTGATCCATTTCACTGCTCACCCACTCGACAATCAGTTTGTCATGGCACATACAGAAACCAAGAACAAATCTCTGCTACAGAAGGATCAACAACATGCAAGCAGTTAGGTCATCTCAGAGGCACAGTGTTCATAAGCAGAAGATTGCATGAAATTGATTTCATCAGAAGACACTGCTGGACAAAACTGTGGTTAAATGAATTTTAAAAAAACCCAACTTACTCTAAGTTAGAGGTGTTTTATTGAAAGGTAAATGCATGAAGTTGTGTTTTCTCAAAGCCCTGGAATATTATTGTTGTGGAAAAACATACACAGATGGAAGTATTAGTAAATGCAGGCAGCATCTCCCACATCCACACAGGGCATTCAAGAGCAGTCTCAGAAATCTACTGAACAGCATGACACGCCACAACAGCCAAGGACAAAAAAGAAAGGAGGCTCCACATGGACAGATCAAGGGAAACCCGAGGAGTTTAAATCAAACTTACAGAGCAGTAAAAAGAGCAAGAAAAGTGAAGTCAAGATACAGAAAGACTCCTCAGTTTTTTTGTTTGTTTTTTGTTTTACCAACAGCTCTCAAGGCAGCTGAACTTGACACCCTAAGATCACCATAAATTTACACATATGCTGGAATTAGTCAGGTGTTAAGTACTGCAGCCACAGAAGTTTATAAGACCTCAGAAAGCGCAAAGGCATAGAACAAACCCCATGCCCGGAAGCTACAGAGAACAGCTTTGAAAGTAAAGTAATAATGTAAGGAGATTTACACAGACTAAATTATTGAGCTGCAGCCACAAAAACACATTGTATTATTTGGGGGTGAGTGCGTACCTCGCCTATGGCCTTGACCTTGTTGCCAAGTACTAACATTCCAATAGGGATACCCCTAAGGTTTGGACAGCTTCTGATGTTGTGACCAGAGGGGCCGGTCTTCACTACCTTATAAAGCCCCGGGCCGCCGCCCTGCCCTGCCCTGTTCTGCACCCGAATGGGAGCCTCGTGGGAAGGGCAGCTGCTCACCTCCTTTACGTTCTCCTCCGACTGGCCCCTGGCCTCCTGCAAGAGGTAAAAGCACAAATTTAAACACAGCAACAAAAAGGTCTGAAAAGCTTTAAAAAAAAAAAAAAATATATATATATATATATATATATATATATATATATATATATATATATAAAAGGCTGAAATAAATGCTGGACTATTACGTATTCAATCTCTCTCCCCCCGCCCCACACTTTTTGTGTTAATGTTACAACCACAAACTTCAATCTAGTTTGTCGGAATTCTATCCTGAAAGACCCTCACAAAGTATATTACCATAATAAAATGGAATGGGCATGAGCTATGCGTACACAAGCATGATTGACAACCAATCATGCTAAGACCTTCCTCCAGTCTCTGATAGGTTGTTCCTGACTAAGAGCGATGCATTTCTGCAGATGGCAGTAGGGCCACAATGAGAAGGTACGACCACAGATTATCTGTCACATATCGTACTGTCGGGACATAGTGACACTTTTAATATGTAAAAAAAACATATTTTAATAAAAGTTACATACTGCAGGTTAGAACCTCAGCATTTACATTTGCTACAATGGTCCAGTCAATATCCAGGACTAAATCAGCTTAAAAAAAATCTTCAGCGGAACCTGCTCTCTATTCAATCAGAGTTTTACCTGTTTTGCAATGAAGAATGAGCAAAAATCTCAGTCTCTGTATGTGAAAAGCAGCAAGAGACTGCCCAAAAGACCTGGACTGGTGTATAATTTTTCATTCCCCCTAACAATTAGTACTGATCTATAATATTAAAGAATGCATTCAATTTAATGGTTGTAACAGAACAAAAGGCGAGTAAATTTCAATACCTTTGCAGCACAAATATACAATCCATTATCCCAGTTTGGCTTAAAAGCCTTAAAACAAATACGGTAAGTCATCAAAAACAAGCTAAAGATAGAGGTTTTTGGTTCAGCTAATTCTAAAAGAGCATACGCCTCATTCTTTGTGTTCGGGATCACAGTCTTCTCAGCACACACACACAAAAAAAATCAAGACTATTCAACACTGAAATAATTCTGACAAACAAACAATATGCCTACTAAAAAGCAAAAGGCATTTTTTTTATACAGCCTGAAGGGAGTCATGCTCAAACATGAGTACTGTGTTTTCATATCACAAAATCTCATGCAACAGACTGGACATCAATACATGAGACCCATGCAACTAACAAACCCTTTAAATCAATTACGCAAAATTTCCAAACACCAACAATGAAGTCGAATACAGGGAAATATGAGGTTGAAATGTCATAACCTCAGTGTCCTGATAACCATGCAAGTATACTTTTGACATCTGACTCACAAGGGTTTCAAGGCGACACGTGGAATAACACACAGACCGTTAAGCTGTTTATCCCCGATTCAAACAACTCACCTGCGGTGGGAATATAGATAAGGGAGTCCATGACAAAAAGGCGATATCCCTGACTCCTTGGCTTGCGTTAAAAACATTCTGAGCAAATCGTGAGAGAGTCAAAAAAACAGTAGACGACTCAGGAGGAAGAAAAAGCAGAAACAGGGCGGGGCGGGGCAGGTGAATGTATTTTTTTGGAAGAAAAAAAAAAAAAAGTTCAGCCCTGGGCATTCTGGTTTTACTGCTTTAAGAGGTTAATTTGAAGAAAAGAAGAATATCGGTTAGATTTGGGCGGATGTCAAATAGGTGGCATTGTGTGCATCACCAATAAAACGCCCCAAAATGATTATATACTTAATGCAATGTCAGAAGTTCCCTCCAAACACTTTGGGAAATTTCTTCCCCCAAAAAATACAATACAATATAGATAAATAGGAGACTTCCAAAAAAATTCCCCACTTGGACGATGTAGTGTGCCATGCTGTTCAGACAGAGACCTATCATTAAAGACTCCTAGCAACTAAAGCATCCCAATGCAGAGGAGGAGTTGTAATGCAGTAAAGTTAAAATGTTGCACATGTTCTTTTTAGGGACCGCTGATTAGTTTATAGCAAAAAAGAAGAACAGTTGTAATATTGATCCTGTTTTCAAGAAAAAAATGCTATCTAAGTAATAAGCAAATTCCAAGAAAAATTAAAAGAGCATACCCTTAAGAAAGACAGTTTGCAAGTCAGATACACTAACTAAAACACCCTTCATTACAGAATTAACCTGCACCACATTTTATTGTTTATCTTTCTCCTTGTGATTCAATCGCTGCATTGGGATTTTCACTAATGGACAAAACAAAGTGGATACTACAAATCAAGTGTTCATTTAAGGTGTTCAGCTAAACACGGAATGAGACATGAGTTAATACATGCACACCGATTAGCAGATTTTCCTTTGCAGTGTTAGTGAAAGTTTCATACTCCGGTTTTTCTCAGTTATACGGTTCCCTGAGCAAGTATTCATCCCTCTTGAATTCTTTTCATATTTTTGTCACATTGCAGCCACAGAAGTCAATATATTTTATTGGGATTTTACATGAGGAAGCAACACAGAGTTGCAAGTAACTGGGAAGTGATTGTAAGGTGCTGTTCAAACTCGTTTTACTAATGAGAATGTAAAACAATTTTCATTGCTTTTTGGATTTACCAAAATGCATGTGGCATGCACTTGTATTCAGCTCACTTAACTATATCGCAACAAACTGTCTTCATTAATCCAGCTTCATCGTGAACCCTTCTTTTTTTTTTTTTTACAATATTAGACATACATTAAAACATTTAGAATTCAATTTCTTTCTTATATAAGAAAATAAACATGTTATTGCCTAAAATGCAATAATATAGCATTCCACTTGTAGCAAAGGATGCAGCTGCAGCTAAAATTACTTCTAACATCAACATGTTAGAGACCATCATCTCGGCCTGCTAGCCATTGTCTCTACATACTAGCTGTCACTCTGCCTGCTAGACACCATCTCAGCTTGCTACATTGTCAAAATTTTCCTGAACTCCAAAAAGAAGTAAGAGAGGACATGACTTGTGGTCAGATAAGTATAACGAGACTCTCTCTGATATTGTTCTTAGGTGTTTACACCTTTGGAAATGTGCCAAAGTCTTCTGAGGACTTGTATAACAACTTCATTCAAGAATGACTCCAGGTCCATCACCCTCGATCAGACAATTTGGAACCCCTCAGATTTTATTATTCACTGGCACTACTTTAATCAAATGCCAACACATAACATAGTTCATTTAATGTGCTTGTCTGTCTTAAGGAGCTGTTTTGTGTTCAATGAATCTTCTCTAATACACCTTGCCCAGGCCAGAAAAATTGGCTTGGTATCAAATGTAAATGGTCAATGGAAAAAAAACTCATTCTACTTTTACTTTTAATATCAGGTAATGTCCAACCGAGCTCAGGTCCAATTTTCAACAACATTGGCACATTATTACTGCCACTTTAAAGTTTTTTAATGATCCTATCCAGGCTCTTGATTACAAAAAACATTGTGATGTTTTATTCATTGATCTATCAAAGGCATTTGACACAGTGAATCACACGCTTTTAATTGAAATTCTACACAAGTTTGGGCTCTCGCATCAAGCCAGCCAATTGGGTAGCTGATTACTTGTCAAACAGAACCCAGAGAGTTCAATTGGCTGGCTACACTTCTTCGATCCTTACTATTTTAAATGGTGTACCACAGGGCTCAATTCTTGGTCCACTTTTATTTTCTATCTACATAAATAACTTGTGTGAAAATTTGTCTAATGCTTTTTATCATTTTTATGCATATAATTTAGTAATTTACTGCTATTTTTCATCGCTATTACAGGCATTGCAGTATTTGCAGTCTGCTGTCAATGTAGTTCAAACACTCTTACAAACTCTGAAGTTGGTTTTGAATGTGGATAAGACAAAAGCAATGGTTTTTTCACACTCTAGAAAACTACCAGAAATCCCTCTATTGCTTACAACTGCTGTAGGGGCACAAATTGAGTTTGTCAGAAATTATAAATATCTTATTTTTATTCTAGATAAAGAGCTTTCTTTTAAAAATCACATAGCAAATTTATTACGAACATTGAAAATGAAGATTGGGTTTTACTATCAAAAATGGATATTGTTTCTCTCTAAAAGCTAGAAGTAAATTGGTAGCATCAACATTCCTGCCACTTCTGGATTATGGAGATGTTTTATAAATGAATGCTTTGACCATATGCCTTCAATCATTGAATACTATGCATCATTGTGCTTTAAGGTTTGTAACTGGTAGCAGACGTTTTATACATCATTGTTAGTTGTATGCAAAAGCTGAATGGCCTCCTTTAAGCGTACGGAGAAATAATCACCTGATGATCCTGATTTATAAATCTCTAATCGGCTTGGCTCCTGCATACTTAAGCTCTCTCTTGCATAGATCTGTTATTTCCCATTCTTTACACTAAAATAACATTTTTCTTTTGCAAGTTCCATGTGTTCGAACTGAAAAGGGGAAGCAAGCATTCAGGGTTATGGCTCCTTCAGCCTGGAATCAGCTCCAGTCTGAACTCAAGATGTCAGAACTGATTTCATTGGATTTATTTCGAGCAGTTCTTAAAAATATTCTAGCAAACAATGTCACTGCTTTTAAATTGTTTTAGACTTGTGCCTATGTATTAATTAGTTTTATTTTGTAACCAGGTTGCTTTGTATTGCAGAGTTCTGCCCAGAACCAGATCTCAATGGGGTTTACCTGGTTAAATAAAGGAAATAATAAATAATATTAACATGTGAAAAGCTCAGCTTTTCTGTTAGACTTTGGATAAATGTAACGTCGCTTCAAACTTGTGATTATTTTTTGGATTTACCGATTCATAATTTGATACCAAAAGATGCTAAATAGAGTAAAATTATATATATACACATATATATATATATATACACATATATATATATATATATATATATATATATATATATATATACACACACATATACATATATATACATATATATACACATATACATATATATATATATATATATATATATATATATACACACACACATATACATATATATACATATATATACACATATACATATATATATATATATATATATATATTATATATATATATTTTTTTTTTACATAATATGAAGCTAAATCTGTGTCGCTTGAGTTCTGGGTAGGGCATATTTACAGACAGAGGGGATTTTTTTAAAAATCTTTATTATAAAATGTATACATGTTTTTGTGCAGTCTTGCTTTACTTATTGCTCAAAATATGTTGTTCTTTCAGCTACTGTCCTTTTTTTGAGTCTGCATACTCCACTTAATTAAACGAACCCTAAACCCTATCAAACCCTTGCCCTAAATTTGCTCAGTGTAATTTCAAAAATTGATTCTTCATGATTAATCAGATTAATTATTTCAGCCATCGTTAAAATCTCCCAATTAAAGTCCAAACACAACGGAGAATCTGAGACAAGTTGGGAAAATTGATGTTCCCAGATATTCTCCATCTAATCTGAGACTGAGGAGAGGAGAACAGGCAAAGATTTAGATTTGCAAAGCTGGAAGAGACATGACAGATTTTACCCAAACGGGTGGCAACTGTAGCTGAAGTGAAATCTGTTTCTACACAATATAGACTGGTGGAGGCTGAGTGCAAAAAAAAAATAAAAAAAAATAAATAAATAAATAAAATTTTCTGACTTTTATTTGTACAAAGTGGTGAAAATGAAGTATAATTTTTATTCAACTGAACTTTTATTTGTCTATCACTTAAAGTCCCTTGAGATACATGGAAGTTTGTGGTTGTAACGTGACACAGCGTTCAAGAGGTATGAATAATGTTACAGGACACTGCATCATGCACGAAAAACACCCCGAGAGCTGCCCTTTTAACTGACCGCTTACCATGCTACCAGGACATAAAAGTGAACCATTGCTATACAACATAGACGAGCTCCTTCCCAAATCAACAGTACATGAGCCTGTCATCGTCAGACTGGGTGAAAGCTACTCAATCAGGCCGCCTTCTACTTACGTCAGCTGGGACCAGTAGGTTCCTGCCCAGGTGCTGATTAAAAGAGAGGCACCAGGCTTCTGTGTAACCATTCATGTTGGGAACATACTTCTTTACTGTTTCATCATTGAGCCTGAGCCATATTCCATCATCATTGTGGATCTAAGGGGGAAAACAAGCAACAGAGCAGAGCACAGCCATGCCGGCTTGTTACTAAAGGAGAGAGAAGGGGAATCACCCAGATCACAAACATCTGACATCTCTGAGGCTGCAGGAAAGTTGTTGTTTTTTGTTTTTTTTTGCTGTTATGATGAGAAGCAAATGAGGGAAATCAGCAGAAATAGACTCTAGATTATGTAGAGAGCTAACAAATTTACTTAAAGTATTAGAAAAAGCACCAGAATCTTTCATGTGGTCTCAGAGTGTCTTGCAAGATGAAATGAAGCAACTTAAAAGAAGAACATCAAAGTCATAAAAAGCAGTAATTATTACAGAGAAATGATTTTGTTAAACATACCAAAATTACATACAAAGTCTTTAAACTTGACATTGTTTGTCTCATTTTCTAATCTGACTTTCTTAATTTAAAGAAGCAAAGCTTGGATCAGAGTAGTCCAGCTTCTACGTCTATGATCTTTTTTTGGTTTTCATCGAGTTACCTCGTCAATAAAAGTGATGGTGCCATTGACGTGCACTATGCCTATCTGTTCACTCTGCACGGAGGGGTGACTACGGACACGCAGGCCTGCGCTGTCCTTGGACACAAATTTGCGGACCTGATAGAGTCAGAAGGGAGATGGAGATCGAGATCAGCGGAAGCAAAGAATAGAAAGAAACTAACAAGAGGTGCATAAGAAGGAAAGAAATGTCAAGGGAGGCACTGATGGTGGGAGTTCACATGCAATTTGTCCCCATACAGAGCCTGCTTTGCATTATATGCATCATCACAGCAGAAGATGACAGAATATTAGGAGGTGGATTTTCAGTAGGACAAGTCGGTGCTTCTTTAAACTCGCTTTTATGAAACACAAGTTCCAAAGCTTGTTTATTGTTTTTTTTTTTTGTTTGTTTTTTAACAAAACCGAACAACACACATTGTTGCTTGTTTCCCCATAATGACTTTCAAAAAAGTTAAATCCGTTTCACAAAATGATGATGAAATCAAACTGGATCTTACTAGTTGATGGCACATTCTTTAAGATCTTTCCAGCCTGTAAGCTTAAATTCCTCAGCATCAACAAACAAACTAACTCACTTTACGGCCTTGATTATGAATTTTCTCTGGACAACATGCTACAAATCATTTGGGGTTTCTTTTTTAAGATTCAAATCAAACTTGTCTCTTCTTTTTCCCTCACCTACTGGATATAAATGGGGATTTTTGTTTACTCTGGGATTCAAAATGGGCTAGACAAGAGCTGCTATACATTAAAATGCCCTTTTTGAGTTAAGCAAAACGGTCTCAAATCAAAAGGTACTTAATATAGAAAATATAAGTTACAACTTAAATCCTGAATATGTCAATACATTTATTAAAACACTGTTGGGCTCAAAACAGAGTAATCCAATCTAAGTATGAACTCTTCAGACATGTTTTTGCATGTTTTCCCTGTGCATCATAGGCACTCCAGCTTCCTCCGAAAACAAGACTGTAACTTAATTGATGACTCTAAATTGCCCGTAGGTAATTGCGTTAAGGGTTATCATCAGCAATCTTTGTGTTTCCCAGTAACGGACAAGCAACCAATCCAGGGTGTACCCCCACCTATCGTCCAGTGACCGCTGGGATAAGCAGGTGTAAGACAATGGATTGAAAAACAAATAATTCTTGTTTTAGATGCTTTAAAACATTTTACTTGTGTGTGTGTGGGCGTGTGTGGGTGTGTGTGTGTTTATGCTCAAGAGAAAGAAAAATAAAACTCACCTTGCTTGGCTGAGGCTCAGCCTTTTGCTTCACCATCTGAGTCCCAGGTGGTATCATCCCTTTTGGAGGATCCTTGACTTCTACCTCCAACCCAGCATCTTAAATAAAAAAGGATTCAGAACTCAGGCACACACACACACTGCACACTGCACGGATTAAGCGTTCATATTCTGTGAACGCTTAATCCGAGCGTTCACAGAATATGCTCAAAGTTACACCAACTGCTGGCAGTGACGGGGGTGAATACCTATTTCAATGCCATCGATGGTGACATGGATTGTGTAGAGGCCGACAGCTCCGGGGGTCCAGTTAGCGCTGTAGGTCCCGTCGGTGTTGGCACGGATGAGCATGTTCTCACTGGGTCTGTTGAGGGAGGAATCAGTGAGAGCGCTGCAACTCCGTGGAAAGTGTGGTCTGCATGATGCTGCTTACCTCTTTGGGGTGGGAGAAGCAAAACGCAGCTCCTCAAAAGAGTAGTTTTCATACACCTAAATGTAGAAAATGAGTTTGAAGGTAACAACCAAATTGTACTTTCTGTAGCTTTTGTATTAAGTGTTATTTCCTCAAGTAGTTAAGATGATAATTTTACTCCAACATCTGTCTAAATCTCGTAATTGGCCAGATTTAGACATGCTAAATCAATTCAGAAAAAAAACATACATACATATTACTACTCTGTAATTGGCCAGTTGAAAACTAAACAAAAGCCATTCTTTTTTTTAGATCCCTGGACACATCACTCAGAAAACAACAGGATGAGATAACAATATTTTTCTGTGATATGAAAGTCTTTAATGAGCGAAGGAAATTCAGATAGCATAAGCCAAAGGTTTGAGAAGATTCTAGAAAGGACGTTTTTAATTGAGATTGCCAAAATTAACAGTAAGTCATGGAAACAACTGGATTTAAATGTTGGCAGTTTTTGAAACAAAGAACATGTCGTAATTACACAATTTTTTTCTTTAAAAGTCTTTCCTATCTTGAAAAGATTTAGTAAAAAATGTGGGATTGGCACACTTCTTTATTTTGAGGTGTGCAGATAGAAGGAAAGTCGTCAACTAAGTGCAGTTTTGTACAAGGGACGAACCGATTGCAGTTTTCTGACTAATCACTGATCTTTAGAAAGCCTTACCTGCTGATTAAAAAAGCAGGAGACACACTATTCATAAAAAAACATTCATATGGAACCCTCACTTAACTGATAAGCAATCCGATCCCTTCTTCAAGAATCCACAACCCTTTTTTACGAAATGGAAATGAAAATATAAATGGAGAGTAAGTGAGTCATGCTGACCTTCATCATAGTAATGGCAATGTATCGAGCTTCTTTCACTATGACCGGCTCATAGGTGGCTTCCAGCTTAGGCGTTGGCAGACCTCCAAAGGTGAGGTCAGGGCCGGAGGACGAAGGAGAGGAGCTTCCAGGAAGCCTCTGCAGCTTCTTCATATTGTCTGTTTGAACCGACTTCTTCTGGGAAACTGGAACAGCCTTAACCTCCACCTACAGATAAAGAAGATAAAAGCTGAGTCTAATTGGGCAAAATAACAATACTACACATTTATAAGGCACTAATATCTAAATTTTCCCAAAAGGAGGACATTTTAAAAAATGCATATCCTTACCTTCATGTTGGGAACATGAACCACGTCCCCATACTGATCTTTAGTCTGTACGACCACAGTGGCTGGCCATCCACAGCGGATATCATCTTTGTTCAGGATCAGAGAGGTCTTTTGAGGATCTGCATAAGAGTCAGGCTGCAGCCATCTGGAGAGAGCAAACCGTTCAAAGAACATAAGTCAAGTTTATCTGCGCAGCACATTTCAGCAACAAGGCAGTTCACAGTGACTTACATCATAAAAACATCAATTATGACAAGCTAAAAATGGCATTAGAGGGTTCTTGTTTCATATATTTGATCCGTTTGCTGTTCTCCTACGATCTATTTATTCTCACTCTAGTGTGTTTTTGATTTCAGCTAAACAGTGCAATGGCGATAAAATGACTTGGGTTGGGCGTGCTGTGGTGGCGTAGGGGATAGCGCGACCCACATTTGGAGGCCTTCAATCCTCGACGCGGCGGTCGCGGGTTCGATTCCCGGACCCGGCCGACGTTTGCCGCATGTCTTCCCCCCTCTCCTTCCCCTTTCCTGTCAGCCTACTTTCAAATAAGGGAAACTAGAGCCCACAAAAGACCTCCTGGTGGTGAAAAATAAAAATAAAAAATGACTTGAGTTGATTTGTCATCATCAAAGAGCAGCTACACACCTGGCTAGTCGCCCTCCGCTTGAGTTTGATACACAGGTGATAAAGTCCTCCAGAAAAGAATGCTCGTTTGTTTGGATGTGGAGGGGCAGATTGCCCTCAAGGGCCTCCAGAATGGTAGGAGAATGAGAGAGGGCCAGACCTTTCCCCAGAATCCCTGAGTGGGCCTTACACACCTAGGAATGTGAGGTAAAAAAAATGTAAGTGCTTAAGAAATGTATACTTTTCCCTTTTACACACCTCAGGATTCATTTTACAGCTAACATACCTGAAGGGAGGCTTCCTCAAGAATCTCAAGATCTTCCTCCAACTCGTTTCCTAAATTAGAAACAGGATAAAACATAGATTGATACTTAAAAACAGAAAAACAGATTTATTAAAAATAGTCATAAGGGACAAGAAAAATCCATTATGCTCCGTTTTTCATACCAATAGGGAGGGCTAAATCTTTCTTCATTAAAGCTGCAGCACACACGCTGCCCAGGAACGCCAGCTCTTTCTCTAACTGGATTATACCCTGAAAGCCCAAAAACAATTGGATGAGAGTTTACATTCACCTTTAACAGAACGTTGTCAACAAGCCACAACATCCAACCAGTGTTCGGACTTGCAGTGGACCAGATTGCAGAACATTTTAAGCACAGAGTGTAGAGGGAAAAAAAAGGAAAACAGAATTTCCTATTAAACTGAAAATTATTAATTAGTTGACCTGGAATACCAGAAACAAAACTGCAGTTCATATTGTGTCACAAACAGTTTGGGTCACAGCGTTGCAAATATTTAAGTGATGCAAGCACTTAAAACATGTAAAATGCTAACATGTGCGTTTTCTTTGTTGCCACTCTCATTTTAATTTTAAAGATCAACTGTGTGTCATCCTGCTGCTGCATGTTTTTTTGTTTTTTTTACTGAATCCCCCGTAGAATTTGTGTCTTTACCTCATCGGGACCGGGATTGAATTCATATCCGATAGCCACACACTTAAAGCCGTAGAAGCAAGCTTTCTCGTCTTTCACGTAGTCTGAGGCCGTTTCCAGTGAAAAGAGAACTTCGTTTCCTGAAGGGAGAGAAAAGACGTTGAAATTGATTAAGAGATTTATATGTTCAGCAAGATGCCTGTGACAAAGACTGTATAATAATCTCATTTACAGCTAAGAAAACTTATTGACTGATAAAGAAAAAATATACTACCTAACTACTGTCTTTAGCATGACAGTGACTCATTTTTCTACCACACTTTGTTTAAAATGCTGGCAATACTATTATTAAACTGTACCAAGAAAGCATATGTGTTTCCTGCCTCCTATAATGTTTTGTTCCATCCTTTCTGATACTTGACATCACAACATGATTGACTATTTCAGGATTGTATTTAAATCCTCAAAGCGCGATTGTGGCAACCCTCCTGAGTTCGGACATCAGCAGTGTCACACAGACCTGAGGCCAATAGCTGCTGTCCTGTTAGATTAGTATTGACAAAGTAGTAACATAACACTGTGTTCATCATTTATCTAACCTTGTAGGAACAGCAGACAGGGTTAGCATAAGCTACCAGAATAAGAGATATGGTGTCTGGGAAAACATGGAAACAAGACACAGGGAATTAAGGGAGAATAAACCTCAGGAAGAAAAGACAAAAGTATGCAAAAAGGAGTGAGAGGAAGGAAACAAGAAAGAAAAGAAATACATATAGATGGAAAAAAGGGAGAGAGAAGGGAGGAATGAAGAAAAGAATTTAATTGCAAGAAAAGAATGGATGCAGAACAACAGGAAAGTAGGGAGAATAGGAAGGAAAACCCCCAAGGGGGACATAAGTAAGGGCACAAGGAACAGAGGAATTGAGTAAGAAAGAACTTGTGAGAGAAAGGACAGGAGAAGGACACTAGAAAAAGAAAGGAGAGGAAGTATAGAAGGAAAGAACATAAGGAATTATGGACATGCATAAGAAAAGAAACATTTATCTAAACTCATCAAGACCTGGAAAACCCTGAAGTCAAATTCCAGGCCTTACCAGACTATACAGGAAGCCTAATTACTATCAACAGAAACAAGAACTGCTCTTTCCAGATGTAATAATCTCACCTGGAAGCACCAGCACAGTGGTGGGCCAGCCAGTGGAGCCTGAGAACTTCCTAAGTTCAGTCCACGTGTTGATGGTGTCATGGATCAAAGGCTTCCCGCCCAGGTTTGACAGGTGGAGCGTGCGGCTGGGGATGAGCAGCCGAAGGGCGTCCTCCGGCTGCGCAGTTCCGCACTGCGGATCGAACTCTATGGTGGTCCACCGAACGCAGTCTGGGAAGGAGACCTGAGAGCAGAAATAACGATTTAAACGCCTCGCTGCATGTTTTGATGATTTATTGGGATGGTTAAAAGGTGAAGTACCCTATATTGTGTGACCCCAGCTTGCTTGTAAGGGTGGTCGCTCTCGATCACAGAGTAGTGGTTTGAAGTGGTGCAGGCCGACAGGCCGATCTCAGGCTGGTTGCCGGTAGTGCTGTCAGTGGATTGGTTGGGGTTAAAGGAGGGCGGGGCGTATTTTTGGTTGAGGGCAGAAACGGCGGGTAGCAGCTCTTGAACTAGGCCAAAGACCTCAACAGCAGCCTGTAAGAGAAAGAGGAGACATTACACCTCATGATATCAATTAAAGGATGTTTTGGTAGCACTGCTCAAAGCTTGTAGCTTCCACCTTTGGCACAGAGGCAGCAACAGGTCCAATGTAGGCCAGAATGAGTGGCAGCAGCATGGAGAAGAGGCTGGAAGAACTTAACAGCTCTGGAATATCATCAGCTGCAAAGAAGAAAGGACAACTACTGTAAAAAAAATCTGAATGCATATGTCTTCAGCTCCAAAACTTCTCCATCATATTAGCGTTTGCACTTACCATCAACTGCAAAAGCCCTGTGGAGAAGGTCTTTTGCAGCTCTGACCACAGCACTAACCACAGACAGAGCTCTGCTACAGTTCTTGTCCTCCTCGTTGGCTTTGCTGAGCAGCTGAAACTGGAGGTCTCCATCGTATTCACTCCTTCAGTTATTAAATAAATGTGTTAAATAAAAAGAAACCTTGTAGACGATATACAAGAATAGATTGGCTCTGTGTTTACCTGTAGTAGAGAATCTGAGGGATCTGACCCCTGGTCTGATTGGTTCCATTGCTACTCAAGCTGCAAGTGCTGAAGGTGAAGGAAACGCCGTCTGAGCACTGCACTGTTGTCATACCTCCGTCCCCATTGGCTGTCCTGCTGCCGTAGTTACGCAACCGAACAGCATATTTCACCCCTTCCTACAGCAGAAAATCATTTACACTTTAACACTCTGATGCCTTTTGTTCTTGCAAGGCTGGGTAAGTCGGGGATTCATCGTTTCGTAGGCTACTTTGGAAATCAGTGGGTGATTTCCTGTGGTTTGTTGGCAAATGTTTGAGTGTGCCTAGGCCTGATATACTGTACTTGGTGCTAGAATCGCTAACATGAGTAACAGTTTAGTCCAAAGCCTTTTCTGCTAAAATAAAATCTTTAGTGCATGTCAGATACAGTACACATTGCACATTGATCTGTTTAGCTAACGTAAGACTGTGTAGCAGAAGTTATATCAGTAATGCTATTATGCTGTACTTAGCTAACGGGAAGTGTGTGTTTGTGAGACGGCAACGCACATGGCCACGTAGAATGGGCATCAGCCAATGAAAGGAGGCCCCTGTGGTAAGGTCCATGATCAAGTACCTTTAGCGGCACTGCCTTGTCCAGGCGGATCTCTGCAATATCACTGGGAGAGTCATCAGTGCTGTAGGTGCCCTTCACCAGCTCTAAAGACGTCCACCTGTGAGAATGTGCTGAGTCGCCAGGGTGTTCCGTCTGTGCCTGAAGGACACGTATACAAAAGTTGTTAATACATTTTATTTTTTTTTAAACGGCCAAGCAACAACACAGCTAAGAGTTATGAAAAGCTAATCAAGGCAGAAAAGATTTATGAGCGCTTACGTCATCAGCTAGCACCTCCAGCTCGTACTCATGGATGCCCCCTCCTCCGTAGACGCAGACCCCGACCAACACAACGCCCGGCTTGTCCACCGTCAGACAGATGGCGTCTGGGGAGCCGTTGCCTGTGTTCCAGCTGCGACCTTGGCTTGTTTTGTTGAAGCGGTTTGGAGACGCTTTCACAGAGTGGAGCGAGTTCAGTCCATCAACCTAATAAAAGAAGTACACACTAAGACATGTATCCAACTGTTTAGGTTTATTAAGAAATTAGCGACAATGGTTATAGGAAGGCAAAACGGTAGGTAATAAGTGACATGGATCAGGTCGAATGTTAAATAAATAAATACAATATACAACTAGGGATGAACTGTTACAAAACCTTTGGATACCTACATCCAATACATATTGCCACTATGGCTGATTACAGAGAAATATGAAAATATACCATCAAATAAACTTTATCTCCTAAAGATTCTAAAAAAAAATAAAGTTACTATTTCTTCCACCCTGATGAGACTTAAGGACCAGACAACTACTGGGATACCTAATCGGGTACACTGGGGAGAAAAAAGCTGTTTCCCTGACAACAGACTGAGGAGAACAACATTGGTGTGGGGGGGCTGCTGTCAAGTGACATTGCTATGGCAACAGGATTCCTGACTGCAGCGACTGATGATAATAATAGGGAGTGTGCATGCAAGAAAGGCTGACAAACATTTGGCCACTCCTATCTAATGACTCATCAAAACATAAAGGACAGCAGAATGCCCCTCCGGCCTCCTTCAGTTTGTTGCTGTTTTTTTAAGAACAGGAAGGACAAAGTGTCCGTTACTGTCACAAGCTAGTTTGGTGACAGTTTCAATTAAATTAAATGGCAAAAGATCGCTAATAATCAGAGGGAAGAAAAGGTCTGGGTGTGACATTCCATTAAATAACGAGGAAGAAGATCCAAGTCACTTGATAAACTAAAAGAGGCAGAAACATCAGATGAAAATGCAAAAAAGCATAAATATCAAAGTTACGTTAAGCACTAAAGATTGCTTTTGTGTATATGCTCTGAAAAAAAAAAAAAAAATCACTGAGTGAACATCAAGCTCACGATGATGATGAGGTGTTTGCCAAACCTAAGCCTCGAGGCAAACGCTCTTGCTGTTTGTGTTTTGTTGCTCTCAGTGAAGTTAAGTGAATGTGAAGCTACCTCAGAGCCCATGGCGGACGCGGTGAGCTCAGAGACGATGGAAGCCAGCAGCCCGCAGGTGTTGGAGACCAGGTGAGGGGAGAACAGCTCGACTTCCTTCCTCAGAGTCTTCCTCACCGGCAGCACCACGATCACCAGCATCTTCTCCAGCACTTCTCGGAAACTGGTCATACCCATCAGGTTCTCTTCGGTCTAAAAGAGTAAGCAACGTTACACATAGGAAATCTCTTAAATGCTGATATAACTGAGTTGAAACACATTTTTCTTTCCATTTGAAAACTTCATACTTCTTTAGATTAAAACGTGAAGATTTTGGTCTATTTTAAAAAATGTTTACTTTATTATCTTCATGTCCCGGAAATTGTGAAATTATACAAATGAAATTAATCAAGTTGGCTCCTGATGTAGCATAGAAAATTAAAATCTATAATTTGGTGAAATGGATAAGTCGACTACTAAAGACGAGTTCATAACCTGGGGTTGCTGGGATATATAGCTGTTTTAATTGCGTTTTTTGGCATCAATTTTTTTGGTATCCATGAGTCCAATTGAAAACCCAAAACAGATGAAACGGCCTTAAGTGATTTTTGAACGAGCATGTATCTCACTGGGTTCCCTATTGATGACTGTGACAAAACTGAATTTGTGAATTGCCAAAAAAAAAAACAAAAAAAAAAACCCCGGAATATATGTAATTTCCATATAATTGAATAAATATTTCTCTGTAATTGGTTTTCGTCTGTCCATACTTATCCAAACGTTTAAAATGATAAAAGCAAATTCCATAGAAACGGTTACATAAGGTTTAACAAAATCTATTCACAGGGTGAATATCACTGCTGTCAAAACTTACATGGCTTAGTTTCTCCATATGGGCCACCAGCAGGGGGAAGCGATGAGCAAGGGCAGAGTCATTCTCAGTGCTGACTTGCTTCACTAATGAACGCAACAGCACTTCTCCGTCGTATGCAATGGGCAAGATGGATGTCAGCTTGACTGAAGTGTTACAAAGAGCTGACATTACAGCTGCCAGCAAACGGCTGCTGGATGTGCGAAAATTTGCCTCAGCAATGTCCTGGATTACAATGAGAGAGAGAGAGAGAGAGAGTTTTTTTTTTGTTGTTTTTTTTTTCTCAGAGTGAAGGTAATTTTAGCTTCTGGAAGAATGAAATCCTCCTACCTGGTCTAGACAGTTGAGCAGATCACAAAGACAAGCCCACTGCAGAGCTGGAGTTGGGTAGAAGGAGTGAAAGCAAGCGGTGAAGGTGTTGTGGCACTCCTGCAGCACAGCTTCCAGCAAGGTAAGAGGCTGAGACAGGTAGCCCTGGGGGTCATTATCCAGTTTAGTCAGGCAGTTATCCATGCCTTCTGACAGGATCTTCTTCAGCAGGCTGCGTGTCTTTCCCACACACTCGGCCAGCTTGCTGGACTCCTCCATCACAGCTTTGGTGCTGGCTGTTCATCAAAAACAGAATAGAGCAAGATTATTCTTGTAATGAATACAAGTGGTGTTTACTTTATTATGTTCTGTAAGAATACCTGTGTATAGAAAAAATCACATTAATAATAACACTGGTTTCTTTTACGGCCGTGGCTAACGATTATCTTGGTAATCAATTAATCTTACAATTATTCTGACGAGTTAGTGATTAAAAATATGCACATTCTACAAATTTCTCATTTAACCATTTAGGCCTTTTTTATACTAATTAAAAGTATATTAAAATATTTGAATAAACACAATTTTTTTTTTAAATAAGAAAAACATTTTACTGCCTAAAATACAATACCATAGCTTTTCTTTTGTAAATCTGAGCCAGGTGAAGTTGAAACTATACTACTTGAGTACATAGTTTTGTACAGTTTTGGCTTAATTACTACTCTGAATATGTAAATATTTTTCACCAAAAGGCCTTTTTTTGAGTATGTGTGCTCAATTTAACCATCAATCGATTATTAAATCAATCGGATTAATGTTTAATCCAATTGATCAGATTAAGTAGTTTCTGTGCTGCAAAGAAATGTTAAATATTCAACATTTTTCATTCCAAGTAATATGTGTTTTGAACATTTTGTTCTCAAATCTTTTTAGCCCTATTTTAAAGCAAGAGTACAGAAGTTAATGAGGAACTTATAGTATATATTTTCTTCAGTACTAAGTCTTTAAATATACAAGATTCCTACAATTCGTCAATTTAAATATTTTATACTTATTATGCAAGCTTTTTTTTTTCTTTTCTAGATTTGTTCAACAGGTTTTTATGCAATTCTGGACATTCGAGCACAAAACTCAGGATCAGGCGGTCAAACTCCAGTCCTCGAGGGCCGCTGTCCTGCAGTTTTTAGATGTGCCAAAACACTGGAATGAAATGGCTTAATTACCTCCTCCTTGTGTAGATCAGTTCTCCAGAACTTTAATGACCTAATTATTCAAGACTACACAGAGGAACCAAGAACATGTAACGGATGAATGCATTTGAGAAAGAAAATGAAGTGTGAAAAAACATTTTTCTGTACTTTGTTTTTATCTAGACCTGAAAAACCCTTAGATTAAACAGCATAATTTTCCAGACTCTACAGGCGTTCCTACCTGCAATGGGGAATATCTCACAGATGTAAACCCTGAGCAAGCGGAGGCAGCACGTGCCAACAAAGCGGAGTCTCTCCAGGTCCAGCAGAGTTGCTGTGTATTGGAAACCCTTCAGCCCTCGAAGCTCCTCCACTCCCAACACCAGGGTGGTCCAGCTCCAGTGAAGAACACTCAGCAGAGACTCAAAACACTCCTACAAGCAAAGTTACAGTCAAAAACAGTTGCAAAAAAAACAAAAACGCTTACAAACATAGTCATTACAAAACACAAATAAAATAAAAATGCTCACCACTGAGACCGTCCGAGCAAATGACCGCTTCAGGATATGAACTGGTTCACTGGTTTGCTGTTTTCCTTTAGAAGCGTTGCCATCATGGGATGGAAGCCTAGTATTAAACATCAAAATTATTAACCCATTTCTTTATTATATTTACCCAGTTGCTCTTAAATGTAAATAAACTTGATTTGAATTTGAAATTTGATAACAAACCTACAGGCAGACACAGAGCCTCGAACATAATAAAACCTAAATTGTACATGTTGGTCTACATGCAAAACATTGTGTGGTGGAAAAGTAACACTTTGAGTACATTATGGTGGCGGCAGCATGATGCTGTGGGGATGCATTACTTTAGCAGAGAAAGATAGAATTGTCACAATTGATAGAAACTTTGAGAGAGCAAAATACAGGACAATTCTGACAATGATAACTTCATAGTTATGCTGTACTTTGTGTTGGACTATGTTTGTGATTAAAACATGACAAAAAGTGGAAAAATACAAAGCAAATGAATACTTTTTTCAAAGTATGGAAAAATACAAAATGTCCGAATATTTTTCCAGGCATACTTAATTAACTTTCAACAGAATGTAGAAATGCAGCTCTGCTTGCCTGTAAAGTAGCTGAGGTATCTGACCCGCATTAACATCTGTACCATTGTTGGATTTCTTGGAGCTTTTGAACTGGAAGACAACACTAAAAAAAGCAAAAAAAATAAAACACCATACATTTGATACACTAATTCAAGGGGTAAAAATTTTTTATTTGCTTAAATGCCATAATTTTTCACCCATCGTCAGTTGTGATGGTTGCCTGTCCGTGGGAACCGCAGTCACTGCTAGGGCCAGAGACTCTGGCCCACGCCACGTACCACCAGCCCAGCTGCAGCAGCACCGGCTCGTCAAACATCATGGCGTATTTCTCCCTGGAAACAAAAAGAACTGTCAATTTTAGCCAAGCAAGACGGCAGATCACAAAAAAACCCCAACAAAGGACATTAAGGGAAACCTGATGTACTAATGGCGGAAAAACAAACAAACAAGGAAACGTCATTCGTACCTGGCAGCACAGTCATAAGCCAGAACATCGGTCTCAGCTAGCAGATCTCCATCAGTCTCGTGGTCGCCTCCATCGGGTCCCAGCTCAAAAAGCTACACATTTTGTTTAATAAAGGAGTCGCTCCTTATTCTTTTTGAAGAGTTTGAGTACTACATTACAAATACCAACAACATCTATATGTGCAAAATACTCCAAGCAGCACATGTTAAGAGGTTAAATGATCAGCCCTTACAGGAAATTACCAAAGTTTCCCACCTTGATCTTGGCCGTGTACTCCCCTCGTCCGCCGAACAGGCCCAGCCCGCCCAGCAGGATGTCGGCATCAGCACAGAAACGGATGGCCTCCACAGAGTGAGCAGAGTAACCCCAGCCACCTCCGTGACCTATGAGATTAATCATGGCATCAATGAAGCTAAGCTCTACCGACTAAAAAAAAGAGTTCATTTTCCATTAGTTGTAAATCGGGTTCCTCAGAGTTTACTGGAGATTTTTTTTTCCCAGAAACATTTCCTAGTACTCTAGTTTCAAATTCAAAGTGCTTCAAGACAGTTTTTAAAATATAAATGAAAAACAGAAGTCTCTGACACTTTGACATACTTATGGATTTGTACAGTGTGCAAATCTTCAGGTTTAAAAATAGAACCAGCAAACCAAACTGAACAGACTGAAAGGGCAGAGCTTTTAAACAGGAGGACTAGAAGAAATCTAGTAAAAATGCCAGGTGAAATAAATCAAATAGCTGTTGATAGGTTGGTTTATAAACTGAAGACATAAAACTTTTTATTTCTGGATATTTTTTTCAACAATTCAAAGATGCAACAACCAAAATCTGTGCATTGGCTTTCACTCTGAACCTTAACTCCATCTTACTTTCAAAGCGGTTTACAACACTGTAGTCCTCCTTTGAGTAGACCTTCATCACTGCCTGGGTTTCTTCTTCTGTGCTCGTTACACCCATTTTCAGCTCCTGCATGGCGGCTAATGTATCCAGGCAACCTGCAGCGAGAAAAACAGTTTTTCAGCACGTCAACTAATTCTGATCACGATAGTTTACCCCGTAGCCCACAAATAATACTCTAATTTTGCTAAAACAAAACAGTAGGTTTGAGATAAAATTAAAAAATGTGAGAAAAAGCTCAATATCCCAGCATAACAATAAAATTTACAAGGATTTAAAAAAAAACAAAAAACAAGTGTTACTTATTTTTAGAAGATGCTGACATGGTAATACTTATAATAAATCACTGGACATCTTCACAGGTGTTTATTAAATATTGTGTCAGGAATATGAGGATTACCAAGAATGTGTAGAGCTCCATGGGAACGAGTGGTGGTTGCATGGGATCCCGAGGGCAATGCAAGTTCTGGACTGAGAATGCTACAACGAGCCTGTAGATCTGTTGCAGAGGGCATCCGAGCATCAGCTATTACTGCGTTGTAACACCACATCTCTTTTGAAGCCGGCAAGAACCTTCGAAAAAATATTTGGGGTTAAAAGATTTTAAGTCCAGGTCTTATTTTTACAATCAAGCAAACATTGAAAAGCTGTTCATTTAAACGACTGCAAGGATTTACCTCCATATGACATCATAAACCGGGTCCAGACAGAGGCCGAACCCCTGCAGGTCCTCCTGCTCAGAGTCGTTGAATGTTCTGCAGCTTCCGTCCATTTTGTTGATCAGCAAACATTTAAAAGGAGGCGGCTCAGACACAGAGGATGGAACAAGCCCAATGATGTGCTTGCTGGCAAAGATCTCAGAAGTAGCCAGGACGTGAGAGTTGATGAGGGCCTCATCGATCCGCAGGAACGTCTGATCTCCGCTGGCGCCGATCCAGGTGGCCTTTCGTCCGTATTTGGCACCAATGTTGGGCATGGGTGACGGCTTGGCGTTCCAGTAGGGCATGTCCAGGATGGGCCGGCCCAACTGCCCTTTCTACAAAGCAAGCAAACATTCAGACTGAAATGCAAAAGGAATGCACTCAAGCAAACAAGCGCTTATTATAAAAAGATCTGAGCCACGTACAGGTAGTACACCAAAGTGTTGAGCGATACAGTTTCAAAATTGTTAAAATTTGGTAAAGTTCTTTTAATAAGATGGCAGAACTGATTTTGTTGTTGCCATTTGACATAAAACAAATTAATCACATTATGTTTTTGTTTTTTATATTAAGATATCTGCTGGATTCAGCAAGTCAAATTCAATACTTTTTGAGGCCTTTTTAAGGCCATCTTGAATAAAATTTAAGGCTAAAATACCATAAATACAGGGGGCGGTGGAGGGATTCTGCTGTATTATGATCAAACAACACAAAAATTGAAATTTCTGGGGTTTGTTTCGGCCTCTAGGCAGCAGCTCTGACTTCTCACACTGGATGTTGTTTTTTAAGGATATGCAGACACCCTGATTAATACTGTAAAATTATAATTTTTAGCCATAAGAATTATCCAGACCGTGTGTAGGTAGAGGTCTATATTGCTACATTTTCTCACCGAGAAGCTCCCAAAAGTGAAGACCTGCCCATCCATGAGGAGAACGGCCGTGTGGTTACTGCCCGCCGTCACCTGGACACTCGGTCCCGGCAGAGCCTGAACAAGAGTCGGAGAGCCCCTGCATGGTAGAAACGTTGAATCAGCCGGCTAGTTTGGAGAACTGCCTGTGTTTCAACAACCTAACCCGTTAAACAGATCTGGGCTCCAGAATGTAGCTGCAGAACTCCAGCTATTGTGGTCATTCCTATAAATTTCTAACAACATTGCAAATCATCAATCTATTACCTGGAGTTGACGTCTCCATGACCAAGCTGACCGTGTTGGCCATACCCAAACGTGAAGACATCTCCATTCTCCATCAGCACCACTGTAAAGCAAGTTCTGTTTATAGCAACCAGACAAAACCATCAAAGGGCTAAAGCAGCAACGACAAGAAAGCGCTTACCTGAGTGGTGAAAACCGCAGCTGACTTGAACGGCTCGCAGCTCACTGTCAAACCTCACCGCCCCGGGGGGATAAGTGGTAATTTTGCTGGCATCCTTCTCTCCGCGCTCACTGCTACCATCTAGAACAAAAACGCTGAAGTCAGCATATCCGAGTGGAGGGTAAATACCGAGAAGTGCAGTGGCGGCTTTAGAGCGCCGAGGTGGTTGTCTCTGCAGAGTCCTGAGAAACAGAGCTGGAGGGGAAAGAGGACTCAAAAGAAAATGAGGAAAAAAGGGGAAAACATGCTGGAATAGAAGGGAGGGGCTAACGGTTGTGCAGGAAAAGGGCCTTTTGGCATCAGGGCATTTTTAATTCAAAATTTCTTACATGCATTAGTCCAAAAAAAGAAAAAAAAAAAGGAAAAAAAATCACAGGGATAAAGTATGACTGGACATTTTCTCAATCTTTTCGAACCCGGGGTTGTTTAAAAAACTGATTTTACAGTGAAGGAATAATCCTCTGCTTTCTTCAACGCTCTCACTCAGCAACCTATCCCTGCTACTTTTTTTTTTTTTTAGGACAAGGCTCAGGGCACAAATTTCTGAAGGTTCTGGATAATTCACCAACTAGCTGGATCTGCAACGCTACAGTCCTCTGTAAATCTGAACCGCTCACCAATCAAGACACTTTCAGAAACAGGCAGCTCAAAACAAACTAACACGCATGTGCTGCAGATTTTGAGCTGGCAGGTAAGTCATGCAGTAAAATAAACACTCTATAAATAAATAAAATAAAAACACAAAAAGGAAGAGCGGCAAAGTACAGCAACATCATAACTTTATAGAAGAAACACACATGACAAGTGTCATACTATTGCAGGGTATTTTCTGTAGAACTTGAAGCTACACCATTTATCAATTCAGATTTTTGTCCTTAGAAAACCATTTTGAAAAGTGCATAATCAACAGATCTCTTACGGAGGCCGATTTTTCATTTACCAATAACAGTTTGCCCAACTAAACTCATCTCCTGATCCATGTTATCCAGTCACATTTTGCTCAGCCAACGTTTTACAATAACAACCTTCTTTCGGTGGGCCGAACTGACTCTGCACATTACTTTGCTGATCTCAAAAAAATATTTCTGTACTTTACCAAAAATAGTCTAACTGTTTTTTTTATTATTGATAATAGGGAAAAGAGAAACTGTGTTGGCTGCAGCAGCTTTCTATCTCCACACACTATACACATCTTCCAGTTTAGGAAAGATTTGCTTAAAGCGCAACAAGAACACCAGCTGTCAATTTTACAACTTTTAGAACAAAGTAGTATGTTTATGAAGCAGGGAACGGCTTTCTGTAAATTTGTCTGCACACGATTAGGTGGATTAAATGAAATATGTCACTTGTATAACATCTAAAGAAACAATAATCTTGCGTCTAGGAATGGTTAATTATCGCATGATTTATAACTATTTTGTGAAAAGAGTTATTTTTAAGAGCGATAACTTTGTCTATGACCTTTAACTATATGCAGGGACATACAATGATATACAAATTCTAAACCTGTGTCCGTAAATTTGTCCAACTAAAACTGCTGGCTATAAAAGCCTCAGCAGGAGCAAGTCATAAGTTTACTGACGACTGGCTGCACGTGTAAAATCAGATGCATTTTTAGGAACAAAAAGGTTTAACTGAGACAAAATATGTTGCTGTCAAGACAAATGGCTGCTGCAGCATCAAGGATGTCATTGATGATAACGTGAAACTGATTTAGAAATAGTATCGCTTTAATGAAGCAGATTAGTATCAGGGACAATAAAAAAAATGATAATCAGCAAATCCCTTATAATAAACCTTTTCTGTACAGAAGTCTTTAACTAGTTCTACTGATATTACAGTCCTCCATGCCAGCAGGTGTTTATCCTGGTGCAGACTTTAAAGAGTCCTTCCTTCAGAGAGTGAAAGGAGGTGGACGGGACAGCCAGATTGGGAGATGGGTCAAAGGGGCGTCTCCGCACCCGCTGAATTAGTGAAGACCATAGTACCTTTGTGCTTGTCCCGTTTATGCCTGAGTGCCTGAAGGGGTCTTATTCTGGCTAGGGCCTGCTCACGCTGGTTCATAAAAATGGGACCAGGAAAAACAAGGGGGCCTGGGGGAGAAAGAAACTTTCACATGCATGCACAATGCTCACAAATGGGATAGAAATACATGGCAATACTACATCACAACAATACACAGACACGGAAAAATATGTGACAAGGAAGAGGGAAGTCACCAAGGCACACAAAACCCAAGCTCTTGCCTCACATCTGGATAGACCTACTGTCTGTCAATACACATTTTTGTAATCCATCCCAGCAGCCAGGCATCCTGGATATTCCCACCAAAACCTTGAAGCATTAAAATGTTATTTCCAAACCGCATTCTTCTCCATCTTTTGGCCCATACCTCTTCCCTCCTCCAACCTATGCCGGCGGTTGATTCTCTGACGCTTCTCCTCCTGGCGGATCTGAAGGTGCTCCTCGATGTTAACTCCTGGAGGGGGAGGGACAGGCACAGCTGAAAACATAAAAGGCCCCGGGGTAAAGGGCGCCCCAAACGGGATGAAGGCGGAGGTGGGAGGATGAGGCAGAGCAGAGCAGAACAAGACAAACATCAATGAGCGAAGGAGGGACTTGATGGAGAAAGCAAGTGACTGTGCAACACAAGCATTTTAACAGAGTGAACACTGACAAGTTTATGAAATACAGCATTCAGACAACTGCAAAGAAGAATGTAATATTGGTAGCATATTGTGTACTAATGGCCTTAAGCAACAGCTCGTGTATCTTGAACTTTTTCACATTACGACGACAAACTAAACAGTGTGTCTTTGGGACTCTGGCTGTATGTCCTGCAGTCTCAAACTGATTACAAACACAATACTTTTCCAATCTAGAAAATTATTTATCATTTTTATTCCACTTCCCAATTTTGCACTACTTGTTGACTCAACATAAAATTCCAACAAAATACAGCAAAGTTTGTCACTGCAATGTGATAAAAAGTTAAAAGGTTCAAGGTCTGGGGATGCTTTTGTGTGTGTGAAGGCAAGTGTTCATGAAGAGCTCAAACACACCACTCACACACGCATGTACAGCACTATGCAAAAGGCTTGGTAATTTATTTAAATTTTGCTTTAAAGCAGAAAACCTTTAAAGTACATTTCAGCCAAAGTCTCAAAATTCTTTCTTTTCTTTACATTTCTGATTAGTTCTTTGCTCAATGCTTCCTCTTTGTCTGCACACAATGGAAATAGTGGACAAGTAGCAGATAAAATAAACAGAACTGGCCCTTAAAACACACTGGATCTACAACAAATGATCAGCATCTGAAACTGATACCCTTAGGAAAATGTCCGAAAGAATAACAAAGGCTGGACTGAAATTGGGAGGTAGAGCAAGTTCTCTTTTTGTCTGTTTTACTTTAGGAATGTCTTGATGTGTCACACTTTGTTTTATTTTATTTTTTTTAACAAATTTAACAAAAGAAATGACAGGCCTGAAAAACACTGCTAAGACAGCTGTAAACAAACTGTAAAAATTCATTGAACAAGCGACGAGTCAAAGCTTTTGTATATTGCTCTAATTTAGACAGTAATTTTCTTTTCCCAATCAATTTTAAAACGCTAGACGTTTTAACGTCTAACGTTGTTTATTGACGCTGTTACACCAAAACAGTCTTAAGCAACAATTGTGCTTAAGACTGTGACATGCATATGATCCTGGATTTATGTGAGACACAAACAAGACGAGTGCTGAGTCCGCTGCAAACCATTTATGCACAAAGAAAAAAAAAGGGAAAAAAAGTGAAAAATAAGTGTGAAAATGCAAGAACGAGAAGAACAGTTTACTTAAAAATATTTCGAGGCTAATTACTTTAGTAAATTAAAGTCACTTTTTATAAAAATAGCAAATCCAGGTGAGTTTTTCCATTTGTGAGTTTTCTTCTGCAAAACATCAAGATAAACTCTATCCTCCCAAAAACACACTTGTACAAGCACATAAATTAAGTTGTATTATATAAGACAACTGGACAGAGGACTTTTTAATATTTTAATTTATATTTTTTGCATTACATTCAGATTTCTCTAAAAAAGAAAAAAATTGTTTAATTTTACTTTTGTAGAGGTGTGGCAAAATGTTTGAGTCGTATGTGATGATATGGCATGAATATCAGGATAATTTGGCAACAATTTAAAAAAATTTTAGTTTTTTTTTCTTTTGACTAGAATGCATTCGGCCTCTGAACATGACGCAAGACGGAAGGCACTTGCAAACATCCATGCTTATACTTTGTCTGTTTGCATGCTTAATTAAAATGAGGCTTAAAGTGATAAGACACAAGTGGTGAAATACCTAGCAGCAGATCTAGTGGAATCATCTCCTTCACAGCATCAAAGATCCCCCGCTGCCGGGCTTCCTGACCGTCCAGCTCCCTGGCGCAGGCCTTACAACAACCACACGCTGAGCAGCCAGACTCTCCAGACCCACAACCACAGATACTAGCCCAGAGACAAACACAAACAGATAAAGATAATTTATTACATTACAATTAATAACCTTAAACGCACTGCACATAAACCGGTTCTTATTCCATCGCCAGCTCACCCTCCTGGTACTCTGTCTGGCCGCCCACTGCTGACACAACTGGCACCGTAGCCGGTGCAGTCTCCACACACAGTGCAAACCATGCACTGGTCCAGCTTCCACTTGTGCATGCCCGGCTGACACATCATGCTCTTCTCTTCCTTGTCCTCCAGCTCGTCCTCCAAGTCTTCATCCATGGCTGTGGCCATGCTCTCAACGCCAAATGCTACAATAAACACGAGCACCACCAGAACAATAAATTAGTCTGAGGACATCGCAGTGCTAATGTTAGTCTATTAGAATCGCGGGTGTGTACTTTAATGGCTATTGGTTTAGTCTGCCGTCCATTTCCTCACCTTTCCCTGCCTGGCTCATGGCTCCAGTGTCTCTGCCACACTGGCCCTTATTATTAACCCCAAATGTCCACACTTCTCCGTTCTTAGTGAGAACACACGTATGAGCCTTCCCCATGGCAACCTGAGTTACAAAATGGCCTTTAAGATCTGTCACTTGGCCTGTGGAGAGACAAGAAATGATTATGACAAAACAAAAACACAAGAAATCTTGTTCAAGCAAGTGTCAAACTTGTTCTTAAAAGAAAAGCTGAAATACTCCTGTCAACTTACAGGTGCTGTCACTGTAAATGGCATCTTTGCCAAACATATAAAGCTCTCCATCCTTTGTGACGATGCTGCTGCTGCCGTTATTGCAAGCAGTACACACAGCTGTCTTTGTCTCCAGTTTTATCATCTTCTTGGGTTTGTACGGCTTGGGCTGCCTGCGACTTTTAGCTGCAACGGGAAATAACACGTCTGCTTACATCAACACCCAATGTTACTTTACGAATGTTTGAATGCAGTTGGGAATATGTCCTACTGGATTCCCCGTCCTCTCCCTTGCTGGCTGAGCCAGTGAAGAAAACGCTCCCGTCTTCAGCCACTAGAAGGGCGTGGGAGCCATCATGGCCGACAGAGAACTGAATGATCTTCGGAGACTTTGTGATGGGCAGCTCCACCCATTTACCGGCTGATGGGCCGCCCTGCTTAATACCAAGGCTCTGGTACTTTCCTGTGTAGTAGATCTGAGAAAAGGACATGTTGGAAGATTGTTGCAGAACTGCTGACTATGCTTGTTGAATATAGTTAAAATTAAGTTTAAACTATTTTAGAAAGAGAATTTTCCCACACAATATGGTAGAGTTCCAACCTCAACAACAACAAAAGAAATTCAAAAACTGTTAAAGGGTTGATAGTCTGAAATCATTTTTTTTGTTTTGGTTGGCAACTCACTAGAGCCTGCTGCATGCAGGGAGTGAGACCAGATGCAGATTTGCAAGAACAATAAAGAAAAGGACTAAAGCTGCAAGCTTAGTCGTATGCCTCACTTTGCTCTTTATTCATCGCTCAGGTAACTATTGGCAAAGTAACAGCATGGAAACGTTAATTTAGGTGTGTGACAATTATGTTAGCTGACATCATTTATGAGGAACACCAATGCTTCAGTTCTTTAAAAGTGGCCAAAATTAAAGCTCATATGCTAAAAACGATCAATTTTCTAATAAAAAGTCACTATTATTTATCAATCTCAGAAAGTAGTTATACTCTAAAATAGAAAATAGAAAAATATGTGAATGGCATTCATATACGTATTCACAATAATAATTTGGATAAATTTTTTACTAAAAATGTATTATTTATAATTGATTCTAAATTATTATTATTATAATAATTTATTATTATGCCATCTACTTTATGTTAGTAGAGTGAACAGGAGAGAATAAAACAAATAACAAATTAAAGATCATGCTGTTTTGCTAGACGACAGTAATCCAGATGCTAACTAATGTGTTGCATCATAATAGATTTTTTTTAATCTATTGTTAAAAAATAATCTTCTTTTATTTCATTAAAAAATATGAGTGAGATGCCATCTAATTAATTTAGTTCATACTGCTTATGTATTGAAAAATGTATGTAAATTAATTCAGTTTAAACCTCTGAATGTGCAGCTAGGCAATGACTATTATAAATACTGAAGACATAACAAAGATGGTGTGGGGGAGGGGGAAGTGCAGATAAAATGCTTTGAAATCAGGCACATAAAATGTGCAGCATGTTCCTAACATGAGCTGCTATCTGCAAAACAGGCACACTGCACCACACCTAGACTCAACGTACAACCAACCACACCCTCCAACACACCCAAAACCACCTACATAGTAAGCGTAGTCATCAAGATGAGACACTTTCAAAATATGTAAATTATTTACTTCAACTTAGTACTCACTGAATGTGCTCCAAAGAAAAGGAGCTATCGTACACATGGTGCAGTTTCACCTACAGGATCTTCAATCTTTCTAAAAACATGCTACAAGGCTTAATTAGAAAAAGAGCCTCTGAAAAAATTTATTCCTAGCTCAATTAATACAGCTTCCATGTGCCAAGTATATGTTATTTAGATGGTTATTAATAGTATCTGTAAAGTGGGGGGAAAGTGCACTGGAATTACTTGCATAAAATATTTTGAGGCAGAGAGTTTGGCCTACCCTTATCAAGATAAAAGCTTAGCTGTTGACGCTGCGCTAACTTTCATTCCTCTTAAATGTTCAGACACCCGACTGCTCACCTTTCCAGAAGCAGTTTTCATCAGAGCAAACTCCCTGCCAGCTCCAAGCAATGCTGCCTCTTCATCAAAGCCAGTGCCTGAGAGAAAAACAGATGACTGATAACAAAAAAAACATCCTGCAGGAGAGAATAAATAAAAAAAATAAAAAAAAAAAATTTTCCAGCCTATCACACACCCCTACAACAACTGAGTACTTGTTGGAGCTGTAAAGTCCCACAGACCCATTTTGTATCACTTACTGATGATGTGTAGATCCTTTTCAAGGTCGAAGAGAGAGATGCCACAGGCGTGCAGGCATTTCCTCGCCAGCTTCAGCTGCAGCTCCTGCTGCAGAGCCGGGTCTGAACTCATGGTGTAGATCCGCACAACAAAACCGTCCTGCAGGAGTGAGAGCATCACATGGGGAAACGTTGTTTGACTTCACAAGACAAAACTGTTACAGTTTGGCATTTAAGGCATATTAAACATAAACACTGTCACTGAACGTTGTTTACCCAGTTGCAACCATTTAAACGATCAATAAGTTCAGTTTTCGATGCAAACGGCATCTTGCATTTACAAAAATTTGTTTCGGATGAATCGCATCTGGATTTATCTGAAATGAGAACTTTCTGTCACATATTTCTTGTCCTCTTTAAATTGAACAGCTTACAAAGGCATGCCACACTTTCCAGATTTTTGTTTGCAACAGATCTTGAAAAGATCTTTTCACTTCACAGTTGTGGGCAACTTTGTGTTGGTCACAAAATATCCCAAAGAAATACATGGATACATCTGTGGTTGTAATATGCCAAAATATGGACAGATTCGAGGGATTAGAACACGTTTCTATTAGCTGCAGAAAATCTGGGTCAACATAATGAACTTGTGGTTTAGATTACAAATATATGCACAGTTTTTTTTTTTTATTAAAATTATTTCTAAGAGATCAAAGCACCTTGACTTAAATCCTACTTGACTCAGCTCTATGCCTGTAAAATGATATATCTGCCAGAGACACAAGTGAGGCAGTAAAGAAAATGTAGACAAAAGCAACTATTTACAGAGCAGAAAATAAGAATCGACTTCAAGTGAACAGAAACTATAACTCAGCATGGCAATGATCACAGTCATGTATTGGACATTCATCCAATCAATTAACTCTAAGTGGTCCGTGCAGCTTTTGTACTGACAAATGCAGACAAACTCCTCCCCTCCAAACAGTACCCCATCCATACAATTAGCTGGGAAAAAGGCTTCTTCTTACAGTGGATGTATGGATTTCACATATTACCCTGCCCCCACTCCCATTACAAAGTGCTTTCGCTAGAGAGGTTAAGCTCTCTGGAGAGTACACACATGTGGGGCTGCAGCTGCCACGCCCACTCTCATCTAGATGAAGGGATACAATAAGAGGCCTCTCTGTGGCACAGCTGATGATCAACGGAGGATTTCAGGGAGAGAAACATGTGCTATACATAGAGTATAAAGAGAGGCAACTAACCTCAGTTTGACTAAGAAAAATACTATTTGAAGTCCATTTACATTAATGTATTATCTAAGAATATTCTCAGTTGAAATATAGTCTGAATGCAATTCAATTTTTATTGTCACCTTAAGTTTAGCTGGTAGAATCTAGTAAATGGTAGCCATGGGTTGGTAGTGGTATCAAAGTATAACAAGATTTAGTTTTCTTCTTTTTTTAAAGTTTAAAATTTGAAACTGCTAAAAATCTTCCATCATAATGTTTAAATCTCTTTTAACAAAGCTGCTTGAGTTTTCTTTCCAGGATTAGTAATAAAACGTTAGGGACTCTTATAAATGTAGCTTTAAGCCTTCTTCCGAAAGATGTGGAAAGCTTGAAATATTTTGCTATTATAGTAGATACAATGTAAGAAGAACAAAAACCTAAGAAAACTTACATCTTTGCAGGCTGCTATTTGGTTAATGTACTCTCCATCTGTGAATATGATGTTTTGTCCATCTGAATGCTGACCTGCAGCAAGAGACAACATGAATATAGTGTTGCTTAAGTTAATGTTGGCCTAATTTAACAGCACATGGATGAAAGCATGTAAATGTTTTTCCTTTGTACCTGGCATGGTGACCACCCCCTCATGTTCCAGGGTCTCAGGGTTGATCTTGATAGCCGACATACTGTGGTTACTTGTGTCCCGATACAACAAGTACCCCTGAGGACACAACACAGACACTATTACTCATCTGAAATTACAGCCGACTCTTCTTAACAGGACTTTCAGGGTTTTAAGTATTATTTTAAGTATTTAGGATCTTCTTAAAAACAGATTGCTTGATATTTGATATTGTTAAATAACAAATATTTATTGTATTCAACAGCAGGGGACACTGGTTCCCTCAAAATGTGACATTATTGTCAAACTAGAGAAAAAAAATAAAAAACTTTTTATTTATTTATTTATTTTTTAAATTGCATTAACTCTACAGGTACTGTGTGAATGCCATAAATTGAATGGGTGGACTGCTCTCCTAAAAAAGCTAAACTGAAACAGAAAGAATTGCTGGACTTTAAGTGGCAGCCGCAAAAATAGAAGCGTTATCCCAAAAGTAGGTAATGCAACAAAAAAATAAGCTTACAATTTTGAAATCATAATGAATGCCTCAAAAAATAATCAATAGCTTGCAGGTTAGCCTGAAATTACCCAACAATAGTTCAAGTGCTAAAAGTGGCACTAGCATTGGACAAAGCCAGCTAACATGCTAAAATCATCATGTTAGCTGACTTTAGCGACCAATAGCCAATATCCTCATAGAAAGTACTTTGCAGTATTAGCTATTATGCTAATGTTAGCTTAAGAGAAAATAAGCTAAAATATTTTCCCATAATAATAGGAAAATGTCTCAATGGATTTTCTTGCTTTAAGTAGAGAAAAGCTACTTAGCTAATTAGCTTTCAAACAGTAAAAGAAATTTCTCCATAGAGATTTAAAAAAATAAAAATGAATAGAAAAAAAACATTTTAAGCCATGACTTGAAAGATCTGAACAACTTGATATTTGGTACTTCACAGCAAAATTTATCATATTAAATGTTTTTCAAACATTTCTTATGCAAAACAGAGTCTGCACTAGTTACCTGAGCAAAGCCAAGCCATGACCTTTTCTCCTTTCGATTCCTGATTCGAGATGTGGAGTTGTAGACGTGTCCCTGTGCGGAATTGAGCTTCGGTAAGTTGACAACCTCCATTAATGGTTTGTTGAATGTAATTTTTTTCCTAGGTTGCTGAAGTTACATGCTGTGGGCCTCTCTAACCTCTTGTCTTATGTTTCAAACAACTAGTCAAAAGCAAAACTTGAAGAGTCACATACCCTGACAGTACCACTATATCCAGATCCAGCTTTGTAGAGTCCATCCTTGCAGAGCAAATACAGGAAAGAACCATCAGTTTGTAGAAGACAGCGCTCATCTTCATCGATGGACACTTCCTTTAGGACCCATTTGTTCATCAGTGCAGCACGTTTAATGCCATTTCCAAACCAGTCCTGGATTTGGATTTTCCCCACAAGGACAGCCTGGACACTTCGCTGTAGTGCATTCAATATGGTGGGGACCTGGTTTGATTGAACAAGACAAGGAAGTAAACCTCTGATTAGACAAAAGGTGGAACTCCCTGATATTTACATTTGCAGCAGTTCTGAGGCAAATTGTTCTAATGTTTTATAAACTGTATGTTTACGTTTCTGTCTAAATGCATTTTCACACAACACACAAACTGACACCATTACCATGAAAGTGACTACAAATGCCACTGATCTCACAAATGTTTACCCACGCACAACCAAGCAGCACACTTTGCACCACTCTGACATTGTGATGATTCACAATTCAGGCAATACATAAAATATAAGCGTATTTATTAGCATGAGATAAAATTTGAGAGTCTTGAGGTCCGGTGAACTCTATACTTGAACACGTATAGAGTTCTTTCTACATACATCTGAAGCGTTTTTTTGTTTTGTTTTTTTTTCCTTTTAGGCCGAAACAAAACAAGAGAAAGAGGATGCAGAAGCTGAAAGGCAGACGCAAAAAGAAGATTAGCTAACCGACAGAGGAATTCAAGCAGAGTAACATGATTAAAAAGGAGAATCAGAGCAGCTTGACATTTTACAAAACTCAATTTCAGCTGTCCAGACATGGCTCTGAGCATCTGTGCACAGAGGAAATGGACAAAGGCAGCTAAAGTTATGTTATGCAGCCCAGAATGGACTGAAGAAAAAAAGAAAACTTTATGCTACACCCAATTTTTATCCATGTTTTTTTCTTTCCATTTGGGACTAGGTGTCTTCTTATTAAATATGACAGGTAATGACCTCTAATTAGAACAAAATAGCTCTGAGATACCTCCTGCAGGTAGATAATCACTATTGGAGTCACTCAATGGGAGATTGGCAAAAATTATCCAAAACATTTAAGATGGATGTTGTATAATTTTGAGGATAAGGCTGATCTGTCAGACTACCTGCTAATTTGAACCTGTTAAAGTAAGCTTAGTGGTTAATTACCTGTATAGTCTGACAGGCATGGCTACCATTATTTGTGAGAATGGCAGAAACAGCCTGCAGGATTTTGCCTGTATCTCCCCAAGCGACCACAAGGCTGAAAAGGCATGCACAAGACAGAGCGGTGATGTCCTGTCCAGTTGGGTCGTTGGGCCCTGTGCTCCGGACCGTGGTCTCCAACAGCAGCTGGAAAAGAGACTCTAAAAACAAAGCAAAAATAAAAAATCGTGGAGGACTTAGATATTTGGAAAACAGAATAGAATTTTAAGCAATTACCATGATAGAAAGGCAAGTGCAAGTAGAAGTTTACCTAACACATCAGGAGGCTCCGTCTGAAAACCCTCTGGCTGTTGTCCCTGCAGCATGTCCAACAAAGCCTGCAGGCTGCGCAGGCACAGTAACGGGTGAGAGAACCGAGTCTCTTTAATCAGCTCAAAAACCCCACACAGGCCGATGCCGATGATCTGCAGATGAGGAAGGAAGCAGGTTTGTGTAAAGGGTCAGTGAGGAAAGATATTGTACATTTTGCTCACACAAAATGTTTTGTTGTTCTACATATTTTATTGCAAAGGGTGGATTAACAAAGGATTGGAATCCTGCTCTGCTCAATCTCTTATAGTATGCATACTTACTTGGGTCAGCTTAACCCTCTATTGTATAAATAAGGTTGCCACTTGGCAACAAATCACTTGAAGCCCTTCAACACACATACAGTACCTCCAATTTTACAATGTACTGCACTGAAAGAGAGATGAGACCCTAAGAAAAGCAATAACAGTGTTTAAATTTGTCACATAATTTTATGGAGGGAACTTTGACACCCTTTTCTACAGACCTCTTCACAGGGAGGGGGCTCACCATTTGACTCCTAAGAAATTATTTAAAAAAAAAAGTATTTTTATGACATTTTGTGACCGGGAAAAAAAATACATACTCAACAATAAATGAGGTAAGGTCACTATTCTGTGATTCATTGTGCTGTATATGATCATTTAATAATGATAAACTGTTAACATGTTGATGTTGCCGTAAGGCAACACTGTACCATTAAGGTTGCCATTGTATTGCTAGCCTGGCAAATTGATCTTCTAGAGTCTGCTATAATCATGCATTTTGGGAGTCCTTTCCATATTGCATATGACTATATTTGATACTCTTTCTTCCATTTACATCATTAATGCAACAGCATTTTATAGATTCTTAGGAAGAAAACCAATCTAGCTGTTCCTTTTTATGGTAGTGATGATGCATTAGGAATTAGTGTTGAAGAAAATGAGCAGCTTGCAACTTTGCAATGAGACAGTGAGGATGATGAGGACTTTGAGCCAACAATGAGGGTGAACGTGCAATTATTTCTTGTGTGTTGCATTAAACTGGCATGTTCATAACATACTAAACAAACTGAATTTGTTTGTTTTCTAGGTTCACATCTTCACTGGAAGCTGAGAGTAACTGCTTCATCAGCTTCCACGAGCAGTAAGGCAAAGACGGCAGGACCAGGACACTCAAATCAAATGAAAACCATTGTATCAATGAAATATGCCAATAAATTTAATTGTTTTTAGCTTTCAAATGATTTTCACTGTTTACTATTATTGCTACTGGACACCTGTTAGATTTAAATAAAGGTTTTTACAATAATAAGCCAAACTCTCGTTTTCATTAATTTCCACTATGGTACAGTGTTGTCAAAATAAATGAAAAAATAATATATTTTTTAATTTGTCTTTATTATGTTTACTTGGTTTAAAAAAAAACATCCCAAAGATTTTTTTGTCCAACTTGCATCATTACGCGTACCATAGAAGGTTAAATATCCATTGGGAGGAATGTTAGCTGAAATTGGATGTTTATGTTAATTGGATATGTGGAAGAGTTTGGCCCAGAAACAGATGTCCTTTCCCATCTTTTTTAGCCAGGCTTGTTAGACAACCAAATAATGCTGCGATACCACTGGAGACCTCTTCTTCTCTTACTAAAAAGTAAGCTTTATTGCATAAAAGTCCAATAAAAAAAGACAAATTGGACAGATTCCATGATAACTTCTGGATTTATTTTAAAAACATATTTCAAAGATTGTTTTCTCAACACATTCATGTTGTTAGCATTGCCAACACATATTTGCAACAGTTGGAACAGGATGGAATTAAAACTAAATCCTAAAAAGTATCGTATCATCAAAAAGTTTGGCTCAGAGATTATGTAAGCATGAAGACTTACATCTCTTTATCATAATCCACAGTGAAAGAATCTACATTGCTGTGGAATATTTACATGGTAAACACTGCTTCAGTAGCAGTTTTAATTATAAAGTGGGTCAGATTCAGGAGAAGCAGAGTGGCCTCCATCCTGTGCTGGAATATCTGAGCTGAGGAGGGTTTGGGTGGCACTGGTTTTCCAGTCAACAGGTTTTTATGGACCTTGTTGACTGGTCTCATCTTTGCTCTTTGCAGATGATGATCTGTTAGCATCGTCAGTGTGCAGTACAAACAGAAAGAGGTGAAGTGAGTCACTAAAGAAAGGGATTATTGGGTTTCCATCTCTGATGCAGTTATCCACTCAAGACGCAATCTTGTTCAAGCAAAAAAAGAGTGAATGAAAGATGACTTCCGAAAAAGGAACAAACAAAAACTTTTTAATGGGTACCGCACAATGGGAGATGATTAACATTTACTTTTCAGGGGCACATTCAGGAGCGATTGTATTAACAAAATGTTAGTCCAGTTCTGCATTTGTGAGTCCAAAGCCTGCACCCATATTTAAGCTCACACTGCATGTACGTAAAAACAGCACAACAACAAAGTGGCATGTTAAGAATCAGCAGACTGTAATTTACACATGCTAGATTTCTGGTAACTACAACTCAAGCCACAATAAGCATGAATAAGTCTGCCTGTTCCTTTATCAACAGCACTTACAAACCATCGGGGACTGGGGACAATGAGAGTGAAATGCAGAAAATGTCAAAACAAATAAAAATATATATATTAAAAAAGTTTGATGCTATATTGTTTTCAAAGATTAAAACATTAAGTTATATTTCTAACCCAATTTCCACATACGGAAAACATCTTTTTACTTATTTTTTCGGTTGTCAGTGCACGACATCTGTCAAGCACCAAGCCCATTTTTTTCCCACCAGTGAATAATTGGTAGATAATTGTGTAGACAGTTTGGTTGAGAGGCTACGTTTACCACCTTATTGGCCCTGCAATAGCTGTAAACAAACATTAAAGACCCTTAGTCTCCAAACAGCTGCTCTATTCCTGAGTTCTGATAACCGCATAAAAACAAAAACAAGATCACCTCTAGCCATGCTGTCTCACATAAGGAAATATTCCATCTTGTTACAGTAAATGGCAGTAAATGGCAGTGGCTAGGCAATTACCCAGGCACCAGGGTCATAATTTAATTACGCCACTGCCATAGCAACATGTCAAAAGTCGACAGGTTGACTCTGTTCTAAACCAAGGGAAAAAGTTGTAGCCCAAAAAATTATTCTTTGATCAGTGCTTAAAAGTATACCTGGTAATATCAACAAAATTGCAAAGTTTAGAGGTAAAGGAAAAAAAAGTTGAATTTGCACAATTAGAGCCATCAAAAGCTCATCAAAACTACATTTGTCTCTGCCAAGACACAAAGCAATGACACCACTACAAAAATGCCACAAACAACAACAACAAAAAAAACTCCTTCTTGGTTCATACCTTTGGCAGCTTTACCGCCGGCTCACGGTACTCTTCCTCCTCCTCGCTGTCCGAGTCGCCGCTCTGCGCCGAGGTCCTGGAGGCCAGAGCTAGGGAGGCCTCCTTCTGCTGCCAGTCCAGAACACAGTGTCGCACATTGCAGTAGACATTAAACGCAGAGGGGTTACTGTGTAGTTTGATGTCTGGCACGAAAAGAGCTCCATCTAGACTCTCGGCCTGTGGAAGTAAAAAACAAACAACAAAGATACTTTACTTGGTCACTATGTTCTCAATTAGTGCATTCACAAGTACATAAACACTGAAAGGAAACAAAACAAACAAAAAAAAAAACATTTCCACAATGGCAATTAAATAGAAATCCCAACTTTTATTCTTGTTTCTTCATTGCTGAAAGAAGCGATGAATTCCTCCTCCAAACCAAACATATTGGTAACACTTTATTTGATGAGGCGTGCATAAGACTGACATGACACTATCAAAAACACAAAGGAGTCTTAATGAATGTCTATGACCATTATCATGAAGTGTCATTCGGTAAATAATGACACTTTTAATGCAAAGTTGCTCTAAGAGTTACATTGAAAGTCCATTAGAAGTGACAACTTTGCAGCATTTTCAAAAATAATGCCACTTTAATACAAATTTGGAACTCTCAATGCAACTTTTGGAGCAACTTTGCATTTAAAGTGTCATTATTTACCAAATGACACTTCATGATAACAGTCAGATACTCAAAGACTCCTTCGGGTTCATAACAGATGTTCTGTCATGTTTATGACAGTATGGTGTCAGTCTTATGCACACCCAATAAAATAAATTGTTACCAACATATTTTTCAACTTCCATCTCAAAAATAGACATGTAAGAACTCCTATATATAAGGTGAACATTATATATAATCTCTAACTACAAAACATCTGTATGTCTAAAACGTACGTCGACCAAAGAGACTTCAAATTATTTACACAAAGCCATCACTATGTAATTGTCTACTCAGGACAGACAGGACAATCTATATGAACATAATGGGCAAGCTCTGTCAGCATCAGCTGAACAGAACTTACCAGATACTCTCAATGTTAAACTAGGATTCCTTAAGATAGCAGAGTTTTTATTTCTAGCAAACCTAACCACCATGTTGTAAACAACCAGAAATATCCTCAAGTGATCTGTGGATGAAGTATTCAATGTTCTCTATAATGTAGAGCCAGTTGGCTACATTATTAGTAATCTATCAGTAATGTGGCACTCTACTCAAAAATTTGCACATCTAGTAAATAATAGTTGTTGTTTTTTAATTAGCTAGCAGTAAAACCTCGCAAACCTGCACATTTGAGAAAAATCCAGGACACAGCTGGAATAAATTTATTCATTTGGCAAGAGTCTATCATAACTGAAGTAACTGCCATTTAAATATCTCACAACCAATCAACTGTGCCAAATAAAGTTAAACAACTAACTGTAGCAAAGTTGAGTGAGGAACCACGTTTGTCTTGCCACTGCAAACAGTAAAGAGGGTGAGCTTAAAAAAAAAGGTCAATAAAAGGCTAATTTAAGGCTTTGTGTAAATATTTGCCAAGGGTGCCAATAATTTACTGAAGGCCCAGAACATAGATCTCTTACCATCAGAAAGGATCACACGGGTCCAATGAAATCACAGGGAAAAGCTCATTTTTTTTTGATACTCTTTTGCAAATAGTAAGGTATGATAGGCTGTACAGAATTTGGCATTGTGACATTTATTGTTCAGTGAGCAACAGATTGGGTGTGAGTCACCGCAGCGTGTGGCCGCAGTCTTTTTGTTTGGCAACAGCGATGTCATGTTAGAGAAGGCTAAAGGGACAGGAAGGAATATAGTTCCATAGTTTAATAAAATTAAACAATTTAGATCATTTTGTCTGTTAACGTGAGTATCGTCAGCAGTACCTTCTTACTACTAGTGAATAGTGTTACAGAAATAAACATTTAGCCAATTCTATAACTTATTTCCCTACAATAAGAAAAATAAAAGATTTGGAAATTGGCTACAGAAGAAATTATAAGATGCTGTAAAATTTAGACTGGACAGTTTTTTTTCCAAGAAATGGTGGTATAGATCACTGAGTTTAACTGATTTATTAAGTTTGCTTTAATGCTGAAAAAAAAATCTGTTAGTTTGTCTTAAAGCCAATTTTGACCATAGAGCAACTAATCCAAACAATTCGAAGGCTGCCTTCTGCTATTTTATACTCCATTGTTGAAGGCTACGCAATAAAACTGACCCTTAATTTATATACACCGTACTCAGAAAAATATTTCATGTATAATTAGCGATATTCAATGCTGATTATTGCCTCATTGAATAAAGAAATAAAACATAGAACCTGTCTGGCAATCTTAAAAATCACGATTTGATCTTAAAAAAGAAATTGAAATTACTCATGAAAAATAAAGTCCTTGAGATCCATCAGTCTTGAAAAACATCCGACCTTTCTAAGGTTTTGTGTTTTCAAGAAATAGTGAGAGCCACTATACACAAAATAAGAAAAGACTGAAGAGATCATGCTTCCTACGGGTCCTTCCTACTAAAATTACTCCAGGACGCCATTAGTCCAGATGGTTGCACCACTGGAAGCACTGCAGGCCTCAACTGTCTCAGTCAAGGTCAGAGGTGATGATTTAACAATAAGAAGGACATGGGGCAAAAATGGCATCCATGGGACCTTGAGAGGTTAAAACTCCTGCACACCAAAAAAGAACAAAGTGATCCTTCACATTTGGCACAAAACATCAAAATGATCCAAAACTTTGGTGTGGAATTTTTAAAAGGTGTGAGTCAAGCAACAAAATTGCATCTGGAAAGTAAAAGGAAGCAGATGGGGAAGAGAAAAAACATGGTGGTATTAGTGTGACAATGTTGAACTTCTTTGCTGGTTCAGGACCTGGACAATTGTCATAATTGACTGAATCAGAAATTCTGGTTTCTGGAGTGGTCTAGTCAAAGTCAGGACTGTAAACAGATTAAACGGTTTGATCTTGCTTCAAAACCCATACAGTGTCACCTACTGAAAAGAAATCTGCAAATAGTTGACCCAAATGCCAGCACAGAGATGAATTGCTTTGAATATTACTTATTTCCCAAAAAACACCTAATATATTTAACATTTATAGCATATAGATGACAAGAGTTGATGTTTCAGAATATCTTCTGAAATGAACATCAAACAGCTCAACGTGACAACTCTCCTCCATTACTGAGATTTTCAATATGAAGACTTGTTGTTGTTTTTTTATTATTGATTTCACTCTCAATATAAATGAGGAGGGCAACCCACCTGGGAAAATTTGGATTAAAATAACTATTCAGATTAAAGGTTTTCTATAATCATTATTATCAGACAAACTGCAGCTGACTGAGAAACTCGATTTTACTAATTTTACTAATTGCTGACTGCTTTCCCAGTCCCACCAAGAGAAGTATTTTAACTGCGGCGAGCTCTAAAGAACTGCATCGATCCACCCAGGATCTCTCGCACTGCTGTGCTTCTGGCATCGTGATCGCAGGAGGTGAGGTCATCCATTGAGGGTGGGGGGGTGGGGGGGGGTAATTTATTATCAACTAAAACCTGAAGAGGAGGAGAATGCTGGCTCCACACTCCCCAAACGGTGCTGTCAGCTGGTCTTTTGCCACATTAGTAGCGTAACCTTTTGCGACTCAGGCTGTACAGCACTCATGTAACAGAATTAAAGTGTGGAGATATTCAGAGCCAGCAAACTAAATCATGTCAAACTTGTGCAACAGAGAAAATAAAGCGGAATTCTTTAATTATTTTCTACCTGAAAAAAGGGAGTGTTTCAAAGGGTTGGATGCAGAAGCTCCACGCAGATCTGTGAGTTTTGTAAAGTTCACAGGAGCAGCACTCATTAGTGAGAACGATTAATTGTTTAAATATGCCAACGAATAGCCATCCATCCTATCTGAAGGCACGCAAGAAAATGAAGATCCCATTATGCGTTATGCAAATCCAAACGGCACACTCATGGGTTTCTTCTCACTGTGCTAAAGTACAACGCAGGACTCCAGCAAGCTGCCCAGAGCGTTTCTGTGTGCTCCGCACTGCTGTGCACTTAAAAGTTTTACAAAGCCACTGCCAGACGTCCAACGGCACACTTTGTCGAGGAAGTATTTCAAACTAATAGAAAATTGAAAACAGAGGGGGTGCAAGCCAACATGGTAAGCTGAATTCAAATTATGTAACGGACTATTTCATGAGTAAAACACGGAAAATCAAATCAAAGAGCTCTGTAGTTGCTGAATCGGTTTGTGCTAATATCAAGGGGCCCAGGTGTCCCGTTTCTAATTTTAAGACTTGTTTTGAAGTAAGAAAGGAAGAAGTTCTTAATTTCTGCTGCCTTGTTGATGTAAAAGCAACACAAATGGACGGGCCAAAACTAGAGATGAGTCGATTATTGTTATAATCGTCAACTAATTTAGTAATCGATTAATAGTAAACAGGTGTAAACACACTTAAAAACATGCAATTTGCTGAAGGAATAACATAATCAGAGAAGTAACAAAGCAAAACCATAGAAAGATATATATTCTTTGCCACAAATGATCAAGCGTTCACTAGTGCTATTAAATTTTAGGCAATAAAATGTTTTGGGTTTTTTTAAAAGAAGGAATTGAATCCTTTGTTTATTTGGATATTTTAATGTATTTCTAGTTATTGTATGAAAAGGCTGAAGCTGTGAAATAAAAAAAATCTGTAGAAAGTGCCAATTTTTTTTTGATCTGATTAATCAATTAATCGTCAAAATAATTGATAGAATAATTAATTGACAAAACAATTGGAATATAAGTCCAAGCAGTTATGTCTGTTAATTAGGATGATTTTCTGTTTAAAGCTAATAAAAACATGACCACTGAGATTAAATATTACACTATACCAATAAAAAAACATTTTAAAAACAGAAATATGGGCTTAATGAAAAGTATGTTTAGTACCTGATTAAAGGTTATTTTCAAAAAGTATTTTTAATCTGATAAACGGGCCTCGTCAGAACGCACATTGTAATTTATTGCATATGACTGCATACTGCGAATTCTTCATAGGTGCGTCGTTACTCCAATCACAATATCAGACGGTTATTTAAGTATGATGCATTCAGGCATTTTATGGCAGCGATGTGATCGGTGATGCTTATTGTTTAATGCAGCATCAAAATGCTAGAGAGTAAAGTGTTTCTGCAGAAAACACTAAGCATTTATACTTGCAACAAATATGACTTATTTGTCATATTTGCAAATCATATCGTTATTGCAGCAGTCAGTGACACCGCCACATGTTGAATGGCTTGCTGATAGCATAAAGCTCTAATATTAATTATGATTAACTCGCATTTTTCTGACTCATTTCTGTCTTTACCATTAAACAATGTCCAACACGCTTAATATCTCAGCCACTAACAACATACTTGAGGCGTGGTCATGTCTTTTCTGATGGCACCCTTGCACTCTTTTGCAAATGCAACACTGTACACGCCAATGCTGAAATGACAACTACAAATAGATTGATATTGCACTTGTAAAACCTTCGCTGTGTTTGTGAAAGCGTAGGTCCTTCTTGGTTTCCTCCAAATTATTGTCAAAATCTTATCTTGTTCTTTTTAATTCCACATTGTGCATTGTCTCTCCTCTCGTGCTCAATGTATCTTTACATCACTATTACAGTATAATTCATTGAGAAAATCCTAATAAAAAGCAATTCAATAATACCTTATGACGTTAAAATAAACCATGTCAGTTTTTTAACCTTTAAGCTCAAGTTTGTGCTTCTCAAGTAGTATTACATGTACTAGCTTCACTCAAAAAAAACCCCCCGTCATTTTCAGAATGTTCAATATTGCTTCTAAGCTTGTTGAACCATTTCAAGGAAAGACCTTTCTGCCTACAGCTCGGAAAAGAAGATTGTTTCTTCTTTCCAAGGATCTGCTCCATATCTAACTGGTTGAAAGCTGAATCCCTTTAAATATTAAGAGCCACAAGTTAGAAAATAGATTTACTGTAATGTTTGAGTCTGCATCAAATGATGTTAAACGATGGATGAAGATCACATCTACACATCTAAAATATCTGTGTACATGACTAGAGACATCATATCCATGTCACTAACACACCAATTATGGCTTTGGTGGAAATAAACCACATAATAATCTCAAGTATCAGAGCAGAGTCCTGATTAGGAACCAGAGATAAGGACTCTAAATGTCATCACGATGCTTTGCAGTATTTATATCATCGTTTTTGGTTATCGGTAAAGTATTTAAAAATTAATCAGTAGAGCTACCACTGCATGCTGTTAGACAATCACAAACACAGATGCTGCTCTTAAGATATATTGCACTCATTAGCAAATCGTTTACTTCAGCACACAAGCAGTTACATTTACTGCAACAGGGGAGCCTGAAATAGTTGAAACACTAAAACTATACCAATCCCAAACACACCGTCCCATTCTTCCAGACAATAGGAGTTTTCCTGATTGCAATCATACCACTTTTAGAACAATCATATCCCCATAGTGTTGTGATAATTCTCAAACCTAGTCTAGATCAAGACCTTCTTATAAGACGCAACAATTACGCTTCTAAGAGCGTCTTACTCGCAATAGAGAAAGAGAAAGTCTATTGCCTTCAGCAGTTCCTTGTCTGTCTGTGTGATGTCACCTGTGCTGTCTAAAAGTACTAAAGCAGAACAGATAGCAGCTGAAACACCAGTCGTTTAAATTGTACAATGTTCAAATGAAAAGTGCGAAGTGCACAACACAGGAGAACCTCTTTTGTATGTTTTGTCCATACACAATGACTTGGTACTACATTTATCACATTGAGTTACGTTGCATATATGTGAATTATCAATGAGACACAGAAAAACAAAGCAAACCAATGTTAGCATGGCATTTTAGCAAACTGCTCTGCATGAAAACATAATCAGCTGGAGATTAGCGTGAGTTTATAAACTGCAACCATATGTAGAGATACAAATAATAAAGTTATGCTAATATACAGTAGCACACTAAATTATTTAATGCCTTGATGCAGTAGTATTTTGTAGCAGTCCTTCTGAAATTCCAGACGGTAGGAAAAAAAAAATCTAGATCCACCAGGTACATCCATGGCATTCCTTATTTCCTTAGTATCATAATTACTCTGATCTGCATCTAAGAAAGAAAGTCTCATCAGTACATTCATAGTAATAAGTTCTAGGAAAAAGCTCCAATTCAAAATGTAAACAAACGTTTTCAAAGCTCAATATCAATCATCACATAACATAAAAGTTTGGACTTTTGGGAAATGTACACAATAAGGAAAAAGAGATGAAAAGCATTTATATTATTACATTTCCAAGATACTTAAGAAAACTAGAAGTTTTATGGTGATAATGACTTCAAGCAAGAAATGCATGATGAGGAAATTGCTTAGCGTACCATATCATACATGTTACTACTGCAATTATACACAATTGTGATATGATTTTAACAAAAACAAATCACACATCTGCCTACAAACAAGATGTTACATAATTCTCTTCATAGAAATGACAAGCGTGCGTGTTTTTGTTTTTTTTTCTTTTTCGTTTTGTTCTTTGCCCTACTTTCATGTTTCAATGCAGCAGCAGAAGAGGAGCTGAAGAAAATTCAAACCACTCTACTGTCTGACTGCTCCAGTGTCAGAGGCATGACAGAGCAAGAGTGAGCGTGACAAGTACAAATACGACATGACTGCCCATTGTCCATCTAACAACAACCCACAGTTCTTATGCCTCCCTGATATCCAGCCTCACTTCTCTGCCTGTAGAGGTTGTCACTTAATTTTAAGAAGAAATCATCTAAAAGGAGTATTTTTACTTGAAGAAAACTTGAAACATTATCAGACAGATTCTTTTTTGTAGAATGGAGCATCATGACATATTTTCCACATCTCCTTGGAGACCTACTCTCTTAAAGAAACAGTGGAAAAGAATAAATACAACCTTCAGTATAATTCATCTCGCTTATAGGTTTGAAATAATTTGGGATCAAAACAACACAACGGCATCCTTTTATCCAGACCTGGATCCTCCTTCGAATGAAGGAGATGGAGGCAGGAAACTGTTGCTGTGGAGATGTGGAACACATTAGGTCGCTTGGCAACAGCCCATCATGCACAAGTCAGAGCCACTCCCCGAGTGCTCCACATTCAACCTCCCCAACTTCATGTTTGGAGGGGCTAAACTGCACCTGACTGAGCTTAAAACCAGGACAAAATAATTATCCTGACATAAAAAGACAGATCTGCAGAAAACCTGTCCTCATCTTTAATCACAGCCTCAGTTCAGACACTTCAGCAGAGAGGATTAATCGTAAGATTTATCAAGAAACATTGTGTGACATCTATAGATTATGTCATCTTCAACTACCTAGGAGGCTTAACAACAAATAAGAAAACCAGTGGAACTGTGAGCAAACAACCCCCAGAAAGGAAAATAGAAAAAAATGATTTTCTAAATCAAGTGTGGTATTAAAAAAGCAAAATAGAACATCTTGGCATATCTTACCTTTGTTCTTGATTTGACTTTTGACTTGACTTTTTGTCGCCGTTTCAGTTTCTTCTTACTCAAGGCCTTCTTCCCTCTGGAAGTTCACAGAAACAAAGCGGATAATGTAAAGCAGAACCGTTCTATAGGCATTTGTTTAAACTTTCTAAATTCCATCCATCCATTTTCTGTTCACCCTTGTCCCTAATGGGGTAGGGAGGGTTCCTGGCGAGAGGAGGGGTACACCTTGGACAGGTCGCCAGTCTGTCATGGGGCAACACAGAGACATACCGGACACACAACCATTCACACACACACACACACACCCACACACACCCGCACACCTGACAGTCATGTTTTTGGAATGTGGGAGGAAGCCGGAGAGAACACACGCATCCACAGCGAGAACATGCAAACTCCATGCAGAAAGACCCTGGGCCAGGAATCGAACCCAGGACCTTCTTGCTGCAAGGCAACAGCTCTACCAACTGCGCCACTGTGCAGCCCACTTTCTAAATTCCTTTTAACCAGATCCATCCATGTCTTTTTAAGCAAAAAGACATTTAGTACTGAAATCACAAAAGGAACCGGAGCTGCATATAATCCAAATGTGAGTGCTAATGCATGCTCTCCCTTGCAGTGCTAGTGTCTTTTATATTTTCACGGCACTCACGTGCTCAGTTAGCACGTAAGCTCATTTAGACGAAAATCACTCAAATTTTATTTTTAGGGGTTGAAGGATTAATCCAGTTCCGAGTTCTCTGCATTAGCTCCGGTGCAAAAGTTTCAGGCGAGATGAGATAAATTAAACCTGATGGCATGTACAGCACCACTCTAGAAAAGGAGTCTGATACCACACATAACGGGATAAAAAAGAACAGTGAAGTGGGAGAACAACATCTGCTCTGTTGCACATTTAACAGATTCAAGCCTTTCTATTTGCGCTGTGGAGCTTTAGCGCGGTTAAAAAGATTTTAAAAACCACGAGAGTACTCTTTAGTGAGACTACTGCTTTTTTGTCTCAACTGCCATTTTCAAGCACGCTCAAGCAGCTCAGGTTCTGGGGAGTGCTTTGACTTCTTGAGCTGTCTGAATGTCTATGTCTTAATAATCATTTTTTCAGTTCTTTTTAAAAGTTTAACAGACCTTTCTAGGTCTTTTGGAGATTGGAAGAGAAATTAGGTTCCTTAAGAATGTTCGCCTAAAAACTATTCTTCAAACTGGTCAGGTCTTTGTCGTAAAATACATCCTTCATGACTATTAAATCAATGGAAGCTGCTGCAGGAGAATTTAAGGAGTTTAAGCACAGGATGCGTTTCAGGTTTTGGCAACATCCCTTGTGGTCAAAGTATAACTTTAGCAGAAGGTACAGCAATGTTTTAAAAAAAAACTGACTCCAAAACCACCATATTTTATCATAATAATGGCCAAGCAGTTGATGGGTCTTTTCACGACACCTCCCACTTCTTCCTGCATACTGCTGGTCAGCTGACTATAAACAGAATAGTCTAGCGGCTTTGAAATACAGCTGCCAGTAAATTTCACAGATAATCTGTACTCTTCATTAGTCAACCGACTGTGGTTCTGTGGGGAGAGTAGATGTTTTGTAATTGGAAGGTTTTTGGTTCAATTCCCAGCTTCGTTTAAATGCTGTCATAACTCAAAATTATTTGATCATGAAAACCTCACCAGCACTTGTTTAGTAATTGCCTTTCTTTAATTTACAGTCATATTCAATAAATTTGAATAAAATAATTCTCAATGTGTCTCAGTTGTCAAAGATTAAAAATATCTTTTGAAAACAAAAGTTAGTTAGGTAATAAATATGCTTTTCATTTATGTTTTTGAAAATAGCTTCTTTAATTGGTGTAATCTAATATCCTACTTTCTTGTCAAGTTTTCATTTGTTTAAAGCAGAAGATCACCATGATTAAGAAAAAAATACAAGTGTTTGACTAATCTTCATGATGTGTTTCACTTGATGATGGATTTACTGTAATGGGCTTTTCAATAATATTCCAATTTATTGAAAGGGTTTGTATATTAAAATACAAGAAGATGAGAATGAGGGGAAAAAGGGAAATATCTGCATTATCCCACGTTAAAACAAAAACATGATTTTGGCTTCAATTACAATCCATTAGTCACCCCTGCGCTCTGAATAATTGACATCATCCATAAAAAAATCTCTCTCTGGCCTTCCATTAAAACCAGTAATATCAGAAATCCACTAATATAAATAATGCTAGACAGGATGACATGTTCATTTATATTTGTTCTTGCACCGTCTTATGAGCATATCAATTAGTTATAATAAATATCGATTCAACAACCAGACGATTTATTTATTTGTCAGACTTTATGGTCCAAAATTACAGGTTAATTATTTGGTTTCTGATCGATCATCAGAAACCAAATAATCTAATTTCGTTAGATCTTATCAAACTAAACAACCTGACTAGAATGACGTAAGTGTATTATGACAGAAAAACAAATCAGTTCATTTTGTTGCCAACACGTTTAGATTAAACCCAAATTGCCATTTGGGTTTGTTTAGATACGAAGTATATATATATTCATAGTGTTATATCCATGTTTACTATTATCACTCTCTTTTCTGTAGAACTGACATGTTTAGATAACATAGAAAGGGGCTGATGCCAAACGTTTGTAAGCTGGCTAACAGTGACGCTGTTGGGCCTAAAAGCATGTACACGGCAACACTAAACGACTAAATTGACCAGCGCATATTGTCAAGCAAAACTGGAAAGATTTAGAACATGCTTAATAAAAGAAAAACGTCAAAGATTAGAGCTGAGTTTGTTTACGAGCAGCAGGGTGTCACCCTCTGTCCAAAACAAACTGGCAATCTGATGTAATGACAGCTAGCTAGCTAGCTAGTGTGAGTGAAAGCTGCTTTTATTCCCTATGCATTAGAACCTAACACTTCTATTTAATAATTTATTCAGTTTTGAATCACCGCTTAATGAAAGTCACATTGTCCGGAACACCCGGAATAAAAAGTACCCACATAAAGGTGAAGCAACGTAACGTTAGCTGGGGTTGTACCCCTAAGCTAAGGAAGTCAAACAAATTTAGCAAATAACAAGATGACTCCGCAAGGAAATTATTGGATACACAGCATACTTGTTTGAATATTAAAGACGGAACATTAATACAAGTCAGAATAATATAAATTATTAAAAATATTCGACTTATCACCGCGACGAAAGGGTTAAAGTTAGCTAGGTTAAGGTTAGCTTACAGCCGCTAGCCCTGTTATCCCTTCAACTGACAGAGCAGCTCCGTGTATCATTTTCTGTTGGCCACTTACCTTCCCTGATTTATCCCCTGCTCTTTATCATTGATGGCAGTGGTATAAATCCGTCTGTATCTTTCCGCAAGGGCTCGTCCTGAGAGTAAAAGCTGGTACCGAGTCCGACAATCCGACTGGGCTCCGAGAGTCGGGCACGAACCCATTCCCGAACCGATGGTAGTGAGATCGGCTCCCACTCCAGAAATTACCCTGACACCCAGCCCCATGGACGGCGATAAAGAGGGCAAAATTCCCCCTCCACCGGCGGCGGCCGCTGCCGCAGCAGCACACATCATCGTTTAGCAGAACAATGCATATATCACACAGTCAGGTAGTATCCAGCCATTAAATGCAAGCCTCTCAACGTCAAATCCGCCACATGTCACATCATAAGTCCGCTTCGAGCTGCAAAAAAACCGCAATTAGCATCCACTGTTCTCGGTTATTACAGACGCAGAGTAGGAGCCTTTCTGACGGTGCTGCTACGGGGTTCCGATGCGCAGTGTCAACACGTCGTTCTCCTCCCGAAGGCAGATCTCTTCAAGCCACAAGAAGAAAATGTAGCAGAATAGAAGAAACGAAAGTCCTCATGAATAAAGCTGCCGTGTTTCGGTTTCATTCGTTCTTTGAATATTTCTTGACCCCGAAGAGGCAGCACCCTCAGCAGGGCTGCCATCTTAGCTCCATCATCCCGCCCCTCCCAGACTCAGTCCTGCGTCGATAGCATGTTGGGATATTTTCATGACAAAACTGAGCTGTGCTATTATCGATTTGCCTAACAAATTACCGCTCTGTGTAAATAATTTCGTGTTTTTACGCAGCCCTGTAAATTATATCATCATTGAAAAGTAAACTTTTTCGCAGTTATGCTCAAAATGTGCAACTCATTTTGATGATGCTTAAGACCAAAATTCAGTTTCCCAGAAAAGTAGAATATTATAAAACTGTTCTGACATCAGATTTTATATTTAAATATCACATTAAATTTTTTAAAAAGCGTAATCAGACACAAAAACTCTGATATTTTAACAAATCAAACAAAACATTACTAAAAAAGTCTAAAATCGTTACAAAAAACCCAACTCAGAAGAAACACACACTTCCATAAAACCATTTGAAACCAGTACATTCAATAGAGAATGTGTATAGGCTATATTAGAACACCACACGGTACTTCCCATCAATCCTTTTTCCTGCATGTTCAGTTGACCTCCAAATGGTCCAGCACCCCCAGAAAATAACATTAAAATGATAAAGCTTGTGCACAAACAGGAAGTCTCACTTTAACATAAGCTGTAACTGAGTTCCTCCAGCATCACCAACTGACTTCACCCTGGACTTTCACCAACTTGGACTCCGTGTTTCTTCTCTCTTCCTCAAAACGTTGGGACCTTGGCTTCCAAATTAAATGCAGAATGCGCTTTCCTCCAAAAAAGAGGACTTTGGACCACTGAGGAGCGGTCCAGTCCTGTTACTCTTTAGCCCAGATGTCTGAAGTTATCTTTTGTTCAGGAGTGACTTACTGACTGAAATGATTGCGATGGACTGGCGGTCTGTCCAGGATGTACCAAGCCCCTGCCTCTCACCCGTTGACAGCTGGAGATAGACACCAGCACCCCTCCAGACCCCAATGGGATAAGGGTGTAAGAAAATGGATGGATGGATGAAATGGTTGTAACCCATCTTCTGAATGCATCTGTGTGTGGTAGCACTTGAGGCTCCATTAATATTGGACACTCCTCATTTTTCAGCACTATCTGCTGGACAAATGTCAATTCAGTATCCCATGCTTCCATGATTGTGTAGCCCATAAAATGCCCATAGCGTAACATTTCTTTTTTTTGTTTTTTTTTACTGGTCTTGTCAATATTCAGTTTATTTTATAGAAGCTTTAGGAAGTAGATGGGAAGTAGAAGTAGAAGGATTTGGGACTTTTATTAGTAATCCACAATCCATAATCATCTAAATTTAGGAATACTTCATGTAAAAATGACTTGCTTGAAACATAAATTAATATAATACATGTTAAAATGGAACAATGTAAATAAAACTGCAACTTAAAACTGCATAAAAACAAACTTAGGAAAAAAATCTGCTGACCCCAAGTAAAATATGCCGGCAAAATGATGACAAAGTGGGACAAAAGTATTCTTAAAATATGTGAGACAAACAGCATATGAAAAAGCAAGGTCTCATATAAATTTGCATCACCAGATAGGTTAATCAAGGTCTGTTATCCATATGACCTTTAAAAACAAGGTTGGCTTATGTTGAAACTGTTTTGGTTTTATATAGCACACCCTAAAATGTATTTATTGGTCAACAAGATCAATATTATTTGCTTGTATAGTTCACCTTTCCCTGATGAAAAGTGTGAAACAGTGAAACTTTGATCTCAGACATGCCCTCCTACTGTACTTGCATAAGAGTTGTAGCCACCCTTTGATTTTACAATTATCCTGATAAAATCACCCCACTGATTTTTATTTTATTTTTTTTAACCACTGAAGATGTATTAATTTGTGTCTAAACATAAAAAAATGGATTGTATTGCTAGAATTCTTAGAAATACAGAACAGGGGTTCTGATTATATTCAGACCTTCTCTTGTCAAGGAGCAACAGAAGGATGGTGCAGGAGGGAAACTGTCTTCGACAACATCAGTCTAAATGTCAGTAAAGGCCAAAACCCGCTGTGGTGCAGAGGTAGACATGAACAGCAGGTACATGAAGCAGACATTACCATGATGTAACATGCAATGTTTGCGATGTGCAAAGATGTATTTAGCAAGAAATAAATCCTCCTGGACTTTTCTGCTCTCAGAGGGATGTCTCCTGCTAGCGTACATTCACATTTGCTGAGGCAGGGAGAGGAACAGAGATGCATGCGGCCGCTTGCGTTGTTTTATTGGCTGCGAGGCTTTGCATCGGCCCAATGACAAGGGGAGAAGTCCATCTATATTGTCTCCTTTCATAGCAACCCAGAAAGCATTTGGTGGCTATCAGCATCAGTAGCAGCGTGCTACACTGATGATTAAGAAATCATCAGTGTTTTTCCTTGAGTTTTTGGAAACATGCGACAAACAGAATCCCTGAAGAGTATTTTCCTGTTAATCCTTAAATAGAAGGAGTGATTTGCTTTTTTTGTGCAATCTGAGCACTTATCTACACGAGGAGTCCAGTGATTTAACCCCTGGTTGTATCATCCCTCTTTTGTTCCATCAAGGAGGAGGAGGAAGATTATCTATGTTCACCATCACTTCTATATACATTAGGAACATGTCAAACACACACTTTAAAACTTTTTTCAAGCTTTTAGCACTCATTTCATGACATTTCCATATCACATTTAGGCTAACATTAGTATGAAAATTGATAGGGCTGCAAAATAAGTCACGCATTCAAATCCTAATTCACAGCAGTCAGCCACATTTTGTAATTCAGTTAGCCACAATTGATTGAGCCATGATTTGTTCTCCCTGCCATAAAAACACAGACTGTGTATTTAAACTGTGACCTTAAGCTCATGCACGAATGAAGAATACCGCAAGACAATGATTCAAAGCGCACCAACATGTCCATCTTTTAATGCTTCATACAAAAAAATTAAGATTTTGGATCCCAAGTCCAGACCTAGGTTACAATGAGATTTTGTAGCTTGAACTTTAAAAGAATATTTGTACTCAAAACACCTGCATTGTGGCTGAATTAGGAAAAAGTTGTAGAATGTTGTATAACATTCTACAAAGTTTGGCAAAGCTTTACAACATTCTACATTCTACATTCTACATTCTAAAGTTTTATGTACAACTTGCGAAAGGTAATTTGTTCTGATTTTAGCTGGGTCGCATGTATGTTTGTGGCAGGATACATACTTGTCAATTACGGGGATCAAAGCACGAAGTTGTATGTTGTATAATTATTCCACCCTGAATTAAAGAATGGTTCAAATTCATTATTAAAGACCACAGTTTACATGATATTCGTGTCCATACTGAGTAGATGTAAACTTCTGACCAGACCAATAGGTGTGAATGTCGAGCTGTCAGGATAAAATGCTGCATCAGCTAGTGAAACCACTCAGGATTCGTTCCTGTAAAATAAGAGACTTCTAAAGCATATATGCCTTAGTTACAAAAATATTAGATTCAATACAGAGCTACAGAAGCTACAATAAAAAAAGTTATCTTTAAAAGAAATTCTCTGGAGGAGCTTCCAATGTCTGACCAGCCAAGAGACAACAGATGCTCCCAGTTATAAACATCACATTGTGATATTTTGTTTAAGCTTTACATAGTTTTAAAGAAAAAGGAAGATTGTCATGTTTCCTGTAAGTCTCAGAGAATATGAAATACATTTCAGTAACAGAAACCTCTGAACATTTGAATGAGTGATGCAAAAGTCTTCATATGGAAGAGTCTATGTTTATTTATTTTCAGAAACCTGGATGTATACTTGGATGTTCAAGTTGTTGTCGTTTGCTGTTTGAACTTGATATATTCGCCAGTAGAGGGCAGTGTGGCGGGTTCATTTGGAGGGAACCTGGACCGATGGAAATGCTTTGCTGGAGATGAAAAGTTTTGTGTAGAAGTGGTTTGCTAAAAAAAAAAAAAAAGAAAGAAACACTCATTCTGTGGCAAAAAACATACATTGTCAGACATTATATTTCACAAATATTTATTATTTTCATTTTATAGCATTTAATATAATATTCAAATTTATTTCTTCAAATAGAGAATTTAGCACATACTTGAATGATTATGGATATTTTGACATAAAAAGAGCAATCTCTTGCCTGACTCCAATTAAAATAAATATATGTATTTCACATGGTCTTAATGAGCTATTATGATTAATTTAAACAAATAGCTGTTTAAATTACAAGTTTGGTATTTAAACAATTAAAAACTTCACTTTTCTGAGCATCTGTGAGTTTTTGAGAAAACAATCTGTTACCAATGGGTTTGATTAACATTTATTTAGCGTTCATTCTGAGTATTGTCATCATTACAGGTCCTGAGCAACTCAGGATCTATAATGAGAAAGTAATGAATGTTACTAATGTTTGGGGATGGCTATAATAGGCAATGCAGAGTAAAAAACACATGTGAGAGCCTACAAGTTGATCTTCATCAGAACACTACTTTATAAAGCCTGAAATTCAAAAGAGCTTTACAAAAAGTTTGTGGGGAGTTTTTCTTGTTACCAATAATTGTCCAAAATTGACAAAAAAACCCCCAAAATGGTTTCAACTGTCTTTGGACAGTCACCTCTATTGTTCTGTCATTCTGGGCCTGTCTGCATTCCTTCTTCACTGTCAGTGACTGGGAGGGGTTAATCTATCAGAGACATGCAGTCGCACCCAAGCCAGGTATGAAAGTGACTGTGCACCTGTCATACCTCTGATCACCCACAACATGGCACACCCAATGGCACATTTCTTACTTGCGCAAAGTCTGAGTTTTTTTCGACTGATATTGGCATCCCTGAGAAGGAACCAGTCTGAAAAATGTTCACATCATACTTGCATAGTGCCTCATGTATCATGGAGGTAGATTTTGAACTTCTGGGTTCACTGAGATCTGTTCTTCACTGTCTCAGATCTAAGTCAGATATCGTATTTGTTGGAACTGAGAAAGAAGCATTGCTAAAGTAATTACGTCCTGCGCTGGCAGTGTGTTTCAACCTGTTGTCCCTTCATGTCCTTTCACTGCTTTTCTTACATTTTCTTCATCCGTCCTCCAATTGGTTATGATTAGCTTCCCTGCTGAAGAAAACCATCCCCACAGCATGATGCAGCCATATAATTCATTATGAGTGTGACATGTTCAGGAGAGAAATTCACATGTTGTGTCTTTCGATGTAACCCACAAGGTTCACATTTGGAGGAGAGCATGTTCATCTACGTGTTTACAGTGTTTAAGCAGGACTTCTCGCAGCTTTCTTTGTGGCACTCTTCCTGAAAGGCCAGTTTTGTGGAGTTCCCAGCTAATTGTAACAAGGACTGTAGTACTTTTATCAGCACGAGTAAAGTACAAAGTCTCGTCTCTGCAATAATGCAGTAAAAGACCAACTCCAGCAAGACACTGGTGAGTAACCATTTTTGCAGAATGACCTATTGAGATCCCTTTGCTCACTTTATGTCCACAAATTGTGATTAAAAATTCTTCAGAGGTCAGAGTTTAATAGAACTGATTCGTTCCAGACTATGCTGGAAAGACATACTTCAACACCAAAGCCGAGGAGCAGGTATTTCAGCACTCCACCCAGTTCCTTTAAAGCTCAGCCTGCACGCAGAAACTGATAATTAAGAGGGAAATGATGACGATGGAGGAAGAAACATGAAAAGAGGAAAACTGTTTCTTTGAGTCCTGTGCGACGCCACTCCCAAAGGGTGGCCTCCCCTTGAGGTTAAAAGCAGAAGGAATGACAAAGGTGTGACTGTGTGTGATAGACAGGTGTCCAGACCTGAGCTGCTGTGAGGATTTTACCTTTAAAACCCAGGAACAGAGCTGTCTCCAGAGGTACGCATCATATTTTCTGTCATAACTTTTTTTGTCATTTTTATTTTTATTATTTAGGTTTTTTTAGTGATCCCAAAAAAAGTTCTAACCCTCAAAACTTCACAAGAAAAATACAATTTATTTTATTTAACATGATCTAAAGATAAACAATATTGCAAAGGGGCCTAAACTCAGTGTCAACTCATAGTTTTACTGAACATGTTGGCCAAACAATTTAAAACATTTTTCCATTAGGGAAAAAAATATCATTACCGGTATATCAGTTTTAAGAGCAGTTTTAAAATATACTTTTCCTTCGACTGATACCTTCAAGATGCTGAAAAAAATTCTTCAAGTGAAAGCGGTTTTAGTTTGTGTACCGCTCACTGAATGGTTTCCCTTTTGAAGAATGAATCCTCGTCACTTGAAACAGACGTAACATTCCGAAACTATTCAGACGATGCACGTAAAGTGATAATTATTTCTCTAACAGTTAAAACTATTCTTGCTCTGGCTGATACAGTAAAACAGCAAACCGTTTTAATCCTGTGCAGGGGAAGCACTGATTCAATCCTGCTGCTTTGTGTGATATTAATAGCAAAGGGATTAAACAAAGGAAAATAAGCATGAAATTCATTTTACTGCGCTGAGCTGTAGGATCATAGCTGCATCCCAATTTTTGTTTTCTATTGTAAAGATTTTTTTTCTTCAACTTCAACTCAAAAACGCATAGATTTTAGAGTACAGAAACCTCTTACAAAATACCGTTTCTGGACTGCACGGCTGATTATAATTTCACTTGATTATGTCTGTCTTCTGATTCTTTTTCAATAGCATTTAGTACCTTCTGGTATGTTATTGCATGCCCCTCTTGTTCTGTTGACAATGGTGTGTTTGGAGAAGGAGTGTTGTGGAGGGTGGGTGTGTCTACATGTGGGCATAGATCAAGACAAACCAGTTTATGGCTTAATCACTGAGCCTGGACCGAAGGTGCAGCGACAAACCCAGCAGGGTCATTAATGTAAGCTGCGCACAAAACGCTCAGAACGAGAGAAAATGACAAGAATGCAGAAGCAAAGAATGAGTCATTTCAGATCAGAGTTCTTAGGTTCATTCAGTTCATGTTGAGATTCAACAAGTCGCCTCACATTCACTTTCTTAGGCTGCAGTGCCACCTAGCGTCCATTTAATGTGCTCTATTTCCCTGTGTCATTTTCAGGTGAGAGTCCAAAATGAGCTCCTACTCAACTTGTGAGTATTTACACTATTACGAATACTAACAAAATCATTGAAACTGTTGTGTGACATTACTGACAATATCTAAAAGAAATCATATTTTATGCTATGTGAAATGTTTTCCCCTCGCACATTTCTGCTGTTCTTGCTTTTTTGTCACTCGTCTGTATAAGATCATCAAACCAATTTTAAAAGTAGACGAAGAAAACAAGATTAAATACGAAACAAATTGTGTTATTACATGGGGTCGACACTGACCCTATGTATTTTGACATATATATTATATCTATCAATATAATAAATGTGCATCTCTGGAAAAAATTAAGAGACCACTGCACTGAACCCCATTAAAAACCTCCTGGTTATCCCACCAAATATTGATTTCTGAAGTCTTCCTGAGTTAAAACAATAATGTTGTTGTTTCTAAATGAACACAAACTTGTTTTCCTTGCATTATTAGAGGTCTGAAAGCAGTGCATCTTTTTTTATTTTGATTATTTCTCATTTTCTGCAACTAAATAGAAACTTTTTACTTGGAATTCTGAAGACATAATCAGTAATTCATAGAATAAAAGAACAATGTTTATCTTACTCAAACATGTACCTGCAAAATGTAAAATCTGAGAAACTGATCAACTGATCAATAAATTTTTGTATTTTTTTCCCCAGAGCTGTGTATATATATTGTGTGTATATATAACCATATAAACCATACATATATGGTTTCAAAAATGTATAACACCCACATAATTCAGTCATAGTTTTGAAGTTCATTGCACTGAATATTATGCCGTTTTGCTCTACAACATTTTAATATTAGCTGTTAAGGAAGTTAGCATGTAGATGGCTCTACAACAGAAATGCGGCTCGCATCTAAGCAACAGCAGTGCCAAAACAGGCTTACTTTAAAACAGGTGGAAGGTGAGGCTCATCTAGATTCCAGTCCATGACTGTGTTTTTCCCAACCAGAAATATTTCCAAACAACTGAATCTTAATTAAATCAGAGCCTTAATTAAGCACTGCCAGCTGGCCTGCAGTGCTTAGCAACAAGTGGGGGACGGTCAGCATGACATCATTTTGCTTGCTGTGGCATCTCATGAAAAAGACTTTCAAATGAAGAAGGATTTATGGACAATTTTTGGTGCTTTGAAACCTCGACACACTATGAAACTGATACTTAATGAAAACGACAGTAAATAAAATTAAAAATACAAGTGTGCACAAATTTTTCGCTCTATTTTGACTTTTTTTTCACATTGAACTCTAAGTGGACATAAGATGTATTTAAATATACAGAACATGGGCTCCTGAATGACTATAGATGCTTCTGTTTTGTTTGTTTGCAGCCAAGACCAAAGCGCTCGAGGACAACAAGAAGAAAACCTCTCTGCTGAAGGACAACAGCTGGATCCGAAAAAATGATGACGAAGACGAGCCCGTCGAGTAAGTATACAGATACTGAAGGCAAGCCGGCTCACACCCTTTTGGATTGGCTGGACAGACAAGAGTTACCTGTACCAAGAGCACCTTCAGACACACTTGCATTCCTTTTGAGAGTCGCAGTGTTGAGTCATAACTGCATGGATGAATGATTTCTCTTTCCTCTCTCACAGCCAAGACCCAAACTTTGCTAAAAGTGTCTTGAGTCGAGTGAATAACACTGATACCACTGACAGGTAAAACAAACATAAATCTCCATCACAACCAAAGTAGTAAGTGAAAAGTAATACATCTCAGTGTTATTTGTGTCATTAATAAGTAATGCATATTGTCTTTGTGTTTCACACAGTAGCTCAGAACCCAAGCCAACAAGAACAACTAAAACAAGTTCAACCTCATCGGTTCAAGCTCTCTCCAAGAGGTAATAGCACCTTAGTGTGCTAAAAGGTTTTTAAGATTAAATGTGGGGATATTGTGTAAAATCTACTTTTTTTAGCTTTATATCATTATAATATATTGTTACAATGTTACTCCTTCATCACAAACATACCTTGAGTGTTTGATTACCTTTGATTTTTTCATGCATGTTTGAGAAATGCTTGAATCTCCCATTGGCAGCCATTCATTTGGCAATACACCTGACAAAGCACTGGCTATTTCCACAAAGCTCCTCCTTGTAGCTGCAGTCTCCAGCTGAGCCACTCAGCTCCTCCAGACTAGCGGCAGCAGTGATTACAAACACCTGGTGGAAGTGCGAGACTGCTGAGCTCGTTACGTGAGCTACTTCTCAGTCTAATGCTCCTACAAATGGTGGTAAACATTATAATGGAGGAACGTTGTTGTGACGAGGTGTCAGAGGGAGCAGGAGCTTCTTAAAGAGACAAACGTCTAATTTCAAGGCATCAAATTGCAAAGTCCTGTAAAAATGTAAAGTTTGATATATAAATTCTTTTTAATAACAACTGAAGGTAACATAGTTACTTACTTGTGCTATAAAATTGCGTCATGTGCCTGGAAAATATATAATACCACACCTATATCAATTCGCTCATAGACTACAACAAGAGCCTTAACTTCTGAGTTCTCTCATTGCAGGTTCAGTGGAAGCACAGATGACCTGAAAACCATGTTAGTGCCATTATTATTATTCTACCATTATTTTTTTCTGCTTACATTATTATTTTATTAATAGTACTAGCAGTAGTAGTAGTGGAAAATACACTATTCTGCTGTAATTATATTATTACCTAATATGTTATTTAATAATATTAGCCCATGACTAAAATATGGTTTTCTTCTACTGGCAGGACACCGTCTTACTACTCAAAAAGGTACATTTTCATGTCTGAGCTCATTTATATATATATATATATATATATATATATATATATATATATATATATATATATATATATATATATATATATATATATATATATATACTATTTATAGTGTGTATATGCATGTACACACTATATATGCATGTGATGTTTTATGTAGATATGCTTTTTGGTATAATCCACTTTCTGCTTCACTAGAACTTCCGGTGGGAAGGCAGATACGTCCAGCACGTAAGTTCATGTATTTCACAAAAATTGGGAGATTGTATTACTGCAAAGATTAATTTATTTTAAGACTTTTTACACATTTTTAAAACCAGCAGAGCCAATTGTTGTGTAGAATGCTGTATAATGGAAATATAATCAAACAAGAACGCATTTGATATTTAATTGCATATTTCTAATGCTATTGCAGGAACATAGAAGATACACATAGAGGAACATGCAGTAAAGGACTATTTCATTTATTGCCTTTTTTCTCCCTTTTAGGGAGAAAAAAGCCACAACGGTGACTAAGGATGGGACAACTGAGACCACCGTCACCACCACCCAAAGTGTCAAGTAAGGAATAAAATATTAATACTCTGAAACCGTATGATTTGTTTCATCATTACATTATATCTATTTTATAGCTATTCTCTCATTTTTGTGTCTTTCAATTTTTGTCTCCTTACAGGTCTCCTGTGACCAAATCACCCACTAAAACTGAGACGTTCATGGAGCGAGTCAAATCCTCAAGCAAAGAGTAAGAATTAATCTAACCGTGGATGCAAGACATATATTGACTAGAGATAAACTATAGAGTAATATGAATTTTATATTTTGTTACTGGTTATTTATACATCTGTTCTGTTTTTATTAATTTATTTTCATTTAACTATTTTGGAAATCTCCTACCACAAATTGGAAGGAGATTGCTAATTGTCAGTGGAAATGCCGTTTATGTGTGTTTTAAAATCTGCAAATTGCATTCTTGTCAAATTTGTTCTTCAAAAACCTAATTTAAAGTTTCTTACCAGCCACACAATAAAATTAAAAACAGAGAAAATGGTAACAAACAGTCTTTTTAGTATATCTTTAATATGCAATCTGTGTATGTCAGATGCCTTTGAAACTGACAATGAAGGTCACCTGTTGTGTTCTCACATTTAGGTCACAGTACTCAAGCTACTCACCTACCAAGACAACAAAACCGACTATTACCACCACTAAAGAGTAAGACTTAAACAAATTAAAATTTTCTGCTATTATAACATGTACTAATTTGGATTAAAATTTTTTACCTTTAATATTTTTCCACGCAGGGCAGAGGACCAACTTTACAACTCACTGACCCCCTCACCTTTGAAGGATGACTCACCAACTAAAGACAGGTGATATTTTAATTCACCAAGCCTAAAGTTACAACAAATATACATTGATACACAACAGTGTTTGCGTTTATACTCATTATGATGTATTTTTTCTCTCCTTTGTAGCAAAACCACTGTGGTGGTGAAAAGTAGCAGTGATGCGATGTAAGTTTAACCCCATACTTTGAAAACGTATCATCAAACCGCTGACCTTAACCTGCAATAATTTCATGTGAGGTGCCTCAGAAAAATACGATGACACAACACAATACACTGCAAAGTGATTCAAAACTATAGAATACAATGCAATATTTTGCAACGGAATAGATGCCGTGCAATTCTAGACAATATGTCAGGATATACAACATGATGTGATGCAGTGCAATGCAATATAATACGATACATTATGATGTGATACAATAAGATCTAATAAATTGTGATAAAATGCACAACACTATGTGATCCTAAACAATCTGATGTAAATTGATAATATTCCCTATGATATAACAGATGATGCAATGCAATACTCTGCAGTGTGACAGTTTTATTTACAATATTATGTGATTTAACCAGTTTCAGATCAATATGGTCCGATATGTCAGAGTACATTGAAATGCAATACAATACCACAATGCAGTACAATGTTATATTGTATTGTATTGTATTATGTTATCTTATATTGCATTACATCACATTACATTACTTTATATTATAGTATAATAAATGCACATGAAAAGTCAGAGCATATGATTAAGTGAATGTGGCAGGCGATTGATTTTATTTGTCTTCATTTGAAGACTAAGCTAAACAAAAAACAACCGAGTTGAAATGTTTGCACAAAAATCCAAATGCAAACTGGGAAATATATTTTTCACAGATTTACTGCATCTCTAGTCAAAACTCCCTCTGATTAGACCTTACATAATGCATTTTTCATCTGTTGATAAAATGTAGGCTAATTTGATGCTCAGCTGGTCTGTAGGTGTGTGAACAGTGGATGTGTGAGGGTGCAGTGTCCTTGGTGACTTGCTCAGTGTGTTACTGCTCTGTACAGCCACAGAGCCAGCATCATAACTAATGGGCGCATTAGGAAATGTTCATTTTTATAATGCAGACATGGATTTTGAATATTAAAGAAAGACAGTTTGGTAATGAATTGTTTCAGAGACTCACTTCAGTTTTTAAAGCTTTTAAGGTTTGGAGGCTTAAACATTCTTTAAATATGCATTTTTATGATGTGGAAATGTGTATGAAATGTGACGTGAATTTGTTGCCACATTGGAAGCTGTTTTGCAAAAAATTACAAAACTTTCTCTTCATATTTCTGTTGTGTAGACAGATAAAAAGAAACAACAGTGTGGTACACTACTGGTAAATGAATGATCTTGTATTTATTCTTTCTTGCAGTGCTGAGGACAAACTCTATGACACACTGATTCCCAGTGCTATTAAGAATGGAGACAGGTAGCAGGTTTTTCTGTACTGCGCATTTCAACTTTCTTGAATATAAGTTGCTGTGGGACATTTCTTACAGTTTCATCTGACCAATTATTGGAATATTTTCTTACTTACAGCAAAAAAACAACTGTGTCCAGCAGTGAGACTGTGACGGTGAAGAGCTCCAAAGAGTAAGATTTAAACGTACTAAATGTTCCTGTTTTTATAACATGTACTAATTTGAATTAAAATCTTTTACCTTTAATATTTTTCCACGCAGGGCAGAGGACCAACTTTACAACTCACTGACCCCCTCACCTTTGAAGGATGACTCACCAACTAAAGACAGGTGATATTTTCATTCACCAAGCCTAAAGTTACAACAAATATACATTGATACACAACAGTGTTTACGTTTATACTCATTATGATGTATTTTTTCCCTCCTTTGCAGCAAAACAACTGTGACCACAACTAAGACTGTGGTGGTGAAAAGTAGCAGTGATGCGATGTAAGTTTAACCCCATACTTTGAAAACGTGTCATCAAACCACTGATCTTAACCTGCAATAATTTCACGTGAGGTGCCTCAGAAAAATACGATGACACAACACAATACACTGAAAAGTGATACAAAACTATAGAATACAATACAATATTTTGCAACAAAATAGACTTTCTTCAGTTTTTAAAGCTTTTGTGTGTGTGTGTATGAAATGTGACGTGAGTTTGTTGCCACATTGGAAGCTGTTTTGCAAAAAATTACAACATTTCCTCTTCATATTTCTGTTGTGTAGACAGATAAAAAGAAACAACAGTGTGGTACACTACTGGTAAATGAATGATCTTGTATTTATTCTTTCTTGCAGTGCTGAGGACAAACTCTATGACACACTGATTCCCAGTGCTATTAAGAATGGAGACAGGTAGCAGGTTTTTCTGTACTGCGCATTTCAACTTTCTTGAATATAAGTTGCTGTGGGACATTTCTTACAGTTTCATCTGACCAATTATTGGAATATTTTCCCGTTTTACAGCAAAAAAACAACTGTGTCCAGCAGTGAGACTGTGACGGTGAAGAGCTCCAACACTGTGTGAGTTAATTTGATTCAAAAACTGTATTGAAATATCAAAAGTGAATATATTTTATATATTATAACTATTAATAGCAATATTAATATCAGGGTTTGTTATGCCAGGAAGTCTATTTAAGTGTTGTTTTTTTTCCCCTCATTTTGATTTCAAGAGATGACACCAAAACACCAAAAGTCACTGTAAAGTCCTCATCAACGTAAGCTGAAACCTGCCCTCCATTTTTATGCAGCACACCATCACAGTGTCTGAATTACAGCCGTGATGATGTCATTGTTTTAACAGGCCCAAGGATGACCTCTATGACACCTTCCTGCCTAAAGCCGTCACATCTCCTGTCAGGTGAGATGTTTCAGTCAATAAATTAATAAAACAGATCAGTTTTTTATTACGTTGGTAAAACATTAAATGTTCATCCTCTCAACAGTTCAAGCAAAACGGAGAAGGACATTACCACAGTAAACACCAAAAAAGAGTGAGTGGCTCTTTCTTTCTTTTCAATATTGGACAAAGACATATGTTCTGACATATTAGTGTTTTTTTTTTCTTCTCAGAGACAAAACCCCATCAACACCATCGTCCACGCGCAGTGTCAGGTGAGAAGAGACCACTACCCTAAAACCTATAACGTAAAAAAAAAAAAAAATAGTTGCTAATTTAAATCCCTACACATTCTGCCAAGTTGAAATGACAAATTTGTATTTTGTTTTTTGTACTTTCTTACAATTTTACGTTCTTAACATTTTAATTCTATGTGAGTTGTTCTAACTTTAGAAAATGATTTTAGAACCTAACCCATATTTAAGCTACTTTCTAACTTAAATCCCAATACCTAACACATGAAGAAGAAAAGAAGAAGCTAGCTACTCGCTAGGTTTTGCAAACATGTAAAGAAGCTCTGAGCCTATGTGCTGTTGTTCACAAATGTTCTCTAAAAAAACCACTAAAGTCTTCACTATACAGCTGAATTTAAATTGACATCAGTTATGTGGGGAAACTATTTACTAATTAGGAAGGTTCTTGAAGCAAAATGATTTCTATTAAGGGGTATACAGGTAGGGGCTGACTAAAATGCAGATCTTATGTTTTAAATCATTGGATTATTTTTCTTTTCCTTTGTAATTATTTACTATTTGTGTTGTTTTACTCCATAAACCGAGGTTTGTGGAGTGACAAAATTGATGTGTGAATATTTTTGCCCAACAAACTGACTTCTGAATTGGCTTTTTCTAACCTTTGGAAATATCCTTTCAGAGGATTATGTTTTGCTTTTAAAAAAAAAACTTTTCCAGAAGTGTAAAACTTTTTTGCAAGATATTTTTTATCAATGCACAAGTTTCCTTTGTTGTATTAATAAAAGTAAAATAAAATATTTTTCTTATTGCCTCCAAATAATGTCTTAAATTTTTTTTTTGATGAACAGCTACGGCTCATACAGTGACGATACTCCCTACTCTCCCACCAGCTCATACAAGTAAGTATCTAATGTGATCTACTGCAATAAAATATAGATGTGGTATTTCTGTTATCTTTAATGCTTTCTCTGTTTGCACAAACACAACAGTAACTATAAAACCTACTCCTACTCCAGACCAGACTCCAGGTGGGTGGCAGAGGAAGTGGACAATAATTGCTCTGTAAAGAATAAGTGCAACAGGAAAGTAAAATGTGTCTCTGGTTCTGTCTTCTTGCAGCTATGAGTATAGCAGCCTCAACAGCCCCTCTCTCTACAGCTCCACGTCATACTCTTCCACGAAGAGTGGTTATCAGTCCCCTGACAGGTAAGAAAAGAACCCCACCAGCATCTCTTGATTATAAAATCTGTAGCACATACTAACTGCAAAATGCTGAATACCAAAGTCAGCAGTGAATTTCTGCACCACCAACATGCTGACGTAAATCATTTCTCAACTGTGCTCATCACTATAGTTGTCGTGCTCATCACTATAGTTGCTTAGCACATAACATGAATTTTCAAGCCTGAGAAGAATGTTGGGGTTTGAGCCAAATAACATTAAATAAACTGTGACCTGTTAGTTACCGCGTTGCTAGGCAAGCGTTGCTTAAAGCCACCCATCCAACAATCGTTTGAGGCAAAGAAAGTGTCCACCGAAGTAGCGTTTCACCATTTTGACAGGTTCCAAATGTCTTTATAGAAAATGGTTGAGGATCTTCTACATAATTGCAATGAATTTATCTAAAATATTAAGTACCACTTAGGGCTCGCCTAATTAGTTGAGGCTCTAAGGACCAGAAGATTTATGTTGGCTGAATTTCTTGGAATATTACTGCTAATCCTTGAAGCTGGTTTACAAGCAATGAGTTTACCATTTAAAGGTTTCATGAAGGGTCAAGATGATCTGATGAGACTTGCTGATGGACTTTTTACAAAGTTAAAGTTAAACTAGCATGTTTTAAACAGCAATGGTGTCTTGTTTGAACAGGCCTGTGCTGGAGAAGGACCTGTGCACCACCTGCCGAAAACCCTTCACTGGAGACGCCAAGATGGTCCTAGACGACATGAAGATCAAATGCCACGCCACCTGCTTCAAAGTGAGACCTTCAGTTTCGAGATCCAACTTTTACTCATCAACTTGAACCTTTCCCCCATTATATAATCTCACAACCACAAACTGCTATGTGGTTTTATGGAAACGTTGTGTGATAGATCAACACGGAGTGGACAGGCATAAGTGAAAATTTTCACATTTAAAATAAATCGGATCAGAAAACAGTGGCTTCCAGTTTTATTCAGCCCCCTTCATTCTGTTACCCCTCAATAAATTGCAGTGCAACACAATTTCTTCAGAGATCCGTTAGTTATTAAATGGAGTCCAATTATTTGACTGGACTCTCAAAGAGAGTATTAAGTGAAGCTCAGGATAACTCTTGACTTTTGCAACAGGTCATGTAGAGAAAGGAGATTAAATGTGGAATAAGATACGGTGTTTAGATGAGAATAACCCTAAACCCATTATCCACATGTTAAAACATGGCGGTGTCAGAGTCATGCTCTGGTGATGCTTTTGTCCAGCATGAACAAGGAAGCTGGTCAAAGTTGATGGCAAGTTGGATGAAAAAGAGTTGAAACTTTTTCCTCCCACTTCACACTTTAGTTCTAGGCATTGTTCCTGACGTCAGTGGTTGTGAAGTGGCAAAATGTTTAAAAATGTGAGGGTCATTACTATTTTTGCAAGTGTCTGTCAATACTGGATTTCGATAGGTTAAAAAACAGTAAAGAGAGGCTGCACAGAAATCCAGAACACTTCCTGTCAATACATGTAAAATATGTGAACTACATCACCGAAGTCCTCCTCTGGCCTTATCCCCTCCGCGCAGCTTTGAAATCCTTACATAAATGTGCTTAGCGACATTTATCCAGAAGATGTCAGGCATTAACAGTCATCAGCCAGGCTGCTGTGTGCTAAGCGTGATTATCCGTCTTCATTTAAGCGTCTGTTTGTTTTGGCAGTGTGATGTCTGCAACAGCTCTCTGGGCTACATGAAAGCTGGGGACAGCATGTGGATCTACAAGCGCAAGGTGCACTGCGAAAACTGCTTCGAGAGCACCAGAGGTAAATGAACAATCTCTTTGCTGGGGTTTTTTGTTGTTGTTGTTGTTGTTGTTGTTGTTCAGCTCTTCAATCAATAAATGTGAATAAACACGATCCTTTTCCTCCTGACAGCAAAATGGCACCGCTGAGCCTCCTCGCAGATTATTGCATTCTGATGATGTGGGTGACGAGGGTCATACTAAGACGTCTTTAAGTGGGTGCTTTGAAAAAAATAAAATAAATCACAGTTACATAATGTAAATTACATTTTCATGTGACTCTACAGGCCGCACATGGCATGAAATCTACTAATATATCTGTATTATAATACTCCTGTCTCTACCTCCACACTGTAAGTCTCTCTGTACTCTTTTTAATGTGTCACTTCTTGGGGGGACTCTTGTGAGTAACATGACAGGGCATTCTACAATATTGAGGGCCGGGTTTTTTTTCTTTGTGCAATAAGAGCAAATAAAAAAAAAACAACTTCTTTATTTCCATTTTTTCTTGAACAGGTTCAAAATCAGCCTGTTCTTTGGGTCTATGTTTACTGCTAAATTATTATGTGATAATACAGAACAAAAAAAAGATAATAAAGAAAGGCTTGTGCTTAAATAAAATTTTAAATTACTGAAGAATGTGTTGTTGTTTTCTTTAAACCGGATGCTAAAATCTCAAGTAAAAGGTCAGGCTGTCTCTATTGTTAGAGGGGAATTTAATTTAGTATCTGTTTGCAATTCTCTATACAAGTGTGTCTTTGCCTTTGTGAAACCTGTAACTGAGCAAGCAGAGTTAATGCAACAATGTATGTTGAATGTATTTTTCAAATTATTAAACCACTCTGCAATGTTGTTTTCGTATTTTTCAACTGCAATAGAATATATTACATATTGGAACAGCAAACAGCATTTGATCAGCACTGTGTCTACTACTAATCGAGAGACAGACCTAAAGAGCAATAAAGTCACAATACTTGGTATGTATGTAAAATACTTGGAGTGCTTTACTTGTTTTTCAATAACTTTGTCAATAAACAGAATTCAAAATCAACTTGCTATCATGTCTTTGCTGGCAATTGACCCAATTCCTTGGGAGACCCAAGACATTAGCAAACCAAGTTTGGGCCAGTAGTGGGCCAAAAGTTCGTCAGACTAAAGATGTCAAAACATAAAATTTGTCAATAAGGCTAAAAACATTCATATATGAGTTGAAGAATTATGAATAGCAAAAAGTGAAGTGGCTCAAGATAATAAAAATAAAAAAGTTTATTAGGTGTTAGGATATCAGAAAAAAATATTTTAGTAATAATACAACAGAAGGAAAGTTTGATAGTTAAGTTGTGCATCATGATACGTCATTAGGTGTCAATGGAGTTCTATTTAAGAAACGGTGTAGCTGCACATTCGTCAGTAAAAATGCCAATTTTCCGTGTAAATTTGTTCTTCTGCATTTCAGACACGACTGTCCGAACAAAAGAGTAAGTCAGAAAGATAACTTTGTCTTCTCAAATACACTGCTAGTTACAACAAATTTAATATGTTATGATTGTATTATGGTGCTGCAGTTTGTCACTGTACGGGTTAAATGCAAAGACTGGGCTCCTTTTATATGTTTAATATATTTCAGAGCAAAAAGTAAAGAAACTACAAAAAAAAAAAAAAAAAAAAAAAAAAACACCTGCCAGTAAACAAAGATATTGCACACATCTGTGCTTTTAAATTTCTTCAGAGTGGCTATAATAAACACCTCCTCGGTGGTGGTGTGATGGGAATTTAACTCGAAGCTGCTGACCAATGAGATGCAGGCTGTGCAGTCATCCCAGCAGCAGCAGCATCAGTGTGAGTCTGTCTGTGAGTAGTAGCTTTAAGGGGGGAATCTGGACACCCTCTCTGAATCGAAAGAAACCCTCTGCCAGCAGGCCGTGCTTTCCGCTCCTCTCAATGTGCTTGTTAGCAAATGGAAGCAGAGGTGCTGAACCCCCAGAGGATGGCGGACGTCAACGGCAACACTAAAATCGCCAACGCGGAGCTGGAGGTGCTGAAGCTCCAGGAGCTGGTCCGAAAATTGGAGAAGCAGAATGAACAATTGCGGAGCAGAGCGAACGCTGTAAACAATTGCTCCGTCGGCCCTCATCTCCAGAGCTCGTTGTCGTGTCTGCACGGGGCCACGGCGTGTCTGAGTGACAGTTTCTCCTGTAAATATGACGCTTCGAGTCCGACTCGCCCGTGTTTCTCAGCGCTACGGACGCCGGCGGAGGAGCCGTTCGCGTATTTTCAGCCGAGCTCCGCGTCTCCTGGAGCCGCCGCGGAGGATAGCAGCGCCGCCAGTGCCTCCACCGTGTTGGACGAGGTCGATGTTTTGGACCTGAATACCGTGCTCCCCATCGGAGAGCCCGATAGCTGGTAACCAATCTGTTTTATGTCAGACAGCTTATTGTAGACACATCTATGTGCTTTTGTAGCAGAGTTAATTTTATTAATTTATTTTATTTTTCTTGATGAATCTTCTCAAAACAAATTTTATTTGAATTGACATGTCTGTTATATATTATTTCTGTTTTATCTTGCTTTCATTTTTGGACTCTAGTGTGTAAAAAGCCATCCTCATCTATGAATATTTGTTTTCCTTTGTTATTTAATTGTATTTTGTTTTGGTGGGGAAGCTTTTATTTTCTTACTTCCTGTTTTTGCGTTATATCCTGTGTGTTCCCGCTGCCCTCCTCAGTTCGCGCCAAGCTGCGCTGAGGAGAGGTAGGTGTACAAAGTTGTCTTTCGTTTGTGTATTAAAATATTGAAAACGTTCTAAAAATATGTTGTAGATCCATATATATATATTAATGTTAGCGCTGCACTATGCTGGGCATTTGTCTCCCACATTGGTGACACACTTCAAGTTTTCTTTATCAACGTGGTTATTTTTTTATTTATTTATTTTATTCCTTTTGGTTGGTTAGGGTGTTTGGGGAGAATCCAGAGCCCAGGAGCTGCTGTATTTAAAACGTTCTTGTTTTGAACAGGTATGTGTGTGTTGTTTCTTAAAATTAATTTATTTAGTATATTTTTGTGTTATGGTGGAAAATTGTAATTATAGGGCAGATTATTTCTGTTTAGGTTTTATTTTAATTGTTTTCTATGAGTGTAGATTTATTTTATTATTGACTCGGAGAATTTTAGTTTTGTTTAATGCATTTCTGTCAGTTCGCGCCAAGCTGCGCTGAGGAGAGGGTGTTTGGGGAGAATCCAGAGCCCAGGAGCTGCTGTATTTAAAATGTTCTTGTTTTGAACAGAAATAAAGTTATCCTGAATCCTGATTTCGATGTGGGTCTGACTTCCCTTCTCCAACCGTTACATCTGGTGCCGTGACCCGGATCCTTCGATCAGCCGCTGCCGATCACCGAGGTTCTGCCGTGTGCTCGGAACGTCGAATGCTCAAGTTGGTGGACTAGTGGGTTCTGTCAGGCTCCATGTTGGTTGCTATTTGGTAACTGTATGTAACTGTTTCTGAGCAAAAAGAAAAAGAAGTATCTACTGCTTCCTGTATATTTAGTTTTTGTTAAGGGACGTTTTTATAGTAAGATTGTTTTCTGTGTTGTTTTATATACTATGGCAGAGGAAAATAAACAAACCTATGATGTATTTTCATCCCCTGTTGGAAGAGGGAGAGGTTTACTTAGCCTAGAGAAAACCTTTGTTAATGACACTCCAGGAGCTACCTCTAAAATGCAGTTTGCATCGGATGATGGTAGAGACAGACATGAACCATTGTATTCGACACCCATTAATCCCAGTGAGCACACCACTACACATCAGTTACGTGAACTTATTGGAGAATTAGGAAGTCAAATCGGTGAATCCATAGCTAGCCGGCTCCTAGCCTGCCAGCCAGCTCTTAGCTCACAGGCTCTTCCCAATAAATCATCTAGAGCTGAATCATTCACAGCAACTGCTGACACCTCCAAAATAAGTCTGATAGTCAGACCTGATATTAAGGACCCATCCATGTTTCGTGGAGATGGCACAGACAAGTACTCCATTCATGAGTGGATAGACACAGTTGAAGTGTACTTACAGAAACGAGACCTCCCACCTTGTGAACAAGCAGAGGAAGTTTTAAACCATCTCTGTGGCAAAGCTAAAAGTATTGTCAAAGTGGGCCTGAAGAGTAGCTCTACCGGCAACCCAGTAGCACCAGAGGCGATATACAATATTCTGAGGCGCTACTTCAGTGATACTCCCGGCTCGTGTCTACCTTTGGCCGATTTCTACGCCACCCAGCCGAAAGCTAAGGAAACACCTGTTGACTATTGGATCAGGTTAAACACTGCTGCAGAAGTGGCAGACAGGCATCTGAAGTCCCAGGGGGGTAAAATGGACAACATGGACTCAGAAATTGCCATGATGTTTGTCAGAAATTGCCCAGACCCCAACCTTGCTAGTGTCTTTAAATGCAAGCCCACAAGCAAATGGTCCCTGGCTGATGTGCAAGAAGCTATTGATGAGCATCAGAGGGAGTACCAATCTAAAAAAACAACCACAATCCTGCCCAATACACATGCTCTTCGTGTAGCTGCTGCTGCAACGGCCAGTGAACCCCTAGAAAATAACGCAGAGTACACCAATGTAAACACAGCCAAGCTCTCTGACCCTGTTAAACCAAGTACAGCTGTTGTTTCAGAGTCAAATGCTTTGGAGAGAGTACTTAGCATGCTAGAAAGAGTACTAGAGCGTACAAGCCAGCCTAGTCCTTCTGTTGTCCGACCAGAGACTGTTCCATTCAGCCATGGTTCCCCCTGCAGGGTCTGCAGACAGGCCTCACATTCCACACGTACACATTGTATGAGGGAGAAAAGATGTCTGGAATGTTTAGAGATTGGGCATCAGAAAAAGGACTGTCCCAAGGGATCCTCAAATCGACCAGGCAACACCTCACCACATCAGGGAAACTAATACACTCACATGAGGGAGGGGATAGTGTGAGTGGGAAAGACAAAACCCTCAAACTCGAAGACGATGTACAGACCATATATTCTGAGTGCGTAAATTCCTTCCCGTCTAACACCACTGTTCTATTTCAGAATATAAATAGGCTTGACAAAGCTGACAGTCTGTTCTATACAGATGTTGAGGTGGAGGATGAAGTGTCATTGAAAGCCCTGCTTGACACTGGTTCAATGACATGTACTATCAGTGAAGGAGCTGAACAGATGTTAATTCGTTCAGATTCAGTCTCCATGTCCAGAGATGTTTGCCCTGACATTACGCTTGTTGGTTGTGGTGGGATGAAAGTTAAGCCTAAATGCATTTATGACCTAAAGATGAAAGTGTATGGCTGCACTTTCAGGGTCCCTGCACTGGTTGTTCCTGGGCAGCAAGATGAAATTATTCTAGGAACAAATGTTATCAAGTACCTCCTTAAGCAGTTTAAACAATCTAAACAGTTCTGGCAGGTTCTGAGTAAGCCTGATTCAGAAGAAGCACCTGAAGTAATGCAATTCCTCAACATGCTCTCTGGCATTAAGAGATGGAATGGAGAAACTATCCCTGATGTTATTGGGACAGCTAAGTTAATGCAGGCTGTTACTCTTCTGCCCAGGCAGGAACATTTAGTCTGGAGCAAGTTGCCGGCAGCCTCATCCTGTTCTGAAGGCAGTGCTGTCTTGATAGAACCAGCCAAAGCAATGACTCATAAGAATGACATAATGGTTTGTAGATCCATTGCCACTATGAACGGTGAGAGATTGGTTCCAGTCAGAGTCCTAAATACTTCAAGTCAGCCAGTAACTCTGAGACGCAATACAAAGGTGGCACAGGTGTCGGTTTGCATTGCTGTGGAGGACCTGGACGAAACCTCTGAGCTGACTGAAGCTAACTCATTTGAGGTAAAAAATCAGGCAATGCACAGTGAACTGACTAATGACGCAGAAGACTTTCACTCATCGGACTATCAAGAGTCCTTAGTCAAACTTGGACTCGAGAGTTTGGACATTGAATCCTGTGAGGTGTCAGACTATTGGAAGGGCCAGCTGTTGCAACTTGTCCGAAAGTATGAGGCTGTCTTCTCAAAAACTAAGCTTGACTGTGGCTCAGCAAAGGATGTTGTTCACAGGATCCATCTGTCTGACTCCCGACCCTTCAGGCTCCCATACCGCCGTGTGCCACCTGGGCATTACCATAAACTCAGACAGGTGCTCTCAGAGATGGAAGAACTCGAGATAATCCGCAAGTCAAAGAGTGAATGGGCATCACCGCTGGTCCTTGTGTGGAAAAAGAATGGGGACCTTAGGATCTGTGTAGATTATCGATGGTTAAATGCTCGCACAACAAAGGACGCCCATCCTTTGCCACACCAAGCAGACTGTCTACTTGGGTGGTAGCACTATATTCAGTGCTATGGATCTCACCTCCGGCTTCTATAATATTGCTGTGGCAGAAGAGGACAGGAAGTTGATGGCCTTCACAACACCCATGGGGCTTTATGAGTTCAACCGTCTACCCCAGGGATTGTGTAATAGTCCAGCCAGCTTTATGCGACTAATGATGAATATATTTGGAGATCAAAACTTCCTGACTCTTCTTTGCTACTTGGATGATGTACTAGTCTATGCATCCAATGAGGCTGAGGCCCTGAAAAGGTTGGAGATGGTCTTCAGCAGACTGAGAGACCATGGGCTAAAGTTAGCCCCTAAAAAATGTCAGTTTCTTAGAAGGAGCGTAAAGTTCCTCGGACACATTGTGGACAGTAATGGTGTCTCGACCGATCCAGACAAGGTTAGGGCTATAACATCAATGACGGTTGCGGACCTTATGATGGAGGACGGGGTGACACCCTCTCAAAGGAAAGTCAAATCATTCTTGGGCATGGTAATGTACTATCAGCAGTTCATTCAGGACTGTTCCAAGCTAGCCAAACCCCTTTTTGCTCTTACAGCTGCCCCGAGAGGGAGGAAAGGCAACCCACGTGGTGTCGCTTCATTCAAAAAACTGCATGCAAGTGACTGGAAGCAGGAACAGGAAAACTCATTCGAGCTGCTGAAGTCTGCACTTTTGAAATCTGTTGTCCTTGCACATCCTGATTTTAACAAACCGTTCATCCTCTCAACTGATGCCTCCACTGATGGACTCGGGGCTGTATTATCCCAGGTTCAAGAAGGGGAGAGCAAAGCCCGACCAGTCGCTTTTGCTAGTAAAGCACTGACCCGTGCCCAGAGCAAATACCCTGCCCACCGATTAGAGTTTCTTGCACTCAAATGGTCGGTTTGCGATAAGTTTAGTCATTGGCTCAAAGGACACACATTCACCGTTTGGACGGATAACAATCCCTTGACGTATATCCTCACTAAACCTAAACTGGACGCATGTGAGCAAAGATGGGTGGCGAAGTTGTCCCCTTACAGCTTCAGCATCAAATACATACCTGGAAGTAAAAATGTAGTCGCTGACGCTTTGAGCAGACAACCATTCATCAAGAACAGTCTCCCAAAGGCCTGGTGACTGAGTCTTATGAAGCCCTATTGGAAGAATCACAACAAGTGAGGCAGGATGCAGTTCAGGAGGTCTTTCGGGTCAGTACCGACCATCAAGGGATGAATACCTCCAGGCTCTTCAACGCCCAGAACATCAGTCGCTGAGTGAAGAAGAGGTATCTGCAGTTCTGCTGGGACATGCAAAGTGGGACCTCAGTCACGAGCAAAGGGTGTTGACTTGGCTGGCTCAAGACGTAGAGGGGCTAGTGCCAACTGGTTCGGTGCCTCTACCTATGCTCTCCTTCAGGCCCTCCAGGAGGCACAACAAAATGACCCGTACTATCGCAGGTCATCCTTAAGTCATCATGCGAGGCAGGCGGCCATCCAGGAGAGAAAAATCTGGCTTGCGGCCAAGAGCTTTGAAGCTCTTGAAACAGTGGGAGAAACTAAGGATGCTTGACAACATTCTATATAGGGTGTGTAAAGATCTAAGTACTGGCAAGAAACGATACCAGTTTGTAACTCCCTTGTCTCTGATGGACCAAGCACTTCATGGCGTTCACAATGAGGCTGGACATCAAGGCCAACACCGGACATTACACCTAGCCAGGCAACGATTCTTTTGGCTTGGTATGGAGCACAGTGTTCGAGAATATGTCAAATGCTGCAAACGTTGTGTTGTGAGCAAAACTCCTGAACCCGAGGGTCGAGCCCCCCTAGAGAGCATAAAAACTACAAGCCCTCTGGAGTTGGTGTGCCTCGACTTCTGGTCTGCAGAAGATGCTAGGGGTCGAACCGTTGATGTGTTGGTGGTAACCGACCATTTTACCAAGATGGCCCACGCTTTTCATTGCCCGGATCAAACCGCCAAACAAGTGGCTCGCAAGCTATGGGATAGATACTTCTGTATTTATGGTTTCCCTCAAAGAATCCATTCGGATCAGGGGGCAAATTTCGAGAGTCAGTTGATCCAAGAATTGCTGCAAGTGGCAGGGGTAAAGAAGTCAAGGACCACCCCATATCATCCGATGGGCAACGGCCAGACCGAGAGGTTTAACAGAACCCTTGGTAATATGATCAGAGCCTTGCCACCCCGCGATAAGTGCATGTGGCCACAGATGTTGCAAACATTGACTTTTGCTTACAATTGCACTGTCCATGAGTCAACTGGTTATGCGCCTTTCTATTTGATGTTTGGTCGGATTCCTCGACTCCCAGTCGATGTCATGTTTCACAATGTGGAAAGGGATAATGAAGTCACGGATTACCACAGCTACACAAAAAGAGTCAGAGAGAACCTTAAAGAGGCTTTGGCTGCTGCTCAGGCTAATGCCTACTCCAGCCAGCAACATCAGGCCCAGTTGTACAACTTAAAAACAAGGGGCACGGACATAGTTGATGGGGATCAAGTACTCTTGGCTAATAAAGGGGAACGTGGCCGTAGGAAGCTTGCAGACAAGTGGTCTTCTAACATCTACATTGTTGTGTCTCATGATCCCAGATGCCATACTTACCGCATCAAAGACGCAGCAACTGGACAAGAGAAAGTAGTCCATCGCAACTTACTTCTCGCAGCAAACTTCCTGCCACTTGAGTTGGACAAAGAGCAAGAGTCTGTGTTTTCCTCTGACATCACCCCAGATCCAAGTACTGTTAACGGTGGTGACCAGGATGTCTCACTCGTGTATTCAGAGAGTAATGAATTGGACCGCACTGCTGATTGGGTGGCCAATACCACCTCAAACCCTGAAGACCTCCAGGATGCTGAAAGTTGTGTCAGGAATCTTCAACCAGGAGCAAACGATGCTGAGAGTCTTGGAGAGATCGGAAGTGACACGGCTAAGTGCCCTGACTTGCCGCATAACGAGCCAGGAACTGATGAAGAAGCAGTTGTCATAAGTCCTGGTAGGCCAACAGCTCCAACAACTGGTGCTGTAAGTCTTGTCAGATCCAGGGCTGGCAGGATAATCAAACCAGTTAACAGACTGATACAAAACATGGCACAAAAGAACACACAGACACGTAATGCAGTTTCTGGATTTGCAAGGAGTTTATTTTTGTAGGAGTAAACAACTTTTGTTTGTGAATAGAGTCTGGTAGTATTATACCTCTGTAAATAAGTCAACACCCATTAGCTAAACTGTATGGGAGAGTAACAGCCACTGACTGTGAGATTGTGTTTACGGCACAATCCAATAGCAAGCAGGCATTGTTGAGTCTGGCCAACTTTCCAATGTTGCTTTTCCTTTCCTAGAGGAAGACCTTTAGTGTCGCTCAAGTGTGTGTGGTCATCGTCTGTTAGATGGCAAGAATGTTATTCTGTGTCCAGTCTTGATTAATGTTGGGACGGTTTTGAGAAGTTCAGGGGGGAGTATGTAGCAGAGTTAATTTTATTAATTTATTTTATTTTTCTTGATGAATCTTCTCAAAACAAATTTTATTTGAATTGACATGTCTGTTATATATTATTTCTGTTTTATCTTGCTTTCATTTTTGGACCCTAGTGTGAAAAAAGCCATCCTCATCTATGGATATTTGTTGTCCTTTGTTATTTAATTGTATTTTGTTTTGGTGGGGAAGCTTTTATTTTCTTACTTCCTGTTTTTATGCTATATATCCTGTGTGTTCCGCTGCCCTCCTCAGTTCGCGCTTAAGCTGCGCTGAGGAGAGGTAGGTGTACAAAGTTGTCTTTCGTTTGTGTATTAAAATATTGAAAACGTTCTAAAAATATGTTGTAGATCCATATATATATATTAATGTTAGCGCTGCACTATGCTGGGCATTTGTCTCCCACATTGGTGACACACTTCAAGTTTTCTTTATCAACGTGGTTATTTTTTTATTTATTTATTTTATTCCTTTTGGTTGGTTAGGGGAGAATCCAGAGCCCAGGAGCTGCTGTATTTAAAACGTTCTTGTTTTGAACAGGTATGTGTGTGTTGTTTCTTAAAATTAATTTATTTAGTATATTTTTGTGTTATGGTGGAAAATTGTAATTATAGGGCAGATTATTTCTGTTTAGGTTTTATTTTAATTGTTTTCTATGAGTGTAGATTTATTTTATTATTGACTCGGAGAATTTTAGTTTTGTTTAATGCATTTCTGTCAGTTCGCGCCAAGCTGCGCTGAGGAGAGGGTGTTTGGGGAGAATCCAGAGCCCAGGAGCTGCTGTATTTAAAACGTTCTTGTTTTGAACAGAAATAAAGTTATCCTGAATCCTGATTTCGATGTGGATCTGACTTCCCTTCTCCAACCGTTACACTTTGCATAAATTCATATGGAAAAACTCTGTCTCACTTGTGTTTCACAGACGTTAATAGGCAGGACATGTTTTTTTTTGCCCCTCATATACAAAGTAATCTAGCATGATTTACAAAAAAGAGAAATGAACAAAGGGAATGAAAATTACAATAAAAATATTAAAAGAATAATAAGACAGTCTGAGCTATTGGTGTAACATGTATGAAATATTCAAGAATAGAGCTTTGAGGAACACCACATGTGATCATTGTTTACTAAAGATTAAAACTTAAGAGGGACAAAACAATTGTTGCATTGTGACCAAAACACAATAAGCCTTTTCCAGTAGGTTTAATAAGGTTTAGTTTTTTGTTAATATTTTCTTTTTGATTATTGTCTGGGCCAGCCCGTGGCACAAGTGAACAAAGCTTTTGTTTTGAGAAGTATATCAAAACGACATACTTGTAATTACGTTTTTTAAAAGTAAACTCACCATAAAATCCATTTTGATGCTTTCTAAAAAGCGAAATATAAACATAATAAATTTACATTTATTGCAGACATGTTACTTTAAATCATCCAAGGGGAAATCATAGTAGTCTGATGGTCATGCCTGAGATTCACCAATCAGTTGGCCAAATCAGACAGTCTTCATCAGTGATCAGTAGGTTGAGTACTGGGAAAGCAGATGGGTTTTTATCTCCTTCTGGCCTTTAAATGCACCAAGAATAATAACGCTCATCGTGTTCAGTCTTTAAATTAATCAACCAAGCCTTTGTACTTTGATGCACGTTTTTGAGTTGAATAAAAACCAGACAATGTCAGGGTCATACTTTGACGCACAAGTGGGGACAGTCTTGCCATCCTTAGATTTTTAGATCGACTAAAAATCTAGGGATGGTATCAAAAATTCCACAACAGCTTGGAACTCTTCTATGTGTTAGAATCCCTAGAAACACTGGCAAAGAAAGCTGAAAATTAACATTGGCCAGGAACAGTTTGATTACCTGCATCTCTAGTTATGTCAACTATTATTTAAAGCTACAAGTAGTGTTTGTTTTGTAAACAAATGAGGGATATTAATTGACACATTTGGTCTTAACCTGCTGTAAAGATTTGTAAATCCAAAATAATAATAATAAAAAAAAAACAATTTCTTTGCTGCTACCAAGATCTTAAACATGTCATACCAAAATCTTGTTATTTATATGATGTGACTGATCACATTCTCCAAGACCCTTGAATTTAAAGAATTCATTGTTCGTCCACAACTTGACTAACACAAAAGTGCAAAGGAGCAAGCTCGCAGATTTCTAAGACATGATAGCAATGCTGTGGTGACTGGTGGGTGACTGGCGGAAAATGGCCCCAAAATCAATTTCTTCCTCTTTGTGCCTCCTTTTGTTATGGTGTTTACGTTTCTCATGTTTTTATTTTCACGAGGAGCTACAGTAAAATAAACCTGAGTCTTAGGATGCAGGGTGCAGCATATGTTCTGGGATGAATTTAGAAACATAGACTGAAGGGGGTCCCCTTCAGTCTATGATCAAACAGCTCGGCTTTGTGTGTGGTGTTCAGCCCCAGGCTGAGCCAGTGCGGAGCGCCAGAGCTGCTGACTTGGGTTGCTCTCAAACTGACATGCTGACTACTGAAGCAGCTTTATGTATCTGATGTGATGATGTGGAAAATGTAGCACACAGCTGATTGCAGCACTGATGGGGTACGGCGCTCGTCTCCTGCCCTATCTTTTTTCCGTCTAGCATGACAAGCTGACCTTAAAATCACTCTAACACTCTGGCCTAGTTGTTGAATTTAAGGTCGCTCCTGTCTTATTTATGTTCTCTAGCTTTGGAGAGTCCATGAATAGATCCTTTCTAGGTTTATTTTAGCGCTCTGTCGAGAAGGTGTAGCAGAGCTAACAGAAAAGCAGCTTTTGTAATTTCCGATGTGTCTTCTTGTTTTCTTGTGATTGTTAAATTTCTGTAATGTTTTCATATATTCATCTATCACAGTTTTGGTCAGAGGTTTGTATACCTTCATCGTTGATGTGATTCCCATATTAATGTTGGACTTTCCATCATTTACGTAACTGCTATTGTTGGGGATGGATTTACAACTCCGATTATTACGACGTCAAGCCTCAAATGCATACAACTCCACTATTATCTGGTCAAATGTCCCATTTCATACTCATTATTATCTTCTGTAACCATCGATTTCTGATGTAGCTCTGGCTGAATTTTTAACTAATCCTCTTCTCAGAGTCGGCAGACCTCATTAAACTTGGTTGATTTACTGTCATGTATGAACTGTAAAGCACAGTCCGTCAATTTTCCAGTGACAAGAGGCATGTGGCATTTTATCTCTTTAGTATTACAGATCATTGCAAAACCCATCTTTAATGTGTTTGTCCAGTTGGTTCAAGCACACAGCTGCTGATTTCGAGCTGAATTTGAAGAATATGTACATAGATATCCTTTTTGATGGTTGCATCAAACAGAACTAATTCAGAACTCCCTCTGACATTTGGTAAAAATACATAAAGCACTCACTATGTTCGTTTTTGAGCTATTGGTAGTGAGAGATTTCTCTGTAAAAGACTAAGTGCCATAGCAAGTGAGATAATTTAAAGGTTGTCTCTAAGGCTGCAGAACATGACTGAAGTGCTTCTGTGTCTCAGGCTCTATGTGAATCCCAGAGCCAAGCCACCCAGGGAAAGCATGCTCAGCCCTCTCCAGTGGTGCAGGCAGGTCCTGGACCACCCTGGGCCAGAGGTGGAGCTGGCTAAGATGACGCTCTGTCACAGACTGGACCAAGGTACAGTGTGCTTATCCCTCAGACAAACAGAATTAATCTACAATCACATTATATATTTGTACATGATAGGAGATTTGAACTTCTTATTGCGGAGATTACAGTGCAACTTGGAAAATAATAAAGAAGCAGAAAGTAAAATAGTGTATGGTAAACCGTCGGTGGCTCCTGTCTCTGCCTCTTCCATTTTTAACAGCATTCAAATCAAAATTTCTGATAGTAACTTGTCCTTCACCCATTCCTTTTGCATATTAAAAATAAAAATGCAAAGTTTCCTTCAGTGGCAGTACCTTGTCTGCTGGGTATATGTGAAAGAAACAGTCCTGATAAGATATTTTAGAAACCTGGCTTTGTTAATTACTGTGCAATTTTTATTCCTGAACTTGTTCCTTCAGTGTTTGAATTCATAAACCTAAGAGAAATACATTGTTGTTTGTTCGTATTGCTAATTCTAGCTAGTGCCCATGAATTAGCAAATGGGACTGTTTTCTTCTGCTTGCAACTAAAATAAACTCAACTCGGGTGTGATGAAATTTCTAACTGATTGGAGTTCTAACTTTAAACAAATGAAGCACAAGATAAAACATTATCCAGCAGGTTCTTTAGTATCAATAGCTAATTATGCATTCTATTTGAACTTCAAAGTTGCATTTTATAACTCTTATGATGGCAAAAGTTAAAATTGAACATCTCCAGAAGTCAGAAATTTCATTTGGAAAGTCAGAGGTTCCAAATTAAATTTGTTTATCATCTGCTTTTCTTACTTATGGTAGTTAGCCTGGACACTGAGCACATCAGTTAGTAAATCCCACTGTTTTTCCTACTTGCAGCTATAGAGGGCGCTCTTTTTCCACAGCCAGCAAATCTGTCATTTATGTGCTAATATAAGTCACATAAACAATTTACAATAGACCAAATCAGATTTCTGCCCATCTACAAACAGATGGCCAACCTCTTACCACTAAGGCCCCAATCCAGTTTAAAATATATTATCAATATCTGGGACAAGGGATTATTAAAATTACAAAAAAAAAAATATATCAGATCAATTTATATAGCTTATATGTATATAAGTGCAATAACTGGTACATATGTGTGCCAATAAATAACATTTGCTGCTGGACTAGACCCTTAGCTGTAATGCGTGGGGATGTTGTTACCATAGAAACACCGGTTCCATTAAACCGTTCACAGTTTCAACAGCCTCCCTCAGAGAGTCTTTTGCAGTGAAAGCTCATACATAGGTACAAGATGTTCATGGAAGTAGTTTTGTTTACAAATTATTTCCCCGCGATTAAATATTCTCACTCTGTGGGCTTGGCTCCACCCTGTGACTCGGTAATGAGCATCGGTGTGGACGTTTTCAAGGACTTGTTCTTTCTCTCAAGTTGGCTCTCCTCCTCGGGGTCCTGAATACGCCCTTGTGTCTTGAACAAACCAGAAGCAGTTTTGTAACTTGCTGTGAATGCGGGTTTTATTCTGTAATGGTTGCGCCTAATTGTGTAAGGAATGCAAAACACTCCACTTTGTCAGGAGATCACCTCTCGGATTGCTAATAAGCGAGGATGGACCCGGCGTTTTACACATTGGACAGGTCAAACAATGAAGACCAATTTACTCAACATTTAAGAGTAAAATCAAAAATATTACCGTCTGCGAAGGTTAAGGGTTTGCTTATGCCCTACTAAATCTCAGTCGACCTTAATTCGAGGTATTTAAGTTAGGCGTTCAGCTAAGATATTAGGTCATATTTGACGAAAATTAGCAATATTCAGAAACATGTAATGAATTGGAAAGCATTGCAGTTGTGCGACTTAAAAGATTTGAAACAAAAATATGTAAGCTCAGATTCTGAAGCAGTCCATGGATATAATTTCATTTTTGGATTGTGATGTAGCCTAAATGCACAATCCCTGCTTAACCTAAGACCCTTCTCCAAAAAAAAGAAAATCTGTGCTTTAGTTTAGCTCAATAAGCTGCTATTGGAGGCTAAACCCTGTCTTAGCATCTTTGCTTTTTCTGATCCAATCATTTAAAATATCAATTCTGATCTGCAAGAGGCAGATTAACATGGGCATGAGTGTGTCAAACTGTATTAATCAATGTGCTGTGTGTGAATGCGTAACATAGAGGGAGGGCAGTCCGTCTAACATGTCCTTCACTGCATGTAATCTTGTTTCTGTAGCAAAGCGGTGGCGAGGAGTGTCCTCTGTCCGTCCATACAGCTGCATAGAGGGACTGTCCGCCCTCAGCTGTCCCGTCCTGCCTTACGCTAAACCTTCTGCACTAACTGAGACTCCAGGTAACACAAAGCTGTACACGTCACCATTACTAACCACAGGAGTCACTCCAGGATGATTCCATCAGAATTTTGATTCCGTTAAACCAGACTGAAGTATCCAACTGAGGCAAAATGCTTTACGGACGCAATAAAGCCAATCAATCCTGATCGTTATGATTGGATAGCTATCATATTTTTCGGTGTGGTTTTATTAGTGTTATATTTTTGCATTAAGTTTATCATTATATAAAGGCAGGTTTTCGAATGTCCCTGACACTGCTGTGCTTATCTCAAAATAAAATATGAGAGCAAAATAGGACTTGAATGTTTTTGCAGAGTTTATCGGATACGGAGAAGAATGATCAATAGGTTGTTGTGTCTTGTGCGATTATTCATAGCCCTTCAGTTTTTAGCACAAGCCTCAGTGTCTTCTATTGGGATTTTATTAAATCGATCAACACTGAGAAGGACGTGATTGAAATGTGGAAGTTTTAAAACTTTGTAGTACTGCATTTCACATCAGTAATACCTGGAGTCAGAATATCTCTGAACGTCTGTGAACTTTCAGATCTTGCCACAGATTAAAGATGTACACTTTGACTGGGTCGTTCCAAACTAATGAAGGTGCTTTGAGCTAAATCTTTACTTTTATCTTGGTCTGACACACAAAAGTCCATTGGGTATAAATAATTTTGTTCTTGCACTTTGATTATTTAAAGTCCACCAGACTCTGTGTGCAACGATCAGACGTAACCTTCTTCAACTTCAAATTCATATTCTAATCCAAACTAATCTGTAACTTGTGCCAAGAGCAGTTGTCGCTTCCGTTATTGACATAACCCAGATTCTCGAATAACCTGCTTCGTGCTGCTTGGAATCAGATTACATCGAATTCCAGAGAAGCGATTACATAGTCAGACCCTGAAGATGTTTGAAGACGACCAGTCTCATGTTCAACTGGAGAAAAACTCAATCCAGCATAATTTAAGGTAGAAATATCAGTAAAGTAAGGATTAAATATTGTCTGATTCGTTTCCTTTGAAGCCTCGGTGCCATCGTCAGTCCAGCCCGTTGTCCAGCCGGCTCCCCCTCCCAGGGCCAGCTGCAGCCTCAACGACAGAGCGCCCACCTTCCTGTCAAACTCTGCTCTCCACAGTAAGACCTCACTGTCAACATGTCCGTTAGTCATTCATCTCCTTTAGTGGGAGTGAATCAATTAGGGATGATTGCATGCACACACATGCAAGTATTATCTGTCCATGTAGCGTCTTTAACGGGTGTTATATTAAAAACAAAAAAAGCCTTTTGAGAATGAGTGTCGCCTTCATCGTTTTAGATGTCGGTCGCCGCCACGCAGCCATCACACCCCAGTCTTCACTGGACAGTGACATAGGTGTGTCAGAGCTGGAGGAGGACTCCATCTCCATGAGCTACAAACTGCAGGACATGACAGACGTGGAGGTCATGGCACGACTCCAAGAGGAGAGTGAGTCACCCATAAACTGAAAATATTTATATGTGTATTTTTTGTCAATTATTTATTCTTTATTTAGCTAAAGTAACTCACAGAGACTTAAAAGATCTTTTTAACGATGTGTGGATGTTATGTGTGTGTGAATGATTATCTTGTTGTGAAAGAATGCATAAATCGATACTTTCCATCATGTGAGAAATTTATAGAAAAACTATGAACGTTAAGCTTTCAAATTTGTGGACAAAACATTTTAAAAATTGCAGGAATTAATTGGTGGTTCAAAAACTAACCACCAAATAATAACGACACAACATACAGTAAATTGTAATGTGAGTCAGCCAAATTGTAGCAATTTATTTTTTATTTTTTCCCATTTGACCAAAGCATTCAATAATTTTATTGAAATGAAAGATGAATTTACTCCAAGGATTTTTAAGTACCTTGTGGACGGTGCTGTATCTCCGCTCATGCTTCTTTGTTCTGTCTATGGCCCACAATGAAAATGCTGATCCGTGGTTGTATGGAGGGACTGAGAGGGGTATGTGACCTCTGAAATGTTGACTTTGAGTGGCCAGCTCATAAATTATGCAGACCATTTCAGAAATATGCCCTATATCAGTCTGGCTTACTTATACAGCCACTGAATAATAGATCAGTGGTGCCTCTATTTGGAATATATCGCACACTCTATACAGTTCAGGCTCGTATTTTTATCAAAATATCGATCCCCTCTACTCTAGGCCTTCGCCAGGACTACGCCTCTACCTCTACCTCAGCCACAGCCGGCCGTCGCAGCTCCAGTTTCTCCTTGCACCCCCTCAGGCGCTGTGAGTTGGACCTGGAGGAGGAGGACGAGGAGGACGAAGGCTACGACCAGCTGCCGCCTCCCCAGCCTCGACTCTTTCGCACAGGCTCTATGCAGCGGGGCGGCATCCCCCACTCTCACACCTTCTCCAGCTTCAGAGACTGCAGGCGCACCTCGGCCGGCCCCCAGTTTTCACTTAGCGGACTCTCTCAGCTGTCCGGACCCTCCAGCCTGATCGCAGACACACACGCAGCCTACAGGAGCGGCACAGGTGAGTGCTTTCTGTTTGCAAATTCAAAGCTGAGTTTGTACTTTTGCATGCAGCTCCCCACCCCGTTTTTTTTTAAAGGTTTTTAAGGCAGTAGTTCAAAACTGCAAGATTTGAGCACAACTGTTATTACTTATTTATTTAATTAATCTACAATTTAAAATGAAGGGATGATATAAACAAAAGTTCTGAATGAAAAAGAGTAGTTGGAAGAAAAACATCTACCTAGAGCCTTAACCCTTCTCTCAAAGGTCAATTCACTGTACCATAAAAACTAAGCATCAATCAACTACAGAGATACACCTTTAAGCACAATGTATATATATACATATATAAAAAGTAATTATAACAAAGAAAAAAAATCTTTTCTACTGAGTGAATATGCCACATTTTACCTTGATAGGGTATAGTATGATATTATTTTCTTAAAATCTACTCTCTCTGGTCTCTTTTACCAGATTGCTCCACAGATTTGTTCCATAAACAGAAATACAATGTTCCATTTGTTGAGTTGTAGTTTTGTTGTTGTTGTTTTGGTTGGGTTTGTTTTTTTATCTCAGATCTTCTCAAATTATAAGTGCTATTTCCTTTAATAAATCTTTTTTGCTAACGCGCGCTAACGTTGTTGAATAGACAAGCTACGGAGAAGCATGCCCAACCTGATCCGAGCTCCCAGCATGCCCAGTGTTCCCAGTATTCCGTACCTGGCCTCCCCTGTCAACCCACCCTCCAATGGCCCCTCCTCTTTACCACCAATGCCCTCCCTCCGGAGCAGCCAGAGCTTTGACTCGTCCAGCGGGCTCCTCCGACTCCAGTCCTCCAGTAAGACCCTTGTGTCTACCGATAAATCAGCCACATGGGGCTCGGTTCTTTCATAATTTAAGCCTGTCTTGTGTGTTTCCCACTGTGTTCTTAGTCCCTTCCCCGGGCCAGCTCACCCAGCGAGTCCAGAGCGTCGGAAACTTCTCCAGCACTCCACGACAGCAGCTGAAAGCTACAGCATATGTCAGTCCCACGGTGCAGCAGGGTCCCACCTCCACTTCCCTGTCCACCTCCGCCAGTTTGAGCTGCATCCTGAGCAGCACGGCACTTCCTCAGCCCCTGAAAGCAAGCGGAAGTTTGCTGCCGCACGCCCTGAAGACCGGCATCAACCAGTCGGCCGTCCCGCGCAGCTCGCTTCCTCGTCCGGCTTCCTTAGTGGGGGCGAGCGGACTTCCACGTGCAAGTAAAATCATGCAGCCCACGCGCAGGTATGGTCCAAACCGCCCCATCAGGTACAATAAAGGGTGTTTTTATTAATTTTTAGTGTTGTTAGGTCAGTAATTTTTTTTTAATTCTTTTATTTTTCATTTTTAGATGCAAACTTACTCGGAAAGTGTTGTGTTTTTTTCTTTTTTTAATGTAAAACTTGAAAACTAAAATAAAACTGGGCATCCTAATCATTAAACTAAATTCATGTGGTAGGTACTCATAAATTTTGATCAGTTGTCTTTTTCAAAGGATCGTATCAAGTCAATCATGGTGAAGCAAATTCCCCAATTTTTTATGTTTTATTTTTATTGTAAAGGTTGCTGACCTCTGTTCTGGTACAATTATGGCTTGGTGTGGTCCTATTATACCAATGGCACTTCAGCATGCTTTGTTCTGCAAGATATAAAAGCATAAAGCATTGTGTGATTGATGTGCACAGTCTTCAGATCTATGTTACTGAACTTTACTGCTTAAGTATGCTGCACTTAAACACAAGTTAAACTTTAAATCAAACAAATCCAGTTAGTGACGCAGAAAGCAAAGCAGAGAGGAGAAGAGGGAAACACAGTAAAACTACTTGTGGTCAAAGGTTACGTGAATAACATTTCTAATAGCTACAGATCAGATGTGATAACTGAGCATCAGCGTAGTTACAGTAATTATCTCATGCCAGTAGGGGGCGATGCTGGCTCTGGTCTATGAGCCCATGCTTCTACATATCTTGTTCCGCATCCCAGAACCTTCATTCGCTGTTTTAAATGAAGCCTGATAGCACTAGCAGGGTGTCACCACTTGTTCCCTCTGTGTTCTACAAGTTTGCTAATCTTATTGTCAGTGTACTTGATTTGGTTAATCTTTTATTTATTACTTGTTCATCAGATGCTCAGTAGACTTGCTTCCTTCTTCCCACAGTTTGCTCGCTCCTCCAAAGAGCCTGGCTGCTCTGAGCGCCCTGAGGGAGGGCAGCTGGAAAGACGGCTGCTACTGAACCCAAACGGACTGAACTGGGGTGAAGTCTGAGGGCTGCACAGGGCTACTCTGCATGGGAGCAAAGTACTGTTTTAAAATGATGCTGCCAAAAGCTCCCAGAGAAAGTGACTGTTAACGTGAACACAAAGACTGAGAAAAGTGTGGATCCAGCAGGCTGGATCTAAACTACCTGCTTAAACACTGATGACACAATGATAACAACAGGCAATACTCTGACAATAAGACACTAAATGTGAAAGAAGAAATCTTCTTTTATGGGTTTTTTTTTTCTTTTTTGAATTTTCGTTGTTGATGATTATTAATTTTATTCGTCAGAATGGAAATTTCTCTCAAGCCTAACGCTTTGAATGCTTTCAATGGTTTTCTGTGGTTGATTTTGCGAGTAATGTTATTTTATTTTTCCATTCCATGGTAAGATATAGAAGACTCTCAAACTGGAATAAAGTTACTTCCTGTTAAGCAGTGTTGTGTTTCTTGATAGTTCTGTTTTATGGCTGGACCTTACAGCACTTTAGATGGGAATTATGATTCACCTGTAAAAGTAAATCATCTGCTTTCTTTTTTAATCAGATGTGATATTCATTTGCGTCGGAGCACACATTTCATATTGAGGCTACTTTCTTTCGTTTTCTGTAATTACATGAAATCTTTACAGTTGTTTCATACATTTAATCATTGCAGTAATATTGCACATGCTTTTTATGGATCACAAGGAAAAAAAGAGGGGCTTAATTTTTAAAATGAATAAATCATTTCAAAGCATGTTTGTCCGCTCTTTCTCTCACCCGATGTGGTAAGGAACAAAATAGATTCAGAATCTGCTAAAGCTCAAGTTGAGCAGCACGTTTCTGTTTTGCTCCCATGTGTATAGAGATGTTACCGGTGCTTCGCAACGTCTAGATCGGTGCTGTTTTCCCAAAACTGTTTTTCCTAACAGGGAAAGATATACTCTAGCATTTTTAATTCTTAAGGCACAAGACGTAGTAAAAATTGACAAGAGATGAAGTAAGATTTAACAGCAAAGCAGCAAAGAACATGAATATTTGTTGGTTCTTCCTATTGCTCTGTCAACGTTCCATGTTCTGTCTGCCTCGTTGCAGTTCTGTAAGTTTATCATTAAGTCCTTCGCTGTGTTCATTCCTAGTTCATGTCAGCATTTTGGTCCTATTCACAATCACAAACTACAAAACATGACAGTTATCTTTCTATTCTATTTTTCTGTCTTTTTTTCCAATCAGAATTACATAGGATGATTTCCTGTGTTGAAATCAGATTCTGAGCAAATTGTTGATTCAAAACAAATATTTGTTTTGATACAAATAAAAATGTATTTGGTGGATTTTAAATAACTTTACAATAAACCCAATGATTTTAGCTTAATGATATGGGACAAGTTTCATAATAAATGTAGAAAAGGAATGTTGAACTTTTTATATGGGCTGTAGAAGTGAGGCAGAGCATTGAACCGGACAGATGTTTCCTGCAGCGAAGACCCTGGAAGAGCTGAGCTGACTAATCTTTAACATGCTTGTGTTTTGAAGGGAAGTCTCCAAAGTAACGTTCAGGCTTGTACAGTTAAGAAGCCGTGAGTATATTCTCCTGCTGTTGGGAAACTTGCTCTGTATATGTTATATTCTGGCCCCGGAGCGGAAGCCCGGTATTTCTAAAAATGCCTAACAAAGCTCAAGAGGTAAGTTTTAAGCTTTTTCTCTTTTGACATACAAACTTGACATACACTACATCTAAGCTTGATAGATCATTTATCATGCCTTTTTAAAAAAAAAAAAATCAGGATGCTGTGACCAACCTGAGTACGCTGCAGGAGATTTCCCAACAACTGGGTTTTGAATGGACAGTTCTGGCATCTGAACTTGGTTTCAGCCGGGCTGAAATACACCAGTTCCACACCAAATCAACAGAGAGGAACGAACAGGCCAGGCTCATGTTGGAAAGATGGTACAATGTGTTTGTGTGTGTGTGTGGGGGGGTGTGTGTCTGCACATTCAGGTTTCTGAACTTGATCTTTTTGAAAGAAGACAAAAAACAACAACTAAATTTAATGTCACAGTACTTTTTGCACTAAATTTACTTCGTATCACTGGATTCTGTATGGAATAAAAACAATAGAACATTTTGCACCTCTCTCCTATTTTCTGATATTGGATTGATTACCAGGTACGAGAGGTCATGGGACAAGCCAAATAAGACCAAATTACTCCAAGACGCACTGGAGCGAGCAGGTCGGCGTGACCTCGCAGAATGGCTGCGCTGTCTCCACTGGGGTCATCAGAAGTTGAGTAAAAAGGTGGAACTGCCCTCAGCATTCCCTTTCATCATCACCGTCCATAAGACCATCCGAAACCAAGACGCCCTGCGCAGAATCAATGACCTCAACCGCAGATTCACCTAAAAATACATAGCTTTTGCATACAAAGGCCGTGTATGCACCTCTGGTCATATTTATTACTGATCTTACGTTACATGCATAAATTATAAACCTAGACTAGATTAATATTACTGACCAAACAATAGAAGCATCTTATGTGGAGCTTCTTGTCTTGTAACTAAATTGCAATAAAGCTACAAAGCAGATATTAGGGCTCCGAGTGAGTTATTTTAATTCAAAGTTTATTTGTTAGTCTTTAGGACTTTCTGCAACTTGGTGTGTTGGGTTAAGGGGCTAGTTCTAGGCACATAGAAAACCAGCAATGGATGTAATGTTAAGAATAAAATGAGGTTACCGAAATCACTCACGTTAGGGCTGATATTATTAATCAAAGCAAAAATTATGATTTGTTTATCTTGTAACTAAAAGCCTAAAGAAAGTAAATTATCCCAGAAATCAAATAATGTGGGTTTAAAATGGATTTTTACCTTTTAATCATAGTAGAGTTAAGACGAAAGTAAACATAGTGTGCAATTATACTTATGACATTTTGTGAATCATAATCGTGCTGTTCAAGTTTTGGGTCATTACTGGTGTTTCGCTTTATTAGGCTGTCCATAAGTAATTTTGTTAAGATTCGTTCATTGATCATTTTGCATCTATTTACATCATTATTGCTTTCATCAGTTGTAGATGATGTAATATTTATCCTATTCCATTTATTACTAGGACTTGTTAAACGATGCTATTCTTTTTAGTCATCTAATTTCTTAAATTATTTATGTCTCTCGCGGGGAAAGAATATTTCTCTAATAAAATAAGTTAAATACTTAATTCGTCGAATCTCGGTCAACCTAACCCGAATTGACACAGTTTTGCAAACCAATCAGGAGGTTGAGCTATATTCTAGCAAGGTTGTGAGAGCGTACAAGTTCAGCAGGCAGTGAGGCTTCAAATTAAGAAATTTAATTTTCTATTTTGGAGTTAGAAATATTTCGATTTTAAATAAACAAAGAAGCTAATGTAAAATAAAACTATAGAGCATTATAAGGAACTCAAGATATGAAAATAAAGCGGGCGAATAAGCAGTATTTGTGATAATTCACAGAGAGGGCACATTATTCTGAAACTCCTTTTCCGGAAGTAAGAAGCAGCCCACTCCAAACAGATGCCTATTTAATTGTATTGTAGCTACCTGCTTGCTACTATCAAAACAAGAAGAAAAAGCCTTGACAGCGACATGAAGTGATGCTCTGTTTGTGATTAGTAGATTATATTTCATTCAGAAGTGAGACTAAGCTCATTTGGACACCGAGAAATGTTAGTTTCTGGACACTCAGGCGGACGTTCGGCTGTAGTGTATTTGACCAGGTTTGATTTTCATCGACGAGTCGGTAGAAGCGCAGCATGTTTGCCGCCTGACAACTTGTGATTTGGGCTTTAAAAGTGCGAGTTTGCAGTAATGGCCTCATCGCTGGGTTGCTTCAACGGTCCGGAGGTGCTGGAGGACGTGAACCACGCTCGGGGCTTGATGCACGAGCTGAAACTGATGTACGACTCTCGGTTGCTTGGCGACGTTACCATCGGGGTTCAGTGTGACGATGATGAGGAGGAGGAATCGCTGGAGCACCGCGAGGGAGGAAGAGTTGACGTGGGTCAAGTGTTCCTGTGCAGCCGCAACGTCCTGGCCGCTGCCAGCCCCTACTTCAAGAGCATGTTCACGGGCGGGCTGAACGAGAGCGCCCAGGAGAGGGTGCTCATCCGCGGCGTGGACTCTGAATCCATGTCGGTCATCATCGATTACTGCTACACGGGCAGGGTGACCATCACGGAGAGCAACGTGCAGAGACTGTTTGCGGCGGCCAACATGCTGCAGCTGGAGTACATCCGGAAAGCCTGCTCCGGCTTCATGACCAGGAGGCTGGATCACTCCAACTGCGTGGCGATGCTGAAGTTTGCTGACACCTACGACAATCCGGAGTTAAAGGAGAACGCCCAAGCCTTCATTGCCAGGAACTTCAATCAGGTGTTTAACGGAGGGGATCTGTGCGAGCTGAACTCGGATCAGTTTAAGGAACTGTTGTCTCTCGATACTTTGGACGTGGACTGTGAGAAGACGGTGTGCTCTGCAGCTATCCAGTGGCTGGAGGTGAACGCACCTGTGGACAAGGAGGACGCCCTGCAGGTGCTGACGTGTGTGCGCTGGAGCTTGTTCAGCGAGAAGGACAAGTGCTACCTGGAGAGCCTCGCGGCGAGGCCTTTAATCGAGACGTACCTGACATCCTTCTTCAGCAGGACTGCAGAGGACGGCTGCGCCATGTCTGCGCCTCTGGACGCACCGAAACACAGAATAGGCGTGAGCGCGAAGGAAATGATCCTCTTCTTTGGCCTGCCCAACGACAACATCATGTGCTGCGACCCTTACTCCGAGGACCTGTATTTTATGGCTCCGCCTTTGGAAGATCTCAGCAGTCAAGATTACAAACGCTCCACCATGGAGTCGCTTATCGTTTGCGCCACGCCGGACAACAACTTGTATTTGGCTTCCCACCTTTCCAAACACTTCTGGCTGTACAATCCCGTCCTCAACAGCTGGCAGGAGTTGGCGGAAAGGCTGCTGGGCAGAATCCACTCAGGGATGGGCTACCTGAACGGCCACGTGTACCTTCTGGGAGGAAGAAATCCAGTCACAGACGTCAGATTAAAGGAGGTAGAGTGCTACAGCATCCAGAGGAACCAGTGGACGTTGGTGGCCCCGCTGCCTCACTCTTTGGGGAAAATGCAAGTGGTGGCTCTGCATGATCACTTGTACGTGGTGAACAAAAGGAGAATGCTCTGCTACGACCCCAAGAGAAACCGTTGGCGCCACTGTGGCTCGCTCAGAAGGGACAAGCTTCACAAGGCCTGCGTCTTCCAGGAGCAGATCGTCTGCGTGTGCGACATCCCCGTGGTCAAAGCCTACAGCCCTGCAAGAGGGGAGTGGAAGAGGCTGGGTGACATTCCCATCGACAGCCGAGCGCTCAACTACCAGGTGATCCAGCACAGCGGCAAGCTGCTGCTCCTCACGCAGACGCTGCTTCAGCACAACAAGAACAGGGTCCTCATCCACGAGTACGACCCCGCTCGGGACGCGTGGAAGAACATCATGGCGGTGTACGTGTCCACCCTGGGGCCCGTGTGCGTGTCGACGCGCGTGTACCCGGCGTGCCTGGGGTCCGCTCACAGCTTCTCCACGGAGGAGGACGACGACAGCGGCTCCAGCGCCGACTGGGACCTGGACGGCTTAACGGATGCAGACTCCGATTCCGGCAGCTCCAGTTCGTTCTCTGATGAGAACTGGTAGGGAACCGATGTTCCCTTTTCAAAAGTAGTGTTTATTTATAATGGCTATTTATTTTTATTGGGGATTTTTGATTGCCACTGGTGATGTTTCAGTATTAAAGCAGCCATTTAACTTGAAGACATAAGTTAAGGCCTGGGAGAGGTTATTTTTCTTTCTATTTCACCCACTTACAGTATTGCATCATTTTGAGATTAAGTAAATACAACAAACATCTCTGTGTAATGACAGACCAACACACAAGGGCATGAATTAGAAGGGGAAAAAAACATTGTTAAATGTTTTTACAAATATTCTTAAAAGTGTGGCACACATTTATATCCTTTCACTCACAGCACAGGGATTAACACCTTTTTCTTGCCATTACCTGAAACTACTTTTACCATATATATGTTCTTACTGGTTTCACAGGGACAAATCTTTTTTCGTCCCTTAAGCTGTTAATTTTTCATACTTTTCCTTTGTATGGTCTCCTCAGTGGGGGATGCCTACATACACGTGAATAACTTGGGACGAAGAGTGGACTTTAGACATTTGAATTAGGGGTTTCGTCTCATGCTTGGTGCTCAAACATCTCTCTGATGTATTCATGTCCCTGTTTGCAAAACATTAGACTTCATTTGGGTCCGCCAAAACTGTGGGAACTCTGGAACTATTTTTTTCCCCCCCCATTTATTATTTTTAAACCTTTTGACAACTATAGAGGGTAGTATTTAACTATTTGTACTCTGAGGTTTGTTCCATAATGACGTGTTTTTGATCAAATTTGTGTTTAACTTGAACATACGCTTAGACACCAGCTTCAAATTGGTGTAAAATCTGATTTTTGAGGTCTGGCAGCTTAAGTGCCTCTCGTTTATGACTCCAAACTAAACGGGACGAAAAACAGGGCTTTTTCTATGCAGATGATGTGATTCTGCACTCAGTAAGTGGTTGTGAAATTTTTAGTTTGTAAACCACAAAGTTAGTGTTTGCTGCAGTCTCAGGTTTGGGCTCAAAAGCCTTCTTGCCATGTTCGACTTCCTTTTTGTTGTGATTACGAGTGGCTCATTTTACAATATGTATTCAGATCTATGTTTTTTTTTTTTTTTTTGTGTAGAAGGATAATTTAATTTCTGCATTCCAAAATGAAATGAAATTTATTATTGTTTTGCTTTATTAGCAGTATTTGTTCCAAAATGCTGAGAGATGGTAGGCATTAAGCGGCTTTTGGGAGCATAAAATTTACAAAATCCAAGACCAACGAACTGCTTCTGCTTAAACAATCATGATGTGGAGATGAATCAGTATTTCTGTTAGCATACAGCAATGCAACATTAGTAATAGTGGGTTTTATTTTACCCAGAGAGTCCATAGCGATGAGCATTAGCTTGACTACATTTTACTTTTACATTTACTTTTCACAGATTAGGAGGTGATTTTATTGTATATGTCAAAAATAAACTTGTGTACATTATATCTAGAAAATGTAATATTGGTGTCTTTTGTATTAAACCACCTATGTTGAAAGCAGACTTCTGACAGTCTGAACAGTACATGGAATTACAGCACAGAGAACCATTTGTTAACACGGAAAACTGGCTTTCTAAAAATAAAACACAGCAGTTTTAACAATGAATTTAAACAAAAGATGGACCTTGTGACATGTTTTGATCAGTTAGTAATAAAATAGGAGAACCAACGCTGACTATTAATGTTTTTCTTGAGGTAAAATTGGAATTTTACCTCAATACGGGTAAAATATAGTCACATTTTCAAAATCTGAAATGACCATAAGAAATTGAATGTAACTTTAGTGTTTAGAATGCCTTACATGCTCATACTGTAAAATTAAATATATATATACGCACACACGGGGGTTGGCCAAGATTAGATTAGAAAAATATAACCAAAATGTGAAAAAGAATCTAGAAAAGCAACAATTACTCCTTCAGCAACCCAAGATATGTGGAAATCTTACATTAAACTGTAAAACAAATAGTGTGTTTTACTGTATAAAGTAAATGAAAAAAATTCATAAAATTTAAACAACACAAGTGATTTTCCTTTTCATCATTCATTGCATATAAATGTGCACAGTCCGTTTGCTAATTTACCTCAAAGAACCCACTAAAATCAAAGCAATGAAACAATAAACACAGGCAGATTTTGCGTATATCCAATGATTTCCTCCTGGCTACGGGTGACATCTAGCGATGCTTTTCTTACGTTCTCGCGATATCTTACCGCCGTCCAGACAGCAACGAGATGAGCCATGGCAATAGAAAACAAACCAGAGGAAGAATTTGACACAGTTTTCAATCTGAATGATTCCCTGGAGTTCTCCTCTCATTCAGAGCATGACTGTGGAAAGGCACGAATCTTCAAGATAATAGTTATAGGAGACTCAAACGTGGGGAAGACGTGCCTGACTTACCGCTTCTGCGGGGGCACTTTCCTGAAAAACCCAGAGGCAACTATCGGGGTGGATTTCAGGGAGAGGACGGTGGTGCTGGACGGAGAGACCATCAAGGTGAGGTGACACACGTTAATAATTATCCACAAGAAACCATAAACATGTTCTGTCTGGTGTATTGGTTTTATTGGAAGATTAGAGGAAAAGCGTTCTAATCATCACATAAAATTATAGCTTGCTTAGTGAAAAACGGGCTAATGGGCTACAGCCTTACACAATTTAGGATTTTATATTTTACTTTCAAAATGTTTTCAGTTTGCAAAAGTCTATAATTAGAACTGTTCATTCAATAGTTTTCTCTTCGATGTTCTCATCAAAGGAAAACAGGTGCTACATCTCATGACACAATGCCCTGCAAAAATATCAGTATTCCTTACACCCTCAAACACAAGTCGGTTTTCTTTGACTTTTACACCAACAAAAAAGTTGTATTAAGACTTGTCTCTACCAGCTTTGTTCATTTAGAGACTTCTGTTAATTCCCATTCTTCACAAACTGTCCCATGTTCAGACAAATAGCATCTATAGACATCCATTTTGTAAGGACTTTGAGTAGGCCATTCTAATTCATGGATTTGCTTTCATTTAAACCTTTCTATTCCTATTCTGGGTGTGTTTACGTTTGCTTTCATCCTGGAAGTGAAAGTTTTAGCTTAATAAGTATGTTGTTTCTCCAGCAATTGGCCTTTATTGAGTCTACTAAAAAAAAGGCCAATTAATGATTAACCGGCTACTGAATTAGTTGACAGTTATTTTAATAATTGATTAATCACGATTAATTGCTCCAGCCCTAATTTCTATTTCTTCTATAAATACTATGACAAAATACTGTAAACCAGCTCAGTCCCATATCACATGTCAAAGGTCTTTCTTCATCATTACAATACTGATTCTTGAAACCAAACTCTGCAAACCAGACGGTGACAAAAACAGAGACCATGTTGTCGTTTGTCTTCTTGTCCCAATTGCTTGGTAAGAAAATGATAGCATCACTCTTGCTGTGCGCACTGAACAAACAACAACTCTGCTTCTGCCTCCTTTTCCAGTTGCAGATTTGGGACACAGCGGGTCAGGAGCGTTTCAGGAAGAGCATGGTGGAGCACTACTACCGCAGCGTTCACGCCGTCATCTTTGTGTATGACGTGACCAATCTGCCATCCTTCGAAAGCCTCCCCGAGTGGGTCGAAGAGTGCAGTAAACACGCCGTGGGGCCCCTGGTGCCGCGCATCATCGTGGGAAACAAATGTGACCTGAGGGAACATCGGCAGGTGCCCGCCTCCGCCGCTCACTGTCTTGCCGACGGCTACAACTTCCCCCTATTCGAGACTTCGGCCAAAGACCCCGCTGAGAAGGAGCATGTTGACGCCATCTTTCTGACTTTAGCTTATCGGCTGAAGAGCCACAAGCCCCTGAGACTGAAGCAGCTGAGTGAGAGCTCTGTTAGGGAGCTGAGGAACCAGAGAGAACAGGAAACGACATTTTGTCAGTGCTAAGGTCTACTGTGGACTTGCAGGGTGGACAGAGGCCGCAGGATCCGTCTGAACATCTGTTTAAAATCACCATTGTCACTAAATTAGTGAGCAGTATTTCAAAAGTAGAAAGAAGCTTTCTGTTATTTCTAAAATGCCCTCTGGCTGATGTGAGGCACAGGTCATGGTCATGGCAGCAAAGACCGATCGGTTGGTGCGAAAGCCGAACCCATATTTCTACAAAATGCATGAGTCAATGTGGAGATATGTCAAGTATTTGCACTTCGGAAAACAATTATGATTGACAAGAAATGTCTACGTCGATCTCTCTCTGGCAGAATTATGTTCTGTCATTGAATTACTTTGCAGACTGCTGGACAGAAAATGAAAATAAAGTGTTTAAAGTCACCAAAGCAGATAGAATGACAATGGAACTGTGATGAAATTTGCAAACATTTTTCCTTTTCTGTATGCATTGCAAACACAAGTCTAGAATAATGATGCATAACAAATGAAAAAGAAATAATGCAAGTGGTAAAATGCTGCTACTTTGTGGGTACACAATATAAATTCATACAGCTGACCTGCAAAGCATATCTAGAATGAGCTCTGGTTCCTAGAAATCAACATGAAATGTATCAAACATGACTGATTATGAAGTTGCACGTAAACAGTCTAAACATGTTACAAAAGCATAACAATTTGACTATTTGAGCCTGAGTGATGGAAAAGAAAAAAAAAACGCACTTTACTATGCATTATTTATAGAACTATAAAGGGAGCTGAAACCTTTGGATCAGTGCAGTGTCATGATTATTATCATATCAATGTGGATCTGTTTTGATCATTAAATGTGCAGATGATATCAAAAGTAGTGGGACCATTTCATGGTATTGGAAGCCAAAACAGCCAGAGGGCTGGTGCAGAAAGCGACCTCAATGAGGACAAAACAAAGGAAACGATCGTCTCGTTCTGAAGGTCGTGAGACAAACACGAAAGCCTCAGCATCAGCGACCGTCCAGGAGCGAAAGTGAACGGCATTTAATTTGTCAGAGTGCGGATCTCTGATGACCTCGAGCTGATCCAAGAACATCGCCGCTATTGTGAAATGGGCCAAGCAGAGACTGCAATTTCTGGGGAACCTGAAACCAAAGTCGCTCCTCCCTACCAGCATCTCACATCATCCCACAAGGCTGTGGTTTAGTTGCGGTTTTCGATGGGGTGTTATAGATCACTTCCCAGAGCAGCATGCAGAGAGTGCAGCAAAAGAATTTAATAAAATTCTGTAAGTTGAGTGTGAAAAGGGTTTTCTAAGGCTCAATTGTATGTCCAGTTACTTGGAACAGGGTCACCCCTCTTGTGGTGTGAACCAGTGGTTATTTTGTTGCTTAGACAAGTTTTAATTGGATTTGTTCAACCAATGTTTAACATCTGGCCTCATTAGTCTGGTCAGCACAAATGCATAGTATTTTGCTTATTATACACTGAACAATTATGTGTTAAAAACAATTAGATTTACAGAAAGTGTTTTCAGTGTTTTCTTGCAATAAGCAAAATCGTGAAAAGCATGATGTATAGAAACTTGTAAAACCTGGACTTGTATTAGGAGTGCTTCTTATTCATTGTATTATATCTATGGATTTTCAGTTAGATTGGCTTTCTTTGGGGGGTTTGTTTGAGTGAGGGGCAGCATTCATGCAAGAACCACCACTGCTCATGATACTCCAGCTGCAATGGCAGAAAACAAAAACAGTGCTACAATGTAAACGTTAATAGGTAGTTAAAATGTCTCTAGAATATCTTTCAGAGCTACTGCAGGAACAGGGCTCTGAAAAATATTACTTTTAAATTTACTTTTAAAATGATGTCACCAGTTGGATATGCAATTAAATGGAAATAAATTAACTTGATTTAATTTTTTGTATTATTGTTGTCATGACCGGTAAGCTCTATTATATGGAGGCTGGTTGCATAGTGGTAACACTGTTGCCTTGCAGCAATATGGTCTTGGGTTTTGAATCCTGGCCTGGGATCTTTCTGTTTAGAGTTTATATGTTTTTTCGGTGCATGCGTGAGTTCTCTCCTGGTTCTCCAGCTTAATCCAAAAACATGTTACTGATAGTAACTGAAAGTGTGTGAGCTGGTTATTCCTCATTAGTGCCTATGTGATGATCAGTCGAGATTGTACCCCGCCTCTCGCCGCTGGATATAGGCACCTGCTCCCTGGCGACCCTTCAAGAACAAGCGGAGAATGGACGGATGGAAATAAAATGGATTTAATGTTGAGACTGTCTCACCCAGATTTCAATATTTGACCTATTTTCAGCGACGACCAGCGGCCATCTCTTGCCTAGCAACAACCCAGATGAAGCGTTTTATAAACCCCGTACAAAAATTACTATTTCTGTTCAGTCCAGTCATTAAAATGAATAAACGTTTTACATGTGGAAATCTGATGTAAATCATTTTTTCCATCGATTCTTTAGCTTTTCTGCCTTCCCAATTGGCCATTCTCCTGATAATCCCTCGTTCATGTGCTGTGTTCTCTTCGTTACCATTTTTTGAACGCGTAAGTGAAAGCATCGCGGTAACCTAGACTGTCCATGTTCTTCACGCGGCGTCTCTCTGCGCCCATGGTAACACCTTGCTCAAAGGTTGGACTGCTAATTCATAAACTACCTCACCCACAGTCGCATTTTGTGCACGTGTAAGGAACACTTTCACAAAAAAGGTATTGTTAAATGCACGGTATGTGTCTCTTGTTATTGTCTGCATGTGTGTTTAACGCTCTGTGGGAGGATTAGGGGAGTGTTTGCCTACTGACACACGGCGGCCAGTTGAATTTGTGTTTTTGTCTGTCGCCGTCTGACCGCGAGTTAGCAACAAAGCTAACGTCAAAGTGGTTGTAAAAATGTTCGTACAGTAATTTGGGCGTTGAGGTGTTTTTATTGTAGCTTTCCGAGCTGTTTGTTCACCCGCGTTAAAAAAAGAAAAACTAATCAGTGTCCCTGTTATCAACTAGCTTATTTTCATGTAGCAGGTGTTGCTGTATAACTGATAGTAAGCTGCACAATTAATTTAATCTTCTGGCCATTTGACATGAATGAGACTTAATGAATTATTATAGAGTTCCGTGGACTTTTCAGTAGCTAAAGTTTACAAACTCGTTGTTAAATCGCGCAGTTAATTCACAAAATTGTTTGCTTTTCTACAGCTGTTTATGAAGCATGAATTTGGCAGAGATATGTGACAACGCCAAGAAGGGCCGTGAGTATGCCCTGCTTGGAAACTATGACTCCTCCGTGGTGTACTACCAAGGCGTGATTCAGCAGATCCACAAGCACTCTCAGTCCCTCAGAGATCCAGCTCTGAAGGTTAAATGGCAACAGGTCAGTTAACCTTCCCTTTCACTTTGCATTGACAATGAACTGCAGATCAGCAGGACAAATGCACAGTAGTCACCCTGGATTACGTCTTACTTTCCTGCTTTCTTTTGCATAGCTTGAATGTAGGGTTTTTTATTTACTGCTACTATCAGGCTAGATATATTTTTTTGTTCTATTATAATTCATGATCTCCCATCTAACGTACTGGTTATTGGGTTTCTGGGAGTTTTTTAATAGGGTGCTTATGCAGCCTATAAAGCCATCTTTCCATCCATCTGTCCAGTCATTCACACATGCACTTGTCCTTGGATGTGTCTATCCTTTCATCCATCTTCTTGTTCAACTTTTGTCTGTCAACTCTCATCAATTTGTCCTTCTGTATGTTAATCCACCTGTCTGTTCATCCTTACCATTTCTGGTTTTTGCAGGATATATTTAAAGCAAGAGCACCATATAAATATCTGTAGTAATTTAAGAGGGAACGTTTATACTTGCACTTACTTACAGCCTGAAAAACATGGAAAATCTGCAGGAACCCTGTAATGTTTTTTTTTCCCCCAATTCTACACACATTTTCTAGAGATTTTGAAATATAAATAAAACTAAGACTATATATTTTATCAAATTTGTACAAATTCAGAAATGCATGAGGAAGATGAGGCCGCAACTGTTAACACTGAATTTAAATTAGCTGAGTAAAAGAGTCCCTTGTGCTCGACTCTCTCTCAGTTGGAGAGCTGGACAACACAACAGGAAATGACCCCAGATCATGAACAGAGCATTGAACCCCCCACACCCCCACCCCTGCGAATCTGAGACAAGACAGACATCCAGTAGCCACTCAACATAAGTGGGTAGCAGCCCTGTTGAAAACATCTGAAGAGCGAAGAAAGCTGTGATTACATAAAGCTAAAAAAAGTGGTTTTTCTTTGTCCTGTATAAGTACAGGACAAAGAGCTCTTGGATCAAGACCGATTCATTCAGAGCAGTGATTCTCAAGGCTTTTTCTAACAGCTGCCACTTCAGTAAATACTGTACCCAGATTTCCATGTGCCACCGTTTTGAGATACAGTTTAGAGGACATGGACTTGTTATTTGTGTTATGTCATAAAAAGAAAAACAAATAGTTTCTGTCCCATATTTACGCTGAAGTTGTAATTTTTGAGTTTTAAGACGGAAAAATGAACAAAAATGCCCCTAGAAGTTAGACTACTTAGTGGAAAAGTCAGAAGTTTCTCACCTCTACCTCAAAATCCAATATGGCTGCCTGGCGTGTAGAATTACCTGATGGCTTTGGTGAAAAATGATCATCTGATAATTTGTGTCTTATCAAATCAGTTACAATCCTGCCACAGTGGCAAACAGTAGATTAATACATTGGTATTGGCTTAAATTGCTAATTTTTGTTAGAATGGCCACTCATCTTATCAATTAGCAAACTCAACTGGTTTTCAAACTTGACCAATTAAGTTGGATTGGATGTCGTTCCCTGATTTGTTCTGTTTTAACTTGAGGTAAGTGGAACTGGTCATGATTCATTGTTGTCTATTTCTTCACGGTTTATCTAATTTCTTCACAGTTTACTAACCTTAAAAGAGGTTTTTCCTTTTGTCAAGTGTTCAAATCATATGTTGCTAATATTCTGGAATCTGTAAATTAAACTTCACTTGTCCAAACATTAAAGTATTTATTGGAACTTTAATTTTAATATGAAAGTCTACAAACATTAGAGGCAGTTTAAGGTTAGGTTAAAATAAATGATCTCCTTCTTTCTGTGTGTGTGAGAAGCTCAGACAGGAATTGACTGAGGAATATGAGCAGGTGAAAAGCATCATGGGAACACTTGAGAGCTTCAAGTCCGAGAAGCCAGTCGACATCCTCGTCCCTCTGGAGCGGCCAGAGGACCCAGCAGTTTGGCCCCCACCCATCCCAGTGGAACACAGGTGAGTGATGTTGTATCTGAATTGGCTGTGTGACAAAACGACGCAGGGTGTGATTTTGCATAGTCAGTTTTATCTCTGCAGCCTCACTCCATCACTATTCCACTTTCAGATCTGGTTTTGAATGTGTGTGGGGGTGGGGGGTGGGGGTGGGGATTTCCTTTCTATTATTATTACCACTGTTTGCCTGTCAGAAATGGTGGTTGGTATGTTTAACCATCTGTGTATTTGTAGAAATCCTGTTGTGGTGAAAAGGCCTAACAGCGCAGTAAAGCAGCACAGGAAGGATTCTCCTGGCATGCAGCACAGAGGAGCAGGAGCACGCCCTCCGGCCAACCCTAAAGCAGAGAGGCAGGCCAACAGGGCCGCGAAGGCCAAAGATGATAAGGTCTGACAGCTGCTGTTGCTCATGTTTCGGTCGACTCGTAAATTAATATAGGGATTTAAGAGTTTATATTTGTTTATATATTATATATATTTGTTTATATATAAGTTTGTTTTGTTTTTTTATCTAGTCATTCTTAGGTATATATATATTTTACAAACTTCGTCTTTATTACCTAAGATGGAGTAGCTTTCTACAAATAAGCAATTTTCCCTTGGGGATCAATAAAGTCTATTCTATTCTAAAGGAAAATTTTTTTTTTTTTTTTTTTTTTAGCAGGGTAAGAAAGTGGATTCATTGGCGGAAGGAGAACAGAAGAAGTTTGATGGTACTGGGTATGACAGCGATTTAGTGGACTCGCTAGAGAGAGACATCATCTCCCGTAATCCTAATGTACACTGGTGGGTTTCATGTGTATTTCTTTACAAGTTTTGCTAGTTTGATTGTTTTGTTCTACTTTGTGGCTTTTTTTCTGTGATTTGTAGGGATGATATTGCTGATTTGGAAGATGCTAAGAAGCTGCTGAGAGAAGCTGTTGTGCTCCCCATGTGGATGCCTGACTTTTTTAAGGGAATTCGTCGACCATGGAAGGTAGGTTTGCACTGTCAAAAATATTGATACCCCTTTAGAATTACATTTTTGTTAATGCTTTCACTTCAGTTTATCTTATTTAGATGTATTTTTTTGCCAATAAAAAAAAAAAAAATGTGACATGCATTTCTTTTGATCTTCCCCCATTAAATTGACATACCTAAATAAAATGATTTGCAAAAAATTTGCCTCAAAGTCAGCAGACATACTCCAAAAGGCTTGCAGTGAAAGCTGGTTCTGCAAACCATTGAGTCAACATTCAGAGATGAATTCGACATTCTTTTCATATTTTTGGCAAAAAGGTTTATGTATCATTTTCTGCCTTTGTAAAATGTACACTACTTTGTGTTTTTAGGTTTGTCACATACAATTTTTGAAAGTCTTTTAGGCGTCTGAATGAATTTGCTCATGCATTATGTGTTCACACAGTTCTAAGTACTCAGTAATGTCAGACATGTATGAGATGAGTGAATTGACTCTGTTTAGATGTGCTGTGCCTAGCTTCTTTGCTTTAATCTAATTTCTTCAAATTTATCAAAGCTCTTTGAACCCCCAGCTTTTCTCCCTGTCACCGTCTTGTGTGTCGGCCTCTCCTTAGCCTCATCATGTGAGACCTTTTCCCTTCAGGCCTGCCATTTGAGAGTCAACACTTTACTGTGTTTTACAAGGGCTCAGTTATTATCATTTTTCTACTGTATGCACATGGAAGCATTTCAAGCTGGAAACAAAGCAGTGCTTATTCCTCTTAGAATGCTGGAAAGGGAGCAAAATGTTAGTTCAGAAAAAAGGTAAGTGTCATTAGTTTTAACATTCAGCCATATTGGTCCTTAATGTTTATAACCATTAAGCTGATAGTCTTTTCCGTTTGCAGTGTTTTACACTGGAAATCTAACATGTGGCTAGAATTTTACGACTTCAATACATACAAATGAACTAAAACACTCCTTGTATAGTCTAATATGTAAAATCTAATATTTGTTTTCCTATCTGTGGTAGGCATTTCAGGTGCAGTTATACGGTTTTCTTATCGTAGTACCAGATTACTGCTTTTTCTTTGTTGTATGTACTCTTTTTTTGTATGTACTATACTTACTTTGTACTGTATTTACTTTGACATTTATCTGTTTGTTTGGACTATCTTGTTTTCATAGAAATCCAGATAAGTTTGTAATTGTGCTCATTTCTTTAGACAGATGCGATAGGTCGTGGATGCTCAAAGTGCGGCCAGGGGAACTTTTGTGGCTCTTGAAATAATTTTGTAAAAATTTTACCCACCAGTATAAGTGATTGATTCATATCTTCTTTAGTGCGGGTCAAAGGATATGTCTAGCTTCATTTTTTTCCATTATGGAATAAGTAGGACCAAAATAACAATTACAATTATGTTTAGGAGTCATGCTCAGGCACCCAGCCCTGGATTGTAGATCCTCCCAGTGGGACTGCCGATCAGCTACCTTCAATTACCTGCTGCAGTCTACCTGATTATTTTCTTTTTTACACTGTTCTCCTCAGGGCGTACTAATGGTTGGCCCTCCAGGAACTGGAAAGACAATGTTAGCCAAAGCCGTGGCCACAGAATGTGGGACTACTTTCTTCAATGTGTCCTCCTCCACCCTCACCTCCAAATACAGGGGCGAGTCAGAGAAACTTGTCCGTCTGCTGTTTGAAATGGTGAGTGTTTCTGCAGTCTGCTTTTCTGGCTGGAATACTAAACATTTCCAAGCTGACTCTTTATTTATCTGCATGTGTAAAGAACTGTTTTCATCTTCTTTTTTTCTCCCTTAGGCCAGATTCTACGCTCCAACAACTATCTTCATAGATGAAATTGACTCCATCTGTGGTAGAAGAGGGACGTCAGATGAACACGAAGCCAGCCGGCGTGTTAAATCAGAACTTCTGATTCAGATGGACGGTTAGTGGACCACAGGGGGGAGGTGTTGTGTGTAGTAGCTGCTGAGTGAGTGGATCGGCCAAAAAAAAAAAAAAGAGGATTCAAAGTATAAAACCTGCCACAATGTGGGCTTTTATACTGTCAGAATTAGAACTGCTTTGGTGTTCATTTGTAATTCTGTGTGTTTTTCAGGTGTTGGCGGAGCCTTGGAAAACGATGACCCCTCTAAAATGGTGATGGTGCTCGCTGCCACAAACTTCCCCTGGGACATCGACGAGGCGTTGCGGCGACGGCTGGAGAAGCGGATCTACATTCCGTTGCCCACAGGTGACCTTTCAAGCCACCGCCGTCCAACTTGGTTTCACGCAAGATGAGGACGATGCATACTGATAGATCCATTTCCTCTTGAAGCCTCACCTTAACGTCTGATCCGTTCTGTCTGGTTGTAGCCGTGGGCCGTGTGGAGCTTTTAAAGATCAACCTGAGGGAGGTGGAGCTGGCTCCTGACGTCAACCTCGACCTCATAGCGGAAAAGATTGAGGGATACTCGGGAGCGGACATCACCAACGTCTGCAGGTTTGTGCGTACTTGGGACAACATGGTCAGATGTTGAAGATCCGTCTTATACACAGTAATGTGAATGCTGTCTTGAATTTCATCCTCTAGTATTCAGAGCCTTCTTCAAAACAGTTGTAAAACGTCTTCACACACAGTGATGTTGGCATTTATCAGCAAGGACAATTAAAATTGATCAGTTGGAGGCTGCATATGACTTGAGACTGGGACAGGGGTTAACTTTCCAATAGTACAACCAGCCTAAACATGAAGCCAGAGCTGCAGGGCAAATCTAATCTGTGGCTGTATTTGAAAATCGATGTCCACAGAGGTTCTTTATCCTGTGTGACTGAACTCGAGCTGTTTCACACAAACAAATGGGCAAAAGTTTCACTCTCTGGTTGTGAAGCCTGACTACAAATGCACCACACAGTTTTGTGATATTTAGGTATAAAAACATATTGAAAACATTTAATCCATTTCAGAATTTTACATTTCATTGTGTTGACCTCCCATGTAAAATCCCAATAAAAAGGCAGCTTGTTCAAATTTCTTGAACAATAAAAAATTACACATTACAACTCTTTGTGCAACAGAACTCGGTAAATCACATTAAGGATTTGTAATATGATGTGACTGACCAGAGGAGAGTACTGAAGGCTGAAAATCTACAGGTTCAGACCAGAACTCAGAATCTTGTAACCAGACTGTTAATTTTTTGCAATTCTCTGCCTTATGTTGGAAACCAATCACAAATAAATTTAGTTATTTGATTTTTCCCACTCTTATTAGTCTGTTTTACGTAGTTAATCTTAATATATCAACATGAATTCTATTTTAAATTCTTGTCACTTACAGAGCAGCTGTGCCTTTGTGAGATACAGCTTCAGGGTTTACACAAAAAAAGCAAAATGTTTAATTATCTACATAGTTTTATTAAAAACAAAAAATTATTCTTACTGTTGCTGAAAACAAGTCCTGTTATTACACTTATAATACTTATCAATTAAACTTGTTTTTATTTTCATGCAAAAACAAAATATTTTTAGCAGCTCATTTCTCAGAATATCTCTATTACTTGTGTTTCTTTCCAATTGGAAAACGTCAGAGCAGTCAAATGTTCTTGTGAAAAAAGTTGTCATTAAACCACGTCACTGGCAGTTCCCAGCAACAGATGGGAGAGGAGCACCACTCTCACATCTCTCCTTTCCATTTTTGGAAATTGATATTATGTAAATAGATTTAGTTTTCTCTTAGTCTGTGGATTTGTTTTTGCCAAAGTTGTGCAGAGGATCTCAGGAATGCTCTGTTCTGAAATGATCTCTGTTCATTTCTTAATCATTACTTCAGTGACCTTGTTGTACTTCATCTAGGAACAGCCTCTAGCTCTAGGCGGCATGTCTTCATAGAAGTCTTAAAACACTGAGTAAGGATATCTGGTAACCCTCTTTTCTGCCATGTCTGCATCAGAGATGCATCCATGATGGCCATGCGTCGTCGAATCCAAGGCCTGAGCCCGGAGGAGATACGAGCCCTGTCTAAAGATGAGCTGCAGATGCCTGTTACCATGGAGGATTTCACTATGACTCTGAAGAAGATCTCAAAATCTGTCTCTGCTGCAGACCTGGAAAAATACGAATCCTGGATGGCAGAGTTTGGCTCCGTATAGAGAATAGATGCAAACTCACACAGTCGGACCAGAGGGTTGAAAAGAGAAGTCCCAGCTTTGAAGTGTAAAGGCTTTGAAGAGGAGGAGAACTGTAGAGTGAGCCAAGAAGCACATCAGGGATGTTGGAGTTCACATCAGAAGGCTGGCATCTTTGACAGAGCTTCATAAAAACTTTGAGATGCTCCACTTCTGCTCTTTTTACATCCCCCCTCCCCCCCTTTACACTATATAGGAAGACTTCTGACATATTCCACCTGGGTAACTTGAGGGATGTCAATATAATTAAGCTAAACATTTCTGACCTAAGAAAGATCTACTAGTTGCCTAAAAGTCAAAGACAGGAAAAATGTATTTGTTCTTGTGAAACTTCCAATCTTGTTCACCTCTCATTAAATGTCTAGCACAGAGCATCGGACCTTACTTCTTCTGATTTGATATACAATAAATCTACAATTGTAATCAATATTTCAAAAAGAAACTGTTAACAATGTATCATCCAAACAAAGCCAGAACAAAACTGTCACTTTTAACAGCAAAGGCAACTGTTGACATTTTTTTTTTTTTAGCAAAGTTCAAATTGTCACTAATCCTACAAAAAAGTGGTCAGCTTTACATTTGCAAGATGTTCTATAAAGCATAAAGTTTATGTAGCATAATTCAGCCCTCGGACTCAAGTGTTGTAATAATCGCTGTTAGCAACATAAATCTGTTGTGTTTGTATGAAGTCTTACTTCATTCATAAAGATTGTCTTGAAGAACTATATATATATATATATATATATATATATATATATATATATATATATATATATATATATATATACATATATATATGTATTCAGCACTTTAAATGTATTTCCTTAAAACTTCCCTGTGTTGACCACTGGCTGAACTCTTGTGTTTTAGTGCTATGTGTTTTCTTTGTTGTGATTGTTATTTTGTTGAGCTTTTTTTTTTTATTTATCTTCAGTTTTAGATTAAATTTGGACAAACAAATATATATTGCTTACTTGTTTTTTTTTTTTATTTTTTATTTTGTTCTGGTTTGGTTTGTTTTTTCATTTTTAAATAAAAAGAAAAATGTGTTTTGACCTAAAACCTTGCCTGCTTCAGTTCACCTGTGGCGTACCTCCAGGCTTCATTCCTGGGCCACTTTTAATCTACATTTATATGATCCCAAAAAATAAACCTTGTTTATTTTTAGTAGGCTATATCATTCTGAAAGTGTCTCCACAGGTCTCCGAACAAGCAGTTCATCCAAAATGACGAAGCCAAGAGTCCTGACCATCACCAGCTTAAACTGTGTTTTACAAATAAACTTGACTCACCTTAAAATAGAAATAGGATAGGTTTTCATGGTTCTATAACATTGGGTGAAGTTTTTAATTTTAAAGTCAACAAGTATGTTTTTAGATTTCCAGTTGTTGAACAGACGGCAGCTCAGTTGTTAATAGAAATGCATGTATCATAAACTTTGGGTTAGAGAATTACTTTCATAAGTCATATGAGTCAAATGAATAATGTAACAGAGCGACCTGGTCTGGGAGCCTTGCAAGCCACTTGATCACTCGGACTTTTATTACACAGCCATGCAGTTGTAGCCTGATACTAGACTGAATATTTAACCTCTTCCCCTCTGTTTACACAGATATAGAAGTCTGGTACATTTTTGTTTTAATGTTTGCAATGTTTGTCTGTGTTGCACTGGAATGGCAACAAATGTGGAATGAAAACCTGATCAATTAAGTTCAACACTAATGCAAATTTTGATTGTACCAATTATGCATTCATGCTACACCTTTTCTTGAACTCTGTTTTTTTCTCTTCTGAAATATGATTATTCAACATGTTTTAGCTGCGCTTTTCCTTCAGCTGCTCTCCTGAAGTTTTGGTATTTTTGTTGCTGCGTTCTACTATAGCAAATATTCTGCTTTTATGTTGTCTTTCACATATCGTTCTCTGTGTTCATATCTGCTTTTCTTTATCCAGTCGTTCGGTATAAAAACATATGCACCATCTTCATATTTACTCTGACAGCTTCCCTGTCTCTGCTGAAGAAGAGCAGCATGATGCTATCGCTACCATAAGTTACAAAGCCCATGGTGTGTTCATGGGTAAGAACCAAAGAAGCTTTTATAGAACAGCAATATTTAAACCGGGATAACATCACACATCTAATTACTACTTGGATCACTTCTAAAGAGATTTTTTTTTCTACTGAATCTTATTTTGGATATTAGTGCGAAGAGGACTGAACACTAATGTACAGCACAGATTTTCTATTTTCATTCATAAAAATATGGATCAAAGTATGCATCAATTTCTCTCCACTTAGGCTCATAGAAATGCACTACTCTGTTGGTAACTTAAAATACCAATAAATTTATGGGATTTTGTTATTGTAATGGGACAAAATATGCAAAAGTTCAAGGGTGGTGGACGCTGGATTTGGCATTTTCATGTCTTCTAGTTTAAAGGCAAATAAAATGATTTGAAATTAACCTCAATTTGACAAAACACGTTCGTTATTCCAAAAAATAAGGCGCATTTACATGTTATAAATCATTGTCTTTATGACTGCTAAATATACCTCGCTAATTGCACCTATAGGATGACTTCACCTTTTTTTTTTTTTTTTTTTTTTTTTTACTGTTTCAGGTTAAACAGATTGTAGTGACAGAGTGTAAACTGATTGGTTTGAATAGGATTATTGTTTTTTATGGAAAATGTGACGAAACGAAATTTAAAAAATCTGTCCATTTTGAATATATTGCACTGTTCTGGTCGCGTTGGTTTTGTTTTTATGTAACCCTCAAAACCCGTCTGCGCATGTAGGGGTGTTTCCGATGAAGTAGAGGATCTATATGTTCCTCCGCCGCTCAACAAACTCCATGCTTCCACAATAGGGACCATATTTGTCTCCACAGTGTCGGAGGAGGGAGGAGGGGGAAGAGCTGCTTGATGCAGCATAGAAACTAACAGCGCAACCTGCGGGCGGACAGTGACGCCGTGCGGCCGCATCCGCGAAGGACGCAGCGCAGCGCGACCAGCCGCGGAGACGTTTCTGTTTTTTTCCGCTCCTGTTATTATCGCCACAGCGGCTCGATCCGACACAGCACCACAATGGAGACCAAACCGGTCATCACCTGCCTTAAAACGCTCCTTATAGTCTACTCCTTCGTGTTTTGGGTATGTAGCCCCTCTCTCTTTCTCTTTATATATATATTTTTACTCCTTCGCCTTTCCTAACAGAGAACAAATCTTGCCGCTCCGCCTCCGCTGCTGCTGTGCGTGTTTTTGTTGTGCGTGATGAAAGGCCGCTCGGTGCCAGCATCATGGATGCCTGCTGTTGACTAAGCCCCACTCCCCAAAAAAGAGAAAAAAGAAAAAAGAAATAAATCAAGGACTGAGACTATTAACGTCGCGACTCTGTTTTTAGCGTTTGGAATCGCCCGCAGTACTCCTTATGTAACCGGGGGTCTAGGGTTGCTCATTTATTGGCTGCTGGGCGTCAGCGCGTTTTATCTCACACTGTAGCATCATGGTCGATGTGAGCGAGGCGGAGGGAGGATAAAAAATAAATAAATTAAAGAGCAGCTTTGAAGGCGCTGCATGGGAGACAGGCCTGTTTTCTTTAGGATACTGTGCTTTTTAGTGTGTCTCCTGTACATTGCATTATTACTCTGAGCACTGAGGCTTTATTTACCCAGCCTCAGTTCTGGAATGTAACCCAGTTAATATAGCCCACTTTCACTTTGAGTGGGATTATCCCCACAGGAAATCTCTGCTTACACTACCATTATTGAATATATATTGATTGTAAAGCTAAAAACTACTATTTTATCCTAGCATCTACCAAAATATGACGCTGCGTATAGCTCAAATACATTTTAATAATTGGGTTGCTTCAACAAAAAAATAGGTTGAGATTTGTAAAGAAATACAGCATCCTAATAAACATTAATGTGCTATTGTTAGATAAAATCAACAAAGGTGTTGTCTATAGTCCTTTGTGGATAAATAAGTTACAGATGAGGTGGAATTAAAAGTGAAACCTGCATGAATATTGTGCTGTTAAAATCCCAGCATCACCTCGGTGTCAGTGTGTGAACGAGAAAGACACCAGCCCAGAAAAACAGAAACTCAATCTGGGTACACGATTTTCCCAGACTTCACAGATTTTGCAGACACTTGGAGTTTGAACTAACAAACAGGTTTTTGACATTTTGTTCTTGTTTCACAACTGGAAGAATGAGAATCAGACACTTAACTGGACCCGCTGAGGGATCCCAGACTTCAGGGTTCATCAAACCAACTAAGGCAAAGATCTAACTTAACAGACCAGTTGACTGTTCAGTTTCCGCTTACAAGAAGATGTTGATTCTTTGAAAACTAAATCCTAACTAAATCACTGGTGAAATAATTTGTTTTACTTTAGAGTTTACTGAAACTTCTTAATTTAAAAGCATGCTGAGTTTTCTTTTTATAATTAGAAAAATGCATCTCTATTTATTTTAGACATAATTCTCTCTGCTGTGTGGAGTTTTTTTTTTTGTTTTTTTTTGCTCATCTCTTTTAACACTATGCATTTTGCTAAGTTTGATACAGTAATTTAAAAAGTTGGGTTGTAGTTTGTGTGGTAGCCCCTGTAGTTTTGAGTTTATGGTCGTATAGTTACAAATAAAGTAAAAAGGAAAAAAGAAAAGGCTTGAAAATCAAACCACACAAAACCACCTGCAGCTGATGTTGTGTCCCATCCTCTATTGTTTATTCACTGTTGGCAACATGTCCTGCTGTTTAGGTCGACTCTCTCCCTGCCAATTGTGTCCATCTACTGCAGACTGATTGTGTATTTTCCCAACTGGGAATTATGGGTAACGATGGACAAAAGAAAATCTGATCATTTGTCTCCAGTCTACGCCAAATCTGTCATCTGGTGGAGCTTAAATTAGAGTCGCTGCTCCGTCACATCAAAAGGAGTCAGGATGGCTGCTGTCTTTTGAGGTTTTTGTCCCACTGGAAGGAAACCTTGGGGCAAACTCAAGACAATATATCCTTCAGCTTATGTAAAAATGTGATATGTATTTCACTGCTGGAGAGCCTCCTCTATGTGGTTCACGGGACAAAGGTTATCAAATTATAGCCATCGACATCTGTGAATAATTTGCGCCTCTTTAAAACAGGAAGTGAGTATTTCTTTTATGGCACCATTGCTTGAATCTGTTCTTGACGCTCTGTGGCTGTGTCGCATTCCATCATTATATTGTCTAACATATCAGCCGCACCTTTTTAACAAACTCAACATGTATAAATCTTTCCGTAATTACACAAATGATTGACAGATTGAGTTAGGCTTCATGGTCTATGTATCAAACTCATCCAGCTTAAAATAAAACCCAGAGAATTTACATTAAAAAAATAAAACCAAGACCAAACAAAACAAAAAATTACATTAGGACTGGTAAGGCTGTATAGTTATAAGTAGCATAGTGACAAGTTGGAGGTAAAAGAGATGAAAGTGGGCTTTCTTTAGAGCGTGTACTACAGATTTATCTGCACTGTCTGGTTGTCTTGCTGTTCTACAGCAGAGGAAGCAAAACATAAGACACACCCTGCAGTCTAATGCAAACCAGTACAGCACTATGGGACGTCTTTTTATTTTTCCAGCATACTGAGTCAGTACATCTGGAGCCTTTTTTTTAATAAAGGTTTTATACTACTAATCATTAATAGGGTTTTGTTGTTATGCAAAACTGGATTCATCACTCAAGACAAGTCAGATGTAATTTATTTAGTTTCTTTTAATTTTTTTAAAAAATAACCTAAATGTAACATATTTAGTTATTAATTTTTTTAAATAAATTCAGACAAGAATCTCTTGGGTTTAGAGAAGTTATCTCAGTGTTACCAACCATGCCACTGTCCTCCCACCCCCACCCATACAATTGTGACAGTCGATAACAAATATGCTTACTGTGTTGCGGTCTAATAATCAACAGGGTTGTATTGACCCTTGCACAGGAAGTTAACAGCCAGACCAGAGATGACTGCAGCGGCTGTTGATGAGCATGCCATTTATTGCATTAGTGCTCACCGCTTTTGCTTTATATCCATCCTCTGTTAATACAAAGCCACAGTAGGACCCTGAAAATCACTTTCAGTCAGTGAATCTCAGTTTAACATGACTTTAGCTGATTTTGTTTCTTCGCTGTGTCTGAGCTAAGTGAGAAGAGAGTTCTTGCCTGCCGCTGCAGTCTGAAGTTGACACAGTTGTGTTGATTATAAATTGTATTGATTATAATTAGAATCAAGAATCACTGAAGTTGCATTTCTTGCAAAACAACTGAAGTGTTCATTCTGAATAAATCCGACTCCTGGGAAATATAGATAAACCTCCTTGAATGGTTTATCACTTTCATTGGAAATGTCAAGAATTTATTCTTCAGATTGATTTTTGATTTGTTATGACACTGAGTGGTTTATAAACATAAGTCTAATATAACATTTGAATACAAAATTAAAATAGTGTAATCTTCTTTTAATCCATTTCCTTTGGGATCAATAAAGTATATTTGAATTTGAACTGAATTGCGACCATGCAAGTGCAAGGTAAACAAGATGAGTTATCGGGGAAATCGCAAAATTTCATTGGTTTTGGTACAACTCTTCTGACACAGGTTCCTCTGACTCATTTCCAGGAAATAAGGTCATTTAATTAATCTGGAACTGATTTACCCATCAATAATTGTTTTTAGAACTCATTATTATGCTTCCCACGCTCCCTGTAAACCCTCGCTAACATGATTGAATACCTTTTCCTGGATCTCATTAAAGCTAAATGTTATAGGAAAGCTGATTTCAGCCGTCAGGTTTAAGCCCTGCAGAGCTGAGAGACGGAGCTGAGCAGAGCCGCAGTCACAGACGTGAACTTTTTATATTTAGTCGGTGGTCCACGAGCGCACTCTACCATCTAGAGCGTCGGGTTTCAGGCAGCCAGAGTGGAGGAGAATCTCAAGCTTGGCACAATCTCCCACACCCCCCAGCCCCTCTGAGGGCTGAAAAGCTGGTTCGAAATAGGAGAGGTGTCCAAGTCTCGGGCCTGTAGGTTTCACTGTCTCAAAGCTTTGTCGTGAGCTTTGTGAAGAAGTGGCACCATTCTTTAAATACACGCCAGGGGACAGGAGACGCAAAACACCGCGGAGCAGGTGTTGCAGTCGGCTCCTCGTCCTTCGTGAGCATATTTTGCTATCGCACCTTCTGTTTCTTTATTAGGCCGAGTGGGAGGCGAATTGAAAGAGAAGCGAAGGGAGGCGGGAGAGGAGGGGAGGGAAGGGGAGGGTGACCTGTTTTAAACTCAGCGCTGTAACCACGGTGGTCGGCGTTGAATTTCAAACAAAACATGCGAGAGGGGGCCGAGAGGCGACGAGGGGCCGTGGGGCTCAAAAAAGGGAGGAAGAAAGAGCGTCTCAGGGTGTTTGGGATTCAGCCTCAGGCGTGGAGCTTCAATAATCCTCCCCAGACTTCAACCCTTCAGCGGCATGGAGAGCTGCACTCCAGCGACGACGCCAAATTGTTTGTTTGTGCGAAGCAGCTGCTGTTTGGAGGACAGGATCATGTACAACATGATTAGAGAGATTATGATAATCAAAGGTAATACTCACTGACATAACTCCCTGTGCTGGCCGGCTCAATCACTGTTAATAGAAATACTAATAATATTACTGACAAATTAAATCATCGGCCTTAAGCCCTTTAGTTTATCATAGCATCGACTAAATGGAGTGGTAGGCTTTACTTAAAAGTGCTTTAGATGCTTTGTTTGTCTTTTATTAGATGTTGGTTGACTTCAGACCATAATAATAAGCCCCTGTCTTTTAATTGTTGGATTGGAATACAAATGTTTACATTTATTGGCAACCCCCCCCCCCACCCCCACCCCCAAAAAACAACAACATAAAAGCAAGCTATTTTATAAATAATTTTTTCTTTTTTTCCACAATCAACAAAATATTAAAACTAAATAAATTAAAGAAAGAAAAACTATCCAGAACCACCTTTCACTGCACTTACAGCTGCAAGTCATTTGGACTACTGCTCTTTCCACTTTCCACATCTGACAACTGAAGTTTTGGAAAAATTACTCAAACTCATTCACGGTGGTTTGACCGCTTGTTGATATCATGTGGATGAGTCACTTTCAATCGTCTTCACCCGTTAATATTTATGTACACAAAACTTCAAAGACTGAAGGAGCTGGTTTGAAACCTGGAATTTTATCAACTTTTTTTTTAAAGATCAGAAGCAGAAAAATGATTTAATGGTGGGAATGTTCGAAGGCGCACTTTGCATGAAGAAGCCTTCACCTTGAAAATGTGGCACTTAAATTATTTTATTCTTGTTGAGTTCCAACTTATATTTTGTTTTAGTTGTTTTGTTTTTTTGCAATTTAATGAAAAAATTGGATTTGATTGGCTGCTTTCGATTATGTTGAAATGAGGCTTCGTCATCTTTAGTAGAAAGTTGCCATAGCAACATGAACTTGTTGACGGAGGAGGTGCATTCTTACGGGTGGTGGCAGCTAACACATGGAAGCTGTATCAGTATAGAATTTTTTTTTTCTTTTGTGGCGTCTTAAATGACTAAAGTTAAATGTCTGACTGGCTGTTAGGAATCCACCAATCAGAGGATTTATTTAAGTTTCTTTGTAAACTCACACTAATACATGTTACCCACAACTTCTAAGGACCTCACTTGAAAAAATTTGAACTAACCTTTTAAAGCTGGACTTTCATTAGCACAACTTTTATATGCAATTACTCTTAGATAAACCATTCCGCTGTAACTCTGGTTGTATATTTTGAGGTCGTTGAACTGCTGGAAGTTGAAACTTCACTCCAGTCTCCAGTCTTATTCTCTGGACCAGGTTCCCCTTCCTAGCTGAAGAAAGTCATCCCCACCACATTTCCTAGAGGGGAAAGTGCTGTATTGGTGTGTACATTTAAATGTACACACTGATAGGCAAAAAGGTTAAAACTGGGTAGGTTTGGTATGTCCCTCTACATCTAGGGTGGCAAACAGGGCCCATATGGTTACTGACGAACTTTGAGTGGGACTTCACCTTTAATAGTTGTCCTGTCAACACATTCTTCCATCCTCTCACTTGCTAGTTGTTTTTTTTTTTTCCCCCTAGTTTAAGAATTTTGCACCAAAATATAAGAAAAAACAAAGATGTAAATATACAGCTCTCTCTCTCTCTCTAAAATGATTCATACCACATGTACAGATGAGAATACATTCATTTTTGTCGCAGCAGTATCATCCTACCCTGAAAATATGAAGAAGAGCCAACCTTCGGTTTTGTGAACAGAAATAAAAACCTCGACTGTGTGTGACGACATCCTGTGTGGGCATCCTCACCTCTGCATCTAACTGCCCACAAGTTGTCAATAACGCTCATTTTCACCAGTTTTGCTTACTTCAAAAAATATTCCTTTATGTGACTAATATCAACACACACAGTGTTAAGACTGAAAGGTGAAACCACTGATAGTGGCATAGGAAAACTAATAAATGACTAAATATTTTCAGGCTTTTGAACTGAAAACAAGTAAAGCTGATGCATGTCACTTTTAAAAAAATTTTTTTAACACACCGAAGCAGCAATGGGGTAAATCATCACTCAGACTAATCATTTATGACTCTTTCTTCTGTACCTGTTCTGGAAATTTATGCAAATTTATATGAGTGTCCACATTATATCGCAACACATTAGTAAGGCCCTTTTGTAAATGTGCAGGCTGTAGAAATAGTTGTCAATAAGTGCTTGACACATGTTGACATATGCTTGCAGATCCAGCTGCAGATTCTCAATTGGATTTAGGCCTGAACTTTGAGTAGGCCGTTCAAATACACAAATATGCTTTAAATCAAACGCCAGGAGTGCTTTGCAACCTCCAACATGTTTCCCTCCTGAATTTATTTTTTATTTAACTTACCGTTACTGCATGTAAAGCAAAAAGACTTACATGTAAACCAAAAAGAAACATAAGGTGTATTTATTTATGCTTTTTTTATTAGCGGTTTTGAAAGTAAACCAGAAAGATTTGGTCTCGTCTGACAAAATCTTGGAAGGAAGCAGCCTCTTCCGCATTTACTCTTCCCAATAGAATCTAAAATGGCTAATTTTGACGAAAGCCCACTGAAGCTACAGACAAAAACAAATGCGAGAAGCTCTGGTGCGTTAAATAAAAATAATTCTGTTCCTTCTTGTCTCTGAACAGCACAGTTTAGAGGAAGGGGCCGTTAAAAGTAGGGAGGCGAGTGTTGTGCTCACATCAGTTTTAAAGGAGCAGAGAATATTAGCGCCGAGCGCTCCCTTTGTAATCAGAAGGTCTGGCAGCTGGATGCTGAGCAGCCTCGTCTCTAGCAGACAATGGTTAGCAGGATGAGGCATCCCTCGCCGGAGTCGGATCATCCGCAGCCGTTCGCCGCCCCGCTCTGTTTCCAGCGCCAGCGAGACAAACCCAGCTGAGACACACGCTGCTTCATCTGCCTCGAACAACGCTCTCTTTTATCCGCCGCATTCATTTGAAATGCTAAAAGAGGCGCAACAGGAGGAAGCGTCTCGCCTCGGATCAAAGAGCCCCTTTGATTTGATGTTCTCGTGCGTGAATGTAGGCATATTCACAGAGCAGGTGATTGGCACCTCGTGCTCCTGATGATTTTCTTCTTTATTTTTTTTTTGTCTGCTATCTTCCGGCTCCTCCTCCTACTATAATTGCTCTCCTTTTTGTTCCACCTTGATCCCCATTTCTTCGTCTCTCCCCTTTGCGTGCCGCAGAAACACAACTGTTGAAATAAGTGTCGAGAATAAGGCCTCTCCTTCCCTGCTCTCATTCAGCTCCCTGTGCCATATCTCTTTCATCCGTTCAGATAACGGGAGCCATCCTGCTGGCAGTGGGAGTCTGGGGGAAGTTGATGCTGGGCCCGTACATCTCCCTCATCGCCGACAACTCGACCAACGCCCCGTACGTCCTCATCGGCACCGGGACTGTCATCATCGTTTTTGGCCTGTTTGGATGCTTCGCCACCTGCAGAGGAAGCCCATGGATGCTGAAGCTGGTAAGAACCTGTAGGTGTTGTTCTGCAGTAACAGTGAGAAGAACTGATGAATTAACCGCAGGTCACATGACTTGAGGAACAATGCCTTACCTTTATCCTGAGTGAAGATAAGAGTTATTTAGTAGGTCCTTTTGGGTACCTTCTTCGCTTAATCATGGTTATGTGAGAGCAAGCATCAACAGACAAATGATATTCACCTCAACGTGTTCATGTTATCAATGCAAATCTCCCGCTTTCGTTCCTCTTCGTGTAGTACGCCATGTTTCTCTCACTGGTCTTCCTTGCGGAGCTTGTGGCTGGGATCTCTGGATTTGTGTTTCGTCATGAGGTCAGAGTCGCTTCACTGCAGCTTTGCAGTTGTGCCAGTCTGTGTTGACGTGTTGGACATAAGTGTGTGTCCGTGTTTTTGCAGATAAAGGGAACCTTTCGCAGGACTTACACCGATGCAGTCCTGAACTACAATGCTAAGGATGAGGCGAGCCGTGCTGTTGACTACTTGCAGAACAGTGTGAGTGATAACATAAAGCCGAGTCACAGACTCGGAAAATGATACTGTCCACACTTTAAAGGTTGGTTACCTTTGATGAAGTGCTTTACGGCCTGGCTCTTAATCACACAGGTATATGAGATATAGTAGACTGGCCTGCAGTACACTCAAAAACATTTACAAAATCTTAATAAAGGAGCAGAAATGGAGACTTTGCAATTTCGAGTCAAGTTGTGCTTAAATTTAAAAATCAAAGATTTCAGAATTGACGTGGAATTGCGCCGTAGAGACAACTTGAAGTCAAGATCTTGGACTCAAGTCGTGCTTCAGCCACATGAATCAGATGTTAGACTTGACTTAGACTTACCCTCAGAAGATTCTGGTGGCTGGTGAGGCACTGACTTAATCAAAATCTTAAGACCCCCTGCATGTTATTGTTCAGATACGGAAATTTCGGACAACATAGAAGAGCAAAAAGACGATACTTTCACATGCCATCCATAGCCGCGCTGCCAAGGTACAATAATTCCTTTTACTCAATGAAACTTGGAAATATAGATAATGTTATTTTAGTGCTATGCTTTACAGCAAAGGGAAACACATTGAAGTACAACTAAAAACCACCTTTGTCTGCTTTAATGACTTGAGTCTCAACTTGGACTCATGTCTATGCTGCACAAGCAAAGAGTTCCAATTTGCTTTAGACTGGTGCTCTAAAGACTTTTGTTTTAACACCAAGCTCAGGCGCTTGAGTTTTCTAATCCATGTTTATCCTGTGCAATTGGGTGAAAACACGTCAGTGAACTAAGATTATTTGAGTAAATGATTAATTTGGTCCTCTCTGAGTCACCATAATTCTGGTTGTCATGGTAATGGTGCACACAGTATGTATGCCTCTCTGTATTGTTTGACGGGATGTTCAAGTTAAAGTAGTACACGTCACCTTCCATTTATTTAGTTAATGCTACCATGTAGCAAGCAGATTGCAGTTCTGGCAGAGACGCATATATTGTTCTGTTAAAGGATGTGTTTTATTTATTAGCCAGAGACTTATTAAAGGTTTACAACGACCTGTTTTTGTTTGTTGTAAAATCAAATTTATGATAGAGGAAGACTGGAAGAAGGTGCATTTCAAGAAACAACAGCACCATAGTCCCAGAAAACTCTTAAAAGTTGTCAGTAGTAGTGTTGTTTTTATTGTAGAAATTTTGCCCGAATAATTCTGAGGAATAAGTGCTTCTTTTGTTTGTTTTTGGGGTTTGTAGCTGCGTTGCTGTGGAGTTTATAACTATACCAACTGGTTTGGCAGCGTGTATTACCCCTCCAACGGTATTCCTGCCAGCTGCTGCTTTAACTCCTCTGATTGTAACCCAGATGATCTCCGCAATGCAACTGTAGCGCCAAGCAAGGTCTACCACCAGGTAGGTTCTGATTGTTCACCATTTTCCTTGTGCTTTTCCAAAAGTAAATGAATCTCTTCAAAACCTCCCGGCTTGTCCATACACTAACTGCTGCCTCAGACACTCTCCCCTACACCCATCTTGCCTTTACTTTGCGCATATAACGTGTCCCTGTTTCCTGTGCAGACTAATATGCCCCCTTTGTTTCAGGGCTGCTTTGAGTTGGTCACTTCATTCATGGAAACCAACATGGCCATCATTGCTGGCGTGACGTTCGGGATCGCCTTCTCGCAGGTTGAGAAAAATGTGCAAAATAAATAAATGGTTCATTATGATTTGCAACGGTTCATTGAAGCTCACTTTGTGTGTGTTTTTCTGTTTTCAGCTGATTGGCATGTTGCTGGCCTGCTGTCTGTCCAGGATCATCACAGCCAATCAATATGAAATGGTCTAGCTGATGTGATGTGGCAGGTGAGACGCAGTAATTAAAATTAAAGCACATCTCCAAAAAAATAAATAAATAAATAACAAACTACTCCAACACTAAAATGTTCTTCATCTTATCAGGGAGATGGAGTGAAGAAGAGACAAAGTCTCTTGTCGCAGGACTGAAATGAATTCCCAAAACTCCCATCACACACCTGCATCGGAAGCTGCCTCCGTCCGTCTCTCTGCCTGTGATCTCAGTGTAATATCTTTATGTAACTTATTGTAAAGCACCATTTCTCGACTTGCTGCAGATGCATCAAAGCTTTCTGTACCACGCACCACATCAACGCTTGACGTAAAAGTTGCTCATAGGCGTTTTATTTTTGTTCTCTGATCGGTGCGGCCCACAGAGGGCAGGGGGAGCAGAGCGGAGAGCCTCAGAAGGGCATTCCTTAAAAACCTGAAAGAAACCCTTCCATTGGTAGGTTTAGTTTTCCATTTGTCGTTGCTCATCACTGTGTTTTCCCGTAGGGGTCGTAGTCTTTTGTTACTTGATTATGTGCACTAAGGAGGAGAGGTTATGTTGCTAACGGAGGCGAAAGGGGAAACTGCTGTAGAGTATTTTTAACCACAATAATGAAAAATATTTTTTTGCCCATAGTATATGACATTTAGAAAGCCAAATAAGTTAACAAATTTGATTTCTTACTTTTTAATTCTCACTGTGAAACAAGAAAATGCATTCTTAGGCAAAAGATGGGTATAAAGGAACTAATATTTAAGCTATTTAATCAGTTCTACATGTAAAAATGAATTAATCAGTTTGAAGAGCCCATCAAACCTAATGTCGACACTAGGCATAACCTAGGGAATCTTTATTTAGTGGTATCATGAAAGTTACAATATTAAAACATGTCCCGCTGTTCATATGACTTAAAGAACCAGAAGAGAAAAAGTCCTTTCTGGTTATTTTTTGTCGTCCTTCCTGGCTTGATCCAAACTGACCTAGTTAAACATGACAACTTACACCTGGCATTACACCTTGCCGTTTTTGGATAAAGTTGTGACCAGGTCTCTTCAGACTCTCCAGAATGAATTTTGTAACTTAGCCATATTTTTCTTTTCGTTACCATTGTCGCCTTGCGCAGGCACCTACGTAGGATACTGTCAGATAAAAAGGACAACATCTGAGAATCACTGTTTGGATCTGAACATACGTAGTTCATGTTAGGACTCTGTCGTGTGGTTGGTAGGACGTGGGAAGATATTTAGATCGTAGGACGCTGCTTGTCGATCCAAGAGTAGTTTTGCATTTTTAGTAACGTTTTGCGAAGCTTTTGTAGTGCTTACATTTTAGCCGTTGTCGACAATTTTCCTCTTCAAGTGATCGGGATGTTAAGTCATTTTCTTCTGGTGAAATATTCAGCAGTCTGTCTGCCTGCGAGCAGAGAGATCAGTGGGAATCACTCGGCGAACATCGACGACTTACGGTCGCTCTGTGTAATTCATCGACCTGCTGCTGCCATCATCATCATCATCATCGTCCTCATCTGTAGATATGTATGGGAAATGTAATTTATATGACGTGTTGTTTCACAATCTAATATGCTAATCAATATAACTGTCGTGTCATGGTTTTTCAATCCACACCGAGCACTCAGAGTCGGTATTTGTTTGATAGTTTGTAAGAAACTTGCACTGAGATAAAAAAACAAAAAAAAACAACAAATAATTGTGGCTGATGTTTAGTTAAGAAATAATGCACACTTTAGCTCTAAACTTATTATAGTTTGTTGGTATTTCGTTTACAGCTTCGTCCAGATGTTTTCGATCTCTCTTTTTATGTCTGTGTGTGCGTGTGCGTGTGTGAGTGAGTGTGTGTGCGAGCATTTAGTAGACGTTGTGGCTCCAGCTGTGATTTTTTTTTTTCTTTTGTCTTGCATTTTTTGGTCAGTATTTAATTGTGGCGTTTCCTTATAGAAATCTGTAAATTTGATTTGTGGATGTGTTTTCCTGCGCTCTCTTCTCCAAACTTGTGTTCTGTAAATACTAAACTGTAATACCATCCATCTTACAGTAGGGGTCACTAGAGGCCCAAGAAGGACCGCACCATGCTGTCTACTACTGACTAAGTCACCATCAGTGGTCTTATTATCAATAAATATACAGAATAACCGTTTTGCTTGGTGTAAGTTAATTTCTGCTTTGTATAGATTGCTTTTGCATTGCGACACAGTCATTTATTGTCTATTCAAATCACTTTGCATATAGAAAACCTGCCACTGCAACACAAGTGAATTAGTTTGTCACATTAACGCTTTTTTCCTGGGATTTTTCTGGGGGGACATCTTTACTTTTTGTTCCTTACTTAAAATATCATTTGAGATGTACGGGGGTGGCAGCATCAGGCTGCAAAGGTATTTTGCTGCAGACGTCACGAGACGTCCATAACGTCTGTGAAAGAAAGGAACCAAAATTCCAGCAAACTATTTTGAAAAGCTTGAGGAAGGACGCCTGAATGTTTTACTAAATTTGGATTTAAAATTGTTCATTTAAGCTAAGATATTTACAGGTTAGGATGATTTTGCAACAAAGTTTCTCCTCTTGCCAAGAACCTCTGGGCATTTCTGGTTAGCTGACCTTGCCTCAACCTGCAGGTTTTTTTGGGTAGCCATAGGTTTTCATGTTTCCCCTTAACTGTGCAGATCCAACATCTTGTCAGCGACACTTCAACGTTTTGAATGATGGATTGGACAACTAAAACCTCGTAGATTGTAAGTGTCTACGTCCAGCAGTCAGAAGACAAGACGAAACACGGACTCTTATGAGGGCAATTCAGAGAAACAAATTGACCTGTAGATAGGAGGAAGATGGAGTATCCAGTGAGAACTCACGCATGCAAAGGGAGAGCGTGCAAACTATGTGGAAATGTTCAGCCCCGACGAAATTTTCAGGGTTTATTTGTTATACATATATAAAAAAAAACACAGGCATTATGTCCTTCATTTCTCTTGTGGCGTTTGTCCATCATTTATAATATTCCATTAAGATACACCGAATTGTGTTCATAATGTGAAACAATGAGCAAGAGTTCCAAGTGTGTGTGCACCTTTGCGAGAGACCGTCTATTTTTTTTCCCCTCTCCTACTACGCATCTGATCTGCGTTGGCGGCTGTGCCATTTTTGTCCACATGATGGCGCTTGAGCATCAGCGGAAAACGGAACCTCGGAGCGAAATAAACGAAGGGAAACGGAAGGCTGCCGCACACGCACACACACACACACGACCACGGACACACAACACACACACACACACGCACACACACGCACACACACACATACACACACACACACACACACACACAACACACGCACAAGCGCTTAATCTCCACCTCTCTCTCCCTGTCTGTCTATCCTCCCCCGCTCCTACGGGCTGCATCGGAGGCAGCGCGGTGACAGGCGGTGTGAACACGAGGAGCAGAGAGGAGAGCAGCTCCGCTCGGTCAGACCGCGGCCAGCCAGCGGAACTCGCTCCAACCTCGTTACGCAAATTACCGGCAGAGCGGCGCGGCAGTGGGTCCGCTAATGGAGCGTGCGTGCTGCTGGCTCTCCGCGCTCCTCCTCGCCCCTCGCCTCCGCCTCTCCGCGGCACATAATGGGCTGTGGGCTGCAGGGAGGCATTCACCGGGGAAGCGCTATTACTCACTCAGACACACGCACACACACACACGCAGGCGCGCGCGCGCGCGCACCCACACGCACACACACACTGAACGGACTCCGCAGCGCACAGACACCTCAATGTGCAGCCAGACTAATTATTAACAGGGCGAGCGCACTTACACCCACCCTTTTTGTAACATCAAAATAAACAACAAGGAGATTTACTTTTTTTTCCTTTTTTTTTTTCCTTCGTAGAATGAAAACATGCTTGGAAAAGCAGTTTACCTCGAGACTCGGCTCTAATGTTTCAGTCCATTTCAGCATCAGAGGGCCTCAATAACAGAACCACCTGTCTCCATATTGCGTTACATGTCACCAGCCCCCAAAAATAACCTGTACTGTTGATTCAACGGCTCTCCAAACAGCTTCACCAATGACTTAGCAAGATTTACTTTGGGAGTCTGGATTTCAACTGCTTTATTATTTTTACCTCAGCACTTTACTTTTTCAACAGACTGTGTTCTTAAAATAATACTAATGAAAAAAATAGACATTAATAAATTAGTAATCAGTACAAATTTTCCATTTCAAAATCTCAGACTTTTCCATATTCCATTAAAATTATAAATTGAGAGAGCCCTTTTGCTTTTCAGAAATGCAGCTCTTTTGTGTGTGGGTTTGGTCAAAGTTTTCCAAAACTGGGTGGGGGATCCCACTTTGGGTCGGGAATAAACAAGTTTGGGGTCTTGAGAGCTTCTTCTTAAATTAATCAAAACGGAGAAAAGGATTCACAAAAAGCACACTTATGTTTAAAATATTGAGATAAAAAAAAAAGTTAATTTGTCCATCTTAAATGATTTAGCAAAAAACAATTGAAAGGTGAAAACCTGGCAATTGAACTCAAATGTTTCTTTCACTGGTCTTGCGTGAGAGAAAAGCTAAACTTTCTAGAAATGTTCTAGTTTGTCCACAGTCATCCAGATTTGTAAAGTGGATCTATAGAAGATATCATGCTTTTCGAGACTGGGTAGGAAATCTACATTTAGAACATTCTGCTTTTGTGTAGAAACGTGGCTAAATGTGGATCACATTGGAGATTCTCAAACATTTGACATTTCAAACCACAAAACGATGATCAAACAACTACGACTATGACCCTTGACCCTGATGAATGTTTCCAATTACAGCAAATAATCAGTCATGGCTACGTCTGCTGTTATGTAATGAAATACAAGTTCTAATTAATTTTATGGAATACCCCTAAATTATTCTCTAAATTTTCAAGGCACAGTCAGAAAGAAATGACAAACTTATCCAATCGGAGCTTATCTACGTTTTGAAAATGTTACCTTAAAAGACACTGCAGTTCATTCATAATTCAAATAGTTTATTTAAAAAAAAAACACAAACAAACAAAAAAAAATGCAAAGGAGTGGCCTCAGCGCTTAAGAGTCTCGTTTCACTCATCGCCTATGAGTGTTCGGTTAAGAATCCTTGGCATCACATTTGAATACACAGTGTACTTTGGAGTGAAATGCTTCAGCTCAGAGACCAACATTCTCTGACTCTTGTCACCACTCCGGTATCCGTCACATCAGCACAGTGAAAACGTGAAGAAATGTTTGCTGCACGATGTTTCATCTAAAATATGCTTTTTATTATTTTTGCTTTAAAGGAAAAGACGTTTACTGGAGCTTGCAAAGCGGTCCTACTGTTCTGACCGAACTGGATTTCTGGATTTTAAGTAAAAAAAAAAAAAATTAAAAAAATCATTAAGTGATGGGATGTAAGATAATTACATTACACCCTCACACTAATACTTAGAAGTTTTCCTGAGTTTCCATATCATCAATTTTTGTGAATCTGATTAAGCTGTAATAAACTTCAGCTGTCTTGAATGGGGTTTTTTGTTTTGTTTTGTTTATTTACGTTCACATCCTTAAAGCCATAGTTTGCAGAGAAGAAACAAAGGAACAAAACAATCTCATCGTACAAAGGCATCAATCAGGTGAGAGGTTCACCAGTTCTCCACAGCAAAGCAATGTTTTATGGTCTAACTGAACCAAATTGAAAGTTTTCTCCGCAATTTGAAAAGGACAAGAACTGGTTCAAATTAGAGTAAAGGTAAATATTAGTTTATTTATGTCTTACATGACAGAAACCTGGCATATTATTAGGGGTGTGTACACATCGAACCACCTTACGTAACACACACACTCACACACACACACACACACACACGTACGATTTCCTTTGATATCCAGCCTCTTATGCACTTACAAGGGTTTGCTTATACACGAACCATCCTTGAAAGCCTGCAGACTCAATCTGTCTGGAACTAATTTTCCAGCTATTTGGTTTGCCTGATGAGTATTTCTTCACTCCTTTTAACAAATCCCACAACATTTTTGATGCTTAAACGGGTAGAACACTCGGCTAGCACCAGGAAGCATTAAGATCCTGATGTTGATAGCTTAAAGGAGTGCGTCCTCGGATAGATGCAACATCTGTTATTTCTAAGCGGCAATAAAAAAAAAACAACAGAAAACAAAAGCACAATCCAATGCTTTCATCTCAATAGGAAAAACAGTGTTTTAAACGGGTAATGTTGTCTAAAACTGACTTTTTTTTTTAGCCTTACATCATGTTATTGTGTTTGTCCCTCATTAAAAACACAACTGGAGTGTTGCTTTGATTCTTCCATGCATGTTTGAGAAATCCTTTAATCTCCTGCGGCAAACCGTTCAGCTGGGTGGACCCAGCTCCGCCTTTGAGACGCAGCTCCTCCTCCTCAGACCCGCGTTTTCCAAGCTTCCGAGGTTCCGCCTCACACAGCTGCCCTCCCCCACAACTCACTCGCTCGGCTCCTTCAGACTAGCCGGCAGCAATCAGCAAACATTGGAACTGAGCATCTGCTGAAGTCATTACGCAAGCCACTTCTCAGTGCGAGGCTGGTGGAAACGTCGTTAAACGGTTAACGAAGGAAGCCATGTTCTTCCTGGAGTCTGAGAGAGAGCAGGAAGTTTTAAAGAGACAGAGGCCCGATTTCAAGGTGAGAAATGAAGTAAATTCTATTTTAATTAATATTTGATTTTCATAATAACTGAAGCTAACATAATTACTTGATTGAGCTGGAAGACGGTACTATGCCCCTTGTAAAACATTAGAGTCAAATATAGGTGTTGCTCATGACAAGATTTGACGAGGTTTTATTTTTGTCAAGATCGCCATTTTAGAATGATGAAATAAAGAAGTTCATGATGCTGAGAATAAATCTGTCTTTTAAAAAAATGCCAGCTTAGTCACATCAAAACGTTCAAAAGGTCCGGGGAGCGAACGACTTTGCTTCACAATGGTCTTAAAGCAGATTTGACTTTGAAAGGCAGCAAACCAGCCCTCCTCCCATCGAAGCGGAGAGACAAAGACAGACACTCCCTCATGCATGCCACTAAAATGCCTCATTTACTACCTTATAAAGTAAACGTAGCCAGCCTGTCTCACTTCACCTTCCTGCTTGCGATGGGAGCTGTTATCGCTGCTGTTTTTTTCTGCTGCTGCTGTTGTTGTTGTTGTTCTAATTGCTGTTGCTGCTTTGCCTGCAGCCTTCCCGCTGACACCCCTTGCCTCACGCTTTCCAGCAACAAGCCGCCGCGATGACAAGTACTAGAGTTCCCACTCAAGCTGCCTGTTCCTGTAGCTCAACGCACCACTAACCCTCATTCCCTCTCCACCCCACACCCACACCCACCCAACTCCTTCTCCATCCGCCCCCCCCTTCTCTCTTTCTCTTTCTCTTTCTCTCTCCCCTCCCTCAACCTTTGAAGCCTCAGAGATGATGATGATGATGACACCAGCGGTAATCTGTGGATGCTCAGCTTTCTGACATGACACACAATTGAGGAACCCTCCCGACTTGATCCGGGTTTTGCTGTTGCATTCAGGCACGGCGCGTCCTCCCTGACAAGTGGAGAGGCCTTTTTTTTTTTTTTTTTTATTCCGCAGGAGAATAGATGAAGTCAGTGAGGTGGGGCGCATGATTGACAGCGCTGTTGAGAGCAGCAAAGCCAGCCCCTGTTTCTCTCTGATCTCTGCTCAGCAGCTGTACACACTGGCTCTGCTGACCTGGTTTAGTCTTTCTGTTTCCAGGCTGAATCTGGGATCAGCTAATCTGCAGAGAGGAAGCCGAGAGACTGTTATTGAAGCTTTGTTCCTGAAGCAGCAAAAAAAAACAAAAAAAACAAAACAAAACAAAAAAATCCCAGCTTCAAACTCAGGAGAAAACCTAATAATTACATTTGTTCATGTAGATCGCTGGAAATGGGCACCGGACCTGCTGTCTACAGACCTCACTACCCCTCAAATCGGTCTGAATTAGACAAATTCTAAAATTTTCTGAAAAACACTTTCTTCCCATTTTACATTTATGTTCCACTTTGTGTCGGTCAGTCACATAAAATCCCAGTAAAATATATTGAAGTCTGTTGCTGTAGCGTGACAAATTGCTCAAAGGGTACGAGCACTTTGGCAAAGCACTGTATATACTTTATGCACTAAAAGAGAAATGCAGACGCTGACCAAGAGAAAAATAGGAGCTAGCATTGAATGGCTCAGATCAGAGCAAATTCATGTATTCTATGGAGAGACTGGAAACTGGATGCTCAAAGACGCTGGTGAAATTTGCAAAGAAAATAGGGCAAAAATGTTACATTGATTCATTGAGGCTGAATACAAATGGTCCCCAAGTGGGGGGGGGAAATGAAAATCACACATTTTTTCATCATATGTCAATAATGAGCACTTAAGTGTTTCAACTTGACACATTTTAGCAATTTTAAATATATATATAGGCTATATATATAAGTAAGAATACATTTTTCAAGGATCTTCACTTTGCATGTTCTGAATAAGAAATTCTGAATTATACATCAGTTTGAAAAATACAAAATTGTATTTACGGATGAAAGAATTGTCAATGCTACACTTTTGATGTGTCTTATTGCTCTTTCCAGGCCACATGACAACCATTTCCCACCAGTGACCTCATGCGTTTGTAGACAATTTACTCTTGTTTAGCTGCAGCCATAACCGTGTGAGTCGCAACCAGTTTTGACTGGCTTGTGTTGAACTCCTTTTTTTGTTGACCACCTGAAATTGGTGAGATGAAGAAAGCATGACATCAGCAGAAAGAAAAAGGCTAGTTTTGTCTGGCCTACAAAACTAGGCCGTGGTTACCCAATCTAGACACAAAAATATAAAAACACAATATCTTAACATTGCAATGATGGTCTGTTTGTGCATTTCGGAGAAAATCTGATCTTCTTTTAAAGACACTGTTCAGAGGTTTATTTTTTGCTTCTCCATAACACAGTTTACACCAATGACAAAAACACAGCCGGGAAATGACGAACAGTGGCTTTGCAAACTCTGTAGTTTTAATAAGTGCACTGAAGAAAAACCTGTTTCTTTCTGTTTTGCATGTGCTTGGGTTGGTGACATCACAAGAGGCCCATGATTCAAGCCAATCAGCTAATATAATATTCGCAAATATTGTACCATTCACTTCCATTTCAGTCCACCCTCTCTTCACAATCCACTTCCATGTGTTTCATCCCAAAGCTACTCCTCTATACATTTTGGATTTTTATTTGTTTTTGTTTTTTACAGGATTTTGCTCTGAAAATTTTTACTTCTTTCATTAAAGCCCACATTGCATCTCTTCTGGCTTGCCTTACTTTTGCGTTTGGGTCTCTTGCAAACCATCTAACATGTCATGCCAGAGCAAAAGCATTCGTTCATTGTGCAGTATTGTTTCGTAGTGGTATTGCTACTTTGCTCACGTTCTGACACTTCTTCATTAACTTCTAACAAATCAAATAATGAATGTGGAGAGAAACCTATCTTGTTTGAGAACAACAGACATCACTGTTGCAGGTTTCAGTGACGTAATGCACTTAAATGCAGGTTATTCTGGTTTATCTGAGCTATATGAGTGGGTAACCTCTGGTTTGCACTGGTTTGTTCTCGAGCTGCTTATGCTGTTTGCCCCCTGGATCTGGACTTTAATGTTAAAAATGGAGATATCACGAGAAAGCATGAGCACGAAACTGAATCAGACAAAAGTTTTGCAAGCATTTAAGAAAAATAACCAAAACAGAGCATTTTGCCATATGATCTATGTTTTTTGTAGTTTGCAGAGGGTCAAACGTCTTCCAATAGTAAGCAGATCAGCGAGCCTGTCCTTCTGTTATATATATATATGATATAAACTATTTACACATAAACTATATACATGTTTTCTATTGCTTTTGTGCATGTGTAGTACAATTGTGGGGGAGATAAGGGGTTTGATGCCTTTTGTTTGACTTCCTTCATTTCTACTGGTTGGGGTCACCACGTTGGATGGTTTTTGATCACAGACAGCTGGTTCAAATCTCAGTTGGATTTAAACCCAGACTTTGACTAAGCCATTGAAAACAGACGGGGTTTTTTTGTTTAGATTTTTTTGTCGCCTTTCAGACTTAGATTTCCTTAAGGTGCTTTGGATTATTGCCCTGTGGTTAATAGTCAATCATTTCAAGATTTAAAAAGAAGAGCAATCTTATTTTCACACGAGGCCATTTCAGTTTAGATAGTTCTTTGACTCTCAATAAACAACCGCATTATTTGAAAACCTCTTTTTTAAAAACTCATCTTTATGTTATAACTCAGATTTCATTGGATGTTTTCTATGAAGTCTTTAAGTCTGACATGACAGACTTCCGCAGCCCCAAATTAGGGTAGAAATGTAGGAGAACAATAAACTTCTTCTAGAAGTAGCCTGGGACGCCCAGAGAGTGAAACCAACCCAGCAGGTTTTCCCACCTCCGAGTTCACATTCCCTTAATTCCTACCCAGCAACAATGTCCAAATATTTACTCATCTCCTCCCATGCAGAACAACCTGTACTATCAGCAAATAGTCTCGGTCAGCTTCCTGTCCAGCTTCATAGCAAGTCTCCGAGCTCATCCTTTCTTATATAAAACTGACCTGTCTCCACATTCAGGAGACAGGTCGAGTCAACGCAGAGGGGGGGAGGGCGGGTTGCGGGAGAAAACCCTTCTATAGTTTCATTTTGAGAAGAGGTATTTACAGGAGCTCAGATGTCAATCTGAATCCTCCCACCAAGGCTAGTGCACATACAGTAACAAGAACTGTTCCAGAGGCTATTTTTGTGGCAGCAGTCGTGGAAGTCCCCGTGTTTACCCCGCAGCTGAAGGGTAGCTGGGGGGAAGCTCAGCTGTTTACTTTCTCTACGGGAAACCGGCTGGTGCAACAGTTTGGGTGTATGTGTAATTTAAAAATCCAGTGGAGTGCAGTCACCCTATAAGAAAATACCCAAACACGACTGCCACTGGGCACGTTCCCGCACCCATCAAAATGGAAAACGTTTCCCTATATAACTATTACATACTCCATAAGGATATCTTTTATAAGTCATTGGAGCTATTCTAACTGCAGTTGGAAGTTGCCTGCTAGGTTTGATCCAGAATTTCTAGTCTTGAAGTGGAAAAAGTCCAAATCCCTCTGCCAAGCGTCGTTTAGCACTGATTGCTTTCAAGTTAAAGACAGAGTTTGGCAGTCTTATTGAATACCTGCTAGATCCGTGAGTTGAAGTTGCCTTGATAAAGGGGGCACATATTTTCATGATATTCTACATCCAGTCAAATCAACATAAATCCAGTCGGCCTACACATAATTTTGGTCATGAGAGGAAATGTACTTTGCTTGACCAGTGAGAACATCCAAAATCAATAGCTGGATGCAATCCGAAAGGCTACAGCAACGACACTAACATGTCTGTCATTGAAGGTTTGCTGGACTTTACGGTAGTAGGTACATCGTCCTGCTATAGCGGGTTTTCGCAAGCGACCTTTAGTTGAGTTTTTTGGTCACTTTCAACAGCGCATGCTAGCGTTTATTTTATTTTTTTGCGTTGGTGGATCATATAAAATCCCAATAAATATGCTGAGGTCTGTAGATGTAACGTATGGAAGAGGATTAGGGCCTCCAAAAAGAAAAAAAAAAAAAAAAGAATTCTGACTTTAATCTCAGAATTCTTTTTTTTTATTTTTCGGTGGCCCTAATCCTCTTCCGTAGTAGTAACGCTCCAAAATGAGGGGAAAAGAAAAAAGTTGAAGTGGCTTAAATGGTTTTGTGAAGTGCTGTATTAGCCCAAAATAGATCACTGTGACTCTCTTTGAAACTGATCAGTGACATCAAGTTTAAACAAGTTCAGGAACCTTCTAGCTGACAAACGTGTGCTTTCAAAGTTTGGATCCTTTCCTTCACTACAAGGGAAAACACGTGTTGCAGTAGGACTATACACTGGCTTCACATTGGTGCACCTTGCTTTTGGCCCGTCCCGACAGAAACAAAGCCCGGCCTGTGATTGGCTGCCGTGGGTCAGCTCAGTGGGCTGATTTTCTCTCTGGCTGACACTCCCCGCCCCGGCGACGTCCATGAGCAACTTCTTGCTCATCAGAACAGAATGTGTGATATGTGGATTAAATCTTTGTCATCTTTCACCCGAAGGGAAAGTTTTAAAAGATTTACAGCACCGGCACTGAGATGGTAGTACGACGAGTTGTGGGTCTAAAACTTTTGTGCATTTAAAGCAAATATTTTTATTACGTTTTTTTGAATTGTTATGATTATTTGCATGAGATCTGCACCTGTTTCTGAACGAATCTTCTGCAAAGAAGAGCCTGTCCAACCGGTCTGAGCAGGCACTGTGCCAGACCTAGGTGTTCATCTGGTATTCCTGTCTCTGTGCTACTTACGGTCATCCGGTTCAGGTTTCAAACGTGACAAACAGGTTTAGGAACCGCCTCAGAAGCGACTATAAGAAGGGATCCTGTAGAGCTGGGAACCACAACGAAAGAGAAGAGCTCACAGAAGCCTGATTAAGAAGAGGAGAAGCAGAAACAAAACAAAACAAACAAACAAAAAAAATAAAAAATCAGAGCAACTTCAATCAAGATGATGATGATGATGCAGCTGTCAGAAACCTCCAAGCAGAAGAACTCGCTCTTTAACGCCATGAACCGATTCATCGGCGCCGTGAACAACATGGACCAGACCATCCTGGTGCCCAGCATGCTGCGGGACGTCCCGCTGGAGGAGGACAGGGAGATGGGCGTCCTCAAGTCGGACGTGGAAGATGGGGACATGTACAGCTACTACGAGCTGCTCAAGTCCATCCGCAGTGACATGGAGTGGGGCGTCCGGTGCGCGTCGGCCGACGAGAAGCGCAAGGAGAGCATGAAAATCACCCGCTCGCACTCCTCCGCCTCCACCTGCTCCTCCATGTCCTCTTGTTCGGCGTCGTGCTCCGAGGAGGAGGAGGACGAGGGAGAGGACGAGGACCTGCAGAAGCAGTTCCAGTACCACCTGACCGGACTGCAGGGGGTTCTGTCCAAGCTGACCCAGCAAGCCAACTCGCTCACCAAGCGCTACAAACAGGAAATTGGCATCGGAGGATGAGGCCAGTAAAGACAGGCGCGCGCACAAACTGGACTGTCGATTTTTTTTATTTTTTAGATATATTTGTATATTGAAAAGTCTCACTGGCTGAACTGAACTTTCTTCGTGATATCTGCTGCTGATGAAAACAATCATCTGAAAGGTGATGAAGAGGGCAGCGGCCACGTAGTCTTTGGTCCTGATTAATGCATTATTGAAACTATTTAAGACTCTATTTAACGTATTTATTACCTCCCGTCGTGTGCTCGAGCTACACACGGAAGCTTGTAATGTCGGGAAGAAGTGGACTGAACCAAGACTGGCAAAGGACTCGTCATCTCCTCTCCGAGATGACGGTGATGTCAGTGAGTTCACGCGGATTTGTCCTTTGCTGACTCTGTCGGTCTGATGTTTTGTTTAGATGTTGTTCTCTTTGTTTAGAAGGAGGCAGATGCTTACTATACAGCTGCCCGTGATCTCTTTGTGTCCTACATGGTCAATGAACTGGAATCAAATGATAATTCTTCTGCCAGGAGAATGATGAGGGTTTCCATGAGACGCTTGTCTCTGTTGTTATTGTCGCCTAGCCTGTTCGGTATTATTGTTATTGCAAGGTCCATCTGTCAAAAACAAGCAATTACTTTTGTATGCACCTTTTCTTTTTTCTTTTTTTTTCTTTTTTTTTTTTACCTAGATACGTGTACTTAATAAACTTTTATACAAATGTATACTTTTTGGAGTGTCATTTTTCTACCCGACTGCATTTATCTCACACATAAGCAGCTTTCACATTTCACTCCACCATATTATTCTCAATGTAACCAATTTGTGTAACTTACTAACGGGTAAGTTGAGAAATTTAGATTTCACAATTAGTCTTCTTGCTAAGTTCAAAAAAAGAGGATAATAAGCACAAACAACCTTAATGTCAAAGAAATTTAACAGACTATTTAATACAAAATTAAACAGTACATTGTTGTAACATTTGTCTTTAAACATAAAGTGTCCACCCTTATCAGGTAGTGTGTTTTCTTTTAGTCCAGATTCCTTATTGTTCAGTTCCTTTCTTTAGTTCAGTATTTGAAATTTAAGTCAGTCAGTCAAGTCTTTGTCAATTCAATGGCCATGTATTTCTTTGGATCCAAAATCTTATCTTAATCCAGTGTGAAAGCAGGCAGCGACTCCAGCAGTTCCAGGTCTTTGGTTGAAACCTGGAGCTCAGCACATCCCAATCCAGGCCTGTGGTGGTATGCAGCTGGAGTATTCCAAGTTGAATGTGGTTCGGAGGGGAAAAAAAAAACCAACCGGAGAAAATCACAGCAAAAAGAAATTTAACTGCAAGGATCGGGTCACTTATCTTCTCTTCTGTCAATCATTACTAGAATTAATCAGAATTGATTATATATCTCGCTTTCTTTTCTTTTAGCGTGCAATAGCTCAGCACAACGTGCTACAGCCAGCTACGGTTCCTATTTCTGCTCCAATTTTTCTCTGCTGTCTTAACCAGAGTGTAAACTCACAAGCCACCTACAGGCGGTTTCTGGTAGAAAAAAGAAAACCCAAAATTAAAATAGAAACCGATTTGCTGGTGCATTAAATTACAAGACAAAATCCAATAAGAACAAAATAAAAAATACTACCCACAATAATATTACAAACATATATGGGGGTTACATCCTCCCCCCCATTAATTGCATGCGTCCCTGCATGTCAACATCTACTAAACGTCAAACACAGGGGCATACAAGTCACTTTCAAGGGCTACTTGTAGTGCTTTGTCTAAGCCACCCAGTAAAGACTGCATAACTACCACAAGGGGGTTCCCTAAGGATGGATAGGTCAGTCTCTTGGGATGGGTTCTTTCTCTTGTAGATCTCCTCACTTCAACATTCTCTTCATGGTGGTCTGTTCCAACAGGGATAATAGTGGATGTTTCAGGACTGTCAATATTTATTACTACATGGTCTGGCGATTGTTTGGACATCTGAGGTATGGGCGACTGCGTCAACTCACTCCTGAGCTGCTTCTCTTCTGAGATGGTCTCTTTTGGCTCTTGTGGCTCAAATGGTGAAGCTTCAGGATTAAGTGGTGGCAATGAAACATGTTCGTTTGTCACATCCAATCCTGCGTTGCCAGGTTCTGTTCTCTCACCGGCAAGTTCATTTGTGTCCAACATATGGTGTTCAGGTTCAGTTTGCATGTCCTCGTCCGGTTCTTCATTTGTTCTGGTTCCAACATCAGTCACCATTTTTATGGGAGGATAGTAGTAATATTCGGCGTCTTCATCCTTGCTGTCCGACAGCAAATCCTCTGAAATTTCATTTCCAGCGCCTCTGTTTGTTGCACTTGACCGTAGTCTTTTTGATTTCCTCAGTTGGTTTTGGATTCTGGGCTCAGGTTGGTCTTTTGTAACTGACAGAAAACCACAGGGCAGTAACAAGTCTCTATGCAAGACTCTTTCTGGACCCTCGGCATCAAATGGAGTTACTACATAAACAGGGAGGTTTTCTATCTGTTTGATCACTTTGTAAACAGTGTTAGTCCACTTGTTGGAGATTTTGTGTTTACCACGGAGACCAACATTTTTCACTAACACACGATCTCCCACTTCAAGCTTAGACTCCCTGACCGTAGTGTCAAACCTCTGTTTGTTGTAAGAGGCAGTCTTTTCGCTATGTTCAATAGCAATTTTGTAGCTCTCTGTCAAACTTGCTCTGAGGCCTTTCACATACTGACAATGTGTGTCGCCCCTCCCACTTTGCTTGTTGAGTCCGAATGCAATGTCAATGGGTAAGTTTGGTTGTCTCCCAAACATGAGCTGATAAGGTGAGTATCCTGTAGTGTCATTTTTCGTGCAATTATAGGCATGCACCAATGGCTGCACAAAATCTTTCCACCTTAACTTCTCCTCCTCTTGCAAGGTGCCCAACATGGCAAGGAGTGTCCTGTTAAACCTTTCCACAGGGTTGCCACGTGGATGGTAAGGCGTCGTTCTTGTTTTTTTTATTCCAAGAAGATTGCATAGCTCTCTGATCAGGGTGGACTCAAAATCTCGGCCCTGATCACTATGCAATCGCTCTGGCAGGCCATAGTGAACAAAAAAATTATTCCACAAAGCTTTGGCCACGGTTTTTGCTTTTTGGTCAACTGTGGGCACTGCCACTGCGCATTTGGTGAAGTGGTCAGTGATTACAAGTATATTTTTTGACCCTTTGTCATCAGATTCCAAGGACAGATAGTCCATGCAGACCAGCTCCAGTGGTCTGCTGGTACAAATGTTCACCAAAGGGGCACTACGTTCAGCTCTGGCTTTTTGTCTGACGCACCTCTCACATGTGTGTATTCTGTGATTTATGTCAGTGAGCATGCGTGGCCAATAAAAGCGTGCACGAACTAGATCTGTGGTGCGATCTACACCCATGTGCCCAATACAGTCATGTAGAGCCTCTAAAGCTTTATTTCGAAAAGTGCTCGGCAGAACTAGTTGAAAGGATGGTACACCATTCAGAAGTCTTTTCCGGTAAAGCACCTCATCTCTCATAACTAATTGGTCCCATAGCCGTAACATGAGCTGGACCTCCCTGTCTTCATGTTGCTGTGCCCTGTGAGGTGGTCTCCTTCCTCCCATTAACAAGGAGATGACTCTGTTTATGGATGGGTCTTTCCTCTGCTCTAAAGCCCAGTCGTGTTGAGACATTTGCGGTAAAGTGCATGAGCCAGGTAAAATGTCTGTGTGGCTGTACTCTGGTGGAATAGCATTGGCATCCATAGCAACACACTCAATAAAGCCAAGGAAGGGTGACTCAGACTGTGGTTGAGAATCTGAGTGGACAATGTGTCGTTGGCATATTGCACGTACCACTTCTGGAGGGACAGCTATGTCCTTAGTAATGTCAGACATGAACCGATCAATACGGTCATCCTCATCTTTAGCAGAGTTGTCCATTTCATCTTGTACATGAGGCTCATGGAGAGACCGTCCGCATCTTGGTTTGTCTTTCCAGCCCTGTATTGAATACGAAAATCAAAGGTGGCAAGTGCAGCCAACCATCTGTGACCAGCCGCATCTAATTTGGCGGATGTCAGGACATATGTTAAAGGGTTATTGTCCGTCACAACAGTAAACTTGGCACCGTAGAGATAGTCGAAAAACTTGTCCGTTACTGCCCACTTTAGGGCAAGGAACTCAAGTTTGTGTGTTGGATATCTTTTTTCACAGTTTGACAGACCCCGGCTTGCAAAAGCTATTACTCTTAGATGTCCATCTTGCTCTTGGTAAAGAGCTGCACCAAGTCCATGAATGCTTGCATCCGTATGAAGGATGTAGGGCTGTTTAGCATCTGCGAAGCCTAAGACTGGAGCTGTCGTCAGTTTGTGTATAAGAGTGTTGAAGGATTCATCACAGTTTGCAGTCCACTTATCAGCAAAGGGTCTCTTTGGGTCTATGGTGGAGTTGTGCTTTGCTCCTGCTCTGTTAGTCTTTCTGGGGGGGTAGCAGCCTGCAGTGAGATCATTTAAGGGCCTTGCGATTTTAGAGTAGTCCTTGATGAACCTCCTGTAATAGCCTGCGAACCCTAAAAATGACTTGAGCTCTTTTATGTTTCTGGGTTTTGGCCAGGTGGTGAGGGCAGCTATTTTTTCAGGGTCAGTCTCCACGCCTTTCTCTGAGACAATGTGACCAAGATATTTAACAGACTTCCTGAAGAAATGGCACTTATCAGGGGAAAGTTTGAGTCCAAATTCTCTGAGTTTTGACAGGACACGCATGAGACGCTCCTCATGCTCCTCCAATGTACTTGAGAACACAATGAGGTCATCTAGAAAGACTAGGACCTCTTTGAGGTTAAGACTTCCCATGCACCTTTCCATAACACGTTGAAATGTGCTAGGCGCATTAGTGACTCCCTGGGGCATTCTATTAAACTCCCAAAATCCCATGGGAGTAACAAATGCTGTCTTATGTTTGTCACTTTCCTCAACTTCCACTTGATAATATCCAGACTTTAAGTCCATAACAGAGAACCATTTTGAGCCTGTTAAGGCTGAAAAAGCTTCTTCAATGTTTGGTAGGGCGTATGCATCTTTGATGGTTTGGTTGTTTAGTTTTCTGTAATCGATGCATAACCTAATAGCCCCATTTTTTTTTTTAACCACCACAATCGGGGATGCGAATGGACTCTCAGATTCACGAATTACGTTGGCCTCACAAAGTTCTTTCAAATGCTGTCTGACAGCTTCATAGTCCGAGGGGTGTATAGGTCTGGGTCGTTGCTTGAATGGAGTTTCATCCGAAAGTCGTATGCGATGCTTCACAGCAGTTGTGTGTCCATAATCTAAATCATGCATGGCAAAAACATCTGACATTGAGTTTAGTTTATCTATAATCCTCTGCCTCCATTCTTCAGAGAGAGGAGTGTCAGTTAAGTCAAACTTAAGTGGGCTAGCTGCAGTGGTTTTGATGTTATCAAACTCAGCAGCAGACTTTGGAGTCTGAGAGGTAGTCTTTGTGTTAGTACTCAAGCCCGAAGCTAAAGAGCACACTGTCAGGGGGGCATACAGTTCAGCCAATGTTTTACCAGCAGGGATCCTGATTGTATGAGCACTTTCATTCTTGATCAAAATAGGAAGCTTAAAAGAACCCTTTGAGGGAGCTGTCATAATATAGTTACAAAATAGGAAACCCCCAGGTAAGCTTGATGCTATGGATTCTACTAACAGAGGGCTACCTGGGGTTATGTCAACACGTCTGGCATAGCCTGTCAAGACAGCTTTCTCGCCAGCTGGTACTGGGACACACTTTTTGCTCAACAGCTTAACTTTTCCTGTTTTGCCACTCCCTTATCCACTTTGACTCTATTGTACATGGTTTGGATCAATGGAATGCTGTCATGGCCCATCTGTCTGACACTTGTGTCTGAATCTCTGTAGGATGTGAATGTTTCATAAAGTACATCCAAAACATTTGTCCCAATGAGAACTGGAACTTCTTGGTTTGATCTACAGTCTGGTACAATGAGTGCTAGGGTGTTCACTTCCTCAGGTCTCCCAGTAACTTCTTTTGAAAAGCACAAGCTGAGTTCTATATAACCCAAGTAGGGTGCTGACCCCTGCACCCTCTATGTCAAGCAAATTGGCCACAGACTGAATCGGGCGTGCAGGTAGGTGTAATTTGTGAAATGTCTCTGATACTGTGGTTACCTGGGAGCCAGAATCTAAAAGGCACACACTGTGAACTCCATCAATAGTCAAGTTGACAGTACGTTTTGATCCAACCAGAGCATTCAAAAGAGCCTCCTCTGATAATGCTGAACAGAAATGGGTACTGTCACTTATTTGTTTAGGTCTTTTGTTTTTTTGGTTATCTTGTGCTGGCTTTGGACTTTGCTTTGAATTGGGACTAAACCCTGGTAAGGTCTCAGTGCCCCCTACTGAAACCCTGTCCAGTTTAAAGCCTGTGCATATTTGGCTTGCCATTCTTGCTGTTTTGCCTTTAATTCTTTGTACTTTTTGTCAACAAGGTCTTTGTTTGGAGCATTGATGCACTCTCGGCGATGTGGTTATTTTCACCACATTTAAAACAAAACCACGCTTTTGGAGCTGACCTGGGTACAGGTTGATGTACTTGCAGTTCTGCAAAATGTGCTGGTTGGGGTTCTGGAGCAGTGGCACGTTTCTGTTCATGTTTCTTTCGTCTTTGGGCTCTTTTTCAGTTAACTGTAGTTTAAGTTCAGCCACTTGTTTCCTTAAGTCCTCGGTCTCTGTTATATATTTCTGCATTAGATCTATGTCCTGATTAGTTGTGGGGGTGGGATCTAGAATGCCATGAAACTGAGCAAGGGGTTTTGTTTTAAATCCTCCAAGGTGACGTTGCATTCTGTCTACTTTAAGGGATCTTCTTTCTTCTTCCGTCCTTAATTCAAGAAGAAGCTCTGAAAAATCTGGAGCAAGATCACCTCTCAGTTTCTGTTGCAGGGTCAACAATAAAGTCTGGTCCCAGCAACCCCAGAAACTGTTTGTAAAGTTGTCTATTAGCATTGGCCCCACTTACACCACCCCGTCTGACCGCAGTGCTAAGGAGGGTTTGCAGTCTCTGGATGTATTCAGATGCTTTCTCACCTGCGTCCTGATGAGTACTGAGAAACTTGGCAAAGATCTCCTCCCCATCCTCAACAAGACCATAGGCTGACTGGAGAAGTTTTACATAGTCTTGAGGAGGTGAATGAGAGCCCAGTTGTTTTACAATGTCTGCTGCGGGTGACAGTAAACTCTCCAGTATCAGTCTGCTGCATGTCCATTGTATAGCCATCCTGAAACATAAGTTCAACATGTAAACACCATGTTTCAAAATCCACTTCACCAGGAGGTTTAGGCACTCTCCCTGAGAAGGAACGTAGTCTCTTGGAGCCTAGACCTGTCGAGGCTTCACTCTTAATAACATGCTCCACTATTATTCGTTGGACATCTGGTGGGTTCAAAATGTCAGAGTCTAGGCTTGTGGTGGTGCCCTTGGCTTGTTCTTTTGGTCGTACTGCCTTTCCCTTACTTGTCCTCTTAAGCTTTTCTGTTTCACCTTGCGGTTTGGGGACAGATTTTAATGGCTTACTGGGTGGAGGTTGTGATTTTTGAGGACTGAATATAATAGATGATCCACTGCTGTCTGATTCACTACCAGTACTATCTGAGCTACCCTGTTCATTCTGCACAGTTTTAAAGGAACATGTGGCTTCGGGGTTTTCGTCAATGGCTGGGGGGGACAGTGTGGGGTAGTTAAAACCTCAACTCTATCCAAACACCATTTTGAGACCGGGTTCTTAGGACACTGTATTACAGAAGGAAAGTTGATAAGCTTTAGCGACTCTTCTGAGTCAAACTCAACAATCACTTGAAAGTCTTCAAGTCTCACTATTTTACTGACGCTGCCATATAATGATACAACCTCTGAAATATCTTCATCTGTGTCATTATCAAGTATGCCCTTCAGAAGAATGGATTTTCTGGCATTTACACCAAACTCTCTCCCAACGTCAACAACAGAAGCCATATTTTTCCTGGTTATCATCAAAATCACAATGTTTACTTAGCAACTCTTTATAATGGTTGTTTATAGCATAAAATCCTCCTGGCTGGCTCGCCACTTATGTAACCAATTTGTGTAACTTACTAACGGGTAAGTTGAGAAATTTAGATTTCACAATTAGTCTTCTTGCTAAGTTCAAAAAAAGAGGATAATAAGCACAAACAACCTTAATGTCAAAGAAATTTAACAGACTATTTAATACAAAATTAAACAGTACATTGTTGTAACATTTGTCTTTAAACATAAAGTGTCCACCCTTATCAGGTAGTGTGTTTTCTTTTAGTCCAGATTCCTTATTGTTCAGTTCCTTTCTTTAGTTCAGTATTTGAAATTTAAGTCAGTCAGTCAAGTCTTTGTCAATTCAATGGCCATGTATTTCTTTGGATCCAAAATCTTATCTTAATCCAGTGTGAAAGCAGGCAGCGACTCCAGCAGTTCCAGGTCTTTGGTTGAAACCTGGAGCTCAGCACATCCCAATCCAGGCCTGTGGTGGTATGCAGCTGGAGTATTCCAAGTTGAATGTGGTTCGGAGGGGAAAAAAAAAACCAACCGGAGAAAATCACAGCAAAAAGAAATTTAACTGCAAGGATCGGGTCACTTATCTTCTCTTCTGTCAATCATTACTAGAATTAATCAGAATTGATTATATATCTCGCTTTCTTTTCTTTTAGCGTGCAATAGCTCAGCACAACGTGCTACAGCCAGCTACGGTTCCTTTTTCTGCTCCAATTTTTTTCTCTGCTGTCTTAACCAGAGTGTAAACTCACAAGCCACCTACAGGCGGTTTCTGGTAGAAAAAAGAAAACCCAAAATTAAAATAGAAACCGATTTGCTGGTGCATTAAATTACAAGACAAAATCCAATAAGAACAAAATAAAAAATACTACCCACAATAATATTACAAACATATATGGGGGTTACATCAATATAAAAGTTTGATTTTTTTTTTTCTTTTTGGTAATGATGTCACCTAACAAGTGCTTGAATTTTTAAAAAAAGTCACATACATTGCCTGTTATATTTTTAGGATAGGGATCTAACTAATAGAAACTGACTTTTGTAAAAATGTATTTAAAAACTTTGGAACATTTAGCTATAAATTTAAATGTGCCATAAAAACCCACATTTGCACCAATAGAGTTACACAAAAATTCCTAATGATGATTTGTTTATTTCTTAGAGGATAGCTTGTTTCTTAGAGGAAACAAGCTATCCAGACCAACATAAGTGAAGTACACCTGTTCCATTTCTAGAACATAAATTTAATATCATTAATAATTTTTTTGTGTGTGAAGCTGAGTTAGGTTAAACTAGCCTCATAGTTGCATTGCTATACTCTAAATTCAAGAAATCACTCAAACGAACCCGTACAATGACACGAAGTATAGGCAGGAAGATCTAAAAACGCAAAACATTATAATCTAGTCTAAAAAAAACTTCAGAACAGATTAAAAATTAAACAAGGTCATTCCAATAACATCAGTCTGGAAAGGATAAGTAACTTCTAAGGTTTAGAAACAAAACTCATGTCTATGGAAAAACTCCAGGACACCCCACCAAAACAAAAATAACTGCTAACCAGAAAGGAATCAAAGACTTGACTCAGATGAACTCAAAAGACATTTTGCCCAACACTTCTGGGAGAATATTCCATGGACTGATGAAACAAAAGTTAACCTTTTTGGGAAATAAGCCTTCCATTACATTTAGTTCAAAACTAACAGCATACGAAAAAAAAGGACTGAAAAAGAGAAAAAGGACTGCATCATGATCTGGATCTGTTTAACTACCTATTAGCAGTCTTCTTGTCCGACTCTGATCCCTCGTCATGATGAATCTCAAACGACGGTCTCCTGAAGAACATACAATAAATAATATCAGTATTTGTACCGTTAGTGCTAAAAAAACACAGTTAAAATTTGCCTTTTTAGTGGTGCAAATTCACTGTAACACAATTAGCTTTAACATGTTGGACATTAATTTTGGCGATAAACAATGCTTTGCATAATTGAGTTCTAACAATATACCACTGACTGTGTTTTCCCAAAACAAGCTGTTAGTGGGGAAAGGTGGCTTGAGTGAGGACAAAACAACAACAGGAAAAATGACTTCATTTGTTTATGGTTTGGCTAAATACAGTAGCTTTGAAAGAGAGATACAAATTTTGTGCAAGTATAATTCTTGCAATATAGGCTACTTTATTTGGTAACAGTATTGCCAGTAGTAATATTAATAGAAGTTTTGCATAGTCACTTACTATGCTTAGTGTGTTTAAAGAGGGCTGTGACTAAATGGCTAGCAGGTTGAGGAACATTCCCTTTGTGTTAAGTTTCAAGTGCCAACACCTTGAACCACTGACATTCAGAGAACTGGAGTCAGTTTTGGTATGTTTGATGCTCCATGCAAAGGTACAAAGGTGATTGGATCTAGAAATACATTTCTTTTTCTCTTTCAGATTTCGCAGCTGAATGAAAATCGAAATGCCTCAAACCTCTGTGATGTGAGTTGAGTTAAATAACTTCACTCTGTTGAGAAACGTTGCTTCAGTTTCTGAATCTTAAGTCACGTAATCTTAGTTATGTAACGCCTCAACATGAAAAACAGGAAAGAAATTCCAGGTTTCTTTCATTATCTTGCTGCTGACATCGAAACAAAGGTCGTGCGGGTGCAGCTGGACGTTCAGTGGCACCATAAGTCAATAAAGTTCAACACCCTCTTTTGCCTTTGATCCCCTGGCATTATGGCTGCGCACAAACAAGAAATAAAGCACAGAAAAGTTAGATTTAACTCCAAGAGTTGGTCAGCTTATTGCTATTACCATTAAACATTCCAAACGTCATTTTTTAAAAAGCTCACTGTATGTGTATTCATGACCAGCAATGAAGCAAATGTATGCAAAAGTTGTGAATTCCTTCAATTTTAAATAACATCTGTTGAACATCTTTCAACCCACTAAAATTTATTTTGAGGAATATTTTTGAAGGTTTTAGTCGTTTTATTTTGGCATATACTGCTTTTTACTTTTTTTAGTAATTTATTATCTAAAAACCTGGCATACCTCAGCATTATGTGCAGTGAATTGCTTAAGAAATTGGGGATTTTGGATAATTGCATAACAAAATGAAAGAGCAGCATGTCAGAAATAAATGGGTTTAAAAATACATGGGTTTTTGTCATTCGACGAATGAATCTGAACCTGAAATAAACTCATGGATGCAATATATTACAACATACGTCTATTTTTAGGCAAAGTACCTGGCTGATATTGTTCTATAGTAACATAATTGCTTATATAACAAACTTTGATGTCTTTTTTTTTTAAAGTGTTCAGTGCTGTAACAAAAACAATAAGTATAAAATGTATTTCTCTAGTACGAAGGCTTAGTAATAAACTAACAAGCAAGAAATATGGATGTTACTTTAAAATTGTCTCCTGAACCAGATGTCTGTTGTATTTTTAACCTCTGGAAAATAATCCATCTTAAATCTCACCCTAAATAAGCTTTATAAGTAAAGTTTGATTGAATGACTGTAAATTAGTTTGCAAGTAGAACAGATACGACCACAAAGATAAGTGTATTGAATTGTAAAAGGAGGAAGTTATAAATAACCATATGATTAACCACAGAGATAATAGTGTTACACAGTAAAACAAAAAATCTGGGCTGGGCCACATTGCTGTAAATTGTAGTTTTGTGTACCCATTGTTACTGCTGTAAGACAAAACCCTCGTATCACCAAAAATTAATCTTTTCAGGAAATAAACAGAAAAACAACAAATCCTGCTTCTAAATGTAAACTTACACTGTTTAGTCAAAGTTATGTGCTTTTAAAAAAAAAAAAAATGCACACTTCAATGGAAATTTAACCCCATACAAATTTGGAGTGTGATCAAAGTTGATTTTCTCAAGAACACAAAAATGAATTTAATAGACTGATTACATCCTAACATGTTAAGTAAAAGTTAACATGTTAGGAGTGACTTTATATGATGTAAAAACTGTTGTTAGAAAGGCTAGTGACACCAAAGGCTTCAGGACAAAGACAACACACCTGTAGGCAGTTCATCCATGCCCATGTTTTGTAAGAGCGGTTAGACGACTTCTCATCGCTTACAGATATAATCTTAGTTACATAACAAGTTTGTGCTTTGTCTTTATGGAAATTTATGACATTACCTTTACAATATAAATCCCTACTCATTCGTTGCAAAACAAGAAGTTAATTTAGGAGTATACCAACAATCAACATGTACTAATGCATACTATTCAGACTTTAATGCATAGTTTTTAAATTGCTTTACAGAAATAGTGTGATATTATTTACTCAGATGTGACAGGGCAAGTGTTCAAACTATGTGTAATTTAATAGCCGTATAAAAATGAATACAGGTGTTCTGTCAAGACATCCATAGTACCTCTGGAGGAGCTGCAGAGATCCACAGCTGAGATTGGAGAATTTGTTGATGTAGAACTTTTAGTCATGCACTCCGTAATTCTGGGTACGTTGCTGGCAAGATTTTACGTGATGAAGAAAAAAGGGCAAGGAGAAAAGAGTTGTTGACAGAAAGTCATAAATGTCACCTTTGGGGTTTTACTCAAGTTACAGCAAACATGTTGGTGAAGTTGCTCTCAAAAGAGAGATCAAAACTAACAAAACTTTCTATACTTGGTAGTAGCCCTGGAGATACCACAAATTTCATGAAAGGTGCTGTTGGCAGTATCATGCATATAGTAAGATGGCATAGCTCAATTGAAGGCAATTCTGGAAAAGGAAAACATTTTTGGGAGGTAAAACCGAAACATACAGTCAAAGGAATTCAACCCATTTTGTGAGAGAGCCAGAATTTCAGTCTCCACATGCACAAAATTGGTGCAGAACTATTCAAAAGTACTCTATCACATAAAATCCCAATAAAATACATTGATATTTATGTTTGTAACATAATTACATTTGGAAAAGCTCAAGGGTTACAAATTCTTTAGGTCAGGATTCTTAGGACAATTTTATTTAAAAACGTAAGTTTCTAAACTTAAATGCTGAATATATAAAATGTTTTCCTCTGAGTGGAATTTCAAGATAACCGAAAAATATTCAAAGCTTGTGTGAACCTACAGAATTTTTTTCCCTCGTGTCACAGGGTTACATCGCAGTTTCCCTTTCGGTCCCTTCTCGCGCACGGTAGTAACAGGAAGTAAAAGGAAAGCTACAACCAAACCATAACAAGCTGAGCAGAAGTATTTATTTTAAAGACGTGTTGTTTTAAAATGGACTCTCGGAGTTTAATTAACGAGTCACGCTGCATGTTTTTTAACTCCTCCTCAAAGGACAATCGATGTGTAAGTAGCCACTGTTAGAGTAGCAACAGCTTTAGCTTTGGAGCTAATTAGCCACATAGTCACGTTGCTTGTGAGTTTGTAGTAGAAAATTATAGTTATTATTAACATGAGTATTATTTATCAATGATGGGTTTTTTGGGGGGTCAGTGAATATCAGTTGGCCAATTGATGAACGGAGCTTGACAGCTGCATGTTTTCTCATGCTAATAATAGCAGTGAGCTGCCAGCCATCCTGAATAATTAGCATCATTTCACCGTTGCTGACAGGAATCCCACTGAATCAGCGCCAGTTTTCAGGTATAGGTTTATTAGCCCTGAAAAGACATCGATCTGTAAAAATACCCAGCAAACATGGGCTACAAAACAAACTAATACTGTAAATGGAGCTATTGGTGTCATAGCATTGTATCGAATCTATCGGTTACAAATAACTAACACCTCATTAGCAGCAGGAAGTGAATGATTTTATATATGTTCAAGAAACACGATGACAGAAGTTTAGTTCTGTATTTCCCACAATTGAGAGTTTGAATTCATTGCACTAGCTGTGTGAAGCTCTTTCACAAATGCAGTTCCTGTTTGTACGTCACAGTCATCACCATTAATTTGGGCATTTCATTTTTAGGCATTATTCACTTATTTTTTTTTAAAATAAAACTTCATTAGAACTGAAATACAAGAATAGGTTGCATTATTTTGAACTTATTTAGGATTTGTTTCTAATCCACGCCGTTTCAAAATTAATTTCTGATTTTAATGATAATAATGGTATTAATAATAAATTAGTACAGTAATAAGTATTATTATTGCTATCATGAGTATCTGTCATAATTCTGGATATTTTAACTTTAATGATCAGATATGGTAGCAGCCATATGAATGAGTTGGTTTTCTGGCACCGACGTGGAATTCTAGCATTTTCTAAATATTTTCAATAAGACTGGGATTGCGGCTTTAAGCAGGCCTGTCAGGAAGGCCTGATCCCTTTGATGGGTTTGACAGATTAATGTCTTTTTTTTTTCCAAATGATCAACATCTCCAGTTTTTAACTAACCGACCCAAGCAGACAAACAAGAAAATCACTTAGGATGTTCAGGAATAACCCAAGAACTACTAAAGCCTATTGTGAACTGGAAGTTGCTAAGGTGCTGCTGTCTTCAGTAAAGCAGCTGATACATCAACATGGACTCTGAAGGTACTAAGCTAGAAAAAAGCCTTAAGCATGACTGAAATTTGGCAGTCATGGACAAGCCAAACGTCTCCCAGATAAAACTGTATTGATTACAAGAGACAAATATTGAGGTTTTTGGCCACAAGTACATGGAGTAGATTAGGTGGAATCAAATTGAGACAAGCCTTAAGATCAGGCACGGTGGTGGGACCAGCAAGCTGACCGTCTTTATTCTTGCTTCCAGGAATACTGTTGCGCAAGGGTTCGTAGGGATATTGAAGGAGCACTCTAAATATCCAGCCAGATCTATTACATAAGCTTGTTGAAGTTTACAAATGGTATCTGGTTTCTCTGTAACTTTCCAAGAAATGTTTACCCGAAAATATATTTGGGGTTGTATGTAAATATCAGTAGTTCAGCATTGCTTGCATCAGAGAGAATTCACAATACATTTACGCTTGGGATCCCAGTTCTTGTTTTAAACATGCATGTATGTAAACTTCTGAGCGGCAGTATAAGTGATGCCTTACATCAGAATTAAGAGTTCCTCTGTCATGGCTGCTGGGTAACTGTTATCTGAATTAAAGATTACTTTACTGTGCATAGATATGCTGAAAATTTCTTTTAAATAGCCATTAGAAATGAATTTGGTTCAGTTTGATAGAAAAACACTCCTGCAACTCTTACGTAAATATTAGACTTTCTTGAAGTTGGTGTATTAAAAAATGTACACGCAACACAAACAGACAGTCAGGCCCATCAGACACAGTAAACAGTAGATGCCTCATAGATGTATCACATTACCATCATGAGGCGGGATGGTTATAGTACATGTGGGGCACATACGGTAGATGTCCCAGTAGCCCAACATCACTAAGTTATCTGGACCGAGTCAGTTAGTGAACTGACTTCAAAATAATTAATTTGAGTTTTGATCAGTTTTGTTTAGCAACCTTTTTTTTTTAATCTAGTTTTAAAAATGTAACCTGGTAGCCCCTGGTACCAACAAACCCTCCATGCTTACTGGGGACGCACCAAGTCACTTTTTTCACGTTCGATACCGATACAGATATCTGAGGTTTAGTTTCAGCTGATACCAATCTAATACACAAAAGCAGTGCTGAATTGACTTAAAACATCTCCCTTTTTTAACACATACATAAATGTACTGAATTACAAATTTATTTGATAACTCTGCACCAGTACAGCACAGTTAAACACACCGGTAGCTTCATAAGCTTGGTCAAACATGTAAAAAGTACACAGCTTTAATTTGTTCAGTCAGTGCAATTAGGAGTATAGCAGCGAATATGAAACTAATTATAAAATAAACTGAATCTGACAAAAACGATAGGTTGACTATCTTGGTCAAACATGTAAAATAAATAATAACTTTATACCATAATGTTGCTCAGAGCACAAAGCATAGAATTAAACTAAATAGATCTACCCTTATGGATCTGGCATGATGCCACCGATCCCTGTTCTGAAATCTTTTCCAACATTGGGGCCAATACCGATATTAATATTGAATCGGTGCATCTCTAAATATGGAAGGTGTTTCAATTATTCAATAGAGAGATGTTTTGTGAAAACAGCAACATGTTGCAGTAATGCTCCCCCCCAGCGCCCCCCAGGCCTTTATATAGATTATCAAAGTGATCGAAGGATGTTTTCCTTTTCGTTTGCTTGTTGACGATGCGGCTTTCCTCACATACTGCTGCTAACCGTGTGTAACGCAATAACATCGACGTTCCAGATCTGAGCGCGTGGGCATGCCCTTCTCTGCTTTGCATGCGAGACGTCTGCTGGCCTTTTCATTTTCCCCGAAGCCCGCCGGACTGAGTAGCAGCGTTCTCATTCTCTCCATTCCTCGGCGCTTTTCCTTTCATTTCGGCGCGCCGCTATCCTCTGAGTTTAGCAAACATGCAGAGCGTCTGGTCCCTAGCTCTGCTCATTATCACATCTGCCTGCGTCTGTACGTCGTGTGTCTCTCAGCTGTCACTAACCAGCACCCCCTTCCCGCATCCCTCCTCTTTGTTTGCTGCCTGGCAAAATAGGTCGGATTCTTGTGGATGTGACATCAGCGAACACCTTTGAGTACACGTCTCAGGTGTCAGTGCATTGCAGCTGTTTATGTTTAGCGAGCTGGAGTACTCTGAGTACAAATTAAATTTTGCAATCCCTCCCCAGTCTCTGCTGTGTTTGCATACACGTACACAAACACACACACACACACACACACACACACACACACACACCACACACGCACACACACACAGGTAAGCTGGAACAAATGGCAGTCTTGTCGTCCTGTCGGCGTCTAAGCTCGTGATTATTATGATGATAGCGCAGCATTTTCTCCGCACTTCCGAATATGTTTCCAGAGGGCTTTACCTGAAACAAATTGCAAAACACACGGTTAAGTGCGCCAACCACTTTAATATGTCGTGAGCCGTGGGCTAATCAATTGTTTCTGTTTCACAGGCGGTGATTTTATCCGTAAAACGAGCCACAGGAACCTTCTCCTTACTCGGATGGTGAATATTTCCCTGTCTTTTATTCTATCAAATTAGCTGAGCAGGAAATGTAAAGGGGATTTGTGTTTTCCCAATTTAGAAAGCCTGTTTATTCCCTTTTAAATGGTTCAACATTTGTAATGGGTTAATCAGCAGAGGGGGTTGCGTCCACTAACAACTTGTCAAATTCTATTTGCCAATACCGAGTAGGTCTCGATGGAGGCAGTGGGATGTTGTGGAGGGGCATCTTCCTTGCCTCCCCACAACGTAAGCAATCGACGTAGGGTTGGGCAAAATGACTTCAAAATAAAATCTTCAATTGTTTTATACCAGGTCCGATTTTCGATTTTAATCTTTTTTTTATTCTTTAAAGAAGAAATTACAAATGACAAGGAATATTTTCAAAAAGTAGCTCTATCATCCCATTAAATCATCCCTTCTGTGAATTGTACGGGAGAGTATTAAGGCCAGAGTATGAGAATTTTTATTTATTTTTTATTATTATCAGAATTTACTCATATTATTAGCAACATAAAGATGCAATTTTACCAGAAGAACATCTTAAAATTATGAGAAAAAAGTCGTTTCAGTAAAAAAAAAAGAAAAAAAAAAGCTTGGATAATTATTTTTTTATTTTTCGTGTTAAGAGTTCTCATAAGATTACTGTTTCATTCTCCTAATATTAAGACTTTGTTCTTGTATTATTATCGCTTTAATATATTCCAGAAACATTATGACTTTTTATTTTTGTTAAAAGCACATCTTAGCCTGGCCCTTATACTTTGTGGTAGAGTTTTCTTGAATCCAAAGTCCAAATAACTAGAAGCTGTAAGCATGTTTGTCAACCAAGATGGCCGCCCTGGCTGTGCTGATATCACTCTGAACTATTGAAACCCAAGGATTGCTCAAATAAAATCCAGATTTTTCCAAACATAAAAAAAAAAAGTGATTAATCACTAAAACCGATTTATCGCCCAGCCCTAATTTGAGGGAATCACAATGCAGAGAAATGTTCAGATGACTACTGTAATCTCACATCCCAGCTCTTAGCGACTGAACCTTTTCTTTCTAGAAATCTCAGTGCTTTCCTTCCTGAAGCGGGGAGTATCAGAGACTTCATCTGGAATTTGGGAGTTGAGACGACGGACTGCAGTCTTGCTTTCAACCCCACTGCCGTGATGAAGTCAGGAACTCTGAGTTTGACTGTTTGTGTCAGAGTAACACATCCTAAATGCTGGTTGAAAAAAGGGATGCCATCCCAAAGTAGAGCGAGGCCAATCTGGTGACCGTCGTAAGGAGAAGGTGCCAGGCTGTTGTGGTTCTGTGCTGTTCTCCAAAGCAACACAACACCTCCTGTTGGATAAATAAATAGTGTTTGTCCAACTTTATCTGTCTGATCCAGTTAACAAGCGTCAATAAAGAGTCGGTAACAGAATAAGTTGTGATGCTTTCATGAGTGAAACCCTTATACTACGCACAATTTTGCTTCTCGAACCAGAAATGCTTTTTTTTTTTTTTTTTTTTTTTTTACAATGTGCTTCTGTTTAAAGGGAAATAAATAGGCTTTTAAACGGTACATTATCTTTTAATCAGGCAAACAAAATGTGCTTACTTTTTTGTGCCGTGTTTCTTAAATGAGCTGGTTGAGTTTTCCTTCCTAAAGAAAAATAAAGGACCTCATATTTAACATGTGTAGTAAACAGATATGTTAAAACTGTGATTGAGACCCAGAAATTAGTTGTACGTGAATTGCATTCGTCTGCCAACAGTAGGGCGGCACCGTATCAGAAAACCATGCAATGTAAACCTTTTACAAGTCCATTAAATAAATTATATTATTGAAAAATCTATTTATTTCAAGAGCTTTAGCACTAAGTGAAACACTTTAAATAGAATTGTTTGTTAATTATGATGATTTTCTACTTACAGTTAATGAAAATATGAACTTTTTTTTTCAGTAATAAAAAGTGGACTTACTGAAAAGTATCCTTAATACCATCTTAAAGGTTGTTCTTTTCAAAATATGGTTTACTAGGCAAAAAAAAAAAAAAAAAGATCTTCTTCGGTGGCCATCTTGGTCACATTCTCCAAAGAGGCACAGGCCAGGCTTGTGAAATGCTAAGGGCGCTGATTCTCTACACTGAGGGCTGGCTAATTGGCAAAGGAGGGGTGCAAAAAATATTAAGAGCAAAACAATTATTTCTTAACATGTTTTTTTTGGGGGGGGGGTTTGTGCCACTCAAATTAATGTTGGATTATTCTAAAATTGTCAGTGCGAGATTATGCTGTTGCAATAGAACATTCATTTATTTTCAGGCCCTAACATGTTAACCATGGGTGCCAATAAAAGGGACAATTAAGAACAAAATAACGAAGAGGAGTTAGTGGTTATAAGTGGTTGAGTGATAATTGTCGGTGCTCATTAAGGACGTGGCAGCACCTGCCTTGGCCGCTGTAAATAATTTGTGTCATCTCTGCCATTCTTAAAAGGAGCGTACCGTAGTTTGCAAGTTTCAGTAGCACCAGCTGCAAACTATTCATCTTGCAGCCAATTTATTACAACTTCAGGCTGCACTGCAACAAATAAGCAATAAAAAGTAACAAGGTACAATAAAGTTTGGGGAAGGAAAAAAAAAAAGGCGACTTCACGAAAAGAACAATTAAAAAAAATATTTTGTTCATTAAGGCTTAAAGCCTAACATCTGAGGTGCCTGGAAACATCCGACACTTAGTCGGTTGTGCATTCGCACGAAAATAACCTAAAGAACCGGATACCATCCAATGAGCTCGGATGAGATTTGTGTTCTAGATCTGAGGTGTGCCGGGCCGGATGGAACAGTTAATCATGACATTAACCTTTACAACCAAGTTTTAACCTTTATACTAATCATGTCATAAATTCTATATTCATAAAGCGTTTAGCTCTTTTAAAATCTTAACGTGGTCGATTGATTTCTGGTGGACTGGGGGTGCTGTGTATGCGCCACGCCCAGCGCCGTCAGGTGTGGTGTTAACTTAATAATGCATAAAATGCTCGTGGAGGGTGCTGCTACCTGTTTTCCTGATTAAGTTGAAAATACGAGATTAATTTCGGCGCTCTGGAAGTCCCAGTCCAGAGCGGAGGCATTTATAAAACCCGTACTTTAAAAGTTATTATTAAATTAAATAGAAGTTTAATACTGCAGTGTGTGAATCTCATTATAGTTTTCTTTTCTTCCTCTCCTCAGTGTTTTCATGCTGTTTGTAATCTGGCTGCTCCGACGCTATCAGTCCTTGGCTCAGGTAAATTTGCACTACACTGCACGCTGCCTCTCCGGCGGTTCTTTTTTTCTTTTCTTTTCTTTTTTTTTTTTCTGTTTGCTCCATTTCCACTGGAAATCTGTTCAATTAGCCATGGTAAATCTTGGCGTAATTGAACCCAATTAAAATGCACAGATTAATGAATCGGGGGGTGTTAATTGACTCACGGTCATTCTGTGATAGCGACTGCCGTCCCGAGCTTCTTTTTTAATTTTTTATTTTTTTTTCCCCCACAACATCCCTCCCCTCTCTTCAAGCGAAGCTGTTCAAATAAACGTAATATTTATGGATTTCTCCCCCCCCCCACCTTTTCCCTCTCCCGCTTCCGATTCCCTCTTCTTTATATTGAAGGGATTTAGCTTTCATAGAGAGTTTGTTTGCGGTGTTGCTTATGAGCGTGCAGCTTCGGGATAATTTTGTGTTTTCTGAACCCGGTCCAGCGGGTTCGTCTGGTTTAGCAGCGCGGCTCCTATCCTTATAATCTGAAGCAAATGACAGTTTAGAGTGAAGCTCTCCGACCGAACCCCATCACCTCCGGACTACATTGCTGAGAGCGACCTCGCGTCCCCCTACGCTTCCCCTCCCCCTCATCTCATTCCTCCTCCTCTTCTTATACAACATAAACCTTCTCCTTACTTGCATCCTCTCTGAAAAGGTTATCTGTCAGTCAGTAGTCTTTAGTGCTCTCAAGGCCCTCCTGCGCGCTTATTGTGTCTTCCCATTCCTTCCCCCACCCCCTTTCCGTAGCCTTGGCAGGGTCACTGCAAGACATGAATTGATAAAGGGCTCTGTGTGTGTGTGTGTGTGCGTGTGCGCACGCGTGTTTCTCTCGCTGTGTGCAGCCGCAGATTATTACCGCCGCTGCAGGAAAATATGAGTGGTGTGTACCATGGTTCCTGTAGTCTGCGGATTATTGATTTGTTTTACATAAAATGAACAATTTCAGAGAGGAAACAGGAGATCTGCGTCTGCTGTGATAATTTTCCAGCGTTGTCACGGAGATGGCATTCAGCAGACTGCCTGGACAAGTACGAGGCATATCCTGTAGTATCATAAACAGTCTGTCTGTCTGTCCACCCGTAGAAGCAACTATCCAGCCAACTATCCAACCTTGTATCTGTCCAACCATTTCTAATCAGTTCTTCCTTCCGACCTTCTGTCCATCCAAGTATCCATCCATTCATTTTAATTGTCTATTCAACCATCCATTCATCCATCCATCCGTCCATCACCTTTTTGCAGATTCTGTATTTAAACGTGGGGGAGCACTGTTGCTTCACAGACAGGCTGTGTGTTTTAATGCATCTGGGCTCTGCATGGAGGTCGCAGGTTCTCGCTGCGGCTGCGTGTTCTCTCTGCGTACTCCGGCTTCCTCCAAAAATAACAATATATAGAATGTCAGGTGGTAATTGGTCTTTCTAAAATGCCCTAAACTGTGTGTCGGTCAAGGGCCTGTGATGGACTGCGAACTTGTTCAGCGTTTATCCCCGTTTCTCGCCCACAAACTGCTCAACTTGGGCAACCCCTTCCTGCAAGGTTAAGGGAATTTGGACAATTGATGCATGCAGGCCCAGAGGTCAGGCTGCAGTCCCAGCAGAAAATTCATAGGGAACTTCTGTGCTTATACCTTACAAATTGAAAGTGGTAAAAGAAAATGGACAGAGAAGTCGGCAAATGTGATTCTTTTAAAAGTATGGGATGTTTTATATGAAAAACGAGTAGAAACGCGGCTACGCCGAGCTGTCGGCTGGATTAGAAATCATTCCAGCTATAATTTGCCCTCCTCCTCACGCGCACATAAATGCACTCGGGCATTTTCACTCAGGGTGTTACATTTGAAATTCCTTCTTCATGTCTTTCTCTTAAATTTTCACGCCACAGAAGATGATTCTCAGCCTGACTGTAGCCGCCTTCTTCGACAGCGTAGCATATGTCATGGTGAGTTACTCTTGTCTGTTACACTCAAAGCAGACTGTGGCTGAGCCTTTTTTTAAATGCTTTCCCATGCTGCTTCTCGCTCGTTCTCCAGGGCGAAACCCATCCGAAGGGATCTCTCTGCAACTTCCAAGCCTGGTGGCTGACATACTTCGGTAAGGCAGACTTAAATTAATTGCTCGCTGGCACGGCTCGCACGAGCCGAGCGAGGAGCGGAGAAAATAGCTGCGATCTAACACGCGTCTGATGCCGAGCTCATACATCACCGCAGCAAATAATATTGCTTTGTCATTTTCTTTTTTATCGCTCCTGAGCAAAATGTGCCTGAACAGGTTGGGAGTCGCTTCCAGAAATGATGCGGGTCATTGTGAGTTTATTACATAATAAACTGATGGTTTTAGTTGAAGACTCTGGTCTAACTTCATAACACTATTTTGGACAAAGTTCTTGGTAGCTTATAGCACGAGAAGCACCAACCCAGCAATCTAGTGAAAATTTAATTTTTGGTCTTGAATTTGGGCACGACGTGTCCACTTTCAGACCTATTGCTGTCGGCGTTTTGTCTGATTGATTTTTGATGCTTCCGGACAACAAATCTGAAAAGGGTGGCTCCAACAACGACAACAAAAAGAACAGTTTTAGATGTAAACCCAAACTGAAGCTGGTTAGTCTTTCAAAAGGCAGAGGAGGATAATGGTATCAATAAAACTGTAGTTTCTTGCAGGGTGATTCATTCCCCCCTTGAACTTTTCCGCTGTCTGTCACATAACAACCGTAAACTTTAATGTATTTTATTGCAAATTTAATGGGGGAGATCAAGACTAAGTCGTGCATGACTTTAAATTGGAAGAAAACAGATACATCATCTTTTCCAGAAATCCCTTAACAAAGAAGGTGCATGCAGCCTAGTGAGTCAAGGCTTTGTGGATTCACGTTGTGCCGCAGTTACAGCTGCAAGTCTTTTGGGGTATGTCTGCACCAGCTTTGCACATCTGGGGACTAAATCTTTTTCCGATTCCTCTTTGCAAAATAGCTCAAGCAGCAATTGGATGTAGAGCATCTGTGAACATTCAAGTCTCGTCGCAGATCTTCACTCGGATTGAATTAAGGTCTGAACTTCCTTTCGTTCTCAAGTTTTTTTTGCTGCATCCAACAGGTTTTCCTTCAGTATTGACCCGTGTTTGACTCCATCCAAAGCCCATCCCAACCAGCCTGATATATCCATCACTATGGAGATGGTTTGTTTAAGAGTGATGTGCAGAGTTAATGTGGCGTTTTGTATTTAGACCCAAGCACTTTCTTACACATGTTTGCAGCCTCCCTTGACCTGTGGTATACTGCAAACTGGACCACTCTTCTATGAAAGCCCGATATGCGGAGTGCATCGCCTCCCTGTTCACAGAAACGTCCACCTGAGCGGTGGATCTCTGCAGCTCCTCCAATGTTACCATAGACCTATTGAAAGGTGCAGGCATGAATGCAGTGGACAACCATGTCATTTTTGCCTCGATATTTAACAATGGCTCAGTTAGCAGCAAATGACACACTAAAACAAACAGGAACTCAGAAACGTACCTGAAAATAGATTATTAAAAAGCTTCTCTGGTAAGATACAAACTATTTATAAAGATTTCACACAATTCAGTTTTACTTTCTGAACAGTTGACCTCTTTTTGCTTAAATTTAAGTTTCACATAGTCTCATGTTGTTTAGCACATCACATCAGGCAGTCATTGCTTAAAGTTTGATTACAAAATAATTTTCTTTTAATACAACTCCGTGACGACTTTCTGCGTTTCGTGAGGGATTTCAGATGTAGTTTCTAGGCTACAGATAGTTGGGCATGATAATATGGTAGAAAATGGTAGGAAATGGTAGTTATTGCAAGTTGATAATGGTGACAGAAGGGCAGTTTCTCATGATTATAAAATTGACTGTTCAATAGGCTTACAAGTGCTTTCCTCTGCAGTCATCTGATATTACTGCTTTCTTGGCAGGCTCTTATCAAGTATTACGGTGCCATGTCAAGGCATGAGCCAGAATGAGATTCTCACAGTTTAAAAACTATAAGAAAAAAAAAACAATGTTCCACTGTAATGTGGTTTTTAACCACCAATTTAAACCCAACTTGTATAATGTGAACTAAATGCTTTTATTTAAAGGAGAGTAAAAAATAAAAAATAAAAAAAATCCTACTTCTGCTGAAAAAATGTAACATATTCATTCACACAATTATTCTAATAAAATCTTGCCATTTTGCTCTTTATAAAGTAACACTTTACTGATGTCAATTTTGGTTAATTAATCAGATAGCAAGCCTACTCAGACCTGCCCCTTGAAGCTGGCTAACTATTGTTTTAAAATGCTGTTCCCTAAGAGATTGATCTGCAACTCTGCTTTAATTTTTCACATCATGACTATACATGTTTTGTTTTTTTTATGACGGAAAATATCAGCAAGCAGCCATTTTTTTTCTGTGAACTTGGGAAAAAAGTAGAATATGTTTTGTAGGAATCTCAACTAGCACTTCTGTGCAGACAGTGAGATCTCTGGTCTACGTGGTGCAGCATGGAAAATTTTTGTCATATTTTTTTGAGGCTACGGTATCCAGTTCACACCTAGTTTTGTTGTTGTTCTCATTCTTGGAATACTAAGGTAATACATGCTGTTGTTGCTTTTTATAGATCGCAATTAGTGTGCAAATTTCTGTAACGTGCTGTGATGTTGGGCTTGCATTAAAAAAAAACCCCAAAACATTTAAACATGAAAAGTTGCTAGAAAACTGAGACTTAGATTTGAAAAAGGAAAATGCGTGCTTTACCCAACTGCTAGATCACTAGTGTTGTTTAAAGATGATCAGAGTACACTGAGAAGTGCCTTCCCTTTGCCGGCCTGGTATTTTGATGTGTGCAACATTTCTAACATTTTTAAGTTCTTAAAAAAAAAATTCAAGTAAATTTGACATTAAGGAAGTGGCTAAACCAGCATTTCTCTGGAGTGTTCTCTCAACTGTGCCAGAAATTGCTTTACAGACGGTGAGTCAGACCTTGAGACGCCCTGAATGAGGCATCTCAGAGTTTCATCATCATCCTGTGTACGAGGAGACGGCTATTGTTCAATGACAGAGTGGAACGTTGCTATGAAACTCAGGATTACCTGGAACCTTTAGAGGTGGAACTAAAACCGCGATTCTCTAAATGAAAACATTTGTCTCTCTGCGCGAGTGGCGTTTCAGGTTTTAGCCTTAATTGGCACGAAGGACTTTTAACCGAGGCTGTTGAATCATGCAGCATAATATCCGGTGGGTCGGTGCTGGAGGGACAGTTGGAGGCATGAACATCAGCAAGTCTAGCTGGAGAAGCAAAACTCAAATCAGCTTTTAACTCTGAGGAGCAAACGTTATTAAATGTGCTTGGAATGATGGAAGACGGCGGGAGGAGGGCAGCATCAGGACAGGTGGCGAGGCTGAGCGCAGTGTCGTTAAGCTAAAGAAAGGCTTCGGCTGCTTTCTGGTTACATAATGCACATTTGCAGTGACAGTAATTGTGACTTATTGTGATAATACCGCTTCTGGCTTAGACATTGCTAAATTTCAAATGCTCCTTAAGCGCAAGAAGAGTGTGGGTGCTGTACTGTGTGGTTGTGCTTGCTTGTATTCAAATAAACAGAAGCACACACTGACTGTTTTAAAGGGGCTAAAAATTAAGGTAGAGCAAAGGTTTTAGTACTCAAAGCAATGACTTGGAAAAGTTTTAGTGGTCATTTTTTCACAGTACAACAAACTTTAGTATATCTAAATGGGATTTTGTTTGATATAGCAGCACAAAGTAGGACACAAGTTGAAGGAAATTGGCCTGGCTTTAAAATCTTTTTGCATGCATCTTCGCTTCTCCTCCTGAAGGAAAACATGCCCATAACATGACACTGCCGCTACTGTGTTCACTTTTGGCAAAAGTTCAGATTTGTTCTAAATTGATTCGAGTGCCTTCTTGCATGCTTCCTGTGTCTTGTGCATTCCTTGTGGCAAACTGAATAATAATAATAATAATAATAATAATATAAAAAAAAAACAATAAAATGTGCACGTGACAAAAAGGGTTAAGGTATGAATAGTTCCCGCACGTTAAAATTGGCGTCAATCTGACTGAATGTTCCTCCTCCTCCGCTCATGTCCGCTCTGTCTCGCCACCCGCTCCCATCCTCCTCTCTCCTGTTATCTCCTCCTGCGTTTCCACAGTTCATCATTATCTCTCCGTGAGCTCCTGCCTCTCATCCATCACCCAAAGCTACAGGTTTCCCTCATATTACTGCAGAATGGGCCTTCATTTATCAAAAGTGGAGCGCACGGATGCATGCACACACGCTGTCACACGCAGGCTCGTGTGTGTGTGTGTTGGGACGCAGGTGCGCTGTGTGTGGCGGCGAGCTGGGCTGTAATTTGACCTTGGTGTTTTTCTCTCTGCAGACTGGAGTGCCTTGGCCTGGGTTTGCCTCATTACCCTGAACCTGTATCTCAACCTGGTCAGGGAAATAAGCACCAACAGATATGAGAAGTGAGTAATTTGGCCCGCTATCGCTTTAAGAGTACCTATTAAAATTTTTTGATGCTTTAAAGCTGATTTTAAAACTGGGAGATAAACGTGCAACGGAAAAGCCGTTAAAGACAAATTAAATCACTGACCAGTTATTAATCGCTGAATGATTTCCATATCTGCTTTCCAGTGGCGCTTTCTTCGTCTCCCACTCTGCATGTATTTGTTTCCTGCTTTGTTTAAAGTGCGTCCTTCTTTATGTGTTTGTGTTTTGTGCGTGTGCATTAGCATGCGTCTCCCCACAGAGCTCAGATAGGCCCCTCCCCCTCTGCCGCCTCCTCTTCTTCCTCTTTCAGCCAGCTGACACTCTAATTGAAATGGGAGTGAGTGTCAGCCGTTAAGTGTGTCTCAGTGTGTGCGTGCGTGTTCCCAGCCGTCCTCACGCTTCTTGGCTCCGTGTTGTGGTCGCTCATACTCCCATGAGCACTTTTCCCAGCAAAGTGTGAATTTGCCTTTATGTGTGCGTGTCTGTGTAATATTCTCTTGATCTTCATACTTAGTGCCTAGCTCTGTTGGTAGAAGCACACATTTAAAAATATATGAAAATTAAAGGCAGAAAAAACTAATTACCTTCATTACAAGTTATGTTTTTACTTTCAGCTGGGGTAAAAAAAAAAAAAAAAAATACCTTATGTGCTTTAGAGTGGGTTCCCTACCACCACCACCCATGGGAGTTTTCCTGCATTGATTAGTAATAAGCCGGACAATATAATGGTGATATAACTCATGAGTAGATGGCTTTATGTGCGCCCTGGAAGGGCAAAGTAGGAGGCAAGAATCAGTTTGATTCAAAGCCACACATGTCCTATAACACTAGAGTGTGGACGGTGGGAGGAGATTTGTTTGTCCAGTCGCAATGTGGATGGAGGGGTGAAGGAAACTGAGGTTCAGATGAGTCAGAGACGAGGCGTCAGTGGAGCTGCTGTTTGCTGACCGAACTTTGATAACAGGGTTCCAACATGGAGTCAAGAGTACGCAATATGATTCAGATCTGGAGTGTGGAAAAAGTAAAGGATGGATGGATTTTTTTCTGTCCCTTCATCTACCCACCCAACCACCCAACCAACCAACCCTTCATTCGTCTACCCATCCCTCCCGAATTATCCATCCAACCATGCATATATTCATTTCAACTCTGACCGCTGCAGAAAAGATCCGTCTTGAGTTCATAGTAAACTTTTATATTCGCACTTCAAAAACATTCTTAAAATGGACTGGAAAAGCGTGGAATTATGGCAGGAATAATACATAAGAAGCCTGTGATAAGTTTATGTGTTTTTACTTTCAGCTGGGGTTCAGCTTATGTGCTTTAGAGTGGGTTCCCTACCACCACCACCCATGGGAGTTTTCCTGCATTGATTAGTAATAAGCCGGACAATATAATGGTGATATAACTCATGAGTAGATGAACAAATCGCCAGAGGAGACGCGAGAAGAGGGCAAAGAAGAGAGCAAGAATCAGTTTGATTCAAAGCTGACATGTGCCTCTAACACTAGAGTGTGGACGGTGGTGAGGAGATTGTTTGTCCAGTCGGAGGAGTGGATGGAGGCGGTGGAAACTGAGGTTCAGATGAGTCAGAGACGAGGCGTCAGTGGAGCTGCTGTTTGCTGACCGAACTTTGATAACAGGGTTCCAACATGGAGTCAAGAGTACGCAATATGATTCAGATCTGGAGTGTGGAAAAAGTAAAGGATGGATGGATTTTTTTCTGTCCCTTCATCTACCCACCCAACCACCCAACCAACCAACCCTTCATTCGTCTACCCATCCCTCCCGAATTATCCATCCAACCATGCATATATTCATTTTTCCTCCTGCCACCTGCAGAAAAGATCCGTCTTGAGTTCATAGTAAACTTTTATATTCGCACTTCAAAAACATTCTTAAAATGGACTGGAAAAGCGTGGAATTATGGCAGGAATAATACATAAGAAGCCTGTGATAAGTTTATGTGTTTTGGCAGGTGGGGTTCAGCTTTGCATGCATGCGTAATTACCCCTCACAGGCCTCTTAACCACACACACCCCCCGCTCTGGGCTTTCACACCCACAGTATCAGCCTCTTTAACCTTTTCCCTTAAAAATAGTAAGGAGCTCAAATTTTGTACATGATAGAGGCAGACTGGTTCTCACATTTTAAGATTTCTTGTCTTGAACATTTTTACATTCATGTTATGTTACAACCACAAACGTCTTAAGTATTTTAATAGGATTTTATGTGATTGACCATGACAAAGCAGCTCATAATTGTGACCATAATTTGGTCTAAAAAGTGTGGAGTGGAAACTTGTAAAATGAAGTCCAGTATCTGTGTTGTCCTTCATCCAAGTGCATAAACAGTATAGCTACCCAGTACGTGCTATACCTACCCAGAAAACGGCCACCCAGCTTTACTGACTGGCCAGACAATTCAAAGAAGCCAAGAATCTCAGGGCAACTTTGGAGGAGGTTGTGTATGAATCTGTTAATGTGACAATTATCAGTTTTATATTCCACAAATCTGACCTGTTTTGGCACATCAAGAAGAAGGCCATAACTGAAAAAGACAGAAGGATGTATAAGAAGTGCTCTAGTCAGATTCATAATAAACTTCTTGGCCTTCAAACAAAGCACAAGATGTGGCGGAAAACTGACTTTGCACATCACCCTGAACACATCGTCTTCACAGGGAAATATGGTGGTGGCAGCAGCACACTTTTAAGAGTTGAGTCGGAGATGGATGAAGCTTAATACATGACGATCCTGGCAGAAAAGCTATTAGAGGCTGCAAAAGCCTCTAGGCTTAGGTGGACGTTCGCCTTTTGGGTGGACAGTTACCCTTTAATTATAGCCTGAACTGCAGTGGAGTGGTTTAGATCAGAGCATGTTCCTGTTTCGACCTAAACATTAGCCTGGCCATGGCCTTACTACGCAATTCTGCTTGCTTATCAACTTCCATCAGTGCTCCGTCAGATTTCTCCCAATTGGGAGAACTTCAGGTTGACCGATTGGTGAACAGAAAGAAGACTTGTGAGCAGTGACTTTGATTTTCTGCGCTGTTTTTGAATTAGAGTCTGCTAGTCAGGGGTATAGATTGGCAATGAAAGCAGAGGTAGTGAACAAATATTGAGCTATTAAAGTCAGACCGAGAGGAACGCTTAAGACATCTTGTTGCTGTCAAAGATGTTGTTCGGCTCAGCACTTCTCATTTTGCGGTGGAGGAGGATTGTTTACAGCGCATGCAATTTCTGGTAAGCTTCATAGCATAGCGAGTGCTTTGCATGCGTCGTGGTCAAACATTAGGGATCCAATTGTTTAAAACTTCAACAGAGTCCACGCCTCCAGCAAGCAGTTGTTTCTCAATAGCCGAGTGTTTAACCTCTCAGGCGAACATGGCGCTATTTTTTTCACCAGGCTACCCAAGTATACACTGGACCTAAATCTAATCAAGACTCTGTAGATAGACTTGAAAGTGATATTCAGAGATTCTTTCCAACTAACAAAACTGAGCTGTTGCTATTTTGCGAAGAAGAACGGGCAAAAATGTCTGCCTCAAGCTGTGCAGCTGTGGATGCACATATTCCAAAGTGTAGGCTCACATTCGTGCCAAATCTATAAAAAATTGCCATGCATGAGTTTTCCGTTTTCCTCAACTTCATAATTGCACACTATGTCTTCTCGGTCTATCATTGGAATACCCAGTAAAACACACTGAAGTTAATGATTGCAAAATGAAAATAATGTGAAAAATTTTGAAGAGTGTGAATACTTTTGCAAGGGACTGTACATCACCAAGACTTGCTGAGTGAGAACACACCCTGTTTGCCGCTTTCATCCAAAGATATCCTCTGAAAATCATCTTGTCCCCAACAGTTAGGCTAATTATAGTTTATATCAGCGTGAGTAATTGGCTGTCTGGCTGTATAGATGCTCGTTGGCATGTGAAAAATGACCCTGATGGCAATGCCAATAGAAAGGATGAACTGAAGAATGAAAACACTGATTTGTACTCGGACTGTATTTTCCTGGACGAAACTGCTTTTGTAACGAGTTAAATGTCTGATTTTTGTCAGGTTTTACCATCTGATGGCATGGGGGGTACCTCTGGTCATGGCCTCTTTGCCGCTGCTGAAAGGTTACTACGGCCCCGCAGGAGCCTGGTGGTGAGTTTCCTCTTTTTGCCAAGGCCCTTGTTCTATCTCTGGATTCCCTTAAGTAGGAGTTTAAAAAAAAATTGCCAATTATCGACGCATCTGATGGCAGTCAACTATCTGCTGGAAGGTTGCGAGAGGGGAAGAAAGTGGGAAGAGGCCTAGGTGAGGAGGCAGCGGAATGAGAATTGGGACAGAGCCGTATAATCTCCGGGCTCTTTCCACTCTCCGCTTATTAATAGCTGCAGCTGCACGGCTTTTTCCTCTCCGCAGTCACACACGTCTCCCCTTCCGCTCTCCCTGCAACCCACTCATCGCTCTCCCCTCTCTGTTTCTCTCTCTCTCTCTCTTCTCCCCAGCTGGATCACAGACGATCACGTAGCCTGGAGATTTGGGATGTAAGTAGACCCTTTCAGCGCTGCCATCAAAGCTTTTCCCCCCAAAGCTGCAACGGGGGTAGGGGTGAGACTGGGAGGAGCAGGGGGAAGAGAAGGGCTGTCTCTGCGGGGAAATGTGAAGGGTTACATGTCAGGGGAGCCCACCCCCGACTCCTTGAAGTACGTGTGTCTCCCTCCGCTCCGTCCGATTTAGTGGGAGCCGCTACGTTGCGGTTTTAACTGTTTAGGACGGCTATGACGGATTACGCCTGTCTGCTGCTTTCTGCAGCTGGTCCTAAGCCTGCGAGTGCCCTGCCAATCCCCGCGGTGCGCGTAGTTAAACACACATCCGCGCACGTGCGCACGGCTCCCCTCTACGAGCCAAGGTAATCGCATTGCTGCTTGCAGCATCAGCAGGGAATCAATCTTTTAAAACAAATAAGCACACATACACACACAAACACACACACACCCAGGCAGGCAAACGGAGAACAACACGCAGCTATCAGCCGTGCTAAAGCGAGCTCGTGTCTCTTTTATCAGCGCTCCTCTCTGCTCCCCGGCTCTGTCTGGTTTTTCCGTGCTGTTGTGGCCCAGGGGGACGCGGCACTCGGAGGATCAGGGAATCTTCATTAGCTCTAATTACATCAAACCAGACGGGAGATTAGAGGCCAAGGCAGCACCCGTCAAGAAGACTGGGGGCGGGGGGAAAACACACACACACACACACACACACACAGCCTGCCAGCAGCATGTGGGAGGGCAAAGTGTGCAGTGTTAAAGGTGAAAAATGAAATAAGTGGGAGGGATGGCATACGGGATACAGTCAGTGAGACGGGGAATTACTCAGCACGAGAGGAGGAACTTGCGGATGCGGAGCAGGACAAGAGGGAGAGCGAGAGAAATAGATTGTCCTCTTTTCTGCCCCCCTCCCCCACACACACACCCCCCCCGCCTCGTACCCCCTGACCCCCCCTTGCTTCGTAGTGTGTCTTCATCAGAGCTCAGCGAAGCGCGCAGACAGAACAGAGGAGACAGGGGAACTTTGGAGGAGGAGGGTGTGAAAGGGGATGAAAGAGGAAGGTGAATAAAAAGCAGAGGACAGTGTGGGGTGTGTGTGTGAGAGAGAGAGAGAGAGAGAGATGGAGGTACAGAGTTTCAGGGGCTGAGTCAGCAAATGGAAGCGCCGGAGCTTAGCTGAGTCACCGCTCTTAAGAAGTCCCTAGTTGGTGTGTGTCATCGGTGCCACTGACATACAGCTGTGAAAATGACATTCACAAATGAATCAGTTGGACTTTTTAAAAGAAAACCTCTTTACCATATTGCTGTGGAAATGGAAACGGAAACATTGCCATTTCAGTAAATACATCAGCCCAGATTGGGATATATTAAGCATGTTGTGATCTTGAGACTTCAGCTTTAAATGAACTTTTTTCAATGCCTTGAGGTGTGTTCAAGAGATTTACACTACACACTTTAACTTTTGTGTATCCAAACATAGGCACTCAATTACTGCAAGACATTCCAAAGGTTGACCTGTTGTATTATGTTACAATCACAAACTTTGTGGGCACACATAGACACCTATCTTACCAACAGGGGACTGTCAGCCTAATCTGCCAAGAGGGGACTTCTGCTTCTAGTTTGTTGAAAAAGCAAAAACCCAATATAAAATGTACTTTACGGCTCTGCTACTATAATATAACTGAAGATTTGACTTTTAATCATTTTTAAAGAAATTGCCAAGAGGGGACCTGGATCTCTGACAGAGGTTTACATATCAAAGTGGGGACCTTCACATACTGCAGTAGAACTGTCTGTACCCATTTTTTTGACCTAAAGAGTATTTGCTTACTACAATGAATTATTTCAACGCTTTTAAGAAATAGATCATTTAACTTGAGTGATATTATTTAATTAATTGTTTTCAATACAAACATTACCCAAAAAGGGAAATTATGGCTGCAGTTATTGGGATTTTATGTGATAGACGAACACAAAATATTGCATTAAGTCATTTCAAGTATGTGGTTTTTTTTTTGCATATGAAGAGTTTGAAATGTTTCCTCATTCTTTGCAAAGTTTAAAAGTGAGTCAGATTGAATGGTGAAACTATGAGTACATCATTTTTTAAACTATGCTGCACATTTTCAATCAGAAGAGGCTTTGACTTTGACTGGGCTGTTCCAACACATGAGTCTGATCTAAACCTTTCCGTCGCAGTTCTGGTTCTACGTTTTGAGTGTGAACCTCCTGCCCGTACTCAAATCTTATACGACCTTTAACAAGTTTTCTTCCAGGATTTTCCAGTGTTTAGTTATGGTGAAGGTTCACCAGCTTTCCTGTATCTGCCAAAAAACAGTATCCCCACAGCATAATGTCACCACCACCATGCTTCACCATGGGAATGGTGTGTTCAGGGTGATGTATGTTGTTGATATTGTTTTCCACCATCCATATGGTTTAAGGCTTTATTTCAACAATAGTTTTCTTCTTTCCACTGCTTTAGTTATTAAGTGATTTGTGATGTCAGTTGTTCACACTGACTTCACAGTGTCTGAATGAAATTTATTTTGCACTCAACAGCTACATGCGACTTTCTGTTGATCTATAAGATAAAGTCCCGATAAGTTACATTCAACTTTGTGGTTGCAAAATGTGGAAAAGTTCAAGTGGTGTGAATACATTTGGAAGAAACTATACAACACTGCATTCAATAATGCACAGCCTTCACTTTACAAACCCTGCCTTTGTTTTCCTTCTTTCCAGCTGTCCTTTCAAGTCTAAGTGGATGAACCAGTGCAGCAAATAATTTAATATTTCAGAAAAATGTCTCGCATGCAAATACAAGAAGCTAACTTGACACACTTGTTCCCAGGTGCTTGCTTTATTGAAAGAAAAAAAAAATTGTTCTTCTGATCACATAAAAATTAAATTAACAGTAAGCCACTAAGCATATAAAAAATTAGCAGAGGCTAACACTACACTGCTAAACACATAGAACAATTAGCGGAAGTTAACGCTAACCATTAAGATGACTTTCTCCGAGTCTGCGCCACACATCTTCATCTCCATCCAGTTGTCAACTGGTGTGAGACTCGCAGACAGTTTCAGTTTTAGCATCTGATTTTGCTATGTTTCATTATTTTAAGGTAGCATGACGACGATGACTAAAGTAAAAAATAAATGTGACATAAAGTTCATCCAAGTCATCAAAATGGGTAAAGTTTTATGACAATAATTGGATGGCGGCCATCTTGAAAAATGGCAGTCGTCCTGAAATTCAAGTGGCTAATGAGAAATATGAAAAACATATGAGGTGAGGGGTGAGCATGCAAATTATGCTTGTATTCACAGTTATTTATTTATTTTTTGCAGTAATATGCTGCATTAAACAGGAAAACCAAAGTCTTGATGGCTGCAGTTGAGCCTCCTGTGTACTAAACCTCTCAGCTGGGCCTTATTCTTCTCTTTAAAGCAGCACTGGGAGACGAGAGATTGCATCTGTTCTTATTGATTATGATCTTCTGACATGCTCATGCCATCCCCAGCACCTCTCTGGTCATCTGTATTTCATGCATGCTCCCGTTGTCGATCTGTGAGGATCAGCATCTTTCTGCTGCCGCTTTGATTCCCACCTTCACCCTGTTTTTAATCACCAAAAGCCGCTCTCTCTCTCTCTCTCTCTCTCTCTCTCTTTTCTTCCTTTCCGATCGTGAACCACAATCCGCCGCCTATTCCTCCACCTTTATGTCCTCACCTCTATTCATGTCCTCACTTTTATCATCTGCGGCCCACTGCGCGCTTCTGTTTCGTTCCCCCTCTCTGTCTCCCTCTTGCTCTCTTCGGGTAGTGCTCAGCTGTAGAGCACAGCGGACTCTAATGGCAGATCATTATCATGCTAATTAGAGCACTTTGTAGCTGCCGCCCGTCATTCTCTCCTCCTCACAGCCCCCTACACTATCGTTAAAAAGGCCACCCCCCCTCCCCCTCCCCTCATATCCCCTCTCCGCCAACCCCCCGAGCTCGTCTTTCCATCATTAACGGGACGGGCGCTGGCGTAATTGGGCGCTGTTTATTCCAGCGAGCAGGTTATTAAATCACACAGAGGTGACGCTCGCGCAGGTCTCCCCTCCTTGAAATGCTTTTATCATCGTCCCATGGCGGTGTTCAGCCAGCGCGGATGCGTGCATGCCACAGAGGTCCAACAATTTTTTTGGGGGGGAAAAAAAATTCATGCTTGTCCATACTCAAATTTCCTCTCTTTTCAGTCCTTTACGCCCATTCTCAAATAGAAAATTTACTGTCACTGTGAATAAATAGGGAACCTGGAAACAACACAGGCAACAACGAAGGAAGGGATGTCACAATAATAGAAGTAAGGAAGGACACAATGAAGGAATAAAGGGAAAGTCTCAAAAAAGGAAGGACAGACACGATGAAAGGACGGAGGACACAATCTAGTATGGAAGGAAGGATGGACAGACAAAATGGTGGACAGGACCATCTAAAGGAATGAAGGAAAGGAGGGTGAAATGAGGGTGGGGAAAAGCAAAGGAAGGACACAAGGAAGAGGAAAAACAGGACACAGTGAAAGAACGGAGGAGGTGTTTGACAAAATGAAGCCGCACGCCAAAGTTTTTAAGGCAGGGAGTATTCCTTGGCATGCTTACGTTCTCTGTTGGATCACAATGCACAGACATGTAAAACATAGGTTCCCCCTCTTCATGCTGCCGCCCCAGATTCTCCTTTTAGAGAAAAGTTTAGGTCGATTGTGCTCAGTGAGTTTCTTCCCATCCTCAGGCATGGGACTTGAGCATGGGCAAGCCTAAATTAGGTCAAGGACCCAGTATTTGCCTTCTGAAAGACTTCTAAAAGATGCTGTGTGGAGGATTCATGCCAAGGACTTTCCTGGCACAGGAATGTACATTTAATCCCAATCCATTTTCCTTTGAAAAAGCCTGGCCACTCATTTATAGGTCAGAGACAAATTCAGTCTTCCTCTTTGTTTTAAATGTCACTTCAACATTTTATAACTTCCAGTAGCCGTCCTCCGCTCTACCTTGTATCTTTTCCGGTGCCAAATACTCAGAAGGTGCCGAGCGGCGCGGTCGTGACTGACTCTGGGTTACTGTGGCGACCAGGAACTTGTCTATCAAAGCAAGACAAAGACCTGTTTGGTGAATACAGGGAGAGGCTGAAACTCCTCCCGGCTTACATCACCTCCCAGGAGGTTGCACAACACAAGTCTGCCACTCTAACAAAGCCAGCCTCTCATTTCCTTTGCTAGCTTCATCCCCTTTCTTCCACTCACAAAATACCTGACATATTTTGTACCCACGCCTCCTCTGATTGGCAAACCTCACTCCCTTAGGAAGGTGGTGTACTTCCAATATTGTCACTTTGCTAGCATAATCTTTTATTCTACCTCTCAACAGTCTAACTATGGACGGTGACCTCTAGAGGTGCTTAGTCAGGATTTTTCCGACTGGTAATTTACATGCTGTGCGTCATCCTTGTAGCATTTATTTCACGTGTGGCGGTGCAGTGTTAGCCCTCAACACTCATCTCAGAGAATCGTCTAAGAGTCTGTTAGTGCATGACCTGATTGTCCAGTGGACTCAGTTTGATTGCAACTTTTGTTAAATTTTCAGCTGGTGTGGTTTTCTCACAGAGCGTTGTGTCAAACTCGCCTGTGATGGCGCTGCACTATGAACCACTGAAGTAAACAATATAAAAACCTCAGAAGAAGACATTTCTCCCGCTAGTGCTAGATTTGCGTGTTTGTATTAGTTGTATTTACTTAGAAAGCCATGCGCAATGGTACACTTAGCACAAGGCTAAGTGCTTTTGGAGCACTCTCCGGTCCACTTGGTGTTCACATATGCATTCGAACCACACCAGAGTTCACGTCAACCAGACTGAGACCTAGGTTTTTAGGCAGACCAGAGTTCACTGCTTTGGTCCACCTTAGAGCTCTATTGCACATTCACACCTCCCCAAATGAACCTGACTGTCAAGACAAATGAACTAGAGTTTGATTAAAGCTGACTAAACAGGGCTGGTGTGAATGCACCTTTAGACTGCAGTTCCTGGTAAAAGTCGTCCACAAAATTCTGTGTTTTTTATTGGGATTATATATGACAGACCAACACAGGATAATACATAATTGTTTTTTCTCATCTGACCAGACGACCTTCTTTCACGTCTTTGCCGTGTCCCCCCACTAGTTAATGCTTTTGCAAGGCGCTGTGCATTTCTCAACAAACAATTATGTAGTTAACTGGCTGCACTACTGCCGTGAGTAGAAACTGAATACATTTCAGCTTCTTTTTGCTCTGTTTTGGTCATGATAAACTTCTAATAAGGATACATTTTCTTCTAACCCCCACATACCTCGCTACGTTCAGCACAAAAGGTTTTCTCTGTTGTTTGGTGTTGGAAAAAGTGGTTTTCCTGCAGGGTTTTAGACCTTTTCACTGAAAACAGCTTCCTGCTTGCAGCAGCGAAAGTGGTAAAAAGGCATGCTGACCAGACATCTAAAAAATGAATTTACTGTTACTGTTAGGGGGGCGACTGTGGCTCAGTGGTGAAGAGCAGTTGTTGGGTTGATTCCAGCTACCTCCTTTACCACGTGCCCTCGGGCAAGGCACTCCAAATTGTGTAACTCTGTGGATGTGGCTGCAGTGTGAAACGCTTTGAGTGGTTAGCATAACTGGAAAAGTGCTAGAGCCATTCAGTTACTCTCTGCTACATTTGGTTAGAGTATCAGTTTCGAGTTGAAAACAGAAGTGAAACTTTTGACCAATACTTGAACCCAAAACCCGTCCAAGAAAGACCATTTCAAATTATATTCCTGCTTCAAAGCATCTTATTATTATCTAAAGTAACATTTTCTTACCAGATGCCTGTTCTGTCTTAACATGATGTTCCTTGAAGTCTTTAAGGAGGCCAAGTAAACTAAATCACAAATAACACAGCATCAGATGTGTTCTGGTTCCCTTTGCACATTTTGTTTTTCATCGTTTCGTGTCTCTGCTTTGCAGATGGTACGTGCCTCTCTTCAGCCTCATCTTCCTCATGATCTGCTGCTATGCCAGAATCATCTGTGTGGCCAACAACAGAGTAAGTGGTCGGCATGTTTCCCCACATAACGCAGTAGAAACAGAGTCCAATCGATTTGATTCTGAACTTTGGGAAATAAATCAGAAATTTAGTTGCATTTGTGTTTTCGTTTTCTTTTTGCCATGACTTTTAACACCGATGTTCCTGCAAAGATGTCGACAAGGTGACAAACTGGATCTCCCACATCCGATGGAGACAAAAATAGCTCAGGTTGGAAGCAAATCGGCACTTTAAATGCAGTATCCTGTCTGAGCTGCTTTATTTGGAGGTAAAAGTGTCAGTCAGAGATGCACCCAGCAGTCAAAGTTAATTACACTCACCTAATTAACTTAGATGAAGCAGAAATGCAATCATAATTCACTTGTATTTACTTAGAATTTTCCTGTTGTTTTTTTTTTTTCTTATCTGTAAATACATTTGAACAGAAGACAATCAGGAGTCTGCAAGCTGTGACTCTTTAGTCCCCCCACAGGTCTTGGTAAAGAAGTTTGGCAGAAAATATACAGGCATAAGGATAATTTATATCTAAAAAAAGGTCAAAGGAAAGGTTAGTTCATGCCGTTCCTGTGCTTGAGGAACTGCATAGAAACAATGTTCATACATTTGAACTTTAATAGTTTTTTTTTTCATAAGATCCAGTAGATTTTGCTGGTATGTATAAACTTTATTTAATTAGAATGAAGGGGATTTTTATTTTGGTATTGTGAATATTTCTCATCCTTGAACCAGGTTGTACTTTAAAATTGCTCAATATTTATCTGCAAGGTGTTGTGTGCTTCATGGATTAAATATGAAATCCGTCTGGGATTTGGCCAGAACAAATCCAATAATTCTTCTGTGCTTCACAATGTGTTCATACTCATTTAGCCTTTTTTTTTTTTTTTTTACATTTTTGTTGCAAGACAAAAATGAGTTTAATCATTTTAATTGGAATTTATATCAATCAGCAACACAAAGTGGCACATAATTGCGAAAAGGAAGGAAACTGATACATGGTTGTTGCATTTTTCTTTACAAATAAAAGTCTGAAAAGTGTGGCCCCCATTTATCCAATGCAACCGATCACCTTCAACGTTCACCTAATTGGTAAATAGAGCCCAAGGACTTTATGATATAAAGAAACATGTGATTGTTACAACATTGCTAAATAATGCAACTACAGGATTACAGTTAATGCATATTTTCTTGATCCTTTTTGATCTTGCTTTGTCACAAAGTAAAACAATGTTAAACATTTATGACCTTATTTTTTTTTTTTACATTGTCATAGTAGGGATGAGGTTTTCCTGAACTTTCCTTTGAAACACAAAGTTGTCAAGTTTATGCTTAGGATTTGTTATTGAAGAAAATCACGTCTCTCGTCTTTGTCTGACAAGGACGTTTTCTTTTTTAGGCAATTTAAAGTTGGTCGGGTCGGTTTGGTAACCAGTTCATGAACTAATTTATCTCCTCGATGATCTGCTCTACAATTTGGCTTGAAGGTCCGTGTAACTTTCCATGTTGATGGTGCAGCAGGAGCCCGGAGGCAGCGTTATAAACACCACTGAACATGAAGCTAACGGACGAACAGCGTTGCTTTTTGTTTTGCTTTTAATCTATTTTCTCGTCGATTCTCGTCAACCAGACGCAAAAGAAAAGTAAAAGAGAAGCAGGCTGAAACCTCATAAGCCTCACAGCGGCCTTTTATTATGAAAGCCCGCATTCCTTCTTCAGGCGGCGGCGGAGTGAGAGAGATCTCGCAGATAGCCAGGTAGCAGGGCGACGACAACAGAGAGCGACAGCAGGTAGCTGAGGGGCAGGAGGAAGGAAAAGAGGCTACGCAGCCCTTTATCATGGCTGTGATAACGAGGGGGGAATGAATGTAGCTGAACGCGGCTGCAGCTCATAACTCATTCAGCTCACAGCGTTCAGCTATCGCTCCCTCTTCCTCTCGTCTCTGCATCTGTCTTCCACCTTCCTCATTTCCTTTTTTTTTGCATTCATATGTCTCTCTCACTCTCTCCTCTCTTTCTCTCTCTCTGACTGTACTCCCACATGTTCTCTCTGTTCCCCCCCACCCCCCACCTCTCCTTTCCCTCCACCGTTTTGCTTTCTCTGTCATATTTATGAAGAGCTCAAGCCTTATCTTTTTTCAGCTGGAGGCTGTCTCACTTGAAAGAATTTCACAGGCTTTGAAAGCGGGGTAGGTGGCGACTCGCCGCTAGAAAAGGATAAAGCAGAAGAGAGCCGGGATGCTCACCGGACATGGAAGTTCTCGCACTTTCCAGACGAAAAAGATAAGGGAGATGGGCGGACTTAAAAGACCGTGCAGATCACTGGTTTACTGGTTTTTGGAAAATCTTAGACATGATGCTCCGTGACTGTGTGAGGCTGTTCTAACTAGCCTCACACAGTTAGAGGGTTGTTTTTTTTTAAGCTAATGAGTCATTTCTGGCCACGCAAACACAGAGGTGTGGGAACATGGTGGCATGTTTGTAGAAAGATGCAATTTGCTCTTTTGGTTTTAAAACTATCCATGCCCCTGTTTGTAACTTTTTCACATCTTAAGCCTGAATTTATTTTTATTTAGATTTTCTGCGATAGATAAGCAAGAACAAATAATCTTTTGAGTGATGTTCAATGTTTTTCGGTACTTGTAGCATTTTGCTGCAATTCTTTGCTGACAGAGCTGCAAAACAGTCAATCAGTTTTTTCTATGAAGCACCTTTCATACTAAAAGCAACTCAACGGGCTGCACAGATCAATAAAAACAAACCCACAAAACAAAACAAATAATTATCCACCCCAACCCCAACATGGAAAATACATAAACTGAGCGGAAATGATGTTTTCTTCCAATATTGTCCAGTATTTAGCTCCATGCCCACAGCATAATGCTGCTGCCACCATTTTTCTACAGCAGCATGGTGTGTTCAAGTTCTTTTCCACCACATATAGCAGTTCACCTTGTGACATGGATAATATTATTATTTTTTCTTTCAATAAAGTGGAGCAATAGCTGTCTACGTATACAAGCGCAAGATTTCACGTACACGAGTTGCAACGGTCACTTGGATGGAAGAGGTGCTACTAGCGATTGTCGCCTCATCGCAGAAGCTACATAGGAAATGAATGGAGAGGGATCAACGTTGCCTAAGTGCAAATTTATTACCATTTGGGTGGATGACTGTCATTTTAGGCACTGGCTCGCTTCGGTTGCCAATCTATATGAGGCTAGGTGGATTCTGTTCAAAAAAATCTTTTAAGCTGGGCATTAACGAGGCTAAGGCAGAGAGTCATTTCCAGTGTTGAAAGGACAAAGCCTTGTGTTTTAATTATTTGTCTGTTTTAAATTTCATTCAAGTTGGCATTAAAAAAGTTTTTAAAAGTCTTAAATGTTGCTTTCTGAAACCCGCAGATCCCGTGTTTAATACATTGAGTTTTGGCATCATGTGTGAAAATATGCAAAGGAATAGTGGGTGTGATTACTTTTGCAGAGGACCGTAGCTGAAGTTCCCACCATCCGACCGCAGCGAAAGCGTGTTTGCACTAAGGAGGACCTGGCCGCGGCTTAATGATATTGCCACTTATTATCAGCATTTGTTGATTTTGATGGATGGTGCTGCTCAGCTGGACAACAGAGGGCTGCTGTGGAACAGCTTCAGTCTAATGGCCAAATGGCTGCTTCCCCCACCACCACCACCATTCCTCACAAACACACCACAGTCACACACACACACACACACACACACACACGCAGATTTACAATGACAATCACGTCAGCACAGAGAAACCATGGCAACATTGAGTTAATAAATAGCAGAACAGAGGAGCTTTTAGTGCATACTGCTCATGCTGCCGTTTTTGTGTATGCGCACGAAGACCTCGAGTTTCATCTTGGGTAAGATAAACCCCCTGACTTCCAGTTGCCCGCCCCCCCTCCTCCTCCCCTCGTCATCTCAACCATTACAAATCCCAGTCTTGTGCGCGGCGTCTTCATGTGTCGCACGCACGTTCCTGTTGACATTTTCCCCCGCATTCTCTCCAGAGAGGAAGAGCCGGGAGTATTCCCACGTTCCTAGCTGAGATCTCACATCTGCAGTGTTTGCCCCCCCCCTCGGCCCCTTCCACATCCCTCCTTTTTTAAAAATATTCTTGTTTCTCTTTGCCCCCTCTCTGCCTTGTTTTCCTCTTCCCTTGTTATAGCGTGTGTGTGCGCTGGAGCTGATCCGTTTTAGTGAGATGCTGGGAGCTGTTTAAGTGCTCCCCTCTGCCTCTAAGCTCCGCGCTCTGCTGTGAATTGGGCAATTTGGCAGGGCCGCGCGAGAGGGCGGAGGGATTTTGCATCGCCGTGATATTTGTTCCAGCTTGTCACCACAGGCACTGACCTCTAAACATTCCTCTCGAGAAAGAAAATCGCAAAATTCCCTGCGTTTCCTCCCCACTGCCCCCCACTAATAATTCTCTCTTACTATTGTGTGTCCACAGATGCAGTCCTGGCGGGGAACCTTCAACCCCGAGCGCGAGAGACGAAAGGTAACTCTCTCTGGCCGCCACATTTCTCAACACACAATTATGTGTGCGCGCCGATCGTGAGGATTACAGATTCTGCAGGATTAGTGCTCGCCCTGCTCACTGGTGCAGGTGTCAAGCACGGCAGGGAGCAATTTGACCCCTTGACATTATACCCCTGGGAGTGCTTGTGCATGTGCATATGCACGTGTAGTCGCGCTCGAAACGAGACCCTTCGGGGAAATGCCAGGGATCAGAGGTGCACAGCTTGTAGGAGGGGCACGTAAATTACCCTGAGTTACATCAGATAGAGCACGGCAAAATGGGAAACAGAAATGAAATACTGGGCTGCGGTGACTTGGTGTAAATGGTAGAATTTAACGCAACAGGACAGCTCCAGAAAGAAAGCAGGAACTGATTAATGAATTTAAATGTTTTTGCATTAAAACAATTGCCTACCCCTTTGTACAAAATAAAAATCCTGCATAGACTTAAGAATTTCTGGAAAAGTATAGAATTAGGTCAAAGTATGTCTCAAGCCTGTTGAGGAAATTAATGTTGAGTATAAAGTATGTTGGCATGTCTAACATGGTGACATTGCACACTAGTGCAATATATATCAGAAATACTAAAAATGCAAATGGTTGTGGAACACTGAAACACAGGAATAGTTTAACAATACTTTTTATATCCACTTATGTTGACCTGATTTAAAATTCTTTTTTCTGCCAGAATAAGTCCTAAAGTTTTTAAAATGCATTATGAAAAGCTGTATTTTGTTTGATATATACACTGGTGTTAATTCTCAACTTGTTCCCTTGCTGTAAATGCTGCTCTCCAGAAAAAAACTCAGGGATTTTTCACTCATTTTCACTTCAGCCCACATCAAGATCATGAATGGCCTCAAAGGGCCGGTTGTAACGATACGTATTAATGAAACCACCTGTCAACAAACTGTTAAAATATTAATAAATAGCTGTCTCTACATTTGATGAATACTTTCTTGAAATTAAATAATAGTAAACCTCTTTTTTATATTTGGCTGCAAACAGATAAAAACTGCTTTGATTTGACTGATCAAATAATATACTACAAGCGCACAACTATTTAGTCTCTAAAGTCAAGAGGGCCACGCAAAAAATTACGGCGGGCAGGATTTGGCCCCCTGACCTTGACTTTGACACATCTTCAGATGATGTGTTATTCAAAAGACAGAATGGAAATGTTTACTTTTAACACCTACTCCGATAAAGGCGTCTTCCACCAGCCCTGTAAGGCAAACAGAGGCTTACGTAAAGTTAGCAGCATAAAAGCAACACCTCCGCTCCTGTTCTTCCTGTCGTCTCCACCCTGCGGAACCAGGTGTGCAGTTGAGGTTAGGGGTTAAGGTTATGTAGATGCTGCCCCTAAGTGGCAGGGATAATTACTGCACAATGAACTGGCGTAACCCTCACGGCATCCTGTGCATGTGTGTGTTTGTGACAGCAGCAGCAGCAGCAACACACACTCCTCCTCATGTGGGCTAATTGCTATGTGTAGCACAGAGTGTAAATAAGTCAGCAGCGGTTTTTATCACACTCTTTCCTCGTATTTCTCCTTCCCAGTCGCTTCCCTCATTTCCATCTCCCCCCCTCCCTGCCTTTTGCTTTGCGCTCTCTCTCTCTCTCTCTCTCTCTCTCTACCTCTCTCTCTCCCTCCCTCATCTACCCCCTCCCTCCCCCCACTTGCCGTCTGTCTATCTCAGTCTTGTACTCATACGCAGCATGAATAAAGCAGCGAGCCAGGTTCATGGCCATGAATATTTATGAGAGTTTATGCGCGCGCTGCGATGCTTTAAAACAACAACAACAGCCTCCCAGATTGCTCTTGCCATGCCAGCGAGCTGCGGTTCATGTGTGTCACGAGTGTGTAGCAGCAGGTGTAAACTACAGAAAGCGATTCCTGCAGGTTGTCTAAAGACCGCCGGCTTTGGGTCGTGCTGCCGCCGCCGCCTTCTCCCCCTCCCCCCACCCCGCTCTCTAGCGCTTGCACACGTCGCTTCCTGAGTTTGTCATTCTTTATTCCTCTCCCTGGCACCTCGTGGCACCCTCTCTTTCCCTCTCGCTGTCTACGGACGTGCGTCTGTGCAGAGTGATGACGTACATTACTGATGCTGGCAGCTGTCAGGGCCATAAGTCAGATGGTTGTGACCTATCTCTGTATATGTGTGTGTGTGTGTGTGTCTATGTCTGGAGCCGTTTGTCGGCAGTCGGGCTTAAAGACGTATTCACACACACACACGCACACACAGACAAGCGCCACGAGGTCTCGCAGCAGCACAGGTCACGGAGAGCATATTCAAAAGGAGGTTTTTAAGTCATCAAACCACAGACACACACACACGCACGTGCGCGGACGCACACACCTTTAAGCACATTTGCACACGCAGCAGCTCGGTCCCGTCGGGTAGCAACAAAACTGGCTGTGCAAACAGCGAGCCGCTTGTTCTCCGTCTTCTCCAGGCGTTTGTTTACAAATCCACACAAGCTTTGCCTTGAGTAATAATGTGATGTGTCTGTGCATCTGCGTGTATGCGGGTGTGTGTGTGTGTGTGTGTGTGTTTGTGTGTGTGTGTGCTCCTACATCCCTAACCTTGTATCCCACTGAGCTTTAGCCCTGCATGAGTGCCTCCTCATTAATCCACTTAGTTTTGATTTTATTTGTCTCCGACAGCACAGGTCTGTGCGAGCAAGGTGCAGTCAGTCTCTCAGAGGTGCAGGCCTGCTGAGAAGTTTACATGCCTTGTCTTTGGGGGTGGGAGCGACATTGCTTTCATTTAGAGCTTTTAAAAGAAGAATTTGAACTGCTTTAGTTTTCGGAGTGGAATTATTGTACGACCCCAGACTTCGGTGATTGAAAAAGAAGAAATGAGTGCACAGGTTTGAATTTTTCATGAATTTTCTCTACTCCACACACACACACGCTTAGAAGCTCAAATATTCATTAACGGGCTTTTCAATACTTTGATAAAAATCATTCATCAGTTTCAGATCATTGTAGAAGCCTTATCTCTTCCAAAACCAAGGTTGGTGCGATTCTTGTTTCTTTTTTTTCTTTTTTTTGGCTGATGTTCAAGCTCCAAACTTCTACTTGAGTTAATCAGGAAGTCGACTTGTTTGGCAAAAGTTTCCCACCTCTTTCATCCTTGCGTAGTCTGTACATAATAATGGATCAATACCGTTTGCAGCGAAGCAAACCCTCAGCATGATGTTGTCGCCACCGTTCTTGATGGTTGGAAGGTTTTCAAAGCCAACAACACTGTTCCACCAACACATCAGGAAAGTCGCAATACTTTTTTGTGAAAATAAATAGAACATTACTTCCCACATCGCTTTTCCTATTGTTTCACAAAGCAATCCGTTCATCTTGATTGATAGAATATTCGCACCGCTAAACCTCCACTCCAGGTTTTCCAGGTTACTCACAACAGCTCACCGCGTTGCATGCTCCAAGCATAAGCAAGTAAAGCTTATCACAATTGCAGGCTGCTAAAAACTGAACAAGGAAGTCCGTCCCACTCACATCTCAAAATGTTTATCTTGTGTCATAAAACTTTGTGGTTTAACTCTGCTAGCGGCTCAGTTGAAGTGACTACAAAAGAGATGACTGAACTGCAAACGTGTGGAAAGCGTCTTTGCTGGAAAGAAGTGGAACGGAGGCGGGAGTTGATATTTTTCAAAATATTTTCCAAAATAAAATATGCCACAAACTGCAGTTAATACGAGGACCTTGACAGACGAGTGATGTGGCCGTAAGCCGCATTGGAGAGAAGGAAAAGTGTTAGCCACTTCCTAGCCAAAGTGTCCGCATTATAAATGGAACTTTTCGACGCCAGCTTTTGTCTCCAAAGGACAGTGGCACCAAAACTAGGTTTTGGATGGATAAAGAAGGCTAATATTAAGCTTCTGGAATGGCCCTAACTTTAAGACATCGTGGACTAGGTTTTAAAGCAAGTCCACGTCCAAGAAAGAAAAGAAAAGGAAAAATATTTCTTTTTTCCATGTTGGAAATATGAACATATCGTCATATTTTTTTATTGTAATTCTTTTTAATAACATCCTTATTTTATAGAATTGCGGAAGTTGGTGTTAATTGGGTTCAGATCAATTCTACTTAAAGTGTAAAAGTTGCAGGCAGGAGTTTTCAAGAATGCGTTGCATGCTCTAACCCACGTCACATAAACACGACTAATCCCTTTAGTGGTTATTCATGAGTACTCGAAGCAACATTGCCCTATAAAAAAAAAAAAATCTGAATATTTTAAGAGTTTCCCAGTGAAAATCCTTAAAACGCCGCCGAATCGGATTGTACCTTCAGTAAACCCGACGCGGTTATTTTTAGAGGCAGCTTGTTGTGAGGCGAGCGTCAGCCGAGGCGATGGGGTGAGTGCTGTGGGTGGCGGCGGCGGCGATGGTGGGAGGCAGTGGGGGGAGGGGCGGCTCGCGATAACTGTCTGTAATCTAGTGAGTGTCATTAACGTTGGGAGCGCTGCGCCCGCGCCGCATAATTACGGTTTCATTCCCCCTCTGCCTCCCGAGCTGTGCAAGGGGCCTCTGACACCGGAGGACTGTGATTAAAAACACGAGGCACTTCACCCGCACTCTTCCTCCTCCTCCTCCTCCTCCTCCTGCCAGTCTACATCCTGTTCTGTTGTTCGCTGAAATTCCTCCTTGTTGGAGATTACCTGGCTTGATCCGGTCGTCAGAGCGTTTTGTTTATCCAGTTTTTTTTTTCTTTCTTTGCGTCCTTTTCTTTATCCCGTGGTGTGACTCATGCAATGACAGATGAAGTTAGGACGACAATAGGCAGATCTTACCATGACCACTGATGCCAGAGAGTCCCATAATAAGAGACACTAATAGGGCTAAAACTAGCGTCTGCCTTCGGGTCGTGCTGTTACAGTGATGCAGAAATACGACCGACTTCCTCTCCGTTGATCGTAAGCAGCCGACGTTTGTACGCACACATACACACACACGTATAAGATAAAATACCACCAGATTTTCATTTGAATTGTTTAAAAATGGCTGGGTTAAAGCTTGCATGCCTCAGGGTCTTTCTGGTGAGTAATTAATTTCCAGCATGTGAGGGTAGAGACCGGAGCTCGTGGGCCTGCCTCCTGGCTCCGAGCGTCGGTGCGTGTGTGTGTGTGTTGGGGGGGGGGGTGTCTCTGTGTGTGTTACAGAGAAAAATAAAAGGGAGGGAGACTTTGCGCTGCCTCGGATGCTGCGTCCTAGCCTGGCGGAGGAGGGGGAGAGGAGAGAAGAAAAAAAAAAAAAAAACAGCACAGCGCAGAAAATCGATCCAGGGGCCGCTCTTTTCAGCCTCTTCCGGATGCGAGAGTCCTCCTCTCCCGGGAATTAGATAACGGCTTGTAAAAGCTCTCCAGCACCGAGCTCTTTCCACCCTCCTCGACTTTTAGCTGCTGCTGCATCTTTCTGCCTTCCTGCCTGTTCGTCCGCAATATTGCCTTTGCCTCCCCTCCTTCGCACAACTGCAAAGTATTAGCCTCTGGTTTAATTGGAATCCCCGGTTCTTTCTCATAACTTGTGTGGATATTGTGTATTATCTGCAGCTTAATATTTTATTAGGTTCTAATTGGCCTTTGTTGCCTGCCTCTGTGCTGTGATGTGCCGGTTAAGGCGCTAACTACGGGTGCTTGTGTGATTATCAGCCTCCTCGCGAAGGTATTCTTTTTTTTCACACTGCAACCACAAACCTCGGTGTACATAATTACGATCTGGAAGAGAAAAAAAAAACATAGATGATTTTCAAAGAATTAAAAAAAAATGGTTATCTAAAGAGCGTGGCGTTGGTGTGTACTTTTGTAGAACCACTTGGCTGTCTTTTACGTCTGTACCAAAACTCTACATCCACAAAACATTTGCTGTACAAAATCGCTCAAGCCCAGTCAGTTTGGATGTGGGTGTTCTGCGAATAGTATTTTCAAGTAGGTTTCTACTTTGACTGGACCGTTTCTAATAAGCTTTGATTTAAACCGTTCCATTGAACTTCCTGCTACAAGGTGACCTTTCAAAAAATGATCCAGTCTTTCCAGCCTCTATCACATATACTTGGAGTATTGCCCTGCATTAAGTTACATCTCCGTCCCCATGAGCCTAGTATTGTGCTTGTTCCACGTTTCCTGCTAAAGAAAATGACCCCCACAGCATGATGCTGCCAGGTAGCCTAGTAGTTTTCATTTTTGGTCTTATGTATGTTGTTGTTCCCTGCTTGGGGTAAACTCTACACAAAATGTATTTTACTTATTAGTACTTTAAACCTTTCACCAACCGTTTTCCTGACCTGTCTGCTGTGGTTTTTGGGCTTCATGATGCCGTTTGTCCTCTAATGTTCTCTAACAAACCTCTGACAAACATCACACGTGGATTTAGATCGAGGCCAAGTTACACAGTAGTGGACTTTTTTTCCTCCATATGGGTGATTTATGAACACAGTTTGTTGCCCTGGATCTCATTTAGGTCTGTTGGAGGAAAAGGGGGTTTGAAAACAAATGCACGCCAGCCTTTTCACATTTTTATTTGTGAAAAAAAAAAAAAAAAAACAACCAAAGTTTAGGGGTGGGAACTCTTTTTGCAAAAAGGGTTGCAGTGTTTCTCTACTCAGTGAAGTTAACCGCGGTTTTATTTCTCCTCCAGGTTTTCTTGGCCGAGGAGATCAAGCCGCTGAAGTGGTATCCGTCCGTTTACCTGCTGGTGTCCACCTTCCCGCTGGTTAACAGGTAGCTGCTTGGCCTCACCTGGCCGCCATATAAACCCCGTTGTTTTATTCGCTTTGTTCCGCTCATCCTATCTCCTCCTCCGCTGCCTTAGCATATCTCGTCCTTTGTTCTCCCTTATCTGAGCTCTCACAAAGACTTTGCAGTACGAGCACTATAAAGGAAGTTGCCGTGTGTGTGTGTGTTCTGTGTGTGTGAGATGGAGGAATAAAGCATTTTATTGCCTTTTTTTTTTTATAAAACAGGAGTTTCATCAGCTGAGGTTCAGCAGGAGGAGGTCCGGTAAATGATACCCCCCACTTCCCACCGCAGTACCGTTATCAGTCTTTCGCCCGCTTCCCTTCCCTTCCCGTCCTCCAGCTCTCCCTCCCCACCTCCCCTCACCGAGCCGGTGTGATTGACAGGTCAGGGTTACTAAGTGATTAGCTGTAGCGGCTCTGCTTGTCGCCACAGCCATGTAGGCGGAGACACAGGTCAATTACAGGGTCAACGTCTTTCAAAGGCTCCGGCTCAAACACTACCCCCCCTTCCCCCAACACGCACCCTCCCTCTTTCGCCCCCTTTACCCTTCCTCTCTCTCCGTTCACCTCTCCATCTATTCCACTCGTTCCTCCTCCTCCTCCCTGGCTGTTGGCTGATGAAGATGACAAACGGCATCCTGTGTTAACCTCCCTGCTCTCCTTCCTCTCTCCCTCTTTTACGCTCTAAAAGTCTGTTATAGCCCCCATATTTTTACTCCTCCTCGCTCGGGCTTTCCATCTTTCTGCCTCTATGTTTTTATGTCACCCCCACCACCACCACCACCTCCTTCCTTCTCCTCCTGCACTTTTCCACACAAAGCCCCGCTCTCCCTCTCCTGAGCAAATACGCTCTCGCTCGGCTCCACTCTGCCTTCCTCCAGAGAATGAACGAGGGGAAAACAGGAATGAATTGCTCCCTCCTCGTCGTCATCCTCCTCCTCCTCCTCCCTTGGTTCAGCAGCAGCGGCGGTGGCAGCAGCAGCGCTGGCTGTATATATCTCCGGCTCCTATTAATTTGTTAGCCCCCCACCCCTCCTCCCCCCCCTTCGTCTCCCCGGCTCATATCCTCTTCCACCTCCTCGCCTCTTTTCCACCATCTCTTCCCTCCTTTTCCTTCCCTCCCCTCGGCTAAGTGCCGGAGTGTGTAAAGTGTTTGTCACGGTGCCGTGCCGATGTCGCTGTGCTCTCGCTTCCGCGCCGCCTCGGCTCCGCGTGTGTTGTGGTGCGCGTGCGCGTAAAGTGGGTGGCTGGTTTTCTGTGTCGAGGCGAATGTGCTGTCGCTGCTTGTTGCTGCGGAGCGCACGGCGTATTTGTCCGCTTCAACTCGAGAGAGAGAGTGTGTGTGTGTGCGCGCCGCTTATTTTCCACCCTGCTTGTGTCTGCCTGCGAGCTCTTCTCCACGCGCGCGCATGCGTGTGTGTGTGCGTCTGAGTGAGGGATTATTTCTATCTGAGCTCCAAAGCCTCCTAAACAGGGCTTAGAGAGACGGCCCAGGGCAGCAACAGCTAAAGCCGGCGGGTAGAGCAGAGCTCTACCCGCTCTGCTCTGTGCCCCCTGTCTCGATGCCATTTCTGCCTGCCCTGATCCATCGGCAGGCACTCCCACACACACGCCCACACCCGCACGCACACGCACACACACACACACAGACACATTCTTGTTTTGGCCCTCATCTGCTGCCACACTCGCAAACACGCACATACATAGTCAGACGCCACACACAATTTTAATCTGTTCCAAATGCTCACTGGTAAATGTGTTAATTCGACACCAGCTGTTGCGAATTGAAATGGGAAAGCGCTCCTGCTTCCCCCCCCCCCCCCCCCACACACACACACACACACAAGCACATGCATGGACGAGCCATTATACATCATTTTACCATACATGTCTCTCTCCCTCTCTCTTCCTCTCTCTCTCTCTTCCTCCTTTCTCGCACTCACTTGCCCTCATTTGGCAACGCAAAAGTAGCACCAGACACCCACATCTTCTCACTTCTGCCTCCTTCTTATCCTCCCCTTTCTCCTTCGGCGTCTTTCTCCTGCTCTCTCTTGCTCTCCAGCCTGGCTCGGCTTCTTTCTCTCTCTCAATCTCTGTGTGTGTGTGTGTGCGTGTGTGTGTGTGTGTGTGGGGTAGCACTGCCCGGGCACGACTAGAGTTTTCACAGTCTGCTTCTCACATCGCCTCCCCTGTGTGCTTTACGGTGTGGGTGTGTGTTTGTTTACAAGGCTTGTCTAGATTCCTACTGTGCGTGCTTGTACGCTTGTTTGCATAAATAAGCCCTCTCCTCGGAACCTGGCTGCTGATTTCAGAGCGGCGTGGTTTCTCCGTGTGCGGCTCCTAGTCTTCTGCGAAGACTTTTTGTTCCATTTGTGGCGTGCGGAGGCCCGGTCGAGGTTCTCTGTGGGATAAACTTTAGGAAAAGTAGCACGCTTTCACGGGATTTACTCCAAAAGTTCAAACGAAGTGTAGAACGTGGAGCTACAGTTCTGGGAACGAATTTTTACCCATTTACGGATTTTGTCTGTTTTTACTTTTTTGTCGCGCTGACATGTTTCGGATCATCAAACTAATTTCAGAATGAAACAAAGACAACCTGAGTGAAAACTAAATGCAGTTTTTAAACTAATCAAGTGAACCTGGTCTTGAGTGAAAATGTAATTACCCCTTACACCTCGGCCATTTGAATTAAGCATTAGCAATATTTGGCAAAGTTGTTGTAATTACTTCCAGAGGAATTTTGACCCCTTCTTCTTTGAAGAGTTACTTTAAATCAGCCTATTTAAGGTTATGTCACAGAGTCCCAACTTTAACTAGGTCAATCCAAGACCATTTTGCCATTCAAAGGTGGAGTTTCAGATTAGTTAATTCTATTTTACTTAGAAAGTACATCTAAAGAAACCTTATGCTTACTCAAAGTGCCATAAAGTAGGGACAGATGAAACAGATAATAATAATAATAATAATAAATAAAAAGTAAAAGAAAGTAAGAAAAAGACAAAATTGAAATGCTAACAGAAAGTGGTGTAGCTGTTGCAATACAGGTTTTCTTGATATCATTTATCCTCAATTTAAATCAAAGACAAAATCTGCTGTTCAGCTACTCATAGGACGGTCTGATAAAAAAGTTGGAAAGTTGAAGTAGAGAGAAGTTACATTCTCTCTACTCACCTAAGCTGTCTTACTCGTTTAAAAAATAAAAAAATAAAAAAAAACTTCTTGGGATGCAAATGTCTCAGTTTAATTGATTAGTTTTGATCGTTAGGTCATGAACATTCAGATCGGATTCTCAGTGCAAGACTGAAGACAGTTTGTCAAATCTAAAGCGAAAGCAAAGGAAGACGCAAACATCAGACTTTCTGTGTGTAGGCAGGTGCTGAAGTCAGCCTGCTCACTTGAGGGAAATTTTGCATCATTCTTCTGCGCACTTTTTAAATCGTCACGTAAAAAAACCCAAAAAAACCCAGCATCGTTCAGTTCGAAGGTCTGAAAAAAAATCAGCCATATTTGACTTTCATGTTTCATCTCTTTCAGCCAGCTGCTTGGCAGTGCAACATTTTAAAAGCGCACCTTTTCAGAACCTTGTTTACAGCTTCATGCTAGTAACCGACCCAGACCTCGCCTAAACAACCCCTCTCTTGTGAACGAGCAGGAATAAAGCCTGGTGCCAAATCCACCGCTTGCCTTTCCTCCTTTTTCTGAGGGCTTGTCTTCTAGTCTTTCTCTGATGTTGTTGTTGTTTTTTTTTTCCTTTCCGTCTGAGCTCGATGCCTTTGAGCAATCAGAGTTACGTGCCCAAAGGAGGGTGCTTCAGCGTGGATAAATTGGCCCTGGCGGCAGAGCTTGAACCGGTGATGCGTCTCTAACCTTGAGTTCACCCTGTCACCCCAGGAGGTAGCTTGCATCCTCCTAGTTATTCTTGGTTTCCCTCGACGCTGCCTGTGGGTTTCGTGGTGTCTGTAGACCTATACGTGCTTGCAGGGGATTTTATTTATTTATTTTTTTTGGTATGGGCTGCCTACAGCGTCAAAGCCTAACCCCCCCTTCTTCCTTTCTGCCTTTCTCTAGAGGAGATCTGATTTCCCTGCTCCGGGCGAGCAGCGAGTACAAGACAAAGTGTGCGTTCGTCTGTGTGTGCTTTGACGCGCGCCGCACGCTCGCGCGCACGAACGAACAATCCGGGCCAGGCAGACCTTCCACATCCCCGTTCTGCGCTTTGAAAAACGAGGGAGGAAATCTCAGAGCAGCAGTTATTATTCATCCCTCAAAGAGAACGGGGAAGAGTGGGAGGGGGAGGGGGAGGGGAAGGGAGGAATGGATGGAGGGAGGAAGAAAGAAAGAGAGAGCCAAAGAGGAGGGCTGAAGAAGGGGTGTGTGTGTGTGGTGGGGGGGATACATTAACTCTTATCTCACTGTATTTGGCGTTCTGCATCCCAGGATGAGCTCCCTCTCTCTTTCTCTCGCTCTTTTGCGTTATTTCCTTTCGACAGTCCCTTCCTTCCGTTGCTTGCCTCTGCGCCTCGGAGTGTCTCGCATTCAGAGCGGCTGGATGTGTGCTCGCGCCTCTGTGTCTGTGTAGGCTGGTGTGTGGTTTGCTCTGCCTACCCCACTGTCTTTTTGTGGTGTTTTCTCAGCTTCAGCAAGTAAACGGAAGCTGAAAGGCAAAATGCAGGGTTCGCACTCGCGTCTTTGAGAATGTCAGGACTCTCTGGTTTTTTTATTGCTTTGAAATTGCATTTACAGATTTGGGCAAATTTTGTTGACGACCCTTCTAAAAATGTGTAAAAAGTCTTTTATAAATAAAGCCTCTTCAACAGCAGCAGCATTACATGATAATGGAAATTACAGATAAATCCAACCTTTAAGTCGTCTGCGTTTATTCAGTGGAAAATTCTGACATTAAAACAATAATTTCTGACAAAATTTCTCAACTTTGTACCCCTCTTGTTAGCACTTTATTGTATAAACCCCCCGAAGCCAAGAGAATAGCAAGTATTCTTCGCTTATAATCTTTCACTGGGCCGAAGCATGCAGAGAGAGGGATACCTGATCAATCCTGGATATACTCTTTCTTGATCAGCCAGAGTCCGGGTTAATAACATAGATTTTTGTCATTTCTGTTTTGTTTTGGATTGTTATTCTGCTCAAAAACATAAATCGTAACATATTTTCAGTCTTGTATAAAGGCCACCAGATTTTTATTCATGATTCTTTAATCTTAAGGTTACCAGAGCCACAGCATGACAGATCCGCCGCCGTACTTAACAATATGCATGAGGTTTCTTATGGCCTTTTCTGAAGCACTAATGTCCATGCTCTAAATCAGTGTGGTCAGGAATGGCTCTGCTTTGTCCGTGTTCTGATCATCTGTGCTAGCTTGTCAGATTTTGGGTTGGAGAGACAAGTTAGTCGGCAGTAAATGAAGGCCTTACCATGTCCGCAGGTGCCCCAAATCAACAATCACTGTTGCAAAGATAAGGTAAATGTTCAACCTAACCACCCCTTCTTAAGATGGTTTCCCAAAACAAGATCTTTCCACTCCCTTCCAATTTTACGGGTTACAAACAACAAAACATGAAATTTCGTTGTTGAAAACCGATTGACCAAATGCTTAGAAGGATGAATCTTATGGAGATTAATGCACAATTGGACAAACATTCCTGACTTACAATGATGGCAACAATAGACCAAACAAAAGGAGTGCGACAATAAAACAAAATGCATTATTTACAAAATTATCTCACACAAAAAACATAGCAGCCAATAATTAGAACCAGACAAGAAATGTCGCCACAACACCAATGCTCACACACCAAAGGTGGTCCAATATTACATTAATAAGGCAACTAAATATTCAATAACCAACAAAATATGGAGAGATCACCATCCACTACCACTTGCAAAACCATTGCTTCTACTCAACCAACAAGACCAAAAGTCGGCTGACCTCGTCCCAACACCAAAGGTTTCATCACAGACACAAGACCGGCGCTCTTCAAATTTGCACATTTAAACACACATGGTGTATAATAAACAGCTTTACATCTTAAAATTTAACATGACTTTGAAGCAGGGGTCTCAAACTCCAGTCCTCAAGGGCCGGTGTCCTGCAACTTATAGATGTGTCTCTGCTGCACCACCTGAAAAGAATAATTAGGTCATTAAGGCTCTGGAGAACTGATCTACACAAGGAGGAGGTAATTAAACCATTTCATTCCAGTATTTTGTACCTGTGGCACATCTAAAAACTGCAGGACAGCGGCCCTTGAGTCACTGGAGTTTTAGACCCCTGCTTTAAAGGATGGTCAAAAATAATTTCTTTTTCAAACTGCAACGTGGACCCTATGTGCATGATTCCTTTCGAATTCAGTTGACTCAGAAACCAATTAAAGCCAAGAGAATTGCCTCACAAGATCTGACTAAAGCTCATCCTTGGTCTTGAGAGGTCGGGTAAGGTTAACATGATGGTAGAACATCCCCCTCAGTGGAGACTTGTTGATCCGTATGAAGCTGCATTTTGATGCAGTCATATTTGAAAAGTCATAGTTTCTTTTTTTTTTAACCTTCTTTGCCAACTCACTTCTGTATGCATTGACACATTAAACCTAGGTTGTTCTCCATCGTAGTAGCTAGTAGCTAGTAGCTACTTGGTCCTTTTAGTAATTCTTAACTTTCTCTTCCAGAAAGTAAAAGGGCAGTAAAATTTAAGAAGAATCTTCATTTACTGGTAATGTATAGAACATGTTCGGAGCACAAAGAAGCGTTATTTTGTGTTACAAAACAAATGGTTTTAACATTGGATTTAAACCATGTTTAAATCCAACAAGAATGTCTGGATGAATGTCTTGATAAGCCTTGAAGTAGATTTGACTGTTTTCGAGTATATAAAAAAAAAGCTCCCAGATTTTACAACCTACTCAATTATGGAAAAAGATTAAAAATTCAGAATATATATAGATATTAGTTTTTTCAATCAATTAAAAAATGTTCAGATTAATCACACCCTAGCGCTGTTATTGATCACTATTAATCACCATTGTCATTGTCACCTTTGTAAGTTTGATAGGTAAAAAATGCAGGTTGTCTTTTACAATATTTTATTGTTTCAAATCAAACATTTCAGTTTTCCAGGTTTTTATGTACAGGACAGTTTAAAGGAAGCCATTTTGTTTCAAACATGTTTTAGAAATGTTAACTATAAATTGACTGTGCTTTGGTGGAAGGATAATTCAACATTGAATTAAGTAGGTGACAAACTACCATAGTTTTATCCAAACGTTCACTGTGGTTTTTTTAAGTAAAATTTGCCACTGAGCACACCAGTCTGACTCTCCTCGTTCATCTTTTCACTTGTATTTTCGACTCTCCATTGCTGACCGCAGTACAAGACCATGCTGCTGTGTAACCCCTACGGGAGAAACACGTTTATAATGCGCTTAATGTGCATTATGTAACATTAAAGCGTTAAACTTTTTTGATTAATCACATGCATTAATGTTAACATCCCTAATAAATATTTATTTACTTATAGCCTTTTTATATGTATAAAATCTTGAATAATCCAGGCCAGAGTTTTTCTTCTACTTACCTTAATATGTTCACATGCTTAAAATCAGGGACATAACCCTTTAGCATGTCAAAAAACTCAATTAAGCACGTGTTTTATGCTTAAGTATCCACAGTCTTATTAAAACTGGAAAATTCTGGACTTTCAGGAATCCTGAACTTAGGCAAATGAAAGGTCTAATTAAGGAGTTTCAAGCAAAATCAGGTGTTGATGTGGTTGTATTCTACTGTAGTTGGAATATTAGAACACCACGCTGATCATCAGGTTGGATATTTCTATTATTTTCTTATTAACACACATTCTGTAAATCCAAGTGTGTGCTGTCGCACGTCATGCTCTTTAAGCAGCCAGCTGCACCAAGCCGCATACGGCTGTGGGGCCCAGCTGATATTTCGCGGATATGTGACAACACCTCCTGCGTGCGCCTGAGCGAACGCACTTGTATATTAAATCTCAGGCAGCGCGACCGCTCCACAATCCGTCTTCAGACGGACGGGTGACCTGCAGGCAGCACTGTGTGAGGTGCACGCACACACACACACACACACACACACACACACAGAGAGAGACGGAGCTGGGGGGGAAGATGAAAACTGCAATTTAAATGTATTTGCGAGCATTCAGGCGATTTTTGCGCAGACACCAATAACCAAAAACTGTAAAGAAATGTAGATTTGTACTTAAATCAAAGAATTTAAGCTGGGATTGGCTATAAACCGATGTTTCAAACTGATGACTTGAATTGGATTGTTTTGTATTTTTTTTGGTAAACACCATTTGTATCTGTTGAGCTTGATGCATTAAACTACATGTCAAAATTCATAAATAAAAATTGAAAGATAACAAAAGCATTTAAACTGTAATCTGGCCAATAGTTAGGAAATGAGTGTAAATTAAAACATGCGCAGAGGTGCATAAGGCAGCGGCATTTGTATACCTGCACGTAAATTCAAAATTAGATGGTAAAAAAAAAGAAAACCTTCCCCGCACACACATTCACAACCTAACAAAACAGGCGCGCACCCGCCCAGCTCCCCCTCCTCCTGCTCTTTCAGGCACGTCTTTAAATATTCATCACTCTGGCTGCTCTGAGAGTGCCGTAAACGCTGCCTCACACTCCAGGGAATCGCTAAAGCCTACTCTATCATCTGCTCTCCCTCCCTACCCTCTGTCTCTCTCTTTCTCTGACACACACACACATACATACACACCCACACACTCACTTTTAGCCGCAGCCGCTCACAAGGATAAACCCATGTGCGGAAACACTCGAAGGCACCGTCGGTGGCGTCAGCAGGCGCACGGCCGCATGCACGAAACAGTCAGACGCTTTCTCAGAGGCCGACGACGGACAGATTTTGTGTTTGTGCGAACGAGTGTGTTTACTGGCTCCCAGTGCCGCGAGTTGAGCGGTGTTGTGTTCCAGGAAACAGGATGTCTCTTTGTTTGGGTTTTATTCTGGTGGTGAGCGCTGGCTGCTTTCGTCCCCCAGGGTCTCCGTGTGCTTCCATCCGCCGTTGCTGTGCGTCTGTGCCCATGCAGGTGGGCCTGTTGGCGTGTTTCTGCGTAATTTTTAATTATTTTTTTTTCTAAACAATCTGCGAAATGTTCACACATGACACTGACGAGAAATAGAAATGCACAAAGTGCCTTTGTAGGTCTGTCTAGAAAGGGATTCACGCCCTCGGTTGTTACCCCATGATGACCTCATGATCACAGTGTGGTCAAAGTAAATGATATACTGTAGATATAGATCTGTTTATTTAAATGTCATTTCACTAGACAGAAGGACGTTTCTCTTGTCCAGGATTGAAGCAGATTAGTGATTTTATTTTATTTTTTCCCACACTTTTGGGTGGCTGATCACATGCACTTATTTAACAAAGGAAAGCTTGTCTTGAGGGGCCAGCAGACAACAACTCAACCATCAAAAGTGAGGCATGAACTAGACGATCAAATTATTTTCAGTCACAACTTTGGGTTATAGTGGTTATTAAAAGCTGATTACTCATATGAGCGGAGCTGTATCTTGTTTCGGGATCTTGGTCTTGTTTTAACGTTGTTTTGCAAATCGGTTCTTTTCTGTCTAAGTAATTTGTCTTTAGCGTGCCACTAAAGCTTTTTGATGTGTTTCGCTGACAGCCAGATAATGGGGAGAAAAACAGCCTTTGGTTCAGAGGAGTCAGATGAGAAGTTGCACGTTGAGTGAAAACTGGCAAAAACTGGCCCAAAGAATGAACATGAACAATACACAAATATGACAATTTATCTCTCAAGGGTTACAATGTGTAAGTACTTAAGTTTTAACGTCTTATTGCATTGCACAATACGTTATATCCAAATCCACTCTAAATTGCTGCAGAAATGTTAAAACTCAGCCTGCTAACAGTGTGATTCCCTACAACATGGCTCCCCCGCTGGACCGCAACCTGCAAAAAGCTGAAATTCACAAAAATCTTGAGACCCCTTCCACATATGCTTATAACTGATTATTTTAACAGTTCCAACACCAAGCATACCTTAATACGCATTGATGCGCAGAGTGGAAACCGTTTTGGCACAACCGCAGAAGCCAACATCCTGATTTCCACTCTAGGGAGTACAGCCAATCGGCGTCAAGAAAAATGAATGGTCCTCCTGGATTGGCTGCTTTGCAAATGCCAGCCAATAGTGTGTCAAGTAGCATTGCATCTAGGTATTTCAGCTTCCAAAGTACATCTTTTTTGAAAAAATTTATACAAAAAATCTTCATATAGGCAAATTTTCCACGAATAATTTGCAGATGTGTTCCACAGAATAATCAGCGAATAGATGAGACGGTGAATACTGAACCACAAATAAGTGGTGGTCCATTGTACAGGATTTGCAAAAAGTTTACATGCATTGTTTGCAATTAATGAAGTCAAAGGTAGCAGTTTTTGTTTTTCTCAAAGAGCCTACAGTTTTAGGGAGTTGATCCCTAGATGGTTGTGTTGAGGATTAGTAGCCTACGTATATGGGAGCGCCTGCTTTATTCCATCAACTCCTAGCAACCCAAATCATCATATAAACAAAAAAGGGCTGAACATGTCTTTTTATGCATTGCCTAATTTTTGCTATATCTAAGTAAGCCATTGTTGTTTGCGGGAAAGGCTAATGACTGTGCTGAAAAAGAAACAATTATGTTACAAAAATATCAAGCTAAAAGCACTCTGATTGAAACACCTGCTGTGCTTTGGCAAGGCTTACCTTTTCAAAGTTGCTTTTCGTCTTTTGTTTTCATGTGTAAAATGCAGAATGTTGCATGTACACATGCATTTGCACTACAGGTTCATATTTAAATTAAGATTTGGCGATAATTTTTAAAAACTCTTTCTAAAGTTGTTACGTCTTAGGGATTAGATAGCCAACGATTCATCAGAACAGTGAGTAAGAGCTCATATACCCATGTCCGCTATTTCATTATCTTCATTAGAAACGCAGCAGTACTGCTGTTTTAGTTACTTTTACCGTGTTCTAGTAATGTTTTCTTGAAACTTGTAACAGAAACTGAAAAAAGATGTATGATCAAGAGAGAAATGGAAAATGATTTCACAAAAAATATGAGCCACACCAGAAGAATCTGTAGTCTAGCACTGCTTTAGCCATGCTTAACGTTGCCGTCTTTGGAATTATGATGAAATTGTTGTTGCTATTTCGCCCTACTGGTACGGCAGTGGTGTCACAGCATTCTTGCGCTTGGAAGAAGCGCTGATGCTTTGGTGTAGAAATTTCTGAATATGTGTCTTGGAGTGTAATGTTGTGTTGGCTGCAATTTGTGTTTGGTCATTTATTTCCTTTATGCCAGTGCCTGTTGACAATTAATCCATTAAAAAGGCTTTTGCTTTTTACATTTTAATTAGAGTTGCACCGATGTGACAATTCCACCGATGTGATATTAATATGGCAGATAACCGATATTTACAGATAGTAAAAATTTTCCCCTACCTTTTTAACACCAAAAAACCTGCTGACATTTCAGCAAGAAGAACTGCCTTGTTGTTGAAAGGTGCTATGCAAATAAACTTGATTGATTGGATCTCTGCTTCATTTAAACACTACCCAAACGAATACCACATAACCAAAGCTCTCTCCTCCTTAAACATACGGTAACAGCAATAATATGGAAATAAATACCGGTTTTAACATCAGCACATTTTTACTTGTCGGGCCGTTACCTATATTTAAAAAAAAAAAAGACTAACATCAGCCAAACCAGATGTTAATTCTGATATATCATGCTTCCCTACTTTTAAGTGGTTTAAATAATAACGCATTTGCGGGTTTAGCAGCAGAAATGCATATGTATCTTGCATCTATACATCTCATCTTGTTCGGTGAAGTTTATGGATTGGATGAAGAAGTCTAGAAGAAACGTGCTTATTGGCAATTAAAAAATAAACTTCTTTAACAGAAAAGAGCTTCAGCGATGTGTGAAAATACAATTCACTCTCACAATAGCCTGGCACCGGCTCTTCATGCTGGTTACCAGCTTGGTCATGCACTACTATGAGGTGGTAGCCCCATTCCTTAACCAGCATGTACCACAATTCATCCAAAGTCACCCGGTACAAACAGCACAACCAAGTTGTTCCTAGAGGTATTCTTTGGGGCCGCACAATCAAATAATGGAGGGCATCTCTGTGAAATCTCGCTCTGTCGGTGCGATCGACATCCTGAAGGAGTGGAGACACGGGACTGCAGGTTACGGAATCTAATCTTGTTATCTCTCTGCAGTGAGATTCTCTTTAATGAAGCCAAGCCATTTTATTCCCAGCGAGACGCAGCGCCACATCATCATCACTGCCTACACCAAAAGCTGTTTGAAATTGGCAGAGAGGATTTGGCAAGTTTGTCATGGGTGGAAGGCATGGTCAACTCTGATGCCCACAGATGCAGCTTCCTTATAAATGAAGGATTGATTATGAGTGAGAGAAACAGAGTCTCCAACATGTGCGATTTATTGCAGCAAGTTGTGAAATCTGCTTAAAGAGTCAACTAGGCTTTAGGTTAGTTTACTGTTTTGTTTCAGAATTCAAACCTCTAACTTTCGTGTCTGACAGGTTTTGTAGCTGTGTCTCGCCTATAGCTTAGACAGAAACCGGTAACTTTTGTCACCAGTATCCCTCGTACTTGGAGAAAAGTTCAGAGAGGCCGTCAGCGGAATAACTGCAGACAGCACGAGGAGCTCTCTGTTGGAAAATGAGGAAGTAAAAGGCAGTCAGTCTCGAGAGGAGGAAGTGCAATCGAGTTCAGGATGACTTCTCTGTCTGGCTGCCCTTCCACGCTTCGGGAAGGAGTTGTCCTCCGAGCCGATCAAGTGCCGTTCACCCACTGCTCCGACGATGTTCGGCACAACAATTAGAGGCAGGCGAAAAGGTGAACTCTGTCAGAGGGGGGGGGGAGGCAAATTGATGGCCTGGGTAGTGGTACGGACTGAATGGCAAGGTGGGATATTGGAGGAGATCGGGAGAGGTGGCAAATGAGGGATTTAGCGCAGACTCTGGAGGGCGCCGAGAGACGGGTTCAAAGAGTGACTGACAGCATGATAGATGGAGGGTCTGAATAAGTGAGCGAGGCGCGGAGATGCCGCGCGAGTGCTAATGATTGACTGCGTGCGTACAGTCGGTGGCAGGCCGTCGCTACGGAGAGCGGCGTAGCGCTCGTGCGCTCCTGCGTGTTTATGATCCCTGCATGTGTGTGTTTATTATGGTTGACCATTTGCTCCTGATATTGTATACACAATATCATCCCTGTTGCGAAAGCCGCCTGACTCCGGCACGCACGCAAACCTTGTCAGGCCTTGGACGCACACACATACGCACACACACACACACACACACACACACACACACGCACAGCAGGCTCAGCCAGGCATCGCCCGCAGCCACACTCTCCTTCCCACCACTGCCTCCCTCATTCATCTTTCATTAGCCTGGCTCACACAGGAGAAACAGCCTGCCTCCCCCCCTCCTTCACCGCACGCCTCTACCCTTCTCATCTAACCTCTTTGCCTTTCTTTCCCCTTCTTGTTTTATCCCCGGTTTTCCCGCTTGTTTGTCTTGCAGCCTCCTATTTTGGAAATCCGTCTTCCTTTGCTCAACCTCACCCCTTCACCTCTTAGCCTTGCTCCTACTCATTTTCACTTCTTCATCACGCTCTCTTCTTCTTCTTTCCTGTGCCGTGCTGTTTTCCCTGACACTCTTCTCCCTCTCTCTCTCTCTCTCTCTCTCTCTCTCTCTCTCCCTCGCCTGCTCTCTTTCTTCCTTTCATTTTGCTCTCCGTCTCTCCCTCGATGGAGGGGAAAAGGCTCTTCGCCTCTAATTGCGGCTGTTCCGTTGCCATGGCGCGTGTTGCTCAGCGCTGCGAGGTGCTGTCTGAGTGGTGTGTGTATGTGTGTGTGCGCACGGCAGGCAGATGATTGCTTGCTGCCAGCTCTCGTTTCCCGGACGCCGATCGTGTTTCTTTGCGGCAGCAGGGAAAAAAAAGAGAGAGAGAGAAGGAGAGAGAGACGCCAGAAATAGCCCCCCTTCACACAGACCCAGTCACTCTCCTCGCTGCGCTGTCAGATACTCACACATGCAGAGGGACGCACACACACGCAAGCACACGCACACACACACACACACACACAGCGTTTCCTCTCTTTTCTGATATTTTCCATGCATGCGATCCAGGTTATTCTGTGTGCAGACACCTTCTAGCACACACACACGCGCACGCCAACACACGCATACACACGCACACACACACACACACACACACCCACACACACAGGCATTACTGCGTGTTTAGTTCTGTTTGCACACGTCCAACTTCCTCTGCCTGACGATGAGTGTGAGTGTGTGTGTGTGCTTCCTTCGTCTCTCCGGAGGTTCTGTGGGGACTCTGATTTATTTCACCTTTAATGGGAAGTGAAATGAATGTGAGCAGCAGCTGGTCTGGTCCTCGGAGATACCGCGGTACGCTAACCCAGAAAACAAGCAGCGTTGCTCTGAAATGGCCCTCACTCTGACAAGCGGCAACACACGCCACTCTACGCGCCATTGGCTGCACTGTTGGTTTTATTTAAAGCCGTGCGCCGACGCTCCGTTAACACCCTTACCCGGATTGACGGAAAAGCTGTGGGCTCTCTTTAACAGGTGTATCTCCAATCTCTGCCCGTCCAACTTTTCGGGTTTGCTTTCTCCACTCACAACTTTTTATAAGGGGAGTTGTTGGGAGGTAAATGGAGACAGATTAATAGGAAATAAACCTTGAAACCTCGACGCTGTAAAAGAGGATAAGGGAGGATTATAAGCAGATTTGTGGACGAATCGCTCTAATCATCTGCTGTTCTGTTCTCCCGCAGTTGTCGAAAGGTTTTAAGGGAAAGAAGAAGAAGAAGAAGAAGAAAAGCTTATTCTTGCTAAGCTTAGTTTTACAGTTAGAGTGCCTCTTGCTTTTGATTTACAAAGAAAATACTAAGCTTTTCAGACTCCCCTCACTTCATCAGATTGCTTTATAGATGTTGTTGTCGGCAAAGTTTCAGGGCCCAAAATCCTCAATAAATAGTGCTTGTGTTTTGCAGAGAAGACCTTGGGCTTGAGCTAACTCAAGTGCATCACTTCACTTAACATTTCAGCGAAACCTTTTGGCATAATACGTCTCCGTTGTTTTGGTTAACATGCTTTAAATAATGAGAAAAAATGAACACAGTATGACAACATTACCAACAAGTCGAAGCTTGTTGGTAACATTTAGGTTTGATCTTGTGTTGGAAATATTTATCCACTACTCTTTTAAACAGTCTCAAAATAAATGCAATTATGAGGATTGTCGTCTGTAACACACTTCAGAAGAACTTGCAGATTTAGTTCTGGACTTTGGTAGATTATTTATATAACTTTGATGTTCTTTCGGGGAAGCCATTTTTTTGTTCATCTGGATGTGCTTGTAGTGCTTTCTCTACTGAAATATGAATTCCTTTCTTCCCGAAACTGGAAGCGTTCACAATTTCCTTCACTTTTGAGGAAAAACACCAATTGCAGCTGATTAAAAGGAACACCAGATTGTGACACTGCTACCAACATCTTTCTCTGAACGTGGGATTTTTTTTTTTTAGCTATTTGTGCTAAATGTTGTTTTTGGAGTTGTGGACCAAAAGTCCAACACATTCAAGATTATGACGTTGTTTTCCTTGCAGAAATGTCTTTATTTCTTCCTGTGGATTTTTTTTTTCTACCCTTGCCCTGACCCATTCTTTAAAACTATTAGATTGCTTTATTCCTGTGGCTCCTATGACTTTAGCTGAAGTTTTGTAATGTATGTAAAGTTGTACTTAGATGGCTGAACAGGAGATTCTTTAGTTTAGCAACCAGGTTGTTAAACCTTATTTTTGCCCCAAAACAGATTTGTTTTTCATCTAAGATGTGCAGTAAATGTCACTGCATATTTTAGGTAAGGTGTCAAAAAGATTTATTTTTATCTCATTTTGTCGCATCCATGTGTTGCGTAATAAAAAACAATTTGAAGTCCTTGTGATCCTATCAACTTTGAGACTCACAAACAAATGAACTGCAAATTAAAATGTAAAAACTGCGCAGTTTCATGACGTTTGTGGAAACATGTTTACACGGATGTGCTTTTGTCCTATGCAGTCATTCAGTCATGTTAGAAAAGCTTCTGACTAATTGTCCCAACAGACGAGAGCTTCTGCCACCTTTAAGTACAGAATATTACACACTGATAAAAGCTCTGCAGAGGCTCCTTTTATGTGACAAGAGAAGCTCTTTTCAGAGGAAAGCTCAAAATCGCCCTTTCCAGTGACTTGCCATGTTTTGCACACGTATTATTGTGAATATTACAAATTTTGGCAAATTTCCAACTTGCTTATTTCAACTTTTGTGTGAAATAATTGCGTTTTCTACAATTTTTTAAAAATGATTTTCACAATTAACATCTCGTCCTTCCATATTTTGTCTTATCTGTGCCACTGGTGAAAGTAAAGGTTGATCTATTTGCTGAATCGTACTTCGATGTTGCCAATATTGCATCATGAGAGTACAATGGTGTTAACATAAGACTAGTTCTTATTGCTTCAAGTCTCTTATGATAGATTTGACTCTGGATTTCAGATATTAAATAAAATATTTCAATTTGATTAATTATTTAAATAAGCCGTTGAGATTTTAGCCCATCAGAAACACACATGCGCACACTGTACACTCCCACACAGAAAAAAAGAATAAGTGTAAGCCATTCACACATTTAATAATGTGTTTATTTTGTCCATTACTCATGCAGCGCTAATTATTGTTGCTCAAAATATGGCAGTACAACAACAAACTAATCCAGCTAATCTTGGCAAAAATACAGATTGTTTCTTCTTATCTCACATTGTATGATTTGAATACTGATTTTTATTCAAGATTATAAGGAAAAAAATTCACACTTTTGGTTGGAACTTCAAGCCCTGTCCCAGTGATTGAAGTTTGTGTGCCTCTTCTGACGTGTTCCTGTTTTGAATAGTTTGCGTGCTTTTGGGGTGGAAGGTGTAGAATTCGTAAGTACCTTTTTGCGATGTATTATTTTTTTTAATACAATCCTTTGCTTCAAAATATCTACATTTAGTGTTTCAGTGTTGTTTTGTTTCATAATCTGTAGGATCAATGGATAAAACCAGATTACTGTTCAAGTTACAGGTTAATGTTTTGTTGATTAAGTGTCTCAATAGGAAAAATTTGAGTCTAGAAAAGTGAGAAATTTTTAAATTAAAATTAGTGCTTGGAGGCACTCCAAGCATTCACCATGCAGAGGTGAGTGACCCTTTGTCAGTATAGACTGTTATTTTATAGTCACAGTCTATGATAAATATTTAAATAGATAAAGATTTAAGTAATGTTATTAATGGTAATTGCTGCAACGTTTGAGTAACAACAAATTACGTTACTTCTGCAGCATTGAAATGCAAGGTCAGATTTACAATAGTATGATGCTATTGTATTAAGAGGTTAGCAATGATGTAGCACAACTGAAGTGACTAAAGTTGCTAGATTTCTTAAATTTAATATTGGGAATAGTAGTTGTTCAAATGTCCAGTGCCCTTTTGTTTCCAGAAATGTATTTTGGATTTTCTTTCGTAGGTTGGGTTTAAGTCCTGATGTTGGGTTTCTATTCTTGTTTTTACCTTTTGAATAAGTAAAAGTATGATTATTGAAGAGGCGTTCGGTCATTTCACCCCTTTATCTCAAACTTTGGTAGATTTAGTCATGTAGAAACTGTTTGCTGTTGGGTATGCTGCAGTCTCAAACTGTACCCAGTTTCACACCGGCTTTGACCACAGATTTAAAGAAACTTTTCGATTCCATTTCTCTACAATACATAAAGCCTCTATCCTCATCATCCTCATCGCTGTATCACTCTGTCCAATATTATAATTGCAAAGGACAGTTTTGATGTTGTATTGTCAAGCCTATAGCATTTTAAGTGACACACATTAATGCTGTGCATGCACATAAAGACCTGGTCGGTTGGATGGACTCTTGCTGCACTCGGTGACGAAACTTGACAAAGATTAGGTTGGTGCAAAGGCTTGGGAAGTGGTGAAGAAATCATGATGATGAAAAACAGAGAAGAGTGTGGAAAATGTGGGTTAATTGCACCCGATATTTCTTGACATGCAGCATGATTTCCTAATGTATTGCAGCTGTATCATCTTTGTACTATACTGTAAGGAGTTGTGTTTTTATGATGCTGGTAAATCATATCTACCAGCTGTAGGTCTTTCTCTGTTATTCTGGCTTGATCTGGGGCTTTATTCTGTCATATTTCATCATAATCAACTGGCCCAAAAAAAAAAAGAAAAAATCTGAACCAATTTGTAATACAAAGTTGAGTTTTCAGAAAATAAACTGAAATCAAATTAAATAATTAGTGAGATTTGACCAGTTTATTTTGTTTTGTTTTGTTTATAGTTCCGGAAAAAACTCATTTAGAAAGAAGAATAAACGTGAAAGCAATGGCTTAAGTACAAATGGAAGTAGGAACAGAATGAAATGACAATTCATCGGTGGGAAATGTGTCTTCCAGCCAAGTCTGAAGTTGTGTCGCAATGAATGATACTGCTGCAGGAAACATTTTGGACGGCATGTGGGCTCAAAACTTGGTGTGCGCACGTTGTGTTTTGTAGCTTTGCTGATGTAATTGCAGCTGCGAGGACTCGTTGTTTGTTCGTGCTCATGTGGTGCTGGTTCCAGAGATGTCACAATGCTGGCAACACGGTTATGATATGATTCATGGGGAGGATAGTTGAAACACAACAATGGTGATTTCACCGACACACACACACACGCAAAAAGAGAAAAAAAATAAAAAATCATTATCACAGAAAAAGGAAACAGATCTTCTTTTCTGGCTGTCAGCCAGTCGAGATGAGTGACTGTAGAGTCTCACGTAACACCTTGTAACCACAATACAACAGTGTTGCTTTTCCGCCAAATGTTTGGTTTGGTGTCTTCCTTCCCCGGCGGGGACGCAGGCGGTCTGAGGATAACTTCCCTGACCCCAGAGGTCGACAGCTGTGGCCACTTAGATCCGGGTGCACACCCAACCCCTGAACAACAGCGCATGCAGGAAATGCCATGAGTCGCACACGGTTTGATTCTCCGGCTAATAGATCAATAAAAGACATTAGTGGCAGGCTAACCCAGCGAGCTGTGCTAATACAGGGTTAATCCAGGGTTAATGGCTGAGCAGCATTGTTCGCAGAGACGGCTATTAGTTCTTCGCAGCATCTCACAATAATGCTTCCCCCCCTGGCCGTACCCCGGCTTCACAGGGACAGAAACACAACAAAAATGTTGGGTGGTGGGGGATAGGCGTGGAAACGTACGCGATCCTCGTCTCTGAAAATGAAAACACACATCAATGGTTGAACACGAACGCGCAGGGGAGACGGAGTGTTTGCAGAGGATAGGTCAAGAAATTAGCGTGTGGTAATGAGAGGAGATGCATCGTTGAAACTGTGGTCTGGAGAGGTGGAAACGGAGCTGAGAGAAAGTGGTGAGAAGGAGAGGAAGCGAGTCGAGCGCTACACATCTCCCCGTCCTTGTAAAGTGCTGCGTGCTGTCGGAGCAGCAGCCAAGAATGTGTCAGCCCAGCCGTCTCACGCTGCCTAATGGGCTCTTAAACGCTGATATAAAGCTCGCTCGCTCTTTCACCCTCCCCTTTTCCCTCTCTTGCTCCTTCTTTTTCTGCCTCCGCCACTTGCTCTCATTACCTCTCGTTCTCACCCTGTCCCTCACTCTGTCACTCACTTGTCCTCTGCCTCTCTTTCTGTTGCTCTATCAGCCTCTTGCTCTTTTTTTTTTTCCTCGTCCTGTAGCTGTCTTTCTTCTCCTTTAATTACTTCGTCCTCACCTCTTTAGCTCTCCTGCAGGTTGCTTCTTTTATTTAAAACTTTTCAACATTACAACTCAGCATTTCCCTGTGTCTTGTCCTGTCCTCCTCCACCAGACTCCATAATGCCTTCTACCCTGAAGAACCTTCGTTCCCTCTCACCCTTTTGCACGTCCTGTCAGCACCTCTCCATGGTTTGGCCAATGCCTTTGTTTTTGGCCTGGATAAGGAGTGGTGGAGTCTGCTGAGCCCAACTGGATTGCAGGTACATGAACTGCACATACACAAACATGCTTTTATAGTTTTGTTTTGTAACAATGCTTTGTTGCTACAGAAAGCAGGATGTGCACAAAGATGAGCTCCCAAAATGGAAGTCGGTCCGACTAAATGCTGGACCCCTTGTTGTATATACATCACCCTCAAACTATTTCACATTTAGACATATTGTTTTGTTGTTTTTTGTTATTTTGCATATAAAAATCAGAAACTTCTGCTGTGCATTTGTACTCCTCTCATACCTCTAAATCAGATCTGTCTCTTTAAGAAGTTCATGGTCTTTCTGAAAATCCGCCTTCATCATGTCATCACATCAACATTCATCTTTCAAACGTTTACAAACATTTGTCATAGCACAGGACTGATAAGTAGCTCACATAATGAGCTCAGCAGATGTGCAATTCCACCAGGTGTTTGCTAATTGCTACTGGCTAGTCTGAAGGAGCCGAGTGGTGGAGGCATTGTGGAGAGATTAAAGGACTCCTCAAAAATACATGAAAGAATCAAAACAACACCCCAGGTACGTTTTTTAAGTGGGAATAACATTATCACATGATATAAACCTAAATAAAGTTAAATACTGCTCCTCTAAGAACAAAGCAAATGAATGTGTTAAAACGGCCTATTCAAAGCCTGGACCAAAACCTAATTGAGAATTGGTGGAGATTTATGCTCATAAGTGCTTTCCATCCAATCTGACTGAACTCGTGTTATTTTGGAAAGAAGAATGGCCAGACAGTTAAATCTCAAGGTCAAGCTGCTAGAGTTGCCCTCAAAAACGTTCAACCATCACTACAGTGACACATGATCCTGAAAAGGGTTGGCTGAATAAAAATGGACACAACACATTTTTTGGACAAGATTATTTTTTTATTTCTGTATTAATACTTGCGCAAAGAACAGATAATGAATCACATTTGAACAACGAGGTGGAGTAGACTTTGGACATGTCGTCTTTACTTTACCAAACATGGCTCCTGCAACAATCTGTGTTTCCCTAAAACAAAAATATAAGTTAAGGGGTCACTTATACAATGCATTTTGAATGTGTGTCTGCAAAGAGCCAGAACAGGTTTTCTTCAGATCATTCCAAGAAGCTTTCTCTCTGCAGGCGTCCAGGGCTGACAGACAGTATGATTACAAGGCTCCTTAATTTATTGTTTTCTGCAGGTATTCCTGAATGGCTGATGCATATTTTACATTTTTGCCTTTGCAGAGACAACAACGGCAAATTGCTCTTGTCGCCTTTTTAACCTTGACGAGATTCTAAACGGTGCTTCTCATGGCGCCACTCGTTCATTCATTCACACGCTCATCCTGTTCGTGTGGTGCTTTTCTCTTTCTCCCACTCTTGACTTACTCACACATACAAACATGCGTCACATCAATGAGCGCATTGTGAGAAATGTGGAGTTCGGTGTCTAACACAAGGTCTCTCAAACATTGGGGGGGGGGAGGAGGATATTTGACACATTTGGAGGAGACCCAGTGTGTATGGGTAGGTGGTCCGAGTCCAGTTTCAATGGAAATCTTTTATTTTTATTCCTTTCTGGTGCAGTGTTGAGTTACTGATTATTTTTAACGCCGGCTTCCGCAAGCATGTGAGTGTAACTTAATCCAAAAACTTCATTTGACTTAAGTGTAAAGAGACGAATGTGACAATGTGTACTTATCTAATCTTTTTAATTAAATGTGCAGATTTAACTCAATACTGCAGGTCATTTCACACCTATTAATTACCGATTGCAATGTATTTATCTCTCTAATTGCTTCCATTGCTTGTGTCTCTGAGCGGTCACTTAGCTCAAGTTGCGGTAAATTGCGGTTTTCCTACCTGCCTCGGTTTGCATAAAAACATCTCTATTCTTCAGTCCCCAAACGATCAAAAATAAATAGTGGCTGGCCAAAACCAGGCTAAATGGTTTTTAGACTGGTTTTGGCTAAAAGGTAGCATACAGGTTTCATCCTGACTTGTTAGTTCCACTTGTTGACTTGTGGCTAGAATACACAGAGCTGTACTTTGTACTGAAAACCTACGCAGTCCTAATGCAGAGTGTAATTCAAAACAGCACCCACTCATTAATGCAGTCTTATTAGAAAAGGGGGGGGGGAATGCAACAGAATCTTAATTCAATTACCAAAAGTTTGTACATGCTAATTTTATGATTTGTTTTTTCAAGTAACATAAAAAAAAAAATTACACAAATATTTGCCAATTTAAATATTTAACATAGAATTGAAGGGCTGCATTACAGATGGGGATGTACAATATTGCGGTATTAGCATCAGTACTGGTGGGTCTTAATGCTGCAGTGACTTCAGTGACCATCTCGTTGCAGTCGGTGTCAGAACCAGTTCAAACCCGTTAAAAAGGAAACCCTGGCATTGCTGTTGCTATGATAATATATTCTTTCAAATCTGCATAAATCTGTTCAAATGTAAAACCGAACACCTGGCTCTAGATGAGAGGTCAGGGGTCATTAGTTATGAGATTCTGCACCAAGTTTGACAGCAGTCCATCCAGCCGTTGTCAAGACACTTCAGCCATTAGTGGGACTTAATGGTGGTCTTAGCTTAATTGGAAGGAATCACTAAAGTGACTGAGAGGAGTAATGTCTCCGATGGAGTTGCCATTGTAGATTCTTTCCGTTTCTGTTGAACAGTTTGACTGATGTTTCGTCAGAGTAGTTATGTCGAACGCATACTAGCATGTGTAAAAATAAAATTTTAAACCTCTAAGTGGGGTTTGCCTTGCACCCTACCCTTGCTTTTTGCTTTTAGGGTCTCCGGTGGCTGCAGCACATGAACGCATGCTGTAGATGACAGACCACGAGACTGAAAAGCTTAATTGTTTCTTGTTTTTGCTCGTGCATGCTTGAATTCCTGTAGCATATCTCGCTGTGATATGCCACAAGCGTCTACCAGGCAGGCTTCTATTGTCAGGAAAAGGAAATAGCACACGGGGCTTTTTAACACTGGCTGGGTTCTACAAAGTGCTTCACTGCATGATTTTCATTCATTCTTTCACACGTTCCTTCCCACAGTACTCCTTGCTGGTTTGTGCCGGGATTATTATTTTTTTTTCCCCTTTCTTTCGCACGTTGATGAACACATTGTGAGAAATCCAGAGTTCAGTGTCTGCCCGGTGTCTCGTCAACACCTAGAGAGACGGAGGGACTCAACAGCAGAGCCTCCTACAGCTGGTCTCTACTCTACCGCCCAAGTGGAAAGCGCTTTACGTTGCCTTCAAACCTCTGTTGTTGAATACTGAGATTATTAGTGTTGACTAGTTTTGGCTTTAAGCTCTTTAGGACTCTGTAAATTGGGCCTGCATAATCAGGTGGTCTGCTCAGTGCCTGACTCTTTGCGAGGCTTAACCACTTAATGTTAATAACCGGAAAATTTTACAAAAGCATTCCTGCTGGGTTATTTCTGACCAACGTTACTGCTTATTCTCTCTGTGAATAACTTTTTAATTTGCTTTAAGGATTAGTGACAGTACCAAAGAAATGATGGCTACTGTTTTGGACACTGTTAATTCCTTGTGGAATATGTAAAAGCTGAACATTAAGAGCACACAGAAACGCTTCCACATGAAAACAGGAATCTCACCGCGGTGAAATAAATTTTCAAAGTCACCAATCTCGGTGACTGATAAAGTAATTGTTGAGTTATTGATATTGATTGGCCGGCTTGTAGAGCTGTCATCAATACATTTACTGAAGTGTTTTCTCCCCAGGAGACTTGTAATGGACGGTGTTTGACAGATGTTGATGTGAACAATTTTCCGACGGGAGAAATATCTTATGGCAACTAATTCAGAGATTTTACGCGAGTGAATTATGAGATGTATCACTCGTAATTTTATTTGAAAATACAATTATTAGTTACTGGAAACAAAACTGCCGTGCCGTGGTCAATACTCAGGGGAAGTAAGAGAGGAAATTGAAATGTTTTATCAGCTACGCATGGCTAACGACAACATTTCTTGCGTTTTAAGAGTTTTATGACAGTCGGGTGTTAACTTTGGGTACTGCTACTTGAGTTTGCCAAAAGAAATTTGGCATGAAATGAAGGCTGATCAATGCTGATCAGTGGTGCCAATGAGAGAAAATCAAAACAAACCATGTTAAATGGGGTGCTAATCATTTAACCGTTTATTTCTAACCTTTTAGAGTTTTGATTATTCCATATTCCAAAAAATGTACTGCTAATCTCTGGATGTTTTGTCCTGGATGTTTTGGATGTGTACACTGTTGGATTGTTTTATATCCATTTGGATAATCAGTGTTTTGAGATAGTTAATGTACTTCTCGTGTACTGGGTGTGTATGAGATTTTGATAAGTATTTATAAGCCTCAGGTGGCACGTACTGTAGGTATTATGTTTGATCAGTGGTCCTGATCTCGTACAGTAAAAGTTTCGACTAAATCAATCCATCAGATTCGCAATCGTTTATATTAAGGTGTAGCAAGAAAATACTACACATTTAAATTGCATTAAGCAAGGTAATGGAGCATTTTATGAGTATTTTGGGACTGGGAAACAACCAATAAGTAAAGAAATAAAAAAAAAAAAAAAAAAACAAAGACAGGCAGAAATATATTAGGAGAGTCTAGCATGCCCAACCAATCTATACAATAGAAGGGCAGTGGGTCCAAGTGTTTTACCGATCTAGCAGATATGTGAATGTCTAATGTGTACATGACCCAGGAAATAATGTGGAACACTGCAGTGTTCAGCTGTGAAGAAACCATTTCTCAGTCTTTTGCTTCAGCAGCTGATGCTCCGCTGCTTCCTGCCTGAGAGGAGGGGAACAAACATTGTCTTTGTCAAGAATATGGAGTTTTTCATAATGCTGAAATCCCCTCAGGATTTAGCGCTAATTGTTCCATGTGCATATCATTGTGCTTGTAACCCAAAATGTTGAATTGCGGCCACTTTCGCGTTGCCTCTCTTCCGCAATGTCCGTACTTGTGGCGATCTCGACGACTAATAGTTCTCCTGGCGACAGATTCTCCAACCTTGCCTTCATGTTGCTGTTTGTTCACTAATGTTCTGCAACAAACTTCTGAGTCCTTCACAGGACAGCTGGATATAAATGCATGCCCTTTTTTCAGATGTTTAGTAGGCAACAAATCTGAAAACCATTTCTTTCCACCTCAAAAGTGTATACTGTTTAATGTTGGTCTATCGTATCAAATTCAAATACAATACATTGTATTTGTATTTGTATTTGTGGTTGCCAAGTGACAAAATATGAAATGTGCTTTGAACACTTTTGCTAATGGCCATTGTGGCTAATATGGCCATTAGCGTTCCTTTAAAAGGAAGCTAGTTCCCTCAATAGGATGCTCATGGTTGATTTATGGTTTCTTTATGTCTGTCAGCAGATTAAATGATATAATATAAAAATTCAACCATTAAACCAAAATGACCAATAACGAGACCAAGTAGTGCAATTTCTATGTTTTAGCTTATTCTTTGCAGTTCAAGTATTGCCCCAGATGACGAAAATGCCAAGTGGAGAGTTCATCTATTAAATTGACTGAAGATGAATATGTAAACTAAAAACCGGAGTACATATTTTTTACAAAACATCATTGAGAGACTTCTGCTTTTTTAGTACTATGTTTGTCATAATTTCAGAGTTTTAGGAGTTAGGAGAACACAAACCGTCTGTCCAGGTTGACTTAAAAAGTGAGCTATTTTTGTCAGATGTTATTTTTCTAAGCTTCAGAAGAGTAATTGTTAGGGATTCACAGATAGGAACATTTTAATGCAGATCCATCTCCTGTTAACACTGCTGTTATGGCAATTTACTAATATTTAATTTTTTTGTTACTCATTAAGAATAACTAATAAACTACTAATATAATCATTTATAACAGCCTAAATAATTATAATGTCAAGATGCAGAATTTACCATCGAGTTCGCTGTAAGAATTTCACTGCAGCAGGACCTTATAAATTCCCATTTCAGTCAGTAACTTTAACTTATTATCACAAAATTCTGATGACACCAAGAGGTGATCACATTTTATTTCCATTATATCAAGGACTAAGTCTTTACAGATGTTAACTGCAGTCTGCCTGGGTGGCAAAGGCATTAGCTGCTTATAAGTCACTCATTTTTCCTGTAATCCCTTTTTAGGAATCCTGAGTACGAGCAGCTCTTAATACTTGTAATTTTACCTTAACCAACGTTTTAATTGCTCTCACGCTGGAAAACGATCACCGCCAATAATTGGTACCATGTGTGGCAGCTGTTCGTCTGAGATAATTGCCGCATCTGATACCGAAATCTACTTTTCCTGAGCGAAATTACCAATGTAGGACCTCATTTCCTGTGTAACATTGAGAAATTTAGCTTTTAGGAAAATGTAATGAAGCGAAGCTTATCAGAAATAGAATATTGCCGCATTTCAATCCTGAACATCATCGGTTGCATTTCAATAAACACCCCAATCAATAGGGTTCTCCGCACATTTGTCTCAATCTGCAAACATTGACTGTATCTGCAGCTACGAGCTGGAGCTGATATTGAACAACAAGCAAAAAAATCCTCTGTGGTCGTGGTTTAGTTGTGCGCAAACACACACACACACACACATGCCCGCACGCACGCAAACACACACATTCATGCATATTGCCACCTCCTCGGTTTCAGCGGCCGCGCTGATAACAGGTCACGAGCTCAGCGTGGAAGAGTGGAATGTGCGGTGTGACCTTCAACCCAAATGTCAGTGTTGCGCTGTGGCGAGCGGGGTGAAAGAGACAGAGAGACAGAGCAGCGAAATTGAATCTCAATGTGTTCGTAAATCACGGGGAAAGCGCTGTTTGTGTGTGTCAGGCAGAAAGAGAGGAAGGCGAGGAAGAAGACGACAGGGAGAGACGGAGGGAGGGAGGGAGGGAGAGGGGAGAGACAGGCGGCGTGTGTGTTCGTGCGCTATCGTGACTAACAGCCGGTTGTTATTCATCTTGGCATGCGGCTCCCAGCAGCCCCCACACATCAGGTGTGAGATTGGCGGTGGAGAGGAGGGGTAGAGGAGAGGAGCGGGTGCTGATGGGGTGACAGCGTCAAAACATTCCTCTCTCAAAGCAGAGAATCTGTGCTTTCCTCCTCCCAGCACCTCCTAACCCAGCCTCACCGTGTTCAAGTACGCTCTCCCTTTAAAATGCCTGCTTCTCTGTATTTTATTTATTTATTTTATTTTATTTTTTTATCTTTCCTTACTTGAAGGTGTCTTTGTACACAACTCACGCGCCATATGTACATTTTGATAGAGCTGCTGGCTGCAATCTTTTGTCATTTTCATATTGGAACCGACGCGCTCCTGTTCCATCGGAGTGAGTGGAGAAAGCCAATACATATAAGATTTGGGATGCCCCTGCTTTATTATTTGGATTGATTCACAGACGCAACAAATAAAATGCTGCCTTGTTAACAGTTTTGGGTTGACTAAATGACAATAGCACGTAGCAATAAATTTCTCACCTAAATCCCTAAATTGTCGAAGTTTTTCCAAGTTTCTCGTTGGCTTTTAGGACAAAAACTCCTTGCCTTGTTCAAATCGCAATTTAATCCTTAATTTGCAAATGTTCCATGCACCCTGGCAATGATCTACAAAGAGTAAAGTAAGGGTAAGTCCTACTTGCCCTACTTTTTAATATCATTTTTGATATCAAAGATACGCAAATTTGTGATCTAGTGTGTTGTGTAACAATCCTCTGGTGTTTGTGTAATCTGATGCTAAATTTTAAGGCATTTCTGTTTGGTTTAGCAAACCAAAATCCAACCTTTTGAGGTTATACCTTGAAATCTCCAGTCAGGCCATCATAGAGACAAGTTGGGGAGTAGGTGTAAAGCAAGGGACCAACCTTGAGCCAGCTAACATGACAGTTGTGACTCATGCTTATGAAGGGATCCAGCCTTTAATCCAAAAGGCTCTTGGTGCTTTTTGTTGTCCCTTTATTTTGTTCTGTTAGTGGTTTCCATGGAGTTGGACTGACACAGCTCCTAAAAAATGTTTTCCTAAAGTTTTCATGGTAGAGATGTGGACCAAAGGAAAAAAAAAAAAAAGGATTTCCAGTCTGAAATGATCTTTTGGTGAATGATTACCTCCCCTGTTCTTTCCTCTTGGAATTTATTCTGTAATGTCAAATCCTTGCAGAGTCCGAGTCACTTAGGCTACAGGGAAGCTATGGAAGTGGTCAGTCTCCCATGTAACAATTTCTTCTTGCACAGCTCCTATCTGCTCTTTTTGTTAGGGTGTTGTTAAAGAGGTGCAAATGTTCAAACGAAACTCACACGCACCGCGGCTCGGGATCTCGAGGAGATGATGTGTTAGTCTTGTACAGACCAGTACAGTTTGAAACAAGTTAGAAGCTGCAGGCGGAATAATGCTCTCTAATAGCAAATCAAGGAAAATGACAGCCTGTTAGGTCTTGCATTTGTGATTCCCGTGACCATTATGTTGGAGCAAAGTAGCATGCTTTTTTTTTTTTTTATGTAGTTTATAGGCCAATCAGAGGTGTGGAGGTCTGTACTGACTGAACGTGTTGCGTTTTATGGGAGTTGCATGTCAAGGTACAGGGAAGCTAGTTTACCACAGAAGGTACACATCAGCTGTGTTGACTGTGTGTCAAACCACCAGTTTCAGGTTCCTCTTTTTCCTTATCACCCTTCTTTACATAGTTCCTATTTCTACCCAACATATCCAAATCTCCTCATCGGTGTTAAGTTTTCGTGACTGAGGACACCTTAGTGATAAAAATTCTTTCTTACCACATTGGAAGTGTGTTATTTTCATCAGGTTTTGTTTTTTTTTTCGGGGTGAACTTTTAACTGCAATGATTTTTATATGTTGTGTCTGCCAAGTTTAGATTTCTGGTGGATTTCTCTTGCCCAACCAGGCTCAAAATTAAACATTCAGGCCCAAATACTTTACACCTCCATTAATATTTGTTCATATGCCTCCTATCAAGTTGTAACTCGACTGCACACTTCCTAATTTTTAACGAGATCCTGACATAAACCTGGATATGTGACCACTCCTCTTGGCAGACTTGATAGAAGTCATTCTAGTAGCTTAATGTGAACGTGCTAAAACTACTCTTGATATGTGTTGGGGGGTAATTATCCTATTGGAACAATTAAATCTGTCCAAGTTTGAACCATCTAACTCGGTGGCGTCTAAACATTTGGCCACGAGGCCCAAAACATTCTGGTACCGAGCCGAGTTTGAGTTAGAGTTCCTGGATTCTTGTATTTAATAGAAAGTTAAGATGGCTAAGGAATGAGAAAATTTTATTTGTCAGTGATGATGCCGCCCTCAGAGTGCTGCGGAGCCACATTTTGTACTCCCCTGTTATAGCTGATGATTTTTGATGAAGTTAAGTAATTTGGAGTCTGTCGGTTTGTGAAACACAATACCACTGGCAGTGAAAAAGAACCTCAGCATGATGCTACCACCACCATGCTTGAAAGCCACTGTGGTTTCCTACATTTGCAAGCAGCTTCTCAATCCACGTTGATGCCGAACTGGCGGAACTGGACGGTGGCACTGGTGTTCCAGTTCCTACCAGTGACCTTTAATCACGGGCAGGAATCAGATGAACAATCTTCAGTCTTCATCTGATGGTTGCAGTTTCAACTGGATAAAGCCGACTAACATCGAGCTTTGTTTTGAGCATTTTGACTTTGCTTAATGAAGTTTTTTGGGTTTTGTTTTTGGTTTTTTTTCCTTTTCACCAGCTAATTAAATATTTAGGGGGAGGAGGAAGGGGATGAAGCAAGCACAAGTGATTGCCTTACGATAACAAAACAAATAAAATCACTGCTGAAGGTTGGAATGAGGATGATTCCACAAACAGCTGCTTGAGACAATTTAAAGCTCTCTCCAAGCTCACAGTTCATCACAAGATTTAATCATCCGGTATTCCCAATGCTGGGGTCATATCGGTTCTCTATGAGTACCGAGTAACAGGACCCTGGATACCCTCAAATAATGAATGCTTTTAGCTCTGATAAAATGGGCATTTTTTTTCTTTCTTTTTCTTCTTCTTCTTGTAGCTAAGTTACAAAATCTTTCAGTCCTTTTTTAGGTTATTGCAATAACTCAATATTTCCAAGAATACGCTTTGATCCAGCAGAGTTAGGAGAATACAAACCCAAGATAAAGAGTTTGGCCTCAGAAGGGTTTTTTTTTCTTTTTGTACATAGATTATGTCCTAAATCCCAACATTTAGTAATACACAGAAAGTCTTTTTCCTTGCACATACTGCCCCCCCCCCCACACACACACACACATTTACCACATTTAAATCAGGGAACTCTGTTGTATTCATTAAGCTTCCCAGGTGTTTCGTAGCTTCGCATCAACCAATTAAGGCTACATTATTCTTAATTCCTTGTTCACTGTTCACAAATGCCCTTAAGAGGATTTACAGACAGTTCCGGAAACCCATCCACTTTGTTCGCTTTTTCTATTATGGACAAAACTGGAAACAGATAAGAGGTTGTGGAGATTGTAATCTAGTAAATTCCCTTAATTGCAGGTATTTTGTAAAAAAATTAATAAATAAATAAATAAGAAAGAAAGCCTCAGGATAAAGAGTATTGAATTTAATTTTTTTTTTTTTTTTTAAGATATTTCTTCAAGTGACCTCAGCAAATTTCCTGATTGGAAACTTTTAATATCTCTAATCACCCCAAGCTGAAACCAGCTTTACTTGTCACTCCAACTAGAGGGAAAACTTCCACTGGTTGCAGATCAGATATATTCAAGTAAGCAGATTATTACGGAGTGCAGTGATCGATTGATTTCTCTCCTAACTTCTTAGATTAACATGGTTTTTTTTGTGTTCCTCTCTACTCTGCACCTCTTGCTTTTCTTGTCTTCTGGCTCTTCCCTCCCATGAGCGGCGGCGGTGGCGGCGTTTTCCTCTTCTCCTCTTCCGCCTCGCCTGCTTTCTCTCCGTTCCATACGTCCTCTCTGTTCTCGCTATACCCCGTTAAAGCATCTCTGGCATTTTATCTCTCACATTATTTTTCTCTCCCTTTGTGCTGCGTATCCCTCCCACCTATCCATTCTCCATTTCTGTCTCTCTCTCCTTCTCTCTCTTTCTCTCTCTTCCTTCCACTCTTTCCCTGATATTGATCTGCATTCTAGCCATACAGCTGAACCGCCTTCGGCTCTGCAATGAGCTCACAACACTTCTGCCTCTGCATGTATGCCAGAGTGCATGCAGAGGAGAGGCACCCACCCACCCCACCCCCCCCGTTCGCCTCAGAGCTGCTGCAAACGTAGCATGTATGTATATAAAAAGTTTATTCCTAGAAGAAGGAAAAAAATATATAAAAATGCTTGTCCATCAAGCTATAAAAAAAGACCAAAGACGGTTTATTTCATTTCTACCTGTCCTTTTTTTTTTTTTTTTCCCCTCCATATGCCTTTTATGTTCCAGTCACTAAACGCTCGTCGCCGCTCTGCGCCCTGGGTTTACTCATGCAGGTCTCGGAGCTGCTGGTTTCACGCCATCTTCCAGTGAATGACGACTGGGCCCTTTTATCGCTGCGAGGCTTGAAATTTCAGTCCTACTCTCCCGCATGATCCCTCAGTGGTGGATTGAGTTACTAAATTTCTTTTACTCAGCAGAAACCCTTTTTGTTATCGGGTATCGCTGAAAGACCTTGCTCTTCCGAGAGCACTAAAACACATTAGATTTCCTTTGTCTGACTGCTCCTCTGTAACGACTGTTCCTTAAAAAAAAAAAAAAAAAAGAAGAAGAAAGAAAGAAATGGGGGGTAAGAGGAGGAAGAGTGCAGCTCGTCTGCTTCATGCACCTGTACGTATGCGTTGCAAACGAAATTTTTTAGTTGGGATTTTTAAGTGAACAAAGTTTTGACAGCGCTTCTGTAAAATGGGATGGGATCCATTTGAAGTATAAGCTGGATACTGTTTATTTTGCACAATTAAAATGCGGATCAAAGATATTCAGAAAAATAATAATATATAAAAGCCCAGTTTAATAAAGCCTTCATCCAAATAGTGTGGGGAAAAAAAGTATAATCTAAGAATACAATCCTTCATCATAAATTTATGAAATACAATCTTATATTTCTATTGCAGACGGAAGCAAACATTAAAGCTGCCGAGGTTGGCTGACTTTTAGAAAAGGGAACAAAGTCAATCATCTTAGTCATATTGGACGTTCCTTAAGGGAACATTATGAGTTGTTAGTATCTTAGCTCCTGCAGATGATCTCGGTTTGAATGATGTGAAATTAAAACCATACAGGAGAGAGAGAGAGAGAGAGTTAGAGTTAGAGCCAGACCAGTTCCTAAAGCTGACTTCTCACTATTTGGTTTTTTTTGACAGCTTCAACATAGTGTGGTTGGTCTGATTTCCTTTACTGTGCGGCGAGGGGAAAGTTGCTGATGGAGCTCCTCCTTTGTTGTATTTTTGACTTTGGTCAATTAAAGGAGCAATAACCCATATCTAGGCAACAAAGGGGAAGATTGAGGGGAGGTACAGCAAAGCAGCACTCCCAAAATCAATAATAAATCAGTGAAAGAGTTTGAGGTCCGTATGTTTTATTGTACGTTCATTGAACGTCGGTTTCAAACATTTCACTTCACACGAATAGTATTGTAGAGAAGTTATCGGAATCATTTCATGCGAAAAACACTTAGCAAAGTTGAATGCGCCAACGATGGCGTGGCAAGAAAAAATGACCATGTGCAGAGGGGTTTTTTTGTTTTGTTTTGTTTTTGTTTTTTGAGGGAAATTTTTTGTTCTTTACCAGAATTATTGTTGCATCATTTTAAAGTGCAATATGTAGTTTTCATGAGGGTTTTTACGGTAAATATCTAGGAAGTATCACTTCAACTTTCAGCGAATTCCCCCAAATGAAATCTAGTTCAACAAACCGCCTAGTCACCTAATTATTAAAGAGAGTCCCTAATTTAATCTCACTGTAAATACAGCTGCTCTGTCAGAGTTGACATCAGAGGTCTGCAACCGTTATCGTCACAAGAACCTTTCAGTCCAGCTAAACCTATACATGTTACATCATTTTGAAAAAAGACTAATTATTCTTCTAAAGAAAATTTGTTTTTATGTTTAAAGAACCATCATTTTATTTATGTTTTTAGAATTTAAAATAGAGACATCATTTTTGCAATACAGTGAATGGATACATTTTTCTTTTAGCGTATGTTGGTACTTGTGAAAAATGCTGCAAAACATTAATTTTATTCATTTAAATATACTTAACATCTGTACGCTTTGAGCTCTTCAAGTGGAAGTCGTTTTTCTTTTTTTTTCGGGCACACGATGTTGTGCCCAACATTGTGTGATTTCTTTATTTGTAAAGAAATCAGCTTTATAAATAAAGTTGATTTCCGATTGTGAAAACATCAAAGCTGAAGACAAAAAGGGATTTTGAAAAAAGTATTGCAGGTTATGTTAGAGTCCTACTTTTGGGAAATTTACTGCAATTTTTCCTTCAAAAACTGAATAAAATTGCTCAACCCTGCATTTATATGTCAGCACGGTCGGTTCTTTAACACTTTTTGCCAAACATGTTAAGAGCACGACAGTGGCAGCAACATGCTGTGGGGAGTATCTTCCGAGATATTAGAGAGACAGATCAATGCTTTGATCTAGAATGTTTTAATCGCCCAGTTGAAGTTCGGACCGAAATCCAAATGAGAAATCTGCAGGTCTGAAAATTGCTTTTTTGTCTGTAAAACGTTTAGAAAGCCGTGTAACAATATCCTTCCGCTTCACAGTTTTTCCACTACTTTGTGTTGATCACTAAATACATCAAGGTCGGCGGGTGTGAAAAGAAAAAATGGGGAAAAAGTGGATGGGGTATCAAAATCTGTGCAAGGCGTTGTTGGGAAATGTCCAGAATGGAAGCAGGAAAAGAGGCTTTTTTGAAGCTAACCATCTAAACCAGGGCAAATAGGGAAAACTAATTCAAATCTCTCTCTGTTTGTGTGTGTGTGTGTGTGTGTCTGCTTTTTCAGCTGGCTCTGCAGTCACGGCTCTGCGACCGAACGCGAATCGGAGAGTACTACCCCGGGGCGGTGCGCTACACACAGGCAGACCTTATCGACCCGAGCGATGACGACGACGACGACACCAACGTGCTCTTCTACTCGCCTGACATGACCCTGAAAGATCGAGGTCCTTGAGCGAGAGCAAGAAGGGAGACAAAAGAGCTGGAGCGAGGAAGCACAAAGGAGGGTCAGAGCCGGAGAGAACCGCGCCGGATTAGAAACTGAGAGGAAAAAAAAGGAAAAAGAAAAAAAAAAAAAAAAAAAAAAACGAGGTAGGGAGGGAATGGAAGAGAAGATTGTGGGGACGGTCAGGCAGATAGAAGCCGGAGATGAGCTGTCAGGTTCCATTATTAATCCCCATCCTTTACTATTTAATATCCTTAAGACACCCTCCGCACACACACACACACACACACAGAGCAGAGCTCCATTTCTGTGCAACACGACTATCTGAGAGCTCTAAAGATCAGCCTAATGTTAAAGGCATCTGCTGCATCCCAAAAGGACTCCGGAAAGATTTACCTCCCAGAACCCTCTGTTTTCCACCGCATTCTGCAGCATTTTAGCATGCCAGAACAAAAAAAGACAAGGAGGGTTGGGGGGGAGAGAGAAAAGAAGAAAAAAAATAAATAACACGAGGCACTGCTGAAAGGCAATCATAACAAGGTGCTTCTTAAGCACTCGCAGCAATCACCTTTTCAGTTCCCCACAGGAGATGAGTTGAAAGGCAGGCCTTTAAAAATCACCCTGTGTGTCAGCGTCTCACTCTGCCATTAGATTGATCCCGGTACTACATAATTTTCCTGCCAATAAGGGGAAGGTGGGTGTACAGTGGAAATACAAAAAGAAAAAGACAGGGAGGAGGGTTGGGGGGCGGAGGGGATTGAGGGATGTGGGGGGGGTTTAAAAACAGTTGAAGTGAGTCAGAATTGGGGAAAAACAAGTCCTGAAGCACCAGACTCTCTCCTCAGACAGTATTAGTTTTCAGGCTGTTGCTCTGCCTTGAACGTTGCAAGTTCTGCACAAGTGTTCCTTTGAGTTTGTATTTTTGATGTAATGCTACACTTTTGATATACTGTATTTATTACAAATCGACGTACTGCGTATGTTTGAATGCACTATCTATTTTTGTACTTTTGTCTTCTTCTGAACACAAAGCCTTACAACTCCATTTTAGTCAATTCAACATGCTGAAAAGTTCATGTTGATTTCAGGCTTTTGATAATGTCTTAAAATCAACACCCTCTTGTATTTGGTTAAATGTTCTTAAGCAAGTTGCAGTAAAACCAGGAACAAGCCGGCGGATGCGTAACTTGATCTGGACATTTGACCGCTCTTCTTATCACAAACTGTGGAGCTCATTTGAAATAGTTAACATCCTGGCGCAGACTTTGCTTTAAAATATTTTTAACGGGCTTAGTGGCTCGACCATCCAAGAAGCTTAACTTTGGCCAGATTGTTTTTCATTTGAACACCCAAACATCTACTCACAGTTACAACCAAGAACGAATAAAGGTGAGGTTTTCAAATTGCTAAATTATATACCGATGGCACCCTGAGGGTCTTTCTTCGCTGCCGTAGGCACTGGCATACTGCACAAAAATGACTGAGAGGACATAAATGAAGGAATCACTTTGAAAACTTCATCTTAAATAGTTAGATGTTTGAAATTTGGACTCAATTGGTTCTGAGCGAATGGACAAAGAAGTGCCAACATTAAGGTTTTGGAATACCCTCAACTTCAACCCCATCTGGTATAAAAGTTTATACATAAAAAAAAAAGTGTGTCTGTCACAGGAAAACAAAAATATTCAATAGAGCACGACTAATTCTGACAAGAACGATGGTCAGAGATCCGTCCAGATTTATACCAGAGGCTTGTTAATGGCTCCAAGAGTTTGTGATTTATCTGCTGCAAGTATATGCATTTCATTTGATGTATGTGTGTCTATATATATATATATATATATATATATATATATATATATAGAATTTCGAATTAAAATTCTTCATTTTAACTCAAATTATCCATATTTCACATTGCGAAATCCTTCCACCTGGAGGGAAAAAAAAAAAAGACGATGCAAAGGCATCATCAGTAGGAGCCCAAAGTAACGCCATCCATACAGATGAGTGTATGCAAACTTCCGACCAGCGCTACGCACGCTCGTGTTTGTTTCTAGGGTCGCAACGCATCAGCAAGAGGTGACACACCAGACACCTGCTGCCTTTGTCAGCTGAGCCTGCAGAGCCGAGGTGTGATTGGCAGGATAATGGAGCCAATTTATATTCAAGCACAGCCCATTTGCCAATATCTGGGTGATCTCATTATTATCTGTGTACTCTGCCGACAGTCGGATGCCTTTTCCTAGAAGTTTGAGATGATAAACCGTCACTGGTGTTTCTGGACTTTTCTGCTGAGCGTTTGCACCACTCACAACGTGGCCCCTGTTTCTCTAAGCAGTTACGTTGGTTTTGGCTTGACTGTCACACACTCAAATAAATAAAGAGTCATTTCAGAACCAAACTGAGACTGGGCGTGTTTATTTCATTTTTATATGGGTTCCATTCTTCACTTCCAATCAAATTTCACTGGTTGGCTACAACACCTTGCAAAGCCTCCTGGGCTCTTTTTTTTTTTTTTGTCATATCACAACTACAAACCTCAGTCAGATTTTATGTGAAGTGCGCAGGGACATCGATTTCAAGGTGTGGAGTTTTTACTGGGACTCTCCATTCCAGCTCTGACCGTTTGCTTATCTTTGTTGTCACTGCTGAAGAAAAGCTTCCCCACACCATGATGCTGCCACCACTATGTGACTGTTAGTTTTTAGTATTTAGCAGGTAGTTCAGCTTTGGTGTTATCGTTAAACATCTCCACAACTTTGTTGTTGGCCTGTCTTCATGTTTAATTCCATGTTATAGACCCCTAAGATCTTTACTGAGCAGCTACAACTGTTTGGGGGGGTTTTACGCACATATGAATTACTGGACTGGGTTTTATTTAGGGGAATCGGAATTATGGAAGCTGGAAAAATACACCATACTTTGAAAACTGTCATCTACAACCCTTTGCAGGTTTTCTTCCAGTTTTGCTCTGACCAGCTTCCACGTTGATTCATTAAACCTTCATTAAGCCTTTAATTTCCCTTTGGGATTGATGAAGTGTTTCTGAATTGAACTTCATCTCAATGATGAAGAAATTCGTCCACGCAGCATGATGCCGCCACCATCATGTATTACAGTGGGCATGGATGTCGAGACTGATGCTTTTAGTTTTATGCCACATGTTTTACATATAATGTAAAAGCCGCGAATTTCATTCGTACTAAACGGGGCTTACATTCAAAGACATGCTACATTTTTCAAATTTGTATTCGAAGATGGAAACCAGGCACACACTGTGAAATGTGTGGCTCGAGGGCGCTATGTCGGCGTGTGTGTGCGCGCGCGCGCGCGAGCTTGAAGACATCTTTTAGGACCGAGGCTGGCTGCTTAAATATTGGACATTAATTATGAGTGGGACCCGACTGGCCCGCGCGTGTCTCCATATATGGCTAACAGGATTTTGATTAATGGAAAATGTACGCCATGTCCTCCAGGAAAAAAAAAAAAAAAAAGAAAAGAAAAACAGGCTTTTACCTCCACGCGCAGCACACACAGAGCTCTTCCTGAGCATGTCGATCCCACCTTCCCACAAACCCCCATGTATATACAGATCACGTGAAATAAGCGAATCTCGCTGTCACGCAGGAGGAATTATTATTCCCCCTCCCCTCCCCCCCGCCTTAACGTCGCATGCGCCGTAATTGGATACAATTTAACACCCGCGGCCCACGGGCATGTCGGCAGGCGCGCTGCCTACTATTAGCTCTCCTCGCCTCGCCTCGCCACCCTATCATTTGTCAGATCTGTGTTTGTGTGCTCCACAGAGCCGGCCTGCCCTTAATGTGTGAGCGCGCGTGCGTTCTGCTTGTGTGTGTGTGTGTGTGTGTGTGTGTGTGTGTATCTCCAGTAACCGGAGCCATTGTTGGAGTCCGGCCATGACCTAGCTGTGACGCACAGACACGGAGAGAAGAGGCGACAGCAGCAGCAGAAGCGGCGGCGGCGGCGGTCCGGACACTGAAAAACAAGCCGGAGCTCAGTCACCTCGCGGGGAGAGAGGAAGAGGGAGGAGGGAGACAGAGGGGGGAGGCCTCCTCTGCGCTGCCTCCACCGACAGCCCCGCAGTATATTTACAAGCGGGGGGTGGTTATGGTGGGGGGGAGGATAAGCCCCAT